>NC_049232.1:46993340-49393340 GCF_011100685.1 Canis lupus familiaris
AAAAAGCAATCTGAAAAGTCTACAAATTGTATAACAACAACTACATGACATTTGAGAAAGGCAAAACTATGGGAACACTAAAAAGATGTATGGTTTCCCAGGGATTAGGCAGTGGGAGGGATGAAGGGAGAATAGAGAGGATTTTTCGAACAGTGAAAATTCTCTGAATGACAAATGTAAATTCTCTGAATGGATACATGTTATTATACATTCATCCAAACTTACAGACTATACAACACCTACAGTGAATAATAATACAAACTATGAACTGTAGGTGATAATAATGTCAGTATAAGTTCATCAGTTGTTAACAAATGTAACACTCTGGTGGGGATGGTGGTAACAGGGGAGGCTCTGCTATGGGGGATAGGGAAAACATAGGGAATCTCTGTACCTTTCTCTCAATTTTGCTATGAACTTAAAACTGCTCCTTAAAAATGTCTTTAAACTACACACTCATTCATGCATGCACTCCCATGTGCACATGCACACACATACACAATTACAAAATAGATTTCATTTTTCTTCCAACCCTATCTATTTTCTCAAATATATAGATAAAAATAAACTCACATCGCTTAAAATTATGACTGGTTATTGTCTTTATTCAATGAAATATATAAAACATATGTGAAAACGTATCTTCTTCAAATTCTACTGGAATGATGGGCTTTTTAGAATTATCTCTTAGTCATAATCCATTTGGTTGAGGTGAAGTCATGACCAAGAAGGCGATAATTCATCATTGAGTCGGTGCTTATTACAGAATATCCTAACGGAAACTTAAAATTCTACTACAGACATCTCCTTAATTTCTGATCAAATAAATGATTTCCCAGGGCTTTATGCTTGACTAGTAAACTGACCAGTTGGCATTAAAAAAAACATAAGTGTAAATAATAGACGCATGCCTATTTTCTGCATGAGAAAAGCTATCGCCTCCAACATCCCTTGCTGGTATTTCATGTGTACTTAATGATAAGGTCCTCTACATTTTGGAATTTCCAAATACGGTATTATTAATTGGATTGTATTGGTATTAGAAAAGCTGAGTTAGAATATCAGGCAATTAAGTTTGAAAAGTTTTGACTCAGTTCTTGTCTATAAAACAGGGAATACTTGTCTATAAAATGGCTCTATACTCACTATAGACTCCTTCTATAACAGAAAAAAATGCTAACCCTACCCTCTTCTTAACAGGTTTCAAAAGCAAATAGACTGGGGCACCTGGGTGGTTCAGTTGGTTAAGCATCTGTCTTTGGCTCAGGTCTTGATCTCAGGGGCCTGGGATGGAGCTGAGCATTTGGCTCCCTGTTTAGTGGGGAACCTGCCTTTCCCTTTCCCTCTGCTCCTTCCTCCCCTGCTCCCACCCCCCACTCATGCTCTGTCTCTTTCAAATAAATAAACAAAATCTTTTTTAAAAAAGTAAATAGACCTGCCTTTATCCAGAGTTGTTAAGAACAAGGATACCATGTGCATTTCAGAAAACATACCTATGGCCATCTTCTACGTAAGTCTCATCAGAAGTCAAGCTGATAGACATCATCTTTAATAAAGTCAAAATAATGAGTATGCTGTCTCTATATTCTTTAAAATTGTTTAATTTTTTATTAATACTCATATTAAGATTGTTTCCACGTTTATATATAAAACTGTGATATGAGTCTCTGACTTAATATTTCCTGTATGAGGTCCCATGTGAGAAACTGCTTTTAAAATTGAGAAGAAACAAAAAAACAGTTTGTCTTGCTCAAAGAACTAATCTGTTTCCTTCTTTCTGATAAGGTTTTATGTAATTTAACATACTTCCCTTTCTCCCTTACTTTTAGATTGTCAAAACTAAGCTCAAGTATAGTTACTATTAAGCCTCATGGATGGTACTGGTTTTGTTATACCAATTTCTATGTAGTCTTTATTTAATCTATTTGTTCAATCTGTAACTAAGGATAAATAGCATACATTTGAAATAGAAACTCTAACCTAACTATATTTTTAAATGTAAAAATAAGCAATTGAGAATAATATTTGTCCCATCTAGGCTTTTAGATGAGAGAACTGAAAAAAGCCATTTGGAAATAGTAAGAGTATATACACTAGGTTTGTTATAACAACTGTATAAAATGACATGTTTTGCATAATTGTAGTATTCATAACTATTAATTTACCTATTTATTTTTCTCACGAGATAATAAGCCTTTTCAGGGTAAGAATAGTATACATTTTAGGTTGCAGGCAGTGTCTAACACATAGTAGGACCTCAGTAAATGCTACACGAAAAAAGGAAAGAATAAGTGATAAACAAATGTAGAAATATAATACAATGGTCTTACTGACATCATTTATAATAAGATTGTGATACACTGTACAGATTTTAACATTACCAATTATCAGAATAATCATAATGACCAAAAAAAACCAACAATGATAGTGAAAACACCTCATTTTTCATCACACTGTAATTTTGAATCATTCCAGTTTCTCTCTCAATGCAGTTTCAGCAATGCTTTAAACATTCTGCAGAACCAAAAGCTTTTAGAGCTAAACGCATCAATTACACATAATCTTGTGATGCGATCCTGCCATGAATCCTTAGTCATTCATCCTCAGCCCACAGAATGCCATCTGCTTATTGTGAGTGTACCTTGTTACAAAA
This sequence comes from Canis lupus familiaris, assembly GCF_011100685.1. Classification (NCBI taxonomy): domain Eukaryota; kingdom Metazoa; phylum Chordata; class Mammalia; order Carnivora; family Canidae; genus Canis; species Canis lupus. Next base: position 46,995,994 of record NC_049232.1, read on the forward strand.
AGAAAAAGGGGAAAGAAGTCTTAAACTGATTTAACTCCCCTGAATTATGTAACTTTAAAATATATTTTTGTTAAAAAAAAGTTCTTATGTTTTCAATGACATTATTGACTGTAACTGTTAAAGTTTCTATAAAAATATGATCTAATCATTCTGACCTTTTTGATAAATTATCTCTGCATGCATTCTCCTCTGTTGATTCAGAGGGTAAAACAAAGAATTATCTGAGGAAAGTTTTAACTTTAGGTATCCAATGAACCACAATCCTGATTCGATTCCTTACTAAAGTTAAACTTTTATAAAATCACAGCATTGTAAGGGTAGGGTTTGGATTGTTTATTTTATGTGGTGGGCTCTCTGGGATAAGGTGAAAGCTATGTAATTTAATGGTGGAATGAGCAACCAAGAATGCATTCCATCTTCTCAGCATTGGTGACCTGACTTAATACACACACAGGAGAAATAGAATTACAATCCCACTTGGTTCTATTCATTCAATAATATTAAAATAATATTAGTATGATAAACATTTATAAAAGGCTTACCAGTCTCTATTTCCACCATCATTTTATTCTTTGATATTTACAACATCTATGTGTAGAATGCATATGCACCCAAAAGGTCAACACTCTTAGGTAACAGGAACAGTTAAAATAAAAATAAGACTGAAAAAAAAAGAAAAATAAAAATAGGATCTAAAAATCTGGTTATCCAGTGCCTAGTGTGGAATTGTCTCCAAACCTTCCTTTCTGTCTTAGCATTTTTTTTACCAATTTTATGTAATTTTTATTCAATTTTATATATTTATTGCAAAGATATGTGAGGTATGGATTGGTCCATGATAAAAACAAGTCTGGCAACTGGAAGTGTTTCTTTGATTAAAGCTGTTAATCATTTATAAGATGAGATAAAGATGCTGGTGTCTGGAAGATAATATAAAATTTATTACAGAACAGTAATTTCTGAAATGTAGTAATTTTAATGTATACCAAACTTCTTAATAAAAATCAAAGTATTTATTCCACTAGTGGAATGAAGGGTCTGCTATGAGAACTGATACAACCTGGCACCTACTCAACTTTCTCTCTCTACTAACTACTTCTCTCACCAAGGTAATACTGTCTCCTTCCAGACAACACTGATACCTCCCCAAAAGGCATCTCCACATCCATTATTCTCTCCAATCTCTTCCACAGCTTCACCATGGAGATCTTTAAAAAAAAAAAAAAGCTTTTTATGTCACTTTCCCATTAATTTCATGCCTTTCAATTGAACCAGGGATTAAATCCAAATTTCCTAACATTATTTTAAAGAGTCTCATATTAATAATTCCTTTTCCATTACTGGAGGCTAATATCTGTGGCTCACCATACTCTATTATGGCATTCTTTCAGTTCCTAAAGACTATAAGCTCTTCTTCACTTTGGAGTTTTCATACCATTCTTCCTTCTTTTTGGAACACATTTTCTCTGCCCCCTGCCTTACACACACTGTGTTCCTGCTTGTTCTCATTCAGCATCTGCCTAAAAACTCTTAATTCACCCCCAATTCCAATAATATAAACAGACCTTCCAGTTACATTATTGTGTTCACTTTTTTTTTCTTCTGGCTTCCAAGGGTTTATTCATTTTAAAGTTCTTAATCATCTCCATGGAAATAAAAGCAGGAAAATGGAAAGGTAAGCCCCTTAAGTCATTCAACTACTCTACAGAACAATTCAGATATTTTGACAATGTGTCCACAAATCTAAAATATATTTTATTTACATAGTAAATGTCTAAATTCCAAGATGATAAAATACATTCACAAAGTCAAACAAAAATTTACAAGATCATACCACAGAAGACAACTAAAAGTAAAACCAAACCAGTACTTGAGTTGATTTTTACAAATGATAAAGTATCATATATCATTTTGTTTCGATCATGAAATAGAATTAAAGTTGTAAATGATCCAAAGAACATTCACAGCAGAAATTATAAAATATTATTTCACATAGCAATTTTGATGGATTGGCTAGGATGGCTGTGAAAATTATGTTGAAAATGATTCCAGGAAGAGTTCAGATTCATTGAGAAAGAGCACAATGATTAAAAATGTCTATCCTGAGCAGAAAAGCAGAGAAATGGTGATTCACTTCATTTTTCAAGAGGAAAACATAAGAGAGGTGAAGCGACTTCACATCAGTATGGAAGTAAAAAAGTGAAACCTATTCAGGACTATTGACTTTCTCTAGGGCATCTGCCAATAAGTCACAAATATTTACTGATCTCTCAGTAGTATGAAAAACAGTTGAAACCCTCTCCCCCACACACACCTTTCTGGCTTCAATGGCATCTTCTATTCTCTGTGGTCATTTTTCGATGTGTTTACTCCTGTATTCAACCTTCAAATGTTGGATTCTTCAAGGGTTCTGTCTTTGTTCTTTTTTTTTTTTTTTTACTTTCTCCTTAGGTGACTTCATTCCATCCCATGACTTCAAATATTTTAATGTTAAGAACTACAGCTTTTTTATTTCCATATCTCCACATGGATATCTTGTAAGTATTTCAAATTTAATTTTAATATGGACAACACAGAAATGTTGGTTTAATGGCAAAACTTACAGCTATACCAATCTTCATTACTTTTATACATGGGACCACAGTCTAAAACTATTTAAATTCAGTAATACAGTATTTTTCCTTGGTTCTTCTCTTTCCTTTTCCTTCACATTCAATTATCCAGTAAGTTCTTTTGACTCAAACTCCAAGTCATATCTGAAACCATCCATTCTTTTCTAGTCCATGACTACCACCTTAGTCCCAGTCACCATTATCTGTCTGAATTACTTCTAGACCCATACAACTAGTCCTCCGTGGTTGCATTTTTGCCCCTTGCTTTCAGCCTTCTCTATATGGTAGTCAAAGTGACTTTTTTCAAAACATGAATAAAATTTTGTAGTGGCCTTGGTTCAAATTCTCTAATGTCTTTAAGCTTAGAAGTAAATTCAGATTCCCACCCTGGATTCTAAAGTCTTGGATTAATGATAATCTGTTCACACCCACCAATGAATCTTCATTTTATAACACTCTACACTCAGTCACGTTTCAGCCATATTAGCCTCCTTGATTCCTTAACTATACTATACTCATTTCTACCTTAGTGTTACCATAACTTGAAATGCTTTTCCCAGTGACTGCCTTGTTCTTATCATTCACACTTTGGCTTAAATTTGACTTAAATGGCCTTCTCTAACCATGGTTCTGCAGTTAACAACCATATACTCTCCTTCATCTCCTTCCTTTACTACCCTCTTTAATTTGCTATATAGCACTTATCATTTTCAGATAATTTTGTTGTCTGTTTATTAATTTGTCATTCATTTGCTCATTAGTACCTGTGTCTCTATTTGAAAATAAAATCCATGAGAACAAGGGATTTGTCTTATTTATTAGCCCTGAGAAACATGTTGGATTCATAGTAGGCATTTGATATGTCTTCACTGAATAAATCAAATATATTTTCTGTAAAGTGTTCTACATTTAACCCAAAATTAACCCCCTTTTAAGTCACTGCAGCATTATTTTTAACCTTAGGCAACATTCCTGTGGTAATTCAGAATTTTTTTGCATCACTCTTTCTACAACCTTTGGCATATACTTAGAATTTACAAAAATTTATGTAAATACATATTTATTAGAAAAATAAAACTCAGGGAGGAACTAGAGAAAAGAGAGTGGCTACATGCCAAATTAAAATACATATTTATTATTTTTAGTGTATGGTTATCTGGTAGTACTTATTTTCAAATAAAGACTTTAAATAAATAAAAATTTTCATTCGAAATGACATAAATGTTGCTTTTTTCTGTTAATAAGGCATCTGAATTCAAAAAGATGAAATGTAAATATATTTCTTTAAAAATCTCCCTTCCATGATGTGCAATCATTTGCTATTGTTCTGGGTGGGTCATATTTAAGCTATGCCCTATTCATATGAGGAATTCAGGCTTCCAACTGTGTGGAAGGATGTCTGTGCAAATTCCTATGCTTAATGGCCCAGTTATATATTTAATACTAATCCTTAGGTCCCAACTAATGCCAAAGCTTCATGCACTAAGAGAAAAGTAATACCCACATCTTTATCTTACAAAATATCTTAAGAATTAACACCCTACACACACTTAAAACACTAAACACTAAAACACTAAATAAAATGGTAAATTCCACAGTGGATGATTTATTTTCTTTCTTTCTTTCTTTCTTTCTTTCTTTCTTTCTTTCTTTCTTTCTTTCTTTCTTTCTTTCTCTCTCTCTCTCTCTCTCTCTCTCTCTCTCTCTCTCTCTCTCTTTCTTTCTTTCTTTCTTTCTTTTTTTTCTTTTCTTTCTCCCTTTTGAGAATGTTTTTTTTCAGAGTTTAAACTTCAGGATCAAAGTAACTATGTTTTAGTCTGTTGGGATAAAGGGAGAGAAAAAGGCTCTTATGAACTGAGATCTTATCTGAAGCTTGATAAAGAAATCCTAACTGACACAAAAAGGAGGCAGCCAGGGCAGCCTATTGCTCAGGAGGAAGGATGTGTGTGTATCACTGCCAACGTTGGCTCCATGCTAAGTAAGCACACCTTCTGTTCTATCATAACTGAAGTTTAAATGATATTTCCAATACCTCTAGGTATTAAGTTTGCAGCAATGCAAACCAGTGTCAATACCATCACAGACAATTATGCTGAGGCTGGGTTTGGAATTGTGTAGCCAGCTATATTTAAAATAATAATAATAATTAGAATGGACACTGATATGGGAAGCAAAGGCAAAAGAAAAAATTATATTCCCTTACTTCTTATAGCCCACTAACAAGTCCTTGAAACAGAGTGACCTCTCTCTAGGAACTCAGTTGCCTTGACATTAATATTTTGCTAAGGGCAAAGGCAATCTTAGCCAGAATCTCAGGATCATATAAGTCTCCTTTAACATATAAAAATTCCTTTGGAGGGCAGTCCCAGTGGTGCAGCAGTTTAGTGCCTTCTGCAGCTGGGGGGTGTGATCCTGGAGTCCCCAGATCCAGTTCCACATCGGGCTCCCTGCATGGAGCCTGCTTCTCCCTCGGCCTGTGTCTCTGCCTCTCTTTCTCTGTGTCTCTCATGAATAAATAAATAAAAAATCTTAAAAAAAAATTCCTTTGGAAACTTCCTTTATTTCTACACTTCAAATACACGTTGGCAATCATCCCTCAAACATATGACCTACCAATATACATCTGAAGGGTCTCATGACTAAAATTTTATTAGACAGTAATAAATGACCGTTCCTAACAATAGCTAGCCCCCTTAAGGTCCTAGAAATCTTGTTTCCAAAATTCTTTAGAGACTTATGCTACCCCTAACCCCCTCCCAACTTGAAAGTATACAATCAGCCACTCCTCGTGGGCCCAATGCAGCTCTTTCTGCCCATGGGTTCTGTCTCTGTGCTTTAATAAAACTATGTTTTTGCACCGAAGACATCTCAAGAATTCTTTCTTGGCCATTGGTTCTGAACTCCAACATCTTTTCCACATCAGATACCATTTGCCAGATTACCCAAAGAGTACTTCAGATGTTGAGGTGCTTCTTCACATATAGCAGTAAGCATTGACATGTGAGAGAAAAAATAGGATACAAGCCTTGATGAGCCCTTCCTTCCTTTTTCCTTCGTTCCTCCTTCTTTCCTTCCTTTCTCTGTTTAATAAATATTTAATGGACATGAACATCTACATGTTTGCCAGGCACAGGAGATACAGTATTGAACAAGACAGAAAAGGCTCCTTTCAGGGTGATTCTGGGACAGAGATTAAATGAATAAACAAACTGATAAATAATTACATTTTGTAAAAAATGCTATAAATAAAAAGTCAGGGTACAGATATGTGATAACAACTGGCAGAGTCCATTTTAGATGGATGATCAAGGAGGGTCTCCAAGTTGAGACATGAAAAGTTAAAAAGATTCAATGATGCAAAAAAATATCCTAGTCAAAGAGAACAAAAAGGGTCAGAAGTTGAAAATATTTTATCGTGTATGAGAATTCAAAAGATCAGCACTATTGCAACAAAGTCATTATGGTAGCCTTACACTAAAGGAAGATGTAAAAAGAGGCAGGAGCCAGATTTAGAAGCCAGGAAGTACATACACAATACCTAGTGATAAGTCTAGTATTGTTATAGAGGGTGTTTCAGCATAAAAACACTCCCCACAAGTCTAAAAGGCACATAAGTAAGTGTATATCCCTAGACCCAAGTCACATACGTAGTAAGTCTTAAGGCTAGGACTACAGCCCATCTTCAGATGCTGTCTTAGTGATCATTATGTTGTAGGGTAGAGGCAAGAAGGAAATGTAGATAAAATTAAATTTCCTTATAACTTGCAGCCCTTTGACAAATACATAAGGCCAGGAGACTACAACATTCCTCTAGGAAACTGCCAACTGTCTTAATGTTAATGCTTTATTAGAGGGAAGAATAACCTTTGCTTTACAATAGCCAAGCCTCTAGGATCCAGTGAGTCTTTAGCATGTAAAAGTCCTTTTGCAAACTTCCCTTTGTCTTTACCTCCCCCAACTCCATAAAGTATTTAGTTCATTAGTCCTCACAACCCCAATGCAGCTCTTTCTGCCCACAGTCCTGTCCCTATGCTAAAAAACTAAAAATAAATAAATATTTTACGTATTTATTTGAGTGAGAGAACGAGAGAGAGAGAGAGAGAGAGAGGGAGAGAGAGAGGGAGAGAGATAACGTGCGTGTGTGCACAGGAGCCTGTAGCTGGGAAGGTGGGGGTAGTGGGAAAGGGAGAAGCCAAGTCCCCGCTGAGCTCTGGGCTCCATCTCAGGACACTGGGATCATGACCCAAGCTGAAGGCAGACCCTTAACCAACTAAGCCACCCAGGCAACCCTGTCCTTGTACTTTAATAAAACCACCTTTTTGTACCAAAAACATTTCCAGAATTTTTTCTTGGCCATTGACTCTGAACCCCAATACTCTCAACCATATCAATTACACACTATCATAGTTGTCTGGCAATGGTTTTTTTTTGTTTGTTTTTTGTTTTGGTCACAAAAGCCCAACAAAAGCATGAAGGAAGAACACGAACACTGACATAGATGTAGGTCCATAGGGTTGATGGATATATTATAAAAACAGGTATATAAAAGAAAAAAGAAACCCACCAGGTGAGAAATTTGGAGTTGTTTCTAAATCAAAAGTTTAGGGAAGCTGCTTAAAACACAGGGCAATAATGTGTCACCTATAAAATAGAACATTGGATTTAATTAGTGGTTTTCAAAATGTTTGTTTTCATAAGGTTGCAGAACACTTTATATTTATTTTAAGTAAATCAGATGAAGAACATCAGTAAAACAGAATAGAAAAAGGTGGATCTGCTCGAGGGTAGATAGAGGGTCAAGGGCCCCAAGGGTAAGTAATGAGTCAGTGTCAGAAACCTTAAGACATCTGCAATCAAAATCTGTGATGATCCCAAACATTGTTTTCACCTATTAGACTTTTGCATTCCTTGTAGGCCAAATATAGATTTTTAAGGGGGAACAAACAAACAATATAAAAATAAAACTATATCGGGAGACTAGTAAAGCATTAAAAGAAGCAAGAAACTTATCTGCTCACAACGCTAAAGAGTTCTCAGTATTGGTGTTTATCATATACTAGAACTGAGCAATAGGAATAAAATCATGAAACTGGAGTGAAATATTGGGGGAGTGATCTTAAGTCAAAGTTAGAGATTTATATTAGTATTTCAGACAAAGGTAAGAGAAGTAAGAATACAAAGCTAGTATTAAGAGATAAAACCCTAGGGAGAATAAAAAGTCAGAATTTGGGCAAAAGTATTTGTCATTGCAGACCATTGGGTATCATAGGAAGAATTGAAATTAGCGCATGAACTAGCTATTATTTTTTTCTAAAGATTTTATTTATTCATGAGAGACACAGAGACAGAGAGGCAGAGACACAGGCAGAGGAAGAAGCAGGCTCCTTGTAGGGAGCCTGATGTGGGACTCAATCCCAGGACCCAGGATCACGACCTGAGTCAAAGGCAGGTGCCCAATTGCTGAGCCAGCCAGGTGTCCCTGAACTGACTATTATTAAGTCACAGGAAATCATCCAGGTAGTCTTACAGTCCTAAATGAAGCCAGGCTGGGGCAATAGATTACTCTCATCTGCAACAGACCGTTTCTATCTGCCAATACCCGCCCCCCACCACCACCACGTTTAGACAATGTGTCTAGTGGGTATCCCCAGCTTGACTTTTCTTCTTTCTCTTCTGCTGTTTTCCTGGTCCACTTTGGAAATCTGTATGTTCACCATGAAACTATAACAAAGAAAATAATAACCTGAGACAGCTGGACAACATCACAGTTAGGTTCTATGGCATATACTCAATGGTCAAGCCATGGTGTGGTAGAAAAAGCATGTAACTCATGTCTGAAGAAAAGTTTAATCCTGAGTTTTCCTAATTATTAATGATGTGGTTTTAGTATAGCCGTTTAATTCAGTAAGTCTCAGTTTGCTCATGTGAGATAATAAGAATGAAAATATTTGTAAACTCTAATGTGTTAAAAAATGAAAGATTACTACTGATTTTAACACATTAAAGGAGAACTTTAAATGATAAATCTTCAGAAATCTTTAGTCTTCTTGATTTGGGAGGCTAAAAATATTGCCATGTGTAAACAGTAAGGGGAAAAGAGCCAGAAAGGAACTGGATATATTCTTTCCTTCTCCATTGTTTTTCAATTCCCACCCCCACCTCAAGTTAATGTGCATCGCTGTGCTTAGATACTGAAGACAATACAAACAATTATGGTTAGCCCTGAATTTGGGAAATGGCAATCTACTGGAAAAGTTCAAGGCATATCTGTCATCTCATGATCCTTAAAAAATGTCTTACTACTTGAGATACAGAAGGACTGAGATTCTATATACAATATAGCATCTTACACTGTAGTTCTCAAGGAGGAGGGCATCTTGATGTAGATATAGAGGAACTACACATATATACACAGATGTTGCTTCAGCAAGGCAGGCATTATAGAGAAAAGAAAAATGTTTAAAAATTCTTTCTCTTAATAATGGAAAGTTTATTATCTTGTTTCCAAAACGTATTCCCATTATTTTGTGCAAGAATATATCTTTGTTTTTAATCTATAATCACTTTCCAATCTTGTTTCCCTCGAGTTACTTTCTTCTTTCTCTCTCTCTCTTTTTACTGACAAATTTATTTTTTTCTAAGTTTTCAAATTCAAGTTACTTGATATACAGTGTAATATTAGTCTCAGGTGTACAATATAGTGATTCAACATTTCCATACAACACCTGGTGCTCATCACAAGTGCCCTCCTTAATCCCCATCACCTATTTCACCATGCCCTCACCCACTTCTCCTCTGATAACCATCAGTTTGTTTTCTATATTTTGTTTCACTGTCTCTCTTTTATCTTCTCTTTGTTTCACAATCTATTGTATTTTGTTTTCAGCCCGTGAGAATTCACCAACAGTTTCTCCAAAGAGTTTCAGATCTATACTGAATAAACTTTTGGCTTAATCAAGAACAACCCTTTTTCTTCTTCTTCTTCTTTTTTTTTTTTTTTAATACACTGAGAAGCAACATTACCTCTGGTATATTGGCCTCATCAGTTTCCTGATATTGACCTGCCTCTGTATTTAAATCGCATTTAAATCCCCTTGTCATGACAGTAACTGTCTATGTGCATACACATGCACGCTGTGAATACAGGAATCACTACCAGATCACGTTAATCAACAAGCTAAAAATCCTGGATGAGCAGAGGTTACACCAATTACTAGCAGGATGTAGTCTTTGAAATGTTTTAAATTAACCAGAATATTCTCACAATTCTCTAATGCCAAATGCCCCTGTAACTACTAAATTGCTCTGTGTCAGGGAGAAGGTAGGGTTGAATGCTGCAGCTTTTGTCTTCCAGGCCAGGTACCAAGAATCTCAAGAATCATTCATAATTAATTCTGGCAGGAGAAAGAAATGCAGAACCATTCAAGAAGGCAACAGATGGAAGTTTGTTCCACTTCTGTAAACTAGAACAGTTAGATGATCACATTTAAAAGTCAGGCCCTGCTTTAGAAGGACTTTTTAAATTCCTTGGATTTGGTGAATATATGAACCATAAAAAAGTTCAGGAGATCCAGATGGATACAGAAAAACTCCATCCCTCCATGTCCCTGAAAAAGAATGCTTTTTAGTATTCCTACTCAAATATGCTCACTTGCTGATATTTCACTAGGAAAACCAGATGCATTCTCTAACTCACAGCTATGTTTATTTGTTTTTATATAATATGATCTCTTAAAATTATCCACATACTACTATGAAAAATGAAAAATGCTCTTTTTCCCTCAGTGTTACTCTCTCCCTATTCACACAAAGGTAAGGGGGAAGAGTCATGATAGAGTTGGCCCTGATAAAATGATAGGGAAGAGATTATAAATGTGTTATGGTAGAGACAATAGGGTTGAAAAGGAGAAAACAGATTTGAAAAGTATTTATGAGACCAATACTCCAGTTTGATGGAGAGTTGTTATAGAGCTGGGAAATTAAGAGAGGAGTTAAGAATAAGGTCAGAATTTTGGCTTGGGAAATTAGGCGAATATCATGCTATTCAGTGAAAAGGGGAACAAGGACAATGTGAAAACGTACTGGAGGGAATGAGTTCATTTGAAGCATGTTAAATTTTAGGTGTTTTTAGGTCACACACACTGAGAAGTTCAAAGAAGTTTGAATTGCTCTGTAGCTAAGTAAGGAAGAGGTGTGGGGTGAAGTCTCTCTGTCTCTCCTTGTCTCTGTGTCTCTCTCATACACACACACACACACACACACACACATTTGGGGTCATGAAGGAACTGATGGTATAGAAACCTCAGGAGTGAACTAAATCACTCAGGGAGGATATGTAGAGTGGGGTGGTAAAGGTGCCCAAATCAGACTCTTGAGCAACACTAATATTTAAACAATAGCTAGATTAGAAAGTGCCCTTAAAAATGACTCAGTGGGGGGGATCCCTGGGTGGCTCAGCAGTTTAATGCCTGCCTTCGGCCCAGGGCGCGATCCTGGAGTCCCGGGATCAAGTCCTGCGTCAAGCTCCCTGCAAGGAGCCTGCTTCTCCCTCTGCCTGTGTCTCTGCCTCTCTCTCTCTATCTCTCATGAAGAAACAAATAAAATCTTAAAAAAAAAAAATGACTCAGAGGGAAGCCTGGGTGATCAGGTCTGACTCTAGATTTCCGCTCTAGTCATCATCTCAGGGTCATGAGCTCAAGCCCCACATGTAGGGCTCCTCATTAGGGTGGAGACTGCTTAACATTCTCTCCCCTCTCCCTCAGCCCCTCCCCACATGCATTCTCTCTCTCTCTCAAAATAAAATAAAATAAAGATTCAAATAAATTGAAGGGAAAGCAAGTTTCAAATCCTGTAGAGAAACTAAGTCAATTGAATCAGCAGCTTTAGTTGCTAGAGAAAGCCCTTTCAGGGGGAAGGAAAACCAAATAACAATTGTTTGAGAGAAGTAAATGGAAGGCCACCACATAGCAAGAAAACCAATTATATAAATGAAGGCGAGCTATGGGGACATCCCTGCCAAGGGGCAAATAATTAAGACACAATTGCTTATTCATATTTTTTTAATTTTAAGATGGAATAGATTTGGACAGTTTTATACACTCAAGGAAAAATTCTGGCTAACAGAGAAATTCTATATATAGAAAAATGAAAGAGATTAAACATAACTCAAAATGAAGGCAGAGAGAATGGGATTAGAGCAGAGATAAAGGGTTATTCTTATTAATGACACAGCATTATTTTCCTAAATCCATCTGGTTTCTGAACGAGAATATCCATTAACTCAACTATTCTTTTCCCCTCGTTGGGCCAAGCCTAACAATCCTCTCTAGAATTATATGTAGGAGATAGAAGTCATTCCCAGAAACATTTCATACTAGAGTTCTTTTTAACATTAAAATAACAACTACCAGCACTGTTACAAAAGAAGTCTAAATCTGGAGTACAGTGTCAGAAGCAATTCCACATACCTTATCTCATTTGGTCTTCTTACCGATACTCTCAGCATTCTTCTACACAATTTGTTTAGAAGGGTTGATAGCATATTAATTATCAGAAAGATCTTACATGGAGTTGCCTCTAGAAGAAACCAGAGTAAACTGAATCCCCGCCTTGGTCTTTACAATTGGTTCTCAACAGGAAATGTGAAATAGAAAGATTGCTTTTCCTGGAGCCATTTTGCCAGGAGCAGCAGTCTGAATCTGAGAGAAAATGCTTGGTCAAATTCATTTATCATCATTCACCTTTTTAAACTCAATAAAAGAGTCATTGTGATTTTTTTTTTTATAAACCTCACTTTCTTCTAAAATCAGAAATTAAGATATTCTTTGCAATTTAGGCAAACTGTAGGTGGGAGACCCGGGTTACAATTGGACAGAAAGTCCCATTTAGTATACCATTAAGTAATAATTCTCATTCATAGTGGCTCATTTTACATCTGAACAACTGTAATATCCATCATTACAAGGGGTCTATGCCTCTACTAATTTTATTCTAAAAAAAATCCTCTCAGAATATTTTTGCCAAGTATCATAAGAGTTGCCTGGCAACTGCTAAGAACAAATGCAAAGAAAGAGAGGTGATTTAATAAAGAACTCAGACACAATCAAAACCTTGTAAAAATGAATTAGATATCTGCTTTACTCAGAAAAAATAAATACTATCCCTTGAGCTGATTTTAAATGCAAAAAATTAATAACTTATTGTGAATCAGCTATAATATAATTAATGAAAGAGAGTAAGACATGGGGACTGATGAAAGGTAACCAATGAAGCATTTAAGAATTTTTTTTAATCCCACAATGCAGTTTGTTCAGCTATTAGATCCCAGGCTTATGAATTTATTGTACTCAAAGGCAACATTCTTTAGAAATTTGTCTGTGGATGTGAGGAAGCAAGTAAGAAAATCAAACCTTGTCTAGCATAGCCACACAGAAGTTTTACAGATTTGGGAATTTAACAGGTTCACAAGTTTCGCTGAAGCATTAAAGACGCCTAAACATTAAAGAGATGGAAAGTTATCATCAGTAGAAGGTGCTTAGAAGAGAAGAAGAGTTCAATACAGGACCTACTTAATATCTGAGATATGTAGGGATTTGATTTAAGATAAAAGGGAAGGGATGCCTGGCTGGCCTAGTCAGTAGGGCATATGACTCTTGATCTCTGGGTTGTAAGTTTGAGCCCTACACAGGGCATAAAATAAATTAAAAAGAAAGATAAAAGGGGAAAAAAAGGTCATGTACAGCCTCTTTTTTTTTTTGTATTAATAAAGAATATTTTGGTTGCAAGTGATAGAAAGGTATCTTAATTAAGTTAGAAATAAAAATTAACTGGTTGGGTACTGGGCTTTTAAATAATTGTGGTAGGCACATAGATTTAACTTGTCAGGGGCAATGACATAGGCATTTGCAAGTCTCTAATACTTTTTCTTTCCATTCTTCATCCATACTTCTCTCTGCACAATGGCTACCTTCTCCCAGTCCAACTTTTTCCACATGGTAGAAATATAACCTCCACCTAAGCCCACTTTTCAAGGTTGCAATACTAGAAAGAAACTGTTCCTCTTGCCTTTTCTTCTTCTTCTTTTTTTTTTTTTCCTCTTGCTTTCTTATATATAGCTTGAAACATCTCAAAGAAGGACTTGGGTCAAGACTACATCCAGGATCACAAAGCATGGTTAAGAAGCTGGGGCCTCCCACTGGTTATCTGCATTGGAACACAACAACTGAAAAGGAGGAGGAACAGTTCTTCAGAAGAAGGAGAGTATATTAGGAAGATGGGAAGGTTTTGGGCCAGGCAGAATGAGTAGGGAAATGAAATGTGTTTGGCCTTTGGATTTCTATTTCTTGGTTTGCCTTTTTATGTAATATACTCACAAGTTAACTCTCAAGCACTTTATTTAGATGCTCAGCTCTACTTCTCTTTTAATATATGTCACTCTTCTAGTCTTCCTTTTCTTATAGGAATTGGGAAAACAGTAAGATGAAGAATGAGGCTTATGTGCCCATAGCCCAGAGTGAGATGCAAGACCCATGAGGCCACAGAAGAACTTTCTAGAAGGTAAGCCTCGTACTTTTGAAACTTAATGATGGAACTTACACCTCTGTCTGGGTTGGGAGTGAGCCCTGGTAGGTGTGAATCAGATCTTCTCATTCTGTCAGTAATGCATGCAGTTTATTAGTACAGTTTGAGTCAATGCTCAGTGTTAGGTGGCTGGTCTGGAAGCAGAGGTGACATGCTTTGCACCAGACATTTCTAAAGCACAGATCCTGGAGGGTAGTAGATAGCTAAGTAAAATCCTTTCTCTGGAGCAAAGGGAATTTAATTCACCTACCATATTAACTTTCCCTTCTAGAGGCATCGATTCATTCTTATATCAGTTTATAGGAAGTTAACTGCTGCCCCTGGGAATCTGTACCTGTCAGTTATCAAGCTCAAACCTTAAGGAGATGAACTTCCTAATTTGCACTTTGAGTGGCAAGGAAGGAAGATAGGATGCAGCTCCTGCATTATTCACAGGGTGTGAACTATTAACAAACTAAATAATGTTAAAGCTGAAAAGCATTCTTCTTACCTCCAAAGTGTTTTTGATTGTTTTGTGTGTTTTCATCAACATGAGCCATAACCAGTCTTTACCTATTCAAATGAGAAAACTAGAATAGTTACTGCCTAAACAAAAAAAATACATAAATGTTTATTTTTTGCCACCTGATGAATGTTTTCAGATGGTAATTCTTCATTTTGATTTCTCTATATCATGGGCACGCACATTCATTGTCCATCAAAGAACCCCCACATCCCTCAGCATAACCAGTTCAAGGTCCTCAGCAATCTGTCTCAGCCTGATCCATCAGTGCTTCATAGCAGACACCACCATTTCCAGAACAATCTCTTCCCAATCTCTGCTCTTGCTGATTCTCTGCCTGGGATATCCTTTCTTTCAATTCTCTGCAGCCTTACAGGTCATCTCAAACCCCACCACTTTTATAAAGCCTTCACGAATCCCCACCCAGCCTCACTTCCTGCCCCCCCCCCCCCCCCGGTTGGTAGCTGTCTTTTATGTATCTACAGCATTTATAAAAAGTGTTTCATTATATAACATTTAATATGACACAATAATATATTCTACCACTATTATATGTTCCGAAATATAAATTGTGTTATATTTAATTGTGTAAATTTCCTCTCTCTCCTAGTTGTCAAAAGTTTCCTTGAAATCATGTCTTCTTATTCTGTATCCTAGAATACAGAATCTCTATGAGTCTATATGAGTGCAGTGGGTAAATATTTATCATATCGTAATGTTTTACATTCTTCATTAGACTGCAAAAAAAAAAGGTCATTCCCCCCAAGATACATGTTCTGAGCAGGTTAATAATTTGATATCTCTTTAAAACCATATTCTTTAAATACTTGTTCAAGACTTATTTAGTGGGGACAGGGCCTGTACCAACAATAATTTTTTTTTTTGCTTTATTTTGTTTTGTTTTGCTTCTCTTGAAGTTACTATTTTCTTCCACAGGAGTGGATACTAATTGCAGTATGTTTGGAGTCATATGTGGATGCTGTAATAAACTGATACTAAATTTTGGGATTATTCCAGAGATGTGAAATCCACTTATAGATCAGTATTCTAGATATCCTTTAATTGAGATCTGAATATGAAGTTCATTCATTGCCTCAGGTATGAGATCTAAATAGCTAAATCCATTTAGTCAATGAATATTTAAAAACTTGTTACAACATTCTGCTTCAGACAGTCCTTAAATGTTTTATGCCTCATCTTTCTCTTCTGTGCAATGGAATATGAATCATTGACTCATCAGAATATTGACAAGAATAAATGATAAAATGTGTGCATAACACTTAGCTTACTACCTGACACATAATATGTGTTCAATAAAAGGCAAAAGATAAACAGGATTTTTGTTTGTTTGTTTTCCATTACAGTCTACCAGCAGTGCCCAATAGACTTTTCTGTGGTGATAAAAATGTTCTGTGGCTGTGTGGTCTTAATACAGCAGACACAAGCTACATGTGGCCCCTGAGCAATTGAAATGTGGCTCAAAGGACTGAGAAAATCAATTTTATGTCAATTTTCATTTAAATAGCTACATGTGGCTAGTGGCTATCATACTGGACAGCAAAGTACATGAGAATGGAGCTATGTCTAGTTCACAATCTTACTACCAAAGATTAGAACAATCCTTGTATATAGTAAGGCTTAAGAAATATGTAAGGAATGAATGGAGTAGATTTTAAATCAGGTGGGGAAATTGGGAGAGAGAAAACAAAATAAAACAAGATGTGATTTCTAACATTCGACTTGTGAAGAAAAGAGAAACTTAGGTAAGTACAGTTGACACATTTCATGGTGGCATGGATTGCCTTGGGCCAGTTCTGTCCATAAGGAAACCCCAAAGCAAAGTTAAGCTCATACTATTTTCCAAATGGAACTAAAGTCAACTACCAGTTTCTCCTTTCAATGCTATCACTGTGTGAGTATGAAGATCAAAAAAGTTTAGGAAACCAGAGGTGAAAAGAGTAGGCAGGAAAAAGAAAAAGTTGTACCGGTGCTGACCAGTAAGTCAGGAGCCCAAGTGCACAGCTTCCTTGGAGTTTATGAAGTTCCCATCACAACAGCCTCCAGGCCTGCAGAAACCAGTACCCTTCTATGTATTGTCTTTCTGCTCTTTGTAAACTCACCTCCCACCAAAGAAGGGGAAGGGCATACATATAGAATTTGCTTCTCCACACCTATCACTATTTCTCCTCCAAATCTCCATCCTCTGAGTCAAATGGTCATCTCATGCTTTCAACACATCAATTCTAGTTTACTGAACATTCAGGGTTATTCATATATAGGAATCATGTTGACCCTGGTTTATCAGTGTAGTTAGGAATATCAGATGGATGGCAAGGCTAGATCCCATGAAACATCCCAAAGTAGTCAAACTAGTAAAGTAATACAGTACCATAATGCTTATTGCCTGCCTATTCTGGGATATTGGAATAAGATGATCCTGGCTTAGGGAGGGGCACGTGCTGTAGAATAGATGGGGGGAAAAAAGTCCTAGGGCAAAACTATAGAAGGCCCTGTGTGCTGCAGCGAGCAAGGCAATTTATGAACCCTTTAGGGAATTTTCCACAGGAAAGAGAAGAGGATGAAAATGACATAAACCTTAGGCCATCTAACACAACATTCTAAATTTCCATTATAGAAGCTGAAGAAGATGCAGCTACTAGAACAGCTTAAAAAACACCATGTCATTCAAACCTATATGTTGACATTTATCACTCACCAGTCAGGGTCAGAAGGATCAGAAACAGGGTTCAGTTCTACCTGGAATGGGGTCCGTTATATCCACAGCACCAATGATTTAAAATTTGAGGCTGGACAACTTTAGAAATGATTTGCAAAAAAACCTGGCAAATACAATTGGCAAACACAAGCAGGAGAATATAATTGATCTCTCATTCCAGATTCAGTTGAAAATAGCAGTCCTGGGGCCATTGTTAAGGCACAGAGTAAGCACAGAAATTTGGAAGTCTACCCAGTTTTTACTCCCTGAGAAACAGTGGGGGTCTTGGCTAATAGAACTGTGAATATTCACTGAAGGCTAATAATCAGTTTACTACAAAAATAGCAGCCATTGCAGCTTTGACAGCTTACAGGCTTGCCAGGAAGGACACCCCATACCCACGCACAGACTTGGTAAGGGGTGGAGGAAACACCATCCTCATAAGCGAGCCTTCAAGGCTTGCTTTTTGATGGTTCTGTCACAGGAAGGATTAACAATGCACAGCTTCCTTCACTGCTGCTTTCACAGCTAGTATTTCAATATGCTCAGAATTCTAAGGAAGCTGTTAGTATCTAACTTAAATAGAAGCAGACAATGATTTACATGCTTTCTTGGGAAAAATAAATAAATCCCCCAAACAGCATGTTGGTTACATAGAGATAGACAGCCTCAGTATTCAGAGTAAGCATCACATGGGGTGCACTGACTAGGGGCACACTTTGGAGAGGCTTACCATTATATTCAACTCTTGTTAGACTCAGACAAAATGCTGTTGCTCTTATGAAAGTCTGCCAAAGCTGTGCTTCTTTGTTTCCTGAGATTTTCTACAC
Organism: Canis lupus familiaris; assembly: GCF_011100685.1. Taxonomy (NCBI): domain Eukaryota; kingdom Metazoa; phylum Chordata; class Mammalia; order Carnivora; family Canidae; genus Canis; species Canis lupus. The sequence continues at coordinate 47,014,234 of NC_049232.1, forward strand.
ATGAGGAACGGGGAATAAAGTACCACTCGGAAGCTGAGCTGAAAGGTTATAAAAACAAAAAGCAGTGGAAATGGTAATAACATCCCTCCTGAGGGGATGCCCACAGCCCTCCTGGTGGGATGCCACCCCAACAAAGGCAAGTGATAGAGAAAGTTCTTAGGGACTCACTCATATAGATCAGGGTAGTTTGCAAAAAGAAGCAGTTGAAAACCTCAAACTTGGGGCTTGATGCCTCCAGCTGTGGTTGCTACAGGCCCACCTCAATGGCACCATCAAAGCAGAACACTGTGAAACAGTGCTTGGGAAAATGTAGTGTGTATGTCCTGAAGCTTCGGAACAACAGGCCTAGTGCTGGCTTCTCAACTGTGTATTACTGAAATAGCTACACTTGCTTTGGCAGCCCACTCAGAGAGTAAATAGAGATGTGGGTAAGACAAGGGGTTAAGAGAGTGCATAGGATAAAGTGTTTGGGAAACAAAGGATAGGTTAACATTTCCACTTCTGTTCCATGATCCCCTCAGTGGTTTTTCTAGTGCTACATGAAGAAGCACAGAGGGTAGGGGAAATAGTTTGGGACTATCCAGATGACCAATGGCCAGTCAAGGTAACAGTTGTTGGGGGTGGGGATATCAACTGTTGGAGGGCTGGAGGTAATGCTGCCCCTTTCTCAAGGAGACCTCACAGACAAGAAGCTAGGGTGAAGTTGGATACTGTCACTTCCATAATCAAGCTTACCCTCAATAGAGCCCACAAGCAGCAGACAAAACCAGCCTAGCCAGAATGGGGGCTGAGATGCTTCTGAATGATTCACAGATGACCAGACACTTCTTCTCTTTATGTCCCATGGCCCTTATGCCCTCTGATCCCACTGAAGCCAGACTCAGAAAAGGAGGAGGGAGAAGGATCTCACAGCCAAACCTTATTCAACTGAATTCAACACCCTCTCCATGGTGATGAGTAGAAAGCAGAGTGAAAGGACAGACCAGATCCTCTCACCACTCCAAGTTACTCGAGATAAAAACCTGCACCATGAGAAGAAGGAGAGGTTACATTCCACACAGGGGGAGTTTTAGATGTAATGGAACTGTAATAACTTGAAGTAACCAGAAATATAAGAAATGAGAGAGGGGAAAAATGCTAGAGATGAAATTGAGGCTAAAAGAGGTAAGCTTCCCAGAAATCAGTTAATAAGGTAGGACCTGAAACCAGGTCATTTTGGCTCCAAAATGCATGGTTTTTCTCTCAAGTATCTTATTTTTCCAGGCTTTCTGGGTGATAAGATAGTAGAAGTTCAGGTCCAGAAAGACCTTCCGGGATATGCCAAATGTTGGCAGTAAAAGGAATTATAAATAGAAGGATATATTATGGTACCATCAAGATAAACAACAGTGGGCCACTGAATGGCGATCCAGGCATACGGTCATGAGGAAAGCCAGCAGCCGGCAGAAGATCGGTATTTTAGAAAGTGGGCAACATAATCTGCCAGATACTAAATGGGCAAAAGCAATAGTCTTGCAGGAAGACTGTGACAGATTGCATTTTTTCAGAGATTATCTTAACAATATCTTCAAATATCTAGTTCTTCTAGAACTGTTACTCCCCCATTAAGAAGTGGTGTCTATGTTCCCTCTCCTAAATCTGGGTGGGCCTTTATAACTGCTTTGACCAACAAAGTACGGCTAAAGTGGTTCTGAAATTAGATTAAAAAATGTCATGTGCTCAAGCCATGCTTGCTTTTGGAGCCCACCCACCATGCTGTGAGTAAGCCTAAACAACTTGGCAGAGTCTCATGTAGAGAGAAACTAAAGACCTCAGCTCATTGCCCCTGGATTAATTAACTGCCATATGAATGAACTATCTTAAAAGTGGATCTTCAATGTGCAAGAGGCATTTTTTTGGGGGGGGGATAATTTTTCTCCACCCTCATAGGTTCTTGGCTGAGATTCCCGTGTAATAAAAAGAATAGGAGAAAAACATAAGTTTACTAACATAAGTTTACTAACATGTATGCCACCCATATACATGGGAGATACCTAGGAAAACTAAACCACATTCCTGAAATGACTCAAGCCACCACCTTAAACACCATCTCTAGCTAAAGTCAAAACAAAGATGGGAGTGGGGGGGGCAGAGGGGGGTGAGGGTGCAGTGGCAGTTATATGAGGTTACCAAGCAAAGCAACAAGGGTATTGTCGTTATGTAGATCTAAGTGGTATCTTGTCCACTGATAAGTCACTAGAGATTTAGAGTCCTTCTCTTCCGTACAGAGAAGGAGACACCCTTACAAATGGAGTTTCCCTTATAAATGTAAATGTCTTTTAAAAAGGCTAACTTCTCATTTTTCAGAGCTTTTTCCCTGCTATTTAATTGTTTAACCATAATTGTTATGCCAAGGTGGCATATTTTGGATGACATCTTTTGCTTCCCTTCAATATCTATAATCATTTTATTAAATCTATCTAGCAATTGTTAGGCCATATCTTGCAACTGCTTTCATCTCTGTACTCGGACAAACTTAGACTGAATTGATAGGGTTACATAGTGACTTCAAGTTCATGACCATTCCTTCTTAAGTTATGAAATTAAAACTGTATTTTACTGGCAATCAGGAAAACAAAACAAAAGCAGCTTATTTATACCACATGGAACAGAAAGGAGTCTGTTTTCAGGAAAAGCCCTACTAAAATTATAGGTTTATGTACATGTTCAATACTCGTTATTTTCTCAAGCCTGTAAAATTTGAGGAATGATTTTGAAACTGCTGAAAAGCATAAAGTTGAACAAAAACCAAAATGGCTGCACTAATGCTACAGCAAAGCTTGATTTCAAAATAACCTTTTTCCTCTCTGCTGCAAACCTCTCCTCCTCCTTTCTTAGTCTTTTGTTTCAGGAACACGGTACCATCCTAAAGACATGAGGAAGGAGGCTGATAACACATACACAATTTCTGTCAAAATGGATTAGATCTTGTATTTTCCTACAACCACCCCACTTCCTCCAGGCAGGCATGTAGATTTTGAAGGCCATAGCCTGCTGCAGCTTCCTTTGCCTGGAGAAGCAATAAAGCTATCGTTCCTCTTTATCCCAAACTGTCTGGATGAGTTATTTGGGTTCTGAAAGCACAGAGGTCAGTTTTCAACAACAGTTTGTTTCATAGTAATGCAAAAGTGATATAGGGATAAAGTCACAGCACTGGACAATGGGAACTGGGCTCTAGTCTCTCAGTATAGAGGGAAAAACTTATGACCATCCCCTAGCTTGGAAGAACTGGCTTATGAAACAGAACTTTGGAAATGAGGAACAAGATAGGTCATTTGTTCCTAGACCTTGAGTCAAAAGTAGGGTCATAGTCCACAAATCAAGATATAAGTCCAATTAGCAGGCATTTGATTAGGGCAGATTTAACAAGTCTGATTTGATGTTCAAGGAGTTAATTGGCCTCAGATGTGGGAATAGGCAGGCCTATCCTGGGGGACTAGAAACCAAGCATATCATTTTATTGAGTTTTGTACCAGACCATATGCGTCATTTCAAGATTCTAGTGCCAGAATGGCAAACGAGTTTCAACTTTCAGACAACTCTGATTTATTAGTAGTGCTTGCCTAGAGTAATATATTGAGAGAGACTGTGAGGCAGCATCCAGGCTCAGCGGGAAAGACGGGATGACTGATTAATGATGTCTTTCACCAGTGCAGACAAAGCTACGCGACATGCATACCATGCCTTCTCTAACCCTGTGTTAAATGTGACTAATTACAACATTGTAAATGTGCCCCTCATCACAGAACCCAGTAGGAAAACAAATGCAAGATACCTTTATTGCTTTGTACAGTATCAGGTGTTCACTATGAATTGAAGAATAAATCTATAGTCCTAAGATTCGTGTTAAATTGGCAGTCTGAAATAACTTGTAGTATGACCTTGAACAAAGCACTTGATCTCTTTTCTTCTGTAGCATAAGAATATAAAGTCTTAACAGGATTGTTAGGAGGGTGAATAAAAGAACACAAAAGAAATATGCTTTGTAGACCATGAAGGCTATATGCATATTAGTAGTTATTAATACTTTTATTATGGCACATTCTTTCCCCATTTTGGCCCAAACTTGTCTTATTTGTTTCAACTCTTTCACTCTCTACACCTAATCCATCACAAGTGTTATTCAGTCTCCCATTATAAAGCAAAAGGCCTTTCCTTTCTGTTCCCAGGGAAGCCTCCTCAGTTCCTTTCTTACTACCCAATACTTGTATCATGACATCATCCTCAAAATGGATAGGTTTTCTTGAATAAAGTACTTATCTACAACTGGTAAAGCTATAGATGGAATAAACAAAGTCAGGACAAATGGTGAAGAATCAGGTAGACAGACCCAGAGCATCAAGGGTCCAAGTGGACGCTAAAATCTAGAAATAAGAGTATAAATCTGAAGTGTGAGTCTAAAATCCAGGTAAGAGTCTGGCATAGCCAGAGTCAAAACGCAGAGAGATAAACAGGCAAAAAGATGGAGGACACAAATATCAAGCTTTCTAATAAATCCACACTGAAAGTAAGAACTTCTATCTGCTTCTCCAGAAGTTGCCATTTTATGTTTCCCCGTTTCACTCAGATCATCTCATTTTCATGGATTTTTTTAATATAAGGATTTTCATACATGCATTCTTTTTTTCATATATACATTCTTTTAAGAAAAAGTGATTTATTCTCAAAAACTTGGAAAGCCACCATCCCATGTCAATCTTCCTGCACTGTAAAATAGGTTTGCATGCTATTTCCCAAATATTGAGTACATTTTCCTATCTCTATTTTGCTTATGCTCTCTGTGTCATCCTCAGACTCCTGTCCTAACTTCCTTCTAGCCTCCCCTATTGCCATTTTCTCCATGGTGTAAGATACAGCTCATATGGCTCCAATTCTGAGTTAACACCTTAACACCGGGAGGAACCTCTGTCTCTTTCCCTCTCCTTATAGAGTCTTTAACATTATGCATTTAGCAATTACCACACATCATATTGCTAGCTTTCTTTGACAAATGCAGGTACCTTATTTCTTCATACTGGATTGTAAGTTCACTCTCAAAATGATATCAAAAATGGTTGGTTTTTAGGGGAGGGACAGCACTGCACTGATACCATGACCAGTCACTCCCAATAAACCTTCCTCTCTTGGAAAAAAAAAAAAAAATGGTTGGTTTTTATTTCTCTAACTGCATTTTACCTATACTAGGGGCCTTTTAAATAAATATAAATTCACAATATAATTGGCTTATAGATCTTCTTCTTCTTCTTCTTCTTCTTCTTCTTCTTCTTCTTCTTCTTCTTCTTCTCCTTCTCCTTCTTCTTCTTTTAAGATTTTGTTTATTTGACAGAGAGAGACAATGAGCAGTGAGGGAGTGGGCAGAGGGCCAGGGGGAAGGAGACACCCCACCAAGCAGGGAGCCAGATAGTGGGCTCAATTCCAGGATCCTGAGATAATGACCCGAGCTGAAGGCAGATGCTTAACTGACTGAGCCACCCAGGCACCCCTATAAATACTAATTTTTGTTATAAATGGATTCTACTGATTCTAGAATTAACCAACACATAGCCAGAAAAAAAAAAAAAAAGAAAGCACATTAATTTTCATCATGCATGACAAACACCCAGATGTATTCTTTCCTTAATCACAAACCAAGCATCAGATCTAAAAGGGTATCTCTATAATGCTATACTGGATTTAAAAATATTTTTTCACTACTTGGATGATTTTAAACTACAATTTTAAAAGCGTCAATGTTCCCATGCACAGAAAATTTCTATCACCTATTCCATCTCTTAGACAAAGTTAATCTGTTTTGATTTCACAATGCCAAAGCATTTTCAAAGACATGTTGTCCTTTTCTAACTTCAACTAAAGAGACACTGTTTCATCCAACTTGTGGGAAAGTTTTAGTTGATGTTAAAAGTCAAATTAATAAAAGATAGTATCCTGAAATCAGTTCAACCTGATGGTTTTATCCGAATAAATGTTGTGGAAGAATGAGCTCATTAGTGTTAAGAGAGAACAAAACTAACATAGTTCTCTGAGGAAGAGGGAAGAGAAAGTGATGAAAAAATTTGTATGGCTTCAGTGGAAGTAGAGGAATATTCTTTTTAAAAATATTTTATTTATTTATGAGAGAGAGAGAGAGAGAGAGAGAGAGAGAGAGAAAGGAACACAGGCAGAGGGAGAAGCAGGCTCCCTGCAAGGAGCCTGATAGGAGACTTATTTTGAACCTCGGGATCACACCCTGAGCCAAAGGCAGACACTCAACGGCCGAGCCCCCCAGGCATCCTGAAATATTTTTATCTTTCATCTTCTGTACCATGGTCTGGAATTATAGCTGGTCCAGTATTTCACCAAGTATTTCTTGATGGATTTAATGATGATCTCTTGACATATTTGCCAAGGAAATGTATCCATTCCATGCAATTTTGAGTGTTTGCTTCCCAATCTACTGGTAATTAACATGAAAAAAGACACAGACACCTAGATGTCTAGCCCAAGATATTTAGATCAATAGTTAAGAAATGGTGATGATAATAGAAGAACAGCAGTACCCAGGAAGAAGGCAGAAGAAAAATCCTGATAGAAGTGAAAGATTGTAGTCACACTGCACTGCTTCTTCTGACACTGTTCAGTCCAATAAGAAAAAATCTGGGAAGAACATGGTGAAATTATTTTAGAGCCAATAAAATTACTGTGAATGGTTCTATCTTTGAGTAAAATGAAACATGGCATTAATGGATTGTCATGGCATGGGTAGGTCATATGTTAATGCCATTCCCTATGATTTTTCCAGCCCAAGAGTCTCAATATTTGCATAATGCTAAAGCATAAAGCTACAGGGCTGAATGGGGATCCAGTTACCTTAACAGAAAGTAACTTTAGGTGGATAGTAGTGATATCTAAAAGATTAAAGGCAAGTAGGGTGCTGAACTATCAAAATAACACACCAACCAATCAGAACAACCTCTGGGTGTGAATAACTTGCATGGCCACACCAACATGTACTAGTTTTGCCTGTTGGTCACTTATGAGTGATTTCTTTTCATTGTCTCCAGTGCCATCAACATAACCATCATTTTAGCTATTACAGTGAGATTCTTGTAAAACAACCAAAAGGCATTTGAAAATGAGAAGAGACTATACCTCTTGCTCTATAGAGAAGAAAGACCTGGTCAGGACTGAAAAGCTATGAGATGTGTCCTCTTCCATAGTCAACAGCTCTCTGCTCCAGTAAGCCAGACTTTTCCTGACCCTTTCCTGGAAGCTGAACGTGGGAATCTGTAGAATTCAGGGGAGGAATACTGCAGAAGGCATTACAGCCCTGCCAAAAGCCTTGGTATTGTTGATTATGTTCCAGCACAAAGAAAATCTGGTTCGGATTATTGTTGGCTTTTCAGTGATAATAAAATTGGCCAGAAGACCAATTCAATACTGGTAATAAACATGTCCAGGGACAGAAAAATGTGGCAGGTCAAATGAGTGCCAGCATGTCAGTCTGAAAGTAAGCAACAAAAGGTTCCTTTGATTGATGGTTCCTCTTATTTTCTTCTCATTAGGATTAAGGTGGCCCAGAAAAAGTCCTAGGGCAAGGTCCTAAATACATGTCTAAGGTATGATCCACACATTTGCAAGGTTTGGAGGTGGAATATGGTAAGAGGACAACCATGGGAGTCTAGCAGGAGGGACAAGCCCTGACAGAATTTTTCTCCATTGACGCACTTTTGAAACTCAGTTTCAAAGTCATGTGGATGCCATGATTACTTGTGCGAGGAAATACATTTAAAACAATGTCCCAATTTCTGTTCATGGTTAAAATGGACCAAAACTATTATTTCTTTAAATAGTCAATTCTAGTGACAGAAATTTAACACTTTAAAAATAATTTATTAAAATAGTAAGAATTAGGAGCACTGCACATGGAAATAATGCTATGAAAAAGAAGTCAAGGAATTTATCTGACTCAATTCTACAGAACTATAGAGTAGAAAGAGACCTAAGGGTTATCTATCCATCTTTGTGCTAAAGCAGAAATACCCCCCCTTTTTTTTTTTAAGATTTCATTCATTTATTTGAGAGAGAGAGCACAAGCAGGAGAGGCAGAGGGAGAAGGAGAGAGAATCTCAAGCAGACTCCATGTTTAGTGTGGAGCCGGACACAAGGCTGGATTCCAGGACCCTGGGTCAGGATCTGAGCTGAAATCGAGAGTCAGACGCTAACCGACCACACCATCCAGGCACCTCATAGAAATCTCTTCAAAACATTCATGATAGGCAGGTGTCTGGGGGCTTGTTAACTGCAACTAGGGATAATGAGCTCATTCATTTTTGATACAGTGTATCGAATTACTCCTCCATATAGTGACTTTAAGTCAGCTTCCTTGACCTCCTGTTCACAGTTTCTAGTTGCACCCAATAATTTCATCTACTCTTTGGCCTGACATATGTTCATTTACATTCACAGTGAGGGGCTTATACACCAAAAAACCTGGGCAAGTTCCTTAACCTATCTGTGCCTCTGTTACTAATTTTTAAATGGAGATTATAATAGGATCCATCTCAGAGAGATGCTTGAAGGACTAAGTGAATAAATACATGTAAAGTATTTAGAATCATACCTGACAAATGACAGTCACTCAATACATGATTGTTGAATGATTTAAGGACTTTTGACAATTACACAAAGAGTGACCACTAATATGTTGGAAAGCATATTTAGAATTCTAAAAGATTTGATTAGGTTATAGCAATCTAACAAAACTCACAAGATTAAAATTAGTAGTGATAAATTAAAAAAAAAAAAAAACAAAAACTCTGGGGCGTCTGGGTGGCTCATTTGGTTAAGTGGCTGCCTTCAGCTCAAGTCATGATCTCAGGGTCCTGAGACAGAACCCCAGAGTCTGGTTCCCTGCTCAGCAGGGAGTCTACTTCTCCCTCTCCTTCTGCTGCTCCCCAGCTTGTGCTCTCTTTCTCTCTCTCTCTCTCTCTCTCTCAAATAAATAAACAAATAAATCTTTTTAAAAATTAAAAATACTAAAATAATAATAAAATAATTCTATACCAAAAGAATGTTTAGACTGCAACACTGACTTAATTTATGATGGAAGAAAACAGGACTGAATGATAAAAGAAATGAAAACTTTTGGAAAGTTTCTTTTTTCTTTTTTTGGGGGGAGGGGGCAGGGAGGGAGGGAGAGGGAGGGGAGGGGGACGAGGGCCAGAGCATGCTGCCGGCTACGCTCCCTTGGAAAGTTTCTTGACCACAAAACTAGCTTAAGTTAAGAATATGACTTGGCTATTTAAAGTCAGTGCAGAGTCAGAGCAGTACATGTAAGAAAATGTGGATTGTATGTGACAGTATACTAAAATATATATGCTACCCAAAAAAGTGCCACTTTGGCATGTGGATTATTTTGAGCTGGAACCAACCAAGGCCCAGCAGACTCAGAAAAAAACTTTTACTTCTTCCATAACTAGCTAAAAGAATTTAGATAGGTGGTCTGGCCTAGAACAGAAGCTTTTACCAGAGATATTATTATTATTATTTTTAATCTAAAAAATGTACCTGCATGGCAGGGCAAACACCTGATTACCAAACATCTGCTCCAACCTTCCTGTAAATTGCCCTCCTCCCCCTTTGAAGAGGCCCCTATACCATACCTTATTCTAGGATGGCACATTAGCCTCAATTCCCTGACTGCCTTGAGTCTCACATTTTTTACTAGGCTCTCATACCTATGAAATTAAATTTGTTTTTCTCCTGTAATCTATCTATGTCAATTTAATTATTAGACGAGTCAAAAAAACTAAAAGGGAAAAGGGAGAATTTTTCCATCCCCTCAATAACTGTCTCTCTCTAGACCTGGATCTAGATATATTTGGGGGAATGTATAGCCAATACCTTTGGGGAGTAGGTAGGGTTGGGTGATTTGGATGTTGCATTGTTGCAAACTCCTCAACCATATAAAATATAAATATATATATATATATTTATATATATAATAAATATATATCATTTATATATATGATTCAAATCATAAAGGATATGTAGTCTAGGCCTGCATTAATGGAAGTAAATGTTATATTCTTATTCATGTGCTCTAAATTTTACTAGACCATGTTTCTTACCCTTTTCATGCTGTTTAGCAGTCTGGCTAAGTGTAATTCTTCTCAGATTAATGGTTTTAAATGCATAAAATAAAATCTAGAGGATTAAAGGAAATTATATTAAAATATCAAAATGATAAAACCATTGATATATTCATATATAATCTAGCTGCAGATAAAATACCAAAAATTAATTTTGAAATAGAGATGAGCTTATAAAAATTTCAAATATCTATAATAACTATAATGAGATATAAAATTATCTGTGATTTCTCTTAGTTACAAAATCACAAGTATTGCAATCCTATTGCCCTTTGTTGACTACATTTGTAATTGAAGGAAGAGATAAATTTTAGTTGGAGATTAGCTTTGGATGGGAGGGGAAGGGAAGATCTTTTCTTCCCCCCATTAAATTCTCACACAGTGTGGATTGATTAGACACATATACCAAGAATCTGTGACCGAATGAGGTTATCCTATTCTTAGAAGAACATCAGTGAGTCAGAAATAAGCTAGAGGAAGACATAGAGCAGAGCAAGGGGTCTGGAAATCATGTCAAATGAGAATGCTTAACCTACAGAGGAAGACAGCCTGATAATTGCCTTCAAATAATAACACAGAACTTTTGCCATGTGCCAGATACTGTTCTCAGCACTTGTGCACTTGCATTACACAGGCCAGGACTTCTCCCCGACCCTTTCTGTAATCATCCAGCTTTCTTCACAGAAGGAGCCTCAGGGACATTATCACTGGTGTAGTTAACCAGCTTGGCTTTTTCTCCTATTTGATCAATTCATTTCAATTCAACACGTACTTATTGAGTTCCTACTTTGCATATGAATGGGACTAGAAACTATCAAGGACATTAAGAGAGGAGAAAAACAGAGAAACCCAAACCAAGACAGAGACATAGACAGACCAAGAGACAGAATATCAAAGGCCTGAGTCACTAATCAGATTACATTTGGGGGATAGAAAGGGAAAGGCAGAGTATTTGATTTATAAATAATGATTTATTTGTATGTTACCTTTTTCCAGAAAGATAAAATTAAGAGGGTGGAAAAGCAGTTGTATATATATATATTTTAAATGTATCAGGCATAACATAAATACCATAATCATCAAGAACATACATTCAAAACCAAATCTATTGAAACACTGTCTGACAATAGATCACTGGAAATCAGAACTTTTCAATAAAATCTAGGATAAAAGTCTCCATTGCTATAATAGAAAACGACAACAACAACAACAAAACAGTACTGCAAATCCACAGATGAAAGAATGACAAATTTGGTCTGGAACAGATTGAGAGAGGGGGACATTTTACAAGGCCTTGAGGGATGAGTAACATTTCAACAAAATGAACATCGAAGGAAATGCTTGTCTCCCAGGCTGATGGAAGACTGGATGGAGAGTCATGAAAGCTCATTCTAGAAATAAGGATAGTCTAGATGCTAGATGAGTAGGCTGGGCCAAGGTAGGGTAGAATAATATAGGATACAGCTATGAAAAATGATTGGTGGCAGATTGTGGACGACTTAGAATCACTGGTTAAGAAGTTTGCTTTGAAAAAAAAAAAAAAGAAGTTTGCTTTGGTTTTCTTGTCATCTTTTTATTTACTTATTTTTATTCAAGTATAATTAATATACAGTATTATATTAGCTTCAGCTATACAATATAATGATTTGACAACTCTATACATTTCTCAATGCTCATATAGATGAGTGTATTTTTTTAAACATTTTATTTATTTATTCATGAGAGACACAGAGAGAGAGAGAGAGGCAGAGACATAGACAGAGAGAGAAGCAGGCTCCCCGCAGGGAGCCGGACCTGGGACTTGATCCTGGGTCTCCAGGATCCACCCGGGGCCTAAGGCAGACACTCAACTGCTGAGCCACCCAGGCGACCCTAGATGAGTGTAGTTTTGATCCTCTTTATCTATTTCACCCACTCACATGCTCCCATACACCTTCCCTCTGGCAACTACCAGCTCTCTATATTTAAGAGTAAATAGCCAAGATATGGAAGCAACCCAAATGCCCATAGCAAAAAAGGATGGATAAAATGTGAGATGCAGATAGATAGATAGATAGATAGACAGATAGATAGGTAGATAAATAGATAATATTACTCCCATAAAAAAATGGGAGTCATAGAAGGCTTTGAATACAAGAAATGAAATGACCAGGTCTGTTTTATGAAGAGAACCCTGGCCACTCAATGAAATACAGGGTAGACAGACATAAAGATTAGAAGCAGGAAAATGTGTTAAGAATCTAGACAGTTCAGGTGCTTCTTCTACTATATAATCAAATAGTGTAGCTTCAGCTCTAATATAAACTTTGATTTTACATTTATTATTTCACTCTTCTCTTTTACATGAATTGGTAAAAAATGTTTCAACAAATCCTGGGGCACTAGACTTCAAAGAAGCATATAAAGAGAGGTCTCATGACATTTTCCTTCTTATTCCATGTATATGCTTTATTAAAATTCTCATTTAATTTCCCAATTCTTTGACTCACTCATGCTAAGTGAAAATCTTTTAGTTAATTTGGATTTGATTTTTAGGAAATTATTTTCAATTCAGTGGTAAATTAATATCAATAAAGAAAAGCAGCTGGAGTTGTCAAGATGTTAGAAGGAAACTCATTCTTATTAGCATTTCCTTTTATACTTATCTGATAAAATGAAAACAAATGTATTGTTTTCCACACTGTATTCATCATTGCTGATGACATTTTCTTTACCTATGCAGCCTTTCCTATTAAAAAAATTATACTACTTGTTTAAATTATAACTTTTTTTATTATTATATAAATTAACCCATTTATTATAGGCTAGCAATGTTTCAAATGGTGGAGCTTCTACTGGTCTTTCAACTCCTTCAGTCTTCTGATAGCCGACTTTACTGTGACAGCAGAAGTGGTGTTGTAGGTCCAGGCACCACCAGCTACAGTCTTCATGCAGGAGCCACAGTGCCAGATGCCCACTGCTTGCCTTTTCATCTTGGTTTTGCCACAGAAGGAGCAGGTGTACTTGGCGTGCTGGCTAATCTCAATCTTCTTCACCATCTTCCTGAGGGAAGCCCCGTAACAGGTCCCATATTTACCCACGATTCCGACCTTCTTAGTGCATTTGGCCATGTCACCACCAACCAGGTCCAAGCCCAGAGAGCTTAAATTATAATTCTTATTGAAACTTAAAGACAAAATGAATGTTGTATGGAACTTTGACCAATGGTTCAACTTAGTTCAATAAAATTCCAGAGATAATAAGTAGAGTACTTTATTAGGCCTATATTTTGTCTTCTCTGCCCTACAAAATTACAGAACTCTGATCTTCCTTAATAGGGTATCTTGGAATGATATGAACATCTCACCTTCGTCACAGGGATTTTCCAGAAAATAAGCCACTGGATCACATTGCCACACACAAAAATAAATAAATAATAATTATAATTTTATTCACATCCCACATAATTCTGAAAAAGACACACACACACACACACACACACACACACCACAAAGCTTCCATGTGAGAATACTGATTCAGCCATGCTCTTTCAATATTCCTACACATTCTTCCTCCCCTGTCCACCCAGAGTACTCCAGCAATGGCACTGCCTGCATCAAGCTTTCATGGTATCCTACTGACAGAGGAATTCCTTTTTCATTAGCATTGATTCATACCTTGATTAGAGGACATATTACATTTTATTCTAATTATCTGCTTACAGGGTTGTCTAGTCTCTCTCCTACACTACTGTCTCACTGAAGGGGCCCATCTTTTGATGACAAAGAGAAGAAACTAGCTTGGGATGAGCTGGCTGGTCTTTCAGTGTGAACAACTTCTTCACAACCACACACATAGACAACTTAGTATTTTTTATATTTATAGCTAAAGCTGTTGGAAACCCTGACCTCTTCCCCCAAAACAGAGATGGGATGCTTCAGTACAGTTCCACCCTGGACTGTGACAGTAGGCATGTTCTAACCAATCTTACACGCTAATGCAGACATGTCCTTTAGTATAGTTAGCCCCTATTTTCTACCATACATCATCCTTCTTTGCCTATGAGTTCTTAATCCTAGAATCAAGCATTTTCGATTCCAAAACCTTCCTTCTCAGTCCCTTTTAGAAGTTGTCCTTTACATAGCACTCCATGATCTACTGCATAATCTTAAGTTCCCTTGGACAGTCTTCAGAGTCCTTCACATTGACCAAAGGCTCTAATTTAGTTTGCTACCCATTCAAAAGTAGGCTTGTTATTCTTACCAATCATCGGTAGCAATTAAAAATATGTATAGAAATCTAAATCTGAGAGATAGAAAAGAAAACTGAGATGCCAAGGTATATTTCTATAATTTTCTGCTTTCAAAGCAAAGGTTTCACAGTCTTTGCCATAGTCAATGCAACAAGTGTAAATGTTTAAGTTTATGAAATATTTGGGAGATACTGAATACTATAAGTTTATGAAATGTTTGGGAGATACTGAATATTCATAGCTTGAGTTATTTTTCCATGGTTTTCCAGAGGTTGGAAGAAAATAACTAAAATGTGGAATTCTGGAAATGAATGGGTAAAAATCGAGGTTCAGCAATATGATATAAGAAAGAATAGAGAGAAAGTACCTTTCCATTTAAGACAAGGCTACTGATAAGAAGTACCTAAAGAGATCACTGCCCTCAGATTTTTTTTCTAATCCTCTAAACCCAATTCAAAGCCTGCCATATGCAGATTTCACAGGTCTCCCTTCCTTCTACTGCACTCATAAATTGCATTTCATAATTTATGGTTCATTTTGTACTGACTTACCCTGAACAATTATAACCCCAGTGATACAGAACTTTTTCCCCCTAATTCTTTTGTATCCTTTTTATGCCTACTCTAGTACTGAACATATGATATATGACTGACCGATTAGATAGTTATAAAAATATGATTTCAGGGGATCTCTAGATGGCTCAATGGTTTAGTGCCTGCCTTCAGCCCAGGGTGTGATCCTGGAATCCCGGGATCGAGTCCCACATCGGGCTCCCTGCATGGAGCCTGCTTCTCCCTCTGCCTCTTTCTCTCTCTCTCTCTCTCTGTGTGTCTCTCATGAATAAACAAATAAAATCTTTTAAAAAAATGATTTCAACACTAATAAGATTGAATTAAGATCTATCAGAGGTAGGTTTAAATTCAGAAAGAATCTGGCAAAATGCTTTGGAATTGAAGACTATACCATCTAGGCTGTTTTTAATAAATGATTGGAACCACTCACAACAAGCAAGAGAAACTGAGCCCAGAAATAAGGAATCTTTCAAAAGTCATCATACTGAATTCATAAGGCTCAAAACATGTAAGTGAATACAATTGTGTGAAAGTTTAGACAGTCCGTTACTATGGTAATTGTTAATGTGAATTTTCATGGAGAGATGCCAGAAATGTTTAAATGCTGTTATGCACCTATTTTATAACAATATACAGAGCTTCTTATGTTGAAATTCTATTATATTTCCAAATCCAAATGTGTTATATTGACTTGATGTTTGCAAACTTAATCCTAGTAAATATCATTTTAAGCATTTTGAAAAGTTGCCCAACATCCATAATAATAAACAGCACTTGGAACTAATGAAGCTACTTCATCTAAGCAGATCAAAGAGCTTTTAAAGATTGATGATTTGTCAGTATTCTCTTGCTTTCTACGCAGACTTTATTCTTCCTATCCTGTAAAATAATGGTCTTATAGTTTTGTTTTGCTAAATGTACAGTAGTAGTCTTCCCCAACCTGCCACTGACCTGACAGAAAATTCAAGAACACTGAACTTTACATCTATTTCATTTTTGGCAAATTGGGTAATTTTGATTCAGTATAGGTAAATTACTTGACTTCCATTGTTTCATATTGAAAACAGAAGGGAAATCATGTCTGATCTTGTTTATTGCTTTATCTCCAGTACCTGTTAGAGTCTCTAATAAATAAATAAATATATGCTGGGTAAATACTTTTTTGAATGAGTGAATGAAGTAGGCATAGCAGTGCAGGGATAGAAGTTGTACAGTGAGGACTTCAGAAAGATAATCAAAAGTAAACCTAGGCCTGAGACTTGCTCTCTGAAAGAAAACAGTGATGAGAACAGGCAGGAGGCAGGACTGGCCAGGGGAGAGTTGGTATTTCTCAAGTCATGAACTCAGAAAGGCACTGAACATTTGCATAGAGAACTAGATACAGGTAACAAGTTTTTCTTGATATATATATATTATCTGCTTCAAAACAAGAATAATTTATAGGAATCTTACCCAAAACTTGGTGGACCAGGTCTTCTGTTAAATTTCTTCTGATCAAGAGATATTAAACGGAAATTGATAATATATACTGTGGAAAATATCAACATGTTATCTTTCCTGATATAACATGCTTATTGCTTATTAGTATTAAATAAGGAAATATCAATGAGGTCTCCACAGGCTCACTTAATTTAGCTATCCTTATTTTTCAGAATCAATTAGTTTATTCAAAATAAATATTCATACCAAGAAGGATTTTATAAACCTGTTTGTATTATTGAAAAGAAATAGGTGAATGATTATTTTATACCCTACTGGCCTTAACAAACATATTATGTATATTTCACTTCATAATGTCTTAATTTCTATAGAATAGGGGTTGAGAGCTGGCTGTCCAAGTGAACACACAAAGGCCTATTTACCTGTCCAGTCTACTAACACTGTCTTTTCTGTGCAGAACATTCTGTTTTCTTGGTCATTCCTATCCCACACCCTTCCCTTCTCCTTTCACACCTACTGCAATCCTATTAATACTTCAAGACCCAACTAAAATATTGTCTACTCCTATGGAGATTGTCTTGCTTAGAAGAGTCAGATTTCCTGCCATCTGCAATCCTCACTTATCACACTCTGCTTTACATGCTCCACATCCTCTTTTCCTTATCAGCTCATGATCCTTTTGACGGCAGGGACCAGTTCTTTTTCATTTTTGTCTTTCCAGAACCTGAATATAGCAGATGCTCAACAAATACTGAATGAATAAATGGTTGAGTGAGAGAATCAACAGATACCTTAAATGAAGACAATGTCTTCTCTGTGAGTGAAAACAATCTAAATGCACTGGGTCATGACAGGAACAATCAAAACTGTGATGTGAATGAGAAATTAACAAACTGAGAAACAAGACTTCCTGAATACCAAGTCCAGATAGGTGGTAAGAGGTCAGTGTGTATCAATTCTCAGATAATCTAAATCTAATTTTAGCTTCATATTTAGTAACAACTTTAACAAAGATTTTCTTACTCTTATATCATTATTTTAGAACCTATTTCTTATTTGATAAAAATAGAAATAATTAGGGCAAAATGTTCATCTTTTAAGTGAGTAGACCCTCCTAATACAGAACAGTCCCATTTAACATGCAGGAAGAAGCAATTTACTGAATAGTACTCTAACTTTAAGGAAGTCTGTACAGTTCTATAGTTTAGTCCCAAAAGACCAAATCTCCATTAAAGGCCAAAATTATCCTTTGAAAGAAAAGTATGCTTTCTACAGTTGTATGTGTAGTAGATGTTTTTGAACTATAAGATCAGGCTTCATAAATATATCCCTTTGTTCTTTTCTATGCTGTGCTTATTCTGTTTGTTCAAACCAAGAGCTAGAACATAAAAGGATTCTTTCTCTAGAGACTGCATATTAGAAAGTCATGCATCTAAGTGCACAGAACATTCAGTCTGCCAAGAACAAAATCAAATATCTGAAAATGTAGTTTGATTTCTTGGCTAATAACATCTCATAGTTGTCAACCTACCCTTTTGAACAGAACTGGTTCCCTAAACAGAGCAAAGTAACAATGAGAAATGTTGTTGGGATAAAGGGGGATGTCTGGTGGTATAGTGCTAAACTAGCCTCCATGCTGAGAATAAAATATGAAGACAGACAGTAGAGGTTTCCTCCTTTGGACCTTTGAACATTACTCTGCAGTCAGAAAATATGGAGAAGGAGGAGTTGGGAAAACTAAAATCTGAGGTCATGAATTTCTTTAGGCCCAGTGAATGGAAGGGTAGAAAGTAAGAATTAGGGGGTGAGATTTCCAGAAGTTTTCTAGATTTAAATTTAAATATACCAGAATCTCCTACAAATGCAGTTCAAAGTTGGACAGAGAAACAAAATTCTACAAAACCACTGATCTTCAGAAGAAGAGAAATAAAGTGAGAACTGGGCAGTGGGGGGTGGGGAGGAATGTTTGTGAATCAATCACTTTGAATTAAAAGCATATGTGGCCCAGGGAACTTGGGATTCACAAGGTCAAAACTAGTTTCATAATTATACTAAGACATCACTTGCCTTTTCATACCCACTCTGTCAGGACATGTCAAAACAAGAATATTTTCCAAAAGCTATATGACATGTAATATCAGACCAGACTGAATAATGCAGAAGCAGATATGAGAATCTCACCATCTTCTATTAGGTCAGATATTAAAGAGATTGTTGAAAATATAAAACAGTGCCATTCTTTTCATTATTTTTTTTCTTGCTTTAAAAATTACTAAATGTTGTTTTTACAAAATGTATTTTTAAGATGTTTAGTTTTAAGCAATCTGTATATACCCAAAATAGAGCTCGAACTCACAACCTCAAGATTAAGACTACCAGACCAAGGTACCCTTATAAAATGTATGTTTTAACATATGATTATTTACTAGTTTTATTCTAAATAAATCAATACATATTTCTAAAATTGTTATTTTAATTTTGAATATGGTAAATATTGATATATGTTACACAAAAGTTCTCAAGGATCCTCAATAATTTCTAACACTCAAAGATGCCTCAAGATCAAAAGTTTGAGAACTACTGGTTTATACAATCTTAAAAATGACTTTATTATTATCCATTTGCTCAAGCTAAGAAGCTTCTAATAATCTTTCATTATTTTCTTTCACTTATTTTTCTATAACTCAGCTATTACCAAAGCCTGTTAAGTACTACTAATAAAATATATCTCTGACCTGCTTACTTCTTTCTATTCCTACTATGTCACTATAACTTGATACCCACATCTTCTCCAGCATGGCAGCAGCACCTTTGCTGACATCCTTACTTCCCTTCTTGTCTCACTCCAATCCATTCTTACTCAGCAGGACAGGGTTTTTTTTTTTTTTTTTTTTTAAGGATTGATTGATTGATTGATTGATTGATTCATGATAGACAGAGAGAGAGAGAGAGGCAGAGACACAGGCAGAGGGAGAAGCAGGCTCCATGCCGGGAGCCTGACGCGGGACTAGATCCCAGGACTCCAGGATCGCGCCCTGAGCCAAAGGCAGGCACCAAACCGCTGAGCCACCCAGGGATCCCCCAGCAGGGCAGTTTTTTCCAATACTTGCTACAACCTCAATGTTCAGATTCTGGGAATCTTTCAAGGATGTAGAAACAGGTTTGGGTCTTAAAAAAAATACTCAATTTTATTTTTAAAAAACACAAAATCAAAACAAATTCATATTCATTTTAAAATCTAAAGATTGCCATACCAACTAGTCAACACAACTCAATTGGTTATAGAAAAGTTATACCTAATCAGGGATATGGATACGGTTTAATATGCATGATAAAATGTTGAATAGGGTCTCTAGAAGGGAGCATATTTGGTTCATGCCTATTAATCCATTTTGTATATTTTCCCACTTACTATGATTTTTTTTTAATTAAAAAATTTGTCTGTTTGTTTATTTATTTGAGAGAGAGCATGGGCAGTGGAAGAGGGGCAGAGGGAAAGGGACAGAGTCTTAAGCAGGCTTCACACCCGGTACGGAGCCCTACATGGGGCTGGATCTCATCACCCTGAGATCATGACCAGAGCCAAAATCTAGAGTTGGACACTGAAAGGCTGTCCTTGGCCATTTGCTACTATTTTTTAATGCCTACCCTAAGTTACTCTACCAGTTTCATGTGTTTATTTTTTTATAATCCTACTTATCATAATCCTGTAATTATCTTATTTACCTATAGATTGCTAATTGCCTACATCCTCCAATAAAAATTTGTCTTAGGGCAGGAATTAGAGATGCAAGATGTGAATGTGTGGTATGAGGGGGAGGAGGACAGAAGTGTCCATTACCTAACTCATGTCTAGAGACTAACAACAAAGTTTCAAAAACTATTTAAAGAATAGATGAAAAAATAGTGGCTCCTCATCTAATAGTTGTGTGACCTTAACATCCATGTTTCTATTCAAATTTCCTTATCTGTCAAATTGGGATAATATTAGCTATGTTATACTTATTCACTTGTTCATTCATTATATATGCATTTGTCAAGAATCTATAACATTCAAGAAGACATTGTTCTAAGCATTGAAAATTTAATGAACAAAGCTTTTTGCTCAGGAAACTTACATTCTAGTGGGAAAAATAGGCAATAAACAAGTAAATGAGTAAAACGTATATCAAAAAGTGATATGTAGCTATTGCAAGGGAATTATTCTTAACCAGGTAGCAGGACATGTTTTAAAATAAGAGTTTTGTGGCTAAATTATCCTAAAAGTTGCCTACTTCTCAAGCTTTTTTAGGATTCTGATTCTTATAGGCACTCCCAGAAATGGAACTAGATTGTGTCAAGGAATTCTCCAATTTCCTGGGAAGAGGGTGGCAAGTCGGACCCACTGTCAGCTTGATGAGGAAAAAGTACTTTATTCCTGACAAATCTATAGGACTGAATGGCTGTTTCTTCCCCTGAGTTGGAATAGATTACCAGCAATACCTGTAATAAAAATGGCTACAGAGCACCTGGGTAGCTCAGTCAGTTAAGCAGCTGACTCTTGATTTCAACTCAGGTCATGATCTCAGGGTCCTGGGATCCAGCCTTGTGTTAGGCTCTGTGCTCAGCAGGGAGTCTGCTTGAGGATTTTCTCCCTCAACCCCTTCCCTCACTTGCATGCATGTGCTCTCTCTCTTTCTAAAATGAACATATATATATTGAACACTTGTACCATTTATTTCTCACAACTCTGAGGTAAGTACTGTTATTACTCCATTTTTCACACTAGGAAATTGAGTCTCAGAAATTTAAGTGGGGAACCACTATGTGGCTGGTTAGAGGCCCTTGCTTCCAAACACTGTGCCAGACATTTCTCCATTATTTCACTTTCCTAAACACCTATTAAGGATGAGAAGAAAGACATCACTGATTTAACTTCTAGAAGTGAATGGAGATTGTCTCATCTTCTCCAGGACAGGGCAAAGAAATATTTCCAAATGAAGGGGGAAAAGACATCACTTATAAACATGGACACCCTAAAGTATCCACAGAATGTAAGTTCATTAATTATTCTAAGCAACTTCTGCCACATATCAGGAATACTGATTGATAGAAAGGTTAAGAGTAATTCCTTTGCAATAGCTACATGCTCTTGGATCCTCCTCTGGTTCATTAAGTAGCAAGCCCAGAGATAGTCTCCCTCTTCCAAATTAACTCAAATGTTTTAAATGTTATTTGTGGCCTCCTTAGTTGAGACCAGTCATCTCTTGGCCTAAATAAACATCACTCTGAAATCCTGAAGCTCTCTGGGAACACCAATCCTATCTCTCTGAAGGTATTTGATTTATGTCTATAAAGTTACTCTGGGATGAGACAAGGAATAATTATAGAGAAGAGTCTGTTATTGACTCTTGGCTGTTTTTGGAGTTATTTTTCTCATAAATGTGACAATTAGAAGACAGAAATTAATATTTAACTAGGTTCCTAGTGAGCTGTAATAGCTGCGTTTTTTTTTTTTAAGGACTGTGATAAATGCTAGTTTGAAACAACTCAACAACTAATGGCAGCAGGGAGACAAATTCTGATTAAGGCTATTGTGCTGTAACTCCTCCAAATCCTATGAATATCTTTAGAAATTAAAATATATGCTGCACCTTCAAATAAGAAATTCTTCACAAACATTCAAAGCTCAAGATAGCTCAAGATATAATACTAGGTTGAATAATAATAAATAATCAATATTTGATCTTTGTGATCTAGAAAAATATCTATCATTCATTCAATTCAACCTAAGGTAAAACTTAAATTTTTAGAGTGAATTATTTCCAGTGATTCTGACCTTAATAGGAATGGGTTTCTATCTATTTAAAAAAAAGCATTCAGTATCTTGTTTAGTCCTTGTCTTGTACAGAAACCTTAGTGATTTCATGACCCCAGGTCACAGCAATAGATAAATACAACAGGTTTAAAATGACAGAAAGAGAGAGAAGGAAAAATGATAAACGATAAGGGAAGAGACAGAGAGAAAGAGAGAAAAAAATATAGAAAATATTCAAGAGCGAGAACAAAGAGAGAAATAATATAAAGAGTGAAAATCCAGTGAATAAAGAGACCTAGAAAGAGATTAAAAAAAAAAAAAAAAAAAACAATGAAGGAGGAGAAGCAGGAGTGAGAGAGAAGTGTGGGGTAGCTATCTTTGCTCAGGAAAGTTATTCTGACTATATGCTGAATCATAAGCAACTATAGCTCTCAAGTGTTGTTGCTGGTCTTGATAGTGGTGTCATTGCTTACACCTTTCATATACAACCTATTAATAAAAGTATGTATTTTTTGCTTATATTCTGTTTCCTACTGTTTCACTAAACTCAGTTATAAAGGAAAGAATAGGATAGTAGAATTAGAAAGATCTAGGTTCAAAATATTGGCTCCACTTCTGGCTACATTAATTACAGAAAATAGGGTAACTTCTCCAAGTCTTGTCTTCTCTTCTTCCAAATGAAGTTAATTATAAAATCGACCTTGAATGGTTGTGATAAAATTTCAGTAAATGCTATGCATATGTACCCATCTTAATATGGATGCTTTAGATTTAAAATAAACTATCTTTGCTTAAAGTAAAAGAAGGAAATAATTCAACGTGAGAAGTAGGGTCAGGGTATTAGGATAATTTTCAAAGTTTGGAGTAATAAATTTATATTACTGGTATAATGGAAATGCATGTATTTATAAAATATTTAACTTAAAATACTCAGTACTGCATATTATTTGTGATATTTGAAAAACAATATCACAGACCATTGTATTTTTCATGTTCCATCCTGAATTGATCTTTTTAAATGATAGCCCATCCCCACCATCTAATAGAAACATTTTATTACATTCCAGGAAAGTAAAGCTCTTAACCTAGGCTTTCCAGTGCCAAAATTTCTATTTGGGCACAAAACATCTACCATCCAGCTTATGTGCATTTTCAAAAAGAAATAAAGTAGACTCTTGGCATTATAGAATTAATATTCATAGCTTACATTTCAGGAGGGACCCCAAAGTTCCAGGATATAGAGTCAATTTGTCATTTCTGATATATGGATTATTGTTATAAGTACTTCAAGGCTAATGTGAAGACTGAATCACTGAGTGAGAGTCTAGTAGAGACACTAGAAGACACA
This sequence comes from Canis lupus familiaris, assembly GCF_011100685.1. Taxonomy (NCBI): domain Eukaryota; kingdom Metazoa; phylum Chordata; class Mammalia; order Carnivora; family Canidae; genus Canis; species Canis lupus. The sequence continues at coordinate 47,037,791 of NC_049232.1, forward strand.
TCTCAACAGGTTTGCATTGTTCTCTCTTCATTATCATGTATTTATTTTATAGAGGAAATCATATGCTAAACAGGTATTCAGAATCTGAGGACTGACAAGTTCCCTGGAGGGACCGCTCACAATTGGTGAGAGCTTACCATACATCAAAAGTTATGAATATTTGAAGTTCCTTGCCTCAAATAGGTCAAATCAACACATTACATACACCTCTTTAATGTACTCTTTAGGCACAGACTACTTACAGTAGAAAATAGTGCAAGTCTCATGAAAGAGGATGAAAAAGAAGTACTTGGTAGTGTGATATGTTCAGATGCTCTCTGAATTGGGGGTGAGAAGATAGTCGTTGTTCTAATATGCTATTGAACATTTTTTGGCATGAAAGGTTCATTTTTTCCCTAATAAAATATCTGAATACCCTGTGAAATCAATGGAATAGTAAATTCTTAAGATTGAGACTTCCTTTGGGATTAAAGTGGAAATAAAATACGAATTGCCTTTCATTAAATTTTCTTATTATGTCTTATGAAAATTAATTACCTCTTGAACAGATCTGATGTAAAACAGTTATACATTGTATGTTTCCTATTTCCCACACAGCATCTTTTCAAAAAATTAATTATAGCCAATAGTTTCAATTCAAAAGGGAATAATTAAAAGCAATGTGGGGGAGTAAAGAGATAATGATGTCATTTTAAAATTAATTGAAGTATTTAAAAATTAACTGGCCTTTCTTAGAGTTTAATTTCTGTTTAAATTTAATAGTTTACATACATGTAAGAGTATTCAATATTTATATTAAATTTGATTTTGAATGTTATAGTCTGAGAAATCACTTAAAAGGTAATTTCTCTTAGTTTTTTTTTAATCTTTCAATTTGTATAAGATAAAATGAAATATCTTAGATAAGGAACTCCTTTCAACTGAGAACAATAAGCTTGCATACATGACTGTCTGCTACATTTTGTATATGTATGGGAACTTATTAAGGTAAGAGACAATGTCCTTTCATGTCTCTAATTAAATTAGCCCCCTTCTGTTGATTTTTAGTTACAAAGACAAAATTCCAGAAAATGATGATACATCAGACACACACATACACCAACCATTGGAAATAATGACAAACCCTGGTCATGAATCTATTTCTAACCAAGACATAGACAGAAGGCTCACAGTGACTTTCTCATCCCAGCCATGAAGTCCCCAGGATGAATGTATACCAGCACCGATAGCAGTTTCCAATTGGGATAAGTGAATTTAAGGATACAATATCCACCTCACTCATCTCTCCAATGTAGTCAATCATGCCTGATTCTTTGTCCACTGAAGAACCTCTTACCGTAAGCTGCAGCGATTTATTTCTGCCCTGTTTGAACCAGTCACTCCCAAAATGAGTGGGACAGAGATACTGGAGGCCCAGCAGGAATTAATTTATTTAGATTTTTTTTTTGCCATAAACCTGTCTGCTCTAGAGCAATCACTCCTGAGAGTACTATATTTATTGCAGTTTCTGGGAATTCTCCTTTTCTGAAAGAATGTAAAGTATCATGTAGAAGTTCAGGGTTAATTTAGAAATGACCTACTTACCTACTAGATAACACTATAGCTAAAGACATAAACAGACTAATATGCAGGACTGGCTTGCTAGCTTCATCTGTGATCACAGTAATTATCAAGGGACCCCTATATCTTCCTCTACTTTTGCTCTTATTCCCTGTTCTTTCCCAGAGTTTGCCCACATTCTGACCCACAATTTTAGTTACCACCTCTGGGCTTAACTTTGTTCCACCTTGTTTCTATACAATGAATGTGAGGTGTATTTGTCTGTTTTGTTTTTGCTGCAATAACCATGAAAACAGTTTTCAATGACTTAGAAAAACAAGGTTACATCTCACTCACATTGCATGGTGACTACTGGTGAGCAGTGCTCTCCTCTTACAGTCTTAGAATGCAGGCTAAAGAAAAGACAAGAACAAAAACCTCTTATCTTATACACCCTGCTGCTCCCCTGGCAGAAGGACAAAAGCAATGCCATACCCATGTGATGGTTCTTAAAGCTTCTCTCTAGAAGTGGCAATAACAGACCACATTTATTTCCATAGCCAAAACAAGCCTCATGGCTAAGCTGAATGTCACTGGGATACCTAAATCTAATCCTCTCATGGGGAGGGTTGGAGTGGGGTGAACAATGATGCAACTCACTACAGATCTGGTCACTGTACTCAACACCTTTGACTCACTTCTGGCCCCCAGGACTCTAATCCAAGGCTTATGGTCCTTGGTAAGGTAATAAGGAAACAAATCCTGCTATTGCCAATAGGAAACCAGCATAGTTTAAGAGAAAGAAAACATTACAGTAAAGGCATCCTTGACGTCCATAGACATGCTTTGACTTGATCCATTTTTTTCCCAACCCAACTGTATATGTCAGATTTTTTACAGAAATCAACAGTTTTAATTTATGGCATGTCATTTCATCTAAGCTACATGTGAGACTCATGGGCAGTTATGTCAGTTCCCGTCTGTCTGTTATGATCATGTCTTTTCTTCCTTCCCATGCTTCTCTTCCCTGTGGAACCTGTCTAAGCCCACAGCTCCATTTGAAGTGATTTTCTGCTCTGGAAGAAACTCCCAAGAGTCACAGGTCAAGACCAGAAAATAATAAAATAAAATAAAATAAAATAAAATAAAATAAAATAAAATAAAATAAATAAAATAAATAAATAAATAAAATAAAATAAAACAAAATAAAACAAAATAAAACAAAATAAAATAAAATTACAATGGGCCCATTTAACTTTGAACTTCATCCTTTTAACTTCGAAATGTAGTAACTGGGGCACCTGGGTGGCTCAGTGGTTGAGTGGCTGCCTTCTGCTCAGGGCGTGATCCCACGGTCCTGGGATTGAGCCCCACATTGGGCTCCCTGCATGGAACCTGCTTCTCTCCCTGCTCTGTCTCTGCCTCTCTCTCTCTCTCTCTCTGTATCTCTCATGAATAAATAAATAAAATCTTAAAAAAAAATAGAGTAACTGAATGTTTACATATTGATGTACAATTACTTGTCTAAACCTGAATTTCCTTTTTTCCATAAAGATTTTAAGGGTAGTTTTTAGACACTATAATTATATAATTGAGGAATGTGTGTCATTCACCTGAAATGGACAGTGCTATACTTCCTAAATGCATTTCAACTTTTCTGCTTGGTCTGCTTCTAAACAAAATAGTGCACTTCAACAAGGCCCTTTGCTTTCTGGTGATTTTTAAAATCCTAGTAAAGGATTACAAAGCTTTTTTCAATCATCATATGTCAAGATGATATCACAAGAGTGAAAGGCCACAGAAAGACAAATTATCTGTTCAGAGTGAAAAGAGATGGATATATGGAAAAATATCTAAAATTAATGTTGATGATGGCTGTATAACTCTAAACAAACTAAAAGCCACTGCATTGTAGACTTTAAATGGGTGAATTATGTGGAATGTGAATTATATCTTGATAAAGCTGTTTAAATACACACAAATACGTGCTTCACAATAATGTTGCTTCAAACTCACATTATTTGTATCTCCTACAGAGAGATATCATGTTATAAATATCGCTTAGAGCAATTGTCACCTCTTTCTGAAATTTAAAGAGCAGTTGAAACTTCATTTCTTTCCACCTTCTCCCTCCCCTAGATATTTTTTTCAAGGCAGTCCTATTGCCACAACTTAATTTCCTTAAGCACTGCAGATCCAACCCATCTCTTCTACCTTGACTGTAGTTATCCTTCTGCCCTCTTCTAGCTCCCTCTCATAACTCCTACTCCACTGTTCCTCCCATGGTACCACATTGGTATTGGTAACCTTCCTGGGGGAGCAGTGATGGGAAAATGGAGAGAAGAAAGTGCTAGGGAGGAAATCCCAATTCCACTGCCACTGTCCTTCTCTAAATTCTACTTCTTCCAATAAATCCTCATTGCCCAGCTCCCCAGGTGACTCCCTGCTATTTAGCTCATATTCAAAGGCCATGATTGCTCCTATTATCAAATAATGTAGTTCTATTTAGTATGCAAATTAATGAAAATGAAGTCAGAAAACCTCAGGGCTGTTGCTAGTACCCCCGATCTGATCTGCAGGGTGATTTTTTCCATTGCCCTCCCCTCCCCCAAATTCCCTGGACTTAGAAAGCCGCTTAGAAGTGTCTCCATTTCAGCTCTGATCACCTTACACAGTAATTGTTTCTCTCAGTAGAACTGGAGTACTTCATGACAGAAACAGTGCCATTTTCCTAAGTTTTTCCTGAGCCTAGAAGAGTGCCTAACTCATACAGGTGCTTCAGGTGCTGTTGAATAAACCTCCAACTGCCACACTCCTGGTTTCAAAAACCCATTTCGTGTCATCCTCTGGTTTCTTTAGTCCCTTACCTAGCCCTTTTGCCAGGCAACTTGACACCATTTTCCTTTCAACCATTTATCCCAGTGATGTCTCCATGCTCAATCCATACCTCCTGACCAAAATTCTAGACTCATACCTCCCAGATACTGGCACACCACAAATCAATAATAAATATAAATACCATTATAAATTTGCACAACACTCTTTTTTCGGTTGTTAACTTTTACAAATTGGCTCCACTTGTCCATGTGGCAATCCTTTTAGGTAGTAGGGAAAAATCAGGGAACTGAGGCAGTAAGAGAAATGTGACCTAACAGGGGTTTCTGCAGCATTTTACTGCAAAGGGGAAATATAAATAGTGACATGCAGGTCACAAGTCAAGTATTCTTTACATAGAATAGTTTTGCCTCATTCCTCCATCCTATTCTGAGTATAAAACAAAAAACATATTTAGGGGACTTGGGGAGGAACAAAACCTCAACATTCATGCCAGAATTCCATACTTAGATTTCCAAAACCTCCAGTAAGTAAATTTGGTCAAAGATACCTTGCAGCCCCTACATTTTTAAAGCTCTTTTTATTTAAAAGACACTTAACAAAAACACTTCTGCTTGATGGTTTAATAACTTTCATTTCAAAATGCATAAATCTGGGCTTAATCTGAAATAGATTTTGCATAGCCAATTGCAAACACCTAATGTACCTCTTTTCGTCCCTACTGTAAGTGAGTCAGTTCCTAGTGCAGCACTGTATCTGGCATGTGGAAAATCTGAAAATCAGCCTGCAGCTCTGTGTGTGTGCACCTTGCAAACCCAGAATACCACCACCTGTGTTAGCTACCATGCACTCTGTTCCAAGTTATCATTACAATTCAAAACAGGATCTAAATTGCATGAAGAAGCCTTTTTAATCCATGAAGTTAACCAGAAACATTGAAAACTGATCTAAGAGCATCACATTGTCTTTACATTTAAGCCCACACAGATGCATAATTAGATGCATGGTGCATAATTAACAGAGGAAGTGAGACTTCTATAGTTCTAAAAGTTGATTCATTTTTCTGTGAGGGTAGATGACATCCACTTGCCAAGCTCCAATTTTGCTGGCCTCCGGGCCTTTACATTTAACGCTAGTTCCCCAGTTTTGCCATACTCTTCTCCTCACACTGTATCCAACTGTAAGGGTGCCTTCCTCTTTAATGAACGAACTCCTTACCTATCCCTCAACTCTCAGCTCACCACTCTCCCAGGAATTTCCCTGACATCTCTGGATTAGGTCCTTTGTGTTCCTCCTTGTTTTAGTATTCATTCAGTGTTTTTTTAATTTGCTGACCAGGATTCAAAGGGTGAGAGGCCTTGTCTATTTAGTCTGTGCTAATACCCACCACCTAGCACCTTGGTAGGTACATGGGAAGGGTTCGGTAAATGCTTACTGAATGAAGTAGAAAAATATAATATCAGCAATTAAAAGACTGTAGTTCAATGGTAACCATCTTGAAATTCTGTTCTGTTAATAAATGTACTGCTACTAATATTCAGGTAAACAGACATAGCTAAGTGGAGAGTGAGAAATGTGCATGCTATTTTAGTATAGGAGCTTGATCTCCATCACAGTGCTGCTCTTGTTCTGGTACATGCATTGCTTGTAAGGTAACTCCTGCTGCTGCCCCTCTCCAGCCCCCTGCCTTTTGCAGTTGGACTGGACCAGGTAAATAATGCTGGCCAGTGAATTGTAGACAAAAGTGGCAGGCATATTGACTCCAGAACTAGAGCAGTTAATTGGTTTGAGAACTTCAGCTTTATCTTTGTCCTGTCTCCTTAACCAGTGATGTTCCACAAGATGGGATGCATATTTCCTAGAGGCTCAGAGCATGGTGGATAGGGAAAAAACTTACTGCTGGTCTCTGTGGCTGGGAGATAGAGTATGAGTTAGAAACAAACAGATATTATTTATTTTTGTTTTCGTTTTTGTTTTTTAAGATTTTGTTTATTTATTCATGAGAGAGGCAGAGACAGAGGCATAGGGAGAAGCAGACTCCCTGCAGGATGCCCAATGCAGGACTTGAACCCAGGACCCTAGGATCACGATCTGAGTCAAAGGCTCAACCACTGAGCTACCCAGGCACCCCAGAACAAACAGACATTACAGAGCTCATTGTTAGTAGCCCATACTAACTGAATTCCTATTTGTGCTCTTGTTTGAATGAGATACCCAATGTGTCTCTGGGTCTGGGAAGAGAACTTTAAGCAAATAGAAAATTCTCACCAAAATACCCATTTTGTACATATGTCAGAGACAGATTTTACCGTGTATTTGAAGTCACTAGGTACACTTCTACTCTGTAAGCACTTATTTTAGTAAATGACATGTTTGTGTTTATTTACTTGTTAGGTAGCCCCCCAGGCCTCCCTTCTCACCTCCTGGCCCCCAACTAAACCATGAGTACCCCGAGGTAGGGCAGCAGTTTCTCTGAATGACTCCCAGAGGAGCTCCATTAAGGTTGCCCAAATAATAATTCAGAAGTCTCAGGAATAGTACTTCTCTCCTAAGGAGTTATATCAACATAGGTCTGAAACAACAAAATGCTAACCCAATGCCCCCTTGGAGTATTAATTTTTCATTGCTTTTATAACAAATTACCATAAGTTTCATGGCTTAAACAATATACAGTTATTTTATCTTATAGTTCTGAATGTCAGAAATCTGAAATGGATCTCATTGGGCTAAAATCAAGGTGTTGACAAGGCTAAATTCCTTTTTAGAGACTCTAGGAGAGATTCCATTTCTTTGCTTCCATTCCAACTTCTAGAGGTCCACATTCCCAGGGTTATGGTCCGTTCCTCTACCTTCAAAAGCAACAATGTTGGGCCAATTCTTTCTCATATTACTATTTCTTTGGCTCTGTCTCTTCTGCCCAATTCTTCTACTTTAAAGGGCCCATGTGATTCCACTGGACTGATCAAGAGAATCCAGGATAATCTCCCTATTTTAAAGTCAGGTGCTGATTAACAGCCTTATACCCATTGCAACATTAATTCCTCTTTGCCATGTAACCTAACATATTTATGGATTCTGGGGATTAGGACATAGAATCTTTGTAGGGGGGGACATTATTCTGCCTATCATTTTACGTTTAACCTATAAACTCAATGGAGGACATTTATAGCTCCTCAGCTTCATATATATGGTAACAGAGAAGCCATTACTTACTATAATCTTATTTGGTATAAACATCATCTATGAGATAGGTTATTCTAATTCTCATTTTCAGGATGAGAAAGGAAACCAAATCACTTCTATTTTTTGAGAACCCTAGAACAGCAAACCATGAAAAATTATAGTACTTTTAGTTATTTACATTGAATTTGTTAATGCCTTTGATAAGAAATGTGTAAATGTAAATATAATCAAACTTGGAGACAATATCAGAAGTTTATAAACTTGACAATAATGGTCCTGCAGAAAGTCTAAGTAACTTGCCACAAATCATGAAGGTCCATTTTTCCAAAGCTGACTTTCAATTACTGTCAGGAAACTGACAACAAATTGTAGGTACAAGTACCTACACAGCACCATTCCCCTAGCACACAAAGAGTGATATACAGCATGTGCTAGAGCAATTCAATTTTAACTTATCTTGATTGGATAGGAGAGTAGAGTGTTGGAAATGAATTTACAATGTCAAAATGCTAAGATTAATTGCTCATTATAGACCACAAGGGATTAAGATGGTTTGGATGTATACATTAATATGTGTATTACATAACGATAGGTCATCCCTGTTTCCTCCTTGACAATCAATATTCAGAAAGCCTTGATAATCCAGAGGAGAAAGTCTTGAGTTAACTTTTTCTACAAAGTATGTATTTAACAAATACTAGTGAATACCAAAGTAGAAGTTTTGAGGCAGCACCAAAATATATTTTTAAAGGCAAGAAATGTCATAGTTTAGTTATGATTAAGAGAGGTTAATTGTATATATATATATTTTCCAATATATATATTTTTTCCTGAATATATATATATATATATATATATATATATATATATATATATATATATTCAACATATATTCAGTCCCACAGCTATTTAGCTTTTGTCCTGGGGAAGGCCCTATGTCAATAACTAAATTATTGGGACCACCATGGTATTAACTTGTTGAAAAAAAAATTCAAGATGACAAGTTAGATATTAAGACCCAAAGATGTTGATGTGAGCATGGCTTTGCAGAGAAAGATAATTTCTCCTGCCTCCAGATGAGTAGAAGAGATCATTTCCATATATCATAATTCTAGCAGTTTGTTGTCCAACTTTTCCTATAAGTATAGTCTCATGAGGATATAGTCCTTCTCAGCCTAACAAGTAAAATTTCTGTAAGCCTACAAAACAATACTAATGGCCCTCATTTATCTAGCACTGTCTTCCTGAGTAAGCACATGAATAATTACGCACGTGGTGACCAGAGCTGCAATTATTGCTTCCATTACTCAGAGGAGGAAGCTGGGTCTAACAGAGGCTAAGGGCTATTGAGCAGGTGAGTGACAGACCTGGGACCATATGGCTTGCAGCTCTTAGTCCTATGCTCATTTCAGAAAACTATTTTTCTTCAAGAGGGCAACTTGCCTACAAATGATGTTTAAATAAATGTGCATTATTGTGATTTCCACACCTTCCTGTATTGGATGATTCAGAATAGATTACTTTAGGGAATGAGAGGTTGTGCTGGAGGCCTATAAAACTTTTGGAAACTCCAGGTGTCCATTAGTCATGCACATATGCACTATTGTGTCTTATTTGCACCCATACAAACTTGAATGCCTTTCAAGACTCATCAAATCTTAAAGTGAATTTAAATTTCATGTAATGGTATATTATCAAAAAATGAAACCGTTTGTCAAATACTTAAATAAAAATATTCAGAAGCTATGGATTAGAAAGCAACACAGCTTAGTGATCAAGAACACATGCTCCAGAGACATCTAGGATTTAAATTAAGGTCTCACCACCTCCTATTTGTATAAATTAAGCCACAATTCCTTTCTTGAAAAAGAGAAAAAAAAAATCTATGGTTCTCTTATGAGATAGCTATGAGGATTAAACAAATTGTTCTCAACTGGGAGAGATTCCTCCCACCTAAGGAGCATGTGGCAATGATAGGAAAGAAATGTTTTGGGCATCATGGCTTGGAGGAATTACTGGTCTAGTTGGGGGAGGCCAGGAATACTGCTAAAAACTCCACAATACTCTACAGGACAGCACACTACAATAAAGAATTATCAGACCCAAAATGTTAATAGTGCCGAAACTGAGAAACTCACATTTAAGCTCGTACTCCACAAAGTGCTCAAAATTGTTATCTGCTATTTATATTATTAAACAGCTTTGTACCAGGTATCATGCTAAGAATCAGGGGCCCAGAATTGGCTAAGGTATGCCTCTGGCCTTGAGGGGCCCATCAACAGAAAATTTTAAGTATAAATAATTACTATGCAATAGCATGCACTCATAGGGCATCATATGCAAAGCACTATATGAAGGAGTATATATTTGTTCTGTTTGTGGGAACTGGGGAAGGCTCCACAGAGAATAAAGTACTCCCCATGGGCGTTTAAATGTGATAGGAATTTGGCCAGTAGAAAATGGATAGAAGGTTTGTTAGTGTGAAGGATATGTGTCTGTTTAGAGGAAATATGTTGGGGCATTAAAAATATTATAGAAATAGAAGGTATGGCATTTGCCAAAGCTAGAAAAAATGTTTGTCATATTCATAATATGGTGACTACATTAACATCCACAAGGAACATGATAGATTGTGGATAGGATTCTGGTGCTAGAGTAGATTATGGGCTGTGAAGAGAGGCAGGAATCAGAGTGAACAATTAGGAGAGTGTAGTGAGAGAATCCAGATGTAAGCTTATACCAACATAAAGGGTAAAGGCGGGAGCAGGGGAAAAAGGGACAGGAAAAATTACAAGTTCAGAGGTAGAATTAGCAAAACCTTGTTCCCTTTCAAATGTTGGGAAAGACCACAACGGCATTAAACACTGGGCTATGGTACCCCTGTTTTTGACAGCCAACTCATGGACACCATTAGACAAATATAGGATAGTGTGAAATAGTACGAAGCAGCAAAATTTATTTTTTGAGAGAAATGGTGCTTGTGTTAATGTCTTTGTGTTGAGGTTATTCATAGATGAGCTTATAGATTGAAAGTAAAAAATCATTGATTGATAAAAAGAATTTCATAAGAGTTGCAAAATGATTTTCTGACTTGTGATGGAAATGAGTGGGTTGTATTCATTTGCCATAGTTTTTATACATGTAGATAAGAATAAAGTTCTTTAACTGAAAGTTTTTTTTTTTTTTTTTAAACTGAAAGTTCTTAAATTAGAATTTAGGTTTTTATTTTTTGTGTATCAAACAATGCTTCAGGTTTTTTGGCAAAATCCAGTTGACAATTTTTTAAAGTAAAAACAAGAATAAATGTCGTTATAGTCATCCCAGAACTTCAATACTGTCAAGTACCAAAAAGAACTCTGTTGCCAAGACTTGCAAATTCGGCCTTATGTTTTTGGCACAAAGAATTAAGAGCCACATACTTAAGCCAGTAATAAAAAATTCCTTCTTAAGCTTAAAAAAAAAAAAAAAAACAAAAAAACAACTCTATTAAAGTGCAAAAAATTATTTCCAAATGAATACAGGACCAAAATTGGTTTATATTAGATAAGTCTCTGTTTCAAAGTATAACTACCAATGGAGCTGTGAATGATAGTAAAATATAAATTCCCCTATGTTCCTGATCAGGTCCTGGGACTAACTGTATAGTCTTGAATTTCCTGCATAGATTGATAAACAGTGGCTCTTTACTGGGTGCTCTTCCTTAGCACTGCATGTTTTCCAAGATGGTTTAAAAAATTGCCTGATTTCCGTGATGCATCCTATTTGAAATCTTCCAAGAAAGTGATTAGGAAGCAAAAAATTGCAAACAGCAGCACTATAAAGGAAGAGTGGGAAAGGCTCAGTATAAGATTTAGAATGCAGGCAAATGGACTTTTAAAAACAGCTATCTGTAATAAGTAGTGGAACCTGGCCATAATGAAAAGAAGTGGCAGCAGAATAATGCATCCTTAACCAGAAATCATCTGTTTATGTACGTTGTGTTTTTATCATCAATATATCTGGGTCTTAGTCTTTATAAAATGTAGATATCCCACATTTATCCTTAAGCTGCATGAATGTTTAATGATTAGGCAGGTTATATAATACACATAAATTAATTGCATGCTATTCATTTTCATGTATTTTAGCTATTTAAATCTTTCCTCTCACTGCTGCAAAGCTAATGATTTACATATATGCCATAGAAAATGTAACAAGATAGGTGCCCCAGACACATACATTCAAGCAATTCCTTTAACTTTTTATGCTTTCTCAGGAGGACAACATTCAGAGGTTTATTTTACCCTAGATGCCTGCAGCTGTGTCAGGCACTATCTGTTCCAGATGCAATTTATTGAATCTCCAGGTCCAGACTGGTTAAAACAGTGCTAGTATTCTTTCAGACTTTAGGGATCAACTCCTTGGTTCCTTCCTCCTATCTCTGACTCTTCTTGCCTAGGGCAGTACTCCGGCTTTCTAGCTGAACTGTACAGGAGGGCTCCAGGCGGAGGCAGAGTTAAAGAATTCTCTTTTGAACTTTGATCAGGATGGAAACAAGATAACTGGGAGACAGCAAATGATAAGACAGTTATTTGGAGAGAGCAAGAGTTGTAAAGCAGCCTAGCAATATTCTTGTTATGACTTCGGGAGGGGGACAAGCCAAATTACATTTTCAGGGGATAGGATGTATAACAGTAATAGTAATAGTACTCAGTAGTAAAAGTAATAACAATCCTGTGCTCTTGGAGAGTGCAGAATTTTGTTGTAATAAGAAAAGATTTTTTTTAAAGATTTTATTTATTTATTTGAGAAAGAGTACAAGCAGGGGGGTGGATAGAGGGAGAGGGAGAAGCAGACTCCCCATTGAACAGGGAGCTCAATGTGGAGTTCAATCCCAGGACCCTGAGATCATGACCTGAGCCAAAGACTTAACTGATTGAGTCACCCAGGTGCCCCAAGAAAACATGTTTTTATCTCCATGGTGATTTTGTGCTTTCCTTCTACTATTTTCTTGTCCTTGATCTTCTTTCCATAATTTACACTGAGCACCCTCTATGTGGTAAGTACTATATTTCTCACTAAAAATAAAATGTTGATTTAATCAAACAATGAAGATTGTAGTCCAGTATGGGAAGCTAATTTGTTTAAAAAAGATTTTATATATTCATGAGAGAGACAAAGAGAGGTAGAGACATAGGCAGAGGGAGAAGCAGGCTCCTCACAGGGATCTTGATGTAGGACTCGATCCCTAAACTGGGATCAACCACTGAGCCACCTAGGCATTCTGGGAAGGTAATATTAACCAATAACTTCATAACAAATAAGTTACAAATGCCAATGGAGCTATGTGTGCTGGGAAACCACATATCAGAGAGGGCTTCCCTAGACTGCACCAATGAAGTGATATTTGATCTGATGACTGAAGGATGAGTAGGACTTAACTAGGGTACCAGGTAGGAGCAGAGATGGATTAACCTCTGCAAATGCCCTGAGACTGAGACAAGAGGAAGCATAAAGAACTGAAAGTAAATCACTGTGACTAGAGCCCTGGGAAAAGCTGAAGGCAGGCAGTGCTAAATTTTAGGTCACTTAAAAGATTTTGGTCATTAACTTTGGGACCTATGGGGAATTACTGAAGCTTTTTAAAGAGGGGAATAAAATAATCAGATTGGCAGCTTAAATAAAATACATGAAGACAGAGCATTTAGGAGGCTATCGCAATAATCCGGGAGGAGATGATGTTAGCATGGATAAACTGATGATGGTAGAAATACAGAGAAGATGAAGATGGATTTAAGAAATTTAGAGGTAAAAAAAAAAAAAGAAATTTAGAGGTGATTATTTGATAATAGGTTTGGTAATGGGAGATGAGGGATAGTGGATCAAGGGTAATTCCTAAATTTCAGGTTTGTAGCTCTGTATAGATCTTGGTAAACCCTCTCTGATATCTCTCCTGCCAGAGAGAAACCATTCCATCTTTCTTTTGGTTTGTTTATTTGGGTGGGAACAGAATTCATGGGAGGGGATTCTGAGTTCTATTTTTAACATGTTAATTTTGAAATACTTCTGAGTAATCTAAGTAGATCTGTCTAGGATTGTATTTTCTGTTTGGATTTGGAAAAGATTAGTCTGAGAAAATCTGTGAATTACTGTCATAGGTAGAGAAATTGAAGCCCTTGACATGGTTAGAATTTGCTAGAGAATTATACAAAAAACAAAGGAACTTAGAACTGAGTTTTCGGAAATTTCAACATTCCCATGCCAGATTACAACAACGAAAACAATCATGACCACTACTTTTTGAGCTGTGCTGCTTAAGCTCTTGCTATATATTATCTTATTTAATGTTAATGAAACCTTATGAGATAAAAGTTATTTTTCTATTTTAGAGATGAGAAAACTAGGGTACAGGGGGAACATATGGCCAGCCAAAGGTCACACACATAACCATTAAATAGCAGAAATAGAATTCAAATCCAGGCAGTCTGATTTGAGAACCCATCCTTGTAACTGCTACAGTCTGCCAGGCTATTTAGGAAAATTGATAAAAGAGTTTGAGGTTCCTATGTAAGGATTTAAGCTTCCATTGTATTTGTCCTCAAGATCTGCACCATCCAGCACCATAGTTACTATGAGGTGACTTGAGCATTTGAAATATGGCTAGTTCAACTGAGAGGTGCTGTAAAAAAAAAAAAAAAAAAAGAATGTAAAATACCCCGTTAGTATTTCTTATGTGATTTCTTGTTGAAATAATAGCATTTTGGGTACATTGTATTAAATACATTAATGAAATTTAATGTCGCCTACGGTTTTCTTTCTTGATGTTTCAAAATATTTTAATTTTAAACTAAGAAATTTATACTTCGTATGAGGCTTACATTCTATTTCAATTGAAAAGCACTGTTACAGATATTTCTCCTATTTGCTGTCTGGATTCGTAGCTCTAGATAGACACTATCAAATAGTTAGTATGCTCTCTGTGACGCACAGATTCCATTCAGACTTGAGCTCCAAGCCTGTCTCCCAGGTTCTAAGGCCCTGCCCTCTGCGGTGTTTCCATGGTAACTTTGCCTTAGGAAGAGAAGATGCTTTTTAAACTGAGTCCTAAAGATCTCCTTCCTCTGGCTTTATGTCATTTCATACTAATTTTATGGTTATCTCTTCTGTTCTTCTCTAAGAGTTTATATGATTTTTGACCTCATGAAATTGTAGTTCAGGGATTCTCAGACAGATGAAAATCTAAGAATCACTTGGGAAGTTTTCTGAAATTACACAAGGCCATCACCCTGCAAGATTTTATATGTGCTCCCTACCCCCAAGGAACGACTACTGCTCTAATCTCTTCATTGTCTGGCAAATGAAACTGCTATACTCTAACTACTATCCTCTCATTTATTTCCTATCCTCTTCTGTCCACTCAGCTCTTCAGTCTCCAATATCATACCTGCTAGTAACCAAAGTGCTCAGCTTAGCTTCTATGGCATAGCCTCTGAAATGCTGATTTTGGTTCATCTTGATAGGAATTTGTGGGATGGTTATAATTTAGGTACTAAAAAAAAAAATAGAGGTAAATATTTTCCAAATATAGCTTTTAAGGTTTTTAAAACTTATTATTACATTCATAAAATTTCCCTCACATGTTATAAAGCCTCAGGGATGTGAATACTGAGTGTTCTACAAGTAGTAGCATGTCATATTATACAGCAGAGATTGAGAAGTTAGAGCACTTCCAGTCCTTCATCTATAAATGAGGCAATACTACTCAATTTTGAGATTAAATGAGATGATACAAGGAAAGTACTTGGAAAATAAATCAATATTGCTATAAATCTTTTAGTTTTGTTGACTGTTTCCTTTGTTGTGCATGCATAAGCTTTTTACCTTTTTTTTTTAAGATTTTATTTATTTAATTCATGAGAGACAGAGAGAGAGAGAGAGAGAGAGAGAGAGAGAGAGGCAGAGACATAGGCAGAGGGATAAGCAGGCTCCATGCAGGGAGCCGGATGTGGGACTCCATCCCAGGACTCCAGGATCACACCCTGGGCCGAAAGCAGGCACTAAACCGCTGAGCCATCCAGGGATCCCCCCAGAAGCTTTTTATCTTGATGAAGTCCCAATAGTTGATTTTTGCTTTTGTTTCTCTTGCCTCTGGAGACGTATCTAGTAAGAAGTTGCTACAACTTATGTCAAGAGGTTGCTGCCTGTGTTCTCTAGGATTTTGATGGTTTCCTGTCTCATATTCAGGTCTTTCATCCATTTTGAATTTGTTTTTGTGTCTGGTGTAAGTGGTCCAGTTTTATTCTTCTGCATGTTGCTGTTTAGTTTTCCCAACACCTGTCAGATGGCTAAAATTAACAATACAGGAAACAAAAAGATGTTGGTGAGGATGCAAAGAAAGGGGAACCCTTTTACACTGTTGGTAGAAATGCAAACTGGTGCAGCCATTCTGGAAAACAGTATGGAAGTTCCTCAAAAAGTTAAAAATATAACTACCTACCACCGAGCAATTTATCCAAAGGATAAAAATACTGATTCAAAGGGGCATAGGCACCCCAATGCTTATAGCAGCATTATCAATACTAGCCAAATTATGAAAGAGCCCAAAAGTCCATTGATTGATGAATGAACAAAGAAGATGTGGCATATTTATATATATAATGGAATATTACTCAGCCATCAAAAGGAATGAAGCCTTCCCATTTACAATGATATGGATGGAGCTAGAGTATATTATACTGAGGCACAGAAAGACAAATAATGTATGATTTCATTCATATGTGGAATTTAAGAAACAAAACAGATGAACATAGAGGATAGGAAAAAAAAGAGAGAGACAGAGGGAAGCAAAACATAAAAGACCCTTAATTATAGAGAACAAACTGAGGGTTGAAGAAGGGAGGTGGGTGGGGGATGGGCTAAATAGGTGATCAGTAATAAGGAGGGCACCTGTCATGATGAGCCCTGGGTGTTTTATGTAAATGATGAATCACTAAATTCTATTCCTGAAACCAATACTACACTATATGTTAACTAACTAGAATTTAAATAAAGAGTTGAAAAAGGAAAAAGAAAGATCTCTATAAATCTTAGTTGCTTTGCCCAAGCACACTTATTTTTAAGAGTTTAAGGTTGCTTACTTTTCCCAATTCTTTCTGCTAATAGTTCATCACATTATTTTCTAAAGCAGAATTGCAGAGATTTAATTTATTCCTCTAATTATTATTTGGGGAACAGGCTGTAAAAGTATAGTCTCTCAAGGAGACAAAATTAGGACACTGATTACAGTAGTGCTCAGTTACACCACTTAAGTATACCCACATGAAAATAAAAGGTTGATATTCTACTAACTGCTAATTAGTACACAGCTAATATCTTCAGAATTTGAGTAATTCAGCTAAAGTACTTTCCAAACTAAGCATTCAAATAAACTGGAACTTTTTTAAACTCATAGATTCCTAACAGGCTAAATCCCTCCCTTATTCTAAAAATTTCACTCACATTTGATAGAAGATTTCCATCTATGTTACTATGATCACCTAATTAATTTTTAGATAAAATGACTGCTTACTTTTATTGGAACTTTGCCATGAGTTTGACAGATTGATTAGAAGAATCAAATAATTTAGATCAAAGCTGGTATCAGAGACCAAGTCAGTAATCTTAAAAATGTTTTACCATTGCTCAATTATTTTTAAATATTATGATATTCAAATTTCATTCTTTTATTCAGTAAATATTTATTTGGTACCCATGGTACATCAGGTACTGTAAGTTCACAAAAGAATATATATCAAATGAGAATTCTATAAAGATGTATGAGAAAGACATAAAAGTAACATTTTTGAAACTCATGCATTTATTCAAAAATATGTTACTCTTATAAAGCTAAACATTTAGTCAAATATGCCTAGGTTGCAATAATTATTTCTATCATTCTTCCAGATAAACTATGTTTTTAACTGCAAATGTGACCCAAAGGAATGTCCGTAACTAACTAAACTTCCAATAAATGAAATATCAATACATTAAAGTTCACATGCCCAGGAATATGTGGTATATATAATTAAAACCATAGAAATAACATCAGCTTATTATTTTAAAATTTAATTCATTGATAAACAACTAATATTCTTACTGTGATGATTACTTTTATGTGTCAATTTGGCTGTAACATAGTGTCTTGCTATTTGGTCAAACATTATTCCGTATGCCTCTGTTAAGGTTTTTTGAGGGGATGAAAATAACATTTAAATCAGTGGACTTTGAGTAAAGCAGTTATCCAACATAATGTAGGTGTGTGCCAATTCCTTAAGGTATATCTCCCTATATATGTGTTCACATATTTTGTTGACTCTGTTTCTCTGAAGAAACCTGAGTAATATACTCATTTTCAATACTTAATTATCACAAAAGTTAGGAGGCCTTAAAACTGCATTTGTCCCCAGCAGAAAATCCACTTTGAACACATGTTCTTTTTTTTTTTAAGATTTTATTTATTTATTCATGAGAGACACAGAGAGAGAGAGAGAGAGAGAGAGAGAGAGAGAGAGAGACATAAGCAGAGGGAGAAGCAGGCTCCACGCAGGGAGCCTGATGTGGGACTCGATCCCAGGACTCCAGGATCACGCCCTGGGCCGAAGGCAGGCCGTAAACCACTGAACTGCCCAGGGATCCCCCTGAACACATGTTCTAAAACTACAAAACTGTACCTCAAATTAATTTATTGTGCACCTTTAAAAAAAAGTAAGCATTGCTAGGTTTTAATAAATACAGACAACTGAGGCCTGAAATTCTGACACAAGGGTAAAGGTACATGATAGTTAGATATGGTAATAAACTCCATTCATCTCTGATAAAGTTCTCTCAAGAAAAAAAACTGTTGTGACTTCCTTCTAAATTTATGTACCAGCAGTTATAATCGCATTAAAAACAGTATGTTTACCTCAAAGTAAATTTTATAAGTAGTCCTCTTATATAAAACAACAAATCAGAGAGCTCTAGAACAATTAAATCTCAGGAACATGTCCTCTCTTTCCAAACCTACCCACAGCCACTAGCAATAGAGCTCCCAATGGAGGTGCAAGGGATCCTAGAGTTCTAGAGAGCTTGCTTATGAACACAGAGGCCTAACAGAAATAAAGATACACATTTTTCAAAGAAAGTTTGATAATTAAGATATTGATAAGTTAATGGAGAGATGGTTAGAATCATATACCTGTATCACACTTGAAAGTTAAATTAGAGCAGCAAGATGTTTCTTACGTAAAGCACCTCTATTCAAAAATATGTTACTATTTAGGTATATATTTAAGCACACTAAACGTTTTGGTCATATACATATCTAAAATAATATATTGATTTTTCTGTTATCCAACAGAAAAAGGGCTTAACAATTTATTTCAAATCACCCAACTTTATAGAGTATATGCATAACCCACTGCTAAAGAATCAAATATAAGACCAAAATGAAGTCATAATAAATACAATAGACTTATTCAACATAATTCAGAAGAAACTTCAAAAGCCAATACCATTGTCATTTTGGTATGCTGAAGTTTCAACTTAAGAAATAAAAGGTCAAAAGTATTCATAGTTAAGAAAGTTGTGTGGTCATACCATTGAAGTTAGATAACTGAGTTCTTGCCCAGTAGACAAAAAGGACATGGTAAAACCAGCATGAGTATTTGGAACTTGATTCAGTTATTAAAATAGTTAATCACCAAATGTTTGATTAATGATTCATGAATCAATCAGACTAAGTAATTCTAATGACTGAAATGACCATAGCATTCATTATTTTAATAATAAGCAATGACTAGTTGGGAAGTAATTAGGCTTTGTGACCTTGGGAAAGTTACTCTATATTTTGTACCATGAAATGAGACCATAGAAAACTGGTTTCACAAGACAGTAAATGGAAAAAAGTGTCCAAAGTATACTGAATTTAACATAGTCCATAATAATGTACAACTTTTCACATTTTTGCATATACCAATGTTGTTTTTCTGTTTTGAATAAACTGAAATCTTGATTATTTATAGAAGTACTATGATGTCTTCAAGTTCCTGATCATTTAGCAGCCAAATTATTTAACTAACACATTTATTGGGTACTTTATATACAGAAATTCCATATGAATATATGTATAATAATTCAACTAAAATTGAATATTTAAATTTAAAAATGGCATTTTTATAATTTTGGATGGGAATACTCATTCAATGGAGCTGTTTCTGATGTATCATGTTTCTTAAACAGAAAGTATTACAACTTACTTTTCAGAAAAAAAAAACAGGAGAGACAGAGATATGAACTACATAAAACATGTGTATTTAGGTAAGGAAACCATAATTTCTGATGTATTTGACACTGCTTTGATAATAATGGACTCTAAGTACCAAATGGAAGGATGCTAGAGTATATTTACCAGGGATCTCTTCACCTTCTATGTCTTGTAATACAAAATAGCTTGTTCTCAATGGCACAGTAAAGGGATCCTAGGCTTCCAGGTGTAGATCAACTGCAGAAGCACCTGTGAAGCACTATGAATTACTTTGTAAACCACCACCACATTAGCTTAGATATGGTGATTCACAAAGAAATCCACAGCACTTCACAGTTTGGGTAAAGCTTGGTACCTATGAACCAATAAAAACAGTACCCTTATACCGCCAACAATTAAGGGTGAATTTTCAGCTATTTTTATATCTTTCCATATGACATTCAAGTAGAATTAGAGCAGAAGAGCTAGACAGAGCAGTATTCACAATCAACTGAAGTATGCTCAATTTTGTACCACTCTCTTTTCATTGGAAAAATACAAGAAATACTAAACATTTATTTTAAGTAAACAAGACTTAAAAATAAAAATGTATGCTTTCTGTATTATATAACAACTAATTTTCATTTAAAACATTTTCTCTATGCAACAACTGGCATGACATTATGCAGGATGATAAACAGGGTTTTACTAACAAATATAAAAGTCATAGTTATTAATATACTTGTCAGAAGTGGGGAGTAAAATAAATAATAAAAGTATATGTGATTCTCACTTATATATCACAGTATATAAGTGTTGTTGCTGGGATAATTGGCTCTAAAAATGTCCTTAGTTACTTGGCTTCAAATTTTCTAATCACAAAATGTTATAATTTGTATTTTATTTTATTATTATTTTCTTAAAGATTTTATTTTTAAGTAATATCTGCACCCAATGTGGGCCTCAAACCCACAACCTCAAGATTGGGAGTCATATACTCCACTGACTGAGTCAGCCGGGTAACCCATAAATTCTTATGTTTTATAAAAATCATTAAATGTACTTAAGCTGAGTGTTTTTCTATCATATTTGTGCAAATGAATATTATTTTTAATGTGCCTTTCTGAACACCAAGGCTGTTTATAAAATAAAATATTATGTTGCACATATTAGATTCAACTCTGAAAGAAAATCACACTAGTAAAAAATGGAGACAAATATTCAGTAAAGTTACTATGTTTAGAAAAATCACTAAAATCAGTCACCCTTTATTTATGTTTATGCCACTGATAACATTTATCTAAAGAGGAGAAACCTAAAGGTTTCATTTATAATTAATGAAAAGAAAATGATCTATAAATTTACTGGCCTAGGAAGCATAAGATCAGTCAGGTAATTCATGGCTACGAAATTTCAACCTTTTTTTTCAAAGTACACCAGCAAATGTTAACATTTAAGGTTTATTTTATGCAGAAACTCATGAATATACAGTCAAGCAGTTCACACATTGTCACCAAAGGTTACTGTTTAACCATCCACTGACTCATCATCCTCTCATCACACATGCAGCAATTAGATCAAACTTACTGGGCAACTGAACAAAGAAAAATTACAAGAAAAGAAAAACTGTAAAGATAATGATATATTCAAATATATTTATTATTTGCCTATTATGTACCAGATATGGTTCCGGTTAGAGGCTAGGTCTACAAAGTACATCTAGTTTAGTCCCAACTTTTGAGGGACAGAGAAGAAAATAAGCAATTAAAAAATGGGATGGTTGATATGTGCCATGAAAAAGTAGCACACAGGCTAATGGAAATCACATAAAGGGGCCACTTAATCCAGTGATAAGAAAATTATAGACCTCTTACCCTAAGAGGGTTATGGGAAAGTATCATGAAAAAGAGAACTGGAGGAACAGAAGTTAGCAATGATAAGGGGGTAAGATTGCTCTAGATAGAAGATAACACTTATCCCATGGCCTGTCAAGAGATGAATCATATTACATATACTATATATGATAGCATATATAGATATATTGTAGTAGAAAAGGAAAGTCTACATATATTTATAGAGTAAATGAAACAAATGGGCATCACCAGATCAGTAGCAGCAAGGACAGACAAATTTGAAGCAAGAGAACTATATCATGATAAGACAATCTAAATGAAATATGGGCTGGATTCAGGAGCAGTTGTAGAAAAGCTCTTCAGATTTTAATGAAGAATGTCACACTCTATCCCAAAGTGGGCCAGATGAAACCTCTTGAGAATTAGACCAGTTTTCCCTGTGAGGTTCAGGCCTTCACACAGGTTAGAAAACAGATCAACTAATCTTAAGAAGATCTAAGTGACTCTGAATAACCATCCTACTCCAAATGTGGAATTAAGTTGATGAGATAATGTTAGAGATACAATTCAAGGTGGATTTTGTAATGTTATCCTTCTTGTTACCCTTCTTTCTCTAAACAAGACAAGTATTCTCTCTATACCTGGTAGTGCATGCTAATTGGACACTTTGCTTTACTTTACTTCTGAATTTGCATGCAAGGAAACTTCCAGCAGGCCCTTCTCTAGATTGCATACAGCTTCCTAAAAAAATCCTCCCACATTTTCTGTCAAATATGCTCTCAATTTTTTTATGAAAGGATAACTGATATGCTCTGAGAAGGAAATGTTCTGGTTGAACTAATTTTCTGGTGCCCTGATTAATTAGAAAACACTGCTTTTTCCAACTCTAGCACTATTTGACTTGAAAAATAGGTGAAGTTCATTGTTTCATGATGAATAACCACATTGCAGTGCTTTAATTATCTTTTTCTAAGGTTATTCAGAACGCTTGTGACATTTACTGTTTGCAGTCAACATTTTCTTTAGTATTCATAATGCATTGGTTATTTACCAAAAGCTTAAGATTAGAGAAGATAAAATTCCTAAACAAAGGGATTCAGAGTACCATGGAGTATACAAAATTACTCTGTATTTGCAATTAGGAACTACATCACAAAACATTTGAAAAAGGAAAGAAACATGCCCAATGTCCTATGGTTGCAGAGAGAGGAGAGCAAATATCTAAGTCCTCCAGGGCAAAGGGAAAGTGTGGTGTGGATATGGCTTATATGTTACACAATATGACACACTGTATGCAATTACAAGGTCCAAAGTTGACTGCTATTTCTGTCTTCTGACACTAAAACAAATCCTGACAGTTGTTTGTGGGACAAGTCACTAATGTTAACACGACCTCATATGATTAACTTCATTCTTCTTCTATTCTAACACCTGGAGGAAAATTCTAGCTAACAGAGGAGTCTTTTTAATTGGGCTCCAGCTAGTTGATGGGTTTATTAGAGGAAAAAAAAATGCCATCCAGAAGTCTTAGAGGAGTAGTTTAGCTCCAATTCAGAAGTCTGAACAAAAAGTTAGTCTGTAGTACAATTTATTTGCTAGATTCATTCTTATTTTTAGAATTTTATATCTCACATGTTTCAACCCATGCAAGCAAGACAACCGAAATAAAAGAAACACAGGGAAAGGTAGGGCTAATATCACAATACAGGCATAATATAAACTCTATTTAAAATAACTACTGCTGCTGATAGGAAGTAAAACAGCTGCAGAACTGACAGAGGCATCTGCAGTTAAGGATGATATCACACCACTAATATGACAATCCCTGCTGGTAAACTGAGTGGGAAGTATAGCCCCAAAGGAAGCTTGCATCCTTTCCTGGTGATGAAAGCTAAGAAGAATGAAAATAATATAGCAAGTAAACTAATACAAAACAAAAATAGAACAGGAAATGAAATATGCATGCACAGTAAATATAATCTTCCCGCTGGTTGGGTTCTCTTTTTTCTCAAAAGCTCTTTCTTTTGGCCCTAAATATTGAAAATCAGTGTATAAAAACTAGTGACTGGGATGTCTGGGTAGCTCAGCTGGTTAAGTGTCCAACTCTTGATTTCTGCTCAGATCAGGATATCTCATGGTTGTGAGATAGGCTCGCATCAGGCTTTACCCTGGGGTGCAGAGACTGTTTAAGAGTCTCTCTCCCCTTCTCCCTCTGCCCCTCCTCCCCAAAAGCTCATGTGCTCTCTCTCTCCAGCACTCTCTCTCTAAAACAAAAACGAAAACAAAAAACGTGACTGCCGACTAGAAAATCATAAAGTATTCACAGGAAATCTGCTAAGGAATAATAATGCCCATGGGTGATGGCAATGAAGGAACACGTATTTTAGTGACATCAAACATTAAAGTTATAATTTATTAATTTATATCATCAATTAATGTAGTTGCTAACAATAGCCGAGTTAAGTATTTGGCATAATCTATTTCTCTCAATAAAAAAAGAAAAAAGACAATCAAACTTTCAAAAATCTTTCTTTACTATATCAATGTGAGAACTGGAAATATATTGCAGATTCATAAAATGATTGGGTTTTTCATTATTTTTTAACAAAAAATAAAAATAATTTTCATTTAACAATTCCTACAAAGTACTCATATTAATCAATTTATTTCTGAGAACAAAAGACAGAATTCTCATCTGAAAGATGTAGAGACCAAGGCTCAAAAAGCCAGTCAAATGTCAAAGGGCAAAAAGCATTTATATTGCAAAGCTAAATCTATCTAAAAGCTTACCCCTTCTCCTTGTCCCATAATTCTGCAGTATGCAATACAGTTGCAGCATTTGTGAAATCTATTGAGAACAAAATATTGGGTAACAATATGAAGTGTTAGCTATAAATCATTCTAAATACTATGTAGAATCAACTAAAGAACTATGGCATGACATCTACAATGAAACAATTCCTTTGACCAAAAATAATAAGAAAAATTAATTTATAATTTATAATGTTCCAATGAAAATTTTTTCAAGGGGAATATCCAGTTTACTTAAGAGAAAGCTTTCAGGATTTTATATAAAATATCCATTTACATAGGAATAGATAATATCCCAATTATCAAGCATTCCTTTCCTATTCATTAAAGAAGATCCCTAGAAGCATGATGGAACATTTTTAAACTAGTTTGTGTTACTAAATTTGCTTACAGTTAATAAAGTCTCTTGTCTTTAAATGCATACGGTGGCTTAAATGCCTTTAGTTGAATATGAACTTTTATGAATAAGTCCATATGAATGACATTTTATGTTATATTCTGGGAAAACTTTTTTAGTACTTGATGAGTTTAGCTCACTGTCAAAGATAATTAGTCTAAGATCTGGATCATAATATCCAGAGATCCTGTTTATGCAGTAGGGATCTACATTTCCTCATGGGCTCCTAAGAATAATGTGTGTGTGTATATGTGCACGTATGTGTATATGCTCTTCCTTTTCCTTTTTTTTTTTTTCTCTACTTCCAGATTCATGTACTAAAATAAAATAGCATTGTGGATAATTTTCTATCAGCTTGGAGATGGTAACTCATTCTACTTCAAATTTCCCCCCCAACTCAACTGTCTACTTTTTTGAAGGTAATTTCAATCATCCATTTACTTGAAGAGCAGAAATACATGCTTCTTTGGAAAGATTATGAGAAAATAGAAAACAAATAAGCATTTAAAAACACATGTAAACTTTCAGTGCTTATTATTCCCTCATTAATGAAAATCTCATATTTGGAAGAGCAATTCAGCTGAGTAACTGCAAACATAATTTGGTTCCTGTGGGTTGACTTTGTTCCAAACCTTGAAGATTCTATTTTGCAATTGAAAATTAAGCTTGTTTGGCACTGTGATTTTGCAGATGAAGATAGAAAGAAATGTAATATATTATTTAAGTTCCCAACTCACAATCTTTGCGATGTTTAAGTGACTGTATTACATAAAATATTTTAAATTATTTGTTATGGAATTTAGCTCTAGTTGATTTGATGATATAATAGACCATGCTTATTTTTAATTCAGGGCTATTTGTTGAATATGAGATAAATATAATTGATATACTTCTTAAATAAATATTTATAACTACCAAGGATTAAGCATAGTTAGAACTATAGAATTCAAATATGGTTTAGATTTGACAAACATGGGCAGCCTGGGTGGCTCAGCGGTTTAGCGCCACCTGCAGCCCAGGGCATGATCCTGGAGTCCCGGGATCAAGTCCCACATCAGGCTCCCTGCATGGAGCCTGCTCCTCCGTCTCCCTGTGTCTCTGCCTCTCTCTCTTTCTCTCTCTCTCTCTCGAATAAATAAATAATCTTAAGAAAAAAGATTTGACAAACATCTAATTATCCATCAAAAATATTTTGAGCCTCTGCTATTTGGGAGAAAGTATGCTAAACACTAAAGATGGAAAGGGAAATACTGTTCCACTTCACAGAGCTCAGAGTCATTGGGCAGACTGACAAACTGCAAACATTTCTACTACAGGGATAACTGTAGTGATGGGCTAGCAGAGGATCCTATAGGAGAAGATGCATCAAATAAGAACTGGACAATCAGGGAGGAGTTTCAGAAGAGATGAAGCTCATTTCTTGTCATGTTGCGTGAAAAAGTAGTTGACCAGTGACTAAATGAGAAGCAGAAGTGGTAAACAGAGTACTTCAGGGGAAGGAAAGAGCATTTGTGAAATTCAGGAAGCAAAGCGTCTATGGAGTATTTAGGAAAACTACATATTAATTCTGTATGACAGAAAAATAGCTAGTAGCAGGAAAGAACTGCCAAAATTAGGTAAAAGTCCAATGGCTTGAACTGTGTGCTAGGCAGAGGTTGGGACAGTGACTCAAGATCTGATCAATCTCTGTCCTGAAGGAGCTCATAGATGAGAGATTGGTGATTTTGGACATTGCCTTCATCAACATTGCAGGTCTCACTACTGCAACCACCACTCTAAACCACAGCACCCTGTGTCCCATTTCCAGGCAGAAAGAATCTGTTTCTCTCCCTACTCTGCCCTCTTTTATTTTCTTCTCCCTACTATCCCACATAAAGACTTCTTTAAAGGATAGGCTAGATGAGTCATGATCAAAACCAAAACTATAATACTACATAAATAAAAACTTTTACAATAAAGCTTAAAAATACTTCAGAATCAGAAAAATACCCCAGATCACCCAGCTATATCAAGATTCACTCTTCAGATAATTTACTTTGTTCTTCTAAGTATAGACCAATGTCAAATGCTGACATAGTCTGCAATTTACATCCATGTTCTTTGAACCATATCTGATTTTTTTTATCTGCTGCTTAAACATTTAATTTCTTTAGGCATTGCTTTTACATAAAATATCAACATTTAAAGTTCATCACAATCTGGCCACAGTTCAACATTATTTCTTGCCACTCCAGCCCTAGTGTGCCATGTTCCACCCCCATTTTCTTTCCCATTCTTATCCAAATACATAGTTCCATGCATTCAAACACAAAAAATGTCTTTACCAAAAATGTCTTATTACCCCACTTCTAAAAAACTCTTTTTCATTCTCAAAGACACAGCTCTAATGTCATGTCCACTGTGAAGAATTCTCTGATTCCCCACAAGTTGTAGATTCTTTCTTGGGACCCCCACAGATACCATTATTATAATAGTTTCTCTACTGGTTTATGTGTATACTGTTCTCCAAGTTATATGACCTCATAGAGGTCAGTGGTTGTGACTTAGTCATCCTGAATAAAATGATTAGGAGAAAATATTTGTAGCCTATCTAATGAACTATAACTAGGATAAGTAAAAACATACAAAAAGTACTAAAAACATAAACAACATGACAGAAAAATGAACAAGTTATTTTAACTTGTAAATCATAAATAAGAAAAGGAAATGACTAAAAGTATCTGAAAACTTTGCTTCACTTCATTTATATTACAAAATAAACAAGTGCAAGAGTAACAAAATAATTCATCCATCAGATTGCTAAAAATGAAAACATTTATTGGGCAATGGTGGCAGGAAACTGGAACTCATTCACAACTGCTAGCAGTATAAGTTTTCATGCTTTTTGCAGTACCTAATAGGAAATGTTAATATTTAAATGTACATACAATTTTAATCTGTTAATTCTCTTGTAGACATCTACAAAAATGTTTATATCAGTAAAAAAGACACTGATTCATTTAATAAATTAAAAGTTTGAAATTTTAGTATTTTGTAGGCACTAAAATAAGGTAGATATTAATAATGATATAAATTATTATGCTATTTAAATATGTACATATTTTAAAGTACAGCAGTATGAGCTATTTAAAATAAGCACATAATGATCTACAGATTTAAAACTAAGTTACAGAAAAAATGCAAAATTAAAACTCACTGAAAATATGTATGCATATAGAAAACACTCTAGAAAACACATACCAACTTGTTTAAAATATTTGTTTCTGGGAAATAGGAATGAGAAGTGTAGGGGAAAGCACTGGTAACAGTAGAAAGGAGACTTTAACATTTTACTTCACACACTTTTGTGTTGTTACTTTAGGTATACAATAATATAGTCTGCATTAAAAATACCAAAAAAAGTAAAATAAATCTTTCATATAATAACAAATATTAAGCTCAAGAACATTGCCAACTATACTGGATTGTAATCAAATGATGCCCATATTTACATCTTCAAACCCCTGAGGCTTTTATCTCTGTAGCATGAAGATGATAAAGTAGAAGATGCAATTTCCCAAAAACAGTGCAGAGAGAGTGAAATGAGCATGAGGAACTGGAGGATCTACATTCAAATCCCAGTTATGACACACATTAACTATGTGAGTGCTATTGCTATGAGCCTTACTTTCTTGTATATAAAATGTTCATAATAGTACTTACCTCCTAACATTTGAAAATGCTTGGTTCCTAGTAAGTGCTTAACAATTTCTAGTTTCTTCTATGTTCTATTGTAAGAAATCTTGGCCTATTTGGAAATGAATGATTAGTCTTGCACCAAGAAATGCCTTTTACTGGAAGAGAGTGCCACACTGTAGTCAATGATGTGGTGATTTCCTCTCAATTTGTAATGTAATACTGCTTTTAACCTCTAACTTCCAAATCATCATAATTTTATGCTTTGACTTATAAAATCATAAACCCATAGAGCTGGAAAAAAGTCTTAAAAAGTTATTTAGCACAGGTTTCATATCTGCAAGCAAAATGATGGGCATAATAAGGTATCTACAGAGTTTTAATCATTTTCCCAAAAAGAGATTCTGGCATTTACTTGAATGACTGACCTATCAAAGCTTAATAAGTCTTTTCTTTAAGTTATGTCTTAAAAGAAATAGACATATAGAGGGAAAACAAATTATTTTTCTTTGGAATTAAACCATTTTCTTTGTTTATTATATCAAAGAGGAGAGGAGATGACATTTAACAGGAAAGATGAAATACACAAGCAGGAAGCAATGAGACTGATAGGAAGGCAAAATTAAATGGTGTTATTTTTTGAGAGACAAGTGCAAATAGGCTACAATTCTATATATGGTGGCAAATTCATGGTAGTGTTCACCTGTTACAATACCTGTATCAGCTGTGTAACTAGGTATTTATGGCAAAAGGACTCCAAAACAGTTTGATACACAATTCCAAGGGGCTTTGTACAAACATTGCCCCACAGTAAATAAATAACAAATATTGTCTGGCAAGTGATTATAACTATGTCGTTCTGAGTAACCAGATACTTTGTTCTTAGCATTATGAATAATTATTAGGTGAATAAGGAGAATTTAAGGATTGGCACTATGTAGCAAGAAGATTCGCATCTACAATCTTTGTGCTAGGGAGGTGTACACTTCATTTCCTCCTTAATAACACCTATGTAAAAACCAGGCAGATATTTACCAAGAGGTAGACATAGGGCAGTTAGATTAAATGGAAAAATATCGAGTAATAAAAAGGATTTTAAATAAAAATGAAGTGGTATCCTTATATCTGAAGATTAGGATTCCATTAGCAATGACTAAAGAGAGAAATTAATTATGCTTAATTCAGATTTAACATCTTCCAAAATTTAGTGGTCAAAGTAGATAATCTTATGTTTTCCTAAACATAATAATAGCAGATAAACATTCTCTACTGGTTAGCAAACTATTTTCCAAATCCATTTCAACTACAAAGTTTATGTCTAAGAAAGTTTTGGTTAAACACCTACCCTACCTATCTATCCTACAGGTGGCTAAGATATAGAATCCCCAAATTAGGAAGTAAGAGTTGGACTCAGTCAAACTTTTCAGTAGACTCTACCTTGAGGTTACTTTGATTTCAATTTATTTAAGAAAAGATTGTCTTCCTTCTCTTTTGTTGATGTACTACAAAGAGTTGCTGCTTTAATTCAATAATTCTCAAACTTATTTATTCAACTGAGTACTTAGAAGACAGTCACTATTTGTAGAACACAATTATATAAATGTTTCATTAAAATTCCACCATAGGGGGTCCCTGAGTGGCTCAGTGGTTTGGTGTCTGCCTTTGGCCCAGGGCGTGATCCTGGGGACCCGGGATCGAGTCCCATGTCGGGCTCCCTGCAAGGAGCCTGCTTCTCCCTCTGCCTGTGTCTCTGCCTCTCTCTCTCTCTGTGTGTGTGTGTGTGTGTCTCTCATGAATAAATAAATAAAATATTTTAAAATAAAATAAAACCCTATACTAACCAAAAATAATAACATTTTAGGATCTATAAATAAATAACATGAACCAACTAACTAAATCTAATGTGATAGCTAAGTATGACAAGTGAAATAAAAAATTATTGATTTAGACAATTAAAAACTCATTAGACCTGTCACATACATCTAATCCCTTTGTTATTACTATTTTGAGTATCATACTATTGTAACTGATGGGTTGGTGGACTAATATAGCAATAATCAGCAGCATTTCTACTTTTCTTACTCAATAATAATATGTGCATAATGATCCATGGTTTTCAAGATGTTTTCAATATAACATAATGGCATTTATTCCTTAAGACAGCTCTGAGAATTAAGTCTAAGATATAGTATTAATCTTTTATAGGAGATTGAACGTCTCTGTTCTAGAATAACTTGTCCAACTTACTTTATTTCCCTAATTTCAGTTTCCTCATCAGTAATATGAGGAAAACAGGATGAACTTAACCCAGTTATTGTGCTGTATCATATTTTCTTGACCCAACATGACCCCACCCCTTGGCCAGCCAACCACTGCCATTTTTTCCTCTTCACACACTACCAACACTGTGAGGAGTGAAGACAGAGCTGCCATATGGCTTCCATCATGTCTGCTCAGCAGGAATCACAGTAGCTCCATCACTCAAGTTCTATCAAACCGGATTCACTGTGGCTCTGACTTCCCCAACAACTGCTCAAAGAGGCCAGGTAATACAACCTGGAAATCAAGAAAATTCAAAATAATGGGGTAAATCTTGGCCAGTATGAGGCAGGAGATAAATCCTAACAAATGCATCACTTACTATTCATCCTTCTCAAACCTAACAGTCTGCTATGAGGCAGAGTGGATCTACACTACCTCTCAGATGTCCCATGGCTATGTCTCTCTGTGAAGCAGTGGGTAGCTTGATAATACACCATCTTATATTCGCTCACTACCCTCCTTCTCTACTTTACTTCTCTTCTTTCCTCACTTTTGCTCCCCTGGGATTCCACTCCAGATAAAAGATTGACATATAAAAATAAATGAATAGAATACAATGACTGATCCAGACTCATATGTCTAATACGCAGTAACAATGAACTTAACCAAAAGTGTTTGGACTGAAAATGTAGTACTCTGTTATGTTGTTACTCTTCTACCACACATTATCCCTGAGTAACATTAGTTAAGAAACCTTGCCAAACAAAACCACAAAACATGTCAATAGAAAGTCAGGTATATTAAAAATCTCTTACAAGGAAGTTCAAATACAGCTAGTTTCCATATACTGTTTCTTCCAATTATCACAGCAATTTGTGCCTTATTGTCAAATCATTTTCACCTCATCTGTGAGCTCCAACTGATGGAGGTATTTTTGCCTCATTAGTTTTTAATTGGCTCACACTGGCACTTTTCTAAATGGCCAGTCTGACCTACAGCCATCTCTGTGGAACTCGACAGACCCCCAGTGCTAACATGCTAAGTTTGTGTAGGGATAGTTGACTTCAATATCACCACAGTGGGCAGATCTGGGTAAAAGGAATAATACTGTTAGACTTAGAAATTCCTGAGGAAAAGTCAATCTTGGATTGCTGCAGTAGCAACTGACAAGGAAATAAACAAGAGAAGGATAGCAGAAAGTTAGACTGAGCATCAGGAAACATAACTATGTAAACTCTTTGTGTAAACATAACTATGTAAGCCTTACATTATCACCTTACCTTCTTTGAGATACAGTTTTCTAATCTATCTAATACTTATTTATCTAAATAAAATAATGCCACTGAACTTAATTATGCCAGCTATAATGATTTCACTGGTTAAGTACTAAGGATCATGTAAATAATTTCATATGAAATTACACTCTGTTCTTGGAAGAATATTCTATTTTAAAATTGTCAGTGATCCACAAAAGAGCACAATACTTTCCAAACAAAGCATTTTAATTTTCAGAAATTCAAAACAATAATTACTTGATAGTCGTTTACTGATTTTATAGCATTTTAAGCATAAAATGCTACATGACTGAAAAACTTTTTTCAAGTTAACAATCACCTTTCATTTTCAGTAGATTTTGAAACTTTAATATTACCAATTGCATATTAGATTAATCTATTTGTTCAGCACTTAACATCTGAAGTGATACACCACCATATTAATAACATTCAAATAGGTGATCATCATAATAACAATATTAAAAACCTTTAACCACTTTCTTTATGCACAGTATATTCAATGTCCCAAACTGCCTGTTGCTTTTAATTTTCTTCAATCACAGATGGAATTATCTTTTTTTTTTTTTTTTTGTATTCTTGGAAAAAGCTTCCAAAAGGCAGTAGAGATAACTTAAATTCACTTAGCTACTCGAAAGCCATATTTGTCTAACGGCATTTTCACACTAGATTAAGAGATGTGGAATAAGATCTCCAAAGTATACAATTGAGGTCACACAGTACTGGGCTTGAACCTTAGCTCTGCCATTTGCTTATCTGCAAAGCAGTGATAATACTTATATCAGGATTGCTGAGAAGTTTGGAGATAACGATGCAAAGTGTCTGGTCCAGTTCCTAGAACACTGTATGCATTTAACAAATGATAATTATTTTTAAAACCCAGTAATACCGTAGCATCGCAATTTTATCCGCTGAAGAGGTAATAAACCTTCCGAAGAACCAAGTTAGCAGATTTCAGCACACTGGACAGCTCTTAGAGATTCGATTAGTTCTGCTTCTCTAAAATAGTTCTCAACCGTTTCATTATAAACACCTAACTCAGGATTCTCTTTCTACTCCTGATCTTCTCTCATTGTCTTGCATCTCATGAAACACGCCAAGACACATTCAGTTAGCTCAGCCAGAAAAATGGTAGTTTCAATGACATCTTACCCTCTCTCTGCTTTACCACCTATATTCATCAAAACCAAGTCAATTCACTCTTATTTGCAAAATATCTCTCCAATGAATCCATTTTTTTTTTCAAATTTGCATCTCCACAGCCATGACTCTCTTCTAAACTATTGTAATGGTCTTGCAAATGGGCCCTTGTAGTCACACTTAGCTTCCTCTGACCTGTTGTTTATACTATGTTTTTTTAAAATACAAATATGTTCATTGTCTTCAAATCTATCAACAGCTTCTCAAGCTCTTTGAATAAAGATCAAAACCATTAATATATCCCATAAGACTCTAGATTATCTAAAGCCATTATCTACCTGTTAAGTTCAACCTAAGTTACTTTCCCCTTTACTCTTCATGTTTTAATTCATATTAGTCTTCTTTAGCTGCTTCCTTAGCTAATTGGCTTTAATTTCAGTGTGTTTGCATATAATGCTCCTTCTGCCTGGAACATTCTTCTCATCCTTATAACCACACTCACTCTTGATTATTAGATCTAGTCCTCTTCCTCCACCCAACACAGAAGAGGTTAGGCTTTTCTCTTCTGTGCTCTCATAGCATGTGATTTCTTCCTTCAACATAAATGTTAATGTATCTTGTAACTCATGTATGTTTCACTGTGAAGTTACATTAATAAATGTACAATTTATTAGTCACAAAATATAAATTCCATGAAGACAAGCATCATGTCAGTTGTTCTCAATTGCATGTTCTTAGTGAATAGCACAGTTAGGGCTTACCCAAAGCTGACACTTAATGAAAATTAGTTGAACAAAGTACAAAAAAGAAATCAAGGATTATTTTATCATTGTTACTTTTTCCTACGGGTTTTTATTTTGAAAATATTTTTCCTCCTACAGCACTCAGTCTGCTTTTTTTTTTTTTTAAAGATGGATTGTGTCTGATACATACAATTCGAGCCACTATGCCCACCTATTATGTAGCCTTGATAATTGTGTCTGATTAACCAACCACATCACAGCTGTTCCTACAATTTGGCAAACAGTCCTGATCAGCATAAAATGATCACTATCAGAGTGAGTGGATAAAATTTTGGGTTTTGTTAACAAATGGAGCATTACTATAGAAAAGTATATAATTTCTGTAGGTATTTTTGAAATGCTAAAAACAGTGATCTAAAAGGAGCAAATATTTAGAGTACCTCAGGGAACCAGGACAGATGTTCAATTATCTACATTTGTCTGTCTGTGGACAATTCCCAAATCATAAGTTAACTGTGTTTAGAATTTCAGATATAAATAAGTCAATAATTCAGAACCCAGAATGTGTTTTCTAAAGTAAAATGTACACATTACAATTTAAGCCCACATGGCATTACTTAGTTGTATAGCTAAATTTTATCACTAGCAATCAAATATAAAAATCCATCTATGAAAAAAGTGCATTTGAAGTGGTAGTTGTATTACAGTAGATTGATATAACGATCTGGATGTTATGGAACTGATCAGCAAATATCAAAATGGGATTCTTTAGTTATACGAACTTGTACTGGGATCCCTGGGTGGCGCAGCGGTTTGGCGCCTGCCTTTGGCCCAGGGCGCGATCCTGGAGACCCCGGATCGAGTCCTACTTCGGGCTCCTGGTGCATGGAGCCTGCTTCTCCCTCTGCCTGTGTCTCTGCCTCTCTTTCTCTCTCTGTGTGTGTGTGACTATCATAAATTAAAAAAAAAAATTAAAAAATATGAAGTTGTACTCCTTTTGAGGAGTAAAATTTTGCTTGGGAAGTGGAACTTTTGAATAAGATGCTCATAGGATAAACATTCCGGGTGCCATTCAGGCACAGAAATTTTTGGTCAATACAAACAACTGAACTCAAAAGAATTTCCATTCTGTTTAAGCCAGATCCTCTTCCAGTAAGATCCTCAGAAACAACATTCAACTTGCTTAGCACACTCTTTCATCTTGGTAATTCACTCCGGACAAGTGAGAGTGACTGTATAGTGATTAGATTTGCCTCCCTTACTTTTTTTTGGTTTATGGTGGGTAAATGAAAAATAAAAGGCTTTTTAATGTATTTATCTAAATCAAGGGAATAACATGGAGTTCCTTTAGATTTGCTAAATTTTTCATATATTAACCAATTCCGTGAATTATGTTTGAATTGCAAATAGACCTAAAAGTGGATTATTCTGCTAGATTCACATTCTTTCAACTTACTGGCACAATGTTTAGCCAAACTCAGAAATAAAATAAAGAGTGGGAAGAGGGAGGAAATTCATTGCAGAGCAGATCAAGCACTGATATAACAAGTGGTAACAGTTCTAGAATTATTTGAAAGACCTGGTTGGCTAATATTTACGATTAGGATGAAAACTGGAGGCTGAAAGAATTGAATCTGTAAAATCCAATGTAGTTAATGTAGTAAAACTGTACTATGAAAAAATAAATAATTTCTGTGGCAGTCCTTAAATGCTATACTCTTCCTAGAAAGAGCAATTGGAAGAGCCAATTAATTCATAGTAGGCAGAAAGGCTTGAGCTAATATAGTTTAATTAAAAAGACAGGGCTTCTTCCAATTTGAAGACAATGACAAATGAAACTTTAATTAGATTTTTCACTTTCAGGAAATAATATGTGCCACTGGATTTTTGCAGAGTGTATACCATTTCTACTCACATAATTCCTTTTATTGCTATTTCCTCTCCTCCAATTTAAAGGAAGAAATGTAATGCTTGATTTTGTTTTTGACTTGCAATTTTTACAGGAAGTCTTTGTTTTTCTCTCTACATGATGTTCCAAATTTGTTTTGATGAAGCTAAAATCATCCTTGAAGATCAGGAGTGGTTCATATTAGAAAATTTGGGTTCCCAGAGTTTTCTTTTGGTCCCCCCCGTTCCTTATAAATGCCTTGGTTTTCTGACAGGATTGGATCTAATAAAAGTTCCCATGAATAGTTTGTATTCCCAGGGACAAGTTTTTTCTCTCAAAATTAGTATTTCCTTCAGCAGATAAAATCTTAGAGAAATGGAACCTTCTGCTGCTGACACTTCCTAATAGCCTTACATCAGATAATTTTCTTACTAAATGAAAATTATTTTCATTATTAGTATTGGGCTGTTTTTTAAATTATTAGAATTATTTTTGAAATGACAATATTGCTTAAGGTTGATTAGCAATCAAGTAAGAGGAGTCTTTCTGGAGAAGTGAAGAAAAAAAAACCATGCCACTTCATCATCAAATTGTGATCTACTTGGGATGGCTGCAATGCTTGCAGTTACCGAGGCCTCTAAAGTAGAACATTTATAAAGTCTTATTTAAATGGTAGTCACATACAAAAAAAATCCGAGTTAAGGAAAAGCTCTCTTAAAGCTGGGGGAATGGTGGTGGGAGGGATGAGCACACATTTAAATAGTATCACACAAAAAAAGAGAGAGAGGGAGAAAGAAAAGGAAACAACATGTTTTGCTTTTATGAGATAACATGCTATTATTGTAAGATATATTCAGGGGTTACCACTTGCGTAACCTGAAATAAAGTGAATGCTTTAGATAGAATGCTGAAAGAGAGACAAAGAGGGAACAAAAAGAATAATAGAGAAACAGAAATCAGAAGTCCTTCAAGTTAAGGTTGAAGATGGAAGAATAATACAGACTTAGACTAACAAGGATATAATATTTCAGACATGTAAGATATGAGCACCAATGAGTTAGGCACATTGCCCGAAGGTAATGGGGCAGGGAATGGACAGGAAGAAAGCCTGATTTGTGATTTACCATGAGTGAGGTAGAGCCACATACATAGAATGTTATAATAATAATGTGTCTGTTTTCTAGACATTCTCCTTGTCAATTTCTACCCCAGGATCCGATACAGCATCTGAAAATAGATGCTCAATAGATGTGTTGAGTTGAAGTCAACTGACATATAAGTTTCATGTTATTGATCTGTGTCTGGGAAAGAGAGTAAAAATTTGTTCTCTCTGCTTATTAAATCAGGGTCAGATGAGCTTCTTGGATTAAGGCAATAGTCTGTCATAACTTGTCACTACAGTAAGAAAACTTTTGGCATTAGGATAAAGTATATGTCCCAAAAAAAGTGGTTCTCAAGCACTATGTACTGACTGTACCTTATTTTATGTTAGAGAGTCTAGTAATTTATTACTAATATTAAAGAACAATGTTAGTGGATGATACTTATGCCACCTTACTGAATTCTGATATGATAGACTTTTCAGAGTACACATCACAGCCAAGATACTAGAAAGAAAACATAGCCCATAAGTTATTTCATCTAAGCCACAGCAAGCAGTGTTACCTTACAAGGACAATCATCTCATGGATATAGATGGGGAGATAGAGAAGAAGGAGGAGGAGGCTGATAACTATAATATCAGATCATGAAGGTGGAAAAAAGGAGGTCTACTGACCAGTGATTGGCAATACTTCTATCTGAAAATGTGTTTTTTGATTTATTAAATATTTGTCTATATTTATGCCAAGATAATTGAAATCAATTAAATAAGTCCCACAGAAATAAGACACAAATTGGACTTTAACTGAAAAAAATTAAAGCAGCATGTTGTAAAAAAAAAAAAGTAAAAATGAAGGAAAAAGATTGTTGTCTGAGCTTACATATAAGGAAATTTATTGAATCTCGTGAAGACAAAATTGTAAAGGGCAGAAATACACTGGGAGGAACTTTACCATTCATTATTATAGAATATTTAACTGAAATCTAACCCTTAAATGTCATTTATTTTTCTAAATAAATCTGAAAGTCTTTAGATTTGGTTATGTTACAGTATCATCTACTTCTCCCTAATTTAGCATACATTTCATCAACTTCATACATTTACTTCAACCATCCCTTGAAAAGATTTAAACTGCCACTCTT
Organism: Canis lupus familiaris; assembly: GCF_011100685.1. Classification (NCBI taxonomy): domain Eukaryota; kingdom Metazoa; phylum Chordata; class Mammalia; order Carnivora; family Canidae; genus Canis; species Canis lupus. The sequence goes on from NC_049232.1 coordinate 47,075,894, forward strand.
GTTAAAAAGTACCATGAACAGACTATAAACAAAAGGATCAACTTTGTGTGGTTTCAGGAAAGGCTTCTTCAAGAAGTTTAAGAACAGATCTGTTTTATAAATGTTGATGCTAAATATGAGCCTATCAAACAATCCTGAAATATGAAAAATTACATAATATGATGTTAAACGTGAACAGAAGAAATACTTTTTTCAAAAAAATTGAGAAAACAGTCTGGACATTTATAGAGTTAACAAAGTCCTGAGAAATACAACCAGGAAAAAAAAATGCTTAGAGTAATACCAATATAATATGTATGCATATGATTTTTCATTTTTTTTTCTTTCCGACAATGTCTATAAATTCCCTTTCAAATAAACCTTGACATTCATTCATTTCATTCTTCCATTTGGGTCTTATAAAACAAAAGAGGACATCATTTAAAATAGTTCTTATAAACTGCTCAATTTACAAAGATATAGAACTTAGCATAGAAGAAACACATTCGTTTGCTGGATTGACCCAGACAAGCTAATCAAGCATACCTACTGATGTCCAAGAGGAACTGATAAGTATCCTTGCCTAGGTGAACTACTTGTATAAAAATTAAATTTATACTCCAAACTTGGAGGCACTGAAAACTGGTAAGCACTAGTCATAGCATGCTGTCCATTGAAAAGCAGTAGAAATGAGTAGGAAGATTTGTGGGTGTTCCCGGGAACTCATCAGTCTCCTGTTCATTTTCAATAGGAGACTCACAAGTTCCTGCAAATGCACACAAACTTATTTTTAAGCAGGCACCCTTGGCAGATAAGCAGATGTTGATATTTCCTCCACTTCAAGTAAATACAGTAATCTGTTTCCCCTGGCATGTCCTCAGCAGGTTGGCTTGTGCTTGTGATTCTTTCTAAAAAGTGAGTAGCCATTACAGTCACTGGTCACTTTTATTCATCTATTCAACAAACGCTAATTGAGCATCTCTTAGCCAGACAGCACTCTTGTCTCTGGGGACACAATAGTGAATCTTGTGCCATTATGGTAATTTTATTGAATGTTCATCCAGTTCGTTTTCACCCATGCCTGAATCAAACTTGACATGACTGAATCTACAATGACAAATGAGAGGCAATGGTGTTTAAAAATCTCCTTTGTAATAACCGTAAAGTTTGAAGTTCATGGTGCAATGGGAAGAATCTAGTCCTAATGCAGCTAAAACCCAGAAATATTTCCATTTAAAACCTTTTTTGTCCCCCATTTTCTTATTTGTAAAAGATTATTTTAAAGATTTTATTTATTTATTCATGAGAGACACAGAGACAGAAAGAGAGAGGCACAGGCACAGGCAGAGGGAGAAGCAGGCTCCATGCAGGGAGCCCGATGTGGGACTTGATCCCGGGTCTCCAGGATCACGCCCTGGGCTGAAGGCGGCGCTAAACCACTGAGCCACCCGGGCTGCCCTGTAAAAGATTTTTTAGACTATTTCACCTTTACTTCCAATCTCGGTGTAAATATCTGATCATAAGACATGGAAACAGAATAAAAACATTAATATATAAAATGTAATACTATTGAGTTTGTCTTTCTTCTTCTCAGAAAACAAAACAAAACAAAACAGAACGTTGGGTTTAGCAATCACTGTAAAATTTAAACATACAGTAGATTGGGATCCCTGGGTGGCTCAGCAGTTTAGCGCCTACCTTTGGTCCTGATCCTGGAGTCCTGGGATTGAGCCCCACATCAGGCTCCCTGCATGGAGCCTCCCTCTGCCTATGTCTCTGCCTCTTTCTGTGTCTCTCATTAATAAATAAATAAAATATTTTAAAAATACAAAAATAAAAACATACAGTAGATTACTGACATTTTTTTTTCTACTGGCCAACCCAAAGGTCATTTTTTTCTCACAGGAAAATAAATTATTGATTCTCTTTTTTATTGGCTTCTAACATTGAAATTTTTTCCCCTAGGCTTTAATTTCCTTATTAAACGTTAAGACTTTAGCTTTAGATAGATAATACAAGATAGGCCTACTTCTTGACTGGGAATATGGGGCAAATCATCAAGGTGAACATTTGCTCAGGACCAGGTTTCAATTTTTATCATTTTTCTGGACCTTCAAGTTGAAGAAAATTCAGCCTCTGTTGGGTTGTTAGGAATGCAAGAATAAATTTTCCAGTGCTCCTTTTCCCATAAAAAAGCATGTGTATATATTTTTTAAAAAGCATGTATACATACATATGCATGCACACAAAAGCACTTATACAAGCAATGCACATGCATACATGTACATTTTCTCCAATGACAAAGTATCTAATGACCCTTTAAACTACAAATGGTCATAACTGGTAAAAACTCATGCTGGGTACAACACAGTGAACAGATTCCATTTACTTTGCTACCTTGTAATGTATGCCCTTGTAAGAGCCAGTCTGTTAAATGCTTTATGGGTATGTTTAATGAAAGTCTCTAAATAACATTCCAAATTAAAATTCAAGAATACTTGAAATAGATTATGCAAATAAGAGTAGATCACATTTTTTTACCCAGAGGATAAGCATCCACTAGGCAGAGGCACCATACTATGTTTACCTTTAGTTTCCACACCTGCAAACTCTTCAGCAGCTAACAAAATCAATTATAATATTGAATACTATATGAAATTTATATTTTAAAGAAATACGTAGGTCAGAAAATGTTTACTGAACTATTTTCAAAGTTTTAGACTAAGTGACCAAATAAATATGGTACAATTCTCTTCATGATAAAATGGAGGTTCTTTGTGTCATACCACAGATTCACATATACAGGGATGAACAAGCAGAAACATTAAATAGGGACAAATGGTGTAAATCAAGACACAAAAGGAAATGTTAGGATAATAGTGTTGTAGTATATCATAGTACATAGGGTTTAGGGTTCTACATTTAGCAACCTGTATGGAGTTCCTGAACCATCACATACTATTGATATTTAATCTCTCTGAGCCTCTGTTTTCTCATCTCAAAATGGGGATACTAACCTATCTCATAGTGCTTCTGTTATTCTTATCATCATTATCATTATTGAGTATAAGAAATAGAAGAGAAAAAACAAATTGAATTCTACAGCTCTGTGACTAACTTTAGACTTTACTGCTAAAATCTTGAAGCTAGAAAGGAATTGACAAAGAGGAAAAATCTCAGGAGCATCAGTCAAATTAACACCTGACACATTTTATTCATGAAAATCTGCTAATAACATTATCATTGCAATGAACTCTTGTACCTTTGGGTTGAGTATGGTTTCCTATTCTAAAGAATTGTCTTCAAATTACCTGAAATTATTTCAGATGATAAAAAATTACACACATTTCACATATGTCCTATTAAAAGAAATAGTATCTTGACATCATTACAGCTCTTTAAAAATTACCCTTTCTGCTACTTATCACCAATACTGAAATAAATTATTTAAGAGTACACTTATATAGATTATGAGGTCACAATGAGGAAAGTGGTCCAAAAAAGAATAAGAAATAAAAATATTTTTTAAGCACAGAGGAAGATCTTCTGGAATGGTAATTTATACTAAATAAAAGCTGAAAGACGTTTAGAGGTTTTGAAGTTCTCATTTTTCAAATTTTTCAGTGGTAATAGGGTTCTTCTCTTTTACTACTACTACCTTTTCATGTTACTATCTTTTTATTGATGAGCACGTTCCATCCTTATCCCTGTGTTGAATCTTTGAACAAATAAAATAAAATGCAAGGAATATCAAACTGGTTCTTGATTTACAGAATTTCTTACATCATCAAATTGCCATGTTCAGGAAAAATGTACTAAGTTGTTGAGATAGGTTGAGATAAATCTGAATTTCAAAATTTATCTTTCATGCTAGAATCTAATAGTACATCTAGGGACACTTGGGTAGCTCAGGGGTTGAGTGTCTGCCTTTGGTTCAGGATGTGATCCTGGTCTGGGGATCAAGTCCCATATCATGCTCCCTGCAGGGAGCCTGCTTCTTCCTCTGTCTATGTCTCTGTCTCTCTCTGTGTCTCTCCTGAATAAATAAATAATAAAATATTTAAAAAATTATAGCACATCTACCAAGGTTTTTAATTCGAATTGTGGAAAATAGGAAAACAGTTATAGTCTGCTGAACTCTATGACATCAAGTCCTAGGCTCTTTTTCCTTATTTTCCATAGTGATTGTGTTTATGTCCAGTTAAGGTCATGATGAAATACACATTCAGTCATTCAAGCTTTCAAAGATACTTTGTTTGACACTAAGTTCATAACTGGTAAAAAATGTTCCCCAATGCAACTGTATTTATTTTTCTTGCCTACTCTGACCTCCTAGCTGAACATAACAGAACATTTTTGGCCAACTATAGCCACATATTTTAGTAATAATTCATTTCTTAAAAATGAACAAAAAACAATATGCATGAGGGGATCCCTGGATGGCTCAGCGGTTTAGCGCCTGCCTTCGGCCCAGGGTAAGATCCTGGAGTCCTGGGATTGAGTCCTGCATCAGGCTTCCTGCATGGAGCCTGCTTCTCCCTCTGCCTGTGTCTCTGCTTCTCTCTCTGTCTCTCATGAATAAATAAATGAAATCTTAAAAAAAATATGCATGAGAAAATCGAAAGGAACTTAAAATCTAAAGAACAACAATGGCATAATTAAAAAGACAACTTCTCTTAATAAATGCTTATTTAAACAAACTCAAGTCTACACTACTTGGATAATAAAAAGGAATTATTATTCAAGCTATTAAAATGCAGTATATCAATGTCAGATGACATGAAAATACGCCAGTGGTGAGACATTCAAGTTATATGTGTGCATAATCTTGTTTTTCTTAAAAATAATACACTGAAGCTTTAAAAATAGTTGTTTCTTGGTATGGAATTGGAGAAGTGGGTAGGTTACCATTTTGTCCTCTGTTACTTTTAATATGTATCCTGATTACAGGTGTTTTTGCTCCTTATATTTTTTCAAATTAAACATATAATTAACATAAGCACATGGAAAGTAACAGAAGAGTAAAAGTAGAACAACAACAACAACAAAATAGATATAATATCTATTTTATTCTTATGCTACCTGACTGAAAAATGATATTTTGATGTATAAATTCAAAATGAAATATTTATCAAAAATAAACATCTTCAAGGAATGCCACTCTTAGATATATACCCAGAAAAACACAAAAATATATGTCTGCACAAAACATGTACAGACATGTACATAGCAGCATTATTCATAATGACAAAAAAGGGAAATAACCTAGATTTCCACAAACTGGTAAATGCATGATTAATATGTGGTATTAGTATATATGAAACATTATTGTAATAAAAAGAAATGAAGTACCAACACACAGTATAATCTGAATAAGCCTTGAAAACACTAAATCAAGTGAAAATGGCAGTCACAAAAGAACACATATCATACGATTAAATTTATATGAAATATCTAGAAAAAGTCAATATAAAGACAGAAGGCACATTATTGCCTAGGCTTTGGGCTGAGAGGGGTAAGATAAGAAGTTACTACCAATGGGCATGGGGTAACTTTGGGGGGAAATGAAATTGTTCTAAAATTAGTTCATGCTGATGGTTATACCCCTGTGAATATACTAGAACCGTTGAATTCCACACTTGAAGTAGGTGAGCTATATGGTATGTGAGTTATATGTGAGTTATATCTCAATGAAATTTTAAAAATAAAAAGAAATGATAGGAGAGAAATAGAATTTATTGTGTTTAGTTATTTTTTTCTGATAAAAAATAAAACTGGACACACATCAGCATGTTTCATATTTCTTTTATGTGCTTGTGGTTTTTTTTTCTTTGTATCTTTTGACAATTCTTCTCTTATTCTATTTGATTCTTTTTATATTAATTTTTAGGAGATATTTATAATTTCATCATAGATAGTAATCTGTCTAAAGAGTTACAAATATTTATTTCTAGCTTTCTGCTTAATTTTAGCTTTATTTGTGGTATCTTTCACTATAGAAGCTTATGTAGTTATATCTACCAATCATTTCTTTTGTGACTTTTATTTCTTGCTCAGTAGGAACTTTCTCACTCAAATATTTTAAATAGACCCATATATTCTTCCATTTTTTTAGTTTATTTTTTACATTTAGATATTTAACTTAACAGTTACACAGTGAGAGGTCATTGGATTTTTTTTTTTTTTTGCCAATAGCCAGTTGTGTCAGCTTTTACAACATTTTATTAAAAAATACATAATTTTCTTATTGATATGACAGAGCTTATAATATAATTTCTGTGTGGCTGTGTGTATATATATATATATATATAAACTTCTTCCTTGATCTTTTGTTTTGCTGAGTTGATCTAGTTTTATATTGCTTCATCTGTACCAATCTTTCCTTATCAGCTCAATATATAAATTATTTGTAGTTTGGTAGGGCAAGTACCAGTCAAGAGGCAACTGAAATTATTTGAGAGAAATTCTGATGCTTCAAAATGGCAATGGGATTTGAGAAAGAAGTGCAGAATTTTGACCGATGTTACTAAGTCAGAACTGAGAGAACACGGGGATTACCTGGATGTCATAAGAGGGAGAACCAAGGGTGACATCCGGATCTCTTACTTAAATAATGGAGTGATTTTTGCTGCTACTAAATTAGATATGGGACAAAGAATGTTGAAGAGGTTTGATAATAACTTCAGTTACTGGGCGTGAAGAATTTGAGATGATTCTTGTTCATCTACATGTAAATATCATAGAGGTGCTCAAGAATATGTATGTATCCTCATTTGAGAAATGATCTATATGAGAAATAAAGATTTGGAATCTATCAGCATAAGGTGCTAATGAAATGCACAGTAATTAATGTCATTAAGTGTTTAGAATGGCAAAAAGAAGACCAAGAGTAAATTTTAAAGGGCACCAACATTTAAGAAACAAAGTTTAAAGGAGTTTTTAAAAGAGCACATAGAAGTAGAGGAAATGCAAAGGAGTGTTATTTGAAAGCCAAAGAAAGCAAGCATTACCAATGACTTTGTTGATATTCTTGCTAGCCAGTTACAAAATCAGTACAATTTAGAATATTTTTCTCACATTCATTTCTGAAGATGAAATTAAATTTGAGTTACGTGGTAATTTGTTTCCATATGCTATGTGTGGCTTTATTTTAGTTCATGTTTTGCTGTCACTGTATTAAATGAAATATTTTCCAAGATCTGTTATGAATTTTATCATATGTATCACTATTTCAGAGCCAAGACAGATGTGACTATTTATGCACAAGATGTCAGCTAGAATATGAGCAAGAAATATCATAATGAGAATGTTGGCATACAATTATGTAACAAGTTGCTTGTAAACCTGCATTGTTATATCTATATAACACTGAAAAAATTTAGCTCTTTGTACTCAATTGCTATAAAAAATAAGAATGAGGTAAAAAAAATGACCTATGTAGATCCTTTAGCTAGAAAATGTGTGGTTTAGTGAAAACCACACTGGCTTTATAGTCATAAAAACTTAGATCTGGATCCTAGCTGAATTTTTCTCAGACCCAGTTTGCTCATATTTAAAACGATGATACCATATCTTACTAATATAATAAATATTTATAAAAACTTAGAAATTTAAGCAATGCCATTATGTTGCCATATCTCTTACTCTTTATACATGCAAGAAATAAAGAGTAAATATATGCAAGTAAATATAATCTGCAGAAATAAATCATTTTCTCATTTCTGTGGCATACCAAAGGCAGCACAGAAAAGGATTTCAGAAAGCAAAGATAGGGCTTTATAAATGAGAAGTACCTAAAAACTTCAGATCACTTTTGTAAATGTCCCTGACATATCTTCTGAATTAATTGGCAGATTGTAATCCAATCAATCTTTGAAGGTATTAGTGAATGGCAAGGACATCCCAAAATAAAATATTTCCACAAGAAAGAAGAAGACATAGGGAGGGAAGAGTTTTGGCTGGTTCCATCTTTTTATCTCAAAGATTAATGTGTTGCAATATAACTTCATTTACAGCTAGTATTCAATCCTTGCATCTACTTATCCACACCGAGCTATCAACATGCAATGAAACTCATTTCCATTAATAGATAGACAGAGTTTAGATTATAATATGGAGGCTAAAGGAGATTGGAAAAAAACAGTCATAAAGGTAGGTTTGGGTATTTTAGAAATGTTTCAGAGATTATGCTGGGTTTACACCAAATCTTATATTTGGTAGTTCCCTCAGAAACACGCAAATCAATACTTTCTAGCCCCTTTGCTGGAACCACGTGATGTGTGATGTGTTCTGGCCAAAGAAAGATGAGAGAAAGCGATGTGCCCCATTTCTAGGTTGAAGTAACCCAAAGCTCCTTAATTCTCAGCTCTTCTTCTTTCCCAGTTCAGCTGTATTTTCCCCCCATTTGAGAGCTGATTATGAGTGTGTGTTCCGGAGCCTGGCTACCCAGCTTTGAATTCTAGCTCTAGCATTTTTCTTTTTTTCTTCTTTTTTTCTTTTTTTCTAAATTTATTCATTTAATTATTTATCTGAGAGAGAGAGAATGCAAGAATGAGTGGGAAGGGCAGAGGGAGAGGGAAAAAGAATCCCAAGCAGACTCCATGTTGAGCACAGAGCACCACACGGAGGTCAACCTCAAGACCCTGAGATCATGACCTGAGCCAAAACGGAGAGTCCAATGCAAAACCAACTATACTACCCAGGCACCCCATGGCTCTATCTAGCACTTTCTACTAGCTATAATAATCTTCCCATGTCTAATTTCTTCTTCTATAAAATGGAAATATAATTGCCTCCACATCATGAGGATTATGAAAATTAACTTAAATAATATGTATAAAGCTTTTAGAGTAATTCTGGAAAATTATAAACATTCAAAATGCTATTTTTATGGGGTGCCTGGATGGCACAGCTGGTTGAGCATCCCACTCTTGATTTTGGCTCAGATCATGATCTTGTGGCTCCTGACATGGAGCCCCACATCAGGCTCCACACTGAGTGTGGAGTCTGCCTCCATTCTCTCTCCATCTCCCCTGCCCCTCTGCCTCTTAAATAAATAAATCTTTTGTAAAAATGCTATTTTCATTAGTATTCCTCAATATTTTTCTTTTTTTTCACCTCAATATTTTTCTATAACTTTATTTTCCTATACTTTCTCCTAGGATTCTTATATAGTTTTTTTTTTTTTTTTTAATGTTTCCCACAAGGATGAAAACTTTTTGGAATTAGATTTAGATTTTTTTCACTAAAAAATAAAATTTTCTAATAATAAGGTCCAATGTTAGAAAGTATTGTGTTTCTAGAAATTAGCTCCTCATCATTAAGAATATTTAGAAGAGGAAAAACGACTTAGTTTTTTTTTTTTTTAATTTTTATTTATTTATGATAGTCACAGAGAGAGAGAGAGAGAGAGAGGCGCAGAGACACAGGCAGAGGGAGAAGCAGACTCCATGCACCGGGATCCCGACGTGGGATTCGATCCCGGGTCTCCAGGATCGCGCCCTGGGCCAAAGGCAGGCGCCAAACCGCTGCGCCACCCAGGGATAAACAATGATTGTTTCCATAGATAGGAGGGTAAAGCTGCTGACCTCTAAGAAGCCTTTGAAATCTATACTTCTAAGAGTTTATGTATCTTTGCACTGCTCTAAAGATATTTGATTTCTAAAATATCTTTCACTGGAATAGCATTATCTTATAATAATTAAGAATCTGCTTTAAATAATTCTTAAATAATTCATCAAACTTGATTGATGAGACAATACACCAAATCACAATGTATGAAAGAGATAATCTGTAAAACTTCCAATAGTAGTTATCATCCAAAAAAACTGGGCATATAATGTGGTTTCCAGATAAGATATTCAATAAGATGAACAAGCCCACAAAAAAACGAATCAATGAAGAATAATACAAGGTGTTTTTACTGACTAATACACTGACATTCAGAATTTAAATTTGACAGTTCATAAAAATGTTAAAGAATAAGAAAATATCATGTAAAATATCTGTAAAATATCATAGCACTATCTACCCACAGTAGAGGTTCATGTTTAATATTAAGGTTATCCTTCACCTAGACTTTATTTTCTCTACTGGATTAAAATAGAAATAGTGACTAAATCATATTTAATGGACTCCTTTCTTCTTTAAATATTTGTTAGAAAACATTTCTATTTATAAATTTATATTATATTTACATATTTATAAATTTATAATTATACTTATCCTTAAAGTATAAAGTTTACATATAAATATTTATAGGAGATTTGTTTTCCAAATAATTTTTAATTTTTTTATCCTCCTGAAACATAATACTGCAAAATTAATACACAAATTTTGACTTTAAATTCCCTTATTGAATCTTTTATTAATCTTTTATTAATGTAGATTTAGTAGAAATGTTCACTTTCAAATTCTTCTCAGAGGGAGTCAAATTAGCCGTGAGTATTAAGTGAAAGAGCTTATGCCCAAAGTAAGTTTGCAATAAATGCTTATTGCCTTCTAGATGGTTAAATAATGGCAAATGCAGAGCGTATATAATCAGTACAATCGGGGATCCCTGGGTGGCGCAGTGGTTTAGCGCCTGCCTTTGGCCCAGGGCGCAATCCTGGAGACCCGGGATCGAATCCCACATCGGGCTCCCGGTGCATGGAGCCTGCTTCTCCCTCTGCCTATGCCTCTGCCTCTCTCTCTCTGTGACTATCATAAATAAATAAAAATTAAAAAAAAAATCAGTACAATCCATGTACAAAAGTCTTCAGCATCACACGGTATCTACTGGAGAACTTAGAACAATATTTACAATGAAATCATGTAACTTATAGTTATGGTAATTAATTTTATTCTGCTAAAAAAAGTGAGCATCATAAATGTGAAGAGATGTAAAAAAAGGTATAAAATAGATTCTCAATTTAAAGAAGTTTTCCCACTGGGAAATAAGATATATCCAAAAGACAAAACAATCTACGGCACTCTCTGAACTAAAAATTATTTGATTTTCTGAGTCATGCATGGTGTGTGGGCCCCATTAGTAAAAAAATATATCTATTATGTTTATTTTGTACCTATCCACCTTTGGGAACTAATACGAAACAGACCAATTCTCATTTAAATCAAATTCTATAAGCACTGACAGGGTATGTGCTAAAGCTATGAAAGCTTGATGAGTAACTTTTATTGCAGTCAATGCCAGCAGACATCTTTTTTTTTTCATGATTTTCATTTCTGGTGGAGTTGCTGGTCCTATGGAGCTCTTAATTTTCTGTTATCTGTAGATCATAGTCACCAGATCTATAAAGAGAATATGCATGATTAAATGACCCCTTGATTTTAAGACAAAAATTGAGGAATGGGGGAGATCAACATTAAATGATATGGTCAAGGGAAAATTGAAGGAAGACATGGAATTTGATGGGTACCTTTGAAAATGGGTGTGGCTGAGCATAGCAAGAGTAGCAAAAACTATTAGAGAGTAGAAACTATCCTAGACTAGAAAGTGAGTAGCAAGGAGGTGTCTTTGGGGGCTAGATGACAGGTGGTAAGCAAACACGAATATCAGGTAGCTTCTGAGAAGTAGAGAAAGGAGTCTGGATAACCTTTGCCATCAGGAATGGCCTAGCAGGCTATGGGGGTGAATAGAAAAACTGTGTGTTGGTGTGAGATGAGAAAAGTAGTATTTGACAAGATCATTCTGGAAGAAGTATACAGGATATATGAGAGCAGGGATACAGGAGAAGAGGTCAGTTAGGAAGCTATGGCCACTGTACAAGCAGAAGGTAATATTAGCTCAACTGAGAATGGTGCCAGTGGTGATATGAAGGGCATTCTGAAATTAGAAATGACTAGACCTAAAGAAAAACTGCATTTCAATGTACAGAAAGTGAAGAAACAAAGATTCATGAGAATTTTCCCATCGGGGAGACCAATAAAATGAGGATATGGTTGATAGGGACTAATGGAAAAAGAGCTTCTGGAAGCAATTGTGTTTGAGAGAATTGTAGAACCTTCTACATTCAAGTGGCATTAGATAGCTAGGAATGAATATTAGTAAGTTGGTAGGCATCTCCATGTAGGAGATTTATGGACATTTAAGATAGGATGGATTTACTCAAGAGAGAAAAAATCTGTAAGAGGTCTAGCGGTAATAAGTTTCCTGAAGATTACTTAGCACCACAATACGTCTAGGTATAGTTCTGTTCAAATTTTGTTTTTTAATTTATTAATCTCTTCCTATTAGCATTTTGCAGAAACCATTAAATTTCCAATCATGAGAGACTACACACACTCACACACATATGCACACAGAACACTTCTCAAGCTGGTGGGACTGCTATGAGTAGAAATGTGGTATGTTGTGCGTGGAATGGCCTGTAACTAATAGTGCTATGGAAGGTCTATAGATAACATGGAGTAGGTATCTTGCAATGTTTTTTACATCCTTTCTGAAAATCAATTTCATTTTATTTGGCAGTGGAAATGAGCTGTTGTGAAAAGAACATCAAATTTCATAAGACTGATTATTTTCTCCATTTTGCTCTCTCATATAAAAAGCTTCATCGGATAAAGCAAACATAAATACCCTGTTGGTTGACTACCTACCCTCTTTCTATTCCCATAATAAAGATTCAGAAAGTCACTTATGGTCAAATGAGTCGAAATGTAAGAATTCATAAGGAAAAGTTTATTTAGAAGAGTTTAAAAAGAAAAAGAATACTATGAATGTAAATTCATAGAATAGCATATATGTATTTAAAACATGGAGAAACTAAAAGGAAAACAATAATTGAAAATGCCCAGTTAATATTCAGAATTTACTGATTGTTTTAGGGCCCACAAGAGAAGTTATTTTCTTTTTCTTTTCCTTTTTAAAAAGATTTATTTATTTATTCATGAGAGACAGAGAGGCAGGAACATAGGCAGAGGGAGAAGCAGGCTCCCTGCAGACAGTCCAATGAGGGACTCGATCCTGGATCCTGTGATCACACCCTGTTTTTTTTTATTCTTTTTTTTTAAGATTTTATTTTATTTATTCATGAGAGACACAGGAGAGAGAGGCAGAGACACAGGCAGAGGGAGAAGCAAACTCCCTGTGGGGAGCTCAATGAGAGACTCCATCCCTGGACCTAAGGCATCCCAAGAACTTATTTTCTAATGAAGTTTGTTATATAAAAACTGGCATGGGATCCCTGGGTGGCTCAGTGGTTGAGTACCTGCCTTCAGCCCAGGGCGTGATCCTGGAGTCCTGGGATCGAGTCCTGAATCGGGCTCCCTGCATGGAGCCTGTTTCTCCCTCTGCTTGTGTCTCTGCCTCTCTTTCTCTTTCTCTTTCTCTTTCTCTTTCTCTCTCATGAATAAATAAATAAAATCTTAAAAAAAAAAAAAACCAAAACACTGGCACGTCACTTACTTTTATCATAGAAAAAGATATTTCATTTGTCAAGCTTCCTCCTTAGCCTCAGCTACAGGGAAGCAAAAGTAAACTTCTTGCTAAATCGCAGCTACAGATCATAGTTTTGAATATTTCATCCTCCCTTCTCATTTTGTATGTTTTCTTTTTTAACTGTCTTATGGCACCATAGATTTTTAGGCAATAATCTAACTTATGTCCTTTGAAAAAGCAATTGGGGGAAGAATAAACAATTTCTAGACTTATATGCATCTTCCCAGGTAACTGTGCTTCTCAAATTATGTATCTATGTGTGATTTTATTTTGCCTTTGCAAAAACAATATACCTTATCTTGCTACTCTATTCTGACTGATGTGTTGTATATAGTAATCTTTTCACAGCAAGATATGCACATATGTCACTTACTGTAATGAAGACAAACGTTGCTTGCACATATCATTTATATTTTATGCACATATCATTTATATCTTATAGCACACCCAGGGTTTGTCTAGCATTTTATATAGTAATGCTTATTCTAGCTTAAACAAATCAACATAGTTGTCTCTAAAGTTACTATTCTATCATTACAATGATGAAACAAATGTAAAGTAATTCTATAATTCAGTTAATCAGTTTTCCCTGATTTCTACTTAGCACATTGGTAAAATGATTCTTAAAAACATAAGATAGTGATCACTGAGTATTAAGTGATTGCCTACATTTGCAAAGAATAAATGGAGTATTTAAACTATCATGCTCCACTGACTCTTGATTTCAGAACAAAATTAAAGATCACTATAAATGTATGTCAATGTCCTAGCCTTCAATATCAAGGTTCATGAATGTACTGGCATCTGCTGAATTCAGTCTCATAAAATTAATTTATTCTCATTTCCTGTCAACTTTTTCATCCTATTATGAGTAACTGCATTACCTGAGGAGATCACAGTCAATGGCAAGGAATTGCTAAAGAGTTAACTTCAGCTGACTTTGAAACAGAGTCATGAAGATGACACATTTACTATTCAAGAGTGAAAAACATGTGTATTTACCTTACTCTGTTTTAAAACTCAGAGAGAAGGCTGTGTGCCAAATTATTCAGTGAAGGCAGTAATCAAAAGGAAGGCAATGAAATAATATGGAAACAATTAAAAGGTAAGTAACATAAAACCAGAAGAAACAAGTTAGTTCTCTATGGCACAAATATTCTTAAGGAAAACTAAATATTAATTTAAACAAAACTATGACGTTAATTAAAACAAGCCATGCCACTACTTCTGTAACGCTAAATTAATTAAGAGGAAATATAATACTCCTTTTCTCCCTTACAGTATGATACTATTATGTACCTTTATTTTGAATGGCTTCAACTAATGTTTATACAGTATCATAAACATTGCAAACTATAACATTTGTAAAGCAAAGTAAATAATATAAATATATATATATATATATATATATATATATTTATCTCTTTCATTAAATGGTGATCTGTTGGGGTACATATTGGATTTTGATTATGTTATCCACCACACTTAGCACAGTATCAATAGTTCTTAGGTATAAATGCCAAGTGAATATTTTCCTTAATTCAACAATAAAATGAGTATATTTTAATATGTCCATGAATAAATACATATAGATCAGGGGACATGTAGATATATTCTTTTTAGATAAGCTGAAGGAAGTCAATAACAAGAAACACTATATTCTGGAAAAGGCAGCCTTCTACACACCAGTCATATACATGGGAAAGTAAATGTAGAGAGAAAATGACAGAAATGGCGGGGCGGGGGGGATAAAATGTAAAGCAGAGAAAGAACTGGTGTCTAACATTTAATCATATGGAAGAAATTATCTTAGTCAAAGGGAACTGAAAATTGTAGTAGAAGAGATTTAACAAAGAAGGAAAACAGTCTGTGTAGATTATGAAAATAAAGGAAGTGAATAGTTAAGTACAATACACAGAGGCAAAGCATATGAGGTCAGCAGTTTAAATAATCACATACTTCATGTTATAGTGATTACTTATACAAATTTTAAAATTCTGTATATTCTTCATATATGTATATAAATCTATTATGTAATCTCATGTTAGAAATTTTTCTCCATAAATAAACACCGTAAATAAATAAAACCAAAGTGCCTTAACCTTATTTGATACAGTACAGCGAGAACGGTATCTTTCTTTTCTTTAAAGAAACACATTTAACATTCTTTGATTTATGTTTATACAGTTTTACTACAGGTCACATGAGAGTTTTTCTATAATCTGAATCATATGTGTATCTTTGTTCAATATCCATTTTTCATACTAACATTTAAAAAGAAAGGGATTATAAATACAAGTATAGTTGCCCTGATCTGCAAATATCACAGAATTGTTAACTATGAAAGTCTCCTTGATCCATTATTCATCATTTCTTACATCAAACAGCAATAAAAGTGCCTCAAACTTATCCAATCTACTATAGAGAACTATGTAACAAGTGATTTCAGTTGGTGTTCTAAACTCCTAAAGAATTCTCCATAGGATATTGTTCTTCTCAAATTCATCAAAAAGTTAGAGCCATTCATAATACTGAAAGGTAGAATATAAAAACAGAGACTCACTAGACAAACATGATTCACACCATATAGAAGACATGCCTGATTTATCCATATGGTTCAACAGTTTTTCCTTATAGTAACCAAGTGATTCCCTCATGTTAATGACTTCCAAAGTTACAGATACCAGACATGCACAATTTAATCTTAGCTGTAGCCTTAATTCATAAGTAAGATACTCTTTCTTAAGATTTCTCTATATGGAGAATATACTAATTAAATGTATGAAGATACAGTAATTAAATGTGTTTTGATATATGAAGAAAAGTTACTGCAACTCTTCCTCGGACTTTCTTTGAATTAGGCAATCTTATCAGCTGGTGACATGGCATGCTAACCTGATCAATAAATGAGATTAGATGATCTTGTGTTCTTAAATACCGATCACTATAATTGCATTAATTTTTCCATATGGCTCATAGTCTCCAAAAGCAGAAAATGAAAAAGCTAGAAGTGACAGTGAGACACCACTTAGTCAAACGACTGGCATTCAAGTACCATTCAGTTCTATGAAAAACTTAAGCATTTTCATAATTCTTTTTTGTCATCAGTGGGTTCCAGTGAAAAATCCTTTTATTTCATATAAAACGTAAAATAACTGGCCTGCCCACCTCAGGCACTTATATGTTCTATTTCTCCAGCTGTTCTGTCTTCTTTTTCTTATTCTGGTAGACAACACCTCTGTAGTAGTAGTAGTAGTAGTAGTAGTAGTAGTAGTATTTAAAGGTTTATTTATTTTAGGGACAGAGACAGAGAGAGAGAGCATGCAAGTGGGGGAAGGAGCAGAGGGAGAGAATATCCAAGCAGACTCCTGCTGAGTGTGGAGCCTGATGGGGAGCCAGATCCCACTATTCATGAGATCAGGACTTGAGCCAAAACCAAGAGTCAGACACTTAACTAACTGAGCCATCCAAAAGCTCCAATACCTCTGATTATTTTGGAGAATGATTAGTCATTATTAAATAACTAATTCTGCTAACACCTGAAAATCAGCACAACAGGCCCCTCCCCCAGAACACCAGCTAGACTGACAACTTCCAGGAGAACCCAAGGGACTTAAAGTACACAGAATCAGAAGATACTACCCCGTGGTTCTTTTGTTTGTTTGTTTGTTTGTTTTTTTGTTTTTTTGTTTTGTTTTGTTTTGCTTTTTGATTTGTTTCCTTCCCCCACCCCCCTTTTTTTCTCCTTTCTTTTTCTTTCTCTTTTTCTTCTTTTTTTTTCGTTTTTTTTCTTCCCTTTTTTTTCCGTTCTCTTTTCTTTCCTTCTTTCTCTCCTCTCTTTTTCTCTATTTCCCAATACAACTTGCTTTTGGCCACTCTGCACTGAGCAAAATGACTAGAAGGAAAACCTCACCTCAAAAGAAAGAATCAGAAACAGTCCTCTCTCCCACAGAGCTACAAAATCTGGATTACAATTCAATGTCAGAAAGCCAATTCAGAAGCACTATTATACAGCTACCGGTGGCTCTAGGAAAAAGTATAAAGGACTCAAGAGACTTCATGACTGCAGAATTTAGAGCTAATCAGGCAGAAATTAAAAATCAATTGAATGAGATGCAATCCAAACTAGAAGTCCTAACGACGAGGGTTAACGAGGTGGAAGAACGAGTGAGTGACCTAGAAGACAAGTTGATAGCAAAGAGGGAAACTGAGGAAAAAAGAGACAAACAATTAAAAGACCATGAAGATAGATTAAGGGAAATAAACGACAGCCTGAGAAAGAAAAACCTACGTTTAATTGGGGTCCCGAGGGCGCCGAAAGGGACAGAGGGCCAGAATATGTATTTGAACAAATTCTAGCTGAAAACTTCCCTAATCTGGGAAGGGAAACAGGCATTCAGATCCAGGAAATAGAGAGATCCCCCCCTAAAATCAATAAAAACCGTTCAACACCTCGACATTTAATAGTGAAGCTTGCAAATTCCAAAGATAAGGAGAAGATCCTTAAAGCAGCAAGAGACAAGAAATCCCTGACTTTTATGGGGAGGAGTATTAGGGTAACAGCAGACCTCTCCACAGAGACCTGGCAGGCCAGAAAGGGCTGGCAGGATATATTCAGGGTCCTCCATGAGAAGAACATGCAACCAAGAATACTTTATCCAGCAAGGCTCTCATTCAAAATGGAAGGAGAGATAAAGAGCTTCCAAGACAGGCAGCAACTAAAAGAATATGTGACCTCCAAACCAGCTCTGCAAGAAATTTTAAGGGGGACTCTTAAAATTCCCCTTTAAGAAGAAGTTCAGTGGAACATTCCACAAAAACAAGGACTGAATAGATATCATGATGACACTAAACTCATATCTCTCAATAGTAACTCTGAACGTGAACGGGCTTAATGACCCCATCAAAAGGCGCAGGGTTTCAGACTGGATAAAAAAGCAGGACCCATCTATTTGCTGTCTACAAGAGACTCATTTTAGACAGAAGGACACCTACAGCCTGAAAATAAAAGGTTGGAGAACCATTTACCATTCGAATGGTCCTCAAAAGAAAGCAGGGGTAGCCATCCTTATATCAGATAAACTAAAATTTACCCCAAAGACTGTAGTGAGAGATGAAGAGGGACACTATATCATATTTAAAGGATCTATTCAACAAGAGGACTTAGCAATCCTCAATATATATGCCCCGAATGTGGGAGCTGCCAATATATAAATCAATTATTAACCAAAGTGAAGAAATACTTAGATAATAATACACTTATACTTGGTGACTTCAATCTAGCTCTTTCTATACTTGATAGGTCTTCTAAGCACAACATCTCCAAAGAAACGAGAGCTTTAAATGATACACTGGACCAGATGGATTTCACAGATATCTACAGAACTTTACATCCAAACTCAACTGAATACACATTCTTCTCAAGCGCACATGGAACTTTCTCCAGAATAGACCACATATTGGGTCACAAATCGGGTCTGAACCGATACCAAAAGATTGGGATTGTCCCCTGCATATTCTCAGACCATAATGCCTTGAAATTAGAACTAAATCACAACAAGAAGTTTGGAAGGACCTCAAACACGTGGAGGTTAAGGACCATCCTGCTAAAAGATAAAAGGGTCAACCAGGAAATTAAGGAAGAATTAAAAACATTCATGGAAACTAATGAGAATGAAGATACAACCGTTCAAAATCTTTGGGATGCAGCAAAAGCAGTCCTAAGGGGGAAATACATCGCAATACAAGCATGCATTCAAAAACTGGAAAGAACTCAAATACAAAAGCTAACCTTACACATAAAGGAGCTAGAGAAAAAACAGCAAATAGATCCTACACCCAAGAGAAGAAGGGAGTTAATAAAGATTCGAGCAGAACTCAACGAAATCGAGACCAGAAGAACTGTGGAACAGATCAACAGAACCAGGAGTTGGTTCTTTGAAAGAATTAACAAGATAGATAAACCATTAGCCAGCCTTATTAAAAAGAAGAGAGAGAAGACTCAAATTAATAAAATCATGAATGAAAAAGGAGAGATCACTACCAACACCAAGGAAATACAAACGATTTTAAAAACATATTATGAACAGCTATACGCCAATAAATTAGGCAATCTAGAAGAAATGGACGCATTCCTGAAAAGCCACAAACTACCAAAACTGGAACAGGAAGAAATAGAAAACCTGAACAGGCCAATAACCAGGGAGGAAATTGAAGCAGTCATCAAAAACCTCCCAAGACACAAGAGTCCAGGGCCAGATGGCTTCCCAGGGGAATTTTATCAAACGTTTAAAGAAGAAACCATACCTATTCTCCTAAAGCTGTTTGGAAAGATAGAAAGAAATGGAGTACTTCCAAATTCGTTCTATGAGGCCAGCATCACCTTAATTCCAAAACCAGACAAAGACCCCACCAAAAAGGAGAATTACAGACCAATATCCCTGATGAACATGGATGCAAAAATTCTCAACAAGATACTGGCCAATAGGATCCAACAGTACATTAAAAAAATTATTCACCATGACCAAGTAGGATTTATCCCTGGGACACAAGGCTGGTTCAACACCCGTAAAACAATCAATGTGATTCATCATATCAGCAAGAGAAAAACCAAGAACCATATGATCCTCTCATTGGATGCAGAGAAAGCATTTGACAAAATACAGCATCCATTCCTGATCAAAACTCTTCAGAGTGTAGGGATAGAGGGAACATTCCTCGACATCTTAAAAGCCATCTATGAAAAGCCCACAGCAAATATCATTCTCAATGGGGAAGCACTGGGAGCCTTTCCCCTAAGATCAGGAACAAGACAGGGATGTCCACTCTCACCACTGCTGTTCAACATAGTACTGGAAGTCCTAGCCTCAGCAATCAGACAACAAAAAGACATTAAAGGCATTCAAATTGGCAAAGAAGAAGTCAAACTCTCCCTCTTCGCCGATGACATGATACTCTACATAGAAAACCCAAAAGTCTCCACCCCAAGATTGCTAGAACTCATACAGCAATTCGGTAGCGTGGTAGGATACAAAATCAATGCCCAGAAGTCAGTGGCATTTCTATACACTAACAATGAGACTGAAGAAAGAGAAATTAAGGAGTCAATCCCATTTACAATTGCACCCAAAAGCATAAGATACCTAGGAATAAACCTAACCAAAGATGTAAAGGATCTATACCCTCAAAACTATAGACACTTCTGAAAGAAATTGAGGAAGACACAAAGAGATGGAAAAATATTCCATGCTCATGGATTGGCAGAATTAATATTGTGAAAATGTCAATGTTACCCAGGGCAATATACACGTTTAATGCAATCCCTATCAAAATACCATGGACTTTCTTCAGAGAGTTAGAACAAATTATTTTAAGATTTGTGTGGAATCAGAAAAGACCCCGAATAGCCAGGGGAATTTTAAAAAAGAAAACCATATCTGGGGGCATCACAATGCCAGATTTCAGGTTGTACTACAAAGCTGTGGTCATCAAGACAGTGTGGTACTGGCACAAAAACAGACACATAGATCAGTGGAACAGAATAGAGAATCTAGAAATGGACCCTGAACTTATGTGCAACTAATACTCGATAAAGGAGGAAAGACTATCCATTGGAAGAAAGACAGTTTCTTCAATAAATGGTGCTGGGAAAATTGGACATCCACATGCAGAAGAATGAAACTAGACCACTCTCTTGCACCATACACAAAGATAAACTCAAAATGGATGAAAGATCTAAATGTGAGACAAGATTCCATCAAAATCCTAGAGAAGAACACAGGCAACACCCTTTTTGAACTCGGCCATAGTAACTTCTTGCAAGATACATCCACGAAGGCAAAAGAAACAAAAGCAAAAATGAACTATTGGGACTTCATCAAGATAAGAAGCTTTTGCACAGCAAAGGATACAGTCAACAAAACTCAAAGACAACCTACAGAATGGGAGAAGATATTTGCAAATGACATATCAGATAAAGGACTGGTATCCAAGATCTATAAAGAACTTCTTAAACTCAACACCAAAGAAACAAACAATCCAATCATGAAATGGGCAAAAGACATGAACAGAAATCTCACAGAGGAAGACATAGACATGGCCAACATGCACATGAGAAAATGCTCTGCATCACTTGCCATCAGGGAAATACAAATCAAAACCACAATGAGATACCACCTCACACCAGTGAGAATGGGGCAAATTAACAAGGCAGGAAACAACAAATGTTGGAGAGGATGCGGAGAAAAGGGAACCCTCATACACTGTTGGTGGGAATGTGAACTGGTGCAGCCACTCTGGAAAACTGTGTGGAGGTTCCTCAAACAGTTAAAAATATACCTGCCCTACGACCCAGCAATTGCACTGTTGGGGATTTACCCCAAAGATACAAATGCAATGAAACGCCGGGACACCTGCACCCCGATGTTTATAGCAGCAATGTCCACGATAGCCAAACTGTGGAAGGAGCCTCGGTGTCCAAAGAAAGATGAATGGATAAAGAAGATGTGGTTTATGTATACAATGGAATATTACTCAGCTATTAGAAATGACAAATACCCACCATTTGCTTCAACGTGGATGGAACTGGAGGGTATTATGCTGAGTGAAGTAAGTCAGTCGGAGAAGGACAAACATTATATGTTCTCATTCATTTGGGGAATATAAATAATAGTGAAAGGGAATATAAGAGAAGGGAGAAGAAATGTGTGGGAAATATCAGAAAGGGAGACAGAACGTAAAGACTGCTAACTCTGGGAAACGAACTAGGGGTGGTAGAAGGGGAGGAGGGCAGGGGGTGGGAGTGAATGGGTGACGGGCACTGGGGGTTATTCTGTATGTTAGTAAATTGAACACCAATAAAAAATAAATTAAAAAAAATAAATAAAATAAATAACTAATTCCCTTTAGCTGCTCACCGTAGAGTTGCCCATATGAGAAACAGTTCAAGTAGAAATCAACATACACAAACTTAAGTATTAGCTCTTGTGGTTTTGAGTCAAGGCCATTATTTTCTCCTTGCATGGTATCTTAATTCACATGTCATGTTATCCTCATTGGTAATCACTGGAACTTCTCCTTATATCTCAGTTTTAGCTAGTCTATAAATATATACCATGTGTTGAACATACAATGTTTAAGCCAGATAATCACAAATATACTGTGATAGTCATAAAACTATTTCTCTCTCCCTGCCTTCTGGGTTCATGATAAGATACCACCTCCTGACTTTCTTAGAGTTACGTAGAATCTAGTGATTTGTGAGAAGTGATGCTTGCCACATAATCTTTGGTGGTAGGCCTTTCAGATCTCTTCTTTTCTACTGGCACAGTGATCAGCAGCATTCTGTGTGGTGGCCGCCCTGTCAGCCTGAGTTGCAGACTAACTAAACTGAGTAGAGGGCCCCCAAGCAATTCACATATATATGAACATATATATGGGCAAGGGATGGACTTTTGTTGCTTCAGTCTCTGTAATTTTGATGATGCTTATTTTTGCAAAATAACTTAATCTATCCTGCCCAACACATCATACCTTCTATAACTGGTAAAAATCTGCACTCAAGTTCAGCTGATCTAAAAAAGTATCTTTTTTTGGGCAGCCCAGGTGGCTGAGTGGTTTAGCACCGCTTTCAGTCAGGGTGTGATCCTGGAGACCTGGGATTGAGTACAACGTCGGGCTCCCTGCATGGAGCCTGCTTCTCCCTCTGCTTGTGTCTCTGCCTCTCTCTCTCTCTCTTTGTCTCTCATGAATAAATAAATAAAATCTTTTTTAAAAAGTACCTTTTTCTTTGAGTTCTCTCAAGGATCTCCAAAGTGAATTATGTGTTCATAATAAAACCTATACTTTAAGACAAGACGATTTCAAATCTATTTTACTAACTTGATGGAAATCTATTATCATAATAATGGTATTATTTTAATAACATATGCGATAGTAATCGTTAAAAATTATATTCTTTGTCCAGGTATCTATTTATATAAGGACATATGCAAGGAAATAATTTCTTATTCTAGCCAAATTATAAATTATTTGCTCTGTGAAGGGAGAGTAAGGTAAAAGTAAGGATTTAGTAGGTTTACTGAAATATTAACCTTCATTACCCATTTTAATTTAGTTCTCCAAATCTTGCAACCTTTATTGTGCTGGAGAATAAGAGAGTAGTTTGAAATATTCCTTGTGCATTCTAACATTTATAACTGTACATTTATAATGATAAGAGATGGGAGAGTACATGCAACAGAGAGATAAATGATAGATACATAGATGGAAATGCCAATAAATTAAGTCTTCAACAATTCTGTATTGTGCATTAATTACATGGAGTGTGCAAAGATGACAGGAATGAAATACAAGATCCTGAGGATATAGCAGTTAACAGAACACACGTGGCCTTTATCATTTATGGATATAAACATATAGATGAAAATATCCGAAACTGAAAAAAATAATTAAAACAGAATTGGATGATTATCTAGTTAATTGGCAGAGCAGATAATCATCACAGGTCTTCAGTTTGTAAATGGCCTTTCTGTCACATTAAGCTTAAAAAGTTCAATGTTTTAAGACATCCTGGCACAGTATTTACTGTTATGGCAAATTTTTGAGTGAATACAAAACAGGGTTACTAATCAAAGTGATGTGGAATCAGATATGTAGCACATTTACATCAGTTTGAACAGTGGACCTTGTGAATCTAAGCCTCACCTGCTTCAAAGGCTGAGAACATATTTCATCATTAAGGTTCATTTCTTGCAATTTTAATTTTCAAAAGCATAATGATTACAATTAGGTTTAAGCTAATGACACCTGCCAGGTGCATATCCCACCCCACTCTCTTTTTTTTTTTTTTTTCTTTCTCTAAACAAGTTAGGAAAAAAGCCAACATCTTGAAACTCAAGCAGTTATTAACACAATACCAAGCAAACTCTATTACAAGTCATCTCATTTAGGCCAGAAGTTCATTTACAATGCAAGTCAAACCAAACCATTTACAATCTGTATAGAAACTCTGCTTGAGGGGCACCTGCTTAGTGGTTGAGCATCTGCCTTTGGATCAGGTCATGATCCTGGGGTCCTGGGATTGAGTCCTGCATCAGGATACCCACAGAGAGTCTGCTTCTCCCTCTGCCTGCGTCTCTGCCTCTCTGTGTCTCTCATGAATAAATAAATAAAATCTTAAAAAGAAAATAAACTCTGCTTGATTCAGTATTTATTCTCTCATGGACAAGACACATATGCACACTCATAAACACTCTACAAAACACAGAAGTGTTTCTGTGTTTACATTCAAATTAAAGGAAGAGCTTGGGGCTCCATAGAGAAACGGGGCTGTTTGGGGGTAGCTATTAAAATATATTTTAGGGAGAAAGGGGCACCAAGAAACACTTTTATAAATTTTATAAACTATCAGAGGAAAGGGCAAAAAATTAATATTAAATTTATTTTATTACATACTAGAATCCTTGGTTGCCTTTTTTAAGATCACCTTGGGAAAAAAAAAATAAAGGAAGTGGTCGTTATTCCATTTATACAAAGAGATCATGGTTTTAGACACTGAAGCAGGAAGGCCATCTCAAGACGAGAACTTAAAATTCTTTCCAGCAGAATAATGCTTCTTTCTGTGTATATGTGTACCTGCTCAGTTTGTACTGGGAACTGTTAAGTCATGAATCTAAGAAAATGGTTATACCACAGTTTTTTAAAGCAATGTATATTTGCAGATTTCAATCACTGAAGACCTTATCTCCTATATTTTCCAAAGCATAATGACCTCTTTTTCTTCTGAGACAGATTTCTCACATATAATTTGTACTTAAGGATACTGAAGAGAAAACCACAACAAAGCTCTGAGTACCTTGCTACGGTATATAACACAGCCTGAGTAGTTGTCCACAGAAGATACCATGAATTTCTACTCATTCTCTATCAAACTCTCTTTCTTCCCTCCCCTTGCCTGACCAAATATTTTCAGTTAGGGGGTACTGTTTTCTCTGTCACCTAATGAGTTAAATTCTTATTGCATAAAATGAATATTTTCTCCTTTTTTGTTCAGATAGACAGATTTGAATCCAAAAGATTATCTTTAAGTGGGCAAACATACTGTAGTGTCAATGGAGTAATTTATATATTCTATATCAATGTTACTCAATTTTTTTAGAGATTTTATTTATTTATTCATGAGTGACACACAGAGAGAGGCAGAGACACAGGCAGAGGGAGAAGCAGGCTCCATGCAGGAAGCCCGATGTGGGACTCGATCCCAGGACCCCAGGATCATACCCTGAGCCAAAGGCAGATGCCCAACCGCTGAGCCATCCAGGCATCCCAATGTTACTCAATTTAATTTCATGAGAGGAACAACTGCCCCACAAGATGTTGATTATATTTTCTAGGATAAAATGCTTTGGGCCAAATCAGTTTAGAGTATTCTATGTTATACAATATTGCATAGGCATCTTTACTGTAAAATTCAGAACCTCTAATGTGCTGATATGCATTTTAAATGTCCAGGGGATAGATGGTATAAAGACAACTTTAATCCAAATTGGAAAAGTATTTTGGGCACCCCCTGAAATGTGTCTAATATAAGTTGTAATGTCTCAGGTTCTTCCAGGCTATATTCACGTCTCATGTGAATCCATGTCTCATCATAATCTGATGCTACTTATTGTTTTATCATGTTTATTACATATTCACTATTAAAGAAATAGGATGCATGCAATTTTGTAATTTGCCTGCTTTATTGATCCTGAGCTCAAAAGTAGATCCAAACTATATCTTTCATGCAATAATGTGTAGGTAAACAAGACACTCAGCATCAATGAGCAAACAGTAAATCAATCACATTTCAGTAGCTCATAAGGAAAAACTCGAAGGGAATTTCTAGGAATAAGCATTTCAAATATTTATCCTATACTCATGATGCAATATAAAATGTCATGTTGTTGAAAATAATAAAAATTGGAAGCAAATAATTAAGTATCACAAGAAGAGAAAATGATACTTTCTAATGTATGCATTATTCAGAATGTACTTTATAGAGCAAGGTTGGTGATGTCCATACTTTAGGTCTCCTATTTCTCAACTTGGCAACATGAGGGCAATACAATCTGGAATATTTCATCTAGATCTATATTTCTACTCAAAGGGTAATACTACTAGACATATGCCCTAACATTAAGAAAAGATATAATAAGTAGTGTTTCCTTGAATTTATGCAATACTTTAAAACTTCATGAAATATCTATTGTTATCTTGAGGGATACAGAGGTCTCATAAAATATCATTTGGGAGGTCTTATTATGAGCTAGCTACCCTCTAACTAAACAATTATAACAGAAGGGCATATTTCAATGCCTTTGCCAACTAACCATGAGAGGCTCCAAAATATAATAAACGATTATCTATACATATAGTCATTTCATCTTTCCTCCCATATGCTTCACATAGATGCAGCTTTTATTGTGAATATTCTCTCGTATGTATATAAATGCAGTTAAATTACTTAAACTCTTTGAGCTAAATAAGAATAGACCTCGCTCATGGAGTTGCCATGCAGTTCATATGCTTTACACCAACAAGGTAAATTCTGCTTTCGTCTTCTATTTTAATTGTACTTTTCCCTAGAATTTATGGCATAAGGCATTAGGGGAAAAGGACTCATGCAAAATGTGATGCTACCTCCTGTCATAACCATGGAATATTACTTTTCTCCAATAAGATCTCAGAAATGGTCATCACGCTGTTGGCCTCAGTCTGGCCAAGTCTTAGGAAAAGAAGGTGAGCAATTTAGCTAGATAAGAATAGCAACCTACCTACTCCAGTTTTCTACTGAACTTTAAAGTTGATGAACCAATAAATATAATCCAATATTAGCAAAACCCAGAAATAGCTCTTCAGTTAAACCTGCCAAGAACAAATGCCTACTTTACTTTCCTGTGATATATCTTGCAGCAAGAGAATAGCTATCTAAAACATGAATGGATAAAAAGGCAGAAAATCAATAACTATAATCCAATTTTTTAATCTTTAAGCAAATTTTTTATGGTCTAAATATATCTGTGTGTACCACAAACATTTTACACGTATAAGTTCTATACATTTCATAAAATAAAATAAAATGACTATCAAAAGGGAGCAAGGATAGATTATTTAGATAAATTACACACTAGATGATCAGAAAATCTGGTGTCAAGAAGCTATCTGTTGCAACAGAATGCAACACCTGTGTTAGGGACTGTAGAGCACAAAGCTGGAAGGAGCCTACATCCTTGATGATATCATAGAGCCTTTATGACATACTAACCTGAGGTTGCCTAACTCCAGGCTTCCATGACATGGAAGAAAAAATTCTGTTGTGTTTTAGTCACTGTTATATTGAATGTAATCTCAAACTGGTACACTTGCCCTACTAGCAAGTTCTGTTTAAAAAAAAAAAATCTGATCACAATCTCTATGAGTTAATGGCATGACCTTGTTATAAAAAATGTACAAAATTAGTAGAGAGATATAATACTTACAGCAAATAATCAAATAATTATTACTTTATACTAAGTGCTTGCAAGATTACTTCTGAAAGACTGTATTCTTATCTACATGTAATATTTTAAAGAATATATTGACCAACCATAGTGAATCCATTCATAAAACAGTCCTGAGGGACATGAAACCTGTGCCATATGTTTGGGAGGGAGAAATGAGAGAGAACTTTTAACTCAAGAAATAGTATTTGGACAGACACAATACTTGTCATGGTACTTGAAAGACTATCAATAAAAAAAAAACTTATTGTTTAATCCTGTTTCATAGCATAAAACTATACTATTCTGCAATGGAGAATGTTCTACTGAAGGGGTAGGGAGTTTCTTATTACCTGATGCAGTGAGTTTCTTACCTCCCGAAATATGGAAACAGATGCTGAATTAGCAGCTCCCAAGAATAGCACAGGAGGTATTCCTACAACTCATGAAAGACTTATCCATACGGTTTCTAGGAGTCACTCTAATACTTGGAGTCTTTAAAAACTCACTAATAAATAAATAAATAAATAAATAAATAAATAAATAATAAAAACTCACTAATCATTAAAAGAAAATGTAGAGAAAACAAATAAATTGGCAGTCTTTATGAGGACTTAAATGAAGTAAAGACATGATAAGAAATTAAATACAATAGAAAACAGATCATATAGGAAAAATGTATGATATATATGTATGAATATATACACATGCATACGTTCATTTATGAATAAAAACTACATCCATTTTTTTTTCAGAAATTGATTTGAAGGTTAGACTAAAATGCACATAAAATAGAGACATCAGAGTACATATATCAGGAAAGTTGTATTTCGATTTACATAAAATAACACTCCAACTATCTTTGTGCCTTTGGTCCTGCACACCTTCTCCATTCTCCCACCTCCATGTATATTTTGTTATCACTCTGGAAAAACAAAAGCAAAATCAAAACTAGCACAAAAGCAATAATAATCACAAAACCACAAAATTAAAAAAAATTAATCACAAAGCAAAACCCAATGAGCTGGCTATATGAATTCATGGAAAACCACTAAGAGACACAACTTAGAAGAAAATATGCCCAAAGATCTGTGTAGAGTAACCCCACAAATACACAGTATTCTAATATGTTCACCTACAGAAGCTCCAGCCTCAATCTCTGAAAAATAGTTAAGAACTACTTAACTAATACTTCAAGATAGACATTCCTACATTGCTTACTTGACATTCCCCTCAGGCATCTGGAAGATATTTATCAAAATACATGAGCCACAGAAAATGGCCAGACATGAATGTGCAGTGGCTGAACTACCTCCCATTACTAATGAGTGAAGCTGACGTGCCTAATTAGTTTACTCCCATTTAACCTATCCTACAGTCCTGCTTGAGAGTTCAGCCATGAAGCTGTACGAGGATGATGATAACAATCACGGGACACATTTCTTATCATTTACTACATTTTCTGCCTCAGTAGCTGGCAAGCCTACATGCCAATCCCAGAGATCATCATTACCAAACTCCTTGTATATTACGCAGCGTAATATACAACATGGCATGCAATCCACAGTGAATGTTTATGAATGAGTAGCATGAGTTCATGATAAAGTTTTGGGAGAGAAGCACACAACAGTTTACAAATAGCCAGGCCTATGTATCATTTATGCAAACCAACTACAATCAGAAATCATTTTTATTTTTATTTTTTTAGAAATCATTTTTAGACAATGGATACAAAGTTGCAGGGAACATAGGAATTCTTTTATTCAGGAATATACTGCAAAAGATTATATGAATATAAAAAAATAAAGTTATTTTTTCCAGTGTATTATAATTATGTTTGGTGGTATAAGAACATTACAGACAATTCTAAAAATGAAGACAAGAAGGGAAAACATCCATAGCTCCAGCATCCCAACACAACCACTGCTAACACTGTGTATTATAGCCTTTGACTTCTTCAGCTAAATATGTATTTTATATAGTTGTAATAAGACTGTAATGTAATTACTATTTTTTCCTCACTTCTTTTAAATTGAAGCATATTCCCATGATTCACATAAGATCAGTAAAAACACTATGACAATTGTTGCAATGTAATATCTAACCAGTGTTCTGTTCTAAAAAATTCACTATTATAGAAAGCATTATGACTAACAATCACACTGTAAATAAGTAAATAAACAAACAAATATACATATATATATTTCCTCATTTAAAATGATTCTTTTAAAATAGATTCTCAGAAGTGGAATTTCTCAAAAGCATGGGCATTATAAAGCAGATCTACACATGCTGAGTTGCAGGAACTGCCTTTAAAGGTCAGAATATCTCTTTTTAAAATACTTGATAAAGCTGATATCAAAGAATTTGATTTCCTAATACAGCTGCATATTTACAGAGTGCTGGCATAATCTATCCTTTATGGTTATTAAGTTCAGAAGTTCAGATTTGAATTATAAGAGTAATACAGATTTGCTCTTTTGAGCAGGGAAATGTCTTTGTTCTCACTTTGCTTTGCAAACTTTCATAAAATGTCTGTGCCTACATCACATTCCCTCTGGGTTTTACATTTTATTAGGAAATAATCATGTCGTTCAGTTAAAAATGTAGTGACTGGAAAATATAATGACCCTTTCCTAGTTAGTGTTTTTTCACTTAATTCAAATGTACATATCTACAGAGGAACCACAAAGAAATTCCTAAGGAATGCTTTGGAAATTTCATACATAGTAATGGGTCAGTGGGGAACATATCTTGCAAGCAAGAATGTTAGTCCTTATGAAATCATAAAATGTTCAAGCCCCTAGTCTTTGGTATATCATTAAACACACACACACACACACACACATAACCAAATCCTGAATTGTTTCCACATGTGTATTTGTCTACTATGAGAAAAGCCTTAGCTTAAACTTACTCAAGTTCCTGAAATGTGTAAGTCATTTAATCTCTTTCTAGGTAACAGTCCTAAATTGCTAAAGTACCTTCATTATAAGATAGTCACGAAGATTTCATGTGAACACTGTTATAGAAAATGTAAAAGTATACACAAACGTGTGCATTTTCAATATTAAATATTCCATTTAAAAGGTGTAAGCAATAATAGAAAATGGAATTATGATAGCAAAGTCACTTTTATGGCACATGTGAGTAAAGAAAACAATTGAGAGACTTGAAAGTGTACCTAAAAATAGTACCCTGTATTGGTCATAAAGAGATTAATGCATTAATCTTTTAAAGAGCACGTTTTAGACCTAAAAGTTTCTAATCACTGGGAAAAAAATAAAATACTGGCCACTCTGCATCCATTGACATTTCACATGTAAATGTGAGACTGTTATTTGTGAATCCTTCTATCCATTTCCCTCATGTCATATAGCCCCATGAAGCTGATTCCACCCCTTCTCAGAGGCTAGAGGAGTCTGGCAGGGCCCATTAGAGCCTTGCAATCCCTTAGCCACAATGACTGACTGAAAGACAGATAGGTCATCTCATATGATGACTGCAGATTTGGCCAAGACTACATGAATAGAGACAGAGGTATTCTCATTTCTCATATTCTCATATATGAAAGAGGAAGGGCTATAATTGCCTTGCAGGGTGCGGAGAGAGTCTGTCTCAGACTGGACAGACAACAGAAGAAGGAAGCAGAGCAGACTGATAGGAAAGAGAAAAGTTAACCCTGAGATCCTAAAATTAGCAATGCTTTGGTGTGCCAAAACCTTCCATTCACCCCTCCACATCCAGCCTTTTCTGTCTTGCTCAGTGGGAGGACAGGAGACTGCATGTGTAACAACCTTCCCACCTGTCCTCCAGCTACAACAGTTGCAACAACTGCAAATGGGAACAAGAGATGGGAAAAAGAAAGGCAAAGAAAGTAAGGCTATTTCATTATCTTGAGGTGCTGCAATAGGTCTGCTGTGTACCTTCACTAAAATCCCAGCTCTTGTCAGATGATCCTCTCCACAGGGATCTATATTCAGGTCCCTATATCTACCCTCTCCCAGTCTTTAGGCTTACCAACAGCTCTGCAGTCCCTGGGCTACCGCACTCTCTTGTGGCTTCCTTCTATCCTGCCCACAACTTTCTGCATATTCCCTTTAATACCTATTTCTCAAATTTCTCAATCTGAGTGTTCCATCTGTTTCCTGCTTTGACCCTTACTTGATAAACCAGTCCTACCCTGGATGTTTCAATTACCTGTGCAGGTACAACCCTATTTTGTTCTGTTCTAACTAGCGCAAACTATTTTTATGTTGCTTATAACAGGAAGAATCCTAATAGATGAAAGCACCCCTGTTTTCTGTGCTCATTGATAAATTCTGAAGTCTGGCTTCTCTGCAAGTGATTGAATTTATTGAATGAATAAGGCAAAAGGAAATTCAAACTTATAGATGGCAAGGTTCAAGTAAGGTTCTTTAAGAAAGCAAAACTACTTTCTGGTTCAATGGATGCTCATTGTAAATACAAAGAACAGTTAACCACAGGAAATAATTAAGCTGCTTAATAATCTTATTGTAAATCATGGCTAAATTAAAATGATCTCTCTGTTACTTATTTCCAACATAACCTCAGAGGTTAAAGCACTAAATGGGGGCAGCACGGATGCCTCAGCGGTTTAGCACCATCTTCAGCCCAGGGGTGATCCTGGAGACCCAGGATTGAGTCCCACGTCAGGCTCCCTGCATGGCGCCTGCTTCTCCCTCTGCCTGAGTCTGTCTGTCTGTCTGTCCGTCTCTCTCTCTCTCTCTTTTTCTCATGAATAAATAAATAAAATTTTAAAAAAAGCACTAAATGGGATCAAAATGAATAACTAAATGAAGGAATGAACAAGTGAATTTTTATTGCTGTATGTATTTAAAGTCTGTAAAAGCCTTTACATACTTTAAGACACAGGTAAGGCAAAGACTCTAGACTGTTCATAGGTTATACCAGGCTGAATAGTGGCCTCAAAGATATTTAGATCTCAATCCTTGGAATCTGTGAATATTTTACCTTACATGGCAAAAGGAACTTTGTAGATGTGATTAAGTTCAGGATCTCAAAATGGAGAGGTTATTTTGGACTATCCAGGTGGACTCTCAATGTCCTCATTAGAGGGAGGCAGAGGAAGATTTGACTACCAAAGAAGAAGGCAATGTAAGGACTGAAGTACCTAAACTGACTCTGGAGAGGGAAGAAGGGGCCAGGAGCAAGGGATGAAGCTGTATACACTAAGAAAGGAAAGGAAATGGATTCTCCTCTAAAGCCTCTAATGGAAGCTGAGGCCTCCTGGAACCTTGATTTCAGCCCAAAAAACTTCTGACTTCCAGAACTTTAAAAGAATTAAGTGTGTGTTGTTGTTTAAAGCCAAAAACAGTGTGGTAATCTGTGGAAGTAACCATAGGGATGTCATACAGAGGTATGTATCTGGAGGGCTGTTTTAATCCCAAGGAATTAAATGTCTATCTACAGTTATAATTTCTAGGAAAATATAGAATCACCAGTGAGTTATTCTTTCTACATCTTTATACATGGAGGACAATGACATATATTTATTCATTCAAGAACATTTATATATTGATTTAGTTAATTGGACATTCTGCAAGTGTGTCTACCATTGTAGTCTTTCTCTTGTAGATGCTTAGATGATGGCAATCACACTCCTCTAACTAGTTTTGCAAAGTTACCAATCCAGCTCCCTAGAGACACAAGCTCTTAATGAGTGCTCAAGTAAGCTTATTTACAGAAAGATCTAACTTCTCAGAATCTCACTAGTGGCTTTTAAACCCAAGTTTTTGATGGCTGGTTGGTTTTTGGAGTCACATTAGTTTCTTGATTACTAATCTGGATCTCTCACCAAACAAATTTATGTTCAGAAGCTTTAAAAATAAATAAGAGAAAAAAAATCATTTAGCCCCTGAGGGCCACTAAAAACCAATCAGCCAAAAATACTTTGCCTAGCATCTGAAAAAGTGAGACATCTGTTTGGGACTTGGTTTGGCATGCTACAAGAGTGAATCCTGGAAGGAAAAAGGAAATGAATTGCTTGGCATACAATGGGATGGGAATAGGCCACTCACGGGACAACTGAATACAGACGGTATAAGAAAGCAACTTCCCACTCAGGAGCTATCAACTAACAATTACTAATGAAGGAGGTACCAAAGGGAAAAACTTGGTCCAGTTGTAAAAGCAACCAGATGACTTCTGGGCAGAACCAAAGAAACCTCAGAGCTAGTCTCTAAAATGGGCCAAATATTAACTAGTGAGTGACCAAATAGCATTTGAAAGAAAAGAGAAACAAATAACCATTTACCTGGCAAGTTCAAATAAGCCAGTTCTGTAGAGGAAATAAGAAGTGTGAAAGAGTTGGAGAAAAAACGGTAGGGACTATCAATGACTCAAAGAATCACACTGAGCCTAGAAAAAAAGATATTTTTAAAGAAGCACACAGTAGAGTGTTACAGTCAACCCTTGAACAACACAGGTGTGAACTCCAAGGGTCCACCTACATGCAGATATTTCACAGTAGTGTGCTTTAAATGTATTTTTCATATGATTTTCTTAACAGCATTTTTCTCTAGTTATTTTATTGTAATAATATAGTATATAATAGAGGCAGCATAGAAACTATGTGTTAATTGATTGTTTAAATAGTGAGAGTGTGCTCTCACTATCGTAGCTTTTCTTCAGTTCCTCAAACTTTTTCTCACCTCTGCCCTTTGTGCAACTCACTACTCTTATTAGATGATTATTTTTCCTATCAGAGAACAAAAACAACCGGTTTACAGTTCAGCATGATAGGCAATTCTATCAGTTAGGAATATCCTAACTATAGAAGCTTGGAGGGATATGACTATCATTTCCCTGTCATCATATCATTAGATTTATGTTCCTTTTTCTTTTATCAAGATTATGTTAAGAAAGTCCATTATTACTGTGCTGTATATAAATGTTTTAGGTATCTGAAATATTGGAACAGGACTGTGTAATAAATAATTAGCCTTATCCAAAGAGAGGTCTTATCTTTGATCTTGGCTCCTAGGAGGTGATCTTGGAATCCTTAGAATGTCCTTCCTAAGAAGATATAGTCTCTGTTTATGTGGGGGCTTTGGCCAGATGACAGAATTTAATGGTGTGATTTATAATGAGAGTTTTGGGTCCTTTGGTATCAGCTTGATATCTAGAGGAGCTGGAGAATAAAGTTTGGGCATGAAGGTAGTCAACCATGTCTATGTGACCAAGCCCCAACAAAAACTATGGATGCCAAGATTCAAGTGAGTTTTCCTGGTTGAAACTATGAGTTACCCTGTGTACTGTCACATATCACTGTCAGAAAAACTACTGTTATCTGTGACTCTTTGGGGAAAGGACCCCTAGAAGCGTCACATTTGGAACTCTCCTGGACTCTACTCCACATATCTCTTTTCTTGGCATATTTTAATCTGTATCCTTTTGCTGTAATAAGCCACAACCCTAAGTATTGTAGCTTTTAATGATTTCTGAGTCTTTCTGGAGAATTATAGAAACTGAGAGTGATCTTGAGATCTCTGAACTTTATGAGGACAATTTTTCTAAAGTCAGTTTAGAAATAAAACAAATTAGGGTCATCAACAGAAGCTTTGGTGGCTTGTCTCTACAAGTACAGCTAAAGAACACAAAACTCCTTCATTCTAAGCACTGTACTTATGCTAGACAGAGAGGTTGAGTTCAGAGAAAAACAGCTGGGCAAGGAGCCTAACTCCTGAACAGAAATGGAGAGCTTAAAAGCACAGTGAAATGAGGAAGGCTTCATAGTGTCCAACCTTCTACCTGGGCATCCTTAAAAGAAACCATTTTGTTCATAGATCAGAACAACTACAGAGAAGTTTAAGCACACTGGCATTTAACAGCCATTGCCCTAAGATAAATTGCCCTTATTTTTCTTTAGGCTAGCTAGGGAGGGAGGGGGGGTTTTTTTTTTTTCTTTCTTTCTTTCTCGTTCGGCAGTCTTTTGTCTTATTTCGTGAGGGTTCTTTCTTCTTCAGTTAGTTATGTCTTTTTTAGTTCTTCTTTCTGTTATTGCTTCTGTTCTTGCTTATTTTCTTTCTTTCTTTTTTTTTTTTTTGTCTTTTTTGAGAAAGGGAGAGCACATACATGTGCCTGAGTAATAGTGGGCAGGGAAGCAGGAAGAGAGGATCTCAAGCAGACACCATGTTCAGCAAGGAGCCCAACACGGGGCTCGATCTCACAACCCTGAGATCATGACCTAAATCAAAATCAAGAGCTGGATGCTTAATCAACTGAACCACACATGTGCCCCTAAAATAATCCTAAAATGCAGTGGAGTAAACCCTATAAGCAAAAGAGAAAAGTTTAGAATTTTTCACCCTGTCACAAGGATATAGGCATTTGTTATTTGTTTTAAAGACATGATGATTTGAATGATGGGATACATGCATTTAGACCCAGTCTTAATAGGCATAACAATTACTGTGCAATAACTATATATAGTATTCTACTCAGGCTATTTAACAAATTTCTAAGAGTAATTTAGACTACATGTGATTTCTACTTGCTCCAACTTCAGCCAAAATATAACTCCACCGAATTGTATTTCTCTGTTATTCTAATTGTCCAGGTAACAGAGACATCTTTTTTACTTTTACTTCCCTGCACCTTCTCGGGGCTGCCTTCCCTTCACCCCTTAGGTTTCAATTTAAACGTCACCTCCACAGAGAAACCTTCCTCTACTCCTATCAAAATTTTATTACCCTCAGTTCACAGAGATGTTTTTTCCTATTGTACCTGATTTTTCTTCTTATAGCAAATATCACAACTTATACATCTATATTTCCATTTAGTTTTTTAAATATCTGTCTCTAAAAATGGACTGTAAATTTATTGAAGGATAGATCATTCCTTTTGGCTTGCCTCGTATCTTCAGCACAAGAACTGCACCTCGCACATAATGCCCCTCAAAATAGAGAAACAAATTATTTAAATTATTTCATTTAGCATTTGAGCAGGTAGCAGTGCTCTACATAGATTTGGCTTGTCATTAATAAATCCACCCTTCCTTTCTGTGCCTTTTCATGGGCTTTCAGGTGTTTGGATATTGTAAATACACATCACACAAGGGCATAAAACCAAAGATTTTTCCAATGAAATCTAGCATGTCTCATGAAATAGACTGTGAAAACATGGTAAATAAATCAACTAACTCACACAGTATCTACCTTTAGGAGGAGAACCAATCTAACAACAAGAGAAACGGGATAGAGAAGGACTTCAACAATTGGACAGGTGCTTGATTATACTAGAGTTTTCTTTGACTCTATTTCCTGGTCTGCAAAATAGTGAAAGAAATTCTCACCTCTCAGGATTGCAGTGAGGGTTATTGAGATGATATAAACAGAGGGTTTAAAATAATAGTTCATGTATAATATATTTGATAAATACTGGTTCTCTTTACCTTATCTCACCTATAGAATATTGATAAGAATACACAACTGCTGAGTACTTGCTTAGTCCTGGGAACTGCCATAGGTACTTTATATGGGTGTATTTATTTAATTTTAACAACTCTATGAGGACAGTGCTCATATTATCACATGTTCATATTCACAGAGGAGGAAATGGTACACTGCCATTAAGTCATCTGCCTAAGGGCACATAGCTCATAAGTGACAGAGGTGGGTTTCAGAGCCAAGTTTGCTCCAGCATTTGTGCTTTCAACCAACATGCTCTGCTGCCTTTTCAAGAGATAAGTTAACTATCACAGAATTACTTCTCGCCAGGAAATAGTTATTATCTCATTTAGTTCTTGCAATAGAGAGTAGGGTATCCTTACTCTAATTTTGCAAGAACTTGAGACTCAGGCAGATCCAGTGACTTATCCCAGATCTCTTAGTTCAGAAGCCACAGAACTGTAATTTGAGAAAATGTGTGTTAAATTTCTTACTTGAAAAGAGTATTTGCTGTCTTATAGGACTTCACAGATGCCTTATTATATCAAACCCTTATGTATGGCTAACTATTACAAGATATCTCCAATGGTACACACACCCACGGACACTCTCATGTACAGAAGGAAAGGTAATATTCTCACTGAATAAATCTACTTCTGCTAATTTTATTTTTATTTTTTTTATTTTTTAAAAAATTTCATTTATTTATTCATGAGAGACACAGAGAGAGAGAGGCAGAGAGAGAAGCAGGCTCCATGCAGGGAGCCTGACGTGGGACTCAATCCCAGGACTTTAGGATTACACTGTTGGCGGAAGGCAGGCACTAAACTGCTGAGCCACCCAGGGATCCCCCACTTCTGCTAATTTTAAATGGTTATTAATATTATTTTATTATTTGTCTGAAAGGAAAATAGACCTATCTTTATACCTATTCAGTTGTTACTATTAATTTCTAAATAATATAATAGTATTACTATTAATAGTAATAGCAATAATTGGTACTAAAATCTTAGTACTAATGGATTTGTTACAATCACTCCTATTTTTAAAATTTATTTATTTATTTATTCATGAGAGACACAGAGAGAGAGGCAGAGACACAGGCAGACAGAGAAGCAGGCTCCCTGCAGGTAGCCTGATGCGGGACTTGATCCCCAGACCTGGATCACTCTGAGCCAAAAAGGCAGATGCTCAACCACTGAGCCACCCAGGTGTCCCTCAATCACCCCTATTTTAATCAATGACAAAACTTATAAAACCATAGCCTTAGTGACTTATTACCTTATGTTTGTTTATTGATTCACTACTTTAGCAATGATAGGAATAGGCACATCAAATAAGGATTGAACATTTCTGTGATACTTCTCTATAATTGCTTATCCCCAAATGTCCTCTCCAGTCAAAGAAATCAGTTCTGTTATTTCAATATTTTGTGAATATTGGTTGATTATAATATTTTTAACAATATTTTTATTTAATTATAAATATAATACAGAAATATCTAGAAATACAGAGGAAAACCTAATAATCTCATTACCTTAAAGGGACCCATCAGTTTATTTTTTAACTGTGTTTTTAAAATTAAAATTTAACTGTTTCATATCATGAATGTAACTTCAGACCTTACATGGTATCATTGTTTTCTAAAGCATTATTGTTATGATTTCACAATATATCATTAAGTAAGGGCCATATTTTATTTGACCATTACCCTATTATCTTATTTTGGGAAATTGCTAACAAAGTTATGGTCTTTTATTTGTTATTTTAATAAACATGTTTTAATAAACTTCTTGATAAATACAGCTTTTCCTATATT
The DNA here is from genome assembly GCF_011100685.1 of Canis lupus familiaris. Classification (NCBI taxonomy): domain Eukaryota; kingdom Metazoa; phylum Chordata; class Mammalia; order Carnivora; family Canidae; genus Canis; species Canis lupus. Next base: position 47,115,080 of record NC_049232.1, read on the forward strand.
GGAATTATTTTCTTAGGATAGGTTTTTAGAAATGAGAGTGCTAAACCAAAGGGTGTGAAAGCTTTTTTTTGTGGATCTTGCTATCTTGTTCTCAAAAAGTAACACTCTACACTGTAAAACTGATCGACTTTATTGGACGTTCCACTGGAAAAGGAAAAGAAATAAAACATATTCAGTAGCTGCAAAAATAATAGAGTTCTCATTCCTGGCAGGGAACACAGGTGGGATGATTATTAAATCCACAGAAATGTTCAGAGAATCTTAAATATAGGCAGTTCTAGATGTAGTGTGGTGATTCAGAACACAGACTCATTTCTCCATAGAAAGCCATGTTTCAGCTAAACTTCAGATGGGTTGCAAAGGCTTATTTGATTCATAAAGTAAATGAGCTATAGCAGCAACAATCCCATAGAACTTCTCACCATGTAGTTTTAGAGGCTCCCACTCAGGCCTCCACTCAGACATTGAGCACATCTCTCTGCCAAATGAGGGTGTGAATGGAGAAATTTACACGTCTAGATTCTCACACTTGCCAGGACACAATAAATGGAGTAGGCAGGAGAAAATAGTCTCTAGTGTCAGTGGGGAAATAATTAAAAAGAGAGTCCTAGAATCCTAACATTTTTAAAAATATTATTTATTTATTTACTCACGAGAGACACAGAGAGGCAGAGACATAGGCAGAAGGAAAAGCAGGCTTCCTGCAAGGAGCCTGATGTGGGACTCGATCCCAGACCCCGGAATCACGCCCTGAGCCAAAGGCAGATGCTCAACCACTAAGCCACTCAGGTGCCCCAAGAACCCTAACATTTTCAAAATTAGAGAGCACGTTTGATACAACACAGTACAATCTTCTCACTGAACAATGAAGAAATTAAGAAAGCTTGGGCGAGCAGTGAGTTCTATACAGTGTAACCTGCCCTGTAGGCCTGATGTTCAAGTGAACTTCTGCAGGCCTGGGGATGGGGTCTTGGGCATAGCTTGTGGTGGGGAGAGAAGACCAGCAAATTGATGCAGCACATGAAGAGGCCAGTGCAGTGGTCTGCACAGAGGAGAGCTCTTATTAAATAAATAAGAGCTCTTATTTTTATTAAGAATTAGATGAATAAATAAAAATGGGGACTAAATTGAGAAATTAAACAGATGCAATTGAGAAAGCAAGGCAGGAAACAGTGTGAAAAGCAGGTGAAGCTTTGAAATACGTACTCTGTTTCATTTGGGTTTTTCTTCCTCTCTGTTTCCCTTCCTTTACTTTTATCACAATTCAGGTGGGCTATCAGCACTTGTAGCTCATGGTCTCTGAGGAGGTACATGCCATGTGGAAAAGCACAGGTCCAGTTAATTCTTTCTGGCTTTTGTTTATCAATAGCCTGAATGCTTAGGAGAACTGAAAATGTCTGCTGATATTTGGAAGGATAGAAGAAGAAGGATAGGAAGGATAGAAAAAGCAGAGTGGAATAAACATTCAGGATGAAAAAGTTAGCCTCAGGCTGGCTGAAGAGAGGAGAGGTGTGGTAAGAGGACTGAGCACAGGTAGCCACTCACTGTCATCAGGTGTAGCAGCTCTGCAGAAGAATGACAAGGGACTGGAAGCCCTTGACACAGGACCTCAGCAACCAGCCCCAGTCAACAAGTCTGACTGCCGAACCTGCAGGAACTGCAAGGAGGAGATTTCAATATCTGGATAAACAAATGATTACTGTCCACATATCTTCTGCCTGTGACATCATGGTGTGCTATAAATCTGGGGACTGTGGCCCAACACTGAAGCACTGGGGAAAAATTCAAACTCTACCAATGACTTCAGTTAATATTTTTTCCAGACTATAGACATACAAATATAAGAATACCAATTGTATGAGCTATAAAAAGTAAATTTTGGCTTTCCTGAGATTGAGACTAAGATACATACCTAAAACACAAGGTTAACTTGCTCAGAAGGAGTGAATTTATAAATGTCTGATCTCCACCTCACCCTCTTAATACCTTTCTCAGAAGACAGTTGCTTTTAAATTAATTATTATTCTAAATGCAAATCTGATCATGCACACTGAAACTCTTCCTTGTCCTCAAGATAAATTCCACACTGCTCTGACTGGCTCTTCCTGAACTTCTCTGCATCAACTTCAAGGTCTATCTTTGCTCAGTCCCTCTTTCCTTTGTGCTGCAGGGATGTCCAATGACTGGCAAGCTGACAAACACAATTTGCATTCCCAATAGCACATGGCTTCACTGTCTTGAATGTCCTTCACTTACCTCTTATGCACCAGAGCCCCATCCTCCCCTGCCTGTCATTTCTTAACTCTGCCTAATGTGTGCTCAGCCATCAAACACAGACCTCAACTCTCCTGAAACTTGAAACTCTCACTTGAATTCCTAGGAAAGGGCTGTGTGGTCCTACTCTGCAACCCCATCTCATTCAGTGCTTATTGGTCCCCCAGCACAATGCTGGGCACAAAGTAGTACTCAGTAAATATTTATTGAATATATAAGTAACTCTTGCAAGTCAGCTATGTGACCTTGCATTCAAGACCCCTTTTCTGTAAGTAATCAAATAAAAGAATGATATTGACCATGTGATAAGATTTTGAACAGCAGAAAAATCATAAGAAACCATTGAAAATCATGGAAGAGGAGAACTGCAAAGGACGTGATGTGACCCCCAGCCAATCTTCCCCAACCCTTTTTCAAAGTAGAAGTAACTTTTATCTTATATCCCAGTAACTAACATGAAGCCAGTACACAGAAATGATGGAGGAGGGAAGCGAGGGAGGGATTTTAAGTTCCTGAGGTTAATTAGTGGAAGATTTAGGGCCAGGCTTCCCTCTCTCTGACCACTAGCTGAGCGCTCTTCTAGAAGCATTTAGGGATTCTTCACTCACCTGTGAGAAGAGGTTTCTTGGCAACATTATTCCACTGCTTTTCATTATATGTTGTTTTAGATTCAGAACACTTCTGTCATATGAATGTAGGCAATTAAATATTTTCCACATGAGCCATTCCCTCTTCTGGCAGAACTCAAATTGTTTAATAACATTGAGGAAGAGAAAAAAACCCTCCCGGAACTTCATTTTTCATGATAAATTAGATATTTGGTGATTTAGATTAAACTTGCAGTGGCAAATAAACTGCCACCACATCCCTAGACATATACACTATGGTATGGATGTCAGATCCTTTTTAGTAAGTTTTCAAAATGACTCTCAAATATGTAACGACATCATTCCAGATTAAATGACAGTTTTGAGCATGTGAAAACCCTAAGCAGCATTTATCGGAGTTAGAGACACTAATATAAAACAGTGAATAACCATGCCATGCTTAATTTGCTGTTCTTTTTCATTTCCCTGCAGACAGCTCAGTGTCTCTTTGCTGTTTAGAAGCGTGTTTTACAACACCTCCATGAGCATTTCTGTCTCCATCTGGGCAGGTATGATCCATTTTGCCTGCTACTGAGTTCTCATTGCCATCACACAGATTTGCAGTGCAAGGAGAGACCTGTTGTCCTGGCTTCCTTCTAATAAATGTGTTTTGCTATGATCTGGGGCTGCACTTCACATGCCTGTGCTTAACCACCTCATGTTCTATCTGTGGCCACAGGTTCATATGGTGAAGCAAAGAAAAATGAGAACCCTTTTGGAGGCATAGCATAGTGTAAAATTGGTTTTCTAATTGTTTGGCTCCAAGTTAGGTTCAGGAAAAACACAGGGCTAGAATTTAACTGATTATCAAATATGGTATATCAGTCAATGATTTCAAATGTAAAATGTTTTTATGTTGAGGTAAAACTGATAAATGAGGCAAATATAAATCGAATAGGTGCTTTAAAAAAATAAAAGGTAGGAGGAACGCCTTGCAATCTAATTTTCATTGAGCAAGAATGAGTCATATTCAAGATATACTTATGAACATATACTCCTTGTTCCTACAGTCTTTTTTTTCCTTTCAGTTAGTTTTTTTTTTTTTCTTTTTGAAAGTAGGGGAGGGGCAAAAGGAGAGAGAATCTTAAGCAGGCTCCACGCCCAGCACAGAGCCCAATGCAGGGCTGAATCTCAGAAACCTGTGATGACCTGAGCTGAAATAAAAAATCAGACACTTAACTGACTGAACCATCCAGGTGCTACATTTTTCCCTTAATTTCTGATGTAGGGTAGTCCCTGGGGCCCATCATTATAATCATTCTTTTTCTCTATAACCTTTGTCCATCTGACTTAGTTCTAGAAAACAACTTCTATTCTATAGTAATCCAAATATCCACATTCTCCATTTTGTCTCCAGGAACAATGACTACCACTTATTGAGCACTTACTGTACTTAAGATACTGTGCCATGCATGTTACAGACATTATCTCATTTAATACTCAGAAAAATCCAATGACTTTCAAATCTTTACCTCTCTTCAAACTTCCTGAGTCCCAAAATATTTCCTCTAATTGTCTAACAAACTTCTCAAATGCAACCTTTCTCCAACTAAGCCAACAACCTCTCAAATGCAACCTTTCTCTAACACAGCATTTACTCTAAGTCAAGAACCAAGGACTTATTCTGGTCTCTTACTTCTCCCTCCTGACAACATCTTGTTACAAAGCTTCATGAATTGAGATTCTGGGGTTGCTCAGTGGTTAAGCATCTGCCTTGAGCTCAGGGCGTGATCCTGGAGTTCTGGGATCGAGTCCCACATTAGGCTCCCTGCATGGAGCCTGCTTCTCCCCCTGCTGGTCTCTGTATCTCATGAATAAATGAATAAAATCTTTAAAAAACAACAACAAAGCTTCATGAATGTACCACCTAGATACTTCTTAACTCTCATTTACTCCACATAAGAACTCTTTACTAATTCATGCATAGCTATTTCCAAGCATATTTCTTGTGTTAACAAATTTATTCCTTCTGTGTTCAGACATTGGGAAGATATGAGCAGGAGAAGACATGTCCATATATATGAAAGAAATCTGATGGGCTATAGAGTAGGTCCACAGGTGTAACTCAACTAATGTGAGTTCACTGGTGAGTTACAGATCAAGACTACACAAGGTAGAGTTGTCACACAAAGGAAACTTTATTTGAAGCAAATAGGCAATCGCAGGGAGAAGCTTCTAAAGCTCTGACTCTCAGAGAAGAAGTGAATGGGTTCTTTTGATTTAGGGTTAGGATGAATATTCAGAAAAGGGGATTTAGTCATCACATGAAAAGGTGAGCATAAGCTGCTCAGTCCTAGTTAGAAAATAAGCCTATACAGGCATCCTACCTCATGTTAATGAAGTTTGTACTCTTCTTAGGGTGTGGACTTTAACAATATAATGAAGAAAAGTAACAAACAGATGGCAAAGAAGAAGGGGCTATGGGCAGGCTGTCAGAGCCAGTATAAACTGGATGGGGTCTTGAGTTGGTAATCTCAAGTTAGGAATGAATGCAGGGCCTTTCTGACTTGAGACCATACTGGGAGATTTAACACTGATTTATTGTCTCTGATACAGTGAGGGTACTTCCTTGCCTGGTTGAAACTGTTAATTTTTGCATTGCTTTTGTTCCCTTAAAATCTTTACTAAAGTTTTTGTTTGTTTGTGGTGTTTTTTGTTGCTGTTGTTGTTTTTAATTCTGACATCTCCTAGGAAGCTCTGCAAGAAGTATCCTTGGACAAATAGGGCATAGATCACAGAAAATAGCTGGGGGCCTTAAATTACTTCTCTTTCTTCTTCTGGAAATTCCAAACTCTTTCTGCTTATATAGGCAGGCACCAATGATTTTATGAAGATATAGAAATATCCTGGGGAAAGGAAAGAGGAAGACTGACAGGATTGTGAAAATTTGGGGAGAAAAGATACATTTAGCTATGTGAAAATGCTGTTTAATAAGTCACTAACCTTGGTTACTGAAACGTTTTATTTCTCTTTGAATCATTTTTGGTCCGCACATGACTTTCAACTCCTATTACATTGCTTTATGCTGATCAACATGGCTGTCTTTCAAGAGAACATTATCCTTCAGCAAAAAAAGAACCAAAAGGCAGTATGCCCAGATAGTGGCAATCATTTGCAAATAGACAAGCTAATGAGTCTCTCAGAAAGAGCCTCTAAATGACTAATATGAGCTAGGAAGGTCCATCAGATAAATGCCTATTTTTGTGCATCTTCTTTAATTGACTTTGACTGACAAGTTGACTAATAACTTTGATGTCAAGGGCTTATGTCTTTTCCATTCTGTCACAAGCTGTAAACAAATTCATGCTGAGTATGATAAAAATGAAACTTTCTGTGTTAAAGGAGAAAGGAATACTTTCAATTGCTAAAAAAAAATCAGGTATATTTTATTCTAGATATTTATATTTGGTATTGCACTGTACATACACTTTTATACATTTAAAAAACTTCCTGTTAGCTTTGTTCTTTGAAACAAAGAAAAGGATAAAAAGGTAAAACAATAAAAGTAAAACAAGAAAGAGTTCAATTTATTTTGAATTCAATTTAAACTTTACAGCATGATATTTATATGTCTTAATCTAAAATTGCTTCAATTTCCCCAGTTCTACAAGGGGTGATTCAATTTCAGATTAATTCAGATTGTCTCAGTAATAGAGCTATTGTCTGCTAAATAAATCCATCATGATAACAATGCTGTCCATTTAAAGTAGAATGTTCTCTGTTTTCTGAGATCTGAGGTTTGATACTGGTTTTGATTTTGCTAAAGAATAATAACATTGCTTTATAATTCTTACTTTAAGAGAAACTATGTCAAAATCCCAAAGAATGATATCATCAATACTGGTCTTGAGCTTTTATTTTAAAATACTTTTTTTTCTCAAATTAAATACAAAAAATACAAAAGAGGATATGTATGTATTTGTGACCTACAAATTCCTAGGAGATATTTTCAGCAACTGATGTTAAGGAAGGGATTAACACCTTAATCATGATAAAGGATTTTCATTTTTCAAATTTCTCAATACCTTTACAATTATGAAGACATTCAGATGGGATAACAGCATGATTTTTTTTAATCCTTACTAGTGATCTCAAACAGAACTGTCAAACCATTATGTGCTAAAAAGTGCTCATAGTGCATTACTCTGTTATTTGACCTATTTTTTTTTCTTATTACATTTTGTGGCTCTCCTACAGTTAAGATATAGAAAGAGATTTAGAATGGGATAGTGAGGAAGAAGCAGCATAAAAGTTAAATAACGATATATGATAAGGCTTGATGTATACAAACACTTGGAATTTTTTTGTTATGTTTACATACAAAGTAGGAATGCTTAAATTCTTAATATTAATGATGAGGATCAAAATATGCATAGTGAGGATTCTGTTCACATTCATTTGGTAAAAAACAATCAGCAGCTATATCTAAACCAACTTGACCAAGAAATATGTGTTCTGGATGCATAAAGGGGTTAATTATAAGGTGTGTGTGTGTGAGCTTTAATCTTCATTAGTTTTAACATCTTTAAAAGTTGTTTCTGGTTGTTAAGCTTATCTGATTACTTTATAATAAAGTTGTTCACCAGAAATCGAAATCTTTGACTCTGGTTAGAAAAACTTCTGTTAAAGTTCAAAAAAAGCTATAGTTTTATAAGGAAAAGAGACACTGGTAGACTTTATTAGAAAAACAACAAAGTACTACATTCTAGTAGCTAATTAAAATGTACAAAAATAGAATCCTATTAGACAAAATAAGTATTTTGTTCTACAAAGATAGATAGCAAAGCAGAAAAAGGTATGAACTCAACATGAATAAAATTAATATTAAGACCAATAAATTTCTTTCATGGTTCAGTCCTTTATTCAATACAAATAAGTTTACACAATATTTCTATTAATATCCTTCAGGGGTAGAAATTCAGTGAAATCATTAGGAAACTAATCTTCTTTCACCACCTGAAAAGAATGCTTACATTAAAGCCTTAAGTTCATACCCTTTTTCTAATGACAAGTCAGCAGTCAGAACAAAAGCTATATGTGAGAATTCTGAAGGAAGGTACTTTGACAATGGTGTTGTGATGTCTTGAGACAAGTCTTGTGAAAAGTCAGTGATTTGAGTGGACAAAATAAGTCACAAAAATATGATAGTGACGCTGATGAGGATATTCATAACTTGAGTGCATATGATGTGTTTGCTTGTCATTTTATTTAAACCAGGCAAATAATCCTCTGAAGAGGGCAGCATACATATCATTATCACTTAATGAATGATGAGACTGAAGCTTAGAGAAGTTAAGCCCTTTGCAGATGGTGAAATGGAGCTATATTATTGTGGAAAATCAATGAGCTCTCCACTGCGTGGGAATACAGGGACTTTCCTATTTGGCCTGAACTACTTTTTCTATAAAATAGTGATAACAATAACTATCATCAAGGCTTTTTGAGTGTATTAGTGAGATAATGTATATATAGGGCTTGATATATGGTTAACAATACTACTAATAGGGAATCCCTGGATGGCTCAGTGGTTTGGCAGCTGCCTTCGGCCCAGGGCATGATCCTGGAGACCCGGGATCGAGTCCTGCATCGGGCTCCCTGCATGGAGCCTGCTTCTCCCTCTGCTTCTCCCTCTGCTTCTGTCTCTGCCTCTCTCTCTCTCTCTCTGTCTCTCATGAATAAATAAATGAAATCTTTAAAAAATAATACTATTTTTATTATTATCACATAACTAATCAGTTATATTTAAACACATTGTATTGGTCAGCTGGGGCTGCTGTAACAAAATACCAGAGTTGAGGTGGCTTAATAGAAATTCATTTTCTTATAGTTCTGGAGGCTAGAAATCCAAGACCAAGGTTCTGACAGATTTGGTTTCTGATAAGAGCTTGTTTTCCTAGCTTACAGACTGGCACCTTTTCTCCCTGTGTCCTCACATAGCATTTCTTTGTGGATACATACTCCTGGTGTCTCTTCTTTTAAGAACACCATTCCTATTTGGATTAGGACCCTATCCTTGTGACTTCCATTAACCTTAGTCACTTCCTTAAGGATCTATCTGTATATATGGTCACATTGAGAATTAGAGCTTCAACTTATGAATTTGGAAGGAATGTGTTCAGTCCATAACATTCTGTTTTCTAGCCCCTAAAATTCATATCCTTCTGGAGCACAATACATTCATTCCATCCCAACAGCCCCCAAAGTCTTAACCCATCACAGATCTCAGGAAGAAATTAAACCACCAAATAGGGATTGTTTAATAGCAGGACACTGTGATCTGTCATATTTATTTAAGGCCAACTTATATTTAAAGTCAACAAACTATTTTTTTCATTATTTTCCTTTACTTATCTAATTTCAACAAATTTCATCTATGTAGCTGTATATTCCTTTCACAGTTGCCTGGGAACACATGTGGTGCAGAAAGAGTGACCATGCAGTGAGTAAGGAGGAGTGCCTTATGGTCTGCAGTTAGAAGGCTAGACTCTAAGATGCTGAGAGTGAAGAAATAGTCATTCACTCTTCCCTTTGCTGGGACCTCTCTCAAAGACCAACTACTCCATTTGCCATGGAGGTTGATGTCATTTTTCACAAACTGGCCTCCCCAGACACCAACATCCTATTATAAAGCCTCTATTTTCCAGACATGCAAAAGGACTTCCCACTACTGCTTATGCCATGTTCCTTCATTCCCCTGGGCTGCATTGCTTTTTCATATAATTGACTATGGGTTTAATGTTCTCTAAAGGTCTCTTCTCTGCCTGAAAAGACCCATACTTTCAACCCCAGATAAATGGTATCTCCTTTACATAGTCTTCCCTGATATCTTTAGGCAAAGGTAATTATTTCCCCAACGATACCTTCATAGAATTGTTACTGTGGTAACATAAGTAGTTATTAGTTTATAGGTTTGCTTCTCTCACTCACATGTGAGTTCTTGAGAGCAAAGTTTCTATCTTATTAATTTCTCTATCTTCAAGGCTAAATACAGTACCCGGTATATTGAAGATACTTAATAAATGTGTGTTGGATAATGAATGAATGACTGCAGTACATTTCTATCCCTACCTTTTTGAATTCTGAGCTAAAAGCTGGTATTTATCTTTATTAAGACCTGCAGTCCTCTACAACCCATCTAGATTCAGAAATAGAATAATAAATAGACCAACTTCTACTTTAGTCATTTTAAGAATTAAGCTTTATTAATGGGGCCCAGCATTCTTTGTGCCTGTGTTTTAGCTGTCAACAGTTTATAAAAGTCAACATTCTTCACTCTGCATAAGTAAATCAATAAGGATTATAAAAATCATTAATGAGGGATCCCTGGGTGGCGCAGCGGTTTGGCGCCTGCCTTTGGCCCAGGGCGTGATCCTGGAGACCCGGGATCGAATCCCACATCAGGCTCCCAGTGCATGGAGCCTGCTTCTCCCTCTGCCTGTGTCTCTGCCTCTCTCTCTCTCTCTCTGTGACTATCATAAATAAATAAAAAAAATTAAAAAAAAATCATTAATGAAATACTGTGTTACATTTTATAATTTCTTCATTCCTTTGTGTCTGCCTATACTTTTGGTCATCTTCTTCCACTCTATACAATTACTGATGACTGCAGTTTCAAAATCTTACATGATTCTGGTTAGCTATATGCCCAAACTATGTTTTGTCCTTCCTAAATACGTAAGTAGACTATTTTTCACAGTCTCCACTGTATTGGTGAGTTCTGGCTAATGGAACCTGAGTAAAAGCTTGATCCACCACTTCTGAGACTGGTCCACAAAAAAAAACCCCTGTGTGTTTTCTTTATGTCTTTTCCCCTTCTACCAGCTAAATGAAACAAAATATGGTGATTTTGAAAGTCATATTTTGAAAACAGCAAGCCACAAGACAGAAGGGCCCAGATCTTTGAATATCTACTTAAATAAGAGTTGATCATGTACCAGCCACCTTATTTTTTACTTAAATGACTAAGAAATAAGATTCTATTGTGCTTAAGCTATTAAATATCTTAGGGTTTGTTTGTCATTGAAGCTAGTATTATCTTATCTAACAGTTGTTTTATTTTGGTTATATGCCATGACATTTAACAAGATTGCAGTGGCTAATGAAATCATAAAACAGGCCCTAAAACTTTGTATGTGTACATGTGCAAGAAATAGGAATAAGGAAGGCGGTTTGTAAAACTCTGGCCAGTGACTGCTATAACTATGAAGGATTGCTGACAGACCCTCCATTACTGCAGATTGCCTCTATTTAACAGGCAGTTCTCAATGCAGCCTGTGCTCCTGCTGTTTGCAAAACTTACTTTGAATATACAATGCCAATTATAGGGACTGCACATGTCAAAATTTTGACAGGTGTCTAGAGAGTTATGCAATTAATTTTATTTATGCACTTCCTGCTTTAAATGTCCCTGAAAAGAAGAAAATTGACTAATGCATCCTAAAAGGAACACTCCTATCTACATCTTCACCCCAAATTACCACCACTCTTCCTCTCCACATATAAGAGAAAGAGGGAGAGGGTGGGAGGAGAAAAGAAAGTGAAAAAAAAAATACAGCTGAAGGGAAATAAGCTGATTCAGTAGTGGAGTTTAATATGGGATATAAAGTGGCAAAATTCTCTTGAAAATTTTCAGGCTAGTCATTAGCTGCAAAAGCTATTAAAAAAAAAAAAAAAAAAAAAGATTGTGACCAATGCCAGAGAGGGCTGAGAGGCCTGACACTTCTTTTGAATTCTAAGACAGCAGGGAATTTATTAGCATCTAGATATACAGATTTAATTATGCTGCAATCACAATTTTACTGTCATTCTTCAAAATTGAGAAGTAACAGGCTCTCCTCGTATTCCTTTCTCAATGATTGTGTGATATAGCTCCGAGCAATATATAATGACAATACAACAGGTACCTCCTTGGCATTTACATGATAATGATACTATGCAGTTAAATTATCTAATACTGTGTGATAAGCCCAGTCAAGTTAAAGTTCACTAAATCAGAAAGTAAATCTTCAAAATTAGACAAATACTTATACATATGATAGTATAATTGCTCTCATGTTCTCAAGAAAAATCTAAACCTCTTATATTGCTTTTTTACAGTAGGATAAACTCATTTATTTCACTTATTTATTCACTCACCTGATACATAGGTCCTGAAACCTCTTATATGCATCACATTTTTAAACTCAGATAAATTAGTGACCTATGTAATACCTATTAATTTCTTCAATGAAAAAAAAATGAAGGTAAATCAACAGAATAATAGCATTGTAAAACACTTGGGTGATATTTATCTTCTAAGAGTTGATATTAATGTTTGAATTATCCAAAAGGCAAATATCCTAGAATATCAAGAAAAAGCCTGAAAATGCTTAGAGGTAGAGAGTGATGAAGACTTGGGGATATGTCTCCTCCTACCCTCCCTCAGCAGCTGCCACGAAAAGCAACTATACTTAGGAGGAGGTCTTCAAATGTATTTTCTTTGAAATAATTTTGAAAACACACACACACACACACACATAAACACACATTTGTAAAGTTGACATCAAACACAACTTTAGCATATGTTTGTATAGTTCTAGAGCATGTAATTTTTGGGCTATTATATAGTTGATATATGCTATGAATATATATTCCTTAAAACCTTAAAACTTTGGGTTTATAACTATTTGAAACTTCCATCTTCAAGAGGGAGTCTGAAAGAAGGTAAGGTAGATCAAGAAGGCTGACCAAGAAGGCTGATCAAGTGGCAGACAACAGGTAGGTTAAGACAGTAACATTGACAAAGTTTTGCCACCTGAAAGAAATCAGGTGTTCCTCCTTTATTTGTTCCCTTTACTACTTACTTTTGCTTTCCTGGAACTGTCCCTCTGGAGGCTACAGTCTATTCTTGGATCTTCCCTTGGCTGATTATCATTGAGGTGTTTATTCCCAGGAGGGTATAGCCTGGGAGGTAATGCCAAGAGTGAGAAGCTTGCCTTTGTTTTGCAAAGTGAAAGAGGAGCATTTGTGAAGGGGTGGTGGAAAGCAGAACTGGCAGACCAGAAGTGGAATCTCATTTGGACCACTTTTAGGAAAGAGTCCATATGGAAGCTCAAGATTTGGAAGTTGTTTCCTTGAAAAACATCTGAATTTGTATATCATCTCTGCCACATAAGTTATAGTATAACTATAACTGAGAAGCAAGTGCTGAGAAGCAAAGGGAATAGTGATGGGGGATGGGGGTGGGGTACCAACTTGTGGATAGCATTCAATTACAAAAATAGCCAAAATTCAAAGAACTCTGCAGCAAGAATGCTGATCCTATGGGCTAGCACTTCAGAATACCTGAGTATGGATCCTTGCCCTTCTTCTGCCATTAACTAGCTGTGCCATCCTGGAATACATCATTTAATCTGAGACTGTTGCCTCATACTTCTACATCCAAATGAAGTAGAATTTCCATGAAACATTTTTTTTTTACGTTCACCCCTTCTTCCTCCTCCAGTAATACTGAGCAATTTTCTGCCCTGCTCTCTACCCCTAAGACTTAAATCTTATACTACTACACTTACAAAGTATTTTGGTTTTTGTTTGTTTGTTTGTTTTTGTGGGGGCTTTTTTTTTTTTTTTTTTTACTAATTTTATTGATCTTTCCTCTTAGAGAGTGAGCAACTGACTTCTCCTTCACTTGGCCTGAAACATAATGCATGAAAGAAGAGCTAAGTAAATGTTTGCCAAGTGAATAACTAAAGTACAGTCATTCTACCAATACCTCAGTGGTTTAAGGGAATTAAATGAGATACTGTATGTAGAACATGGAGTTGAAAGTACCAGCAAGTATGATCAAAAATAGAAGAAGCATCAAGGGAGTGATACAGAATAATAATATACCACCATAGTAGTAGTACACAACCAACCATGAGATATTTTAAGTATGAGGCACATATTAAGCATGCACTCTGCTAGTAAGAAGGCACACAAACTACAGTATTCAGGGGCAAGATAAAGAGCCAAGGGATCTCAGGCAGGGTTCTTGACTGTCGATACAACCAGTGGTTGTAGGGAGCACGTAGGGAGCATTCTCTGTAGCAGAAATGTAACTAAAGAATAACTCAAGACTACATTATGGAGCTGAGAGAACACTGCATCCATAGGACACTAACGCTACTATGGAAATACTATAAATTTAAAATGTTCTCTAAAATAAAGGAGACAAATGTGAAGAAATAAAATTTAGTTTTGTCCTCTATGCAAATGAGGATAAACCAGATGAGGGGTTGAATAAAGGCAAAGGACAATGAAGAAAATCTTACAGTTGTGTGGATTTGAACACTATTATCTAGTTATAGGAAATCAAAAAGTCTACTTCATGGCGTCTGTATTTGGGTAGCCTGATATATTTTTTTAAAAGTTTACTTTGAATGTTTCTAAGCAGGGCCAGGACCTGAAGCTCTACTCAAGATTCATTATTATGGTCTCATATTTGCCTTCTTGACACTGGATGCATGAAAGATAGATGCCATAGCAAGGAGAGTTCAAAAAGTAACAATTATGTATTGTCCTGGAAGAAGTTCAACGGATAGAAAAACAAGGCTGGAGAAAGGTGGTCAGGAGAACAGTGTAAGGAATAAAATGGGCAAGGTGAGATGGTTTAAAGTCTAGATATACAATATCTGGGTAACCACTAGAGTGTTCTTTATTAAATATAGGGCCCTGTGCTTCTTTTAAGGCTATGATTGACTTCTCAAAGGAATCACAGTGTGTCAAGCATTCAATGGGTAACACATTTACAAAAAAGAATACATCAATTCATTAGGATATATATACCACCATGTATAATGGCTCAATGGCAATGGCTAAACAAGTGAAGCTTATTTATCTTCCACACAACATTCAGCACAGAAGCAATTCTAGACTGTTCTACTCTATAAATTAAGCCAGGAAACCTTCAAATAGTTGTCCTGGTCTGCATGATACAAGATATTCAGCAGACCATCCAATTATGCATTCATTTTCCAAGTTATTAGAGGAAGAAAGAGGAGAAGATACATATCCACCTCGTAAGGACATGACCAGGAAGTGGCACAAATTATTGTACTTCCTATTATATTGGCTAGAACTTTGACACACAGACAAACCTGGATACAAAGGAGACTAGAAACTTCATTCATATGAACACCATATGCCCAGCTATTGAACTTGGAAAAAAAAATCTCTCATAGTCATTTTAACTGAGAAAGGATATTCAAACACTCAGCAGAATTGATGAAAATCAGGAAGCACATTGGTGAAAAACAACAAGAATTTACAGAAGATATGTGAGACTTTTTTTTCAGAAAATTTCTGAGTAATTTACAGAGCAGATGAAATAAGTCTACTCTACTGATGCCTTTCAAAGTCTAACTCAGCAGGTGAGGGTGAATTAAGTGTTCATAAGCTTAAACAAACAAATACAGGCTGATTATTCCCATACGTGCTTATGCTGTTGGCTGCCATAAAACAAAACCTTTCATGACTGAAAAATTGAATTATCTTAGGATTAATAAAGCAGGTGTATGGGATGCATACCTATATGGTGCCAAAAATGAGTCCTGGCCCTATCATTTCCTAACTTCATAAACTGATGAGACAGTAACTTCTATACATCTATTTTTATTAATCTGTAGAATGGTATTATTAAATACTGAGAAGTACTAGAATTAAGATTTGATAAACTAATGCATATGAAAACTACTGGTTATTAGAAGGTTTCCAATAAGCAGTAGCCAAATCAGAACCCCAGTTATTATTAACTAAGACACTATTTTGTTTATTTAACCCTTATTTGTTCTATCAACTTCTTATATGTCCATGGAATCAGAATCTTTACGAAGTCACCTATTGGCAAATAAGTGCAGAGAATTATTATGGAAGCTCAACTCTTTCTTAGTATTGTCTTAACTGTTACTTAGTGAAGTTGTTCATTTTGACCTACAACAATAATACTTCAGAATTAAGATTATGTAAAACTTAAAGTTTCAAGAAAGAAAAATAATAAGTCTTAGTTAATGGTATATGTCAGGATTGTTCTTGGCCTAAATAATAATGTATAAAATATGAGTTCTTCGGACCCAACCCAGACTGTTCCATGGAAATAAGATCCTGACAACAGGGCAGCCCTGGTGGTGCAGTGGTGTAGCGCCGCCTGCAGCCCAGGGAGTGATCCTGGAGACCCTGGATTGAGTCCCACGTGGGGCTCTCTGCATGGAGCCTGCTTCTCCTTCTGCCTGTGTCTCTGCCTCTCATTCTCTCTCTGTGTCTCTATAAATTAATAAATAAAATCTTTAAAAATATATATATCTTATATATTTAATTAGCTCTCCAGTTATTGTGAACACTTAAAAGCTTGAGAACTATTGGCCTAGAAATGCAAGTATGAAAAATGGTATGATAAAGGCACACAACCAAACAGGTGATACGAACAAACCTTAAGATAAAAGTCTGTTTTCCTTGGCCTCAAAATTAGCAAATAAAATGCTTAGTGTCTAGGCACTTTAAGTTCAGAGTGAGGCTTCCTCCTGAGTCACTTCAATCCTTTGAATCAATTCTGTCCTTATTCTGGAAGATCCTAAAAAGTTGTTGATGAATGTTAGGGTGTTCACATGTTAATCAAACCTCTTAGCAGATCTACATATATAGCTACCTTGTAAGTTCATAAGCAATGTTCCAAGTAGTAGTTAATGTACACATATTCTTTGTAATCCTTAAATGTCTGCAATGTAACTGTTATGATTCTCTCATTATGAGGAGAATACTGAGATTAAAAGAGGATAACTCACTATCGTACAGTTAGAAAGCAGGAAGCCAATATAGGGTTATTTCAGAGAAAAAAAGCAAAGAGAAACAGGCCATAAGCAACAAAAATACTATCCACAAGAACAACAAAAACTTTTTAACCCAGTCCAAAGCTGGATGTAAAGTAGAAAGTTGAGATTGTTTGCTTAGGAGTTTCCGTCTAAATGCAAAACTCCTGAATGGAGAAGTAATGCAGTATAGGAAGGACATGGACAATTTTGCAGGTGTTTTCAGAAAGCAAACTAACCAAGAATAGTTTAAGACTGGCTTAGAATACCTTCCCATGGTGCTCTGGGGGGAGGCTTGGTCTATTTATGCTGGAGATTCTAGCCTCATATCTTCATTGCATTCTTTAATTTTATAGGCTTTTACTGCACCATCAAAAAGTGAAAACACATTGGGACTTGAGGATGGTTGAAGGGTACTTCTCAGAATATCACATTGAAAATTGGCTTTTTTTTTTTTCCCATTTCACAACACAGAGTTAAAATGTAATCTTCAAATGCAGGCATGGTACCTGCTCCCACAGAAATGCTACTGATCATTACCAATAGAGAAGCAAGACTCAGTAAGCAGGAAGGCCACCTAGAGAATGCTTTACAGCCTCCCAAGGTGTCAGTCACTGTTGAATAACCCAAGCAAATCAGACTTACAGGGACACAGTGCTTATCTGGTTTGCAATCACTAGAGGAAATTCGTTTGAAAACGTTCAGGTAGGATTGTTAGATCAACTAATCTAATGACTCTTTTGAGTCACTAGAACAAAATAGCTTGTGTTCTGCCATTTATAAATGAATGCACCTAAATTATACTGGAATTTTGAAGTTTTCAATCAGCAATCTGAAACTGCCCCAAATAAATGTCTTCTACAAGAATAAAATACACTTGAGCCTAAATTTATGTAATGTGGAATGGAGAGAACCTTTCACATAAACATTTATTTAATTACAAATCGTCATGGATAGATAATAACAAAATAATGGCTTATATTTTAATAGCTGTTACATCATTAGGTCTTTGATAAGGCTTATGTTATTGAATATATATTTTTGTGCCAGACAGAATTGTAGATGCTTTCCATATATTATGTCTTATTTCAGTGGAATCGCATAACAACCTCATGATATAAGTAAAAAAAGGAAATGAAACTCAAGTTATTTGAGTTATATGCCAGTTAGCTATAAAGAAAGAATTAGTACTAGTTCCGTTAAACTATGTAATCAGCCATGACAGGGTATTTGTAGAGGGGAAGCTTACCAAGATTTTCATTTTATAGGAAAGGTAAATGGGAAAATTATAGAACATATTTTCCTATGTCAGGTTTTCTATAACTTGCGATTTCTTTGAAACACCATCATCTATGTAATTACTCAACAACTTACAAAAATCTTTCTATTTTCAAGAGTAACAAAACTATAAAGGAAATTCCTTCACACTGGCTTCCTATTTGAGAGAAGGCAATTACAACTCTTTTTTAAATTACATTTTAAAACTTTAGGGTATTTTCCTAAACCTATATTAATTCTTTGGCTCCTCACCTGACAAAATGCTAGGGGCAGCATGGCAGGAGAAAGAGTAGAGCATGCAGTAAAGTCACTCTTGTTCCATTTACTAGTGACATGATCTTGGACAAAGTTTTACTTTCTCTGTACTTCCATTTTCCACATCTGTACTGTGAGGGTAATAATATCTATTCTTGGAGCTGTTGTGTTGACATACTAACATAAATAATGTGCATATACATAATGAGAAATTAATAATAATAAATTTGAGTTCCTTATCGTATCCCACTTCTCTTAAGAATGATTATTGCATGCAAAATAATACAAAAAAAGAGATATTTTTGAATCTCAAACTTGTGCATTGAGTTATAAAACTTTTTAATATTTTATTTACACATCATACATACATACACAAGCACACTTCTCATCACATTCTCCAAAGGCCAACATATTAAGAATCATTTCATCTTACCAAAACATGAAGCAATTTCAACGTGGATGTTCCAACTTCATTAGGGATACTTCACATATAAGAGTTCTACATCTTGAAACCATCTCCAACAGATTAGATTCCCTATGTGAAATGAAACAAAAACTCTTGGGAACATAGAAGAAAATTTAACTCTTTCCAAAAGTACTCATTTCAAATTCCTTGTGTTATTTTCCATCTGACTGCTTTTGCTCTAATTCTGAAAAAAAAAAAAATCACGTATGTATTTCCAAGCTGTATATCTACAATTCCATCTGATGTACCCGTCTCTGATGACACTATTCCTTGTATTTTCAGATAATGAATTTCATCACATTTGTTTTTGTGAGTGAGTATTTTTAAATAGACATTAGAAAATAATAATTAGGGTGTAAAGACAATTTCCACATCAAAATGAGTATTTTCAGTCATCTGTTTCAAAATCAATGATCTAACTATCAGTATAAAGCATGTAGATGAAAGAAAGTCTGAGACCCAACAAGTTGTAGCAAGCATTTCAGAGAAAGAAAAATAAATTGAATATCAGGACTTTTTTCTTCTTAGGATGCTTGTAGAGGTCCTTTTAAAAAATGAATGCAAAAAATAAAATCATCATATGATTTTGAAACATATTTATTCACTACCTTTAATCACTTTAATTATTATGAAAAACATAGTTTCATATATATGTTCACTATATATATTCATATTCTAGCCTTGACAATTTTGCAAACTGAGACCTCATTCATAAATTTCCCAGGTATGCTCTCTTGCAAAGATTTAGTAATTTTAATGATTGTTATTCTTATTTTTTTTTTTTTAATTTTTTATTTATTTATGATAGTCACGGAGAGAGAGAGAGAGGCAGAGACACTGGCAGAGGGAGAAGCAGGCTCCATGCACCGGGAGCCCGATGTGGGATTCGATCCCGGGTCTCCAGGATCCCGCCCTGGGCCAAAGGCAGGCGCCAAACCGCTGCGCCACCCAGGGATCCCCTGATTGTTATTCTTAGCTCTCTCTCTCTGTCTTTCTCTTTCCCTCTCTCTTACACACACACACAAACCTTAGAAGTCAAATTTATTGCAAAAAATTATACTGCAATCACACAGAATACAATGAAATCACATTTATTCATCAGCCCAAGTCTATTCCTTTAATAGCTATGTTGGTTTCATTACAATAGAATCCTCTACAAAAAAGTTAAATAAAATCTTGGTTATGCAAATCACACTAACGAAAACACTGAAAACCTGATTGTGTGAAACGTCTTAAGCTTAAGGAGGCATGTCAGAGTGATCAATTTTAAATTAGTCACTTTAAAACACATTCTGTTGCTTCACTCTCCTGGCGGCTTCCCGGATTTCTATTTCTGCAAAAACAGTAATTACAATTGTACTGGATGGCACAAATGAGTCTCTCTTCCCGAAAACTAGATATGAAAATGAGTCCACTGGGTTCACCAAAGTCCTCACAAGAGGACTTGAGATGTCACTCTTAATAGGTTCACTTCAGGTACAGACTTTAAACAAAGAGGGCTGCTCTAATTTCCCTCACAAAAGAGTCTAGGTAGGCATTCTGTCCATTTTTAAGCTACTATCTTCTAGCCCCCAAACCAGCTTCTATATTCTGCATTGAGATTTTGGGGCTCGGTCTCTGCACACCACATTTCTCTGTTGCTAGCTGGCTTCCTGTTAGGTTCTGCAATAGAGGGCACTGGAGAGAGATTAACGGGCAGGAAGGAGAAAGGGGAAAAAAGACTTATTCCTTCATGTTCATGGCTGTCAAGTACTGTCTTAGGAATCATCTTTATACTGTGTTAGCAGAAATCAGTTTCTGTCTACAGACTTTTGAGCTCTTGCAGAACCAGTTCATTCTGCATCTCAGAGGTGCCAGCACTGGGCTGCTGGCATCCTCTCCTGAGTTCTTGAGTTTGACTGCCTATAGTTCTCCACTGGAGCTCCCCAAAATCCAATACTGGCTGCAGAGCACCACCTCCAAGGGTGGCCCTCAGAATTGCAGGGTCCCTCTCCTAGGCTTCTCATATCCTGATTTTTTCCTTTGATTTCCCAAACCCTAGGGGTGGAGCTGCTTCCTATAGCCACATTCCCGTATAACCACAGGGCCTCCTTTTGCCTCTTCATATTCTCCAACAGCTATCCAAACTATTTTTATATTACATTTTTCTTTATTAAAAAACAGCAGGTATTGGGGTGCCTGGGTGGCTCAGTCAGTTACGTGTCTGCCTTTGGCTCAGATCATGATCCCAGAATCCTGGGATCGTGCCCCACATCTGGCTCCCTGCTCAATGGGGAATTTGCTTCTCCCTCTCTCTCTCTCTTTCTGCCCTTCCCCTGGCTCTCTCTCTCTCTCTCTCTCTCCCTCTCTCAAATAAATAGAATCTTTTAAAAAAAAAACAAGTGTTGGGGTACCTGGGTGCCTCAGTCCCTTAAGCATCAGACTCTTGGTTTTGGCTGAGGTAATGATCTTGTGGGTCTTGGCATCGAGTGTCACTACAGGCTCTGTGCTCAGTAAGGAGTCTGCTTGAAGATTGTCTCCCTCTGCCCTGCCCTACTTGTGTGTGTGCATTCTCTCTCTCTCTAAAACAAATACATAAATCTTTAAAAAAAAAAAAAAAAAAAAAACAGGTGTAGTTTGTTTTCCTGACTGTTGAAAGTATGTTTTATTTTTAGTTTGTAAGGGGGGTGGAGAAAGGGAAAAGAGAAAGAATGAAGAACCTAACATCCTTTGAGATACTTTCCATTTATAGTATTATTTAATATCCAAAAAGGCCCATAAAACAGGTATCACTATTTACATTAATAAAAAGAGTGATAATATTTATTGAGTTGCTACAATGTGTTGTATCTTAACATATATATTCATTCATTTAATAACCAAACTTTTTGAAAAGAGGGTACATAGGATCTATTTTATGAATGGAGAATTGAAGCTGAAAACAAATTCTAAGTCACATTTTAGATATCTAATGAGCCCTAGAACTATAATGTGAACAGTGTGCCTGAACCCCAAGCCAATGGCACAGTTAAGCACATCTTCAAATTACTGATAGTTTAATTACATAGTACAAAAATATACATTTGTTAATATTACTACCAATCTCATCAGAAAATTCCTTAAGTATTGAGAAGTTGTCAAGTGTGGCATGGCATAGGAAAAATTTTCAAAAATTTTAATTTTCAATTGAAAGTTCTAATTTGTTAATTAGCAACAAATAGAAATACAAAATGATTGCTTTCCTTGAAGTGACAAGGACACTTTATTTTTGAGAAATATATACCAAATACCCAAGTCTCAATAACTCTAGTTTTACTATAAGTCAAATTCTCATGTTAAAATGATGTTAAGTGAAAAACTGGTTAGTTCAGCTTGCAATTCAACCCATCACACAAGTCCTTTTGCTTGAGACAACACATACTTCAGTTTGCAGCAAAAGTGACTTATGCATACTTCACATGCGAACACACAGAATATTAAAAATATATTTTATTCAGAGGGTGTTATGAAAATAATAACCTATACTACTTCATCAAGTATACCATTAGGGGAACTGGCTCCCCCGCTGCCCTCCCCCTTTTTTAAAAGATTTTTATTTATTTGAAAGAGGGAAGGAGAGAGAAAAAGCAAGAGAGCACAAGCAGGGGAAGTGGAAAAGGCAGAGGGAGAACCAGACTCCCCACTGAGCAGGGCCACTCTCCCTTTTTAAAGGATTTATTTATTTATTTGAAAGAGGGAGAGAAAGAGAAAGCAGTGGGTGGGGCAGAAGGAGAATGAGAGAGAGACTCTCCCTCCAGCAGATTCCCCACTGAGCAGGGACCCTGCCATGGGGCTCCATCCCATGACCCTAAGATCATGACATGAGCCAAAAATCAAGAGTCAGACATTTAACTCACTCAGGGGCCTCCCCCCCCACACCTTTTTTTCCTATAAATACATGACAGTAAAAAAAAAAAAAAAAGACTACTCTAAAGTTTGATGTTACCACCTAGAATTGTGTTCAGATTCCACCAACTTTACCTACCACTGCCTTTGTACCAACAGTGCAATTGTCAGTACACTGAAAAAATAAACAATATCTTTGTTTTCTTTTTTAAACAGTTTTCTCTAAGCAGACCATCTAAAAATTATCTTGGGAAGTTCAGAGTCCAAAGTTTTGAGAACCACTTACCAAACAGTGAGGTAGAAACAATAACTGAAGTGTTAGACTACTTCTAAGAATTCAAGTATAGAATCCGTCTTTTAGCCTAGTGTGGACATACCCCTCCCTCTTCATTCTGTGACATCACTATAGTGAGTTATAATGTGTTTAACCTAAAACAACTGGATTAAAATAACTGATCTGGGACAAAGGATATGGTCTTGCCCCAGTATGGAATCCTGATGATGACTGCCTATTAGCACAATTTTTTACCCAAAGCTGGGACTCTGATGACTCCTGCCTAACCAATGTCAGGAATTTTAGGTTAGCTAAGAGAAGAAGAAAACAAGGGAAATTGAAAAAGATAGAGACTGAGAAAAAGAAAACAGAGAGACTGACAGAGGACAGGAAATAGAGACAGAGATAGACAAATATACTGAAAGAAGGAGGGAGGTAGGGAAACAGTCGAGAGGTATAATGACAGACAAAAGGAAGGAAGGAGTGGCAAAGAGAAAGAGAGAGTCAAGAACAAGAGAAGGAGAGTAGAATATTGTATTCGTGTGCCAAAAAGGAAAGAGAATAATCTTTGCTTTGACATAGTTTCCAAACAGTCCCAGTTACCAAGATTTTATTTTCCTCTCATGAGAGGTTGATTAATGTGGAGGTACGTAGATGTGTGCTTGTGTGTGTACAATGAAGGATTTTGCCCTTCCCTTCTGCCATGATCTGCCATGACTGACTCTTACTGGAGGTAGTGAGGGGTGCCTTGCACTGAGAGAAGACTGATCCTTGCATCTGCAGTATATGGAGGAGGGGTCCTGGTGCCTGAGATGTATTGTTGATGCTTTAACTTTGTCGTTTGTACTCTCAAGTTGAAAGGCCTAGAGGAACTCAGCTTATATAAACAGAAAGAGACTTTAATATATACTTTTCCCTCTAACCATAATAGTGTGTCACTTCTTGTGTTTGAGATAAAGAAAGCATTAATTCTTCTTAATCTGAACTGTCATTGGTCCTCAACCACACAGTATTCATATCCAGATTCCTAAACACACAGTAAAGATCCACTTGGCATTTAAATACAAAATTAAAAACCAGCTAATTTCTAAAAATACCACTGTTGCAAAATACAAGGAGAGACACAATTATATTCATTGCAAGTGAAAATTAAAGCAATAAATCTAAAAAATGAAATGACCCTCTGAACACTATCAGTGTTCACACTGAATAAGATTTCATTCACACACATGAATATGATCAGGTCTCTGATCAGTCAATGGCAAAACAATGGGAGTTCTGGGCTGCTCTTCTCCACCATGGAAACAAAAGGGGTTTTGGCGTCAGGTACCAGCGGAGGCAGCACAAGCTGTATGGGGCTCTATGTAACATAGGGTGGAGGGGGAGAAAAATGCGCTGGGAGCCAGAAAGGGCTGCCAGTACCAGCTGTTATGATACCAAACAGGAAGACGAGCTGTCCATGCATTCCTGCCAACTCTGGTGAGTTTTTAATACTTTCAGACTGGACTCTGACTTTCATTCAAGTAAAATGATAGGCTTTTGTCTTGACAGTAGCTTTGTTTCCTTCTCTGTTAAAGTGGTATAATCACAATGGTATTTCCCAAACTATTCAGCATAAGGATTGTGCACCAGAGGATACTAAAGCAAGTCATGTAGTGAAATTTGGGAAATGCTACATATTTTGTGTTTTTTTTTTTTAATTTTGTTTTTGTTTTGTTTTGTTTTGTTAAGATTCACAATCCCCTTGACAGAGCAACAGTTATGGGAATCTGACTATAATTAAAAAAAAAAAAAATTAACTAATTGTTCGACCACAGAATCCCCTCCCTTTTTTTCTAACCACATTGTTATCTCTTGGATAATAGCATTACCTTGGAACACAGTTTAAGAAATGCTGAACTTGGTGCTCTCTAAAACTCCTTATGACTCCAGGATTCTGTAATTCCAAGTAGAAGAGCTGTTTAATAAAGTAAGACCAAGTGGCAACATGGGGAATTGTCTCCTACAATAGCTCTAGCTGCCTCTGTTTCCCAGGTGTTTGGAGTAAGCATATTGAGTAGCATGATGGTTGAGAGCCATGGAGAATGGCCTGTGACTCAGATTCTGGATGTAGTCCCATTAAAATGCAGCATGTATGTGTGAAGCATTCCCTAAGAGGTACTATATACTTACCACCACTTCATTTTTAGGTCAACGAGCACAAGGAGAAATTTTCTTTTGGAAAGATTAGGAAAATAATGGAAGATCACAAGATTTAGCTATCCCCTGCCCACCCCCTTGAAATGCAATGCTAAACTGCAATATACAAACTTATGCAAGTGAAATTTGGCAGAATTAGGGAGCTTTACCTTGGAGGAGAACCAGAATGAAAATGCTGTGCCTGAAGTAAACATTAACGTTTTATTTTATGAATATGTTCCTCCTTTTAGTGCAGCATTCCCTAGATTCTCCTAAACTTTATGATTCTTGTTTGACTATCATCTGTCTTTTACAGGTGAGGCTTCACAATTCCAGGTGGTGGTAATAAAGCCCATACTTGTAGATCTCCCAATATCCCAATCTGTACAATATAAAATCTGAATTTATACAAGTACAATGGCTTCCATGTTTAGGATGTGAAACATTTCTTCATGTTTTTGGTGTTTTGATTGTTTATATGACTTTACATGGAAAAAAAAAACCACAACCATTATTATAGAGGTGGATCTGGGAAAATAAGATTTACCTAGATTTTAGCTTTTACTGGAAAATGCATTCATACATTACTTTGCCCTAGAATTTCCACTTACAGCTACAAATCCAATTTCACCAGTTTCAATAGACATAACGATGATAATGATAATTTATTAGTACTTTTTATGTTCTAGGCAATGCATTAAGTTCTGTCCTTATAGCACCTTAATGTCCATAATAAGCCGATGAGGTAGGTGCTGTTATCATGTCCATTTTATCAATGGAAAAAATAAAATTGAGAGTAATTACATAAATTTTCTCAAAGTCACACTGCTTTTCAGTGGCAGATCTTGTAATCCAATCTAGGTTTGTCTGATTCCAAAGTTTAAATTCTCAATAATGCTCCTCCATTGCTAAACTATTTTTGAGGCAATAGCACACATACAAAAATGACCATACACTAAAGCCCATGTGACTGGAACCTATATGAACTCTCAGCATTTAATTTGTGTTGGCTTCTAGGAACCATCGTTGATTATAAACATTGTCATGAGATCAACGTCAGTGCGTACAATGTAGAGCTAAGGAAAATATAAAGATACTGTTTAATGGTGACCCTACACTAAAGAACCAAGCTGTAATTAGGAACAAAAGCATCTATCCAGAAGATCCAGGCAAGAAGACAAGAAATGAGTTCAGACGATGAGAGAAAGGAGATACAGTGATAGCAAAGTAGGCTTGAAATGGCATCAGGGGTAGCCTACAAAGATCTGAGGTACCGAAGAAAGTACAGGCATTTTAGAAGCCTACAGCTTCTCCTGTGTGAGGAGAATGTTTTTAAAAATACCAGGCATTTAACAAGACACACAGCCCTCTAGGAATTGGCATCTCCCTTACTATGCAGTACAGTGAGGCCCCTTATTAAACTGCCTATGCTTTAATCCTCAGGGAGTTTGAACTGCTAGGAGATGTACTGCAAAAGATGAGAGAGCATGAGTGAAGAGGGAAAAGTGAAGTGAAGGGGAAGAGAAAGGAGAGAAGGAAAAATAAGAGGGAGGCTGGCTATAGCAACTAAATCCAAGTGAAGGAAAACTCAACCAATGAAGATGTCAAGATCCAGAGATCATGGGAGGATGAGATCAGAACTACCAACAAAGGGAAAGAGTAGGGACTGGTACATGGAAGAAAGTTCAGTGGAATCATTTGGAGAATCTTGTGGTAGAGCCTGATGGTTTTTACCACCTAAACCCCATTACTTTTATAATTGCCCATTGCCCTACTTGCATGCTCTTGTTCATCAGCCCTTTGTGGAGTCTCAAGTCATCAGGGTTTGCTGAGTTGGTTTCTTGCACAGGTTTGAGGAATCACTGGAAGAAATGAGAAATAAACCTATGAGACTGGGGATTAGAGAAGGTACTGAAAGAGAAAAACAGAGAAGCAGTCCCAGTATTAGAGGACAGGAAGAAGAAAAGAAGAAAAGCTCCTGCTGGCAAACTATCATATTTACTGTCACTTGATGTCAGTAAGGTGGATGAAAGAACTGGGAAAGACAGAGATCAGAGGTCAGGTTGGATACCATTAAATAACTCAAGTACTGTGGGTAGATGGGAAGAGAGGTATAGGTAAATTTAAGAGAGGAAATGAGGACAAAATAAAAAGGAAAAACAGATATATGGGTAATAGAACCAAGGGGGCAAGAATGCTTCAAAAGACAAGGAATTAAATCTCTCATCATCCATATTCTCTCATTTCTCCATCTTTCCCCCTCCTTTTCTCTCTGTTTCATACACCATACACACACACACACAAAACAATGAATCCGAAGATTTACCTCTATCATATTTATCTCACCATTTTCTATGCATATATATACATACTATATGTACATATACCCACATATATATGGACAAGTAGTTTACCAGTCTACTTCTGTAAAATTTTGAATAGCAACAAAGGTCCCTATTTACAAATGGTTACTGGATTATGGCAATTTTCAAAGCCTGGAAGACAGTATAAATGTCATCTAGATGTAGTGAAGCATAAAAGACATTTTGGATGTTAGAGCTCAGTCTTTTAATATGCACCAAACCCTAAAATCTGCAATTATGTGGCGGTAATAACCATGTGAGTAAATATGGTGTACATCTCAAAGATAATAAAAGAAATGTTCCTCCTAGGATGCTTTCAATGCTAAATTTTGAGTTTGCGACCCCTGAATGTTATAACTTTAATGTTGATATTAAGATATTCAGCATAAGTGAATTTGATTTGTCAAAATACTCAAAAGTAACAGAAATATTCTTTTCAGAGCCAAAAAGTACACAGAAATTCTGTTAGTGAATCTATCCTTGATATGTGCAGAGATCTGACTAAAGTCATATTTATACTTTCAGTTACAAAATTAGAAACAACCTAAATATTCATCAATAAAAGGACTGGTTAAAATGAATCTTGGTATACTGATCCCTTAGAAAATTATATTATTTAGGGGCACCTGCGTGGCTCAGTGGTTGAGCATCTGCCTTCAGCTCAGGTCGTGATCCCGGGGTCCTGGGACTGAGTCCTGCATCAGACTCCCTGCAGGCAGCCTGCTTCTCCCTCTGCCTGTGTCTCTGCCTCTCTCTGTGCCCCTCATGAATAAATAAATAAAATATTTTTTAAAAAGAAAGAAAAAGAAAATTATATTAAAGTGTGTGTGTGTGTGTGTGTGTGTGTGATGTATAGGAAAAAAGTACAGAAGTATCCCAAGTGTTAGCTGTGATTGTGAGTTTACGAAAAATACATAATTATCATTTAAGAAACATTTTTATTTTTTTCCCATGAGGGCAAATGTTAAATTTAGAACTTTTAAATAAGTTACAAGAATACAATTATCTACATTCAATATTCCAAAACATTTTTATGTAAAATAATGATGGCTGAATTATCAAAATAGCCCATTCACTCATTCACTCATTCACATAACACACTTTTATGTATATTCATTACATGTCAGTCACTCACCTCAGGTATATAGAGATGGTGGAAACAACATATTTGTCTTTAAGAAAAGCCATGTAATCAGAAAACTGGAGAAAAATCATGCTTATTTAGATCTATTGGGCTAGGAAGCATTTTGATGCTGCTAATAGTATAACCCAACTATATACTGTCAGGTTGGCATAATTGGGGTAGGTACAATTCTCTAGATGGCAATACAACCTAACAACCATACTATACCCAGCAGAAGTCCAGTCTGTGGCCAGAATGGAACTGAGCACTGCAATGCATGTAAGTTTATCTTCCCTGTTCTAATTTTCCCATCTTGGTACATAGTCCCTAGGTTTGTAGTTCCCTACAGCCAAATAAGGACTCCTGAGGCACACCCTGCATAGTCTGGTGATTTCCATATTAGGGATATATCTGGTTCAGGATTCCATAGCCAGGGAATACCCATAAAGTAA
This sequence comes from Canis lupus familiaris, assembly GCF_011100685.1. Lineage (NCBI taxonomy): Eukaryota > Metazoa > Chordata > Mammalia > Carnivora > Canidae > Canis > Canis lupus. Next base: position 47,144,074 of record NC_049232.1, read on the forward strand.
TCCATCAAAGATAGCTCAGGATTGTATTCTGCATGTTTATTAAAAAGGAGTAAATGAATCAAAGGAATGCTCCATATCCTTTCCTTTGGGCTCAGGAAAGGATAGGATATGTACTTCAACCACAATTTATAATCTTAGAACCTCCTCCAACCCCAGTGGAGCTATTTATCATCTCAGTGCTAAATGTAGCCCAGAAAGAGAAAATGAGCCTTCTGTAATGAAAAGTCTGAAAGTTGGGACTATAAATAACTGCATGAAGGGCTCTATGCCCCATATATACAGACTCTAGCCATTGTTCAAGGTGAAGAAATCAGTGATGGCACAAAAATCAGCCACTGAACCTCAGGAGATGTCTTGTTCTCTGTGCTCTGTGTTTCTCTATAGTGTCTCATTCCTGATCAAGTTCTCTCCCCAGGGAGCACTAATGGGCTAATGGCCACAGAAGTCTGTTTTGTTCTCTAAATGAGCAGGATCAAAGTGTGCTTGCTCTGTGTAAAACTCAACACTACTTCTGACTTCCTCAGAGGACTGCTATCGCTCTCCTGTACCTTTGATGACGCTTCAGAGCTTCTTTTCCAACCTCTTCAAAATACTTAACAGGCTTTAAGGAAAAAATACAGTTCATTGAAGAAAACAGACATTCATCTGAATCCCAAGATTAAAGAGGGCACAACCTACTAACCAAACACAATACTAAGGGTTCTGGGAGAGCAATTTGTATAATTGTTTTGTAAAATATCAGTTTCCTAAAAATATTAGCCAATATTTATCAGGTGAGAAGCCCCTATCCTATGCATTTATCTGCATTAAAACATTGAGTCCTTATGATACATTCAGAAAGTTGGTAGCATTGTTGGTCACAGGTTCCTGAAAAGGAATTTACAACTAAATAATTTATACGAAATAATACAGGTAGCAAATGTCTAAGTCGCCACTCTCCCTTATTCTGATCAAGGATTTATTTTGTGACCAATTTTGCTAAAACCACTTTGCCTTTATTTTTTACGATGTTCTAAAATTATAAGAAGCAAGAAAAAATAACTATACCTAACTTTTTTCTTAACACAAATGCCCATTCAGGTCATTTATTTCCAGTTTTTCATTCACATATACTTTACCAGAAAATACCATGAACATGTAAATTTTCAAGTATTTTACTATGAAAACCCTTAAGCATAGAGAAAAGTTAAACTATAACTGTAAGTACCCACATATCAAAAAGTAAATTATAGTTCACTTATATCTATCAATATATTACATACAATTTTACATCCCTCTCTAATTTTTTTTGATCTTTTGGTATTTCATTATAACCATTTTTGTTGTTGTGTAACAACATTTTAAATATCTTCCAGGCCTTCTAAACATTCCATAATGTGGCCCATTCTTTTTGTCTTACTTTGTGTCTTATCTTACTTGAATCCTAAATACAACTGTTTACTTCTCTCAAAGAGATTTACCTCCCACTTGTTGCCATGCTAAGGTCTGTTCCTGGAATTTTCCTCACTTGAGATCCTAGGAGTGCTCTAGACATATAAAGATGACTCACAAATGCCTGTAGATTGATAATGACCTTGGCCTGGATGACAGGATTTTTAGCGAGACTACAATGGATTATTACTGCTATAGGATGTGTTATAATCTTTTCAATAATGAGTCAGGATTATGCTAAGCACTATCTAAGTATCAACCAATCCTATTTACTATAAATATAAAAATGCTTACTTTTATTATAAAATCCCTAAGCAATGTTTCAGGTAATTAAACCTCTTAAACCTGTAAGGGCAAAGGCCAGTATTCTCACCCCTTACCTGCTTTTACACTTCCATCCTGTATGGGGAATATCAGGGAAAGGAAAGTAACTAACCCAATGTCCTAATTCACAGAGAAATACTTTCTAGAGCATATGTATGTTACTGATGATTAAATGTGATCCAAAACACATTTGAAGGATTCCTAGGAACATTAACATTCTTATCTTCATTCAGTCAGCAAATTTATTCAGCAGTTATTCTGCACAGATACTCTGCTAGGTGCCAGAGATTCAACAATAAATAAATTCTTGGGATCCCTGGGTGGCGCAGTGGTTTGGCACCTGCCTTTGGCCCAGGGCGCGATCCTGGAGACCCGGGATCGAATCCCACATCAGGCTCCCGGTGCATGGAGCCTGCTTCTCCCTCTGCCTGTGTCTCTGCCTCTCTCTCTCTCTCTCTGTGACTATCATAAATAAATGAAAATTTAAAAAATAAAATAAAATAAAAAAATAAATAAATAAATTCTTACAAGGAGCATTCACAGTGAAGGAAAACTAGTGACACAATATTCACTTCAGAAATCATATGAAAGTGCACTGTGCCAATATTGGGGAACAGAAAGGGGCAGTGCATCTGTGAATGGTAGAGAAAATATGTCAAGGAAAGCTTCCTGCAATGTGTGAGCTCAACGTTAAAGTCTATGTAGGAGCTGATTAAGGAAAAAGGTATAGAGAGACTTTTCCAGAATGGTTTTAGCAAAAATACTGAGACAAGAAGCATGATGTACATGGAAGACTTTAAGAAGCTCTTTTTTCCTATCTAGTTTGGGATAAGAAAGATGGGAAAGATAAATAGGCAGGGCAAGATCATTTAGAACCCATGTGCACTATTTAGGAACTTGGACTTTATTCTACAGGAGTTAAGAAACCACTTAAGAGTTTTAAGCAATGAGTGACATGGGTAGATTCTCATTTTAAGTAGATCATGGTAGGGACAGGGAAACTAATTAGGATAATTTTTCAACAGACCACAAAACAGATTTTGGAGGCCTGAACCAAGATAGTATCAACAGGGATGGATATGAAGAAATGAGGTAGAGAAACAGGTGAGATTCGATTTTGGTGTGATTCTCAGGTTTAGGAGTTTAGAAAAAAAGATAAATTTAGTTTAAGGTAAACTCAGTAGAGATTCAATATACTAGAAATATGAAGTAGTCTGGGATAGGGGCAGGAAACTGGAAAGAAGAATATATTTCCAGTGCAGTTTTGGGACTTTCAATTCCTACCAACACTGGTATGTCAACCAAGCTCTCCACTTACAATCAGTGGTATGGTCTGGATATTTGTGTCCTCCAAAAAATCATATGTTGAAATTATGACCCCAAAGATGCTGACATCAGGAGGTCCTCCTTTAGGATATGATAAACTCATTAGAGAATGAATTCATGAATAGGATTAGCACCCTTTTAAAAAGACACGCAGAGTTCCCTAGTTTTGTCTGCCATGTGAGGAAGTGAGAAGATGGCTTTCAATGAGGAAGTGGGCTCCACCCAGACCCTAAATCTGCTGGTACCATGATCCGAGACTTCCTAGCCTCCAGCTATGAGAAATAAGTTTCTGCTATTTATAAGTAAGTCAGCTTGTGGCATTTTATTATAGCAGCTGGAATGGATTAAGATAATCAAGAATACAAAATTTAAAAATGGGGCGGCCCAGGTGGCTCAGTGGTTTAGCGCCACCTTCAGCCCATGCTGTGATCCAGGAGACCAGGTATCGAGTCCCACATCAGGCTCCTTGCATGGAGCCTGCTCTCCCTCTGCCTGTGTCGGTTCCTCTCTCTCTTAAAAATGAGGTGTAAGACAGCTAAATCTAATCTCTCTTTTGGAGCTAAATTGCCATTTTGTGCATCAAATATGTTACAGAGTGAAAAGGGCCTGAGTTTCAACCTAATAATAAGAAAGTAGATTTCAGATTTTATTAATTAAATCAATATTGCATATAGAAATTCAAGAGTTAACAATATTTCTTTGACTCAGTTAAGTGAAAAGTGATAATAATTTACATAAAAATATGACCTGAATATTTTTATTAAATTAAGTGTTCAAATCAGAACACTCAAATCAATTAATGAGAATAGGAATCTCTCTTGACCTTTTCCTTTTCAAGGAAACAAACTAATATCAGTATTTTATTTCAACAAAATCTCAAAAAGAAGAAGAAAATTCCAAAATAAACTCAAGCATAAGGTAACATTCATTTCAATCTCCAACATATTTAAATTACTGGACAATGAGGATTAATGTTCAAAATTATAATTCTGTGTCATTGCAAGTTTTATAATGAGATGATTTAATTATTACTACTATATTATTCTTCCAAAGGAAAGAAAATTCATAAACGTACATTACAAAAGGTTACCTCAAGGATCAAAACAATAGGTTTTCTTGCTTAACCTATAGTTAATTGAATTAGTTAATGAGAATCTAGACATCATTTTGTTTTATCACTTGGATTCCCTTGTTTGATTTACAGTACTCTAAAAAAATACCTTTAATCTTTATGAAATGTCTTACAAAGTAGAAGTAATGATGGCCTTTCCTGAATCAAATAAGAACTATGTAAAAGAGAAAAAGAAAAACTATAAATGAACATAAATATAAATAAATATAGCCATTTGGCAGAGTAATTAGCAGGCCCAAATTGTCTTCATAAGGGTTACATGGCAGAAATTTAAGTATGAATTTCTCTAGAGAGGATATTTGTGTGAAGTAAAACTGGAAAGTTCCCATAGCCAATTGGAATGATTCAAACTTTATCCCACTTGTGCTCAAATCCACAACCCTATTGATTTAGATAATCTCTGGATGGATGGAAACCCCCTTTCAGCATCTTCTCCAAAGTTCAGCTGGAAGAAGTTGATTGCTAAAGCCCTACAGACTTCCTGACATAAAAGTTGAGATTAAAGGTTATTTCCTCTCAAGCTTCTGCTGAATATCCCTATGCTGTGAAATCAAGAGGTCAAATAAAATGACTAGAACATGGAAAACAAGGTTTAGGAAAAAAGTATAAGTAAGGTTAAGAAGCAGCACAAGAATCAAGGTCCCTTTGCCTTTGAAAGACATAAAAAACACAAGGTTAGAGGATCACAGGATGATATTTAGCAGGGCTGTTGTTATTCCTTAGATGTAGACTCTTTTCAAAATGCTTCATTGATCTAAAATGATCTACATATCAACCTTGTCAAGAAGGCAGATATTTTTTTTTTCCAGGCAATGCAAGGCTGGAGTCAAAACTAGCATTTAAAACTATTTAAAACTAGCTACCATGTGTTGATTATATATTAACTCTCACAATCACTGTGTAAAGTACATAGTAACACTTCTATTTTATAAATGAACTAATGCAAGTAGATACTAAGTGGGTTGGAAACTAAAACTGCCTAGTATGTAGAAGAGTTAGGATTGAAAAACTAAGTATGTGGTAGTACACAGAGAGAGAATGTGTGTGTCTTCCAGTATACAATGTTGTTCCCCAGGATATAGTTTAACATATTCCATAAAGGTAATGAGAAATCCTTAGGGTGAACTGTTTCAATGTTAAGGATTCTTGGGCAGCCCCAGTGCTCAGTGGTTTAGTGCTGCCTTTGGCCCAGGCCTTGATCCTGGAGACCCAGGATCGAGTCCCACGTTGGGCTCCCTGCATGGAGCCTGCTTCTCCCTCTGCCTGTGTCTCTACCTCTCTCTGTGTGTGTCTCTCAGGAATAAATAAATAAAATCTTAAAAAAAAAAAAAGAATTCTTAAAGTAAAAGTCAAAAGCAAAAATATATAAAACTAAAAACAAATTGACAATATTGTTTCCCTCTTTATCTAGAGACAGACACACTTGTAACTATACCCACTTATTAACTCATTAAACTTATTAACTCATTAAATTGAGTCCTCCCTTGACTACAAGGAATACAGGAAATAACATATATTAAATATGAAATTTGAAAATGTGCCAAGTACATGTTATTAGCGTTATTCTTCAAAATTTCACCCACTTCACAAAAGGAAAAATGAAGCTCAGGCAGAATTTTGTCTATGGCCATACAGCCTGCATTCTGGAGGAGTGGATTTTGTCTCCAATGTCAACCACCTTACACAATGAAAATCTTCTATTACATGAATCCTCCCTGCAGAGCCAAGTCTTGTTCCCACTTGCCTTGTGTAATCCTGCTTTGAGAATTCAGTGCCCTAATTTCACACTCCAAGTTGCGAACTTAGCCTAGTTCTTGTATCTAATATGGTTCCCAAATAATTAGTTTTTGACTTAGGAAAATGGCATGAAATGGAGTCTAAAGAAATTAGCTGAAGGAATACTGGAAGGAAAATCAGTAATGGAGAATAAAAACTATTCTACCACTAGGCCAAAAACCAGTTCCTACAGAAGGGAAGAAAATGAGAAAACTGAAGAGGAGGAAAGATCCTTGTTTCATTTCTGGAAGTAAATGTGAGAACAATAAAACCAAATGTGACCTGGAGCATTCCCCTACATTTTAGTCACCTTTCCTTCAGAGAGAAAAGCCACTTTCATGGGTTGGTCATGTTATTACTATTTAATTCCTGACTTCTTGCTACTTACCTCATCTGTTATAGTTTAATACCTTCTATTCCCCTTGGCAACAAGATTGACTATTACTCTGAGTTAACGGTGGAAACCTAAGAGAAAAAGCTTATAACCCATGAACATAGCTTGTGGGACAGGGTAAGGATACATTTCTGATAGACATGATAGGACCAGGTGTTTGTATATCACAGTGTAAGATGTGTGACACACAATGTTTCTTTTTTACCTTTTTAGCCAAAAAGAAAGAGAAATTAGAGAGAATGTATGCAACTTCTTGATCTTTTTCCAATAAATTTTAGTAAGAAAGTGTTATCACATCCCTATAATTAAACACTGCTTTACTTTTGCAAATATTGTACATGATTAATGAAGTCACATTCACCAAATTGAACACTGAATTCAATTCTCAAATCTATACTACTCTGACAACCTCAAATAGCACTTTCAGTCATACTTTTATCTAAATATTAAAATAGACCAATAAAATCAGTAAGAAGTTATAAAATTAGAAACAAATTTGCTACATTTAATTAGATTTCTCCCATATCACAGAGTGGCTATCAACATACAATTGTTAAGTGGCTAATTGAATGAAAAAATCTTCTATACTTACAGAAAACAGACATGCTGATAGTTGACCATGAAGATACCTCCCTTTAATTTTTTTAAAAGATTTTTATTTATTTATTCATGAGAGACCAGAGAGAGAGGCAAAGACATAAGCAGAGTGAGAAGCAGGCTCCATTGTGGAGTCTGGTGTGGGATTCAATCCCAGGACCCTGGGATCACGGTCCTGAGCCAACTCAACCACTGAGCCACCAAGGTGCCTCAGATACTCCCCCTTTCAAATACTGGAGTTAGTGGGATGCCTCTCCTTTGCCTTTGTTACAAAGCATGGATCCTCTTTCATTCTGTTACACTGAACTAGGTGATGAAGAAACACTGACATTCTAAGTGACTTCCAAGGCTGGATGTCAAATAGGCCTTCTAGTGTTTCTTATTAAAGTGGAAATCTTATCACCAATTAGATTAATGTTTACTTATCTGTCTTACCTACAAGACTTGAAGTTTTTTGAAGCTAAAAACACTGTCACACTTATGTCTGTACTTCTACAACAGTACCTGGCATATAGTAGGCATACAATATATGACTTTGGGATGAACTGGACCTCTCTAATCAAGTATGAATTCAGGGAACAGATTAGATCTCAGAAGTCTTTTTAGGCATTACATTTTATGGCCTTATGATTCTATAACTACTTGCATTTTCAAAATAGAGAATGCATGCATTACCCTTATGTTTCCTGGCATATATATTAATTTTGAATTATATGGCACAATTTTAGTAAAGCTGATGATACCTTGAAAAAAAAAAAAAGGAAACTGGACATGGCAATCAGCTCTCCCTTATTATCAAACCAGAACACAGTGTGATTAAGCTGTATGCCCGTGGATAACAACATTTTCCTGTAGACATATTCTCTCAAGAAAACACAAGTAATTCTTATCAGAAGTCAGAAACAGAAGAAAATGTGGCAGCATAAGTATATATAACATATGCATTCCTTCATTCTATCAAGAGTTATATATGAATTTTATTCCTCAGTGAATAAAGACAGTAATACCCGCCTTTGTGGAGATTGCATTTTAGTGGGAAAATATAAATAAGAAATAACAAACACAATATAGTACACAACATAGGAAATTATTTGTACATTAGAAGAAGGTTGACACCATACTAAAAAATAATAGAGCAGACTGGGGCATTAGAAGTCCTATGAGGAGTGTCACAGTTTATCTATAGAGTGTTCAGTGTATGAGCCATTGAAAAGTTAACCTTTGAGCAAAATATTCAAAAGAAAAAGAGATATCTGAGGAAAACATTCCAAGCAAAATTAATAGCAAGTGCAAAGATTGAGGCAGTCAGTGTGCCCAATGCAGGCAATCGGGGCTAAAGTAAAGTCAGCAAAAAAAATAAAAGTGGAAAAAAAAACATTTAAAAGGTAGTAGAAGAGCATGGGTCTCTAGCTTTTGACCTGAGAGAAATGGTAAGCTATTACATGATTTTGAGCTGGCTTGAGACTTAACAAGATTACTCTATTTGCTATGTTGAGAAAATACTATAAAGAGGCAAAAGTAGAAACAAATAGACCAATCAGGAGGCTGCTGTGATAACCCAGATGAGAAGCAGGGTGGTAGCACAGCAGAAGGAAGAATGAGAAATGGTTGGCTTTGGATATGTTTTCAAAGAAGAACTAGAAAGATTTGATGTTGGTACAAAGAAAAAAGTAAATTCAAGAATGATGCTGAGGATTTTGAGCTGGAACAATCAAGAGTAGAGCTGCCATTAAAAGACATGAAATAGACAATATGTAAAGTAGGATTTTTTTTCTTTTCCTTTTTCTTCCCTGTTTTTCTTTTCTCTTTCTCTCTTTCTATCTGAAACTTTAAAGTTCATCTTTGAATGCAATGGGTTTGGGATGTCTACTGGACATTTTAGTAGGCAGTTGAATTTCTAAAAATATGAAGTTCAAGGACACTTTGAACTAGAAATATACGATTGGCCTTGGATAACATGGTTTTGAATGATGCAGATCCACTTATATGTGGATTTTTCAAATAGAGTACAGTACTATAAATTCATTTTCTCTTCTTTATGATTTTCAATAATGTTTTCTTTTCTCTAGCTTTATTTTAAGAATGCAGTATATAATACACATAACATACAAAATATGGGTTAATTGACTGTTTATGTTATTGGTAAAGCTTCTAGTCACCAGTAGGCTATTAGTAGTTAAGTTTTGGAGGAGTTAAAAGTTATATACAGGTTTTCAACTGTGCAGGGGTCAACATCCCTAACCCCTATATTGTTTCAGCTGTATATTTATGAGTCATCAGCATGTACTGCAGATTTCTTACAATGAGATGTGATGTGCTCACTGAGGAAATCTGTGTAGGAGAGGAAGAGAAGAGAAGAGAAGAGAAGAGAAGAGAAGAGAAGAGAAGAGAAGAGAAGAGAAGAGAAGAGAAGAGAAGAGAGAACAGGACAGAACAGGGGAGGGGAAGGGAGGAGAGGAGAGGAGAGGAGAGGAGAGGAGAGGAGAGGAGAGGAGAGGAGAGGAGAGGAGAGGAGAGGAGAGGAGAGGAGAGGAGAGGAGAGGAGAGGAGAGGAGAGGAGAAAAGAGAAATCCTAGTATTAAGCCTGAGGGCTTGTCAGTTTCAGGAGGTCCAAGAAAAAGGATGAGGGAGGAAAGGAGACTAAAAAGTGGCCCATGAGACTGGTCACTACAGGGTCTGGAGTCCTAGGATCTAAGTGAATAAAGTACTTGTACGACAAGAAAGCCACTTCATTGTGTAAGACTTAACTTTCATTTGAGGACTTTAAATATTCCAGGCACTTCAAGCCCACACAGACTGTAGGATTTCACAGGAGAATCTGGGGTATTACCTTTGCTAATGGCAATATCTAGCTCAGGAGACATTCTTCTGCAAAGTGAAAAGATGTCAGTTTAGTCAGACATATAGACTGAGTAGATTTTTTCCCCAAAAAATGAAGTTTTAGGTTCCATCATTAATATATATAAACACAGTTGCTTCATAATGCACCAGAATACAACAGTAATCATATATATTTATTTATTTTTAAAGATTTTATTTATTCATAGACACAGAGAGAGAGAGAGAGAGAGAGGAGAGAGAGAGAGCCAGAGACACAGGCAGAGGGAGAAGCAGGCTCCACGCAAGGAGCCCGATGTGGGACTTGATACCGGGTCTCCAGGATCAGGCCCTGGGCTGCAGGCGGCGCCAAACCACTGCAGCACTGGGGCTGCCCAGGAATCATATTCATATAACCTACTTGTTGTATATAAACCTGCTACTTTAGGTGAAAAATTATGTGTAATCTTAACTTGGGAAAGCAGTAGCATCTTGTCCCCAGGATTTTTCAGATGATTAAAATAAATACACTAAAAATCTTGTAGGAAGTCAGGGGGATGAAAGAACATATCATTTTCAGTTTAAAAAGAAGATGCAATATCATATGACCATAATAACACTAACAAGTAAAACAAAAATAATTACATTTTATTATCTGTTAGTATATTTGTATCATCTCATATTCAGCCATTCACCTACAAAGTTCTTAAATATTATCTCAGTTTGAAAGATGAGAAAACTCTGACTCAGATATTGTAGGACATTTCTATTTGCCATACAGATAGCAGGTAACAGAGGATCCAAAATCTTTTCCAATGAACTAGGAGTCAGAATTTCTTAGGTTGTATTTTTCATTTTGCTGTGATGACCTGGTAACCTTAATAAATCACTTGGAATATCTGGGCTTTAGGTTCTTCAACTGTAAACATAGAGATGCTTATATAAACTTGAAGGATGACTGTGAAGGTGAGTATAGGCAATTAGATGCACAGAGTAAGGCTGCTCTTACTTCTGGGGAAGGACTGAAGAAGAGTCATCACAAAGTGGAAGGTAAAGGGGTGAAGCTGAATAAGAATGGGCTTAACATGCTGGCTTCTTAGCCACTGCTGTAGTTGACAACAAAAGAAGATAAGGAAATCCCAAGAGAACTAGAGGGGGAAAAACAGTCTAGAGCCTCCAAGCTAATGGAAAGATAATGACCTTAATTAATACATTTGATCCTAATTTATATTTCAAGGATTAAATTTACACTGACCTCTGAACCTCAAGTAATGACTCATAATAATCACAAAATAAATTCAGGAGTCACACAGAATTGCCAGGATAACCGTGGCATAAACTAAACTTTGAGTTTCAGAAAAAAAGGGGTGTTAGTGTTAAAAATTCTGCTGTGAATACTGACACTTGCCAATGCCCTGTCCACCTGTTCTGTGGTATATGGTTAGGAAATGGCACTGCCTCCTCCTACATGCAAAAGTAAAGACAGTTCTGTTATTCAAAATTATCTTCAATATCTAATCCAAAGGGGCTCATCTACAACGTATGGTTTCATTGTACAGAATTATACTTTAATATTCTATCACTCATTGGCTTCAATACTTTTTCATCTATTTAAAGATTTCAAGGTTAAGCCCTTGCTTAGATGAGCCAGAAGTGTTATCTAGGAACTCCACTGTTCTATAGGATTACACAAAATGATGATCTAAGCCAGAAAATGTCCCAGAAATCTCAAAAGTATTCACCATAAATTTGTTAATAATCTATTGCCAGCAACAAGGATATGAAATTACAGATAACTAATATCAAGTCTTTAGCATTTAGGGGACTGCTTTTTATTGGGTTCAGCCTGATTTAACTTAAATTTTCAATCGTCTTTCTTCCAGGTTTTTAAGAATTGTTGTCAAACAAGGAAATAAATGCAAATGTTCTCCCATAATTTACTTGTGTGCTATGATTCTCCATTGACAAGTCCAAATGCATTTATCAGAAGATAAACAATAGGACTATGACATTACTAAAAGTCAAGAAGCTGTTGGGGATCCCTGGGTGGCTCAGCAGTTTGGTGCCTGCCTTTGGCCCAGGGTGTGATCCTGGAGTCTCAGGATCGAATCCCACTTCGGGCTCCTGCATGGAGCCTGAGCCTCCCTCTGACTGTGTCTGTCTCTCTCTCTCTGTGTCTCTCATGAATAAATAAATAAAAATCTTTAAAGAAAAAAGTCAAGAAGCTGCTTTTTCAGTCCCTCATAACAAGTGTCCTGTTGTGATGCTTTTGAAAGTACTTGAGCTGTATTTTTTCTTTAAATATAAAGTTACAATTTAAAATCCTAGACAGCCAATCTCAGCTATACTTTTTATGCCTAATGTAAATGTTATTCCCAAGCCACATCAAAGGCAATAAATATTTAGCTCATTCAATTTCATACCATGATCTGGAGAAAATTGAACCTGAAATCTGTACTTTGGGAAGTTCATGCCAATTGATAAAGATAAGCAGATAAGCCCACCATATAAGAATGTGTACACATTCAACATTACCCAACAGCTGATTCTCAAGCATTAAGCAATGAAAATTGCATCTGTTTTTAAACACTTCTCACCAGATTGAAATCTAATGTACACTTTGTGACAAAAAGATAGCATCATGCTGAGATTCTCCACTATGTTATCTGTAGAGAAGCTATTTCAAAACACTAATGGTTATATAAGATATTGGTGGTAAGTCATAAAAGTGCTGAGCTCTAAAGAAGCCAAAGCACAAAATTACTAGTATTTTCTCTGTTGCAGCTCAAGGAAAGCTACATCATTAAAAATAGAAAAAATATTTAAAAATATTTTTAACATATAACATATAAACATATAAAGGGTCTCTTCTTAAGCTGGTATTTACTCTCAAGTTCGAAGAAGAAAGGAATGAACAGTCTATCAATTCTCATTAACCCATAACATAAAAATATCTAGTGGGCTCACCAACAGATAGTTAGAATTAGTCAGAAAATGTGGGTTAGAGGTCAGTAGAAAAACATACTTTGTTAGGAGGAAGTAGTGCTACCACCATAGTGCTATGGTGTCATCTCACTCAGTGATTATAAATAGAAAAAATGATAACATGGAAAATCTGATATAGGTCAATTTGCCGTCTTTTACTGATTTGGAGTCTTTTTGATTCACATCAAAAATTTATTAGATAAAATTAGATAAACTCAGATACAATGAGGAGAAAAAAATTTGCAGATATGCATAAAATCCTAGGATAGCTCGCCCAGCAAGACTGTGGTTAGCAATAGCACAGCCCATGTAATCCACAACCTGATAAGGAGTATGTGGGTATACTGTAATGCAAGTGGAGATGGGTTCCTGTCCTGCAGAAGTCCACTCCTCAAGTGACACAAGCCGAAGTTATCTTTCAGGGGGAAGAAGTGAGCTTCAGAGTAGTTATTTCATGATCACAAGAGGCTTTCTCAATGTCCAGTATACAGTCTATACCAATATGTACATACAGTATAAGTCTATTATATTTAATTTATGCTTTCTGAATAGACTTATGGGAAAATATTAATTTTCTCTAATTTTGCAATAACAGAGCCCTATAATATATGTTACTAAATTCCAGGGACATCATGGTGTTATAGCACAGTTTTATGGTAATAACCTGATTGATGCATGATTTATAAGCATTAGTCTTGGCCAAAATGTAATTGGGCCAACTATATCCTTACTCAGGGTATTCTAGTGTCAAAAACTGACTTGTGACACATTGAGCTGAGCTGAAATCTGACACCAGGTTCACTGGGAGCTGAATTTCTGGTTGAGTAATATAATGACGTAGATGTCTTGAAATTGAAGCCTTCTGGATTCCAAACTGACAAGATCTATAGAGACCTGGAAAGGATTCAGGAGGAGACACATTTTCATGATTACCAGGTTGGAAAGCTACAACTGCTAGAAGAACGAATACACTGATTTTATTCAGTTAGGAAAAAAAAAAAAAAAAAAAAAAACTATGGTAACCAAATCTTTTCAATTTCCATTATACATACATAAAAGAAAAAAAATACTCTTTAGGAAATTAAGAATACAAAAATCCCTAAAGCCTAAGGTCATTAAATATTGTATATATTGTACTGTCAAATATTGGAAAGGATTATTAAGATAAATATGAAATTAAATGCTTTGGCAGTCTACATTAATTTTCATCATGTGGGGTGGAATGGGTACAACTGTAAAAGTAGTACTTTGGGGCTGTATTAACAGTCAACTGACAATATATTCATGCAACAAAACTTCCTGGAAATTTCTGTGCACATATAAGGCAAATTTTAGTGGTTATCAGAGTCCTGTATCTTCTTTCCAGCCAACAGTTGTGAGACTTTTGGGGAAGAAATCCAATTAGTTCTCAGTTTCCTCTTTTTATAAAACAGGAATAATACCTTGGAGATTGTTGACAGGAAAATGGGATTAAAGTAGAGTAATTTGCTCAATGTCTGATACACATTAAGTACTCAATAAATGTTGAGAGTATTTTGTTTCCTTTTATTTATTTATTTTATTTTTAAAAAAATATGTTTCCTTTTAAACTAGGAAGAAATAAAATTATAATATTGGGTACTACAGTGGAATTTACTACCACCAATTTTTCTTTCCCCAAAGCTTTTCTTCCCTGATCAATACCAAGGATTTGATCAATGCTAAGTCTTAGAACACAGAGAACATAAACAAGACAACAAATGAAACAAAATTATTCTTTCATTTTACCCTAGGAAAAAATGCTTCTGAACATAGACATTCTGGAGAGAAAAGTCTTGAATAAATTGGGTACTGCCTTTAAAAAGAAGGAGGAGGAAGAAGAGGAGAAGAGACATTCTTAACTTAGTCTACAGAGGGTTTCAGTTATATATTAATTATGATTCTTTTGATTCTAAGAATCATATAAACTGGTTTAATCAAAATGATTTATTTACAATAAGTATATGAGAGGGACTGAAATCTACCATCAGAAATGAGGCTGGGCACTACTCCAATACTCTCAGTAACCTCTGTAGTTTTTTCTTCTGCTCTCATTGTCTGTTTCTTTTTTCCTAATCCCATCTCTCTCTTCCTTCCATTCTGGTTGTTTTAGTTCATCTCTGTTTCTGCCTGCTTCTTTGAGCTGTATGGTAAAAATGTTGTTTATAGCTCCTCAGGTTTTCACTTAGAGACAAAGTTCCCAAGGAGACACTATCTCTATTTATTAATTTTGGTATTAGAACTATCAGGTAAGGACTATGATTGGAGGAGAGGCAGATGCTATCCTGGGTCTCACTGGTATTCTGTATTGTGAATTCTAGAATTACTACATGGGGGGTAGAAAAGGCAAGAAGGGATCATTTTCCAAAAGAAAGCTGATATTTGGTTACCAAAAGTATCCACTTCAATATACATCTATATACATATATATATATATGGATATCCCATATATCCATATATATATATACACATAATTATATTTCTATATTTGTATACAAATTGGGCCTTTAAATATTTTAACAGATTTGTATTCTAATGTCTAGTTGGATAATTGAGCAATATATATTGATTCTAGTACACAACAGAACTGTAGCCTATCAATATGAAAAAGTATATATACAATGATTCTATAAAATAAATTAATAACATATAAAATTCACCAATTACAACAATGTACATGATAATAATTTTGGTCACATTATAGATTTGTCCATGAATACAAATGTATGTTGGACAAAATGAATGTGATATCCCTATTCTAATTTAAAGAATCTATTGCTTCAGGATATTGACTGTCAAGTTTGATGCTATATATAAAGCCAGCCACTCAACAGCAGGTCAGTGAAAACACAGCATGATACTGGAGTCCAAACAGGTTGAGGACAAAACACTAGTGCTGTGTGTAACAACCATATTCATTTTTAAATGCTTCACACTTTACAACCAATGCCTTTCTGACACCTTCACACATGGAAATGTAATATTTATTGTAACCCAATCAGAACCATAAGAAATCTCTTGTTCTTTGCTCCTCCCCACTTGACCTGGTTTTCCAACAGTGGTTCCAATTTAAAAAAGCAACTCCCTTTTTTTAAGCCCTTAGGCAAAACACAATGACCTGTTTTCTGCCATAATCTGCATCCCATCCATAACCAAAATACATAAATCAACCTTCAAAACACATCCAGAGGGATCCCTGGGTGGCGCAGTGGTTTGGCGCCTGCCTTTGGCCCGGGGCGCGATCCTGGAGACCCGGGATCGAATCCCACATCGGGCTCCCGGTGCATGGAGCCTGCTTCTCCCTCTGCCTGTGTCTCTGCCTCTCTCTCTCTCTCTCTCTGTGGCTATCATAAATAAATAAAAATTAAAAAAAAAAAACACATCCAGAGTCTTGATACTTCTCTCTACCTCCCTCACAACCACCTAGGTCCAAGCTATCATCATCTCTTGCCTGAAATATTGCAGGGCCTTCTAACTGGTCTCCCTGCATCCATTTATATGTCTCTATAACCTATTGTCAATAGTAGCCTGAGTTCTGTTTTAAGCCTAATTCTTAGGCTTCTCATCTCATTCAAGTCAAAGTCTATTAGCCTACAAAGCCCCATAGAATTTATATACCCCTCCACAGTTCTACCCCTCTTGACCTCTCTGGAGCAGACTATGTTTATCTCCTATAATTGCCCCCCTGCCTCCTGCATTCCTGCTACAACAGTTACTCTGTTATTCTCAAAAACACTAGACACACATGAACCTAAGGCACTTGTTATTCTCTAGCTGGAATGCTCTTTCCTATCTCTACATGTCCTATCCCTCCCTTCTTTCATTATTTTCTCAAAGGTTACCTCCTCAGTGGACTTCTCCAAGCCCATCCCTTTAAAATTCTAGACCTTGGCTCTCAATCCCTATTCTCTGCTTTATTTTTCTATATCATATTTATTGCCATCTGACATACTATGTATTTTATTCATGTACCTGTTTATTATCAGTATCCTCTTCTCCTAATAGCATATAAATTCCATTAAAACACATATTTTTACTTTTCTGCCCACTGCTATATCATCAGTGCCCATGATTATCCTGGAACATAATAGATGCTCAATAAATACGTTTGCATGAATGATTATTCAGAAAGGAGAGGTAAATCTATAGAAAGGAGAGGAGAATCTGTAATTTGACAAGATGGGATATACTGGCATGGAAATGACTGGAAACACACTGACACTGGCATTATGAACCATATTTCTTTTACTGCCATAATAAACACATTGCTTCTCACCAAGTAAATGACCAAATTGGAATATTATTCTGAGATAGGATGGCTAGCTTCCAAATCAACAATACACAAATATGTGGTGCTCTAATATGCATTGTTCAGTTTACCCTCCAAAGAACTCTAAGAGCAATACAGGACCACCTCTGACAATAAGAGGAATTTGGATTCAGTTACTTTAAAAACTCACCAAGGATTACATATCCTGTGACAGAGTCTGGGATTAGACTTCTGCTTTCAATCAGGAATGCCTACATGTTTGAAACAAAACCAAGTTTATTTTTCTTCTCTAAGATCTTTTGAAAGATTCTAAAATCATTCTCAAAAGAATGCAGTGTTTTTATCAGCTTGACAACAGATTTTTTTTAATGTACTCATGAAATTTCACTTTTATTTAGAACCATATCATCCTAATTGTTGCTATGAGGGACAATGTATTTTCCTATATACTACCTTCAAGTGAAAGCACTAAGCAAGCCTCATTCTATTTCTATCTTGACAAAATCATCCTGATAACACTCAAAAAAGTACTAACTTCTTGAAGTGGCAGACATATGGTTGTTGTTCCAGAAATTCAAATGTCATTGAATCCAAACATATTTGAAAGATGTGGATTCCTGCCATGATCACCACATGTGTGCCACTCCAAATAGTACTTCACTGAATGATGCTTTCAAGAACATCACCTTTTTTATTGAGTTACTACTAAGTGCTAAGCACAGAGCTTCAGGAATAGACACAAAGATGAATAAGGCAGCCTCCATATTCACAAGAAGCATACAATGTCTAAAGATGACACATGCTAGTAAATGTAGCATGCTATATTTTAAAGAATATTGGAATAAAACTTAAAAACCCAGATGGGATTCTCCCTTCCTCAAAATCACACTTTCCTTCAATGGCAGGCAGAAGTATCACAGCAGAAAAAAATAGAAGTTGGTATGGAAATATAGAGAAAATAGAATTTAATTTTAATGGTAATCAGAAATATTGGCATTATATAGGTTATAGGTATAACAGTGTTTCTTAAAATTATCTACCTGAGAAATGGCATAAACTTTTAAAAAGTACAAATTCCTAAGCATCACCCCATAACTACTGATTCAGTGTCTGTATGATAGGTAAATGACTTAGAAGGCTGCATTTTAATAAAGATTTCCAGGTGATTCATATCCATTGTAAAGTTTAACAACTGCTGAGCTAAGGAAAAATGTGACGAATAACCTAAAACAAACTATCCTTTAAGCTTTCAATAACAATTGACAGATTCCTTTGGGGGTAGGAAATGGAGGGAGATGCTCAGGAAGAAGAATGTAGACATTCTTCTCTTGGTAAAACTCTGTATTATTTGTACTTTGACAACTTTTACAATGCAGGTCAAGACCACACGTTGACAGTTAAATTTAGCATTTTCAGTGCTATGAAGAACTGCCTTGGTTATGAAAACCAGCCAAGAATCCAAGTGGTTTATTCCATTTCCCAAGGTGAAAGGCTCAGCCAGTTTTAAAGAGTTATATTTTCAAAATGAGCCATCACATTTATTTCTGTGATAATGTGTAATGTTACAATAAAATTTTAGTTACTACTCCTTAGAGATTATTTTTATAAAGCCTTCACAATAAATATCCTATGATTTCTTACTCACATATGACAAAATACAGGGTAATTTTAAAGGATTGCATATAGCTGCCACTTGACAAAACATCACAAAGAAAGGGGAGTTGTTTCAGCCAACAGAATCCTGATCATTGTAATGTCTAGTAATAAATAATTTTTAAAGTGAAAAACTAACTTGTAGATAGCATGAAGAACACACAGCCCATCTGTACATATTTACTCCTACTGAAAAATCTATGAAGTTAATCCTAGAAAATGACGATCCATGTGGTTACCTTTCCATGCTTATCTCTCTTCTACGTTTCCTTACTATTCTATAGCTGAAGGTACATTAAGGAGAAATCTCTGGAACACAGCAGCCAGCTGAACTTCAAATATTGTTGATTAAATAGGTTATAATTGGGAGTCAACAAAATACAACCTGTGTGCAAAGTTTGAACATGGCTTGTTCCTTTTTTCCTTCCTTCCTTCCTTCCTTCCTTCCTTCCTTCCTTCCTTCCTTCCTTCCTTCCTTCCTTCCTTCCTTCCGTAATTAGAAGTCATTGCTGGCAAGCAAGTAATGGTTTTAACACTTTAAATGAAATGAAAAGAAAGAATCCAACAAAAATGGGATCCCTGGGTGGCTCAGTGGTTTAGTGCCGCGTTTGACCTAGGGCGTGATCTTGGAGTCCTGGGATCAAGTCCCACATCGGGCTCCCTGTATGGAGCCTGCTTCTCCCTCTGCCTGTGTCTCTGCCTCTCTCTCTCTGTGTCTCTCATGAATAAATAAATAATTTTTTTTTAAAAAAGAATCCAACAAAAAGAACAAATATGCAACAGAGATCTAATATGTCTCCCAAAGCCTAAAATATCTACTATCTGGCCCTTTGCAGAAAATGTTTGATGATCCCTTTGTTTTATTGTATGAAAAACCCTATAAAAATATAGTGACTAAGCAAACCACTTTGCCTTCCAGTAACAAGGCTAAGAAGTTCATTATAGTATTTAGAAGAATGATATAATGGACTAAAACTAAAACAAAGTGAGTAGCAGATGAGAAGGAATATAAAACACAGTAATAAGAAGAGAAGGTACTAAAAAAGTATAAAATGGAAAATTGTAGGCTCATTTGGTGAATAGACAAATATATTTACAAGCTTTCAATGAGTTGAAATCACTAGTATACTCCTGAAATTATACCTCATTCTCATAATAAGAAATGTGAGTGACCTCCATATTATGAGCACGGCTTATTAAAGACTATATTTAAGTCTATAATAGTATCCATGAGGGTAGGAATTACATTTATATAGTATCTATTCCAATACTTGGCTCATAGAGTTCAACCATATTTTCTGAATAGATGAAATAAGAGAACTTTACTCTTATTCACTCTAAGAAATAAATTAGTGCTCATAGAGTGCCTTCCATTATTGTGGCATTAACTCCTTAATAATGGTGATAAATAAGACAGCACTGTACACTAATACTCACACCTTGCTCCTCAGTCCTCCATTTTTTGTCTATATTTGGAGGGTTTATAATATTGGTCCCCCAAAGCTTTCCATTTATCTCCAACATAGATATTTATTTCTGTCTTTGTACAACTGTAAGATCTCCTTTGAGAAGAAAATAAAAAACAAAACAAAATAGAACAACACACACAGACGCACACATTATTATCCCTTCTTCCATCTCTTCTCATGTTATCCACCCAAAGAATTTCTCATTTATGTCTATAGTAACCTTAAAATGTCCAGTGTTAAAATGTTCTTACAGATGGTACAAAATTCCCTCTCTAGCCCCTAGGTTGGCCACAGGGAAGCCACTACTTGGGTAGTAGTTAGAGACTTTGAAGTCTTCATAAGGGTATAGAATGCCTATGAAAAAGAAACATGAACATCACAGACTTCCATGTTCAAAATGCTACAAGCTATACAATGGATTAATGCTAAATCTGGATCCTCTTATACTTAAAAAATATTTTACTGTTTAATCCCGTCACCTTTTTTTCTTACCACTCTCTTTTGTGAAACTTGAGAACCTTTCAGTCAACAATACAAAATAACAATTATTAGAATCAGAAGGCACAGGAATTTAATTGAATCACACAGAACTTGAAAGCCCATAAATTACTACTGTACTACTTGGGTGCTTTCCAGGATATGGGAAATGAAAGGAATGACACTATTTTTTAATCATTAAAATAGAAAAAAAATCACCTAAAATTTCAAAAGCAGTCAAGAAATAGAAATGAAAAAGAGGTCTTCCTAATACAAGGTTGTCTTAAGTAAATTTTTTAAGTGTACTTTCCATATGTATGCAGTGCAATCAAACATAAATGGCACTTAGAGAACACTACAGTGGATATTATAACTAGATTATATTTATTTACCATCAATACTTTCCAAGGAGGCCAGAAAACTGTTAAATGCACTTCACTTCCTGTCCAGGGTGTTCACAATCTTAATTAACAGTACCAGACAAAAGAAAAATAAAATGAATGATGTTGAAATGACATCTAATTAAACTAATAGGTTTCAGCTGTGTTCATATTAGTGGTGAATCGAGAGAAAGGAGTATATGGAAAATATTCTAAATAAAACTATATATATATATATATATATATATATATATATATATATATATATATATCTCCTATTTGCCTTAACTGAAGAACAGCATCTGGGAGTGATTGATGTGACAAATTATACCTCTATTGCCAGATGACACATTAAAAAGAATGCTAGATTGGTGACTAGTAGAGCCTTGATCTTCTAGAACCTTCCACTAATCATTAATATGATTTTAGGCAGTCATAAACCTTAACCTTTACAACCCATGTTATGAACTCACCCACTGTTAACATGTGCAGCTATTATGGCAAAGACTACAAAATGTTAATCAAAATACAATGTCTCTTCTTAAGTAGATTATACTTTCTGCTTCCCTACCAGTTAAATGTGGTCTTAATACTGAGTTTTAGACAACAGAATATGAGTGAATATGATGTGTGCCCATAAAATCCTCTACTCCATAGTCAGTTGGCATGGAGAGGATTGTGATAATCTGGAAAGCCAAATGTTAAAGACTATGGAGGAGAGTTAAGTTGCCAAACTGTCCACCATCTAAGATTATGACTTGAACCAGAAATAGTTTCTATTGTGTTAACTCACTGAAAATTTCAATATTTTTATTATAACAGATAATACTACCTTAACCAGTATCTTAGTCTGCTCAAGCTACCACAATAAAATGTCACAAACTGGATAGCTCATAAAGAACAAAAATATATTTTTCATAGTTCTGGAGGTTGGATTCCAAGACCAAGGCATAAGTATAGTCACATTTTGGTGAGACCTCTCTACCTGGCTAAAAACTGGGGCTTTCTTGCCGTGTCCTCATATGGTAAAAGGAGGTCTGGGACCGATCTCTCAGGAGCTTCTGTTGTATGAATACTTATCCATTCTATTCATGAAGACTCCATCCCTATGACCTAATCACCTCCCAAAGGCCCTTTTACCAATACTATCATCTTTGAAGATTAGGTTAGGGCATATTGTGTAAACCTGTCAATAGTAAAGAAGGGCGATATCTGTTAACTGAATTTCAGAAATGTGAAGAACACAGAGTCTACTACAGACTAGGAATCATACATTTTCTGGGTCATAAGATGGAACCTGCCAAACAGAAAAAAAGCCATTTGCTAGATAAACTGCCTATGATATTCAACTGCCTTTTGCAGACTAGAGCTTAGGGAATATAGATTCTGTGTCAGGGTCAGAGTAAGGCAGCTACCGTAAAAGTGGAATACTTACACTTTCTAGGTTAAACTATATAAAATAGTCTTATATCCATTTTCTTTTTGTTGTCCTAATATTTATTATTTATTTATTTGCTTGTTTGTTTGTTTATTTATTTATTTATTTATGAATCTAGCACTAGCCAGGCACTATGCTAAACACTAGGATGGCATTGTATGGTGTCCACCCTTATGGATATTAAAATGTTATTGGGATTTTGACAATGGCAAATAAAACACTTTGCTAAATACTATGAACTGGTATGTACTGAATGCCCTGGTGATATAAAAGATGGCCTCCTAAATAATAAATGTTATTTTTTATTCATCACTTTTCATGCATTACACACTGTGCTTCACATATCTTAGTTATTAGCTCCTTGTGCTTTTCCCAACCACCTTATAAAGCTGCTGTTAATATCATACTTTACGGGAGAGTAAAATAAGGGTGAGAAAGGCCATGAAGCTAGTGAATGGCAGAACTGAGATTTGAACTAAATCCTTCAAATTCCAAAGCCTATGCTTAAGAGCCAGGGATGGAGAATGAGTAGAGGAAACGTCAGACATTATTTTGAGAATGTTGTTTAGCTCAACAGGAAATAGTGCTGTGATTCATGATTGATGTCTGTTATGGGTGTGGAACCAGAGACTGACAATAGAAACACCATAACTGACATTATATTTGAAACATGCTACCTTTCATGGCCATACCATGCAAGCAAAATGTGAGGGTGAGGAGAAAGAAAAGTGGAATATGTGTTTTGCTTAAAATAGGTGGGATTAGGAAAGTGAAGTTGAGATCTGAATTAAATGCCGTGTTTGCTTTAATTCATGTTTTCCACCTTTTTTAATACCAGGAATTTATTCTTGATTAGTTTGCTGGTTATAGGGCTAACAACAAACCCCTGAAATGACTGATATCACAGCCAGATGGTCCTGCCACTAAATCCAAATCTAATCTGTTAGTCTGATCTAAATGCAACATATTTTTTTTCCTCAGAGAACACAAAAGGGGTAAATGAAAATATCCTTCTTGAAATGAAACGATTCTTTTACCAGAGAAATTCCACAGAAATATTTAAATTTACACTTTTGTTCAAGCTGTTAGTTTCCTAGCTCACCACAAATAGAATCAGTACATATTGGGTATGAGTGTTATCCAACATGGCTCTGCTCTGTGAGGTTAGGTAACTCCAGTGAGGTTAGAGATCTCCAAGCCATATACTGTTGTTTTTTTTCTTTAAATAGGAACTCTTAAGTTCCATTACATTCATACTCAGGTTACTATTTATTCCTATACAATGCAGGTCTAGGGACAATACATGAGAAGTACTAAACTCAACAAAAATAACATTTTTCTCTCACATGTATGGTTTTAGGATGCTTATAAAATATTAAAATTTTTATAGAACAGTTTTTTTTTTGTTTGTTTTTGGGGGTTTTTTTAGAGGGGAGAGAGACAGAGAGAGAGAGACAGAGAGAGAAAAGGCAGTGGGAGAGGGAGAGAGAATCTTAAGCAGGCTCCATGCCCAGCACAGAGCACAACATGGAGCTTGATCTCGTAACTCTGAGATCATGACCTGGTCTCAGGACGTTTAACCCTGAGATCATGACATGAGCTACCCAGGTACCCTATAGAACAGTTTTAAATAAAATAAAACAAATACTAGTCACACCTATCAAGAGTCAGACACAGAGCTACTTATAATTATGTACATAAACTTACATGGTTCTTAGAGTTTTGTTTCCAATGGCTACATAAATTTCAGTGATCATTTATTCCTGAGGGTACCATAGATGGGATTATACATTTGAACAAGATTCTTAATTATGATATATACTGTGTTGTCAGTGTACACAAGGTTTTAATCACATTACTTAGGGAATAAATACAAAGCCAGGAGTTTGCTGTCAGCACAATGATAACTCTATCTGATTAGAGCCAAACATATGACTGAATCTGTTTGTCTAGCTCTGTCAGACGTGCAAGTGCCACTTCTCCAGGGATGATGTGGTTACATTCAAACTGTCAAAAGAGCCAATTGAGAAATATAGTGGTATATTTTGGAAATTACTCATCTGGTTAATTCCTGTGTATAATGTAACTAATATTTGATTTATTTCTGTATATCTATTAATCTAACACATAGTCTAGATATAGAAGGAGTTCAGTATTGTTTTTGAGTAATAAACTTCAAAAAAAATTTAATGACTACATAATATATGAAAAGAAATGAATTAGTGTTTTTGCATTCTTTGTGTAAATACCTAGTAGTGCTCTTGTGAGATAGTTCTATTTTTAACCAAGAAACAGACTCCTAATTATGAGGAACAAACTGATGGTTACCAGAGGGGAGGTTGGTGGGGGATGGGTGAAATAGGTAATGGGGATTATGGAGTACATTTGTTGTGATGAGCACCAGGTGATGTTCAGAAGTGTTGAATCACTAAATTGCACACCTGGAACTAATATTACACTTTGTTAACTGACTGGAATTTAAATAAAAACTAAAAAAGAGACTTCAAAATGAGAAAGATTCTCAATAGAAAATATTTGCACCAAAGTTTGGAAATTTGAAGTTTCTGTCTTTCCACGCTGATGTACTCTAATCCTCTGATATATTCCTAAAGAAGAATATGCATGTTATCTTTGGCTTCCATTCAGACCCCAGAGAGTCCAATATACTGCATACCTCATCTCCTTCTCAAACTTCTTCCCTAAAATCCTTTTTTCTTATGTGCAGTTTATTTCAACTAGATGTCAAAAGATAATGATTTTGCTAATATCCATCAATATAAGCATAATTAATAAGGTAAGTTTCCAAGGAGTTGTTTACTCATCCATGTATATGTCTAATTGCCATTTTAGGCATTGTGATAAGTATTCTTGAATTTATCCCTATGAACATGATATACCCACTCTGAAGTAATCTGGTCTTATTTTTCAACTTACCTATGTGCTTATATTTTATATTAATTTTGTGAGAACGTTTTTGAAAAGAGATTGGTTTACTATGGAGTTTTATGCACTGCATTAAAAATACTGAAGTGCATATTTATAGTTCTAATGACTATCTTTCAGGAATTAATTTCTGGAGATCACACACACATACACACACAGTGTACAATAAGCATTTCTGAACTACCTTTACAAGATGTGAGCACACCAATTATCCTCAGCAAATGAATTTAGTTTATACAGTTTATCCCTTCTGAAAACAAAATTACTTAGAAATTAGAAAGATTACAGATTTAGGACTCTAGTCATGAAGTTAGTGTGCATTCTTGCATTCTGAAAATACCTCTATGCTGATGCGTAGTGAAAGAGCTACTTCATCAGCAACATGAAGGAATTCAAACATAGAGCTTTTATTCCTCTCAAGCACATATATCACTTTAATTTCCCACCAATTCTAAGAAATTAATCTCCACAGATACACTACTCCTTTCTGTTACATTTTCCTTCATCTTTCAAATGTATAACTGTCTTCTGTATACCTGCTGTGCAGAGAGCCTGTGTCACGCTGAAGGATATTCACAGAGAGCACATATTATGTTCCATGTCTCTTGGGCATGTATAGAGCAGTGTACTGCAAACTTCAAGTTGTAGTTTGAACCATTAATAGGTTATGAGAGCAATTTAAAGAGTGTTGACAGAAATGCCTGGGTGGTTCAATCAGTTGGGTGTCTGATTCTTAATTTTGGCTCAGGTCATGATCTCAGGGTTGTGAAATGGAGCCCTGCCTCAGGCTCTGCTCTTGGTGGAGAGTCTGCTTGAGATTCCCTCTCTTTCTCCTTCTCCATCTGCCTCATCCATACTGTCCTCTCCTTCTCCTCTAAAATAAATAAATAAATCTTAAAAAAAGAATGTTTACAGAATTTCTAAATACATGGAGGGACGCCTGGGTGGCTCAGCAGTTGGGCATCAGTCTTTGGCTCAGGGCGTGATCCTGGGGTCTCAAGATCAAGTCCCACATCAGGCTTCCTGCATGGAGCCTGCTTTTCCCTCTGCCTGGGTCTCTGCCTCTCTCTCTCTCTGTGTGTGTCTCTCAAGAATAAATAAATAATACCTTTAAAAAAAAAACATGGACTAGGCTGCAACTGAATTGCAAACACAATTAAAACATTATTGCACATATAGGGCAAAGGATAATTGATTAATAAACTTTTGATTCAGTTTGTGTGTGGTTGTGCATGCATGTGTGGAGTACGTTGCAGTTCAAAATATATTACTTATTCTGGATCACTGTCAAAAAGTTTTGAAAGCCACCTTAATATAAGAAATGAGATCAAGTTGCAGTTTTCATAATGGCAAAGTTGACTTCAGCATCCTATCTAAAGTAGTATTCCCTCTTTATGATCAATATAATCAATATAGTGACAACTATCTTTTCCTTCCTTTGGCTAAACATGCCATAATATAATTTTTTGATAGTTCATGTGATTAATTTCTTTATTCAGGTACTTTTATGTTATTTTTAACTATATGTTACTTTTAACAAAGCTTAATAAAGTGTACTACATAGCCCACTGCATTTGTGAGCATGTCACAAAAATAACAGTAGGAGTTGATCTCAATATAAGAGTTAACATCTCACATGATCAGTAAGTTCACCTCCTTTCTACTCAGGCTATTTGGTAAAGTAAGAGTAAAGAGAGTCAAATGAAATTTTCACGCTAAGTAAATTTAAAAATATGTATGTATTACCCCAATCCATACAATTATTCATAAATCAGACCTAAGGATAAGATCTTTATCATAAATTTTCATTCAAGAAGTTTATTGAACTAAAAACACCATATTGCATATGTATCAAGCACTAAGTGCATATAAACTAACTGTAAATAAACAGTAAGGCTTCCTTGGCAACCTCAAAGAGCAAATTCATTTCCCCACCACAGAGTTGTGTGATTTTATTTCTTTTTTACGTTGGCTATGAGAATGAACATTCATTTGCTTTACTATTTAGCCCTATCACTTTCCAGGTTTTCCAGGCAGGTCAAATCTTAGAGTTGGTTTGGAATTTCTTCTGAGGTTTGTCTTGGTATGTCTTCTCTTTTCTACTGCTACTTTATTTCACCTTTCTGATTGCTTCAGTTATGTTCCCTCTCCTTTCTCATCTCTCAGAAGATATGAGTAAAAACATTATTTAAAAAAATCATTGCTTTGAGGCACCTGGGTGGCTCAGTGGTTGAGCATCTGGCTGGTTGGCTCAGGTTGTGATCCTGAGGTCCTGGGGTCCTCGAGTCCCACACACTGGTTTCCCCGTGGCCTGCTTCTCCCTCTGCCTATGTCTCTGCCTCTCTCTGTATGTTTCTCATGAATAAATAAATAAATAAATAAATAAATACTTTTTTTTTAATCATTGCTTTTTCTCTGAGAGATGTACGTACCCCCACAGAATCCTCTAATATCTTCATTGCCTGCTAAATCCTTAAATCTTTACCATCTTGTAAATTCTTCAATATTAGCCCTTAATATTATGTTTGTATATATCTGTGTGCAAATCACTATACTGGTTCTCTTTGAAAAAGTAAAATAACGCATTTGTCATGGATATTTCTGATTATCATCATCAGTATTCAATAATCTGGGTTATGTTTGTAAAAATAATTTGCTTCTTGTTGTGATTTTTTTTCCAAATGATCTAAAAAGTTTAAGGTTACAAGTATTTTTCTTAAACAATGACTGAAAGTATTCAGCAATGTGACTCATTTCATGTTCAAATCATAAGAAATATGGATTTTCAGTATGGCTCCCAAGAAATGACATTAATGATTATTTAAATATGTATTAATAATATTTTATATAGGTAAGAATTACAAATGTGTCAGTGGGAGTCCAGATTTAATTCGGTATATGGCTAGCACATACATGGATCTGAGCAAATATTAAGAATTTATCTTAGACAATGGGCTTGTCAGCAGACATCCCATATTGTTGTTAGTTTGATACTGTGAAGAAACACTAAAAAGAGCATTCATACTGATTGTAGAATTGCCTACTTTGGAAATAAGTTCACACAAGGACACCACTTTGTTATAATTTAGTATTTATGGGATGAATTGTGTTCCTCAAAAAGATATGTCCAAGTCCAAATCCCTGGTACCTACAAATGTGACCTTATTTGGAAACAGGGTCTTTGTGGATGTAATCAAGTGAGGTCATAACAGAGTAGGGTAAACCCTAAACTGAATATGACTGATGTCTTTTTGATAAGAGGAAAGGGACACAGACAAGATACACAGGAAAAACATATTGTAACAACGGAGGCAGAGAATGGAGTGATCATCCCCATGCCAAGGACATCCAGGGCTGTCAGCAACACCAGAAACTAAGAGAAAGGCAAGAAGAGATTCTTCCACTAGAGCCTTCGAGAGCATGGGCTTGTTGACACCTTGATTTCAGACTTCTAGCCTTCAGAACTGTGATACAATAAATTTCAGTTGTTTTGAGCTGCCCAGTTTATGGTACTTTGTTATGGCAGTCCTAAGAAACTAACAGAGGTGTGCACTTATAGTGTATACTCTTTTTATGCACTCTTCTCATCAATATGTATGGTTCTGCAGCAAGTGTGAGAATGTTAGGATTAAACAACTGCCATAATTCTACAGAAACTCAGAATTTTGGCCACCTTTAGAGTTGTATAGATAATGAAGTTGGGTTTCCTCCATTTAGGAGGAGATAACCAGAAAGGTAATAGTTCTTACCTTTTGCTGAGACTTCAGAAGAATAAATAGTGTAGAGATTATATCTGAGATACTTTATGGTCTTGTCAAAGTCTAATCTAGAGTCAAGCAGGAAAGGTTATGAGCAGAAGCTCCATGGAATCTCTAAGCCTTTGTCTTTCTTCCCTAGTCCCAAAATCAATCTTGTTTATACACTGTGTAGGTCAATGCCAGGGCAAATGGGAAAGAACATCCACTCATCTGAAGGAAAAAAACTACTCTCACTAGGGTTTATTTTACTGTATTCTTTACTTTTGCATAGAAGGGCACCCCTTGGAACAGTCTCCTTGATATCATCAAGTATCTACTTCATGACCTACAAAATGCAAACTGGCTCCATTCCTATCTAAAATGACATTCTCGGGCAGCCCAGGTGGCTCAGTGGTTTAGTGCTGCCTTTGGCCCAGGGCATGATCCTGGAGACTCAGGATCAAGTCCCACATCGGGCTCCCTGCATGGAGCCTACTTCTCCCTTTGCCTGTGTCTCTGCCTCTCTCTCTGTTTCTCAAATAAATAAATAAAATCTTTAAAAAAATAAAAGTAAAATGACATTCTCCCCTTCCTCTTCCATCTCAAAATTCTTATGCCTCATTTTATAATCACCTGACTTATTGACCTTGAAGCACTAACTAAAGGTTTCCCACAAAGATTTAATTAAAGTATGCAAAAGAGAGAAATTATTCCATGTGTATATCTTAGGTCTATTATCTTTTATTTAAAAGTTCCATTGGAGCATAAGCTCATTTTACCCTTTTAATGTGATTTATTTCTCTCCTATTTTTTATCTTTGATTTCTAATAGATATAATTGTAGCTAATGAAAAATAAAAGGTAATCCCAAAAGATACTTCTGGTATTTTATTTATATAGATTTTTTTTTTTTTTTAGTTCTTATTTATATAGATTTAAAAGACAGACTTTACTTCCAGTGCCAATCCAGAATTTAAAACTTCACAATCTGGCCACGAACTACCTCAGAGAAAATTTTTGGTAAATCCATGTTTAGATAGTATATTGAGAGGGATGCCTGGGTGGCTCAGCAGTTGACTGTCTGCCGTGGGCTCAGGGCATGATCCCAGAGTCCCGGGATCAAGTCCCACATCGGGCTCCCCGCATGGAACCTGCTTCTCCCTCTGCCTATGTCTCTGCCTCTCTCTGTGTGTCTCTCATGAATACATAAGTAAAATCTTAAAAAAAAATAGCATATTGAGAAATGGCAAAAATTAAAGGAAATATATTTATTCACTATGATGTAGCATACCACCATGTTGTGCACATTTTGCCATACACACAATATTACTTAATTCTATTTACTTTGTCAGACAGATGTCTATATCTACTGAGACACATAAAATGCTACAGAGCTAGGAAAAGAAAAGGTGGTTCTGGTTTGTATGGCATTAAGTCTATGTTCTTTCTACTCTTCCATCCTACTACCAGATGTACAGTAAACATTCACGCACATGCACCACTCAGAGAAAAACACCATATATACAAAATGTAATCCAGGGATTAAGAGCACTGCCTCAAGAGTTAGTTTCCTTGGATTCAAGTCATAGTTCTATATATTACTTATGTCTTCTTGGCAAATTAATTAGTCTTTATGTGGCTCACGTTCTTCCTCTATAAGATGGGGTTAATAATAGTACATTTTTGTAGGCTGTTGTAAACATTAAATGAGTTAATTTATCTACAGTATTGAGAAAATACCTGCCACATAGCAAGTATAAAAATTAGTGTTATCTTATTCATACACCTGCAAGTATTAGTTTATTCATATAAACGCAAATACTTATGTGTCTATATTATAGAATCATCAGGGTGTTGATTATATAAACTACAAAATATAAAACACAAAATGCCCAATTTTATTGTCAATATAAAATGCTTTGTTTTCACAAGACTTCATGAGTCAAATCACTATGTATGAATATGGCAAAAAAAATTGCTCAGGGGAGTTTTTTTTAGCATAGATACATTATAAAATCCCAGTTATAAAAATTTAACAATAAATCAGGGTTATCTTTAAAAGTTACTGTAGAATACTCATTTTAACATATATACATACATTTAAAACATAATAAACTATGGCAAAGCTAGGGAAGCTGTATAAATTGATAGAAAATATGTTCAATTCTAGGATATTTGAATTTAATGTAATCTCTACCCCATTATGGTACAGCCCAGACTAATCATCAATCAGTAGGTGATTGCTATTATATCTAAAAGAGGCTATTACTTTAATATAAGTCATACTTTTTTATGTATAGTATACTATCTGGCATATAGTCAATACTCAGTAAATATTTAATGGATTTATTGACTAGGTCATAAGGAAATTATATCAATAAGAATGACATAATTTTCACTATTTAGCATTCAAACATGTGGAGAACTATTTGATAGCATCCTTGCCATATTTCTTGACCCAAATCATTTTCCTTCAGAGAAATAAAAAGCCAATTTAGGGCCTCAATTGCTATGCCAACTAATACTAATATACATCAATTCTTGTTTTTACTCTCAGTCTAAGACAGACTCACCTATAATATGAAGAGAAAACTATACATCTCTTTAGTCCAAAATGTCCCTATCTAGCATCCTGACCTTTAAGAAGAACTTTGAGAATTATTGTGTTACCTCTGTCTTACCAGATATGCTTCACAGGTGAGGCAAAAAATTCTTAGTTGGTATATGGTTCAGGAATATCCTCTGAGTTAATAATCAAGTAATCTTTGGTTCATTTCAGTTTCTTTTCCTTTTTTCCCTTCAACTTATTTATCATTCAAAAAGACTTTGTGAAAGGTTATGGCAAAAAAGTTTTGAAAGATCTACAAAGTTGTAGTGAAATTATGTATATGGTATTGAACACTTCCTCACAGGTCATGTCACATGTGAGGAATTTTACTAGTCACAGTGAAACATTGGGGCCATCTGTTTAATTCTATTAATAAGGTACTTTATTCATATGTAAACTTTTGGACTATGAGAATTTTCATTTTGGAGGCCTCTCCATTCCATTATATATTCTATTTCCCCAAATATAGACCTGTATAATTAAAGGACCTTCCAACAGGATAGCAAATCAACCCTACAATATTAGATGAGTTATAATAGATATAGCAAATATTGGCAATGCTCACACCCACATCACCACCCTTCAGTGTGCACTCCTCATCCCTTGTCCAGGTTATCTACATGACTCGAGTTTTCTGGTTTTTTTTGTGTGTGTATATATTTGTTGTTTTCATTTTAGCTGGAACCTTGGCAGGTGAGGATAGACAGGCAGGCCAAAAATACAGGACAATGAACATCTCCTAGGGAGGACCCTTCAACCAATATTCTCAGAAACTGGTGAGTAAATACACCAGCCTGCCCTTGCCATGAATAGATATATCTGAGGCATACACTTTGCAGCACTTTCCAGGGGGATTGAGTTTCAGCAGTCTCCGGTGTGGAAGCTATCAGCCATCCCCTCTGTTATATCACTTCTCTGCTTCCATACCAGTGTTCCCTGCATTTTCCAAATAAAGTACTTGCACTTTAATTCTGCTTCTGGAAGACCAAAACTTAAACTATGTGCCTCCACATTCTTTAAATAAACACTTGCTAAATATCTTGTATGTTCTACTTACTAGAAATACAGCAGTCAATAAAATGGTCAAAGTCCCAGCTTTAATGGAACCTTCCATTCTGGTGGATAAAATTTTTTTTAAAAATAATACGGAAAGAGGAAAACACAGACGTGTGTGTGTGTGTGTGTGTGTGTGTGTGTGTGTGTGACAGAGAGAGAGAGAGAGAGAGAGAACAAAGGGATAGGAATTAAGGGAATGCAAAGGATGAGGAACTGAATTATGATGACCAGGGAGATGACACTGATAAGAAGATACTGGAACAGAGACCAAAAGAGATGAAGAGGCTACGCATGTGAATGTTGGCAGAAGAAATGCGCTAACTGGGATCCCAGGGTGGCGCAGCGGTTTGGCGCCTGCCTTTGGCCCAGGGCGCGATCCTGGAGACCCGGGATCGAATCCCACGTCGGGCTCCCGGTGCATGGAGCCTGCTTCTCCCTCTGCCTATGTCTCTGCCTCTCTCTCTCTCTCTCTCTCTCTCTCTCTCTCTGTGTGTCTCTCATGAATAAATAAACCAAATCTTAAATAAATAAATACTTTGGTTTATATGACAAATGAAATGAGAAGCCATAGAAGGCTCTAATAAGAGAAGTAATGACCTGACTTCAGTTTTATTATCATCACACTGGCAGTAATGACAACAGCTTGTAGAATACTGGGCACATTTTGAAGGCAGAGCCAATAGGAGTTGCTAATGGTTGGAAATGAAGTAGGAAAAACTAATAGGATTCAGGAATAGTCTCAAATTGGGGGGGGGGGTTGTTTGTTTTTGTT
The DNA here is from genome assembly GCF_011100685.1 of Canis lupus familiaris. Taxonomy (NCBI): domain Eukaryota; kingdom Metazoa; phylum Chordata; class Mammalia; order Carnivora; family Canidae; genus Canis; species Canis lupus. Next base: position 47,177,676 of record NC_049232.1, read on the forward strand.
AATTTTTGTTTTTATTTCAGCAGCTGGATAGCAGAAGATAAGGAAACTCCAGAAAGATTAGGAATTTGATCATGAACATGTTCAGTTTAAGCTCTATCTGAAATCTAAATACTCCAAGTTGAATATGCAGATAGGCATAAGAATCTAGAATCTTAAGAGCTAAGGGCTAGAGATGTACATTTTAGAGTTGTCCTCAATCAGAGGTAAACTAAAAGTGAGAAGACTTGATGGCATCATCAGGAAATAGTGTATACAAGGAAGATAAGACTGAGGTCTGAACACTCCAACATTCACAGGTCTGGACAATGAGGATCGACTAGTAAAGGATACTGAGAAGCAGGAAATGAAGCAAGGAGAAGACCACAATGGAACCATCTGTAGTTCTGTCTACTTTCCTGTAAATACAAACTTTATAAAATGCACATATAGTCCTGTTAATTAAAAAAAAAAAATGAAACAGGTAAAACTTTGTGTTCCAAAAGTAGCAAAAATATCAAAATGTTTTACTAAAATTCACAGTAAGGGGGCACCTGGGTGGTCCAGTTGGTTGAGCCCCTGATTCTTGGTTTCAGCTCAGGTCATGGATTCAGTCGTGAGATCAAGCCCAGCATGGGACTCCAAGCTCGGCACAGAGATTCTCTCTCTTAAGATTTTCTCTCTCCTTCTCCCTCTGCCCCTCCCTCCACATGCACTCTCTCTCTCCCTCTGTCCCTGCCTCTCTCTGTTTAAAATAAATAAAATCTTGGGATGCCTGGGTGGCTCCATGGTTGAGCATCTGCCTCTGGCTCAAGGCGTGATCCCCGGGGTCCCAGGATCAAGTTCCACATCAGGCTCCCCAGACTGAGCCTGCTTCTCCCTCTGCCTATTTCTCTGCCCCCCTCTCTGTGTCTCTCATGAATAAATAAATAAAATCTTCAAAAAATAAAATAATAAAATAAAATAAAATAAATATTAAAAAATAAAAAATAAAATTCACAGTTTTTTAATATAATTTAATATTACACTCAATATAAAATAAAGAAGTTTTTTTTCTGTGAATTGTTATATATATTTAAGATTTTATTTTTACTTATCCATGAGAGATACAGAGAGAGGGGCAGAAGTAGAGAAAGAAGCAGCAGGCTCCCAGCAGGGAGCCCGATGTGGCACTGGATCCTCAGACCCTGAGCCTAAAGCACTCAACTGCTGAGCCACCCAGGCATCCCTAGGCCATATATATTTAGATTTCTTTAAAAATAGATATCACCAGGGAACAAATACATAAAGCTAAAGTTAAGATAAATGTAGTACATAAAAATCACTAGGTTAAGTTGCTCAAAAAAGATTTTATATTTGTGTGTGTGTGTGTGTGTGTGTGTGTGTATAAATACACAGATCCAAGGGGGCCAAGAAGGAATCTACATTTAAATAGGAATCCTGATAATTTTCATTTTATAGATGAGAAAAACAAAATAGGGTCTTCAGGAGATTAAGTTATACATATTCTTACAGCTACTAAATGGTAAAAGTAACATCTGAATGCAGCTAATAGAAGGAAGATACATAATTACACATTAAAGTAACAATTATTCTTTCAGAAGAAACTAAGAATGGCATGATGTATATGATTAAAAACCATCAAATGAAAGTACACAAGTATAAATGGTATAATGGAAAAGAAAGAAGTATCTGTGATTTTGCATCCAAACTCTATCACTTAGGTGTTGCCATAAGCAACACTTACTTAACTTACCTAAACCTCAATCTCTTCATCTGGGAAATGGGAACAGTATCAATCCTCACAGTGCTCAAACTGTGTTTTTCAAAACTCAAAAAATACATTGGTTTCTTAATCTAGAATGTGCTGCAGTTTTGAAGCATGAAATCATTGTTTCTCATACACACAAAAAGCATTTGCATTACTGTATAGATACATAAAAATTAATCATTAGAAGGAAAATTAAACGTTTCCCAATAAATGGATGCAAACCAAATAGCATCTTATATTCAGAGTCAGTTGAATGTAAGCACCACTTAGGTGGCCAGATGTCTTCCTCAGCAGTTACATGTTGTCTTCATACTTTGGTCTAGTACTACTGAAACACATTTACCACTATATCCAGGTTCTGTGAATCAGCACCCCTACTTTTTCTCTCTTAGTCATTGGAAGAAACAAGCTTCATTTAGTTGGACTCAGTGAAATGAACCTTTATTTTTCTGTAGATCTATCTGAAGATATGTACAATTATACAAGGTGAACAAAATAAAATCATTCAAGAGGTAATAACTATCTTCCACATTGTAGCAAATATCCCTCCAGAAACACCAGAAAGATCACCAAGGCATTATCAATTTCATAAAACATGGAAGATATAAGTGAATTTAATAATTAGCCATGATCCTTTGGTCACCAGTCAGTGACCAGCCTTTAAATTAGAATACATCATCTATACAGACATTAGAATGACTTCCTTCAGCACTCTACCATCCATTAGCCACCTTTTTCTAAAGTAAGGAACATTATATCTCATGAAGTAATTCTTCATGTAAAGGCATTAGCTAATATCTATTCATTAGCTAAGAAAGAGGGAATTATATTTCAATGAATTCAATTAACATAAATGCCAATGGCACAATTTGTAAAAACTGCTAAAAATCTCTGGAGAAAAGGGACAAGAATAAATAATGATAGCAATGACCAACAGTTCACCCTTACGAGTGCTAACTATATGTAAGACACTATAAGGTCTTTGCATCACTCAAATTAATAGTCAAAACAACTTAAGAAGCATTATTTTTTCAAGCATACTTAGAGAAAAAGAATTAAGGACTTCAGCTGCCTAAGCTCACCTAGAGAGTAAATAGTGAAATCAGGTTAGATGAACCAATGCCAGAATCTGCACTCTTACCCTCCTGTTTACTCTCTTTTAGTTGAGTTCTATTCTTTGTCCTATTATGTCTATGTCATGCTAATTTTCACATTATCATGCTAACATTGGTAATCAATAACACAGCAAATAGTATTAAGTATTTGTTGCATTATCATTACTATCCCCAGTTAGAAAGATATAATTAGGACCTTTTCTAAATACGGAAAATAGAATAGTTCAATATTAGCTTTAACAAAAACTTAATGGAAGTTTGTTTTTTTTAATGCAATTTTATAAATATGTAGTAACTAGAAATTTTTATTCAAAGTAATTGTAACAAAAATATCCACTTTTATTTTTAGTCACCTGAAGTTATCTTTCATAGGTTTGGTTTGGAAGAGGAATAAATCTATTCACATTACATTTTGACACTCTGGAAACCATGTGTAATTTTAGTATATGAGGAAAGGTTCTTTTAGTGGAAGGTACTATGTTCTGGATAAAATCTCTATAGTTCATCCAGGCAATTCATCTTGCTTCCCAAAAGTTCTTAATTTCAGCCATCCCAAGATGATTACAGTTAACAAAGCTTTTGGCAAGGGAAGCCTTAGACACAAGTTTTAGATTACTTCTCCCCAACCTAGTTGGTAGAATGGGAAAATCTTGTATTAAATGCAATGGTTCTGTTAATACACAGCAAGGGAGAAGCCATTTATTCAGCCAGATATTCTAACTTCAGTTGTTCCCCAGAGTAAAAAACGGGCACTTTGAGAAATTCATTCACTTTTTCAGACCTCTTGGGAAGTTTGCAAGATCTGCTCCAATGTGCTAAATGGCACCCCAGTGAGCTCTGAAAATGCATGTATCTAACACAGTACCCAACTCACTTTTTAGATGTAGTTTATACTTTAGGGGAAGCATCTAATATTTTACTATGAGTTTCTCTTGGTGGCTCACTTTATAGCTCTTTAGATGCTATATACCTATAAAACGATCTAGATTAGCATAGAGCATCCCAAGACAATAATGTAAAGAACCCTAAAATGTTTACAACAATAGTGTAATTCCTTAGTGTAATCCCCAATAGCATGAAACATGGAAATATATCCACTTGAGTGCTAGATGTCTTTGAAATATAGTGCTATGAGAACTTTGCTTTTATTGTGGGGAAAAAGCAAAGAACTCATAATTAACTTGTATTCTAGTGGCTGACAAAATGAAAAGTGACTCAATCCCAGGTTCAATTAACATATTTATTATATCCTTACTGAAATGCAGAAATACATTGGCTTGTGCTTATATAAATCCTATCATATTTCCAGTGGGAGAACACAAATTTCAACATTTTATATGGATGTCCATGAACTATTTTCGCCAATAGGAAAATAGCACAACAGGCAAATTTTATATGTAGTTCCTAAATTATTCTCAACTATCTAGACAACTTAATAATAATATTCATTCTTTATCAAATACTTCATTACCTTATTAATTCTCCTTTATATTTTTCTCAGTCTCTATTGTTTAATTTCCTGACATTTCACATTCTCTTTCTCTTATTGGTTCATTTCCCCTCCCTGTCTCTCAATTTCCTTCTCTTTTGTAACCTGTAACAATAAATTCATTCATTTTTTTGCCCTCGGTCATCCCCTAAATAAAATGGATTAACTATTATGAGCTATGTAGCATATATGCTATGGAGATCTACTTATCTTTTTCCTTCCACATCTTTGAAGAAGATAATAAAAAAATACAGTATAGCTAAATCCATATGAATGAGTCTTTACCACCACCATGAGAACAATTCTTTTTTTTTAATATTTATTTTTTAAAAAATGTATTTATTCATGAGAGGCACAGAGAGAGAGAGAGAGACAGAGGCAGAGAGAGAGGCAGAGACACAGGCAGAGGGAGAAGCAGGCTCCATGTAAGGAGCCTGATGTGGGACTCGATCCCAGGACTCCAGGATCACACCTTGGGTCGAAGGCAGGTGCTAAACCGCTGAGCCACCCAGGGATCCCCCATGAGAACAATTCAAATGTGATGTCTAAACCACACTCACATAGACAAAAATAATTGAAGTTTCTTGTCTCACACATTCCCCATATCAAACTGTCATTGGGTCCAGCTAGATCAGATGACATCACTGCATTGGGCTATTAATGCATCAGTGCATTAGGTTAGCACTTCAGGACTATTCCATCCCTAGGGTCATTGATGTAAAATCATAATAAAAATTGCAATACCAACTTATATTTGAATAGTGTTTTGTTTTCTTCAAATGACTTTTACATATATCATCTCATTTCTTGTTCATAATACTATACTAGTAATTCAGAGAAAAAAATTCAGAATACTAAGTAATTCAGAGAAAAAAATTCAAAATATTGTCACTATCCCTTATACAAGGAAACAAAGATCAAATAAGAATAAGTGATTTGTTCAACACCCAATTAATCAATGTTTTGGCCTAGACCCAAATTCTGATCAAATGTTGCGAATAAAATGCTATTATGTATCTCATCTACACAAGCACACTTAGATATAACAGGAATTATCAAAATAGTTAAGATCTCACATCAGGGGGAGCTGTTGGGAGATGCAGTGAAAATTTTGCACTGTAGTTACATTTTTTTCAGGGGTAGGCGTGCACAGGGCCTGCACCATGGGCAAGTAATACACATGTAATAAAGTCATGACTCTCATTAACTTCTTGCTTTCATCTGGTTTCTCTAACATCTTTCAGTCAGAATTTTAACAATCATTCTGACTCAAATTATCACAAAGAAACAACAGGAAACCATTTTTACGAGTGTGCTCTACTCCCATGTTCACTGGAGCATAATTCACAGTATCCAAGATATGGAAACAACCTAAATATCCATCCACAGATGAATGGATAAAGAAAATGTAAAGCATTAAATTTCACTTCAAATAATTAATATACATATGCAAATATGAATGAAAAGTTTTGCACTTCAAACCTGCAGCACATTTTAGATTAAGAAATGTTTTTAGGGACGCCCAGGTGGCTCAGCGGTTGAGCACCTGCCCCTGATCTGCGGTCTCGGGATCAAGTCCCACATCAGGCTCCCTGCATGGAGCCTGCTTCTCCCTCTGCCTACGTCTCTGCCTTTCTCTCTCTGTGTCTTTCATGAATAAACAAATAAAAACTTAAAAAAAAAGAAAAAAGAAATGTTTTTAATTGAGTCTTAAAACCAGTTTGAGTATGGTGAGGACAGATGTTGTTTCCATTTACAGATGAAGAGTCTGAAGCTTAGGTAGGTTAAGTAATTTGCTTACTTACTACTACACTAAGTGGTAGAAATATCTGATTTCTCTGCTGGTCTTAATTCAAAAAACTAACTGTATTTAGGATCAATCAGTTATAAAAGTGATCTGAGAGATGTTTTTAAGCATAAAATAATCTCATGGGTTTTGCTACATCTTGACAATTGTGCTATCTTTCCACCCATTTATCCAGATTTTTTTAATCAAAAATAAAAAAAAATGACCTGAAACTCTGCTCCATTTAAGTAATGTAAATAAAGCCTTGAGACTTAATAAGAAAATAACACAACATACAACACAGGGCATTGTTTTATTACCATTGAAATGATATATGGTAATAACTTAAGGGTTAGACTCCAACTATATTTTTTCAGTATTTGTGATGAAGAGAGAAATATACCAGTTCTTCAGGGAATATAGTCACACATGTGATATGTATTACATCTGCAAATACGTGAGTTTTATATTTCTCAGGGGAGAGTAGGCACTCCAGTTTTGAGTTTATTGGTTAACCCTATGACACACTTCTGTTATTTATGTCTACTGTTAGTGCATGGTGCCATGATGAAAAGGTGACCAAGGGATGCTTTAGCAGAACCAATTACTTCTTCTCGTCTTCTCTCCTACTGATAGTCTTACTCTGATACTGATCATATTTAACTAGTAAAATTGGATAGATGAGCCCAAGTCTGCCACCTACTCTGCTTACTGAGGAACAGATACAGCCATCTCATCCTTATTATTCCATGGCGTAATACCTTGCCCATAACAGATGTTTGGGAAAGGTTAGTAGCACTAGACTAAGACTTAAATATTTACAATTATTTACAGGATGCAAGCAAACACTGGTCAATACACATGCAAAACCCTTTTGGGATACAATAGTGTTTCTAAGCACTGATTATCTAGGAGTCTCCCTATTTCTTAAGAATCAGAGGAGTTCAATTCCTAATAAATGGGTTGAGTCACATTTAATCAATGAAGGTATGGAATTAAGCAGTGATACTCAGTGGAAAGATTTTTAGAGGATTCGTTGGGGTGATAAAAATTCTTCAGACAGAAGTTGCAAATTCAGCAACCTCTATAAAGGGAAGAATGAATTTAAGGAAGAGAAAGCACAGGATGGCTGAAGGCATATGTTTAACAACCATATGTTTTGCTGAGTGCTCCCATTCACAGTTTAATGAGAGATCCAATATAAAATTCCTCTTACACCTTAGTGCTTAAGGTAAAACACTGAAATGGCTAACATATGCTCAGAATGATTTAGACACTCATCTTCTCATGCATATATATCTCTCTTCCAGAGAAACATAATATGGAACGCAGGGCTCTGGAACTAATGAATCCAACTATGGAGACAAAAGTTAGGCACAAATACACCAAAAAGTACTGACAAAGGTAAATGTATAAAAAAAGTAGGGTTTCTTTTTTAACCAACACCATACATGAAAACCCCAATCCTTTTACTTCATAGTCTATTCACAGAAATAAGAATTATATTATCAGGTGTGTCTACTTCAGAAGAAAGGATTCCTGCTTTGTCAACTTACAGTAAATATAGGTTTGGCAAAAACAAAAACAAAAACAAAAAAGCTCTGGACGGTTTTTTTTTTTTTTTTTTTTTTTTTTTTTTTTTAATTAGATAAGCCCTATTCATGTTTCTAAGGAGCTAGGAAGAGGGAAAAGCAAGAATCCAAGCTCCAAGTGGAAACAATATTCATCATTAGAAGGATCCATTACTTGGGGAAGAAACAAGAAAAGAGGCTAAGGTCTTGGAAGCCTTTACGGAAAGTAAGAATAGAGTTGGACCGATAAGAAATTGCATATCTTTCACAGAGAAAGGAAGAACAGGAGTAATGGCACATACATAAACATTACAATGGGAATTAAGGAAGCCAGTGAGTAGTGAGGAGACTGAGCTAAGGAGAGCAGAGTGCTGGGGAAAAATAGGAAATAGGACTGCGACAGACAATATATAAGCTTTAAGGTAAGGTATAGGGATTTAAGGAAAGATGAGGATTTTAGGCAGAGACATGAGAGCAAGGATGTAATTTTTTTAAAGGAAGATTAGCCTAGTCATGTGAATTGAAGAAGAAACAAGCGTCGGTGAAGATATCTCAGAGACTCTTGTTGAAACACTGGCTTCCGTGTGTGTGTGTGTGTGTGTGTGTGTGTGTGTGTGTGTGTGTGTGTGTGTTTGTTTGTTTTTGCTAGGGATTCCACTAAACTATATACTGCACAAGACAGAGAGTATCTGGGACAATTCTCTAATCCAACAACTGCACAATGCTTTTCTTTATTCAGATCAAGCTCTAGATAGGTAATTACAGAAGGAAGGGGGGTGGTAAATAAAGTGCAAAGGGATAGGAAAAGAAGGCCCACTGTTAAAATTTAAGAATGAGATGATGGAAGCCTGGTAAGCACGTGGCAGTGGGAAGATAACCCTAAGGATCTGAGCCAAATGTGCCTTCTTCTCACATATTTCAAAAATAGAGCTGCATATGCAAGTGTAATTTATGTGAATCCCAGTAAAAAAAAACAAGAACCCTAAGGGCCTAAAGATATGATTTAATCCCTATCAATTATATTATACTTTTTAAATTATATTATACTTTTTTTAAGATTTTATTTATTTGACAGAAAGAGAGTGAACAAGCACAAGCAGAGGATGCTGCAGAGGGAGAAGGAGAAGCAGACTCCCTGCTGAGCAGGGAGCCCAATGCTGGGGCTTAATCCCAGGGATCAGGACCTGAGCTGTAGGCAGATGCTTAAGCAACTGAAGCACCTAGACACCTCTCACTCATATTATTGATAATAAAACTGACATGCAGAGATCCACAATTATAGAAATCCATAGGGAAAATCCAGGTAAGTAATAAAAGCAATGAAACCATCACTGTGGGTGCCTGGGTGGCTCAGTGGCTGAGGATCTGCCTTTAGCTCATGTCATGATCCTGGGCTCCTGGGATAGAGTCCCACATTAGGTTCCCTCTAGGGAGCCTGTTTCTCCCTCTGCCTATGTCTCTGCCTCTCTCTCTCTCTCTCTCTCTCTCTCTCTCTCGGTGTCTCTCATGAATGGATGGATAAAATCTCAAAAAAAAAATTACTGTAGCTATTTGATTGTCACTGTGCCTCATTTTCCTCATCTTTAAAATCAGAGGAACACATATAAGACTAACCACAGACAGATTAGTCTGATTAACCATAAACAGTAATGCTTTGATTTTTACTACAGATCAAGAAAATGAATGTCCATATTTTGTTTGCTTTGTTTTGGGTTTTGTTTTACATAACATTTCCTTATTCATTTCTTTGCTCTCAATATGGAGCACATTTCAAATAAAAGTTTTAAACAGATTAAGATAACATATAACTTTGCTAGAAGAAAGTGTCTGTTTATCATGAAATAGCACAAATATTGGGGTTAAATTGATGTTGCATATGGCACTGAAGATAGAAGAGTAAAAAAACATATATATATGGTGATATATATATATATATATCCAAATCTTGGAATAATGCTCTGCTTTGTTAAATTACCGGTGATCCTGCAAAAGATTTTATTTTCTTTCTGTTTTCTCACACTACAAAGTTTCTGAAAACTTACCAGTTTTCTCCTTTGTAGAGAACAAAAATACAATTTTGCATATAGAAGAATCTTGAGGGATCCCTGGGTGGCTCAGCGGTTTGGCACCTGCCTTTGGCCCAGGGCGCAATCCTGGAGACCTGGGATCGAATCCCACGTCAGGCTCCCGGTGCATGGAGCCTGCTTCTCCCTCTGCCTGTCTCTGCCTCTCTCTCTCTCTCTGTGTGACTATCATAAATAAATTTAAAAAAAAAATAAAAAAAAGAAGAATCTTGAAAATATTTTCAGTTTTACAAGGTCAGAAACCAAGGTACCTAGTGGTCATGTGTCTTGCTCAATAATAATACTTACATCAGCTAGTCCCTCATAGTTTCTTCTCTCTGCCTACCATAAGATTCTGGCTAGACTTCCTTTCACACTCAAGCAGAATAGTGACCTGCTACTAAATGTATATTGTTCACAATATGATTTCTCAATTAATATCTCTTCTCTGGGTTATAACAACTGAGGGGTCTGAGCTTTGATTATATTCTTTCTGTCTGGCAAGTTTCTTTCAAGGCAGTGACTGAAATTCAATTAGTTGAATCAATACAGAACTCATTCTATGCAGGTTTTTATACTTGGCCTCACAATTCAAAACCTGTGTTTTGTTTTTTTTTTAATGCGGACTTTGTTTTCAGATATGATTTCCTGAACTAATGCTCATAACTAGACCTTGCCTGTTACACACTGGCCTTTTAAAACTACTGTAGTAGGTTTTTGTTTGTTTTTACTACATAAAAGTAATCAAGCAATTAGACATGTTCTTCTAAGCAAACTTATTCACTCTCTTCTCTGTGGGCCAAATGGTACTCTTTTCATTGTTATATAATAGCACTTATCAAAGGGCTAGTTAATTTCTGTATACATTCTCTCTTACTGAGTTCTGAAGACAGTTTTGTCCCAATATCTAGCATGTTATCTGGTGCTTGCCTCAGCATACAATATACATTTCTGAATAAGTGAGCCCAAATAATCAGTGAACCAAGCAAGGTCAAACTATTCTCTTTGAGCCAAAAAATACAGACACATTATAACGAAATGCCTTGTCTTTCTTTCATAGCTAATACCATGCTTCTTACATTGCATTCAAATACATATTTATTGACTCAATAATCAACAGCTTGAGTGGGCTCTGACCAGTATAGACCTGGACACATCCATATGGGTACAGTGAAAAAAAGGATCTGGTTAATTAATCTGGTTATCTAATTTTTGAAAATATAAAAATGGGTTAGATAATACACAAAAAAAAGCATCTCTCTCTCATTTTGCAAAATAATTTTTTGGAAATAAATATGGACTTTATTTTGTAAAATGGAGGAAAAGAGGACATTTATGACAAATACAAATGTCTAATAATCTGAGATACTGTATATTCTTTTACTATCTGTAAAGATTCATTTTCAGCAAGTGCAATATGGATATCTACTTGAAAATTATCTTCCCATGTGAAAAATTACATGATAAATATAAATGAATGTTATAGTCATTTGCTTTTGGTTACCATGCTTTTATTTAAAGATTCTTCTCAAAATTAATCTTTAATGTGCCTAAAATACAGATAGTTACAAAATAATGGTTACATGTTATAGAATTATACTTAAAATACTTTATGTTAACATCAATGTTAAAAGTCCTCCTCTAGAAATTCAAATCAATAATACCTAAATTCATTTTATCCAATAAAAAATTTAAAAATTTAGTTGTATAGTTTTTAGGCTAAAATCCACTAGCACATATTAAGACTAACAACTGAAAGCAAGTAATATTTTTGCAATCTAAGATCATAGATTAAAAAATTGTGGTGTCAGATCTTTAGGTATGCAAGCAGTTCCCTCTCTTAAGCTGCCTACATACTTATAAGACTATATATATATATATATGTTCAACATTTTCCTAGGAAGCATTAATTTTTCTCTGCTAAAAGTTATTACCTCCAGGTGTCCAGAGAAATACAAATATTCCCTTCTTCTTCCTTCATTTGCATACTTCGGCCCTTCTTATACCCACTAACAATGCAACTCTCACCTACCCATTACAACTGGCACAAAAGTCTCTGAATGCCAGCATCAATAAACCTCTTTAAACTGCTCTCCACACTCTTAGAATTTTCTGGCTAACAGACAGATCTGATCAGTCTTCAGGGTTATATTAATGTCTACAGAAAGCCAAACACTTAACATCATTGAATGACATATGGAATTTTTTAGAATTTTATAATACATCTATTATAGAATTACTAAGGAGTATAATAGTTACCTATAATCACAGTACCTTGAGTGGAAACAAGTTTGAGGAAAAAGACTACATCTTAATCATCATTTCATTTCTAGAATTGAGTACATAGTAAGTACTGAATACATGTCAAAATAAATGCGGAATGTATGCATGTTAATCATGGCTAAATGAAGATTTAATGACATTATTTCCCATTCAAGTTCCTGCTAATTTGACTATGGTTAGGCCAACAGGCTTCCCCACGTACCTTTAAATATCTTAATTAATAGATACTAACAGGGTGTTATTTTAATAAGCAGATTACCCACAGATACAAGCTTACTTTTATAAAATGATCTACTCTAATCGTCCGAGCCTGATGAGAATAGGACAGAAAGAGACAGAAAAGAGAGTAAGGGAGAGCGTTATTGAAATGTATCTCCTGCATAGTGCCATAATCCCAAGCCGCCTGAGATACACATCATGATTATCTTCCTACTACAATTGTGTGAATTTGCTGAGATGTATGTGTAACAGTAAATACACTTTGATGAAATGTGTGTTTCAATCTGGAAGACTTCAGTTCAACTTTACTATAAATCTCATTTCTACCACTTTGTGGTGGCTTTTACTTGTATTAAAGCTGTCTGATGGCAAAATGGACGACCTTTTCCCTTACTGAAGCCATACAATGAGTCATATTGTTCCTCAAGAAAGAGAGTCCTTTTATTAAAAAAACAGCTACTATAGTTCCCTGATGATGCATCCATAGTATCTCTAGTAACAGATGAGAAAATGTTCCTTTCACAGATTGCATCTATTTTTCAAACATTTGCGAGGTCTCAGCTTCATAAAAAGGAGAGAAAAATGAAAGAAAAAAAAACAAGGAATAAACTGAAACTCCCTGATTTTTGAAAATAGAAGCAAAATAAAGAATACTGTGCATCTGGTAAACACTGTGAGGAATCATTTCCAGGTCAATGCATGCTATAGCTCCCTTTGCAAGTATTAAAACATTAAAATCTTTGTGTATAATGAAATGCTAGACTATTTTTTAATGTATTACAGTGAGAACTCGTGTTCAGAATATATATATATATATATATATATGTTTAAATGTCAAACAAAAAATACATATATAAAATCACAAGAAATTCTACGTCTCATCAATTGTATAATAACTGACTCCCTAGGCAATATTCTCTTCTCTAGATCATCCACAGAAAACTATAGATACTTCTATTATTGCTATTCTATCATGACATTGTAATTTTACCAGCTTGAGTTGCTTAAGGATAGGAACCAAAATTCCATGTTTGTACCAGTGCCTAAAAACTAGGCAGGCTTTCTACAAATGACCCTTAGGTAACTGATTAAATGAAATTTAGAAAATTTTCATTCTAATGTGATATTAATACAATGATTTATCTTATTTCATTCCCTGATTTTTAATTTAATTATTTTAGATATAGGAAGGGGGATAGAAGGGGAAAGAGAGAGAGAGAGAGAGAGAGAGAGAGAGAGAGAAACTTCTTTATTTTTTAAAGATTCATTTACTTATTTTAGAGAAAGAGAGAGAGAACACAGTGAGGAGGAGCAGAGGGAGAGCAAGAGAGAGACTCAAGCACACTCCATGCCTAGCATTGAGTCTGACATCAAGTTCAATCCCACACACCTAAGATCATGACCTGAGTGAACACCAAGAGTTAAATGCTTAAACCACTGTGCCACCCAGGTGCCCCCTGGAGAGAGAGAATCTAAGCAAGCTCCATGCCCAGTGTGGGCCTCACGCCAGGCTATCTCACGACCCTGCGATCATGACCTCAGCCAAGATCAAGAGTCAGATGCTTAACCAACTGAGCCACCCAAATCCCCTCATTCCCTGGTTTTTAGGTCTTATTTCTGTTTATGCTAAAAGCATTGATGCTATATTATATGTAGAAAGAACAATACATACATTTATATGATGTATGTCAACTATGCAGTTTAGAAAATGATGCATAAATACTGGAAGCAAATGTCCCAAAACATTAGGAATTGCTTCTGACTATTGGATTCATTTTCATTTTCCTTTATTAATCTTCAATTATTTTTGTATTTAATATGTAATTCTTTGTAATCAGAGAAAACATCCCATTCTAATTCTCATTGATCTGATCAATCTAAGTTGTGATGGGCACCTACGCTTACATGAACCACCTCTAGGGATAAGACTTGCATCTTAATTGCCTATAAAATCACATATTCCTCATTCAAAATAAATGAAGTCATTACCAATCCCCATATCTGGACAGTATGGCTAGAACATATTCTACCAGCAACATATTTAAACTGAACTAAAAAACACAAAACAACAAAATGAGAATAATGTTTCAAGAATATTAGTATCCCCAAAAAGAATATTAATATCCAAGCAGTGAGATTTTTTCAATAAGGTGAAAATATTATGTCACATTTCACCCAGTGTTATAAACCAGTGATTAGTTTATAAGGAGAAAGTACATATCTATAAAGAGAATTTTTAAAAAGATATGATAATAATATATGTAACATGCAGTAAACAATACAGAAGAAATAAAAGGAGACAAAAATGTGTGTAATAACATGTCAACTTATTACCTTAGAAAGTTGAGGTCTAGATCTTACTCAGAAAATTAAAAGAACACAGTTCTACATCAAATGAAGAATTGTATTCAGTTATAAATTATAGCAGTAATTCTGTAAGGCAGAGACTTTACACAATGTTTTTCTTTTTTTTCATAAGAATTTATTTATTTGAGAGGAGAGAAAGAAAACACAAGCAGAGGGAAGGAGCAGAGAGTGAGAAGCAGACTCCTCACTAAGCAGGGAGTCTGATGTGGGACTCGATCCAAGGACCCTGGGATCATGACCTGAGCTGAAAGCAGACACTTAACTGATTAAGCCTCCCAGGTGCCACTATACATGGTTTTTCTTAAACAGAATTAGAAATTATTTTAATTTCTTGATTGTTCTAAGATTTCCAGAGTACAATTTCATTTTTAGGAAAAGAACTTTTTGTAAAATAGATTTGTGTTCGAACTCTGCTTAAAAACTTAAAACTGTGCCCTAGACAGTTTGTCTAACTGCTGTAAACTTCCCTTTTACATCAATAAAGTGGGAATAATACCTAACTCATAGTGATGCTAGCAGGAATACATGAAGTACGGTAGGTAGAGTAACTAATACAGTGTGCTTAGTAGCAACTTAGTAGGTGGAGTAGGGGCCTCCAAGGAGAGATTAAACTTGTAGAAAGTAGGTGATAACAAACTTTCCTGATTCTTTAGGCAAACAAGCTATACTGAAGATTTTTTAAAAGTATGACCCCTAACCATGAAGTGCAATATGTTTTACAGATGACTAGCTACCCAAAAAGATCTTCTCCCTCTCAGCAAACTGACACTTGCTACACAGAAGAATATTTGAGACTATGGTAGAAATCAGTCAATCTTCCAGATCCTATCTTCTAGCTGTTCACATAAAAGTTACAACTGCAGACTGAATCCTTTCATGTGTCAAGAAGGCAGACCAGTATTTGTGGATTCTCAGAAATAAGAACCATCTAGGCTATGTGTGCACTGATAAATGTGGGCAGTTGAGAGTGTGTCTCAGGTAATAAAGTCATAGAATTCCCTCTGTATAAGAGAGATACTATCTTGCGAGAGAGAGAGAGAGAGAGAGAGAGAGAGTGAGAGAGAGAGAGAGAGTGTGTGTGTGTGTGTGTAACTGATTGCAAATATACCTACAACTCTTCATACCACATTTAAAATGTGACTTCACCACTCCTCCCAATCAACAGATGTAACATATGTATTCTTTGGAACCTGTCTAGGCTACCTTTGTGACTTGCTAATGTCCAATGCAATGTGATAGAAATGATTCTGTAACTGTTCTGAACGTAGATCTCAAGAGGCCATGCACTCTTTCTTAGAGTCCTATTCCCCATGTGAGCAAGGCTAAGCTAGCCTGCTGGATGATCAGAGACATGAGGCCCAATCTCTCTCTTTGCGCTGGATGTCAGCTACCCAATAGCCAGATGTGTGAGTGAAGCCATTTAGAAGGGCTGTCAGCAGAAGTTAGAAAAATGGATGAGCCAGCCAACATCAGTCAAGCCTGGTTCATAACACAAGAGTGACCTAGCAAATCCAGATTCTTGGGCAATAGATATGTTTATTATTGAGATGAATTTTGGGTAGTTTGCTACACAGCAATAGCTAAACACATGGTGTGAGGTTTAAAGCATGACCTGGGGAAAAAATGAAAATACTCAGCCCTCCTTACTTCCTTCATACTTGTTCTGTGGAAACAAGAGTATTTAACCTTTCATTCTTGGAACTCTTCAAAAGCTAGATTATTGTTTTCGCCATCTCTGAATGCTCAATTCCTGCTTAGAGAGTGATCCAAATGTAAGGAATATGGACTTTGAGATTAGATTTCACAGGTTTGAAATTTGCCTGAGTGATGTTAGGTAAATTGCTTCATGTTTACAAGCTCAAGTTACATAATCTCAGATACAGTCTCATCATGTAATGTACCTAATAGGAATTAAGATAAAGAATGCACCATCATAATGACTGATGTTGATACACAGTAAGCATAATTATGTTAATTATTATCAGATTGCTCAAAAAAGCACCGTTAAAATCAACATTTACAATGTACAAGCAGAGAACTCTGAGGCCTTTATCATCTCGAGCCCTATAATCATAGAGTTCAGTATATACCCTTCAGGAATTTCACTAGTATGTGATTGGTCATGCTTAGAATGACTATTTTTTGGACTGAGGATGATGAAAATAGTGATAGATTTTATATGAAGACTGTCAGCTTCATGTCTCCAAACCCATTTACTTCAGTACATTAAACACTAGGAAAATACAGCACTTTAAAGGACAAATGTAAAAGCTAGTGGATGCTGCAAGCCCTAATATGTTTGTACACACAGGAGGTGGACTGGAGTGAGGGGCAAGATCCTCCCCTCTCTTCAAGCAGGTTTCTGCCTCAGTTATTCCCTAACCCCATGCTATTCTGAATACATAAAACAGTGCTGGATTCTGCAGCATGTGAATGGAGGCAGAAGTCCTACTGAAAATAAGCTCTGATTTTTTTTCCTGAAAAAGTAATGTATATATTTTCCATGTACATTTGCCAGAACTTCTGGACTGTATTTACAATCACTAACTGTTTTAGGAATGTTTTTGTACCAATTGATATGACAATGTATAGCCAGCCACTTAACAAGATAAAACTTGTTTGGTAATAACTGGTATTAGGAGCATATGCTTTACATTATTAACAACAGCAAAACTATGGAAAGAGCCCAAATGTCAATTGACTGATGAATGGATAAAAAAGATATGGTATATATACTACAATGGAATATTACTCAGCCATCAAAAGAATGAAATTTTGCCATTTGCAACAATGTGGATGGAGTTGAAGTTATGCTAAGCAAAATAAGTCAGACAGAGAAAGACAAATATGAGTGAATATGATTTCACTCACATGTGGAATCGAAGAAACAAAGCAGATGAATGTAGGGGAGGGGGAAAACAAGAGAGGGAATCACACCATAAAAGCCTCTTAACAACAGAAAACAAACTGTTTTCTGGGGGCTGATGGAGAGTGGGCAGGGAGCAGGCTGAAAGGGTGATGGATATTAAGGCAGGCACTTGTGAGCACTGGATGTTACATGTAAGTGGTGAATCACTAAATTCTACATCTAAAACCAATTTAATCATATACGGTAACTAAAATTTAAATAAAAACTTGAAATTTTTTTTAAAAGGGGGCATATGCTTTAAATGTGTTATCTGTCAGTAAAAAAAGTAAGATTATGGGGAAAAGGTGTTCTGTAAAATACTAGTATAAATTCATTTGTACTAAATTGAGCCCTATCTGGGCTCCCAAGTATAGTCACATATACTTTGTCACATGTTTGTAAAGATATCTGACATTCTCTAGGAAAAATCCGAATGATCTAAAATGCCTCTACACTGAAGTACTGTGCAAAATGATATGTCATCAATTCCATAATGCATATTTTTATTTTTCATTTTCAGCTAATGTTAGACTTACTAAAATGTTGCAAAATAATAGCTCATATACACTTCACTCAACTTCCCCTAAAAAATGCAAATTTTGCCAGTTTTTCTATTAATATCCTATTTTGGTTCCGTGATCCTCTCTAGGATCCAATATTACATTTAATTGTTTTTATTTTCTCCTCAGTTTCCTTCAACCTATGATAATCTTACTTTGTCTTTCATGATCTTGATACTTTCCAAGAGTATCAAAACAGTTCTTTTCCCCTCAAAAAGTATCTAATGTTTTCCCATGATTAGATCCTCTCATTCCATCATATAAGGGTTTCAAGATGTCACTATGTCTTACAAATGGAAATGTTAATACAGTTCGTTTGGTTAAGACAGTATGTGTGGGGTTTCCACGATGTCAAGACTTTTCCCTCTGTTTAGAGAGATACTTTAAGACAAGATGTATTCCCTGTTTCTCCTTAAACTTTTGCCCACTAAATTTATCAAATCATTAGTTTCCCTTATCTGCAACAATTATTACTGATGTGTGCATTTACGTTAAAAAACATTTTAACTTAACTATAATCAAGATCTATCTCAAAATTGATGATCCTTCACTATCAGCCATTTAGCAGTAGACAGCTGTCACTGTCTCTGTGTGATCAAACTGGCTTCTTATTTCTGGTGTCGTGATTGGACAAAGGCTACCACTGTACATTTTCAATAACAAGCCACTTATAGGTTAATAGAGGCAGGAATATCAATGCTGGTTGTCATAGGAAAGCCTTCTACTTACACTGCCTGATAACATCAAGAGTGTGCCAACAACAAAAACCACAGAAGGCATGTCAATAGCTGTGAAGTAAATCCAGCAGATAAGATATGGGGACATTGTCATGATATGCTGCATCCCAGTGACTGAGTACATAGAGAACAACAGAGTGTTATTTTATTTTATTTTTAATCTGTATTTGTAAAAAGCACAAAATGTGGTTAAAAAAATGTCAGACCCAAACTTTCTTGAAGAAATTTTGTGGGCAGCCCTGGTGGCTCAGCGGTTTAGCGCCGCCTTCTGCCCAGAGCACAATCCTGGAGACCCGGGCGGGATCCAGTCCCATGTCAGGCTCCCTGCATGGAGCCTGCTTCTCCCTCTGCCTGTTTCTCTCTGTTTCTCTCTCTCTCTCTCTCTCTCTAATAAATAAAAAAATCTTTTTTAAAAAAGAAATTTTGTGAAGGACAACTATTTTTATTTCCTTTATATTTTTATATGGACACAAAAGTAAGATATGTTTTTAAAATTAACTAAATCAACAGCTCTTCCCATAAGTTTAAAAGTCTAAGTGATAAACCACTGCGCCATTGATTTTGTTTGATAGTGTTTATTTTCTTCAGTATACTTAAGATAAATAAAATAATGAGATCTTGCTTAATCACTGGCCTTTCAATCACTTAGCAAAATACTGAATTAAAGGTGACCCAAATTTTAGGTGGAGATCAGGATCTCATTTGGCAAAGACTGTAGCTGTGCTGTGAGTTTTGGGTCCTGCAAGAGTTTCCTGTCTGAAGGGTTCTAACACAGATTAGCAGTGAAGATACAGTTCCATGTTTAGTCTTCCATTGACCAAGCAGCAAGAGAGACACTTGAACAGGGTGGTGCACAAACCACCAGACTTAAATATTTCCAAAGAAAAAACATATTTGGTTGAAAAATATGCTGCCCTCGGGAAGAAGCTTAATATAGTAGGCATATTCAGTGATTCATTTATAGCTACTAGTATACACTTCTGAAGTAAAGACACAGGAAAAGCAATGTCTATTTTTTTAAGTATTTATTTATTTATTTATTTATTTATTTATTTATTTAATTTGAGAGATGGAGAGAGCATGAGCGGGGAGAGGAGCAAAGGAGAGGAACAAGCAGAATTCAAGTTCACTGCAGAGCCTAACATGGGGCTCAATGCCATGATCCCGAGATCATGACCTGAGCTAAAATCAGAGTCAGATGCTCAACTGACTGAAACACTCACATGCCCCAAGTCAATTTCTATATTAAGGTGATTTGTCACATGCAGAACAACGATTTTCAGCCTAACTTTCCTGATATACCTGGAAGTTCATTCAGTGTTTCCAGGACACACTTCCCTCATCTATAAAATGAGATAATTGGAAATAGCAGGTTTTCTTTTTTTTTTTTTTTTGGAATGTTGATAGACTTTAAAATAGAATAAAACAAAATAAAATATTAGGGTGCAACTCACATACTAAAGGTTTTTTCCTTTATGAAAGGTTTTTTTTTTTTTTTAGAGTTAACATATTTATTTTAAGTGCCATTCACCTGGCAACAACAATCCTTTTTTTTTCTTTTTTTAAAGATTTCATTTATTCATGAGAGAGAGAGAGAGAGGCAAAGACATAGGCAGAGGGAGAAGCAGGCTTCCTGTGGGGAGTCTGATGAGGGACTCCATCCCTGACCCCGGGATCACGCCCTGAGCCCAAGGCAGATTCTCCACCACTGAGGGGTACCACCACAGGTACCCCTGGCAACAACAATCCTAATGACACTTAGGATATTTCTTTACAGCACTTAACAGTTACAAAGAACGGGTACCATATGTCAGGGAGGCAAAATGCAAAATCCTGCATTAACAAAACTGTAGAAACATTAAAACACTGACAATAGTACAGAGAACAGATTGTACAAAAAGCCAATGCATTTTCATCACTTATATACGATATATTGTATACACATCACTCTCTGAATGAACAATATCAAAATACTCTATATTCTATTTAAAACAATCCCTGGTTTGATTCCCTCCTACTTCAAAAGACATTTGAGATATACCTACATGCATGATGTTTCAATTTATTTTAATTTCTTACTGGGAATGACTGGTCAATAAAGTCTGAAAGCCATTGGCTTAGATAATTTCTAAGAATGGTTCTAGCCTTAAATTCTGTGGTATAAGTCATATTTTGTCAAGTGAGCATTTGAACCACATAGTTTAGAAACAGATGCCAGAGTCTGGAACTACACTTAATGATATAGGAGCCATTAGCTGCATGTGACTATTTAAATATAAATCAATTATAATTAACTGAAAAAAAAATCAGTTCCTTAGTTACAGCAGCCTCTTTTCATTTTTCTTTTCTTTTCTTTTTTTTTAAGATTTTATTTATTTATCCGAGAGAGAGAGAGAGAGAGAGAGAGAGAGAGAGAGAGAGAGGGGCAGATGGAGAGGCAGGCTTCATGCAGGGAGCCTGACATGGGACTCGACCCCAGGTCTCCAGGATCACACCCTGGGCAGAAGGCGGCGCTAAACCGCTGAGCCACCTGGGCTGCCCTAGATTGATTTATTTATTTGAAGACTGTCAGTGTGTTAAACATAGCCTGATTAACCCAATCTTGGGACAAGTAGAATTAAATTGATTAAAAATATGTCATATGTATAGAAAAACTCTAATCTTACCTCATAATTCATACTTTAATGCTTTAGTCACACATCATCCATCTTGCCATTTCAGGCTTTTTCCTTGCCTTGCCATTAAATTGGCACAGATTCCTATTCTTCCATTGCATTTACTTCTGGCTTTTATTTAAAATTACAGTCTCTTGTGGGTGTACAACTTACTCCAATGCTTTATTATGCTCTCATTCATTTCCAAAGTTTACGTGAGAGCATGGTAAAAACTCCTTTGCCTCTCTGGAACTCTGATTGTTTCATTCATTATTATTCCTACCTTGTGCATGTGAAACAGAAAAACATGGGAGAAAGTTTCTGGTTTTGATTGGATTTCAGATGTGTGATTTCTCCTTTTACCTAAACCTGCCTTATTATAAAACCATTATTTTTAATGACTGTCATTTGGGGTTAAAATATTTTTTAATAGCTGCAAGCATCATTCTTACTATATTGCTGTTTAGAAGAATCACTAAGATATAAGTCAAAAGATACAAGTTTAATTTCTGGTCTTGGTGCTAACTTGTACTTAGACTAAGTCTCCAAATCCATTTTATGATTTCTACTTCATTCATAAAATAAAAATATTCTACATTTACTACTTCCTTTATTGGAATGGCTGGAAGGGTAAAATGCTGGTGTAAATACTTGCTCATTGAGAACTGTTAGAAAACAGAAATGTTATTACTTTAATATACTGGTTTCCTGAGTTCATTATATATGCCATATATTCACCACTTGGCACAGTACTGGAAACATACTAATCATTTCATATTTGTTAAAGAAATGGACAGCTGGATGGAAAATGAATGCATATATCAACTGTAATTGTTAAAGACTTTAAAAACCATTCTTAATATTTAAACATACATATTATAAAAACATAATTATAAAACATATATATTCATTGATTTAATTAAGTCCTATCTTATCCAAAAGAGTGTTTAATATAGCATGGTATGTATCATATTATGTGGCATCAAGATATATTTAACTTCAGAAATTCCTTATCCAAATACTCTAGGCTAGATCAGCCTTTGTCACTAACCTATTACATGAACTTGAACAATAATCTAGCCCATCTGAGTTCGCAAACCACAGCTTAAAGAAACCACCCATAAATTAATTTCTGCCATGATTTTTGTTAGTTTGTTCCTTTTTTGGAAAGAGGGACTTTCCTTATTCCATTAAAAATAAAGCCCATGACTATGACTTTCACCACCTTTCCGATCGATATTTTGCTCTAAATATAAGTGTGTGTATCAATAGTTATTTTAAGATACCCACTTGATCATCAATCATTAAAGCAGAACATTATCAAGCATTACTGAGGTGAAGAAATTCAGAAGGAATATCATCCTTCTTACCAATTCCCACCTTCTGTTTATAGTGACCCTGTGGTAAGTCCTTCACCCCTCATGTCTGCTGTCTTTAGCACCACAGATTTATTGACAGTGACATAATGAACTTGCCTCTGATCTTGTTCTAAAATTTAAAAAAAAGTTAATGTGAATTTTATTTTATTGTCTCTAGTTTAGAAAAGATGTACAAAAGTCAATTTGAAATAATACATATAAAGTGCTCAGAATCACAGGCCTCAGTAAATGTTAACTCTTATCATTACTATTTTCATTTTTAAATGGAAAATATGTCAGTTCACTGCATCATGAAAGCCCCTTGAGATTATTAAATAATAAAACCTTGAAAACTGTACAGAATAAACATCAAATTTAAAGAAAACAGAAAAAGTATACTTTGTTATAATCTTTTAAAAATCACTAAATTGTCACATGTTAGAACTAGAAAAGACCTCAGAGACCCCATAACCAAAACCCTTGATTCTATGATGAAGAAATGGTGGTTCAGGAGCTAAAGGTCACACAGACTGGTAATTTATCTTATTTAAGACAGAAGTGGTGGTACAGGTGACTCAGCTCTTGACATACCAGTACCTTTATTTAGTTTAACAATATTCTTTCTGGCTTGAAAATTCTAGAGGATACAATATCCTATTAACAAAAGTTAGTTTCTTTAACCAAGACTTGGTTGAATATGCTTTACAGCAGCATCCAAGATGATACCTTGGCAGGCAGAGATGTCGAATCAGAGAGCAAAGTGTTCAAGGTAAAGGGGTTAGCATTCAGAAAAGCCTAGAGTCAAAACCAGGCAAGGTAAACTGCAAGAAGAGAACAAAATGCAGCATGGCTGGTGCAATAATGGGAAAAAGGGAAACGAGAGAAGGGTAACAAACAAGGCTTGATGGGAAGAAGACAAAACCATACGAGTTCTCATAAGCTGTGCCAAGCCATTATCAAATAACCATCAGCATTTTAGTTCCAATTTGTTCTCTGAGAAAATGAAAACAGAGGCACATAAGTTGCCATGAGAGTAGCAAAGGATAAAAAGGGGGGGAAATCTGAAATGATGGAGAACCCAACACAGAGGTAAGGCAATAAAAGCATGGAAGCTCTTGGTGAGAGACTGGGAAGCCAAATTAGAAAGGGGTGCATGAGTTCCAGCATCACAGAATGGTGAGGGATATTTTATCTTTTAGAAGGCTAAGAAATATTTATTATATATTCTCCACACAGTTACTCTGGACTGTGAAATTGGAAAGATTCAGTGATCACATGAAAACCACAAGTGTTAATTTAGAAATATTGGCACAGGTGAAAAGCAGATATTAGCTGGTTCAAGGTATTCATACATTTAGCATTTTATATTAAGCACACAGTTGAATTAATATGAAAACATGGTGCCTAAAAGTTACTTTAAGAATTGAATGAGTGGGGCACCTGGGTGGCTCAGTCTGTTAAGTGACCAACTCTTGATTTTACTCAGGTCATGATCTCAGGGGTTTGTGTTGTGTGGGAATGGAGTCTGCTTACTATTCTCTCTCTCCCTCTCACTTTGCCTATCCCCTTGCTTGCACTATCTCTCTCTATCTCTCTCAAAAACAACAACAACAACAACAAAAAGAACAGAATGAGTTTCGGGGGTTCTTTTGTGGGTTTTTGTTTGCTTTTGTTTTTATTTTTTTTTGTTTTAGTCAAAGACTCCTATGAGATTTGGAACATATTTACTTCATGGAAGGTTTGAAATATTTATAAAACTAAATGAGAGTCAAGACCCAGAAAAACTGATGAAGAAATAATAATGAACTATTAGAGCAACACAGATCTGGACTACCAGAGAGGTGTTCAACTCTAAAATGAAGACTTCCAGATAACATTTTTCAAAAAGAGTCTGGAAATTAGTAAAGTGAAATGCTATAATACTAGCCAGACGGACATAGAACATGCAAGAATGCAATATATCATCGACAACGACAAAGAAAAGCACAACTAGGGAAATACTGCTGAACTACAGAGCGAGATAATGAACTTCGTCATGATTTCACATCTAAGTGTTATCATTCATTGCATCTGACCCAAAAATTTTGGTTCTTTTGTTTTTTCATCTAAAAGACAGTTTATCCTGTTCCTTGCTACTACAGAAAGTTTGAGAGACAGACTTCTTACAGAATGTTTTTAACTTCCAAACTGTTTTTAACTTTTCATTTACTCATGAAAAAATCCTATTGCTTCTTTCATACTCAAATTTAAAACTCAATAAAGGTTTATTTGAGAAGATAAAACTACCAGTTATATTAGAATTAAATATATAAATTCATAAGCCAATTATAAGGTCTTATTAATACAAAGATCTGCTATAGTATAATACATGTTAGCCTTGAAATGACTTTTTAAAATTTATGTCAAGTAATTTTCCCTTATTAATACATTCTAATGATCCTCCTTATAAACCTTCTCTCTGCTTACTCTCTTGCTTTCTCTATCCCTAAGTAAGTAACTGTCCTGTGCTCACTAGTTCTAAAGTTGCTGTCCTTAAATGGGTGGATCATGATCTACTTGGAACAGTTTTGTTTTGTTTTTATTTTTGTTTTGTAGTTATTTTCCTAAAATACTAACCACGGTCTTAATGACTAGTCATTTTATCAATATAGCTTTGTATCAATAGTTTTTTTTTTCAAGTTTTTATTTAAATTCCTGTTAACGTATGGTGTAATAGTAGCTTCAGGAGTAGAATTTAGTGACTCATCAGTTACATATAACACCCAGTGCTCATCTCAACAAGTGCCCTCCTTACTACCATCACCTAGCCACCTCCCCTCCAGCAACCCTCAGTTTGTTCTCTTTGGTTGAGTGTTTTTTATGGTTTGCCTCGTTTCCCTACCACGTTCATTTGTTTTGTTTCTAAAATTCCACATATGAGTGAAATCATGGTATTTGTCTTTCTCTGACTTATTTTGATTAATAAAATACATAGAACATAATACACTCTAGCTTCATTCACATCATTGCAAACGGCAAAATCTCATTTTTTGATGACCAAGTAAGATTCCATTGTGTGTGTGTGTGTGTATGTGTGTGTGTTACATCTTCTTTATCTGTTCATCGATTGATGAACATTTGGGCTTTCTCCATAGTTTAACTATTGTTGATAATGTAGCTATAAACATCAGGGTACACATACACCTTCAAATCTGTATTTTTTTAAGATTGTATTTATTTATTCATGAAAGACAGAGAGAGAGAGGGAGAGAGAGAGAGAGAAGCAGAGGCACAGGCAGAGGGAGAAGCAGGCTCCATGCAGGGAGCCCAATGTGGGACTCAATCCCAGGACTCCAGGATCATGCCCCGAGTCAAAGGCAGACACTTAACTACTGGGCCACCCAGGCATCCCCAAATATGTATTTTTGTATCCTTTGAATAAATACCTAGTAGTGCAACTGCTGGATCATGAGGTAATTCTTTTTTTTTTTTTTTTGTAAGATTCTATTTATCTATTCATGAGAGACAGAGAGGCAGAGGGAGAAGTAGGCTTCCCATGGAACACTGAGCCTGACGTGGGAATCCATCCCAGGACCCTGGGATCATCACCTGAGCTGAAGGCAGACGCTTAACCAACTGAGCCACCTAAGTGCTTCAATCATAAGGTAATTTTATTTTTAACTTTTTGAGGAACCTCCATATTGTTTTCCAGAGTGGCTGTACTAATTTGCATTTCCACCAACAGTATAAGAAGGTTCCCCTTCCTCTGCATCCTCAACAACATCTGTTTTTTCTTGTGTTAATTTTTTGCTGTTCTAAAAGGTGTGAGGTGGTGTCTCATCTTGATTTTGATTTGCATTTCCCTTATGATGAGTAATGTTGAACATCTTTTCATGTGTCTGTTAGCCATCAAAATGTCTTCTTTGAAAAGGTGTCCATTCATGTCTTCTGCCCATTTTTTAACTGGATTATTTGTTTTTTGGATGTTGAGTTGTACAAGTTCTTTATATATATTTTGGATACTAACCTTTTAACAGATAAGTCATTTCAAATATCTCCTCCCTTTCCAAAGGTTGCCTTTTAGTTTTGTTGACTGTTTCCTTTGTTGTGCAGAAGCTTTTTATCTTGATGAAGTCCCAACAGTTCATTTTTGCTTTCATTTCCCTTGCCTCAGGAGACATATCTAGTAAGAAGTTGCTTTGACATCAGCTGATGTCAAAGGTTACTGCCTGTGTTCTTCTCTAGGATTTTGATGGTTTCCTGCCTCACATTTAGGTCCTTTGTCCATTTTGAATTAGTTTTGTGTGGTGTGATACAGCGGTCCAGTTTCATTCTTTTTTTTTTTTCTTAAAGATTTATTTATTTATTTTTATTTATGATAGACACACACACAGAGAGAGAGAGGCAGAGACACAGGAGGAGGGAGAAGCTGGCTCCATGCCGGGAGCCCGATGTGGGACTCGATCCCGGGATTCCAGGATCACAACCGCTGAGCCACCCAGGGATCCCCCAGTTTCATTCTTTTGTATGTTGCCATCCAGTTTTTCCAACACCATTTGTTGAAGAGACTGTATCAATAGTTTTATATCAAAAAGCTTCAGTTGTAAGAGTCAACTGAGTATTTCACTGCCAAATGTTTAGCAATCTTAGTAACTTTTACATATACTTCTGGGCTATTTGGAAGTTGAAACATTACTCAATTGTACCACAAAATGGATGAATCTTTCCTATAAGGAAATTTTTTTCTATAAATATTTTATTAATATTTTAGCCCATGTCAGCCAAGAATTAAACTGCTTCATTTACTGTTTTATAGGTTTTGTATTGGTAATAGAAATAGGAATCTGTTCACTTAATATATTTTCTTGGTTATATTAAAAAGTTCTATAAACTAGGGCAAGTTTTTGCTGGTTTTCAATATTCTACTGAACATTTCGATGTTGCCTCTTATCTCTGTAGCATAGGAAGCATGGTTCTTTTAACATCTGTATCTCATAATTCTAAGACCTGGAACACCAATTATTCTGTTTCTCTGGAGTTTCTGCTGATTCTGGTGAATTCCATCTCCTTATGTGCCTGATTTTGTTTGCTGGTGTGTCAAGCACTCCAGTTAAAAAAATGTAGAAATAATTTAAGACTTAGGACACTATTCTCTCTATCCAGACAGGATTTTTATGTGGTTATTCCAAGCATCTTAATTCTGGAATAACTTAATATGTTTTCAAATATTTATATATCTCCTGTGCCACTCTCATGTCCCAAGGCAGGGATTCAGTTCCTGTGAGTGTTGATTAACTTCTGGTCTATTCTTGCATCCAAGCCTGTTGGGCCCCAAGCCAACTATGGGAGTTTATATCACACCTCTCACTTTTGACAAGCCCATAAACTTTTCAGACAAGACTGAAACTTTTGTTCTTGTAACCTTTTGTGGCTATCCAATTTTCTGCTCAATCATCCATCATCTCAGTATTGTCTTCTAGAAATAGCAAATTCCTCAGAGGACACACAGCCCCCTGTTCTTGGGTCATCACTCTGAATTTTTTACTTCTTTCAGATATTGGGCCTTTAATTTTCACTGCATTGTAAGCTCTCTGATGTCTTCATGCTTATATTTTCTATTTTTTTTCAATATTTCTAGTTTCCTTTATTGGGAAGTTTGGACTAATGTACCTAGTGTGCATTACTGAAAGTTAAAATCTTAGTACTACGACTTAAACTTACTAATCATTTTAAATGCAATTTATTAATTTTCCTATTTATTCTTCTATTTCATTTAATTTTTTTATCTTAAATAGTAAGTATACTGATACTTGAAAGTATCAGTGTAGCAGTTAATATAAATTCATTACAGTCAACACTAGAAGTCAGAAGCATTCCTCTCACCAATTTTCCCTTTTGCCTTACTACCGCATTTCCCTAATTGATTTTTCAAGGGTGGCTATAAGAAAGAAACAAATCTCACCTGAGTCATTCTGAAGCTCTTTAGGTTAATTTTCTTTACATTAATAGCTAACTTTCCTTTAACATACAGCATGTACGGGGCACTATGCCAAAGAATTTAATCTTTTTTTTTTTTTCACATAGCCTTGAAAATAATTTGACGAGTTAAGTATGCTACTCTATTTTGTTGATAAAAATCTGAATCCTAGAGAATATAAATATGTCTGAAGTCATATAGTTAAAAGCAATAGCCTCTGAATTTAAGTCTGTCATTGACCAAAAACCATCCAATTAACTCCTACACAAGTTATAAACAAAATAAGAAATAAAGTATAAACTATGAGCAGAAAAAAGGTTGTTTTTTAAAATCAATAATGCTGTGATTAATCACTGGCCTTGCTATCATTTAGGAATCTATAATTTAGAATATATAGAAATAAGAGCTATAAATTTAGTATTACAGATTTCACTGTTTGATAATTTACAAAAAAAATCGACATGGTTTTCAGTCTTGAGTTTTTTTGGGTTCTCATCAACCTTATGGAATAAAGTAATGCACTCATCTATTAAAGGATATAGCCTAAGAGTTCCTAAACTGTTTATCACTGCACAGTTTTGAATTCTATAATTTTTGAGGTTAAATTGGAAGCCTTCAACACTAAAGAACTACAGACAAATCTGAAGCAATTATAATAGGACCACCATTACAGTGTACCTAGTTCACCATGTCCTTGTGTTCCACCTATTCCTATGACTAGCCTCAGCAGCACTGTCCCAGTTTGAGTGGAAATATTTGATTATAATGAAGGAAATGTTCACATATGATTAAATAAACTAAATTTCTTTTGGCTCCTGAATATCATCATTCTGTGTTCTTCACCTCTCCCTTGTAGTACACTGGACTTTTTACCACATGAAAGCTAATGGATTTTGCTAACATAGAGAGTTAAAGAAAAATAAAAATTTACAGATAGATCAGAATTTAGGAGCATATCTAGAAATGGTCTAAGGGAACCAAATAAGAATGACTGCTCAAGAGGGTTAAATAGAACACACTAATTAGAAGGAGTACATTAAAAAAAAAAAAAAAGATACAGCTTCTATTTGATCTCGAGGTTAGGTAGTATTTTTCATGTGCATGCTCATTTACAATTTCAAATTCTTTTATTATTTAAAAAACACACACCAAAAACAGAATTAGATTAAGTGAACTATTTCCATCTTAAAGAAAGGGGAAATTGAAGATTTTAAGATGCTTTTAAATTAGCAAATGTTCAATAGTGACTATAAATGGTGTCTACCAACTTTATGAATTGTTCAGGAACCTTCCTGCCATTGCTCATTAGGCTTTAAATGAGTATGCATTACTCAGGTATCCATCAGTGACTACTTGAATAATCATTACTTAGTGCTAATTGACTGTATTATAGACTGTCTTTTTAGGTTGATCTAAATAAGCAGGCCAACAGCTGCACAATTTGTTACAAGTTCATACCAGTTCATTAAGCCAAATTCTGTTAGTTTGAAACATCCTAAATTGGGCATGGGTAACAAATCCTGCACCAACCAAAACTGGAATGCACACCCCCACCCAGTCTACTGTTGCTAAGAATACATTTACTAGGGATTCCTACATTTTAGCATAGATCTAAATTGATTTCAGTTTGTCTTAGATATGTAATAAGGGGAAATAGAAAAATACAATCCTTGTGTGTATGCATAAAGCCTGCTCAACACAGTGAGGTAATGTTCCTGGAAGAAAAAACAAAAAAAATGACAGGATGCCTGCTGGATTGTCCCCTTGTATAATTAGGGTATTTTCACTTCAATAATAAGTCACTGATGTAAAGAGGGGGCTACAATAAGTCTATAAGCAGCAAAACACTAAGCATAGTAGGAACCAAGACAGTGCTCACAGAAAACACCAACTTACTCCCTTTTATGAAGCCTCTTCTTCTCTTGTTGTACCTAATCATCCCCTGACTTTCTACTTTACATTTTCTCTGATTATTTATACCCTCTATTTCCTCATTACTCTGCCTTGCCCATGGGTACACTAGCCTTTCTAACTCTAGGTCTGTCCCATGGAATTTCAGGTTCATTACCAAGGCTAATGTAATTCCAAAAAAAAAAAAAAAAAGTCTGGTTATATCAGCACACCTGGCCAGTTACAAACAGGCTGTAGTTGACTAAGGTCCCACCACTGGGTCAAGATGGAGACTAGCAGGTAGACTGGAGCTACTTAGGAGGACAGGCACTGATTGGAATATGTAGTACAGTTATTTTAGGTTCTCTGAATCACAGTGTTCCAACTGATATCTAGGCTACTTTTCTTTGGTCAAATTTTCATTTTTTCCTCCCCTATTTTCAACTCCAAAACAAAATGGGTCAACAGTTTCATTTTAAGACTTTAATTTGAAACTGTATTTTTTGCGGAACTATTTCTGAAATTCACATCCTGGTAAAATGCTAATTTTAAAATTACATTATTGGTTACCTAATTCTGATCATGGCTTCAACTGCATATAATATTCTTTCTTCAGATCCTTTCTTAAGTAATTATATAATTTTCTTGGCTATCTATTATATTATCATGCAACCACATCTAGAGATTGATGAATTTTAGTAGTGGCTGAAAAACTTTCAGAACTGATAAAACTACTATAAGCTTTTATGGCATAAAGGTGGGATACAAATTTGGAATTATTATTAGACTTGCATTCATTAAATTATGACCTGAAATTATCCTGTAGATGTGAGTATTATAACACCAACAGCTGAGGGAAATTTCAGAGGTCTGTAATAGCCACCTCATTGTAAACCTGGGTACATTCCAGAAAATCCATTCACAGCTTAATAGTATATTCTTTTCATATAGCAAAACTGGTTATGTACTCCCAATGCACATATCAAAACTAAGGTTCTCTTTGAAGTGTGATGGTTGGGAAACCCTCTGCATGCCTCTTTGGGCAAAAAAACCCATAAGACATGCAAATAAGCCTCATATATTTCCTAATGGTGACATACAAATTATTAGGAAGGCTGTTTCAAAAAAATGTAAGTCAGTATAGGTTAGGCTGGTTTACAACAATGCTATAAAATTAGCATGCATATTTAAATTATTTAGAATTTCCAAAATTGCTCAGTGAAATCACAAGTCCTGATAAATATTGCCAAAGAGGAAAACATAATCCTCTATGTTTAAAGAATGAAGTTTATTTTTCAATGTTTAAAATAGTAGAAAAATATGGGTAACCATGGACTTAGATTATAATACATGTATGTTAACAATTTTAAACTTTTTAGCATTAAGCCACAGTTTAAAGAAGAGTTTGAATGGGTGGTAAAAAGAAATATACAGTGAGAGAAGTTCATGGTCACAGGCAATTACTGTCATTAAGTTGTAATATCTAAAATATGGATTCTTTTAACATATGTGTCTCCTGCTTTGTTCTCAGATAATGTTGGGCACAGAATGTCTTTTCATTAAACTGTGCTGGTTCTTATGACATGCACTAGATAAGTAACAAAAACTACCAGTCTGAGTTCTCACCTATTCCCCCTTATCCATACTTTACATAAACTTACTTCACTAGTTTCCTAAGAGATGTTTTGTTTCTTTTTAGGACTTCAATTGGAGTTCTAAAAGCCTTTTCCACAATTTTTTTTATGTGCAGTCCAATAGAGAGTTTCCTACCTTGAGAATATTTCTAATATAGAATACAGAAGAGGCCCTATTGCAAAGTATTTGGTGGGCTTTGGACTTAGCCTGGTTTTCAGTTTTGCATCCAGGTCTCATTGATTGTATGACCTTGAATTACTAGATCTCTTTGTGTTTCAATTTCTTCATCTCTAAAACAGGAATAATAATATTATTTACAAATTGGATTCCTGTCATGATTCAATGTGATGACTTTTTGGAAGGTGCTCAGCATAGCATCTGATACATAATTAGCAAAGGTATGTGACTGTGGGCGTTGAAAACTTTAAAGATAATGCTATTCTACAGCATATGCGGTATTTCAATAAATTATATGAAATTGTTGATGTTTAACAATCTCCCAACTCATAAAAATAGCAATTTCATATGTTCAACATAATTCAGAACTGTGGAGCTAACATTTTGATATCACCACAAATAAACGAGCATGGAATCTACTTAAAATGTGTCAACTATGGAATAGTAAACTTCATTTTCTATAGATAAAGGACCTGGGGCTCACAAATTCTCAAATTTATACTATTTCCTTCATTCCGTACTGCCCTTTCATTCATCCATCTAGCAACTGAGACCAATGCTAGCTGGAAATGTATTAAAACACTTCAACACCAGCATAAACAGTTTCTGGTAACGAATTCATTGCTGCTCTGGAACTATAAAATGTAATATGTCATTTTTACATGTACAATAAAGGCCCTGTCACATTATGATAAGCATCTCCCAGGGCAGGAGAACAGTGCACTGTCTATTGGCAAAATTTCATTACTTTTAACTATACATAGCAAGAGATTTATTTTTAGAACTCTTTGAAAAAATCCTCTATGTTTAAAAAAATCATTTAATACTTTGAAATCCAAAATGTGCTATATCTTTTATTGCTATTTAAGTCACATACAGCATTTCTGTTTTGGCAGTTCTCTTCACCTGGGCCACAATCACTAAAGGAAAAGCTGGCACTTCTCATTTGAACAAACTCCTTCTTACTGAAACAGAGACAAGACATGGTGTGGAATTAACATCTTTTCTGACCTGGCCATTGGTACTACCAGTCTGGATCTTGAGGCTGTCTCCATTCACCATTTCTATTAGTTGGCAACTTATTAAGTTTTACTTATAAAAAAATGACAGACATAGAATGAGTAGTATTAAGATGGACCCACTGCCAGGAAAATTCCTGAAAAAAAGACAAAGCTATCTTACTAAAACATTCAAACCAATACTGATGTGGTTGCATTCACTCCTTCAGTGAACTTACTTCCCACATTAATATGTTGATTCCTTGTGGATCTTCTTTGCTGTAAATATATTTTCTCTCCTGTATCTGGAATGTTCCAGATTTTGGA
Organism: Canis lupus familiaris; assembly: GCF_011100685.1. Classification (NCBI taxonomy): domain Eukaryota; kingdom Metazoa; phylum Chordata; class Mammalia; order Carnivora; family Canidae; genus Canis; species Canis lupus. The sequence goes on from NC_049232.1 coordinate 47,211,516, forward strand.
AGCAATTTCTCTACTACCCTGTGTTACTCTTTAAAAAAAAGTAAAATAAAGAACATGAAGAGATCTGCTATTTCTGGCAGTTTTAATAATATCCCTAAATGTGAACAAAATAAATTAATCATAATCCTAATATCGTTTTAGTCTCCTTCAGCCTTACAAACCCTACTGATGATGAAAGTTCAATTTTATTTTCTAAGTAAGAAATATTTTAATGGCATATACAAGTTGTTCCTGGTGCTTTGGTATCTGGAGTTATTATTCAGAATTAAAATTATTAAGCATATTTTGGTGCAATGAAACGCCAGGACACCTGCACCCCGATATTTATAGCAGCAATGGCCACAATAGCCAAACTGTGGAAGGAGCCTCGGTGTCCATTGAAAGATGAATGGATAAAGAAGATGTGGTTTATGTATACAATGGAATATTTCTCAGCCATTAGAAATGACAAATACCCACCATTTGCTTCAACATGGATGGAACTGGAGGGTATTATGCTGAGTGAAGTAAGTCCATCGAAGAAGGACAAACATTATATGTTCTCATTCATTTGGGGAATATAAATAATAGTGAAAGGGAATATAAGGGAAGGGAGAAGAAATGTGTGGGAAATATCAGAAAGGGAGACAGAACAAAAAGACTCCTAACTCTGGGAAACGAACTAGGGGTGGTGGAAGGGGAGGAGGACGGGGGATGGGAGTGAATGGGTGACGGGCACTGAGGGGGGCACTTGACGGGATGAGCACTGGGTGTTATTCTATACGTTGGTAAATTGAACACCAATAAAAAATTAATTAAAAAAATAAAATAAAATAAAATAAATAAAATTATTAAGCATATTTTGCGCTTAAAACTCAACAGTAAAACCATTTAAGGACACTGAAGAATTAAATGTTTTTACAAGTCATTAAAAAGATAAGAAAATGGGGCTAAAGTAATAATGGGATTGTTTACAATATTACTAGACTATATGCTCATCTTAGAAGAATATTGAGTTTTAAAAAATACAGAGCATGACTTTCACACACAATATTACTTTCTTTACTTTAGAATCAATAAAGAAACATTTACGGAGTACTAGTTTGTTGTATGAGAAAGTGTTACAGTAAAACTTTTTCTAGAGTTCATTTTTGTCCAGAGACTGTCACCATACTTTCAGAAAAAAATTACTTAATTTCTACATAATATAACTAATATTGTAGCAAATACATCCTGTCAAAAGTTCTATAAATGCTAGTAAGAGAATATATGTTATAGCAGTATATGTAGGATACAACAACAAAGATACACTATATTCTAAGGTAATTAAAAGATATAAAAAATAAATATATTAATATTTCATATTGATAATCTTAAAATAGTTTTTAAAAATTAACTAGTAATGAAGTATACATGCATCTTCATGCTACATTTACTAATTTTTTTTCATTTTTTTATTAGAGTTTAATTTGCCAACATATAGCATAACACCCAGTGCTCATCCCATCAAGTGCCCCCCTCAGTGCCCATCACCCAGCCACCCCCACTCCCCGCTCACCTCCCTTTCCACCACCCCTTGTTTGTTTCCCAGAGTTAGGAGTCTCTCATGTTCTGTCTCCCTTATTGATATTTCCCACTCATTTTTTCTCCTTTCCCCTTTAATCCCTTTCACTATGTTTTATATTCCCCAAATGAATGAGACCATATAATGTTTGTCCTTCCGATTGACTTATTTCACAGCATAATACCCTCCAGTTCCATCCATGTCGAAGCAAATGGTCGGTATTTGTCATTTCTGAAGGCTGAGAAATATTCCATTGTATACATAGACCACAGCTTCTTTATCCACTCATCTTTCGATGGACACCAAGGCTCCTTCCACAGTTTGGCTATTGTGGACATTGCTGCTATAAACATTGGGGTGCAGGGGTCCTGCCATTTCACTGCATCTGTATCTTTGGGGTAAATCCCCAGCAGTACAACTGCTGGGTCATAGCTGCAGATCTATTTTTAACTCTTTGAGGAACCTCCACACAGTTTTCCAGAGTGGCTGCACCAGTTCACATTCCCACCAACAGTGTAAGAGGGTTCCCTTTCCTCCACATCCTCTCCAACATTTGTGGTTTCCTGCCTTGTTAATGTTCCCCATTCTCACTGGTGTGAGGTGGTATCTCATTGTGGTTTTGATTTGTATTTCCCTGATGGCAAGTGATGCAGAGCATTTTCTCATGTGCTTGTTGGCCATGTCTATGTCTTCCTCTGTGAGATTTCTCTTCATGTCTTTTGCCCATTTCATGATTGGATTGTTTGTTTCTTTGCTGTTGAGTTTAATAAGTTCTTTATAGATCTTGGAAACTAGCCCTTTATCTGATACGTCATTTGCAAATATCTTCTCCCATTCTGTAGGTTGTCTTTGAGTTTTGGTGACTATTTCTTTAGCTGTGCAAAAGCTTCTTATCTTGACGAAGTCCCAATAGTTCATTTTTGCTTTTGTTTCTCTTGCCTTCATGGATGTATCTTGCAAGAATTTGCTGTGGCCAAGTTCAAAAAGGGTGTTGCCTGTGTTCTCCTCTAGGATTTTGATGGAATCTTGTCTCACATTTAGAGCTTTCATCCATTTTGAGTTTATCTTTGTGTATGGTGTAAGAGAATGGTCTAGTTTCATTCTTCTGCATGTGGATGTCCAATTTTCCCAGCACCATTTATTGAAGAGACTGTCTTTTTTCCAGTGGATAGTCTTTCCTCCTTTGTCGAATATTAGTTGGCCATAAAGTTTAGGGTCCACTTCTGGATTCTCTTAAATAGAGTATATAAATGAAATTTCTGGAAATAATATTTAGACATACCTATAGACTACAGTTCTGAAAACACACTACTCAAATATAATGAACTCCCAATTTAAAAGCATGTGTCATTTAGATGTTTAATAGGTTATGCATTTCTAGAAAATATCAGCAATACCAACTGTATAACAAAACTAAGTACGTATAACTTTTTATGACCTATTAAAATACTGTTTTTAAGAGATCCCAAACTTTATAGTGTTTGTACTATATGAAAAAGCATAAAAACAAATGGAACTAAAACAAAACAAAACAAATGGAACTGAATCAGAGTAGTAAACTGGTTTTTCTGAGTCTCTTCTAAGTGAATGAAGGCATAAGTACTTTTTTCCTGAATGTTGTCTTTTGCCTACAAATTTCATTGGTTTTTGTATATCCTTTGGGATGCTTTGATCTTTTATAAGTTTATTTCAAAGCACTCAAGATATTTCCAAAGAATTCCTTTCTTGCTTTCAATTAGTACCTGCGGCAAAATTATAAATGCTTTAAACAGCAGTTTGCCACAGCATTGGGAGAAAATGGGCCTCAATTCTTATTTCATGCTTTTGACAAACCCCTTTTCTGAGTTGACAGTTAAGAAACTCATAGGATGTGGCATCATGGGGTCAAAAGAGAATAATAAGTTTTGCCCTTGAGGACTTTATACTCTAAATGTAATGGAAATATTGACAAATTAGACAATGTCTATCCATTAAATCATATAAGCATGTAGTGCAGAGATGGTATGTCAAAAATATATAGAAAAATACATAAAATAAAACATATAAAGATGAATCTAGCATATTAAAGAAAACTTTTTTTGCGTGGGTGGTTTATACCCTATGTAGAATGTAGAGGAGAAGTACAAAAATAACTTAGTTTGGGGATGCCTGGGTGGCTCAGTGGTTGAGCATCTGCCTTTGGCTCAGAGCATGATCCCAAGCTCCTGGGATGGAGTCCTGCATCAGGCTTCCTTCAGGGAGAAGCCTGCTTCTCCCTCTACCTATGTCTCCACCTCTCTCTGTGTCTTTCATGAATAAATTAAAATATTTTTTTAAAAAATGACCTAGTTTGTTCTCAAAGTTCATCCATGTTGTTGCTTATGGCAGGATTTTCTTCTTTAAGAAGAAAATCTTTTCTTAAGACTGAATAATATTCCAGTGTGTGTGTATATGTATGTATATGTATACATATGTATATTATGTATATATACATATACATATGCATACACAGTACTTTTTCTGTATGCACTCATCCATTAATGGACACATTGGTTGTTTCAACATCTTGGCTATGGTGAATAATGACTCAATGAACAGAGGTGAGGTGTGGAAGGGAACTAGGATTTTGAGATCTGATTTCAATTCTTTTGGCTAAATAGCCAGAAGCAAGACTGGTGGATCATATGGTAATTATACTTTTAATTCTTGAGGCACCTCTGAACTGTTCTTCATACTGGCTATACCCTTTTGTTAAGAAGGTAGATCTCATGTTAAGTGTTCTTGGCATAATTTAAATAAAACAAAAGACTTAATTGGAGATCTGAGGATGTTTTTAAAAGGGAAATACTTTAAAAGAAAGAGAGAGAAAGTAATCTTATATAATTTGAGCTTTGTGTTGGGAAATTAAGTAGATATTATTCAGGCATATATAATCTCTCTTTATCTTGCCAAAATCAACATTTAATAGCTGTATTATGCTATTTCTAGTACTCAGGTGTAAGTCATGCTGTTCCATCTTCCCAGACTTCTCTGTCCTGTCATCTCCATCTTGTAGTGCATGTTCACCTTCTTTCAAAGTTGACATCTTATTTTTGAGTATTTGACTCCTCTCTCTTTTATTCCTCCAACCAGAATTAACCTCTCCCCAACATTTAAACTCCAACAGTATATGACTCACAATTTAGTTTTATTGCTGATATCACAATGAAGTTCATCATTTAATTCTTTCCTTTGTTTTTAAAAATTCTTATGAACATAACTTTTTTTTTTGAGAGAGAGAGAGAGAGAGTTTAGCACACAATGAATTTATGACAAAATATGAGATTTATAGTTTGTTGAATTTGGTTAAATTTTGAAAGATCTGGGCAGCCCAGGTGGCTCAGTGGTTTAGCGCTGCCTTCAGCCCAGGGCATGATCCTGGAGACCTCAGATAGAGTCACACGTCAGGCTCCCTGCATGGAGCCTGCTTCGCTTTCTGCCTGTGTCTCTGCCTCTCTCTCTCTCTCTCTCTGTCTCTCATGAATAAATACATAAAAATCTATAACAAAATTAAATTTTGAAAGATCTGGTAATTAATTTTTTGATCCACACAACTGAATATTGCCTAATCCTTCAAAATGTTACATAATGACGATATTTTTGAAACTGGAAATTCTTCTTTTAGTTGCTATAAAAGGTGAAATACCTACAAGAGTTTACAAATGAGGTAACTTGTGGCAACCTCTATGAATAAGGAATTGAATCCATGAGGTTTTCCAACAACTTGTGGCATTTATCAGCACACAGGCTTCAATTTAAGAGCTCTTTAAAGTTACACATTTGATATGTATATAGAAAGTGTGTGTGTGTGTGTGTGTGTGTGTGTGTGTGTGTGTGGTTTGTGGTTTGTTTGGCTGTTTCCCTCTTTTTTCGGATACCCTAAATGCCTTTGTTGTACAGGGTTTTCTTTTTTTTCTTTTTTTTTTTTGTACAGGGTTTTCTGAAGCTACTTTTAAGTAGTTAGAATGAAATTATTCAATTACTGATTTTATTAGAAATTTATAATTTTTTTAAACATGGAGTCATAAAAAAAACATGGAGTCATAATTTTTTGAAGGATAGAGTAACTGTTGTTTACTGTGGAATGTATATATGCACAGCTGCTTCTGACTGGAAACTCCAGAAAGTACTAGTAAAAGAAAATAACTAAAATGATTTCAAAAGATTTATTTATAACTAAATTATTCTTATCTGGAAAAACAGAAAAAAGCAAAACACCTACATTTTCATGGAAATGAACAGTTTCCTGACAGAATGTCTGACAAGGACAGCTCACTTTATTACTACAGAGTCTTTCCTTCAGTTTTATCTTAATAACAAAAACTGTGGAACACAAATAAATGGCCCAGAATTAATAGCCAGGTAGAATTTTGCCAAAAATTAATATCCAAGAAAACAACACATACTCCCATATTATTGGAGATGCAACCATAGAAGAGTCTAAAACTTCCAGGGGATATGGGTCATTATGCCTTTTTTCCTTTTCCTTTTAACCTTTCTTTAGAGAGTTTTTACTTACATTTAACACTAAAAAATTACAATGCACTCTGCCTTCCATCCCTCGTCCTACCTGCTGATGCATCATCTAACTTTGATATAATTAAACTTCCAGCCCAAAGGTGACTGAGATGAATCCCTGCTTTCAGGGTTAAAACTTAAAAAGCACCCCAATTATCAGATTAAATATCAAGCAATTTCTCTAGGTACAGCAGGCAGTTAGCCAAAAGCATATCATGCAAGAATTCGAGCCAGTCAGGAAAGGTCAGACCCAAGCTCAACCCTGGAAAAAGCTTAGTGGCTTTCTCCATAGCCAACAGTGCTGCCAGATAAAAAAGACCCAAGAAAAGTTCTGCCAGATGGGCCAGCTGAATGCCCAGATGCCATCTCTGATACAACACATTTTAGAGCTTTGCAGTTGGATGCTTCATCTGGCAGCAGTCATCTATGAGCATAGTACAGGGCCAGAAATTCTGGACATTGGAAAGAAAAGAGGGTTAGAACTAAGTGGGTTGAAAAATGGCAAACAGAAAAAAGAACAGTGAACAAACAAGCTAAAAATTATGTTTTTTAAAAATTAGTGATTTTGACTACGCCATTCAAAAACAAGTGAAGGCAATCAGATTTAGGTTCTCAGCCATGAAAGAATAACTGATAATAAATTGTCCCTACTGCAGTCAATAAACATAAATAGGCAAACAGTTATGAAAGAGCCATTTTCAGACATTGGAAACTAGGTCCAAGTAGTTCATGGGATGTTTTTGAGCTAAAAAGACAGAGATTGAGTTTGGAACTACTGAGGGACTGGAATTCGTGAGGCAAGGTCCAAAGAGAAAACTGTCCAGAGAGGGCACTCAAGAAATCTATATAGTGCTCTTCTGAGTCTTTTGTTTCTTCTTCAGATTTATTGAGGTATAATTATTGAGGTATAATTGACAAATAGGAACTGTATATACTTAAGTTGTATAACTTGATGTATACATACATGTATACATTGTGAAAAGATCACTGCAATCAAGCTAGTTAACTTATCTATCATCTTGTATGGATACCATTTTCTTTCTTTTCTTTTCAATGTGTGTGTGTGTATGTTCTGAAAACATTTAAGATCTACTCTCTTAGCAAATTAAAAGCATACAACACAGTCTTGTTAACTACAGTCACCATGCTGTACATTAAATATCCAGAATGCATTCATCCTGTAACCGAAAGTTTGTACATTGTGATCAGTATCTCACCATTTCCCCCTCCGCACAGCCCCTGCAACCACCATTCTACTCTGCTTTTAACTCTTTTAGATTCCACATATATGTGAGGTCATGTGGTATTTGTCTTATGTATCTGGTTTATTTCACTTAGCATAAAGTCCTCCAGATTCAAACATACTGTCTCAAGTGGCAGGACTTCTTTTTTTAATGGCTAATACTATTCCTGTTTGTGTGTGTGTGTGTGTGTGTGTGTGTGTGTGTGATTTTCTTTATACATTTATCCACTGACAAACATTTAGGTTTTTTTCTATATATTGGCTATTATGAATAGTGCTACAGATATCCCTTTGAGATATTTAAGGATTATATTTTCTCTTTGTACTGTAAGGAAATGTAATTTGGGCTATATCCTGATCCAAATATATCTCACTTGTAAGCATCCACAATAAGCACATTCTTTTGAGTAGGAGAACTAACACGGGTGGGAGAACAAACTGACATAGAAGCAGAAGATGATACCAACATGCCTCTCAGTCTACCACAGACATAATATAGATGTTATATATCTACGTTTGTACAGTATAATATATACTGTATTGTGAACATGTGTGCCTATATCTAGAATCCACAGCATTCTACCAAATTCGTTAGATTAACCAAACAGATTCATGGGGAAAATATTTGTTTACAAATAATACATTAGCTTAAATTTTCTTTTTTTTTTTTTCATTAGCTTAAATTTTCAAGAAGCTTTATCCATGGTGGAAAATAATCAGCAAAACACGGACTACTTTTTGAGTCTTACTTTGTGAGATACAGATTAGTGCTTAGAAACAGATTAAAACCTAAAAATCTGTTCCTAAACTCATGTGTTCACAAGCTAAAACTACCAATATGTACACAATTATTGCTGTTTTTTAAGGCTGTAAAGAATGGATTTTAACTTTCTTTTTTCTCTCATAAGTAAGCTTGAAACAAGACATTATTCTGAATACATCTTAGGCTCTTGATTCAGATGTACAAAAGTAACACGACTTTACATAACTTATAAAGCCATATGAATGTGCTGCAAAGATGAAGTACATTTATTTGACTTGTGCCTTTCTACTGGTCAATAAACTGCATTAACTTAAAGTTTGTAGGTGAGAAGATTTTGTATTGAATCTGATTAACTTATATTTAATCTAATAAATTTATAACCTGGTAAGTGGGTAAGAACTATGAACAAAAATTCAGAGTGAATACAATATAATCTACACCCAAGAACTGGATATTTTAATAAAAATACTCCAGGAATTCAGAAGATGAGAGATCATTGTGATTTGGGTTAACTTGACAAACTTCTCCAAGGAAGTAAGGATGCTGAAAGATGCATAGGTTTTTGAAAAAGAAAGAGATTAATAACATTAATTGCATCTGGGAAGGAGCATAAGTAAAATTATGGAGAAAGGCATGATCATTACAGATAAGGAGACTATAGGGACAAAGGAACTGACTAATTGGAGTTGTGAGCTTCTGCTGAGATCCAGGGGAGGGTATGGTGGGGAGGTGAGACAGCCAGCTCATGAAGCTGCATGGTGAAAGGAGTCTAGATTTAACAGATACAGTAAATAATAGAAGAAAACAAGTGATTTAGGAAGGTTATTCTGACACTGATAAGCAACCATTAACAGCATCAGCAAATATCCAGAAATGAATTCCAGACACACCAAATGCACCAAACCTAGAATCCTTTTTAATGTTACTAAGGCAGATCATACACTTAAACAGAAAGTATGATATAGGCTAAATGTGGATGCATTAATTTTTTCTTTTTTTTAAAGGTATTTGTTTTAAAAATTTTATTTATCTATTCATGAGAGACACACAGAGAGAGTGAGACAAAGGCAGAGACACAGGCAGAGGGAGAAGCAGGCTCCAGGGAGGGAGCCAACGTGGGATTCCATCCCGGGTCTCCAGGATCTGGCCCTGGGCCGAAGGCGGCGCTAAACCTCTGCGCCACTGGGGCTGCCCTAATTTTCTTTCACATCATGGTGTACTTCGAGGTGTAAGAACACATAATAATCAGGGATATTTCTTGCAGAACTAATTTTTATTAAAATCTGTGTCCATGTATGATATATATTGGAATATTTCAGAAGAGATTCCAGATGGGAAAAAAAAAAAAAAGAGATTCCAGATGGGGAAGGTTAAGTAAGGAATTTTAACAAATAAGATAAAAGCTTACAGATTTTGCTTTATTTTAAAACAGAGGGATTTTAAAGAGGTAAATATACAGTCATTATGTCATACCGGTTTGCATTATGATTTTGCAAATCAATCTGTAACGAAATATTGAGAAAGATTGCATAAAGGACAGTTTGACATTGGCCTGGAGTCACATTGGCTGAGTTCATGTCATGGAACTACCATAACCTTAGTCAAATTAACCTCTCTACTCATCATTTCATTTTTCTTTAGAATATAAAAAGCTGAGGGCATTAAATCAGATAAGACAAAACTGAAAAAATATTAGCTGCCATCCTCCTCCTCCTCCACCTCCTCCTCATTATTACATCATGGAAAACATATCCTTTTAATTTGGTCCTTACTACTGGTAATTTACTGGAAAATATTATGTTTTAAGAGTACCATAAAAAGAAATGGCAGATTGTGGTTTATACTTTTCTTTCTGATTGCTTTGAATTAACATTTTGTAGAAATCAAATGCTCCAGAGTTGTTCTATATTAAAAGGAAACCATGTAAACTATTTTTATCCTGATTATATTATTTCAGAATAAACCTGTAAGATACATATTATAGCAATGACCTTTGGTTGGAAGTAATCTATGATAGTTACTATTAAAAAAATGACTGAAATAAATTACTTTTCAGGGGAAAATGCTGTAAATGCTGCCTTTATATTGGTTGAAGGAATGGAGAATATTATTTTTAAAAAGAACCATAAAATGCTTAAGGAAAGCTTTCCTCTCCTTGAAGTGCATATGCCCTAATGGTTAAGAAATTTTGAGGAAGGCATTGTTTTCAGAAGTGAATAATTTAGTTTATCACCAGTGGAATTTTCATTTCAATGATCAGTTGAATAACATATATACAACAAGAGTGTAAATAGAACTGTCAGAATTTAATTGCTCATTGTGCAATGTTTTTAGATAGACTTTTTTTCTTTTTTTTAATAAATTTATTTTTTATGGTGTTCAATTTGCCAACATATAGAATAACACCCAGTGCTCATCCCGTCAAGTGCCCACCTCAGGGCCCGCCACCCAGTCACCCCCCCACCCAGTCACCCACCCCCGCCCACCTCCCCTTCCACCACCCCTAGTTCGTTTCCCATAGTTAGGAGCCTTCCATGTTCTGTTTCCCTTTCTGATATTTCCCACTTATTTTTCCTCCTTTCCCCTTTATTCCCTTTCACTACTATTTATATTCCCCAAATGAATGAGACCGTAAAAAAAAAAAAAAAAAAAGAATGAGACCGTATAATGTTTGTCATTCTCCGATTGACTTACTTCACTCAGCATAATACCCTCCAGTTCCATCCACGAGATAGACTTTAAAAAAAAAAAAAAAGGAAGGCACAAAATCAGTGAAGACTCCACACCAAAGAACTGGGAGAGATTTTTTCAAGTGTTTTAGGAAGAATAAGTCTTCAAAAAAGTTTTAGGACAAGAGTCTCAAAACTCTGATATTCAAAGTAGAAAAGGATAATGCAATTGTAGCACAGGGAAGTAGCAACAAAATTATAAATTTTCATCAACTTTCCAGTTGTAAACATTTTATTTCTTTCATCTTGGATCATCTCAAAAAATCCTATATATTAGTGCAGGAAAGATTTTCTCATTTTAGGTTGAAAAATTATGTATTTTTTTAGAAGCAAACCCAGCTGGTAGGAGTTTCTTACAGAGAAATTCCTTCTGCTATTTAATCTACTTATGAACTATCAGAAACCTTTTTATAGTTTTGAAGAAATTAAATATGATAAAAGTACTTCATACAGCCCACTGATGTTTAAAAGTTTTATAAAACATGCTTAGCGTGTGGATTATTTTTTTTAACATGATCTAATGATTTAATACATCTGGCTTCTCTGAAGAAGTGGGGGGAAGTAAGAAGGAAGGAAAGAAGTGTGGGGATAGGAAGGGCAGAAAATCTCCATTTTTTTTAATTTAAAAAAATTTTTTAACTGAAGGTGTAAGGAAGTTCTTCTAACACAGATGACATCTGGTCACTATCACACTATCAAAATCTCAAATTGTGTGTGTGTGTGTGTGTGTGTGTATGTGTTCGTATTGCTATAATATTATGTCAGACATTATGTAATCTTAAATTCATTTTCTAGGAGCCAGGGACATGTACCTTTGACAACTTGAAAAGCTAAAGGATAGTGGCACAGAATTTGGAAAGAAGCAAAAATGTACTTAAGATAGTTTTTTTTCTCCATTGAAAATTATGTGATTATATTCTATGGCCAAATACATTCACAGTTCACATATGGTACATACATGCATTAAATTCCCATCCATAGTTGCACCAGAAATTGGTGGTTTGGACACAAAAGTGTTACAATTTACTGAATACTTCTTATATGGCAGTAATTTTGCCCTACACTGCATCACTTAACCCTATCAAAAATCAGCCCTGATTGGAATAATTACCTCAGTCAGCTACCAAAGCTTCAATTTAAAAGCATATAAATGTCCCCCTTCCCCCCCAAAAAGTTTTTTCCCCATATAAGTGGAAATTCCTCTAAAAGCTGGATTTAAAAAAATTCATCCTCAAAATCCCTCTTCTGTAAAAAATCAAGATTTTAAAATTTCCTTCTGTAGGTATTTTCCTCAGCTGTATATTTTTTTATTATTTTTGCAGTGGTAGTAACTTCCGTTAGAAACACCAAGGAAAGGAGAATAGATGATTTAGTTGAGTTAAAGGCAGTGTAGAGAACACCTAAGCTAAAGTAATGAGAACTCAAACCGGAGATTTCCCTTCCAGGATGCATAGCAGAACTGAGTCATGTTTTAGAAGGGCTGACAGCAGGTGCTTTGGTGAGAAGTTATTGTGGCATAACTAAGTCTTAATAATCCTAAACTGAGGAGGGAATTTGAGAAATGCACACTCAGCTATGCCAACTAGGTTATATAAAGGTTATTCAAAGTGTTTTGCATAGCAGGCATGCAAGTTACTCAGTGTATCTGGGATCATAGCGGCACCCTAGAGACAAGAGTTAATATCCCTGAGTCATAAAACCAGAAAGACACAATATTTGAATGGAGGTAAAAATTACAGTGTTAAAATAGTTCTTAGTATGCAGTAAAGCAAACTGAATTTACAAGAATCTAGTTGGCACTGAAGCAAGGGCAGTGGTGTGCAGATGAGGACAGGCAAGAAAGCCTAAATATCTTGTTAATGAAGGTTGTAGAAGCTGAAGTTATTTGTATAGTACACATTATTTCTAACTTAACACATAAAATATATCATGGTTATAGTCTTAATATATAATTGTTACTGCTTTCAATTTGAAGATGAAAAAAATGATTTATGATGGTTTTCTAAATCAGACCCCTCCCCACTGTTATTCCTCACACACTCTTAAGTTAACCAAAGGCAAAATTCACATAGCAATTATTAGAACCACCTCCAATCAGGTTGGGAAGTGCATCTTAATTGTCTAACAGTGCACTGGAAGAAGATTCACTGGGCTTTGGCCTGGAGGCCACACCTTTTCTAAAGAGTCAAGGAAATACTATGAAAATGGAATAATTACTTTTGAGCCATAGAATTATCACATTATATAATTTTAAATCCTAAGGAAGACAGGATCAGGGAAGAAAATATTATAACCTACAGTGAGAGCATAGTGAGAACATACTATATTCAGATGAGACAAAACATAATCAACTAAATTTGGTCTCGTAATTTGGATCAACAAGCAAGACTCAATTTATGACAGGAATGTTACAAGACTCTTAATAAGTAAACATGTATGCTTAATGTTTTGAATTAGACAAAGAAAGTTAAGTGCCCTATGTGTCAGAAAATCATATATTTATTTTTAAAAGAATAGAGGGTATGAGTTATTCCATAATCAAGGAACTCAAGGATATAAATGTAAAAGTAAATCAGGGTGCACTAAAGTGAAAACACATAAGTGAGCATATTTTTGAAGAAAGAGGGAGGGGATCCCTGGGTGGCTCAGTGGTTTAGCGCCTGCCTTCGGCCCAGGGTGTGATCCTGGAGTCCTGGGATCGAGTCCCACATCGGGCTCCCTGCATGGAGCCTACTTCTCCTTCTGCCTGTGTCTCTGCCTCTCTCTCTCTCTCTCTCTCTCTGCATCTTTCATGAATAAATAAATAAAAATCTTAAAAAAAAAAAAGACAGAGGGACCCATATCAAGGAAAAGAAGAGTGACACAAATATTTAGCAACAATCCCAAGAAGTATAAGCCTAGAATAAACTGAGCTTTCTGAGAAGTGCATGGAGAAATAACAGGGGGCTTTAAAAGCCATTTCTGGCATTAAGAATATTGCTTAGGACAAGACGGCATAATATTAATATAGGACAAAGAAAAGTACGAATTTTAAAAATTCTATTTTTTCTTTGTATTCTTCATTAAACTGAAAAAAGTATAAGAAAGCAAACAAAGTTTTTAGCATTTTATTCTTCCTAATCAAACTTATGGAAAAACAATGACAAAGTAATTAACCACGGCAAGTGAATTTAAGCCTCCATGAGTCTGCTCAGACTCATGAATAAAACAACAAACAAATTAATCAAATTAGCAACATTCAACAAATCATGGAGAATGAGAGATGCAAAGATACATTAATAGAAATGATACTTTCATAATGTTGATATATATTCTTAAAATAATATAAATAATTAAATATATTTAAATATAATAAACAATACATATAAATATATAAATAATATAAAGATATATAAATATATAATAAATATTAATAATAAATTATAAATATATAAATATATAATAAATATATAATTAAAATGATATATATAAATATTTAAAGAATATAATTAAAATAAATAATTAAAATATATTTAGTAGTAAAACACAAATACTAAAAACCAATATAGAGTCACTAAAATCAAATAACACAAATCTCCTTACTTTATCCTTTTTAGGTTGGTAGAGCAGGCTTATAATATTGATATAAGTATGTTTTGATTGTAACAAAGCATTTGATCTATTTTATTACTATGTTCATTAATGGTGAATACCACATTTTAATGAAATTTTAGTAACTGTACACAAACTGCAGCAAACTGTATGCAAAGAAACCTTCATTATACTAGTTAATGTTTCCATTTCATCCTAATGGATAGCCCTTATCCAATCCATGAGTGTTATGAAAGAAAATTTAGTTTAACTGGATTTTAAAATCAGGATTCATATGTATCTTGACAATTTATAATAAGTAGAAATCAACACAAAGTAAATAGTACATGGATATATATATATAAGTTATGTATTTCATTTCAAGAATGGAAGGGGAATTACGGTATGAACAAAATCTGGACATTATAACTTACATATAAAACAAAGACATAGAAGATTTTTTTCTTTTAACCATAAATTAAATGCAAAAAGGTAATATAACTTTTTTTGTTATGCATCAGTATTATAAAACATTTCTAGAACTGAAGGAGTGTCACTGTTCACTGTCTTTATTACTTTCACACTACATATAGAATATTACTTGAGAAAGGATTTGCTTAAACTTAGAAGTGAGAGGCCAGAATGGTAAGGGGCATATATACTATATGACATGAAGATGCTGCACTGTTAAATGAAGAAATAAGAAGTGGGTATACAGTTTTTATGTCCAAAATAGTTTTCTTCTATTGTTCTAGGAGATACAACATGGACACATAGTCAGAAGTTATAAGGTATACTTTATCTTAAGATAGAATAATTTTCTAATAAGAACTATGTCAGGATGGACTAAACTTTCTCTATGCTGTATTTCATTTTACTAAGACATAATTATTCAAAAAAGACGTCAGTTAGAAAACAAAGTATTCTAGTCCAATATGTTTTATAAAACATTTTATTACAGAGAATTTCAGAATATTTATTGTGAATATACTATTTCCTCCTTCTTGGGCAGAAGATTGCAGTTCTCCATTGCAAGAAACTCTTTTTTTCAAGGCACCTTTCTCAGGACTATTGTGAATATAGTCTAGAAAAACAGCAAGGGTTTTTATGTAAGAAATACTTTGAGAGGGAGTTTGTAATAGATTCTGAAGTTATTTCCAATTGCAATATTCTTATTATTCTTCTTTTTATGAGTCAATTTATTTTACTGTGGTAGATAATTTTATTTTTTATATTTGTTTTTATTTAAATTCCAGTTAGTTAACATACTGTGTAATATTAGTTTCAGGTACATAATATAGTCATTCAACATTTCCATACAACACCCAGTGCTCATGAGAACAAATGTACTCCTTAATCCTTTCATCCACCTCCCCTCTGGTAACCATCAGGTTGTTCTCTATCGTTAAGAGTCTGTTTCTTGGTTTGTCTCTCTCTTTCTCATTTTCCCTTTGTTTGTTTTGTTTCTTAAATTTCACATATTAGTGAAATCATATGGTATTTTTCTTTCTCTGACTGACTTATCTCACTTAGAATAATACTCTCTAGCTCTATCCATGTTGTTGCAAATGGCAAGATTTCATTATTTTTATAGCTAATATTCCATTGTGTGTGTATGTATACACACACATATATATGCCTATATATATCCATATATATGCCTATATATATATATATATATATATACACATATATAAATATTTTACACTATTTCTTTATCCATTCATCAGTCAATGGACACTTGGGCTTTTTCCATTATTTCACTATTGTTGATAATGCTACTATTAACATCAGGGTGCATATAGCCTTCTGAATTAGTATCTTTATATTCTTTGGATAAATATATAGTAGTGCAATTGCTGTTTTTAGGGTAGTTCTATTTTTAACTTTTTGAGAAACCTCCATACTGTTTTCCAGAGTGGCTGCACCAGTTTGCATTCCAATCAACAGTGTAAGAGGGTTCCTCTTCCTCCACATCCTTGCCAACACCTGCTGTTTTGATTTTAGCCATTCTGACAGGTGTGAGGTGATATCTCATTGCAATTTTGGTTTGCATTTCTCCGATGATGAGTGATATTGAGTATCTTTTCATGTGTCTGTTGGCTATCTGGATGTCTTCTTTGGAAAATATCTATTTATGTCTTCTGCACATTTTTAATCAGATTATTCATTTTGGGGTATTGAGTTTTATAAGTTCTTTCTCTTTTTTGATTAGAAATATTTATTTTTTAAATAATAAGTTTATTTTTTATTGGTGTTCAATTTGCCAACATACAGAATAACACCCAGTGCTCATCCCGTCAAGTGCCCCCCTCAGTGCCCGTCACCCATTCACTCCCACCCCTTCCCTCCTCCCCTTCCATCACCCTTAGTTCATTTCCCAGAGTTAGGAGTCTTTATGTTCTGTATAAGTTCTTTCTATATTCTATTACTAATAGGTAGCCAAGACCATAAACCAGGAAGCATCAAGATACTCAAATTTGTGTAACAGGATTTACAGCATAGGTAGCATTAGAGTTTAAGAACTCTGAAATTTAAAAATTAAAAAAAAGTGACTATCATAAATAAATAAAAATTAAAAAAAAAAGAACTCTGAAATTGCCAGGAGAGTTACTAGTGCTCAATACATGAAATAAAACATAAAACACAAAAATCAGTCATAGTTTACACATTCATTGATTGCTCACTTTGTACCATATACTTTAGTATTCACATATATTATATATCACATATACTCTCTATACGTATTATTTCACTTTATATTCACAGTAACTCCTATGGACAACTCCCTTGGACAGATGAAGAAACTGAAGCTTAAACAAATTAGATAATTTGCCCAACATCACAGCTAACAAGTCCTGGGGACAGACTGAAAACATAGCTCTAACTACTGTGCACTGCTTATTAGATCTTCAGGCTCTCTGCTTCCTTATCAAGGAAGAAAATCAGGATGGAATGGAGTGGAACATCAGTTTAGAAAAACTATGGTGCCTCATCAACTTCAGTTTGGAGAAGCAGTGTGATGACTTCAGCCCTTCTTCCTCTACCCACTCTCATGAATGGCAGAGATCATGAGAATGGCAAGCAAAGGAAGGAACTGTGGAGTTAATTGGTGGGGTTAAATACCTCAAGAAGATGGCTGCAATCAGAGAGCATAGTTTGAGGCCTCAGAGAAAAAAACAATAGAAAGAGCTAGAGAACATCTACTGGGAATCAGGTAGCTGTGAAGGAAATGAGGTTCCTGGAGAGACAACTCATGTGAAATCTTTGAAGTAACAGATTCTTGTCAAGAATGTGAGATTTTTCTCAATCTTCTGACCATTAGCTTCACCCTGTAGGACATTATTTTTTTTTCCCCAAAAGCAAGAGCCAAAAAAAATGGCAATTTCCTAAATCTCCATACCTGTAACAACTTGCATAAAAATAAGGCCATGTTTTTATATGAATGTTTATTTTTTATACTTAGAAAAGCACAGAAATAAAAAATATACACAGTATATAAACATTTACAATCGTATAGTACAAAAACAATCTTAAATATATAACAACCACATTTAACTTTTTAAAAAAAAACAAAAATGGTTTTTGGGGATATCTCTGCTTAGAAAAAACTGAATACAAAATTCTTGCTGATTGGCTTATTAGCTGCTCTTTGTAATATTTTTGAAAAATTTATAAAGAAAGTAGAATACCATGGAAATTGTAAAATAATTTAAACAAAACATTTTAGTTGTTGACAAAAATAAATAGGCTGTTACTTAGGTTAGCAAAGTACTAAGGTGGAAGTTTCATGCTATGCAAAATTGGTCCTAGTTAGAGTTTTATTTAACAGTATTTTCAAATGATATATATTTAAGAGATGAATAATAGTCAGTGTTCTCATAACACTGGAAATATTAAAGGACATGTCCTGAGTAGCAGAATAGTTGCCTTCTATTTACTACTTGCAACTATACACCTAAAATGTCAGTTGATTTGTGCTCTCTAATGATTCTGATTTATGTATGATTAAAGAGGGTTGGAAGTTATGATTTTGATTAAAATTATTGCTTGCCTAATATGGTAAGTCAAAAGTTAATTCATAATTGCCTTTTAGAAAGTATCATTTATTATTCTGGTGATATTACCAATGGTTTCTAAAATCCTATACTCTTAAATTAAGATCATGGACCTTGGAACCATATTGCTTCAGTTTAAAGCTCTGTACCTCCACTCAAAAGCTGAGCTGATGTCACTTTATAGTTGGATAAACTTGGGAAAGCCACTTCAGTTTCCTGATAGGTAAAATGAAGATAATAACAGAAATAACATGTTAGGTTAGATGACAACCACATGAGTTAATAGTTATGAAGTGCCAAAAGCATAAGTCCTCACATATCTTCATGAGGCTAAATTTGTCTTCTGAAACCTTGATGCACATAATGGAATGGAATCTTACATTAATCCACTGATTTTATATGTATATACAAACAGAGGCTGACAGAAATGGACATACAGAATCTTTTGGAGATGATGGAGATGTTCAAAAACTGGATTATGGTTATGGCTGCACAACTCACTAAATTACTAAGAGCCTTGGCTTGTACACTTAAGACAGATCAGTTCTATGGTATATAAGTTATACCTCAATGAAACTATTTAAAATATATGTATTTATATTATAAATTATACATATTTTACATATACATATAAAATTAAGAAAAGGGTATATGTGCATGTGTGTATATATATTTATATATGGTGGAAATAAACATAGCGAAAAGTTTTATTTGCTAGGATAAGGTCAAGATTAGAAACAAATCAAAAATTAAATTTATAATTAAATACATCAGAGTAGTTCTCTGCCATATATTTGCTAAGTACCTATTATGTGCTAAGTATTTTGGGATATAAAGATAAACAGGATACTTTTCACTGGCTTTGAGGAGGAGCTCTTAGCATAAAGCAGGGGAAGGCAAATTAAGGTCATAGGACAAATTCAACCTGCCATTTTTGTCTTATGAGCCAAAAGACATTTTAAAATTTCAAATGGCTGAAAAAATAAAGAATAATATTTTGTGACACATGCAAATTGCATGAAATTCATATTTAAGTGTCGATAAATGAAGTTTTATCAGACCAGAACCACTCTCACCATTTATGTATTGTCTGGTGCTTTCATGTTACAATGGTAAAGTCCAGAAGCTACAACAGAGACTGTACACCCATCATATCCCAAAATATTTACTATCTCATCCTCCTAAGAAAATAGCTGATAGCCCTTGTTCTAAAATGGAAGAGAGAGAAATAATTTGTGGTTAATCTTATTGGCTTTAATTTTTGCTACTGAGAATCTTTCTCAAATCCATTACTCTGAGTTTTTTCCTACTACACCAAATACAACCATTTGACAAGTTGAATATTGCAGTGCCCCAGCCACCTTTAACTATTTAAGGTTTCTGCATTTTAAATTTGAATAGCCTATTCTCAGTCCTGAAAGGGCCTATAACTATGAAAACAACTATTCAGAAAATATTCAAAGACTATAATGACTATATTTTATATTTTAGATTGTCACAATAATTTTCCTTTAAAAATAAATGCTTGACTTTTTGTTAAAAAAAAAAACCTAGAAGACAGCCATTCAAGTTACTACTAAACTTGAAACTATTCCATGAAAGGCAAAGAACTTTCTAATTTTTTTAAAGATTTATTCATTCATTTTGAGAGAGACAGACAGACAGACAGTATGCACGCATGGCAGGGAGGAACAGAGGAAGAAGAAAATCAAGCAGACTCCTGCTGAGTGCTCAGCCAGAGATAGTACTCAACCCCACCACATCAAAATCACAACCAAATAGAAATCAAGAGTCAGCCACTTATCTGTGCCACCCAAGCACTCTAATATAGACTATTTTAATGTGGAAGTAGCCTTAGATTCTACCAAAGATGCATTCATAAATCTGGGGAATAAAAATGGCAGTCTTAAAAAAGAATCCTATTTGATTAATACCTTCTAACCAACATGTAGACTGAATGCAGTCCATCGACAACAGAACAACAGATTAAAAATTATCATAATCATATGTTGATATTCTTATCTACTAATATCAAGTGGAAGCTTATACTTAAAATATTAAAATATGTGCACTTTTAAATAATTATATTTTATACAAACTGCAACAAATTTAAACTAATTCATAAGAAGTGTCTTAGTGACATTAATTGCCATGCATCCTTTGGTTCCCCTTTTTAATTCATTTATTCATTTAGTATTAAAATTTCATTTTGTTGTAATATAGGATGTATCTATCAACAATATTCCAGCCAACTTCTTGAAAAGCCTGAGGAGTAGAGAAGGCATTTCCGTAGATTTACAAGTGTGAGAGTAACATATATCAGATTTCTTCATTTTGTGTATTTTATTTCATTAAACATGTATGATTAAACATGTTCTTGATTTTTTTATTTTCAAACTCCATTAGGATACTCATAAAAAATCATGATTTGAAATGTTTTTAAAATTAGCTCAAGATACCTGAAATTGTATCTTCACTTTTAGAAAAT
Source organism: Canis lupus familiaris (assembly GCF_011100685.1). Lineage (NCBI taxonomy): Eukaryota > Metazoa > Chordata > Mammalia > Carnivora > Canidae > Canis > Canis lupus. The sequence continues at coordinate 47,232,446 of NC_049232.1, forward strand.
ATGTTCCTAATTTTAAGCAGTATTCGTAATTGTAATTTAAGATGGCTTAATTCTGAAAAGGCAATTGAAGAATCTAGGCTATTCACTTATTACATTCAATTTTAATAGTATTAGTAATAAATAAAATTCAAAGGCATGTAGAAAAATTCTGAACTGGATTACTGAAAATGATGTGTCAAACTGTAACACTTCTCCTAGATAGAATAATAAATGATATCTCAGATTTAACTGCTTAGCTACTCCATTTTATAAACATTCCTTTTTCATTCTTTCATAAAGAAAGGTTTGATTTGCTGAAATATATCTAACGATACCTATGCATAATACACTGGGGTAGAAGGAGTGCTTTTTGGAATAATGCGACTTAGAAATTTCCTAAGATCCCCTGCTCAAATTCTATTTTATTTTTATTTGGAATTCTTCCTCTTGAAAGGCTTAAATCCAGAAAAAGATCCATCCCATTCATAGCTTCATTTCTACTGCTTTATTTCCATTGCAATTAAATAGTAGCCACACTGGTGTTGTCTCTTAAGTAAGAAGAATTAGCAAAGAAGTGAATTAAAACTCCTGGTGTTTTTAAGTGGAAAAAGAGTGGCATTGCAGTTGTAGTCAGAGGAGAGACAAGGCCCATAAAAGGCAATGAGCAGAAAAGGGTGCCCAGAAGGAAGTAAGAAAGCAAGAATGGCACTTCAGTGTCTGTCAAGAAGACAGCCTCTCCTGTGAAAGTCTGATTAAGACACTGGTAACAACAATTGTTCTCTATGCCACATAATCTTTTTTTTTTAAGATTTTATTTATTTATTCATGAAAGACAGAGAGAGAGAAAGGCAGAGATGTAGGCAGAGGGAGAAGCAGGCCCCAGGCCAGGAGCCTGATAAGGGACTCCATCCTGAGACCGCAGATCACGCCCTGAGCCGGAGGCAGGTGCTCAATCACTGAGCCACCCAGGAGTCCCTATGCCACATAATCTTGAAACAATATTCTTTAAAAAAACTGCATGCTAGGCCTACCTAGCATAGTAGTTAAGAATATGAACTCTGCATTGGGTTTGAATCGTGACTTATCCACTTTTGTGTGAACTTGGCCAAGTTTCTTAACCTTTCTGTGACTGTTTCCTTATGAGTAAAATGAAAATATAATAGGTAACTTGCAAAGTGTTCAGAATAATGCCTGGCACTTACTAAGTGCTATATAAATTTTAGATTAAATTTTTAAAAAGACAAAAGAAAGTAATTATGAGACTCTATATAGCCTATGCTCTTAACTACTACTGTAGATGACACTGCCACTCTCATCTATTGCTCATCATACTGATCTATGCTGTCAGTGTCTGCTGTCACCACATATTCAAGCTGGTTCATTGAAAAAAATTAATAAAATTGATGAACCCTTAGCCAGACTTATGAAAAAGAAAAGACAAAAGTCCCAAATAATAAAATCACAAATGAAAGAGGAGAGATAACAACCAACACCACAGAAATACAACAACTATAAGAGAATACTATGAAAAATTATATGCCAACAAACTGGGCAACCTGAAGGAAATGGACAAATTCCTAGAAACTTACAAACTACCAAAACTGAAACAGGAAGAAATAGAAAATTTGAACAGACCCATAACCAGCAAAGAAACTGAAGCAATAATCAAAAATCTCTCAACAAACAAAAGTCCTGGACCATACAGTTTCTCAGGGGAATTTTATCAGATATTTAAAGAAGAGTTGATAACTATTATTCTCAAATTGTCCCAAAAAAACAGAAAGGGAAGGAAAATGTCCAAACTCATTCTCAAAGCCAGCATTACATTGATTCCAAAACCAAAGTCCTGACTAACAAGGAAAATTACAAGACAATATCACTGATGATATTATATTTTTATACATGGGTATAAAAATTCTCAATAAAATACTAGCAAACTGAATTCAATAGTACATTAAAAGAATCATTCTCTATGATCAAGTGGTATTTATTCCTAGGCTGCAGGGGTGGTTCAATACTCACAAATCAATCAATGTGATATACCACATTAAAAAAGAAAGGATAAGAACCTTATGATCTTCTCAATATGCAGAAAAAAGCATTTGTCAAAATACAGCATTCATTCTTGATAAAAACTCTCAACAAAGTAGGCATAGGTGGAACACACCTCAACACTGTAAAGGCCTTATGCAAAAGATACACAGCTAATAGTATCTTCAATGTGGAAAAACTGAGCCTTTCTCCTATGGCTAGGAAAAAGACAAGATGTCCACTCTCACCATAATTATTTAATACAATACCAGAAGTCTTAGCCCCAGTAATCAAACAACAAAAATAAATAAAAGGCATCCAAATTGGCAGTGAAGAAGTCAAACTTTCACTATTTGCAGATGACATAATACCATATGTAGAAAATCCAAAAGAGTCCACCAAAAATCTGCCAGCACTAATACATGAATTTAGTAAAGATGCAGGATATAAAATCAACATGCAGAAACCTGTTGCATTTCTATATATCCATAGTGAAGCAGCAGAAAAAGAAATCAAGGAATCAATCCCACTTGCAATTGCAGCAAAAACGATACCTAGAAGAATACCTACAGAAAGGGGTAAAAGATCTGTACTCTGAAACTATAGAACACTTATGAAAGAAAACTACCCAAAGCAATCTATACATTTAATGCAATCCCAATCAAAAATGCCATCAGCATGTTTCACAGAGCTAAAACAAACCTAAAATTGATATGGAACAACAAAAGACCTCAATCAGCAAAAGTGATTCTGAAAAAGAAAAACAAAACTGGAAGCATCATGATTTTGGATTTCAAGCTATATTACAAAGGTGCACTCATTAAGATTGTATGGTACTGACACAAAGCCACATAGATCAATGGAACAGAATAGAGAACTCAGAACAGACCCACAATTATATGGTCAACTAAGCTTCAACAAAAGAGGCAAGAATATGCAATGGGAAAAAAACAGTCTCATCAACAAATGGTGTTGGTAAAACTGGACAGCAAATGCAGAAGAAAAAACTAGATCATTTTCTTAAACTATTCACAGAAATAGATTCAAAATGGATCTAAGACCTAAATGTGAGACAAGAAACCATCAAAATCCTAAAGGAGAACACAGGCAGAAACCTCTTTTACCTTGGCCATAGCAACTTCTTACTAGACGTACAGCCAGAGGCAAGAGAAACAAAAGCAAAAATGAACTATTGGGATTTCATCAAGATAAAAAGGCTTCTGCATAACAAAGAAAACAATTGACAAAGGCAGCCTACTGAATGGGAAAAGATATTTGCAAATGACACATCTGATGAAGGCTAGTATCCAAAATCTATAGAGAACTTATTAAACTCAACACCTAGAAACAACTAACACCCAAAAAACAAATAATCCAGTTAAGAAATGGGCAGAAAGGGACACCTGTTAGCTCAGCGGTTGAGCGTCTGCCTTCATCTCAGGGCATGATCCTGGAGTTTTAGGATGGACTCCCACATCAGGCTTCCTGCAAGGAGTCTGCTTCTCCCTCTGCCTATGTCTCTGCCTTCTCTCTGTGTTTCTCATGAATAAATTAATACAATCTTAAAAAAAAAAAACAGGCAGAAGACATGTATAGATATCTTTTCAAAGAAGACATCCAAATGGCTAATAGGCACATGAAAAGATGCTCAATATCACTCATCATCAGGGAAATGAAAACCAAAATTACAATGAGATATCACCTCACACCTGTCAGAATGGCTAAAATCAACAACACAGAAACAAAAGGTGTTGGCAAGGATGTGGAGAAAGGGGAACCTTTTTGCACTGTTGATTGGAATGCAAACTGGTACAGCCACTCTGAAAAACAGTATGGAGGTTTCTCAAAAAGCTAAAAATAGGACTACCCTAAAAAAAGCAATTGCACTACTATATATTTATCCAAAGGATACAAAAAGATAGATTTGAAGGGGTATATGCATCCTGATGTTTAAAGCAACATTATCAACAATAGTCAAACCATGGAGAGAGCCCAAATGCTCACTGACTGACTGATAAATGGATAAAGGCGATGTGGCATATATATATATATATATATATACAATGGAATATTAGCCATCAAAAAATTATATCTTGCCACTTACAATGACATGGATGGAGCTAGAGTGTATTGTGCTAAGTGAAATAAGTCAGAGAAAGACAAATAAAAATATGATCCCACTCATGTTAATTTAAAAAAAGAAAACAGATGAACATACAGGAAAGATGAGGAAAAGGAGAGAGAGAAACAAACCATAGCAGATTCTTAACAATAGAGAATAAACTAAGAGTTGATGTAGAGAAGTGGATGGGGGATGGGCTAGATGGGTGATGGATATTAAAGAGGGCACTTTGTGATGGGTGTTAACTGTAAGTGATGAATCACTGAATTCTACTCCAGAAACCAATAGTGTACTGTATGTTAACTAATTAAAATTTAAATTGAAAAATTTGGTTTAATAAAAGGTATTTATTGCCATGTGCTACTTTGAAACATGGAAGTACGAAACATGCAACACCAAGAAAAGTGTTTTAAATAGTTTTACCTAATTGCTTTTTTTAAGTAGCTACCAAATGTGTAGCGTGCACACACACACACATAAACACACATAGATACAATTTGGACTAAGTAATTATAAATGGAAAAAAAGGGCAGCCCGGGTGGCTCAACAGTTTAGCGCCACCTTCGGCCCAGGGTGTGTGATCCTGGAGACCCAGGATTGAGTCCCACGTTGGGCTGCCTGTGTGGAGCCTGCTTCTCTCTCTGCCTGTGTCTCTACCTCTCTCTCTCTCTCCTCTCTGTGTATTCTCATGAATAAATAAAAATAAATGGAGAAAAAGAGGTGGTATTAGAGTTTCATTGATAAACTGACTCCACATGGTTACATTAATCTATGCTTAAAGAAAAATATCTAAATCATAAAGAAACACATACACTGTACTTTATGCCTTAAAATTTTTGTCTGTTCTGTCTTGCGATGTACTTGTAGATCAGAATATGCCCTGTATTTATAACTAATGATTTCAATACAACATAGAAAAATGAGATCTGGTTCAACCTAAAATATGCTATAGTAGATCAAGGAAATTATTTGTGGAGCCAATATTATCTATAGCTAATTCATTAAACATCTAACAAATATTTAATGCTTGTTAAATTTAAAAACAATAAATGGGCAGCCCGGGTGGCTCAGTGGTTTAGCGCTGACTTCAGCCCAGGGCGTGACCCTGGAGACCTGGGATCGAGTCCCACGTCAGGCTCCCTGCATGGAACCTGCTTCTTGCTCTGCCTGTGTCTCTCTCCCCACCCCCCCGCTGTGTCTCTCATGAATAAATAAAACCTTTTTAAAAAAATAAATAAAAACAATAAATATATTTTGAATTGAACTTAACTGTAAGACAAGTCAAAGTTGACAGACATTACAGTATGTTATACCTTAGCAAAAATAAAACCTGAAGTAAAAAGATGGAAATAAAATATAAATTAATAGGAAAGATGGTGAAAATTTTTTCACAGTCCTTCATGAATAGCATTTACAAAAGGAAAAGAAAACTTGTGTGCTGACATACCATCAAAAACAAAATGTGTGGAAAAACATATTAACCTATCATGGCACACTCACTTTCTAAAAACTAGTGCTAACTTAGCCTTAGAGAGCCTGGGCAGAAAAGCATGCAACAAGACAAGCAGCTGCTATCATAAGGCAAACATCATGTTGGAAAGACATCTAAAATCTGAAAATCCAAGTCATCATTTTTTATAGGATAGAATTCTGTTTCATACGAGAGAACTAAGCTTGCAAGAGACAGAGGGATCACACATGAGAAATCCTTTAGTATTCTCTGTCTCCTCAGCAATATTTAGGAAGTAAGGAAGAAAAGATAAAGATTGTAAAAGGACTAGCATTTAGAGAGAAAATGGAGGGAAAAATCTTGAAGCAGAAGAATAGAGTAAGTATTCTACAGGCAGAGTGGTTTTCATTTAGTTGGAGCTGAAGGGATTGAGATTAAAGCCAGCATATAAAACTCTGAACTGATTTCTCACTTTAATAACTTGTTTAGAAAATTAAGATTAGCATCTAAAGTAGCATGAGTAACCATACTGGTTAAAATCTGATATTTCATGTTTATAAATTAGAAAACGAAATGTCTTAATCAAGTATGAAAGGTTCTTAAAAAATATTTCTGCCCATTGATTTGGATAAACTTTGACCATGTAACTATTATTGACACTGGTATTTGCTTCAAAACTGTTCACTGAATGCAGCAATTTCCACAACATACTAAGCATCAGTTCTCAAAATTTGGTTCACTGTTGTACCTTTGGATATAGGTACACATATGTGCCAATTAAGTTGTTTGTGAAGTCAAAATTGCAATTAACCTTTCATTAAATTTAAAGCAATCATTTACTTTGAAAGTTATCAAGTCACAGAGATCAAAGCAGACATATGGCTTCTGTGATCCAGATTGACAAAGAGCAATTTGTCACATTATCTGGAAGAATGCTCCATTGACCACCTACGTCAGAATTCCCTGTGGTATCTATAAAGATCTTCAAATTCCTAAGTCCCAGGCTGGGCTTTTTGAATTATTATTAGAGGGCCTAGGAAGCTGCTACTTTATAGTTATTATTTCATTGAAGCATTATAGCAAACCTATGAAATAGCACTACACTACAATTATTTTACAGCTGACCTTCTTAAATAACTACAAAGTTATAGAGCCAGGATTCAGTCCAGATTCCATAGTTGGACTCCAGAGTCCAACCACTAAACCACTGCAGTATTCTCTCTTTCCTAATTTGGGTATAGACACAGAGACATTTGTTTTGACAACATAAAAATGCTACCATAGATGCATTATGTGCATAAATTGGAAGACAAGCATCATGGGAATTCTTTCCTATCACTTATCATTCCTTTTGTAGTCTCGGAATATTAAAAATGAAGGCAAGGACAAATGGTGAATTAGTTTGTTCTCTCATGAATCAATCACCTAATACGCATAAACAAAAAATAAGTAATGAGAACTCATTGATAAAAGCGGAAAATACCTGCTAAAGGGAATATAACTTCTCTATATAATAGTTTTTAGTGATTTTTTATTAAATACATAACATTGCAAAAATTACAATATTTATATCTAAAATATCCTTAACTTCAGATATTATAAGTATCGTGAAACTCTGATAAACTCTCTATTTTTCTATACTAGTTTACCTGAAGTTGGCTAAAATTATATGTTCTATTCTGAAGGAGAAATCTACAGGAAAATGTTTCCAAAATAATGATCATATATTAATTTGGTTATATTGAAATCCTTGGTTTTATTTTCTTCTAAAGAGCATACATATAGGTCTTGTCCAGAACAGATAAACACTGGCAAATATGCTTTCTTCCAGAAAGCAAATATCTGGATATTTCCAACAGTCTAATTTATCCAAATATAAGGGCATGTGGGTCCATCAACAAAGACTCCTGTATCCTAGTAAATACTAAAAAGATAATTCAAAATAACAGAAGATGAAGAAAAAAGAATAAGCATCTACTGAGCAAATAATTCAACTATGCTATGCTATGAGTAATAACTATGTAGTATGCTACTTATTTCATAATAAGAAAAATAAGAAGAGCCAGAGTTTACTAATTTATTTCAATGTATCAAGCATTACAGTAAATACCTTACAAACATTAGCATATTTTTTTCTCACAGTAATTTTCTGAAATAGGCATGAATAGTCACAATTTATAGGAAGATAACTAAGCAACTGGCAAGTTTGGTAATTTGACCCAAGTCAGGCAGTTTTAAACTAACATAGCTAGGATGGAAACCCATCTTTAAGGACTCAAAATTTTGCACTGCAAAGTGAAAATGTCTTCAAATTATTCTAACCAGGGATTGTGTTGGATTAGTTTGAAAGGGGTTGTACCAGATTTGACATAAGCACCCAGGTACAAATGATACACTGGTTTAAAGCCACCTGTAAACACCATTTCCATCACTTTCCTGGACTGTAACCAGAGGATTAGCAAGATCCTGCCTTTCTCATCCCATGCCGTCATCTGCCTTCAGACCTACTGCAGGATACTGGCTCTAAGAGATTTCTTGGTTATGTTAACTCATTGTAAGAAGCCCCAGAGCAAATATTATGATAAGTCCTTTACCTGGTACCTTGGGGCTTCATTTTAATCTCCAGGAAGTTAATCAACTTTACTCTCGGACAATCTTTACTCTAGGAATGTGTTCCTTACATTCTGGTAGAATTCAAGTTAGGAAGATATTTCAGTAATTTGATTTGAACTCAATAGAACTTGAGAGAAAGTTCAACTATATAGATTTTATTGTCGTAATTTGCTTTTTTTTACTGCTAATTAGCAATTCACCCACCAAATTATTTTTAAACTTATATCATAGGCACTCCTTTTCATATGAAGCGCACTGTGATAACATTTCAATTGAATGTGAGAATTGGTTCTTAAATTAACCTATTTTGTCATTATCATACCTACAGGATTCAAAATTAATATTTGGCAGCTCAGATCACTGATTTTCACAAAAATTCATCTCATATGATAGTCTCTCAGTTATACAAAGTCACTACCTTATTAAATAGCTCAACAGGAAGCAACCCAATGTCCTAATACATGTAGGAAAGACATAAATTAAAGCCTTAGAAATATCCAGATACTTGCTTGCTGGAGGAACACACAACTAGTGATAAAAAAAAATTAGCTGCTACCGTCACCTAATTGTTTACTATGTATCAGAGACTGAGCTAACACATAAACTTATTTATTCCTCACAATAATCATTTAAAATGGATATTACCCTCCTTTGACATGTTTTAAGGAAGAAATAAAAGATCAAAGAGGCAGAATATCTAAGTTTGAGAGTCCAAATGAATGAATGAAAAAAAGAAACAGAACTTCTAAACAACTTTGAACTGAATAAAGGATAGCTTCAAGAAACAGCTAGAAGGAAACAATTTCATTTTTGGAAGCTCTGTGAGGCTAAATATTACTGTGATGCTAATAATTATAGCTAACAGTAATCTAGCATTTATTATATTACAAGTATGTTACATACATGATCTCCCACTTAAGCTTATCAGATAAATATGGTATAAGTACCATTACATAAATGCTTATTCTCAATTTATCAACAAAAAATTAAGATTCAAAGGTTGTGTAACTTGCCCAATTACCATGCATCTGTTAAATGACTGAGGCAAGATTCAGATCAGTTCTAAATCTATGACTTCAGCACCTAGCCTCTGTACTACGTATTCCTGTAAGAAATTCAAACTTTTGCAGTTACAATTTCTGTCTCACCATAGCCAAGAGCATGCATATATGTTCCTGAGTCAATAGTGGAATTTGTTTTTCCACAGCATAGAGAGAGAACACAGTGAAAGGGGAAGGGAAGGACGCTAGATCCATTTCATCTCATCTCCTTGCTGTCCAATTAAACCAAAAGAACAATAAAACATTAAAGCAGCCAAAAATAGGATAATTTAGGACACATCAATTTCTGAACTTCTACAATCAGAGAATGTATCTGTTGACATTCCTCTTATTAAGCACCTGTGAGGAACTCCTGTAAGGAATACAGAGCTTAACTTAGAATAATGGTTTAACTGAGTAAAATATGTATTTTTCTTTAATTATTTATCTTAAAAAATTCAATGAGATATAGCCCTAAATTTTATAATACAATTGAACTTTTTAAGAACATTTTATTCTTTACCATATTATTCTTTTTTTCCTTCAAAGTCTTGACTAATGCAGATTGTGTGGTACTGACAAAAAAAAAGCACTACAAATCTGAATATTCATCCTACTTATGGCATTATGAGTTGGACCATGGTAAGGCTTCATCTCCCTGGTCCTCCATTTCCCCCTCAATAATATGAGGGGATAAAGCAGGTTAACATTCTTTATAAGAATGTTTCTTGGGCAGCCTGTGTGGCTCAGCAGTTCAGCCCAGGGCATAATCCTGGAGACCAGGATCAAGTCCCACATCGGGCTCTGTGCATGGAGCCTGCTTCTCCCTCTGCCTGTGTCTCTACCTCTATCTGTGTGTGTGTGTGTGTGTGTGTGTGTGTGTGTCTCATGAATAAATGAATAAAATCTGAAAAAAAAAAGAATGTTTCTGAAACATCTATGGTTATTCAATTCTCTCCTGAAAATCTAAGAGCAGAAGATAAAATAATTGAAAGTATAAAGGGAATAAAGATATTTAATTTCTATGTACTACTTTTCTCCTTGCAGTATTTATTCATACAGTTCCAAACAAAGACACATACAAGGTATATGGGTTCATCAAGCGAGCTACAAGGTAGATCTAGTTTAAGAAGCTTTATAAGTCTCTGTTACAATCAGAATTTACTTTGGAGAAGTGTTAGTTTAAAAAAGATCAAGAAGTGTAATCTCTATCATATCACATAGATTTAAATCCCAATTCTACGGTGACTTTAAAACTCAGTTTCTCACCTATGAAGTGAGAATGATGTTTACCTTGAAAGGTTGTTTAAAGGACCAAATAGGATAAATTGGAAATAGTTCTTAAAATCAATCACTGGTACACATTAAACCCTTAAAAAGTGGTAGACACTGATGTTAATTTACCTACATTTTCTTGGAAACCCCAATATACAGTTGGAGAAACAGAAACTCAAAGAAACTAAATAACTTTCCCATGGGTGCACTATTAGGAAGCAATGAAACTGGAATTTAAATTCAGCTCTATCAAATTTTAAAATCTGTGTGCCCTGTCCCGCAGACCATACCACTGGCCAAGGCTGCAGCTATGGCATTTGTATCCTGTCTTTCCAGCTGTCTTATCTCTTCATCTTTTAGTATTCTGATCTTGTCTCTAATTAGACAATAAGCTGTTCAAGTGTCTTCTGTTTATAATCCATTTTTCCATAATTCCCAGTACAGGGTTTGGCCAGGTAAGATGCTATGGAAAGAGGAAAATTAGCCCTTATTACTCAAAAGGAAAAGAAGTTAATGCTGTCTGGGTTTATTTTCCAGCTCTAGCACTTACTGGTTATGGGATGTTGGGCATGTACTTTAACCTCTCAGTAAAATAATTTTCTCATTTATAAATGGGTATAACAATTATACCAGCCTCCTAACAATTAAATGTATATATTAAATAAGTTATATGCTTCTACATATTAAGTGCTCAATGAATAAAAGCCCTTTAAAGTATATCATTAATCCTTCATTTTTAATATTTGTGCTTCGTTTTCTCCTTCATAGAGTGAGTGACCTATCTCAAAGGGTTGCTGTGAGCATTAAATGAGAAAATGTGTCCTCAGAAGAGGATTATCTCATAATAAGATCAAATAATATATCACTTTTATTAATTAGATAGTAAGTACAATACAGCTTCCAAGATCACAAAGAATTAACCACACCTACATGCTTTTTGGTCTTCCCATCTTCCCATGTCCTGTACTATCTAAACCTGCTTCTCTGAGGATCTTGTCTATAAGCCAATACACAATCTTTTCCGCTCATGGCAAAACCAGAACAGCTCACTTCCTCTAACAGGTAACATGCAAATGGTGACCACAATGCTTAGTGTACTGTAAAGGCATTCCCAAACCAAAGCACCTTTATTTACACCCTAGATACTACCTTATAGTGTCCACTTATTCAAATGATATGCAGGTCTTGATTTCTTACTACAGCAAGTGTTCAATGATCATTTCGATACCATTGCTACTTTATTATACCATCTAACTTAGGAAGGTGGTAGGGAATATAAACCACCAGAGAGGTAAAAATAAGAACAATACTAATGAAGATGATTATTTTTCTTATAGCAAATACATTATACTATAGACCTAAACTACATGTGATTTTCAGATAATCTATAAATCCACAGTCTTTGAATTTCATGGATATAGATGTGTTATTTGAAGAGTTACATCAGAATTGGCAATGCTGACAACACAGAAAAAAGACCCTGAGCAAATGCTGAAAAAAAATTTTTATGGAATTAAAATCTAACTAAATATTCCTATCAAGTCTATTAACAAAAGTCAGCAGACTTCAATTCTGAAATATGCGCTTCTAATATGATAGCAAATAATTTTGCTAAAATACATTCTGTTATGCATATGCTAATTATCACAGTCCAAGGAAATAGGTTCAGGGCTTCTACTATGAAAATCTTCATTATTGGAAGTGAACTGATACACCCCACAACTTTCACCTCCTTCATTTTTGAGTAGACTAAAAATAAAAAGTTTTCATAAAGCAATTAAAATCAGTGGGGTTTGGACTATAGGCATAAAACAACATTAAACTCACTATACTTACACTATAGTCTACTTTATTTATATTTATTATACTAATATATCTCTTAGGACAGAGCACAGTAGTTTTGGTTGAACAATAATACACTCTTTTATCAAGTAAATGATCACAGGCTTTCAAATATTTCACAGTAATTTCAACAGCTGTAAAATAATAATAGTATTATTATTTTTAACACTGTTCCAAACTGCTTGCAGATCTGCATATAAATAATGATGAAAACTAAAAGGCAGAGGAAGGAAACAATGCTTACAAAAGATCAACTTTAACTTTTAGAAGATTTTCAAAAGTTATTTCAACCAAATAAACTCCAAAGTCTACAGACTCTCATTTTCCCTATGCTTTATTTATTTTTCTACTTTTCTAGGCTGTAGGCATAATGCCTGGAACGTAATTAGAATTCACCAAATATTTGTTTGATGAGCTTGTGAATGAACGGTGGTGGGGGGGGGGGGGTTGTTGTTTTTATTTTTATCTGCTTGGCCTTATATTGTGTTGTATATGCAGTGTAGTTCCATGAATGACAAACACTATGCACTCTTAGAGTACATGCAATTGTACATTTAAGTTCTATGAGAAGGCAGGATCTTCTGTTTTGTTGACTGCTGTAGTCTCATGCTTACGTTTTGGCATATTCTAGGTGCTTAATATATATTTGTTGGATAAATATTGAATGATATATGTAGTTCTAATGATATTTCATACTAAAAGTAACAAAAACCCATTATTGTTCATTTTTATTCTCTAAGAATATATGAAATTAAAATTCAATTATATATTTAAAGTGTGAAAATATGAGGGAATCTTGTCATATACATATGTAAAATATACAGAGAAATATATATATATTTGAGGGCCTTTAATACATCAGGCACTGTGATCAATGCAGAGAAGGATTGGGCTCCCATGACTCTGTTAATGCACCCCTAGCTTAGCATTCATCACAATGTATCATAATGAGTTTCCTTGATCCCCATACACATCATGCTCTTTCACCCTCTATGGCTTGTCATGTGAAATTCCATCTATCTTTCAGATCCATTATTTCACTGCCCACCTCCATGTGAAACAAAGTACTGTCCAAACATTGTTCTCCTCTGAAATACTCCTTCCTCATACTCCTTCATCACCAGTCACACAGAACCTCCTTTCCAAATCCCTTGGGCAACTGTCACATGACCCTAAATCTATGTCCCTGCCTGTTTTCTGCCAAGTCTCAGCTTCTTACAAGACTTGTTCATTTTGTATTTCAAATGCCTAACACATTTCTTGGCACAGATAGAGTCCTAAATTGCCACATACTGAAGTAACAATTAATTTAGCAATATATTTTCTCATAAGCTGAGAGTTTAAGAAGTACCATATAGTCCACATATCTTATTAATTTTGCTCATAATAATAATTTTGATTATGATTTATTCAATCAACCCAATATGACAACCCAGAAATTTCAAAAGCAGAAAGCAATGAGCAATGATCTTATATACAATCTAATGCAAAGTCATGATAAAGAAAAGTAATGATTTTCAGTAATTAAGATCTTGAAATTATCTTCCACAGGAAGCATCAGCTGATAGTGATTTCTAGCTATACAGATTTTTTTCCCTCTCAGATAAAAGAAAAAAAGATACATTAAACATAAATTCTTTTGATCCCACTTAAGGTGCTCATGAAAATGTAGTAAGAATTTCAGCTTTTCTATTTGTCCAGCCTTTCCAGTAATAGCCATGACACTGGTTAAAATTTAGATTCTTCTTGAGAATTGAAGATTGCAATTCCAAATCTGACAACTCTTGGGAAATTATCAAAGGATTATTGTAAGGGCAAAGTACAGGCTACAAATGAATGTTCTATTTTGACAGCTGACATAGTTATTCATTTTCTTTATGTTTCTCAGTTATGCCAATGGACCCCATAGAAACACAGACTTCTACTGTTTAAATGTACAAACATTATTTTTAAAGCAAAATATTATAAGCAGTATAGAAAGGAAGAATTCTATACAATTAGTATTATTTCAAAAATGGTTTTTTTTTTTTTTTTTTTTTTGCTAAACATACACAAGGGTGGACAAAGATTCCACTTTCTTTAAACTTAAGGGCAAGATAATAGTTAATAGTTAAACAGTTCTCTACCAGCAACAGTTAACAAAATGCTACAGGAAGCCTTGTAAGGTATTGTAAATCTAGATCTACAAACCTGGGCCACCTGAGAAATGAAGCTTCTTCTGCAGGGCAGAAAGTGGAATCTGTGCTCTCAATCACCAGGTAATTTATAGATATCATCTACCTTGGCCATAGGACAATCCAAGCACATACTGATTTCTCCAAGTCACAGGAGGGTATCTGTAGCAGCTAAATAATTTGGACTCTCAGTTCCACATCCAACCCATTCACCTTGCCCTGAGTATAAGTAACCACTGAGGTTCAAACCTGAATTTTCATAGGTCCCCAAATTTCTAAAAGGCTCCACAGAAAAGACAAGTAAACAAAATGCACATGATATTCTTGTTTTGGGCACTATTTTTCATTATTAAAAGGTACAGCCAATCTTTTCTTGGCCAGTAAGTAGTTTGGTTCACAGTCTCCCATCCTCCATTTACAAAGCATAAAAAAAAATGTACTCAAGTGCAAATAATTACATATGGTCCCAAATAGATATCCTAGTTATTTATGTAGTGGCTCTCCCCGAGTTGTGTTCTACATAAGAACACATAAGTTCTTATGAGAACACTCATAAGTTCTATGAGTCTTTCTAGCAAATTATCAAACTGGATGAGAGAATCATGGGAACCTCCAACTGGCAGCTGTTTGGTAGGAAGTAGAGGTAACAATCTAGACTTGTGACTGGCATCTGAAGTAGGGGCAGCCTTGTGGGACCGAGCCCTAAAACTGTGGGATCTGATGCTATTTCCAAGTAGATAGTGTCAGAATTCAGTTAAATTTGTAGGACACCCCATAGACATCTGCAAAAAATTAGTGAATGCTTGATGTGGGAAAAACTCCCAAACATCTTGTGTCAAAAGTAAGGAGAATATAAGAGAAGCAGCTTTTCCTTTCAAAATAAACACACCAGATCCTGATAACTTACTATGAAAAAGTAGCATAAAATATCTTCCACTAATTTTTATAGTAATTCTAAGTTCAGAGATAGTGTTTGAGATATATTATATAAAAAATATAATTAAAAGACATTTTACCTGTTTCATTTTATCCTTTTTTGATGTGTCTCCTAGACATTTTAAAATTATATGTGTAGGGCATGTTATAATTCTATTTGACAGTGTTGTTCTAGACCATTATCTTTTACATTATTTTAGGGATATCCCTTTTGGAGATTCCAAGTATATACAGTAATTTATTATGTAATTTCATATTTTTCATTAGTCAACTAAAAAAATTATCCTTTGTCATTAAAGAATCTGTGTTTACATAATCTAAATACCAGACCTATCAACATATGCCAAATGAGTTTCAGAAATGTTTACAGCTTCATTATCACTCTGTCCTTCATAATAAGTGCTTCTCTTTGTTTCATACTCATTAATTTCATTATTCTAAGATGTGATTCCCTAAACTCCACAGTAATTCAAGACCCATTCTACTCTGATAAATGTGTGCAAAGCAAGGGGCTGAAAGGAAAAAGAGAGTATTGAATTTTCACTGTCACTGGGGAATAATTGAAGATAATTCCAATAAGAATAGATTTTTGATTAAACTATGGCAATAGGCAACAGCATTTCTCAAAAGTAAAAAAGCACCATGTTCATAAGTTTAAGCATGTTCTGCCTGAAAGTCAAAAATTGATTAATTTGAAGGTTTCATGAATACTAAAAGAGAGAGAGAGAGAGAGAGAGGGAGAGAGAGCAAGAGAGAAAAGAAAAACATTTAAGGCACTATGGGTTAGTCTTAAAAGTCATAGCACCTGAAGGATAACATGGTATCTACTATTTACTCATTGAACGAATATTTTGCAAGCAAGAACTACTTCACAGGAGGAGACAATAAACATTCCCAAAAAAACTGCACGATTGAGACTTCTGCAATAAATAAATTTACTCTCGGTGTACTCTCTAAGAATTGGCAGATACTTGTTATACTATAAACATTGGGTTTGAAATGCCTTTATGCAAATCTATTTATTCCTCCCCATCCAGAAATAGGTTTCCAGACACAGAGAATTCTAAATAATATTGATCCATTAGAACAAGAGTACTCAATTATTCCATACAAGAATGGTCATTTTTCAATTTTCTAGTGTCTTAACACCACTGAGAACTTGTACAGAAGAGAAACATATTGAGGTAGTGTCGTAGAGCAGATGTTTTGCAGTGGCTGATCTGTCATGTCCTCAGATATGGAATGATTCTGGGTTTCCTGTATCATTGGTCACAACTAGTCCTGGAAATTCCTACACCAGTAGCTCTCTTCAAAAGCCAAAAGATGTTGACACCATGGTGAGGTTGGATTTTTATTTGTGTGATGAATATCTCTTCCCTGAACCCGAATATAAATACTCCAAAGAGAGAAGTAGATGGTATTCACATTCTCTTAAGCCCACATTTTCCAAAGGGAAGCTTGTGAACTTTCAGGAGATTATGACACTGTTCCATAGAGTTCTTTCCATGAAAACACTAAATAAAATCTATTTCCATTACAAGTTTAATCAAAAGCAAGATTTTATTTTCCCCTTTAGACATAACACTCCAAGTGCATCTCAGGTGATTTCATGCAGAAAATCCATGGAAACTGGATGATGTCTTCTTTTTTCCTTCACCTGAATATTCCTAGATGCAATGAGGGTTTTGATGATTATATTAACTTTAATTGTTTATATTAGTCATATATTTTAAGACTTAACTTCCAAAATTTATCCCACAAGCAACTATTACTTAACAGGCAAAAAAACATAAGAAAGACTAACGTAGAATTTTGATAAGTTAATGAGAAGCATAATACAGGAATTCTACAAATTCCCAAGATAGAACCATTTCAAGACTTCTCTAGAATATCAAACACCAAACGTCTAAAATTATATATTTAATAAGAATTATACCTATTCCTTTTCTTCATTTATCATGACAAAATATATACATATTCTACATTTATTATTATTCAGAGAGAATGTTTATTTTATAATCAGCATTATAAAGCCATCTCCCTTATCTCATTATTTGTAAGCAAACTAGGACACATATAAACAGTATGTTATTTCAGGAGAAGATGAAAAAATAACTGAGAGTACTTTTGATTTATTTTTTGCTTGTTTCTTTTTTATTATTTTATTTTTTTTACAAACACTTGTTTCAAGGTCTGACTTTCAAATACATCACAGCGAGGGAACTGCTCTGCTACTTAGGAAACCCCGACCCAGAAGCAGGTCATCTACGAATGGTTTAGCCCCAGGTTTCCCACACTGATTTATTTTTGATGTTATAAAATACACCAAAATTCTACCTACATTTCAATTTATCTTAGCTCCTAAACCAAAATCCATATGCTATGTTTGAGTTTTACCTTGACAAATCATACTCTTTCTCATTTAAGTCATTTAAAGTAAATTAAACAATGGTATAAGTAGAAAAATTTCATATTTTCTGTATAAGTATTAACTAAAATTGCAGTAAAAAAGTTTTATGATACAATCTTTATAATATTATGCCAATCCAAATATTTTTAAATGATTTTTAAAGGATTTTTATAAGATTGATAAGAAGCACCTTATAGTACATGTTAAAAAATTACACCAACACATGTCCTTTTCCTGGATATTAGGATTCAGTGGGATGGGACTCAGGAATTTATATTTTTAACAAGAATATTATGACAGCTAATCTGATTGAGGAGGAATACAGCCCATAAATATAAATCAGGGCAATTTTTTCACCTGAAGCATGAAAATCATAATCACTAATACACCAGAATGATTATGGTGAATCCATGTAAACCTACCCAAACTCCTCAGAAGAAATTACTATCTGAATAAAATATAGGGATTTATTTGTTTTTGAATTCTAGACCTAATACAATGCTAGAACATAACAGATGAGTTAGGGTTTTTGATGAATGAATGGAAAATAAAATCTAGGTTCTATCCATCTACATAGATATAAGGTATGAAATGCCATAGTACAAAAGGCCAGTTGGATATTGACAAGTTATTTTTCAAACATTCATTCACTCATCCAACAAATAGTGATTGAGCACCTAAATATACACTGAGTGTATAGCAGTGATCAAAACAATCATTGTCTCTGGATTCTCATTAGGAAGACTGATGTCAAAATGCCCTTACATTATTAATTACTTAAAATTATGGGAAGTAGTAGTACTTAAAGTATGGGAAATAGAATTATAGGAAACTAAAAGGGCATATAACAGGGTAACGATCTGGTCTTGGGAAGGCTGAATTAGTGAATTAGTGAACCCAAGCTAAGCTGTGAAGGATGAATATATATAAACTCAAGGAGGGTGTGGTTGAGGTTGAGGAGTGGACAATCCCTTGACAGATGCAAGAGAATGTGGGATTCCTGAAGTGCGCACGCACACACACACACACACAGACACACAATTTACAGAGCAAATTTAAAAGGCCACTATGGACAGACTGGAAAACAAGGAAAAAGTGGCTCTACTAAGCTAGTAAGATGGTCAAAACTAAAGCTTACAGGGACTTAGCAATTATACTGTTGAAAAGGTACTTTCTATTAGATGCCTTTAATAATTTTTTAGCAGGATTATGTCATCACCATGATCATATGTGTAGTAAAAACAATGGATGAGTTCTCTGTGTTGAAGAGAATATAGGGAGACAAGAACAGTTAAAGAGGGATCAGTTAAGAAATAATGCAGTAGTCTAGGCAGAAGACAACAGTGTGTTGTAATAAGGTCATGGTGATGGGGATGGAAAGTGAAAGTGACAAGACTCAAGTTCATAAATAGAATTATTTCCCCTGAGCTTTCACCATGTTTATTAGTAGACGGTGGTCATATTAATTTCTTTCTTGTAATACTCTCTTTATGGCTAAAGTATATCATAACTTTGGCAAGGTCATTTAATTTCTTAGGGAAAAGAAAAAACATTTAATGGAATGAGAGTGTTGACACTGGAAAGAAGTAGTAGATTCTGTATATCACCTTTAGTGCAATTAATCAAAAGCACTAGTAGGTCTGACAGCAACAAAGCAGCAAAGAAACTGCAATCTGTATTTCTAAAATATATGACAACTAGCTGGATAAATTTATTAAAAGGGACTCATAATTGGAATCACAGACACATGAATTTAATGCCCACAGTCAAAGAACTATTTAACAAAATTGTCAGGAGATTAGCCTCAATCTACCTTGTGAGAATGGGAGAAAGGTATACTTTGAGATGACATGGTGTATGTAAAGACCAGCGGCTTCCTATATATATTACGGACAAATCCCTTGGCTTTAAAAGGATTTTTTTTTTTTAGTTAAATTATCTTTACCAGTGTTTTTTTTTTTTTTTTTTTTTTTTTACCAGTGTTTTATAATAGTCTTTGTAAGTGATTTTTTAGAGATTAATCTATTACAAAGAATGAAGTATGATTATATTTGTTAACAATATCTTGAGCTTCAAAGAAATAAAATCTATAAAATTCTAGTCCTTTCCAGTAACAGAACAATGGGGATTGGCATATAAAGGAGAAGATAGTAGTAAATTTTTTTAAGTTGTCAAAGATTTTTATTCCTTCACAAAGAATATACTCATAAGAATAATGAGGTCTGGGTTTCTTTAAAATTCTAAGTTCCTCAAATGTAAGAATTGTGCTGTCTTCCTTTTTATGTCAACCTAAGGTAGCACACGTCCTGGTTCAAGTTCAGTTTTTTATCTTAAACTGAAGGAAGGATTATGTGTGTGTGTGTGTATCACATATCATATGTGTATGTCTGTGTATATACACTAACTCCATAAGATTATGTCTGAGACGAATGAATAGTGAATGCAACACTACTTTTTCAGTATTTCGTATCACGTGCTATTCTTTATAGTGAAATAAATACCACTATTTTTGTTGGTATCACAACATTGTTTCAGTATATTAAAATATACTGAATAGGAAACATTATATCTAGAGACACACACTGACATTTACATGACACATTAAAATTCTGAATCTAACAAACAATGTTTAGAAGCATCCTCTCCACTTCTATAATCTCCAAAGAGAGGAAAAAATACCTACTCAAAAAGCAACACTTCTACATTAAGAGTAACTCTATTTGATTTAATAACTTGCCCTACAGGCTGAATATAAACATGAAAATAAGCTAAATTAAAACATAACAGAATCTCCAAATATACTGAAGTAAACAAAGGAATATTAAGGTGATCAGAAATGCATTTTCAACAGAAAATGACATTGCTTTAACCTCAGCTTATCATAATGGCTACAATAGTTAACCATAGCACCCACTTTCTTCTCCCTCCCCCCCAAAAAAAAGATTCTAAGTATCACCTCAAACAACTATTAGGATTATGCTTTAAATAATCACAGAAGAGGAAAATATTCAGAGTTAGCTAGTAAAACTCTCTTTTTACCACTCTCTGAACTTGTATAGAGTTATAAAGTGCCTTTATAGCAGCTGGGAAAAATCACACAAAAATGCACTTGTAATTCCACAATGATATCAGTCATGACCTTTATATTAAAATTGAATTTTTGAAGAAATGATCAAATAATATTTATTATAAGTTTTCCATGGTCAAAATTTCTTCATTTTAATAGTTATACTAATAAGTGATAATTTATTTCACTTGCTACTCATCTATAATAAAATAATACTGTACATTCCACATTTACCTTTTATAATTTTACATTTCTTTTGGTAATAGGTTTATAATCTGTTTCAAATGCACTGTCCATTTAGTTTAGTTTTTTTATTTTATGTATACAAAATGCTTTTTACTTAAATTTCACCATTAATGTATGGAATAAATATCAAATAATTAATATCATCTTTCTTCCCAGTATTAAAATCACTAGTGGAGAATTCAAAAATTGAGATGTAGATCTTTATCCTCAAAAACTTTGAAGTCTGCCATTTCTAGTCAATATCCAGAAGTATGAGGGAAATACCACATGCAGATTTCATGTCAATTTTTAAGTAATCAAATGGCCAGAAAAGAGACTACATATTAATGCTAAATTGAAATAGAGGCAGAGGAAGGAAAATGATAAAACAAGAATTGGATTATGCTGAGTGAAATAAGTCAATCGGAGAAGGACAAACATTATACGGTCTCATTCATTTGGGAAATATAAAAAAAGGAGAAAAAATGAGTGGGAAATATCAGGGAGGGAGACAGAACATGAGAGACTCCTAACTCTGGGAAACGAACTAGGGGTGGTGGAAGGCGAGGTAGGCGGGGGGTGGGGGTGACTGGGTGACAGGGGGCACTTGATGGGATGAGCACTGGGTGTTATTCTATATGTTGGCAAATTGAACAATAAAAAATAAATTTATATTAAAAAAAAGAGATTTGGATTCAAATCCCAGCTGTGGGGACACCTGAGTGGCTCAGTGGTTGAGCATCTGCCTTTGGCTTAGGTCATGATCTCAGGGTCCTGGGATTGAGTCTGGCATCGGGCTCTCCATAGAGAGCCTGCTTTTTCCTCTGCCTACGTCTCTGCCTCTCTCTCTATGTCACTCATGAATAAATAAATAAAATATTAAAACAAAAATCCCAGCTATGAGTTCTAACAGCTGGATCTCACAAGTCATGTAGCCTCTATGATCTTCAGTTCTCTAATTTTAAATTCTGACAAGAACATTTATTCTCTCAGTTATCAAGATTAAACTAGCTCCTGCAGGTAAGGTGCTTAATAATGACTGACACACAGTTAGTGCTCAGTGAAAGTGAGTATTGTTTGGGGTGCCTGGATGGCTCAGTCAGTTGAGTATGAGACTCTTGGTTTCAGCTCAGGTCATGATCTCAGAGTCCTAAGATCAAGCCCTCTCTCCCCCATCCTCAATGCTTGGCTTGGAGCCCCAATGCACCAGCCCCTGGTGGTCAGTTCCTAGCTCAGAGGGGAGTCCACTTGAGATTCTCTCTCCCTCTCCCTCTGCTTCACCCCCCTACTCAAGCACGCACAGGATCAATATCTCTCTTGAATGAATATATATATATATTTAAAGTGAGTACTGCTTTTGCAACTGTAACTCCAAACAGACACAAAGGAAGAGCTACAAGAAATGCTTAAAATATGTCATCTGAAACACAGTTGGGTGAATGAAAGCAAAGATCTGAAATGGAAACAGTGAATAATGGTTTCATTCTGGGGGAGAAGAAACACTAAAGAGTGAGAATCTCCTGACATCAATATTTTTATCAGACTTTTAAATGTATTTTTCTCAAATTATGTTCTTTATTTGAAAATTTATTCAACCTATTTTTTCTGCTATAATATTGTGGGTTAATACTCTACACCTTTAAAATTCTGCCATGTAAATCTATAATCACTTACAGACCCATTTTTAAATGCTAATAATCTTAGAAAGGTCAAATTTTTATACAAAAATACTGAAAGCACAGTTGCTTAAAAGATAACTTCAAATTTATATAAGTAATACTAAGATGTTTATAAAATATTGGTGTCAGAGGGGATGCTTTATTTTACATTTACATTTTACTTATTTTATAGTATATTGGGGCCCCAAGAAGTGCCATGAGTTCTCTTTAGGTATAGAAGTAGCAACAGAGTTGCAAACAGGGATCAGATCTTTTTATCCTAAATCCAAACACTGTATTAATTTGTATTTTTTTGTAAACTAAAGAACACAGGATGAACAGGAACTTATTCATCAAATTATCATTTTATTTATTCCACAAATATTTGAGCAGAAAGCAGATAGAGTAAGAGGCATCAGAACAGCTTTAGCATTACAAAAGCAAAATAAAACAAATGGCAAATAATATGTTAGAAAAATCTTTATCTACATTAGCAACATTAGCAATCAATGAGACATAATTTAAATTAATGTGATGTCATTTTAGGCTAATCAAGAGTTAACTAAGCAGAGCAAGCTCAATGGCAGTAGAAAACTGCTTAGATGTTTCTCTGTGTATTCTCATGTCACAAAGAGATGAGTTTTTTCCACATAATCTCAACATTTTCAGTCAAAAAATATGGCTCTTTCAGCATACTCTCTAAAAATTCAGTCATCAAAAAATAAAGTAGCAAGGCACAGGCAATTTTAGAGAGAATAAATTAAGATGCCCCCTGAGGTTCCTGTACCATGGTGTGCAGCCTCTGTCTAATCTCCTCCCCTTGGGTATGCATGGGGCCAGTGAACAGAATAGGCTAGCTCTCTCATGATTAAGTTACTAATCAACTCATTTTGAGCCAATCAAAAGAGAGATTATCCTTTTGGGGAATGTTTTAGAGAAACATTTTCTCACTGTCCTGGAAATAAGCAAAGAGCCATGTTGTGAACTATCTATGGAGGGTGCCATGTGGCTGGGACCCCAGGGCAGCCAGGCACACTCCTTCTGCCATACTCTCACCCTAGAGAGTCAGCCCAGAAATGAAGACCTTAGTCCTAGGACTGTAAGGAAACAAATTCTGCCAACTTGAAAGAGCTTGGAAGGGGACCTTTCCCTAACCAAAACACCATATGAGGGAAATAAACAGACACTGTGATTTCAGCCTTAAGACCCTGAACAGAAGACTCAGTTAAAAAAACATGCCAGATCCATAGAAAATGTGAGATATTAAATGTAGGTTCCTATAAGCAAATAACTGTGATCATCTGTTATGTAGCAATAGAAAACTAACAGAAGCAGAGAAAAAGTCTTTGTAATTGGTATACTCTCCAAGATCCAAAACATAGTGGCAGGTAGTTAGGTACTTAATGTATCTTGATTAGATGATCTTAATTGGAAATGGTATGCTTGCTTCAGCATGCATAAATAAGCCAAAAAATAAGCTTGCCATCACTTACATTGGGTTAAAGTATTGCAGTCTTTAATCTTGTGAGTTACATATGGGCTGAACTACCTATCCCTATTTCACATAAGGAAACAGAATCCATAAAAGTCATGTTACCAACTTATTTTCTATTATGCCATTGTCTACTTTTAACAATTACTTTGGGTATTCCCTAAACACTTAAGACCAATGGAAGCACACTGAAATGTTTTTAAAAACATAGGGTACAGTATAAAACAAGAATGAGGGTTGTTAACCCTGTTTATCTTCTAGCACACCTGATTTCTGCTGGTGACACATTGTCAAACACCTCTTGCATGCAAAAAATATGTTTTTTTAGCTGACTGAATGTAGGCAACTCTGGACACAGCTTATATTTCTTATATTCTATGCAAAATATTATTCATAATAATACTAAATATAGTAGAGTTCCTGTGACATCATATATTCTTTATACACTTTAATTCTCATAATATGCAGGCAAGGATGTTTTAATTTGCTATTAAAAATGAA
Source organism: Canis lupus familiaris (assembly GCF_011100685.1). Classification (NCBI taxonomy): domain Eukaryota; kingdom Metazoa; phylum Chordata; class Mammalia; order Carnivora; family Canidae; genus Canis; species Canis lupus. The sequence goes on from NC_049232.1 coordinate 47,257,261, forward strand.
GAAAATCAGTTTCAGAAAGATTAAGTGACTGGATGACAAATTTGATGAAGGTCATAAGGCTATCAAATTCAAATTCAGGTCTGTCTGCTCTAAAGCTGGTATTATTTCCATGATTTCATGTTACTGTACTAAGGGGAATTTCAGTCCAGGAAAGTGTCAGAAAATACCAATAAATACCAGGGAACCTCACACCAAATAATCCTTGGTTCACATGGGTATAGTTCAAAATAGAATTCTCTGAATCTATCCATACCATACACATTATTTAACAGTATAAAATGCTCTTATATGTAGTACTATCTTGATCACTTAATTACTTAGTGCATTCATGCAATATCATTGAAGTAAAATTATACCCTATTCTGTCCAAGGAAATTTGTGCTTATTGTTAAAATTCATGAAATTCTCAAATCCTATTTACAAATTCACGTAGATTGCAATATACTTATTAGCACTTTTGTAATAAATTGTTTCTCTACAGTACATAAACAAATGACAAAAAAAAATTGTGTACTCAATTCACCATGCTTTCTCCATTCTGTATAATAAATTGTATAAATTTAAGAGAGCCCTTAGTAAGCAATTTGCTCAGGGTTTCAGTCAACTCTTGAATTAAGTCATCTTGGGATGCATCTCTTCAAAAAGATATTGTTTCCTCCAGAATATAAAAGGTTATCACAGTTTCTAAGGCACTTAATGGCCCAAAATAAGTGTATTTTTAAATGTTTGTAATACAATTCAAGCTTTGAAATATTACACAGACTATATTTATAAAAATGTTCATTTTCAAACTGACTAAGATTTTGAAGAGGACAGTTATCCAAGGATGACTACACCTTTCTTTTGTTTCTTTGGCAATCTTCATTTGCCAACAGTCATTCTCAAGCATCCAGCTCTGCAATGCATTACAACATAAATCTAAACCATTGCAATGTTTCTCTTGAGGTTGCATCAAATCCACTGTGACTCTTCAAATAACACAAATAACCTTAGTTCTCTTTTCCACCCTCTTCCTTATGTCCTGTTCCTCTAGCCACCGAAAATTTCTTAAAAAATTAAATACTGAGGGAGTATTCTATGATTGAAAAGATAAATTCAATCCTCTTAAAAAGGAAAAAACTCATAGGCAGCTGCAAGCAAAATCACTAAAGTGTCTGTGGATAACACATAGCACCTGAGAACTATAAAGGCTCAGCGAAGGCACTGCAAAACTAAATGTTTGTCTGTTTCCACACCATTAAACAAGGAATTCTTACTCCTATTCCAATAGTCATTGCTGCAACAGCCACAGCAGCCAGCCATTCATTTATCAACTGTATTATTTCATTGCTTAATTGGGAGAAAACACACCTGCAAAGATGATCTTGCTATAACATAAACAAGAGATGCTTCTCAGATTGGAAGAAAATGTTGAATCAAGCAATTACTAATTGGAAGATTAGGCAACTAGAAACTTTGTTTGGTTATAAAAGTAAGTATGTTCCAAGAGATTAAAATAAATCAGGGTGGGCTTAAAAAACCTAGATGGGGATTCAAAAAGTATCAGTCACTGGGTCTAAAGAAAATATAGCAACCTGCCTCCAGAGGCTGTATAATTTACAAAGATTCAATAAATTATCAATAATGTAAGCTAACGGCAAGGAGAAAGATGTTACCAATTAAAAGCATCTTTCTATTTGGCTGCAGATGCACTGCATTATAGATTAGCAGCTATGCTAATTATATATTACTTAGGCAAATATTAAAACTAGACTTCATTCCCTAGGCATATATCAGCTGACAAGAGGAGGGGGCTTTCAGATGGATGCAGAGAGGCAAAGGGATATCATCCTAGAGTTAATGAACATATAGATAATGAAGAGTTAATTACATGAATTTGGCTACAGAAATATGCTCGAATTCCTGTTAATTTATTGAAGTGGACATCAACACTTCAACACTGTGTTTTGGGGGTTAGCCAGGAAACGAAGCAGGTGACATGAATAAATGCAAACCAGCAAAATGTGATTGCAAAGTCTGTTTATGAAACAGAATTTTTGTGAGCCTAATTATTTGCAAAGCTGTCCTGTGCACTTACTCCAACTCCTTCTTTTCTATACTTGACTTAGATGAAATTTACTCACATAATAGGTAGAACCATTTTACTAAAATATTTAGCATTTTTCTATTTCAATTTCATTTTGGGTATAGAATTGAATGGAAATCTACATATTTATATATCAACCATTAGTGTAAACTGGGTTTACATATAAGCTTTTTCCACTTCGGTTGCTTATGAGTGATTTTTTAAAGTCTGGTGAATAAAAAGCTATTGCATAAAGTGCTTAACTAAATCAATTTATTTCCACCCGCATAATTTCCGAAGCTCAATTATATATCTCATCTGTTCAGGTGCCTGAAGTAGTCTTTGCTTCTTTAGAAGGTAGACTGTTTCAATGACTGGCCATTATACTAAAAATTCTTTATATTATACTAAAGCTTTCTGTGTATTCCTGCTCTCTCCATTTTATATGAGAAGAGAAAACAATTTGAAAGATAAATGCAATGCATATTTATAAAACTACTGATATTTTCCTAAAACCTCACCCAAACCAAACAACATTTGGTTCTTGCAAATTTGGGAAGAAGATGAATTCCATATATATGAAGAGTCACATACATATAGAGTATTTCAGGCATCTACAATATGTGAGATGTTTAAAAGACAGTGACCACTGGGAAGCTCACAAACACAAGAATAACGACTCTGAATCTCATACTGTACAAAGTATTAAAGGTGGATATGGGTGAGAAGCAACTCAGTGAGCTTGGTTAGTGAACCTAGACAAACACACATCTTAATCTCACAACCGATTTGCTTTTCTCTACTCTTTGAAATACATAGAGTCAATGCAGAAATCCATACATTTGAGTGTCATTAATAAAGCTGGATATTTGTAAAGGATGTTGGACATCCGAGGCAATAACAATCTACTGTAGAAGAAAGCTGCTAATAGACTGTAGGCTCCCGACATTATGCTGCAGCCTCTTCTATCTATAGGTTTGTAATAAAGCCCATTCCCTATTTTAGATGTGAATGTATTTCCTATCAATGAGAAATGAAAAATTTAGCAGAATTTAGGACCATTAGACACCTTACCCAGGAAAACAAATGCAGCAGTGACTTAAAAAAAATTAATTCTCACTGGAAAAATTAAGCATGGTTTAAAGTGCTTGTCTCTGCAAAGTGTGTGCATTTCTTTTTTTTCATTTTTTTATTTTTATTTTTTTGCATTTCAAATTATTTGAGGAAAATGGGTACTTTAGAAATACTTAAGTGTGTTATTAGCCTCTCATCTAATTGGCCCTTCTAAGAAGTCCTCATATATAGGCGACTATAACTGTTCAAAACAATGTCTTGATAAGTCTGAAAATGTCAGGTACTATCCCTGTTATAACTAATTCTATCTTAGATGCCTATATTACTACAGTTTTAAGAGCAGACTATAGTCATAAGTAGAAACATGACCACAATTAGTGGCCCCTAAAAGTTAATTTTGAAATACCAATTCCATAAGCAATCAATCATATAAATGTCAAGCAAATATTTGCACACTGATTCTTTTACATGAAATCACAGATCAATAAAGATTCCTATGTAAATGAACTTTACAGATATTTGAAAGTTATCTTAAGAATGATCCTTTCAGGTCATGCCTGGGTAGCTCAGTTGGTTAAAAGGCAGACTCTTGATTTTGGCTCAGGTCATAATCTCAGGGTTCTAGATCAAACCCCTCATCTGGCTCCACACTCAGTGAGAAGTCTCCTTAAGCATTCTCTCTCCTTCTCCCTCTGCACCTCCCTCTGCCACACATGTGCATGTGTACATAGATACACAACACACACCTGTACTCTCTCTAAATCAATCTTTTAAAGAACAATCCTTTCAGGAAAAAAAGCTTATGAATTCTTAAAATACAATTTCTTTCCAAAATACAATGAGTTTAAGCTAATTTAAACTGGTTTGTGTTTTGTCCCCTCAGAATTATCAGCAACATGGATTTCCATCACTGTACCACATTTTGATTTAATATCCTCTCACCTGCTTACTCTAAATTGAGCTGAGTTGCTCCTTCCTATGAGACAGGTTGCTTTTCAAACATGGCAGCTAATGCATATTGACTGCTCCTTTTCTCTCAGTTCTTAGCGCTACAGTAGTCTTTCAACAAATCCCTCTGCTCTCAACACTTCTACCTCTGCCCACCAAAACACAGGCAGAAGCTAAATTTATATTTAAAAAAGCATATCCATTTAGAAAGAATAATTATAGAATCTCTGCTAAATTAAAAGGTTTTGAAATTAGAACATATTAGACAATTCTCCTCTTTTGCAGAGTAACATCCATGTTACAGCTATTCTCTTCACAGCTTAGAATTTTTTTTGTATACTTTATGTTCTTGAATATTTTACCTATGGAAAAATAACTAGCTGTCCAAGCATCTAGTTAATGGAGAAGATGAATTTATATGGCTTGAAGGTGGTAGGAACATAATGCCTAACTTTAATATTTCATCTGTATCCACTATTATCGGTTCTATCTATACATATGCATTTATTTAAACATGTTTTCTGATCTTTTAAAATAAAGGCAATTTATTTTTTTAATATTTTATTGTTTTTAAGGAATCTCTATACCCAATGTGAGGTTCAAACTCACAACCCTGGGACCTAAAGTTGCATGCTCTACCAATTGAGTCAGCCGGGTGCCCCAAGGCAATTTCTTTACTATAAACTTAACATAGATTATTTTTGTATCTTTTAGATACTTTTAGATTCAAATATATATATATATAATATGATTAATATTTTTAAAACCTCTAATTTTTTGTTTAAAATATCATAGAAAACCAAATTTAAAATCTATCCCTTCTTGCAAAGTGAGATTTGTTTAATTGCCTCCCTAATTTTAAGAGAAAATATGCCCAACTATTTCTCCTTATTGCTCAAAACAATTGAAGAACCTTGAAACATTTTATTCTAGTGGTTCTCAAATTATGATCCTGGGACCGGCAACATTAGCATCACTTACGAAATTGTTAGACATGCAAATTGCCAAGCCCTACCTAGGACCTACTAAATCTGAAACTTTAAAGTTTGGTCCCAGCAATCTATGTTTTAAGAGGCTTCCAGGTGATTCCAAAGCATGCTGAAGTTGGAGAACTACTGTTTTACACGATCAGTGAAGAATGGAAAAATAATTGAAGAAGAATCCATGTGGCCACTTATTACTAGCTCTAGCTCTTATGATTTCTGGCCACATCCTATGAAAAGTAGCAACTCCAGCCAATCTATTCTAAGAGCTGTGCCACCTGTTATGCAGTAATATAGTGGAAAATGTTATGAAAATTTTGGTACATTCATAATTTGCAAGAAATCACAAAATATCCAGTGCCAACTAGAAAAACATTGGAAAATGCTACTCTTTTCCCAATTAATAGCCCCACTTTCCCAGCTTCTATCCCCATGAGAATATAATTAAATATTTTCTCTATTCTCCATGACAAATGCCATGTTGTAAACAGGGTTTGTATTAAAGGAGTTCTAACATTAGAAGCTGATGAAGAAAACACAGTACTTACACTGTACCAGGAATAGTTTTATGACTTTTCTATTTATTGATCCATTTAAGACTCATAGAAACTCTTTGAAGTAGATACTAATATTATTACACTCCCAGTAAGTAAGTGGCTTGCCCAAGATCTCACATCTAGTAGGTAGGGAGGCTAGAATTTGAAGCCAAGCAATAAGAACGGTTATAACATAAACTGCCAGGGACAAAGTATAATGACTCCGAAAGGAGAAAATGTAACTTGAAATTATACCACCTCATAATAACCAGACTTATTTGGTCTTTTAATTAATAAAATTTAAGTCAATACTCAACGAGTAATCATGCCAAAAAATTGATCCTGGATTTAAAATAACACATTGGGAAGGCTATTTGTTAATAAATATCAAATATAAAAAAACAGGAAAATGAGAAACCACAGGCAAAGTAAAAAAAAAGAATGGCTGACTTGCATTCAGAGGATTTTTACTTTTTAGATTAGTAAAATACACACAAACACAAAATAAATAATAGAATTATTCCTTGTAACAATCTTTCTACATTGTTTGGGATAGGAAAGTGTTCAAAGAGTATACATGTTCTTAGAAATATATATTATTTTATAATTGTATTTGTAACATGTATTTATATATATATAATATATTTTTAATGTAACCAAAACACCAATCTTGACTTTATCACAAAAGGTGTGACCTTGAGTTAACCACTCAAACTTCTAAATTTAATTTTGTGATTAGAAATGAAAGATGTCTCCTATAAAAAAGTTAAAATAATAAAGATAGCAAACTCACTATGAACCAAAAACCTGACTTTATGAAATCTGTTTAAGGAAATATAATCCTTTAATAATACTTATACTAATAAATTATATTATGATAATATTACAATATTATTATTTAAATCTACAACTGAAATTATTTTCAAGAATATTAGTTTTTCTTATGATGAGTAGTTGACAAATACAAATTCCTGGTATGCAAAGGCAAGTAATATAAGCAATAAAACCCATTTTCTTAGCATCATTTGTGTGTTTCTCACTTTCGGAATACAGCCACTTTTCCCATGTAACTATAGGCATGAATAAAACTGATTATAAAGATTATAAAAGATTATAACATTCCATGAAAAAAAACTATTCTGGTCAATTGAGTTTTAACTACAAATTATTTGTTGTAGGATATTAAAAATGGAAACTAGAAATGCTAAAATCACCTGTGGCTAAAAGTGTCCTTCTCTAACCATTTGGGTTTTGGCCAACTGGGGAGTACTGGAAAAAAATCAAAGTATTTGAATAAAAATCAGAGGATAAGCTGGCCTTTGAGTAGGGACTTTAGACATAATATCTAATTCGATTATTATTAGAAAAGTGATTTCATCAATGTCTTTCCTAATGATAGGTAAACATAAAAAATATTTATAATTTTGTTTCTATAGCCAATAAAAATTGTTTTAAAGAAAGATCTTTTTAAAAAATTTTTAAAAATTAAAAAAAAAAAGAAAGATCTTGGTACATTCACAACCCACTAAAAATCACAAAGTATTTGAGGAGGGCTGACTGGCAAAAGAAATGAATATTGACAAAATGCCAAGATTTTATCATCAATGCCGTCATAATTACGCAATCTTCTTTTTGTTCAACAGATTTATAAGCTGGTGCATGTATCTGTAATGTTCACATATAAATTCCACCATAAAGATGACACTCTATCTCATCTTTGCTTCCTTGCTACTATTCTCTTTTGTTTTAAAAATTAAGCCTCAATAATAACTGCAAAGAATGTCCTTATTTCTTTCAATTAACTTTGAAGGCTCAGAAAAGACTTGTGATTACTCTAAAACGCTGATCAAATATTTTGGGTGGTGGGGCACATGGGTGGCTCAGTGGTTGAGCGTCTGCCTTTGGCTCAGGCATGATCCCGGAGTCCTGGGATAGAGTCTCCATTGGGCTCCTGCAGGGAGCCTGCTTCTCCCTCTGCCTATGTCTCTGCCTCTCTCTGTGTGTTTCTTCATAAATAAATAAATAAAATCTTAATAAAATATATTTTGGGTGGCATCTAATTTTACTATAATCATTCTCCAGAAGATGTACAATTCTTTTTTCCTTCTTAACCTTTAGGTAAGTCACAGTGTTTGAATTTTATGTTAATATTCAAGAGAAAGAAGCAATTCAATGACAGTCTTGACAAAGGATTAGGATACTGTAGAAAACCAAATCACCTTTTTTTTTTCTCAGAACAATGTATAATATTTCACTCACAGCACACCTTTAAATGGCTGTCATCTTTGCTTAAATTGATTTACTTTAATCATTAAGAAGCCCCACCCACTTAAAATAGCAAGGATAATCAATTCTCCTGAATATTTTACATAAAGCCATGTCAAAAGACAGAGGAATGAACTAAGTGATCTTTTAATGTTCTTTTTCACTTTTTGGACATAGGATGACATATTAGAAAGAATATGTGCTTTGGAGACATTTAGCAAGCTACTCTTCCCTTCTAAAAAGGAGAGTTGTAGCTCCTTCAGAGGAGTACAATGAGAATTATGTTACACCACCTATGTAAAATATTTAGTATGTCATTTGGCATACTAGTAGTAGTAGGAACTTTTCTTAGGCCAGCTTCCCTAGAAGGAATCTGAAAATGTAATTCTTATATCATTGAGTGTTGAGGGTTATGCTCTCAGGTAAAATCTACTGAGAGTGAAGGAAGCAAGACATGGCAGCGAAATAAGCTAGTCAGAGATGTGGGTTTGGTTCAGTTGTTTGCTGATGGATATCTCCAGGGGAGAACAAGAAAAAAGAAAAAAGCTACGATTTTTTAGTGTGTGCCTATTTCTGTGGTATAAACATTCTCACTCCAGCCAATTTTAAATCATCCACATGATGTCACTGAACAAAGAGTTTGAAGACAGTATTAACAGTCAGCTATAGTGCAAGCTGACCCCAGCACACCACTGGGTTAGCCTTTCCTTCATAGATTTCTGGACTGTGCATAGCACATAGAGTTATCTCTCGGAAGTAAAGGGGCTGGCCTTTAGTAAACCAGAATTAGTCCATCATTAAATGTGGGATGTCCTGGGGGAAAGGATAAAACTCCATGGTCTTCCTTCAGCCAAGGGCAGTTCTCACTACTCTACCTCAGGAGAGTAAGTGCTTCTGCCTGTAAAGGTGATTCTGGAGAGGCAGCAAAGTCAGCTAATACAGTGCCCAATAAATGATGCCAAGTTAGTAGAATACTCATGCCTCGAAGTGATTGTTGCAGTCCTGATGTATTTTACTAATATTAAGAGTTTGTTCTATTAAGAGTTTGTTCACCTTAAATAAACCAAACAACATATGGGCTTGCATCCAAAAAAAAGGCAGTACTAATACTTAGTGTAGTATCTTTTCCATAAGTAAATAATGTGCTACACTGAACAATTTCCTCCTCTCTCCCACTATACTTCTAAAAATCAAAACAACAGACTCTTTCATAAAATGAGCAGCAGTTTCTCTATTTCATTCCTGAACTCTACTGTGAAAAGAAATGACTTCCAAGATCCTATGGTGATGACCATAAAGCAAATGTTAGTAAAACTATCTCTGTATGGTAGTACAGATATAGAGGGAAGGCGTAGAAATTTCTTGATTTCTGCCAGGATTTGGATTTGAAGAAAACTGATATGCTCTGTAGGCCATTTTGCACTTATTCATCATTGACTGACTATACCATATACACTACTCTTGTCTTTTCATTTGATGTTGCTAATCCCAAGAAAATGATGGCAACAGTCCCAAGAAAATGATGGCAACAAACTCTGAGAACTTAATGCAATTAAGATTTCAAATCTGATGGTTATTAAAATGACATCCAGGGAATCCCTGGGTGGCTCAACAGTTAAGCACCTGCCTTCAGCCCAAGGCGTGATCCTGGAGACCTAGGATCAAGTCCCATGTTGGGCTCCCTACATGGAGCCTGCTTCTCCCTCTGCCTGTGCCTCTGCCTCTCTCTCTCTCTCTCTGTCTCTCATGAATAAATAAATAAAATGTATAAATAAATAAATAAATAATAAATAAATAAATAAAATGACATCCATAAAAAAGCAAACTAGGTAATAAATATGTATTTTCTGAACCAAAAATATGGCTACAAAATCAAGGAAAAATATGACAGAACATTAAAAATATTAGAAGTAATATAAAATATTTGGAGTTAAATTGAGATTATCCTAAAAGACTAGATATATAGTTTTATACCTGTCTGTCCATGTACCTATCAACCAATCAGCCTATCATCTGGGTATTTTTAAAATCTTTAAAAAGCCAAGAATGGTAAGAATGGAAGGAATGTATTCGGCTTCTATGGGCTATAGGAAATAAAAGCTTAAACCAATAAAATGACATAATTTTAAATACTGTAATACCTTATTCTTTACTGATAGTCTTCAAATGCTCATTAAAACTCTTACAAAACTCTCAAATGGACAGCATGAGAACTCTGATGAAGATTTAAGTATTACAGTGAGATGTAAATATGAAATTACAATGGTTTAAATCAATGTTTTGGCAACATCTTTTATTCACATGCCAAACTGTCCAAATTTATCTGTTTTGGTTGGTTATAATTTTACCTGTTTTATTTGCATACTGCTATTTTGCTGAGAACTCTCTGAAAAAAAATTGTATTGACTAGAAACTGAGGATAGGTAAATACTGACATCAGATGTACTAGAGCATATGTAAAAATAGGTTTGTTAATGTAAGAAATGCTATCATTACAGTTTTCTAATTGAGAATATTGCAAACAGTGATCAGCTTTGAGTTAAGCTGTAACTCTAAAGTTCCTTTTCAACCAGAAGATGACCGTAGTAGATCTTAGTTTAGTTTCATACTATTATTTATAGTTTGTTTTAAATGATAAGCAATGTTTATATGTACATTTTAAAGAACTACTCTTTTTTTTTTAAGATTTTATTCATTTATTCATGAGAGACACACAGAGAGAGAGAAAGAGAGAGAGAGAGAGGCAGAGACACAGGCAGAGGGAAAAGCAGGCTCCACACAGGGAGCCCAACATGGGACTCCAGGATCACGCCCTGGGCCAAAGGCAGGCGCTAAACCGCTGAGCCACCCAGGGATCCCAAGCACTACTCTTTTTAAATAGGTAAACTTGGTTCTTAGAAATGCATGATATGAGACAGAGGGCAAGAGGTAGAATGAATACATGTTGTGTTAAGTGGAACTGTTTAAACAGGTCAAACCAGTCTAGTCTGTCTAGTGCTGCTATTTACTTCTCTTAAGTGGGAAAAGCTGTTATACTCATGAAATTGGAAGGACATTTGAGAAATACCAACATCCAAAGCTTTGCCCAGAGAATCACCAAGTTTATCAGTCTCTGTGTCCAGAAGCATCGTGAAACCCTGAAGATAACAGTCATCATCTCTCAAACATAAATGCAAGAATATAAAAGAAAAGTAGCACTGAATATCCAGATGGTAGTTTAGAAACACACACAAACTCATATACACACAAAACTTTTAGTGATTGTATTAATTTGAACAATAAAAAGAACATGTTATTGAAACTGTGGCTCTTTAGAACCTAAAATGAGTTCAATAAAAATTAATTTATGTTATCAAATAATACACATTTAAATTATGCCATCAGTATTTATTTATTGCATTGTCTTTTTAAATTATTATTATTATTTTTTATTGGAGTTCAATTTGCCAACATATAGCATAACACCCAGTGCTCATCCCGCCAAGTGCCCCCCTCAGTGCCCATCACCCAGTCACCCCAACCCCCCACCCACCTCCCCTACCACTACCCCTTTTTCATTTCCCAGAGTTAGGTGTCTCTCATGTTTTGTCACCCTCACTGATGTTTTCACTCATTTTTTTCTCCTTTCCCTTTATTCCCTTTCACTAATTTTTATATTCCCCAAATGAATGAGACCATATAATGTTTGTCCTTTTCCGATTGACTTATTTCACTCAGCATAATACCCTCCAGGTCCATCCATGTCGAAGCAAAAGGTGGGTAATTCGTTGTTTCTAATGGCTAAGTAATATTCCATTGTGTGTGTGTGTGTGTGTGTGTGTGTGTGTATACACATCTTCTTTATCCATTCTGCATTGTCTTATTGTTGTATTCTAGTAAATGGTGGAAACAAATTGATGTAGGATTACTACCAACTATGGTTTAATTGTACTTTTTTGTCCTTTTTTTGGCATAAATTACATGTTCTTCCCATTAAGATCTTACATTCTTCAAACAAGCAATACTCCAATTAAAGGCATTTCAGGTAATAATTCTTCTATGTACTATACCCCTGAATCAAATTCTATACTGTGACACTGATAATACACTCTAAGATGTTGGTGCAACCTTGCACCTCTACAAATACAATAGTGCAAAACAGCCTGCCCATTAATCACACAAACTGGATTTGATCCAGCCTTCAAAGCATACTATGTGTAAAACTGAACAAGTTAACTTCTCTATGCTTCAGTTTTTCCATTCACAAAATGAAGGCAATTAATAGTACCTGCATGATAGAGTTGTTGTAAGAATTATGTAAGACAACATATCTAAAGCTGTTACCATTATATCTACACCAATGTAAGTACTCAGTAAATGTATTTTATCCTAATTATGCCTAGATCTGAGCTACAAAATTCATGTCCAAAGCCATGCAGAGATGTCACAATTGGAACTTGAAAACTGAGACCGGGAAATATGTACCCACTGGTTAATATGTACCCCTGTCAACATACAGTTGGTAATAACTTTAAAAAGATAATTTATTTCCACATTATTTGTTGCCAGAAACCCAGAGGTTTACAGTCAATTTTTTTTTACAAACAAATTTTTGAAAATACAGAAGTGTGAAGCAGTTGGGAATTTGCTATCTTGACCTATAGGCAAGCAGAAGCTCAGATGCTGGAGGGATACAGTTGAAGTCCAATAAGTCAAAAGTGTATTTTGCTATATATGAGGCCACACAAAGCTTTATGATCATTAAGTTTTAGGTATGTTGACAAAATGATATAATAAATGTTATCAGGGGCACCTAGGTGGCTCAGGCAGTTGAGGGTCCAGCTTCTAATTTTGGCTCAGATCATGACCTCAGGGTTGAGAGTCTGAGCCTCGGGTTGGGCTCTGCACTCAGCACAGAGTCTTCTTGAGATTCTCTCTTTTCCTCTCCTTCTGCCCCTCCCCCACTCGTGTGCTCTCTAAATAAGTAAGTAAATAAATAAATAAATAAATAAATACAATTTTATAATTAAAAAAACACTTAACAGATGAAGTAAATGACTACAACAAAAAGTCCCTAATTCTTATTCATTGTGTTATCGAAATAGGAAAACATATTCCAAGGCAACATTTAAATTGAGGAAAAATCTGAAAATGGAAAAATTGTGCGTCTCTTCTTTGATTTTCAAATTGATCTTCAATGTAAATAAATTAACAGATAAAAACAGAAAACCTAAAAACTCAATGAATCGAAGTTTAAGAAAAGATGAAAGAAAAAGAAAATAGTACCAATAAAGTAATGGTATAATAAAATTTACCAGAAATGAAGGGAATGATTCCCTAGATAGAAGAGGTACACGTGGGATGCCTGGATGGCTCGGTGGTTGAGCATCTGCCTTTGGCTCAGGGCATGATCCCAGAGTCACAGGATTGAGTCCCACATCGGGCTTCCTGCATGGAGACTGCTTCTCCCTCTGCCTGTGTCTTTGCCTCTCTCTCTTTCTCTCTCTCTCTCTCTCTGGGTCTCTCATGAACAAATAAAATAAAATCTAAAACAAAAAACAAAACAAAAAGAAGAAGTGCATGATCATCAACAAAATTCAAATGACCTAAAATGTCATCACACTTCAGAATAGCACCAGAGTTATTGCTCCTTGTCTCCTTGCTGACTATTAAGAAGTACAATGACATTTGATCCCTGATTTTAGGGTATGATTACTTTTTCTTTTCTGGAGACATCTGGGATCTTAGTATCTGATGTTCTGAAATCTGATAGTTATAATTTGTTTTAATAAAAAATGTATTTAACTTATTAGGAAGATATGGGTGGGAAAGTTTATGCATACTATTTGGAAATAGGGAGTAAATACCAGAAATAACAAGAGTTAACACTGAGACTTATGTTTGAAGATTGATGGTACAGGTGTGGTCAAAGTTTCTATATTTATATTTTCTTTAAAAGAATGTAAAATATTTTCCTTCTAAGATGAAACTAACCAAATACAAAGTCATGAAAAGAAGAAAAAAGGAAAAGAAAAATCTTCAACAGTTGCAAAAAAATTCTTTCACTACAACAGCAGTAGAAATCAAATGCATATATTCAATAATTTAAACAGCTCAAAAAAATCTGATTGATTTAATACATTTTGGGATACTTCATAAAGTTAATACCTGTAATAAAATGAAGTATACAATATTTTTTTACTGTATAGGATAAATGCAAATCACTTGTGTTTGCTTGTGTAATCCTTAGTTTAAAAAAAAAACAGGCACTGCCTTCAGTAGAGGGTTAGGCTCTGATACATAATTAGACTTAGTGGCATTTCATAAAGGAATCCATTGTCTCATAAGGTAGAAGGTGAAAGTATAAGATGCTATCACATTTCAATAAAATGTATAATATTTCATCAAATATGCTTTTCTAAGCATTTATGAAGATGCAATCAGGTGAAAAAAGATTATAATCTTTTTATTTAGTGTGCTTGAAGATCAAAAAGCCCCAGATCATTTTAAAATATACATTTTTCTTATTCACCTGGAGAAAATTTCAAAGGTGACTTTGCCTGCTTGGAACAGAGTAATAGGACAGCAATGACAGGAAAACACAAAGACAGTAAGTGCTGTCATTCTTCTCTTTCCCATATCCCACAACCAAACAAAAGCAAGAAATCTAGGGTTAGCATAGTACGTGTGTTCAGCCCTTGGGCAGTCAATCAACACATACATAGTTAGTGCTAATTTGTGCCATATCCTGGGAAACAGTACTGATCAATTGAGGCTTTGTTCCTAGCCAAGTCTTAGCTCAGTCTGTTTCAAACTTCAAGGTGCCTACAAATTACTTTGGGATCTTGTTAAAATCTAGATTTTCATTTAGCATAGTGGGGGATAGGGAGCTTGAGATTCTGCATTTATAATAAATTCCAAGTGAGGCCCATGCTTCCTCTTGGTGGACTGCACTTGGATTAATAAGAGTCTACAATGTACAAAAGAGCCATTCAGTCCCACATAGTCAAGGTCAATAAGACAGAAAAGGCAAAGTAGCCTAAATTTATCATTTCTTGCTATAGAATATAATTTTAACTTATTAGTATAGTCAAAGAAATGGATACTTTGAAGCGTTTTAGGTGAATGCAAGAACTCACTTGAACATTTCCCAGCAAAATTAGTATAACTTGCAGCTTTCTTTCAACATAAATTCGATGTACTTGGATAAACATCCAACAGTGCACATGGAAACATTTCTAGATAAAACTACACTCCACACATTGACACTAGCTCAGGAATGGTCAGCTGGATTTAGTGAAAAATAAAAATTAGATAAGTTAGGAATACTACTTCAAATGTAAATTCCACCTCAAAATAGTCTAAAAACATATGTCCTAGTCTTAGGTCTTAATACATTTCTAAAACACATTTTCTAACCCTGATCCTATTTGCTTAACAAAAAAAGTTTTCCTACATAGTGAAGAAACAAGACTCTCATGTTTACAAAATTCATTAACAATATTTTTTAAATTATGGATTTCTAAAAATCCATATCTTGGGGTACCTGGGTGGCTCAGCTGGTTAGACATCTGCCTTTGGCTCAGGTTATGATCTCAGGGTCCTGGGATCAAGTCCCACATCAGGCTCCCTGCTTAGCAGAGAGCCTGTTTCTCCCTCTCCCTCGCTGCTCCCTCTGCTTGTGCTCTCACTCTCTCTCTAATAATAATTAAAATATTTAAAAAGTAAAATCCATATTTCTAAGGTAAGATACTTGAAGAACACTAAAAAATACATTTTAATATATTCTGATACATTTTATTTTGATTTTATTAATGTCATTAATACAAGTTTTTGAAAATTTTAACATTAAACTTACACAAACCTTCACTATAATATTTTAATTCATAACAAATATTAACCATGTTGCTTAATACAATAATTATAATGTTCTATTATCCTATGTTCTGTTTCAAACAGAAAGCATGAATTAGATATATGCTATATTGTTCCTAAAGAAGCAAAAATAGCCATGGTTTAAATAAAATACCTTAAGGTAAAGACGTAGTTTCTATTTAATAAAAAAAGCTTTATTAGGTGATTAAAATCACAGTTTATGACTAATAAAAGATTAATAGAGTACAAAATAACTAATTACCTGATAAACTTTGATGAATCCATGAGCTAAGGTGTTAATACAAATATTTATATGTTATAGTTGAATATGTTGGTACTGTTCAACCTTACTGGTTTTGATAATTATGCGTGAAATGATGCTTAGCTATAGTGAGAACAACCCATAAATATAACACTTATTGACATTTTTAACATTCTGTGAAACTGCTTACATTTACTGGGGGGAAAAAATCACTAAAGCAATTAAAGTGTGGATGACTATAAGTGAATGCAGATTAATATAAAATTAATGAAGTATTTGCAGGGCATTTAATGCCTACATCTTCATGAACATACGGTTTGTTTTAGAACTAGTAAATTGATTGCCAAAGTTTATTTTGAGACTTTCAACCTTAATTGTGGTAACAGGGGTGATTTTTATTCATATTCATTTATGACTAATCAAGTAAAAATAAATAGAAAAATCAATTTCACCAGACTCTGGACAAAATAAAAACTAATGATTTATCTGATTCAATTATTTCTGATCTAAATGGTAAAAATCAAATGTAACACAACTAATATAAAACTATTTAAATGAAATTATTTGATGTGCATTATTATTTTTGTAGCTACTTTAGATTTATTGCAAATAAACTTTTTCCTCCTTAAGCTCTTCCGGTCTGTCAATCATCCCCCAATTACAGTGCTTGGGATTACTTAGGAGTAAGTGGTTTAAAAAAGATGATGAACAAAAATAGTTTATTTCCACAAGTGTTTGTATAAAGGACATAAAATTGAGCAACATGGACACAATATAGTTAAGAATCAGACCCTCATTTAAATTATGACTCCATCACTAATCAGCTATTTAGTACTGAAAATGTCACTTAACCTTATGAGATCTTATCAATAACATAGGGACAATAATAGTACCTATCACAGTAGTTGACATGACACACTATAAATGAAGCTCTATTATGGCACGTGACACACAGAAATAATAAGTGCAATCTAGTATTATATCACATTAAGTTTTTCAGGCTACTCATGAAATTTATCTCAATAAAGATATCTATAAATATCTTTTTCATTTAAAAACACATACATATAAACCTACTGATATTAAAAACTATCTTAAATAATACAAGCACAATCATATGTGCTACTTCGTTACAAGTGTTTCTAAATTCTAAAAATGTTCTGTTATGTTTTTAGGCAAATAATGCAAGGTCACCTCACTGCAGCATGAAGAATATGAAAAAGGGGGAAAAACACAGGACTTGACATGAATTCCACATGTAAGGACAGAACAGAAGTTACCAGAAGTGGCCTGTATGCAGAGGCTACCCACAGAGGAGTAATATGGTCCACACTATCTCAAAAGTCTAGTCCCTATAGACGGAAACAAGTGGGAACTGCCCAGCGGGAGCACTATTCCAATACTGAATCAGGGGACTGGCCTGCTAAAGCCGGACAGCCACAGAACTGGGCATGTGGCTTAACTCCCACAGTAGACAGTGATACTGGGTTTTGTGACTCGTCATAACCAAGGAGAAAAGAGGAAGCAGAATCTATCTTACAATAAAAAGAAAATGAAAATGTTCTGTGAGAACAGAGAATGGAGTCTAAGTAGCAGCAAACAGAATTAAGGATAAATGTCCTAATAGCTATGCTGGTTCTAGGTTCTTGGAGACTTATTATAAACCCCAACCATATTGTGGGACCAGGCAATTTGATGTTTCTATTTTATTTAAACATGGGTGTTGAAAGTTCTTACCATTACTTCTGCACTGCCACTCCTCGAATCCATGCCTCTATATCTCGTCTAGAGGACTGAAATAGACTCTTCACCAGTCCCCCTGCTTCTATTGTGCCGCCTTCTATAATCTACCTTAAACATAAGCTAGACCATGTAATGCCTCCTCTTGAAGTCTTTAAATGCCTTGCTATTTGATTGAGAATAAAATATGAATACGTTGCAATGATTTTCAAGACATACGTCATATTACTCACTCCTACCTCTCTATCATCTGGGCCCCTAAAGGTCTGCATGCTATAGGCACTGTGATCTGCTTTCGGTTCCTTCAATATATCAAAAATGTTTATACTACAAAACAACCGCACTTGCTACCATATTTTTATAGAATTTTTATCCCTTGGGGATCTTCACACAGGTAGCTTCAATTCTCAGCTTGTATGTATCCTCCACAGAAAGGTCTTCCCTGTCCAGCCAGTATGAAATAACCCTTAAAAAAATATATTTTATTTATTTACTTACTTACTTATTGAGTAGGGGGAGGGGCAGAAGGATGTAGAAAGAATCCCAAGCAGACTCCCAACTGAACACAGAGACCAACGTGGAGCTCAATCTTATAACCCTGAGATCATGACCTGAGTCCAAATCAAGAGCTGGACACTTGACTAACTGAGCCACCCAGGCATCTCTGCAATACCCCTTTCTTAAAATCACAGCTCCATTTCTAAATTACTCCCCATAACTTTTTCTAGTTTGTTCATAGCATTATTAACACCTGGAATTATCTTGGCTATTTATTCACTGATGTCTTCTTCACTAGAATGAAATCTCTTTAAGGGTGGGGACCTTGACTAAGTTTCCAAAGTCTAATGCATAGAAGATACTATATATATACATATATAAAAGATATAGATAGATATAAAAGATATATATATATATATCTGTTGAAGAAAGGAATAAAATACCAAAGAATCTTGGGAGTGAGGTTGTGGTTACAAATAAGAATATGGTAGTTATTTGTATTTCCAGCTGCAATAGACTATATTATGGCTTACTAAAATGTATTATGTTGAAGCCTCAATTCCCAATGTACTATATTTGGAGTAAGGAAGTAATTCAGGTTAAATGAGGTCATAAATATAAGTCCTTATTCTAATAGGATTAGTGTTCTTATAAGAGACACCAGCATGCTCTTGCTTGCTTCTCCTCACTCTAGCTCTCTCTCTCTCTCTTATGCTCTTTCTTTCTCTCTGTCTCACTCACCCATCCCTAGCCCCTGCACCTATTCTGAAAAAAAGTTAGAAGAGGATATAGTGAGAGGGCAGCACTGTCTGTGAGGTAGGAAGGAAGCTCTCCTCAGAAATCATAATAGCCAAAACCTTGATCTTGGACCTCTAGCCTCCAAAAGTGTGAGATAATAAATTTCTTTAAGCCACCCAGGCTATGGTATTTTGTTATGGCAACCTGAGCAAACTACAATAATAGCTATGAGGGTCTATAGAAAAAAGGAGACATTTGAAATGAGCCAAGAATAGTTGCCAAGATTACAAAAGAGTTTATAGCTTACAAAGGATTACTGTTACAAGTGCACGTGCATCATGTTTATAAAATGGCCATTATATCAGTTAATATATAGGCAATTTGCAATTAGCCAGGAACAAGAGAAAAAGCAGGAAAAGGGATCTAGAGTTAAAGAGTATCTGTACATAGAGTGGGAAAAGAGCTTCTAAGACATAGCAGCACACCTCTTTCTGGAGGTTGGCAGAGGGCAAAGAAGAGATTGACAGCATATAGGTCAGGAAATTGTGTTGTCTTTACTTGTCACAGAGAGTTATGAGTGATATATTTGGAAGTTACACAGGGAGTTAAGCACTCATCTCTAGATTCCAGAGATGCTTGATTCAACTGTTAAGTTCTAGAAAGCATAAAGCCTAGGGGTAAATGCAGATGTCACACATGTAAGCCAGTGAAGAACAAAAAACAACAACAACAAACAGGAAAACCTACCTTCCTGCCTCGGGCCACCTCATGTGAAATGAAAGATATTCACACCCAACACTCTGCTAGCATGCGCAACCTCTACTTCCATATGTTAGTTACAGCTCAGTGTTTTGGAGCACACTTATTCATTCATTTAAATAACTTTGTGGTGAGAGTGCTACCAAAGATGTCCAAGGAGCCAGTGTGATTTCACTAATTTCAGATTCACCCAGGCAAAAGGGGGGAATAAGGCAGCAAAAGCTCATAAAGTTCATTATCTAGTGAACTTGGAAAAAAAAAAAAAAAAAGAGAGAGAGACCACTGACAAAACATAATAGTCAGTCCAGGTGAGTGGCTTCTTCAAGTCCTTAGAATGCTGGCTGGGCATCATACATGCAGGAGAAAAATGAAAGACCCCTAAATGCCTCACTCCATCACAACTTTAGTCCTGAGATCTCTCTTCCACCTCAGTTTATACTCCACATCTCAATTGCAGCAAAATGTTCCTGCCATCTGACTCAGTCCCTGGCTAAATCTTCACCTGATGCACAGCACAGCTTATTGCTAAAGCTCATTTCCTTCAATAACTACAATTCTGATTCTCCCCTTGATTCTGCTCCCTTTGTCTACTTCTGACCTGCAACCCTCTCTTCCTAGGCACAGTCTCTCCCTACCAATCATGAGTGACCCAAGATTCCACATCAGCCACATAAGTTCAAGGCAGACATATTATAGCTAAGCGATTTCCAGTTGAAAGCTTCTGAGAAACCAATAGTTTACTGTTCTTTCCTACTTAAGACCTTCTCCAGAAAGGTAAGACCCAGCATTGGCTTAATGGCCTGTGCATCATGCAATCAACAAACATATACTGATTGAATTTTTCATGGCAAGTTATCCAGGGACATTCAGACACTTTTTATTTCACAAATAGAATATCTCAAGAGCCTTCTGCCTGTCTCCAACTTTTCATCACTCCCAATCCATGAATCTTGACAGAGTCAAAAAACCTTCTCAAAATATTAATAGGTACTTAGTAAACATCTTCTACTGATGAAGACACAATCCTAGACACTTTTTCTATACATGCATTATTAGGTAGAGAGTACATTTCTCCACATACTAGCTAGATTAAAAAAAAAAAAAAAAAAACTCTAGATGGGGACGTTGAGATACAACGCACTACATCCTTTCTGACACTATTATAATTTTCCTAACTTGTTCTATACTTATCAACTGATTCATTTTCCTAAATATAACGTAGGTTAATTATTATCACTAATAATAAATTTGCTCTTATGTATTTTCCCCAATATATTAAAGGATCCTGAAAACTATTATTATTTTACTTAGTCCTTAAAGTAATTATTAAATTAAGGGCAAGACAACTTAAGTGAATTGCCCAGTGTCACATGAGGAGTTGGTGTTATGATCAGGAATAGAGAAAGTGTTCCTGACTCCTAGTCCAACATTTCTCAAAAGTACAAAATTTCAGGGACGCCTGGGTGGTTCAGTGGTTGAGCATCTGCCTTTGGCCCAGGGCATGATTCTGGAGTGCCGGGACTGAGTCCCACATTGGGCTCCCTGCATGGAGCCTGCTTCTCTCTCTGCCTGTCTCTGCCTCTCTGTGTGTGTATCTTTCATGAATAAATAAATAAATAAATCTTAAAAAAAACGGTACAAAATTTCAAAGAAATAATACCCTCCTTACTAGCTCATATAACTGACACATTTATTTCTTGGCAGCAATAATGAAACATTTGTCAGAAATAGCTCTACATTAACTTCTAGTTGCTAAAGAACACTCCAAAAAACTTTCTAATTCATCACTGTCAATCTTGCTGCCATTGTAACATAAGTAGGCTTTCTTTCCATAAAGAAGACAAATTTTCCCAAGGGTCCTGTTTATTAACACCACACAGTCTTACTTGGTCTCCATATACAATGAGGTCCATATAATGGCCCGTTAGCTAAATGAAAAAAATTGAAAAGAGCTCCCTCTTTCCCTCACTAAAGGCACAAAATTCATAAGAGAAAGATTCATTGCCATTAAAGTTAATGATGTTAATAGCTTTAATCTCTACAGCTTTCCATACACGCCATAAAATAAGAATGAGGGGTCCATTATTTTCACTGATAACAATATGGCTTAAATCAGTTATTTAAAATATAATTTCTAAAAAATAAATAAAATAAAATATAATTGCTAATGACTATGACTTTCTTCCTTCATCAATGTGCCCAACTTGGAACAAATAAAGCTATAGAAAATCGTTTGTGTTCTAACTGATATTTTGATTTGAAGTCAAATTCTTGGGACGTCTGGGTGGCTCAGTGGTTGACCATCTACCTTCAGCTTAGGGCAAGCGTGATCCTGGAATCAAAGGATCAAGTCCTACATCAGGCTCCCCGCAGGAAGCCTGCTTCTCCCTCTCCCTCTGCCTATGTCTCTGCCCATCTCTGTGTATCTCATGCATAAACAAATAAAACCTTAAAAAAAAAAAAAAGAAACCAAATTCTCAGTAACCATAAAAGGTATATTAACAGAAGACAATCAAATTTGTCTGGAGAATAATCTTAACTAAAGCTATTGTCAGTACTCCTTCACACAATATAATTACTTGCTTCTAAAACGTTTTAAAATAAGGATTTCTTTTTCTAATTACCAAAGAAATACATTCCCGTTGTCTACAATTTGAAAAAACACATAGTCTCATAGCTTGGCAAATAATAGCGTAATTATATTTTGCTGTATTACCTATTTTGTGTGTATATGGAACTATATACGCAATAGTCATTAATAAAATTAGCTGGCTAACTGGCTCTCTGGATAGGTGGGTGAATAGAATTTTCATTCAATATTATGTCATGAGAATTTCTAAGACCATTAACCAACTTTAGAAAGTTGCATTTGATGTTTGTATGGTAGTCTATTACTTTATAAAACATACAATAAGGGAATGGCTAAATCATTATAAAATCCAATTATTAAAATACTGTTTATAACACTTTGAGAAACGCTCATAGTGTTATATTTCCAGAATATCTCTCTCTATGTATATATATTTTAACTATTTTAGATATGTTCTTAAAAGTGAACTTACAATGTGAAGGTATAAATCTTTAAGAGATCTAGATTCATAACTAACACATCATCTTCCAGTGGTGGTAAATTAGTTGCATAGACTTACTTTTCCAGTCATACTATATATTAGAGCTTACCTGCAGCCTTGTCAGCTTGAGATTTTCTTTTTTAATCCCTTTTAATCCTTTCTAATCTTCTAATCCATGATCATTTCTAGGTTCCAATTTTGTTCACTGTTTTAATTTGAACTTTTTTGAGTACAGATGGAGTAAATAATATTAGCAGCTATTTTATTGGATTTGCCTGTATTGTTTACTTATGGTAAGACATTGTGTATGAGTACAGAAAATAGCTTCATATATTAGTTATGTCAATTACTAATTTAGTCTCTTTATACACATAAGAAGATAAATCTCATACTCCTTCCTAATATAGGGAAAGGAAAGCTTTCTTTCCACTCAAAAAAAAAAAAAAAAGGAAACTGTCTTCTAAACAGGTTCCAATGGAGGCAGAAATGTAGACATTTAACTTTTTTTAATTGTGTTAAGACACAAATAACACAAAATTTACCACCTTTTGTATTTTTAAGAGTATAATTCAGTAGTATTATATTCAATTTGTTGTGCAGCATATTCTTCAATTGTTGTAGTAGTATATTCAAACTGTTGTGCAGTCTCCCAAACTTTTCCATTTTGCAAGACTGAAATTCCATACCTATTAAACATATCCCTGTTATTTACTCTCCCTAGCCCTGACAACCACCATTCTACTTTTTGTGAATTTGACTACTTTAGATACTCATATAAATGGAATCATGCAGTATGTATTTTTGTGAATGGCTTATTTCACTTAGCATCATGTCTTTAAGGCTCATCTATACTGCAGCACGTGTTAGAATTTCCTTCCTCTTTAAGGCTTAGACACACCTAATTTTTAAGTTTCTTGGATCACCTGACATGGTGCCAGCTCACTAGTGAAAAAAATCTTTTCCAATTGCCACAGTTTGATATTTCCTTTCACTTCCTTACCATTCTTTGCCCCACATTCACTGAAGACCTCTTACACATGTAAGCATCCTTTGTCCCAATTCCAAGGTACATCCTAAATCCATTATGAATCCAAAGTAGAAACTGAAGTATAAGGAAGGCCTAGCTTGGATTTTGCCATCATATGAATCTTCAACTTCTCAATAGAATTTTTTTTCAGCATGAAATTTATTCAAATGTCCTTAATCTCACCAAGTTTTCTTTAAAAACCTCTTTCCAGGAATGTCTCACTGAAGTTACTCCCCTATCTATACATATCCTTCAAGAAGTCTGATTTTCAAAATGTAGTTTAAAATACTGTCTCTATTTCTTGATTCCTAGGCATTCCTTCCACTTCTTCCAAACTCCTCAGAAATTATTCTCTCCATGGTAACTACATACTTTTAATTAAATTGATATTGATTCTTTTTATTACTTGCCTTTTAAGGACCACTTGACATGATTATTTATGCCTTTCATCTTAAATTACCTCTTTATTGTTGACTCATACAGTACTCCTCCACATTGGTTGTTCTCCTTTTTTTTTTTAAATTCTTTTCCAGTTGTTTGCATCCCTTGCTTTCTACTTTCTTCATAAATATTATTCTTCCCCAGGTGTTAGTTCCCAGACCACAGACTGCTTGACTTCCCACTCTGCAAAACCCATCACACATTCATGAATGATATCATCCATAACCAGGGCTTCAAGTGTTGTTCAGTTCCAATGACACATCTCTCTTCCACACCTTCAGACTCATAAATACAACTGCTTAGCTGATACCCATATAATTCTGGCTGCCCTAAAAATATCTCAAACTCAAATGTACTATACCACATATCAATTGTAAGAACTTAATAAAATTTTCTTTTGTAAATAAATGAATGATATACTCATGTATAGATATATCTGTCCTGACAATTTCAATTATTTCACCTCACTGAAATCATTATTCTATTTGGATGTCTAGCTCCTTCCCATTTCAAACAAATACATACGAAGCCCAGAAAATCAGCACTGTAGAAAAGTGTTCCTCAAATTCAACTGTCTGAATCTTGTCAGGGAATTGTTTTATAACTTTATCCTTCTCTTGAAATTTTTAGAAGGGTACTGAAGAGACTATAATTTCAGATATCCACATAGAACACTACCTCTTAGCCATGACTTTAGTGACTTTTCCCATTTGGAACCTCAATTTCCTCATTGGTAATTTGAAGACAGGGCTAAATGAGCTCTAATAAAAAGGCACTTCACACTCATCCTCTGACTGGGTCATAATGCATCACTTATCATACATATCAGCCTTCAGTTAAATACATCAAAGGTCAGAAATGAGATAAGTGTTTGGAGGAGGAGGATTTGTAAGTAAAATCACATTACTACTGCTTTAGATAGCTTCAGTTATAGAGTCCAAAGACATCACAATATTTCTTGGAATAACTTCATAATAAAACCTAGGAAATCTTTACCCTCCACAATAAGTTGCTACAAGTAATTCTGTCTCTTTTGAATTTATTCTACAAATAGTAAAACAGTCAAGTGCTCAAAAATTGGCCTACAGAATGCCTGAGGATCTTTGGTTGAGCTGATCTGGGCAGAGGCCAGACATTCTGCATTTTAATTGATCTCCCAAGTGGGGTCAGATGCTGCTGGCCTGCAGATGGCACTTTTGGTAGTAAGCCTCCAGAACCACACCAGCAGATTCAAATTCTGATTTCTCAACTAATAAGTTCTATAATATGAGGCAAGATACTGACTCTATCAGAATCTCAAGTTACTGATCTATAAAATGAAGAAGATAACAATAAAACAGACCTTATATGACTGTCATGAAGATAAAATGAGATAATCCTGCAAAGTTTTTCTAATAGTGCCTGGTAAATAATGCATACTTGGTAGGGGTAATATTTAGCATTGGATGAGGTTTCTCTTTTTTTCTCTCAATCTAGCTCCAACTCCTATTGCCACAGTTTGCCTATCGAAGCTAAATACAGATTATGTAATAATGTTCCCCAGATACTGTCTTATTCTACAGCAATCCCAGTCAAAAAAGTACTATATGAAAATAAAACTCTTCCAAAAATGGAAGCTATAGACAATATTTGAAACACTGGAGTATGATTAACACAATAATGATAAATCTGCCTAAATTAGTTTCTCCTTTGCTCATAAATCTTTAAAGTTCCCACCATGTTCCCTGAAAAAGTCCAGACCATTTGGCCAGATATTCGGGGCCAAAACTACATTTCTGACCTTGTCCTCCACCATTGTCCCTTACTTACTATATTATCCAAACAGAACTATTCGCAGGTTCACATACTCACTCCATGTTTATCCAGACAGTGGCTGACTAAACAGTATATTTTTCTCATTTAAAAAAGTTTTAGTTAATATTTTTATTTAACTCTTCCACATTGAACAGATAATTTATTTCTCAAATTCTGAGTGTGAAATAGTCATTCAAATATTTTACTCAACCATGAAATCCAGATGAGTATATAGTATATTAGCAATATCCATTAGTTATCTCTATAGCACTTTACATACTAAAAGCTTTCTCATATACATTATACACCCTTATGAGGTAGGAATCGTTACCTTCATTTTGTAAATAAACAGTATAAGCCTCAGGGTATATAATCAACTTATCAAATTTCATACAAACTTTTCAACAACACAGTGGATGTGTCATATAATTCTCTTTTAATTTGACTAGATAATCCAAAATAACTAGGTAACTTCTGTGGTAGCAGCTTCAAAATGGTCACCATGATCTCCTGTTACACCGCTGTATGATCTTCTCTTGAGTATGGATTTGCTCTGGTAATCTGCTTTTTTTTTAAAGATTTTATTTATTTATTCATGAGAGACACAGAGAGAGAGAGAAAGAGAGAGAGAGGCAGGCACAGGGAGAAGCAGGTTCCATGCAGGGAGCCTGATGTGGGACTCGATCCCAAGACTCCAGGATCAAGCCCTGGGCCAAAGGCAGGAGCTAAACCACTGAGCCACCCAGGGATCTCCAGTAATCTGCTTTTAACAAAAAGAATATGGTAAAAATAGTGGGATGCCACTTCTGGGATTTGGTAACTAAATATTGTGATTTCTGTCCTTCTTGAACATTCCCTTGATCTATCAATTGTTTGCATTGTTGAAATCAATAATGCTATTGCTATTGTGTGAGCTGCCATATAGAGAAATTCACAAGGCAAGGAACTAAGGGCAGCCTCCAGTTAACAGCCAGAGAGAAACTTAGACCTTAATCTAATAGCCCACGAGGAACTGAATCCAAGCGACTGCCACATAAAGGTGTTTGGAAACAGATCCTAGACCAGAAGGGCCTTGAGATGACTGTGGCCCCAGCCTACACCTAGATCACAGTGTTGTGAGAAAACCAGAGTTAGATTCCAGCTAAACCATGCCCAGATTCCTAACCCATAGAAACTACAAGATAATAAACATTGACATCTTAAGTCATTGGGCTTAGGGGTGATTTGTTATGCAGTAATACATAACTAATTCAAGTTTCAAATATTTATTATAACTTTAATGTTTACAGCCAATGCTCTGTGAGATTATGTTCCCCACCATGCTGCACTTAGAAATTAATAAAGTCTGATCAGCAAGATGACAGAACAGAAAGGCCTGGCTTTGGATATATTTCTAGAAACATAAAACCTACTAAAACTAAATCATGAAAAGATGGAAAATCTCAACAGACCCGTAACTAGTTAGGAGACTGCATCAGTGATCAAAAACCCTTGCAACAAAGAAAAGTTCAGGAGCAGATAGCTTCACTGGTGAATTTTCCTAACATTTAAGTAAGAATTAACACCAATCCTTTCCAAATTCTTCCAAAGAACTGAAAAGGAAGGAACACTTCCAAACTCATTTTATGAGGCCAACATTACTGTGACATCAAAGCCAGGCAAACACACTTAAAGAGAATAAAACTACAGGCCAATAATCTTGATGGATATAAATGCAAAAGTCCCTAACAAGGCACTGGCAAATGGAATTCTATAGTACATTAAAAGAATCACACATGATGACCAAGTGGGATTTTTTTTTTTCTGGTATACAAGGATATTTCAACATAGGAATATCAATTAATGTGATACACCACTTTAACAGATGAAAGATAAAAATCACATGAACATATCAAGATATACAGAAAATCGTAGTCAACAACATTCAACATCCTTTCATGGTAAAAACAGTCAATAAATTAGGAATACAAGGACCTCAATATAATAAAGGCCACATATGACATATTAGGAATATGTGGACTTCGACATTCCCTCAATATAATAAAGAGTTTTTATGACAAGCCCACAGCTAGCATCATATTCAATAGTGAAAAACTGAAACCTTATCCTCTAAGATCAAAGATAAGGCAAAGATGACCATATTCACCATTTCTATTTAACAGTGTTGGTAGTCCTAACCAGAGCAATAAGGCAAGCAAAATAAAGGAATCCAAAATGTAAAGGAAGAAATAAATGTATCTGTGTTCACAGCTGACATGATCTTAAATATAGAAAGCTCTAAAAAAAAGCTCTTAGAATTAGTAAATGAATTCAGCAAACTAGCACAATACAAAATCAATATAAAATATTGGTTGTGTTTCTATATACTGACGATTAAATGTAAAACTTGAAATAATAAAACCAGTAGCAGAAATCAGAAGGAAAATCTTGTTGACAATGATCTGAGCAATGATTTTTAGATTAGGCAACGATTTTTGGATACATCACTGAAAGCACAGGTAACAAAAGCAAAAATAGGTAGGTTTGTCATACTAAAAAGCTTCTGCACAACAACAACAAAATGATTAACAGAGTGACAAGGCAACCTATGGAATGGGAGAACATATTTGCAAACTATATATATCAAGTAAAGAGTTAATATCCAGAATATATAAAGAGCTCAAACAACTCAATATCAAAAAACACACACACAAAAGTCCTGATTTTATTTACTTTTATTTTTTAAGGATTTATTTATTTATTTGAGTGAGAGAAAGAAAACAAGAGAGCACATGCAAACAGGGGAAGGGGCAGAGAGAGAGGGAGAATCCTGAAGCAGGCTCCCTGATGAGCAGGAAGCTAGAGAAGGGGCTCTGTCCCAGGACCCTGAAGTCATGACCTGAGCCAAAATCAAGAGTCATCTGCTTAACTGACTGAGCCACCCAGGTGCATACCCCCCACCAAATATTTTAAATGGATAAAAAATAAATATTTTTCAAACAAGTATATGAAACATATAACATATAAAACATATAACATGAAACATAAAACAAGGCCAACAAGTATATGAAAAAGTATTCAACATCACTAATCAGGGAAATGTAAATCAAAACCACAATGACATATTTCTTCACACTGTTGGAATGGTTATTATAAAAGATAACAAGTATTAGTGAGAATGTGAGGAAAAGGAACCCTTGTGCACTGCTGGTAAGAATTTAAAATGGTAGAGCCATTATGGAAAAAAAGTAATGAGGTTCTCCTCAAATTAAAATTTGAATTGGTACTTGCTATGTACCCAAAAGAAATGAAATCTAAATCTTAAAGAGGTATCTGTACCTTCCCATGTTCACTGCAGTGTTGTTCACAATAGCCAAGATATAGAAACAACCTGTCGGTCAGTGGATGAATGGATAAAAAAATGTGGTATATATACAAAGAAAATATTATTCAGTCTTACAAAGAAGGAAACCCATCATCTGCAACAACAGGAATGAACCTACAGGATGTTATAATAAAATAAGCCAGACGCCAAGAAACAAATTGTACAGGATCTCACTTATATGTGGAATCTAAAGAAATACAAGCCATAAAAGGAGAAAGTAGAATGGCTTTTGCCAGGGGTTAAGGGCTAGGAAAAATAGGGAGATGGCTGGCCAAAGTATACAAAGGTTCAATTATCCAGGATTAGTATGTTCCAAATATCTAAAGGACAGCATTGTGAGTACAATTAAAGGGAGTACCTGAGGGGCTCAGTAGGTTAAACATCTGCCTTCAGCTCAGGTCATGATCCCAGGGTCCTGGGATTGAGCCCTTATGAGGCTCCCTGATCCGTGGGGAGCCTGCTTCTCCCTCTTCCTCTGCTTCTCCCCTTGCTCCTGCTCTATCGCATGCAAATGCTCACTCTTGCTCTCTCTCTCTCCCAAATAAATAAATACATTCTTAAAAAGAAAAAAGTACTAGAGTGTGTACTTGAAATTTGCTGTAGGAGTTTTTAAGTATTCCCACCATCACACCAAAAAAAAAAAAAAGAAAAAAAGTAACAATGTCATAGATATGTTAATTAGCTTGATTTGGGGAATCATTTCACATTATGTACATATATCAAAATATCACACTGTATTTCTTAAATATATATAATTTTATTTGTCAAGTAGATGTCTATAAAGCTAGAAAAATACAATAGCAACAAAAAGAATAAAATACTTAGGAATAAATAATCAAGGAGGTGAAAGACTTTACAATGAAAACTACAAAACACTGATGAAAGAAAGAAGACACAAATGAAAAAATACTGTGTTTATGAGCTGAAATACTTAATGCTGAAAGGTCCACACTATGCAAAGAGATCTACAAATTCAATGAAATCCCTATCAAAATCCCCATGGCAGTTTTTGTATAACTAGAAAAAAAAAAATCCTAACATTCACATGAAATCACAAGAGACTATGAATAGCAAAACAACAACAATAATCTTGAAAAAGAAGAACAAAAGTGGAGGCCTCACAATTCCTGACTTCAAACCATATTACAAAGCTACAGTAATAAAAATTATGTGGTACTGGCATTAAGGCAAACATATAGACCAAATGAAAAGAATAGAAGCCTAGAAATAAACCCACATACATATGGTGAAACAATATTGGACAATGTAGCCAAAACTACACAATAGCAAAAGAATGGTCTCTTCAATAAATGCTATAAACTGGATATCCACATGATAAGAAATGAAACTGAATCTTTATCTCTAACACCATACACAAAAACCAACTCAAAATAGAATAAACACTTAAACAGAAATCCTGAAACTATAAAACTTCTAAAAGAAATTGTAGAGGAAAAGCTTTATAACATTGGTCTTGGCAATGAATTCCTGCATATGACACCAAAAAGTTAGGAAACAAAAGCAAAAAATAGACACAAATTACTATATTAAGTTTAAATGCTTCTGTATAGCAAAGCAAACAATCAACAGAATGAAAAAGCATCCTACAGAGTAAGAGAATATTTTTGTAAACATATATCTAGTAAGGGCTTAATATTCAAAACATATAAGGAACTGAATTGAAACAACTCAATAACAAAAGAAGAAAATTTTTTTTTATATTTTATTTATTCATGAGACAGAGAGAGAGAAAGAGAGAGAGAGGCAGAGACACAGGCAGAGGGAGAATCAGGCTCCATGCAGGGAGCCCGATGTGGGACTTGATCCCAGGTCTCCAGGATCACGCCCTGGGCCAAAGGCAGGTGCTAAACCGCTGAGCCACCCAGGGATCCCCAAATAATTTGATTTTAAAATGGACAAAGGATTCAATAGACATTTAACCAACAAAGATATACAAATGACATAAGAAAAGATGCTCAACATCACTAATATTTTTAAAAATGCCAAACAAAACCATAATGTAGTATCACTTCAATCTGCTAGGATGGCCATTATAAAGGTATATATTTAAAAAAACAGAAAATAACATATTTTAGTGAGTATGTGGAGAAATTAGAACCCTCGAGTATTATTGGTAGGAATATAACTGGTGCAGCTACTATGGAAAACAATATGAAGGTTTCTCAAAAAAAATTAGAAATAGAACCAAAGGATGATGCAGAATTCCCACTTTTGGGTATTTATTTATCCAATAGAAGTAAAAACTATCTCAAAGATGTATCTGCACACCCATGTTCATTGCAGCATTATTTACCATAGCCAAGAGGTAGAACAACTTAAATGTCCATTGATGGATGGATGATAAGAAAATATGGCCTATATACAATGGAATACTATTTAGCCTTAAATATGAGGGAAAGTCTGTTTTATGCTACAATGTGGATAAATTTTTAGGACTATACTAAGTGAAATAAGCCAGCCACTGAAGAGCAAATGCTACAGGATTCTTCTTTTTATAGGGTATCTAATGTAGTCACACTCATAGAAGCAGAAAGTAAAACCAGGGGCTGGAGGGAAGGAGAAATAGGGATTTGCTATGTAATGGGTAAGAGGTATCAGTCATGCAAAATGAAAAAGTTCTAGAGATCTACCATACAACAATGCAGATATAGTTAACAACACTGTAGTATCCACTTAGAAATTTGTTAATAGGATATATTTCATTTTAGGTTAAAAAATTCATTGTAATCTGAAGATGGTACACACATGCAGATGAGTAGACAGAAAATTAAGTAATTTCTCAATTATTTTAGAGATTCTTTAGATAATCAGGTGTTCACATGTATTGTCCCATGAAAATCGAACTTAATGGCATTAAGTAATAAAATTTAAAGTCATCAGTTAGTATAATTGGTTGCAAACACCAGAAATGGAACCTATCTAAGTTTCAAAGATTTATTTACTTTGGAGGGAGGGGAAGAGAGAGGATAGAGAGTACGGGGAGAGGCAGAGAGAGACAGAATCTTTAAACAGACTCCCCTATGAGTACAGAGCCCAACATGGGGAGACCCATGAGATCATGACATGAGCAGAAACCAAGACTGGATGCTCAACCGACTGAGTCACTCAGGCATCCCAAATCTAGCTAAATTTTAAAAAGGAAATTTTTGGAAGTGTATTAGAGATGTAACCCAGCTCCTGGAATTGGCTGGAGGCTTGAGAGCCAGCTAAGTACCAAGTTGGTGCCAAAGTAGCTCTAAAAATCAGGAAGGAAAAACCATAGCAACAATATCAGAGCAGGTGCGGTACACTCAACTCATTGATTCCACCACTACACTGAGTGATTGCTCTGTTCCCTGTGTCACCCACTGAAGAGTCAAAGTCCTGCAACAGTGCAAAGGACTGGATGAGTTTATTTCATGTGCTCCTTCATGTAGTGACAAGTGACATTACAGCTGATTGGTTTCTATAGGAATTATCCCTTCATCAAAATGCTAATAAAAGGAAAATTAAAAATTGGGCAGGCAAAAAAAATTCTACTACATTGAAGATTATTGGTTTGTATCTGCATGCATACAAGTTTTTTTTTATTTTTCCTTTTGTTTCCAGTGGTTATGATTTGGATACAGATATTTCATTATATGCATTACTATTGCTGTGTTTAGAGCAAAAATAGACAATAGCTGTCTAATACTTTCTTCATGATTTTTTCCTTTGTCACAATGTTTCATTTAATTTTTTTTGTTTCGAAAGTATTTCCAGATGATTTGAAGTTCTAGCAGCTATTGATCAAATTGAAATAAATCACCCTCAGAATTCTCTACACGTAATTATAACTTCATATTGTGCAAATGTCATCAGTCATGCATTTTTATTGTTCTAGGCACACATTGTAGTGATCCAGGTGTAGAGATGGAAGTCCATCTGGCCAATTTTCTTTTCTATGACTAGAGATGGTTTTTTTCTCTTCCATTTAAATGTGAACAAGAAATATCTTGAGCCAGATCCAAGAACCTATGGTAGCTCTCTAATTTTTCAAATAAAGGCAGAAGAAAATATTGTGTTATTTTCTTTGATGGTCATTTTCTAACAAACTATTTTCATCAATAACATAATTACATGGGACAATAATATGACAAAATTCAAACTATCCTGATTTGCAATATTTATCAAAACTCCTGTAAATGCCATAGTCACAATTATCTGTCTATGCAGTAGAAATAACAAATTTTACTTTAAGCCAATCAATTACTGAATAGAGATATATTTCCATGGCATAGGAATAATTTTCCCTCCTAAAATTTAAATATTTGAAAAAAATTTTCCCAGTCCAACTAGTGGTGAATTACTTTAATACTAAGTTAAAAAAAAAAAAAGAAACATATGAAAGGATGGCAGTGATGCCCATAACACTGGGGTTATGTTTTATGTTTTCCCTTTCATATGGAATGGAAATCTTCTTGGTGTTAAATCATAAAGAATAATATATTTTAAACATTTCATATTATGGAAAAATCTTTCTACAAATAAACATGCACATACAGAGGTAGAAAAAGTGTATATATGTTATATATACACTTATCTAGGTGTGCGATACCCACACATTGGTACCAAAAGAATACTATACCACTGTATCTAAAAAATGGCCACTAATTTTTTATTATCATTGGTGGAGAAAAAATAAACATAAAAGCAGCACCACTATACCACCTGGACACAAACCAACACAACAGCCAAGACTTGTAATGGTCTTACTATCATCACGAACATTTAGTGTTTTTGCAAGAACATACTAAGCCAAAAAGATACTACACAGCTTTAAAACATCTACTGCTTTAAAAGAAATTCTTAGTAAGAGAGCTAGGGAAAAATATTATCATTCTCATAAATTAGTAAAAATATTCTTATCTCACTAGTATATGTTTCTTTTTTTAAGATTTTATCTTTATAGATTCATGAGAGACACCAAGAAAGTGAGGCAGACAGACACATAGGCAGAGGGAGAAGCAGATTCCCTGCCGGGAGCCCCATGTAGGGCTTGATCCCAGGACCCCAGGATCATGCCCTGAACTGAAGGCAGACATTCAACCACTGAGCCACCCAGGCGTCCCCTAAAATATGTTTCAACTGGTTTCTATAAGGTAGCACTAGGTTGTTGACCTTATAATGAACTGTGAAATTGGGGTAATTTTAAATCAAGACAAAGCTGTCAGAAAACTTGAGACCATCCAGAAATAAGATAACTTTTCAAATACTATCCTCTGTAACTAGAGAAATACACACACACACACACACACACACACACACACACACACACACAAAAGCACTCTAAAGCACTATATTGTTTTTTCAAAAGTATAAGGTTAGAAATATGAAGTCCATTCAAAAGATATCAGCCATTTCAAATTTTCAACTACATGCAGACAGTGTTTAAATATTTTTTGAGGGATCAGAATAATTTTAAGAATCTCTAATACCTGAACATTTGCTGTTCTTATGATCTCAATCCAGAAAATGTAACAGAATAGATTAGTTATGAATATTATAAAGCATGTATATATTTAATACACATGGGTATATGTTTCACTGTATCTCTCAAATTGAATGTTTTCTTCAAATCGCATATTTGGTATGGAGTATTTCTTTTAAAAAGAAATTATTTATTATCTTACCAAAAAATAAAACAAATGATCTATTCTATGCTTTTCTTTATCCCCAAGCTTAACTAAGACATAAATTTCACAAAAGTAGAAATACATTTCCTTGTTTTGATTCTCTTTTACCAAGACTTCTAAATAAACTCCATGCAAGATGCATCACAAAAAGCAATGAGCTTTGATAATCTCAGATCTATTTATGTTCACAGACTCCAGAATCAATGTATATACTTCTTTTTAAAAAAAAATCCAACCTTTTGATAGGCAAAGCACAGCCTGATAGAAATCAGTAATTATCTCCCAAATATATCCAAATTATCATAAACACATCTTAGATATTCTGTAACTATTTTGATATATTAGATATTTAGAATCTTAAGACTTCTAGACCATATTTATTTCTATGGGGACAATCTATAAAATTCTTTCAGATATATTGCTTCTTACTTGTTTGTATAACTGAACATATAGTTCTTTTTATTTAAACCACCACAAATTAAAACCATCTGCAAACTAAATGAACATGCAGCAGATTCTAGGAAACAAAATAAGGTATTTAATAAAGCTAATTATTTCTATAATTCCTTAGTGATTGGCTAGTCTCCAAAAACCATTTCCAAATATTCCATATAGTGATTTCAGAATTATATTAAAAATACACTTCTTTAACCTGATGATATTTCTGGGTACTAGCCAATTTTTTAACAATGATTTTTTAAATGGCATTCATTTTACAAAGCTATGATGATCTAAAACAATGTCTAATGACAATAATGCTGATGATAGTCATGATGAAAATTATACATTCTACTGTAAATTCTTTCTTTTAAACTGCATAGTATTTTAATTCTAAATTTATTTGGGTGGGATGCCTGGGTGGCTCAGCGGTTGGGCACCTGCCTTCAGCTCGGGTCTTGATCCCAGGATCTGGGATTGAGTCCCACAATGGGCTCCCTGTGGGGAGCTGGCTTCTCCCTCTGCCTGTGTCTCTGCCTCTCTCTCAGTCTGTCTCTAATGAATAAATATATAAATCTTAAAAATATAAATTTGGGTATAATTTTAATTACTGCTGCTCATTTCCCTAATATTTTACATACACTTAGTTAATCCGTCCTGTAGCACATGAGCTACATTTCACTGAGAAGGCAGTCACCATGTTTTAAGGATCTACTTTTGCCAAAGAACTTCTCATACATATCAGTGTTCAATTTTACAGTTCCACAGAAAGAGATGAGGAGAGAGCCTGAGAGGCTAAGTAACTCTTCCAGTTTTACAGACTTAAGTAATGACAGAGCTGGGATTAAACTTATGGTCCCTATAATTCTGCTGGTCCCAGTATAAACTGGCCATTTTATAGTGTCACCTCCTACAATTCCAAACACCACTGTATTTCTGCTGTATTTTCTGTTTTAAGCAATCATTTTACAGAAAACATTTTCTTTCCCTTTTAATTTGTACTGTTCTCTATACTTCTATACCTACATAAAGTGATGAAACAACATGAAAGCATATACAATCACAGAAAACATAAATGAATACGTACTCTTTCTATTGGTTTATCCTGATTGGTCAAAGCCTATTGTTTCTTTAGTATCAATTGTAATGTTCAGAGGAATGGATACAATTTCTCTACAAATGTGGATGATCACTATGGGATTTTGTTCTACAAGAATAACAAAAGAAAATATCCATGTGCCAAAAAATAAATAAATAGATAAACTGTAGGGCCAGTTGTTTTTCAAACGTTTAAAGCTTTATGATATTGTATCTGAGTAAGGGAGAGTGTTTTATCTATGCAGTTATTTCTACCTCATCTACTAAAAGAGAATTTCTAAAAGTTGAATGTCTTTATTGATTGTCACAGAAGAGGGTCTTTGAGGTGACAGATGTTAATTCCTAAATATCTCTAGATAAAATTCTCAGGGACTTAATGGTGTCATTAAAGCTTCCTAATCCATTAAATAGAGTTAAACTGTAGCAGTACAAGCACAACAAGAGTAAAAATATCAGAGTGACAATTCTGAACCACAGAAAAATTTGAGTCTATTTTATTGTTTTATACTTTCTAACTATATTTTGGCTTAATAGCTCATTTCATTTTTAATTCCTCATGCCAAAAGTGGTTAAAAGGAGAGACATAGAAAGATACACACACCACACAGAGAGAGAGAGAAATGTGTATCAGTTGCTCAATTTTGAATTTGCCCAAATCTATTTTGGTAAAAACAGACATAGCATCATAACCAAGGTCATCTTTCAAAAATTCTGCAAAAAAATTGCAGACAACTTTTTTATAGAGGGCCTATCTAACAATGCCTGTCAATGGTGAACCTCCAGCAGGGATGGGAGTATATAAAAGAGAAGACAAATTTTCCTACAAAAAGTGATGCTAGGATGTTAAATTAGCAGAATATACTATACAGTATAATTCACATTAAGTAGTACATAAACAATTTCAATTAGAAATGTCAAATTGTCTTTTCTGCAAACATTATCATCTGTTGCTTCTCCTGAATGGCAATGGGAAACTTGGGGGCCATCTGCTGCCATTCTCAAGATTCCAATGTATGGCTGATACTATGAAGTACAAGAATTTTTCCAGCCTTGTCACTCTACTTTTTACCGTCAAGGGCCTTCTGGTCGTGGAGCAAACTGGGCCCCTTTGTAACCAACTCCACTGGAGGTTCAAATAGCAATAGATTTGCAGAATCCCTGGCCACTAGGGCTCCTGTATCTTTTGATTGAAGTCACTATCATTTTTCCTTTATTTTTCCTTATCTCAACCAGAGTAGTAACATCTCTTCTTGATGTTCTTCCAACAACCTCTTTGCTCATTTAATTATCTTTATAGCACATACTTATTATATTAGTCTCCTAACTCAGAAATATTCTTATAAAATTAAAATATTCACTTTTGAATCCATATTTCACAGAACTATTTGATTAAAAATCTTAATTTTTATGTAGGTTAGACATCACTGCATTTTTAATCCAATTAACTAATCATAATTAGGTCAAATATATTTTTTAGGTCAAATATTTTATAGATATTTTAAAATCTTCATTTTTAAGTACATTAGATTCCTTACAAATTGAATATTATTCATACAATTAATCATAATTTATGATCAGTCAAATGTTAATTAACGGGAGGAACTGGTATTCATCCCCAGATGTATTGTTGAGTGTCAGCCTGTTTCATGGACCTAGGTTATACTCAGAGAATAGTGCAAAGGTCTGGGATAAACTAGGACACACCTATCATCAGTTATCAACTAATTAGGTAAAGTCCAAGATCAAATTCCTATGACTTGAAAGCAGTGTCCTCACAGGAAGTGGGACAGAAAAATTCTTCAGTATCCAATCTCTTAGAATTTGAAATCCAAGGAATACTAATTCATTTTTCCCACTTTATAAAGTTTTATATCAGAATTGGTAAGCAGGCAATCTTACAGTTCTATCTTTATTCAAAAAATGCACAACCTGGGAAGATATATAGGTTTATAACCGCAAAAAAAGTCAAAGCAACTGTCAATGAACAACAGGAATAGGCCATTAAGCTTGGACTCCATATTTTTGCTAATATCCCAAAATTTAAATCAAAAGCCTTTAAAACTTAAAGCACAGAGTCTGAAAGATAAACTAGTGATAAAATATAAGTACTATCCTCATCAATCTCGTGTGAAATAAGGTAAGCATCTCTTATTAGCTTAAAGTGAACTATTAAAACACTAGTTGCAGAGTATTTTCTCTGAATTTCTATTTAATATATGAAAATGGGAATTAAAAATATTATCTACTTCACTGGTAAAGATTAAGTGGTATAATGCATGTAAAAATACATAGCAAAAGGACTCAAGCTATTTTACTTTTTCTTTTTTGTAGCAAGAGATAGTGTATGTGGAGTAGAGGGAGAGAGAGAATCTCAAGCAGGCTCCACGCCTAGTGCAGAGCCCAACGTGGAGCTTGGTCCCACGACCCTGAGATTATGACGTGAGCTGAAATCAAGAGTTGCACACTTCACCAACTGAGTTACCTAAGCACCCAAAGACTCAAAAATTTTTGACACTAATAGCTACTTAATAAATATGCCCTGTTAAAAATAATTAAGAAACTAATAAATAACATAGTTTGTAGTACTTAGAAAAGCACAAAGAAATACAGTGTCGTCCATGCCTGTACATGGTCTTGCTAATTTTATATCATCATTATATTTCCTTTCATTTAATTTTATTTTACTTCATATTCTTTATTCCTTAAGTATTTTACATATGTTTTAAGAATAGAAGGTTGCTTGCTCATTTACGTAGGCCATTTATATGAGTAAGCAGAATTTTTTGCCAAGCTTTCATTAAAGCTAACATAATTCATTCCAATCAATTTCTTCATTTTTATTTCCAATGTTAATGATTCAATTTGCATTCTTTGCTGAGCCTTATAATTTTGGCAGCATCTACGTGGTGGACAACAAGACTGCCATATAATTTAATATCTATGAAGAAGAGCTTTTTATTGTTTATTTTTAGCAGTATGTGCCCTTGTAAATGAGTCAGGTTTAAACAAAAAAGAGATGTCATTTTGTCTATATATTATTTCAAATAAAAGCTTAGGCTTAACAACATCATCTAATAACACTACAGAGTATTGTTTTAATCCAAGTAGCATATATATCCAAGGAAATTTATTTTTCTTACAAGCCAAACATACCTTTTCACTCTTGAAGAGGGTGAAACAAATAGGTAACAACAAAATCAGCCCTTACTTCATATACTCAAGTTTCTTTATCCATGCAAAAGATCATAAAATAACCCTACTATAAATAGAATGTGATCTAAACCAATGCCCAAGTAATTCCTGGGTCTTTATAAACCTGAACAAATGACAAAGGGATCAAGGCACAGAACATCTGCCTCATCCTTGACATCCATGTGATGACCCAGATAGATATTCTCTCTACTCAAATGGACACAGACACACTTTTATTCAACCACTGATGGGGATATCTAGACGCATGAAAAACAAGAGAGTCACTGTGATTTAATTTAAGCATCCTATGAATTTTACAGTACTCTTCAAATGAAATTGTTTTGGCTAAATGGCATTTATTGAACAATTAAAAATCAACTTTAAAAAACTGCTTTAAGCTCTCACGTGGGCTCCGAACACTATTGAATAGGAATTGGTAAAAGCAACATATTTCCAATAAAGAGAAAAGCTCTATACTAAAAATAGTCTACCATGAAATAAATCTAGATTTAATTCCTGAATTAAATTCAGATTTTCCAACGGAGAATTCCTCTAAAACTTTATTAAATATCTCAACTTACTGAAAAATGCAATCAGCTTTATTACTAATTATTATTATGAATTATTTTACAGGGAAAATAAATGCACATATATTTTGTCCTGTGGAATCTATGTACCACAGCTTTATCTTCCTTCAACTTTCAGACTAGAACAGGAAGCTACAGTTAT
Source organism: Canis lupus familiaris (assembly GCF_011100685.1). Taxonomy (NCBI): domain Eukaryota; kingdom Metazoa; phylum Chordata; class Mammalia; order Carnivora; family Canidae; genus Canis; species Canis lupus. Next base: position 47,297,812 of record NC_049232.1, read on the forward strand.
CACACCACCAACAGAAAAGATTTATTCATAAGAAAAAGGAGAAAAGGAGAAAGCCGATATGCCGAGGTAGAAAGAGAGAGAAGTATCAAAGTCACTATCTCCTCTAATACAAAAATCCATCTCTGCAGAGTTAACATCTCAGACTCTGGAGTCTCCTTGGCTGGCCAATATACCCTGTTCCATTTCTGATTTTCCAGTGACGTCAATCTCCTCAAATCTAATTCCCAGCAACAGTAATAATGTCATGTACTTTGGAAAGGCTTAGATGAGACTATACACAAAAAGCACTTGTGATAAGGCTTTATATGCAATGCTTTCCTCTTATGATTATCATTGTTAGTATTATTTTTCCATAAGGAAGAATAATGAATAATTTGCTAACTTTCTGTTCTCAAAGAAAAAAGAAATATTACCCTTTAGCTTCTCACATCACTCTTTCTACAATTGTGGTATAAATTACTATGTATTTAGTTATTCCTTGATGCTGGGAAGATCTTTTCCTTTTATAAATGTCAAATCTCAGGATATATTTAACAATAAAAAAATAATTTTTAAAAAGGTGCTGCATTAAAAAAAAAATAAAAAGGTGCTGCATTCATCACTTACAGATGAGATATAGATATTAATTTTCTAAACTTTTAGAAAAAATGTACTGTCTTCCTCCTACATAATATGTTAATGATCATGAATATTGTAGTTCACTGACTACAATTCTTCTCTTCCATAGTCTCCAAGAATCAGAGTTTAGTATAAAGAAATACATGACCTAGATATTTCTTATTACTGTGTAAAATATTGTGAGGTTTTTTTTTTTAAGATTCCATTTATTCATCTGACAGAGAGAGAGAGAGCGTGCACAGCATGCACACGCAGGGGGAGTATGAGGCAGAGGGAGAGAGAGAGAAGCAGGATCCCCACCGAGCAGGAAGCCTGATGTGGGATGTGGGGCTCTATTCCAGCATCATGTCCTGAACCAAAGGCAGCTGCTTAACCAACTGAGCCACCCAGGCGCCCCTACTGTGAGCTTTTTTTTTGTAACTTAAAATGAAAGAGAAAAAAAAATCACAAAATGAAAATTAATACTCTTTAAAATGTACATACATGATTATTATTTTATTTGAATAATCTACTGTAAAAAATAACACCCAGAATAATATTTAGTATATAATTAGCCTTTATAAGATTTTGAACTTTTAAAACTGAAACAATGCAATGCATTGTTAGTGTCAAATAAAGCTGTAGCTGTTCTTGAAAAAAAGGGCAGTTTATTCCAGAGTAAATAGCTTATACTGCCATCTCAAGGAAGCTAAGAGCATAGAAAAAATCATCTCCATTAGTCAAAACAAACACACACCCAAAACAAAACAAAAAACTTCCATCATGGAGGTGTTACAGTAGAATGAAAGAGGTAAAAACAATTGTGATTGTAAACTAAGAATTTAGAAGCTTTCTTACCACAATATTCCAGTAGAAGTGATAGTGACAAAAATCACACAGGGAATTCTAAAATAGCCCTCAAAATTAAAGCTTTGCCCTCTTCTCATCTAATGCTACTACACATTGCTGTTGGTAAATACATACTGCAGGAATATAGAATAAAAAGAAGCAACTACAACAAAATATCAGTGTGTACTCTTCACTATGGCAGGTTAATTGCAAAACTACAACAGAGCCCTTAAGATGTAACTCAAAGCCCATGGAGAATTTGTAAGGAAAAAAAAAAAAGCCCCATTAGACTTTTCACAATACACTGAGCAATTGAAAACGTATTTGGCTTTTATGTGCATCACTAAGAACTGACAGGTTATAAAGTAGTATAGTTTCAACAATATTGGGATTTTAGTTACCTCTAAATTCATATTATAGCAGTCAATCAATTGTTGGCTTTAGGCAAGAAAAGAAGATAAAACAAACGGTTTTCATTTACAACTGGGTTTCTTACCTATTCCTAGACATGAAATCGTAGATAAATGTACTCTGGTACATGATTACATCTCATTTATGTATATAGATGGGAGTATCAATAAATAAAACTAAAATTCTAGCACAGTTTGCATGTCATTAAATTTCTTCTGATAACTTCTAAGATTGAAGGACATGAAAAAGTTATTTGTGTCTTTGGGAAGTAACATTTCATTACCAAAGGAACACTTCATAAAATGCTAGCCTTCTTAGATAAGTCTTTGAACATCAATTTCACATGATACTTCTACTACAACAGGAAACTCACTCAGCCACATTTTTATGGTAAGCTATTACCTGGGAATAAACTGAGCATATTCCCTCTTTCAGGAAACCAAGGCATATCATATCACTTAATGTACCTTAGATCTAAATATTAAGCCCAACACCATTTTTTTTTTTTGCTTTTAAGCCCAACCAAATTTTTATGAATTTCCTAGAATATATGCTTTACCTTGGGACAGAACAAAGACAAAATTAAAAAAATAAAAATAATAAGAAAAACAAGTTTTACTAGTAAAACAATATATTTAGGCATGTCCACTAGTTAGTTCAGACTCCATAAAATGACAGATAAAGAACTAAATTGCAGATACTCTCAACATCCCTACATATATAAAAGTTTTTTTTTTAAATAAAGCTATCCCACTCAAGAAATACTCAGTTTTAAAATTCAGCAGAATGTCATTGAGCATATGAGATTTGCCAAACATGAAACTAAATGAGAAAGAGTCCCTTTCCAGACTAGAACAGTAAGTGAGAGACTCATAAATAGTTATTGTACAATGTGATATTTACAATTATGTGAGTATTGTGTTTTATACATACCGAAATACTGTTCAAACTCACTTGTTAACACAATGAATCCTGATAGAGAATGCCAAGAACTAGAGGTGAACATGAATCATTCTGAAAACATATGAGTAATACCTACTTTAAGTTCATTTTAATATTTGGAGAGTCAAAGACTAACTGAAAATAAAAATAGATTGTGGTATATAAAACACAACTGCCACTATGTCTAAAAACAGCAAGGTATTAATTAGGGGGGAAATTAATATAAAATAATGTCACACTAAAGAAATTCAATCTTGCATTAAAAGATCTAAGTAGACAAGCATTTCTCATTTAAACCTAACCATAACTTCATATTCCCTCATTTATTTTGTTCTTCTGATATCAAGAAGGATAGTAAAGTGTCTTGGTTCCCTGAAAGCAATAATATCTGGCTTGTGCAACACATTAATTCCACACATTTTCCACTTAAATTCATATATAAGTTCAAATTTTGGGTGTGGGGCAATATTTTATTTGGTTTTTATTTGTTTTCTTATATTGTATAATGAAAAATTCAGGGTTTTCATAAGAGAATTTTGAGAAGCGCCTGGGTGGCACAGTCAACTCTTGGTTTCAGCTCAGTCATAACCTCATGGTTGGTCATGAGATCAAGCCCTGATTGGGGCTCCTCGCTCAGCTCAGAATCTGCTTCAGATTGTCTTTTCCTATGTCCCTCTCCCTGCTCACACACACTACACTTTCTCTCTCAAATAAATAAATAAAATCTTTAAAATAAAAGAGAATTTTGACTTTCTCATGCATCACTAATACATACTTGTCCCTCTGCAACAATATATTTTACCTTCTAGAAGATACAAACACAGAAAAAGAATGTACTAATATATATTTATATACCCTATTTGTTATATGACTCAGAAGTAACTTTCTAGATTCATCTGTATGGACAATTTTCTCTTTGAAAAAGAAAATGTTTGTAGAATTACTCCTAATTCTTTGGAGTTATTCTTTATTGACTCTATTAATCAGTGATGTACATTCTATTAATAACTAAATGAACACCTGCAAATGAAGGAGAATTCGGATAGCACTTTAGCAGACTGGAGGAAGCATCTGAGTGGAATATAAACTAATCTTCTATCAAGCCTACTGTCTCCAAAGCATCTCAGAAACATACTCTTGGGACTCATCTCTACTGAGGAAGAGAAAAGAACTATTTGCCATTGGGTTATACTACAACCATGAGGTCCTACTAAACCATCACTCTCATCTCTCCCCTACTCAGTCTTAATTTTAGTACCCAAGTATGTGTGTGTATGTATGTGAGAGAGAGAATGGGAGATAGAGAGAAAAACAGGGACAAAATACAGAGACGCAGAGACAGAATATCCTAGATCTGTATCCATCTGAATTCTGAGAGATTCCATTTGAATATGAAAGGGAAGCTTTCACAGATCCACCCAGCTGCAATGCTCAACCCCTGATCCTTCCCTCACTAGCGTCTCAGAGCTCAGGTTAGAGGACTTGTCTCACTGGGAGCTATAGTCCTCTTTTGGAAAACTTCCTTAAGTGACCCCAAATGCCCTTGTACTCTACTCCAAATCTCAGGGCTAGTGTTACACGCTGAAGATGGAGTTATTGAGCTATGCACAAAAGACTGAATCAGTTCTAAGGCACCAGGAATAGGAAGAAGAAAGTAAGGGTTAGTAGCAGCATATTTTAGCAAGCTCTCTAATTTCCTCTTCCAATAACTCTGCAATTCCTCATGGCTACATGTGTACTGAGCTCAACTTCTAAAATGGGTACGCTGGGCAGATCCTTCTCATGCACCCTCATCCTATCTTGTCCTGGTCCTCAAGTTTGGCTGTGAATTACACAGCAAGCTAAGATGACACATAATCAACTGTGATCAAATAAAGCTGTGGATTTAGAAGGTAACGAAGTTCCTAAGATAATGTCATCCTCCTGGAGGAATTAACTCATGGTGAAAATTCAGTTGTGGTTCACAGGCTGCTGTGATTAATTCAGATCAAGTAACATCTGAAGAGTACTTTGCAAATCACAAAATTCTTTCTCCTGAGTAACCTCAGAATTTTCACAACCACCTAACATACAAAGAGTCCTACAAGCCCTCTTTCAAGGAAAGAATTTCACTCAAAATATTTAAGGATTTGTCCAAAATTCTAAAGAAGGTAAATAAAATAGTCTTAAACCTAGATGCATGGCTTTCAAACTTTACAGTATATCTGAATCATCTAAAGAGATTATTGAAACAAAGTGCTGTGTTCTACATCCTTTCTGCTTCCATAGCTCTGAGGTAGGGATAAAGAATGTGCATTACTTCCAGGACCACTGACCTAAATTTTCTAACACCAGACCCAAGGTTATTTTCCACTGAAGCAATGAAACATTTTGGTTACAAAAGTTGTTTCCGAAGCCTCAACTCTGAAGTGGTTCTACACTTTACTAGCTATAGCAAATTATGTAACATTTCTATTTTCTCTTGGATTACTGATCATAAGAGGAGGAATAATACCATTTTCAGAATGTTGGTGAAAATTATTCGAGATAATATATTTAAAGTGGCCTAGAATTAATAAGTGTTGATTAAATATTACCTATTTTTCTCATAGTATTATGGGGTTTGTTACTTGTGAATAGACTTTAGAAAATTGCTTATCCTACTAAAGTTCCTCCAAATTAGACCAAAAATGATAAACATTTGATTATAAATCAGAGAGAAATTTACTAGTGCAGAGTAATTATCATAAAACTACATACAGATTTGATTTTTAAATGCAAATCCATGCATGATAAACACATGTATATTTGATATTTTTCCTAAAGAATGAGATAATTTGACAAATAAACAAGTGTGCTTTGTGTCTTTAGCTCATAGAACAGATTCACCAAAAACAAGGTAAGCTTATATTAACTTCTACTTATTAATTTTAACTGTGTAAACCAACTATATCTGGATCAACTATACCCTGTGAATGTCTCAAAATTTTAATACAGAGATATAAATGTGTTGGAATTCTTTTTTAAAACACTTATTCTCAGACTTTACTGTGTTATCAGAATCACCTAGAGTTTTGATAGATTGCTAGGCTGCCTCTCAAGAGTTTCTAATTCAGTAGGTCTGACATGGAGCCAAGAATGGACATTGTCAACAATTTCCTGGGTGGTCCAAAATAATACAATGAAACTACCTGCCTTATAGTGAAGGACTAATCACAGAAACAAAGAGCACCCAAAGAAAAGGGCCTTCATGTAACAGGCCACCAGATATAAACAATAAAAACTCCAATGATTTATTTTCATGAATCTATGGCCTGTTATTGGTCTTGAACCACAATACAAATCTCATTATAGTCCATTTGCTAAGGATGGAAATATTACATTATTATTGAGAAGTGATTTAAATAGTGTAAAAATGCCATATAATGTACAGGATACAAATAGATGAATTCATATAGAAATCCTTTGTGATTATTATAAACAGAAAACTATTATAAAAGTGAGCTGCCGGGCAGCCCCAGTGGCTCAGCGGCTTAGCACCGCCTTCAGCCTAGGGTGGGATCCTAGAGACCCGGAATCGAGTCCCATGTCACGCTCCCTGCATGGAGCCTGCTTCTCCCTCTGCCTCTCTCTCTCTCTCTATGTCTCTCATGAATAAATAAATAAAATCTTTAAAAAAAAGTGAGTTACCAAAGAAGCCTTCTTATAAATTAATCTTTGAATAGACTGCTGTTTGTAGTTAACATTTGAAAATAAAAATTGATAATCTCTAATAAGTTGTAACCTTCAGAGAAGGTTATAAACAACACTGAGTCAAGCACATGGAAAGAGGTCAATATATGCTTGTTGAATGAATAATAATGAAAGGCACAATAAATGAATAAATATAAATTTATGAATGAATGGATACAAAAGGCACTATTCAACAGAATATCTGAATACTAAATATTATTCCAAAAGTGGATGGTGTGAAAAATAAAACAGGTTGGTATATAACATGAATCAAACAAAACACTATTCATTATTTGAATCAACAATTACTGGGAGAAAATTAACATAAAAATATAACAAGAAGTGTGTTCAAATTTAATACAAAATAGAATTAAATACAGAATTATTAAATATCTGTAGGGAAAAAATAATCTACTGAAAACCAGCAGTAAACAAGGTATCCCAAAGAACATTCCTCAAGGATTTTTTCATTATATTTTGGCTTCAGTAGCACTGCTTTAAAAGGCAATGTCTGGGGCAGCCCAGGTGGCTCAGCGGTTTAGCACCGCCTTCAGCCCGGGGTGTGATCCTGAAGACCTGGAATTGAGTCCCATGTCAGGCTCCCTGCATGGAGCCTGCTTCTCCCTCTGCCTGTGTCTCTGCCTCTCTCTCTCTCTCTCTCTCTCCCTCTCTTTCTGTCTCTCATGAACAAATAAATAAAATATTTAAAAAATAAGTAAAAGGCAATGTCTGGCTTCACTAGTCTGATAAGTTTCAGAATCTTATAGATTCCATAAAGAAGAGAAACAAAAGCATAAGAGAGAAGCGTAAGAGAGAATATTGAATATTACATATTACCTAGATTTTAGTTCCCACTCAGTACAAAAAAAAAAAAAAAAAGAACTTGTGATTGCATTAATCATTTTTTAAGCTTTGCTTTAAAAATTTAGGGTATCTTGAAGTCATGAGTATTAAAAACACATCTAAGTAAAATAATAGTATTAAAAACACTAAGCAAAATAGTCATCATACCAAAATATCATCTTCAGTAGAAAAAAGATGGATCACATTTAGATTCTGACATTAAATAATTGTATTCTTCTAATATACATGCAGTCATGGAAGTACAGAAAAAATAAGTAAAAAATAGGGCTTAGAGTCTAATATTACACAGTAAAGATGCTTATGACTTATTCTCATGATTTTTCCTTTTCCTAGAAAGGGTCCTTTCTAAGTATAAGAAAAGCTGTAAGAAAATCTTGGCATGAGAAGAGCAAATATTCATTCATATATCCAACCAATAGATTTACACTCTGGCTTACAAAATATAAGAAGAGGTGCTAAGTTCTAAGGCTATGAAAGCTCCAATTCAGAAGAGAATTATGTAATTATGTAAATGTACAGAAAATGATTCAGGATACAAGAGCAACAACAAGCCCATTTCTAAGAGTGTTTTGGAAAGCTAAAAAGAATAGGTTTCTGCATGATGACAAATCAATAGTCGTATGGTAAATTAGTTTTCAAAGGTGAACATAACAATTGTTATTGCCTGTCCTACATGCTCTTCCAGAACATTGTTATTCCCCATCAAGTAACGGAGTCTAAGTCCTCTCCCCTTGAACTTGGGTGGGCCCTCGAGATTGCCCTGGCCAATGAAGTACAGATTATAAGGGATGCTTTATGACTTCCAAAGTTAGGCATAAAAAACACTGTGCACTTATATTTAATTTTCTTAAGATGTTTTGGAAGTTAACTACCATGAAAAACCTAATGAGTGGCCAGTGAGGAGGTTTAGATGGAAAGAAAGCAAGGCCACTGACCCACAGCTGCAACTGAGCTTCCAGCTGACAATCTGCCCCATATGCCATCATGTGAATGAGTGATCTTAAAAGTGAACGTCCACTTCCCAACTGAAACTGCCCCAGCTGAGGCAAGCTATTCCTACAAGTCCAAACCAAATAGAAGATTTATGCGCAACACAAGTAATTGTTTTTTTTAAGTTACTAAGTAGGGATGGTTTCTGATGCAGCCATAGATAAATGACATAAATCACCTATCAATATTTTGCACTACAGCCATGAAATAAAATGAGAACACAACAATATAAAAATGAGCTGGTGTTTGTTTTCAAATAGGCATTCTATAACTCAAATGATACAATGTTATCAATATATTAGTCATAAAGCAGAGACTATCAGTATCTAAATGACCTAAAGTTGGGTTAGATAGTTTGAAATAATAATAAGGAATATATAATTAAGCAGAGCACACTGAAACAGTATACTGAAGAGGGAGAATTTCTACAAATAACAAAGGTAGAGACCTGCTTCAGCCACATATATTTGTGTGTATGTGTGTGTATGTAAGTGTCTAAACACTTCAAAGCACTGTTCAAAGCAAGAATAAGGGATGAAAAAAAAAAAAAAAAAGAATAAGGGATGAATGAAAATAAGGTAGTTCCATAATTATTATAGACAATAACAAGAATAGAGTTAGTAACCATTTATATACTAATTTAATAGCTATAACATAGCTTCAGTAAGGCTTCATTTATCGATATTGTTTATTTACAAATTGAGGTAACGTCTCATTTTGTTTTCATAGTTTTTCCTTAGAAATTAAAACAAAAATGAAAATATTTTAATTTTCAAAACTTCCCTCAGAAATTGCTATTACAGCAATGAGAAACAAAATGTTCATCCCATAATTTCAAAACCCATTAAGAAAATATTTTTCAATCTTCCTATTACATTTCTACTTGAATAATACTTGCCATATATCTATATTTGGCATCCTAAAATATTTTCTCAAAATTAATTCAATAATTACTTCAACACATATTTATTGAGCACTTGTTATATCCCAGACACTGTTCTCAACACTAAGTATAGCTACTGTAAACACTGGAAATAAGGCAAGATAAACAGTGAAGTCCTTGTTTTTATGCAGATTATACTCCAGGAGATCCAAAAGCTTATGAACACTTACTACAGTAAGCTAAATAACCCAGATTGATCATTTTTCCACAGACTTGACACTGAACTTAACTTGATGCTGGCATAATCTTAAACTTGAACATCACCAAAACTGCATAATATCTACTGAGCCTAAGGTAAGTTGTAATTGTTTTTCTCCAAATAGTCCTAAGTATTCAAGATTCATAACTATGAGTACTAAATAACAAGAAGAGGAATGTGAATTTCAAGAAAAATAAAAGCCTCTAAGTGAATTTATTCCTTTTTTCCCATTAGTTTTAAGTATTTACAAGAATAAAATTAAGTAGCTATGATCTACTGATACTTAAAGTTTAAGACTCTTGTCAAGTAAAGTAGATATGATCCACATTATCTAATTTCTTAAACCAGTTAACAACATCAGTCTCCAGGAAAAAAAAAAGTGTGTGTGTGTGTGTGTGTGTGTGTGTGTGTGTGTAAGAGAATTAAGTAAAAGTTTCGAATGAGGAAATGGTTCTCTAACTGGTATAAAAAAATAATCCACTTTTTAAAGTTGGGATGTGAGCTTAGTTATTCTCTTAGTTCAGAAGTTGCAACTGGAAGTCCCATTGGCTAAATTCAGCTCTCAAATATATTCTATTTCAAGCAGGCTGTCAAGGAGGAAGGGGCAGGGAAGAAGGTAGGTATAGATTTTGTCAATCTTAGACAAAATATGCATTCTGTGTTCTAGACCCCTAACTGCCTCCTATATATTTTGGTCCTCTCTGGGCATTTGAGTTTATGACTTGGTTCTAGTAAGTTCATCATTTTATAGGTGAAAAGTTAAAGTATTATTCAAGGCACATAATACAAGGTTATTATTATTGTATAAGTGGTATTTTAAAAAATGTTAGCAAGATATAAATGGATGTTTTAATGACTACTTGACATTTGCACTATAATATGTAAGCTCTTAGTCCAAAGTCTACCCAACTAAAAGGTTTGGTAAACTCCTTGCATAACTTCACTCCTTTCTCCAATTTGTTAAACTTTTATTTTACTCCATTTACATGAATCACTTCTAAATTTATCACAGGCACCGCAAAATTCATTTACCTTCTATGACTGGATTCTCTTTCTTATGATAAAAGAAATAAAATGCTAAAAATATAAGCAACCAGAAAGAATTCCCAAAAATAGGTAGATAATATATAGTTAGATCGACCTATTGATCCAGAAACCAGCACTCTAAAATCTAAATTGCAAGCAAAAAACACTTGTCTTTTATTACATAAACAAGTAATGGGAAAGAATCTTTCTCTTCACCTTTTAGATATTCAAGAACAGACCATAAAACATCTAAGGAATTATAAATTGGCACCTCGGCAAATCATATATGTCTACTGAACAAGAACACTTTAAATAAAAGCAAACAACTTTCACATAATAAGGATCCATGTAGATCATCTTTTATTACCCTAGGTGCTTGGAATATTCATAATGCAGCAAATGTTTACTTCTGTTTTCACACTGAAATTTAGGTTATCTGAACCAGGATGTCAGATTGGCTGTCAGCAGAAGAGATCCTCAGACATTAATGTTCTTAGCACTGCATTATCACTTGAAACAAGAAAGAGCTAAAGTCTTAAGAGCTTATATGTGACATGTCAGGATTGCTTTAGAATAAACTCTTACGGTATACAATAAAAAGCCTGAAAGATATTCTGTAAAAGATAGGAGTATTTAAGGGAGAGACTCTAAACAAAACAGCATCTGCTCTACTTTTTTCTATCTAGAAAACAAAACAAATAAAAATCTGGCAATATCTTTAAGCCAGTGGAGTCCTTTATATCAACAAGTCTTTCATACATATTTACATATTTTTGAATTGTGAAATATTACACAAAAAGTATCTTTGTCTTGTATCTCATTCTCACAGAAATGGAAATCACCCATGAAACCACCCAGTTCACGTTTTCTACTTGCCTTGAATGCATTTTTGAAGAAGTTTCTTATACCTAATTTAATAATTGCAAGTTTCCTTTGTGAGACAAATTACATATGGATGTGTTATGCAACCATTTCTTTCCACTGAGAGGCCACTCTCTAGTGGTTAGCTATTCCCCAGACAATTTAATGTACCTAAGAAAAAAAGGAAATTAGAATTTTGTAGATGATGTTTCAGAAACGTATCTAAAACTAATGCATTCTTCTTAAAGACATGTTTGTTTAAGTGAGAGACAGTGGGCAGCCCGGGTGCCTCAGCAGTTTAGCGCCGCCTTCAGACCAAGGCGTGATCCTGGAGACCAGGGATCCAGTCCCAAATCAGGCTCCTGGCATGGAGCCTGCTTCGCTCTCTGCCTGTGTCTCTGCCTCTCTCTCTGTCTCTGTGTCTCTCATGAATAAATAAATAAAATCTTTTTTTAAAAAAGTGAGAGACAGTGTGACCTAAAAATAAAGTCTTAAATTAGGACTTAAAAGACCAGAATTAAATTCTCCCCTGTGTCTTACTAGCATTGCAATATTAGACATATCATTTAATATTTTAGATCCCTGTTTCCTTATCTGTGACACTGGAAGAAAAAACTGTCCTTATATGAATGTGAAATAAACAAAACAAGCTAATATATGAAAAACCTCCCTAAAAATTGTATATTTGCAAAATATTTCTGTACTTGGTATACTAGACTCTATTGTTTGCCCATTCATCAACCTTTCCCTTGCATTTTTCTTGCTAACAAATATGTTCAAGTGGCCATGCTCCTGGCTCTAAGGGGTAAATAATGATTGGTTTAAACTGATTAGAGAGATCAATCCACCTATGTCCACCTATATCTGGGACTGGCCTGGAGAGGTGGCTATGAGACTCATTTCTGGCCAAAGAAAGATAGATATATGTGTGCTGGGAACCATTCTGGGAAAGATTTCCCTTCATATATGAAGAAGTCCACTCCACCATTTGCACTTCTCTCCTTTCTGCTTTGGACACCATTAAGTAAAGATATGATACTTGGCATCTTGTGACTAAAGTGAGATAAGTATGAAAACAAAGGCACACATGCTTGGGATGGGTGGTGTAGAAATATGGAAGGAAGCGGACCTAGATGACACAGATGAGACAGACAATTCCATACTGATGTATGTGGTTAGGAATTAATCGCCATGATGCCCTCCACAGGAAGCCTTACTCTCCTCTCCAGTACCAACCAAAGCATGGTTGCTTGCCTACCTATCTGTTGGGAGAGTATAGTTCAGTAGGTTATGATTGTTTTGTTTTTAAATATTAAAGATATAAAACAATTATTTTTTTTAAATTTCAAAAATGTTACAAGAAAGGAGGAGACTGGTTTAATAAATGATGGTTCATTAATATAATATTAAACAGGCATTAAAACTAATGAGGCAGACCAATATGTCTTACAAGGAAAGTCTCCCACATATACTGATCCATAAAAAGCAGAGTTCCAATGCAATACATATCATAGCATAGCATTTAGATTCTGTAAATGATATATCCCTATATTACATAATCAATAGAAAATACTAGAAAGATATAGGATGAATAGTTTACAGTTTTTAACTCAGAGGAAGTAAAAATTCAGACTTTCAAAGTTTTTTATACATTATTCTAAACACTTTGAAATTTCTATAATGTTGGGTCACCTGGGTGGCTTAGTCAGCTAAGCAACCCACTTGTGATTTCGGCTCAGGTCATAATCACAGGGTCTTGAAACAGAGCCCTACCTTGGGCACCACATTCAGTGGGGAGTCTGCTTGAGATTCTCCCCCTCTCCTTCTCCCCTCCTCTTACCTGTGTGTACACATGTTCTCTCTCTCTCTCTCTCTCTCTCTATATATATATATATATATATATATATATATAAAACAAGTAAATCTTAAAAAAAGAAAATTCTATAATGCCTATAAATATATAATTTATGTAAAAAAATACAAATCACAAGTAAGTTTATCTTCCCTGTAAAGAGAAAAAAAATGGTTATAATGAGAAAAAAAACTATTGGTTTCTTTAAAATTAATAAGCAGTACATATTTTACCAAAAGACAGGTGAGAAAGTCTCTGCCTATCGATTATTGCTAAACTCTTAAAATACAAAGTACTTTCAAAGAGTAAATCATATATTTAAATCTTGATTGCTTTTGAGAATTCTAAAATAGTGATTATAGTATTTTTATATTGTTATATAGTATTTTTTATAATGTTATTTTTATTTTAACCTAAAAGCTGTAATGAAGGATGATAGCGAATTTTAGTATCTAGTAATCACAGGTAATGTCAGTCAATTCACTTATTTTAATATGAATCTACCCAAGTAATGATGTTTCACTAATTTTTAATTAATCACATAAATGACTCCTCTCAGTTTACTTACAAACCAGAACCCAAAGTTGGTCCCAATGAAATTAAAACTCATTTATCATAAACTTTGAAAAAGAATTTAGTCAGAGAAATAACATTAAAAAGAGAACTCTGCATTAAGAAAGCACTGTGTTAACATGAGGGAAATACATCATTAAATAATTTTTGATTTCATAGAAGATATTCTGGTTACTTATGAAACATTTAACAATTATCGAAATTTAATGTGTAAGTAAAATCAAAGCAGTCAAAAATGATTCAAAGCTGCAGAAGAAAAACAATCTTTTAGAGCAGCTGATTCTAAATAAATTTAATGACAGGGAATCTACACTTGTTATCAGTGTTCCAACTATCAATCCTTCTAATTAAACTCTTCTTCACAAATCTGTATTACAAGCAAGAAAACAACATTAAAAGACACAGACACACATACAGAGCAGAACACCTGGACACATGAATCACCCATGACTAATTTATATGGCAATTAACTCTTACCCTCTTTTTCTGCAGATATGTACAATCTTAGTTTGTAACATGACAGTAGTCTCTCTCCAGAAATCCTTACACATGCATATATGACACACACTATCAAACTCACAGTTCCCAAGTTGATTTAGTGATAATTTTCAGTGTAATGTTATTTTATTTGAATTAGAGAAACCACAATTTTGGGTGTGAAGATGTTACCTCATACTTCTATTTTAAATTTTTATTATATTACATCCCATTTTATAAGCAGATGAAGTTGAGAAAAATTATGCAATTTTCTTATTTTCACCCAACATATGGGAACATCTGTGGTGTGGTGAGAGAGAAGATTTAATCACCATTGGAATAGGGCCTCTTGATTGCTACCCTAAGATTCAGTTTAATTGGCTATTCTAGAAATCAATAATAAAAGTATATCACCTCTAATGCAGCAGTAATTAAGTTAGGGTTTCTCTATCCCTGTATGTTTTATTTCAGCTTTTGAAGATGTCAACACACATTTTATATCCATGGCATCTCAAAAATTAGAGTCATTGTAAAGCAAAAGGTATGATAAAGGATTTTGCAATTTATACCATGGTCCCAATAATAGGTCACTATTATGCAGGAGCAAGCTCTTTCTATTCAGGTGCTTTGGTCTTTGTCAGATTATGGTTTCTTGATGTAGTAAGAGAGGGGGAAAAAAAGATGATTGTGGGTAAAAAAAAATTTCCAGCCATTTCTCCAAACTGAATTTCACCATGTCTCTTCCAGTCAATCTTAAACATCTGCCATTTGAAAACCATGTAGGAGATTAATCCTACTATGCTTATTATAATGGCCATTTGGATTTCATCTTTCTAAAGAGATATTACGCATCATAAAGAAAAAATGAAGTCTAGCTTAAAAGCTCAAAGGAAACCACCAACACATATGCTAGAAAGGATCTACACATATATATGACACAATTACTAAAATTCATTATAAATACATAGTTCATGAGAATGTCTGTCTAGGGCAAGAAGGAAATTAACATCTCAGAAAATGAGAATAAATTTTTCATCCCATTTTACCACATCAACACAATGATCAAGACTACTTAAAGTGTTTTGTATTCTTTCAAAAATCTTTTCTTTTTCCTTCAATGCATATCTAATGGAATCAGAGTGAAAAGCAAATATATAAAAGATTTACCATGTAAGCTTATGAAAAACCATTAGTCAGACATAAGAATAAGCATGAATTTTACATATCTGAAATGATGGAAATTTTAGAGGAAATGGATAAAATGAGATTATGCTTTGTCTAAAAATTGAAAATATTAATGTACAAAAGTACTCATTTTTCCTTTCTGTTTTTAACAGGCATTGGAAATTAAATAAGATGACCTATTCCACACTGTATTTTTGAAGTTTCACATTGTTTCAAATAAAATTGTACAACATGTGTTTTCATTTTCTCCATGGGACTCATCCTTTATCCTCCCTAAGGCATGGATGATAAATAAGAAGTAAGTTTTACCAGCTGGCATCCTTCATGTGTACCATATTGTGAAAAATCGAAATCAAATTTTCTTGAACTGAAGAACACAGTAAAATATACTTAGTCTGACTGTTCCCAAACCTTCATGTTGTATCTTTATAAAAATATATAACTCTAAGAATAGTATTTCATACTACTTCCTAGGTTTAGACTGACTTCTGGAAAACTGTTTAACAGAAGTTTCAATGGAAGTCTTTCAACCAAGCTTCTGAAAATATATCATTTTAAATGCAATTACATGTCAAATCTCCTTCATGTCTCATGTCAATCAAACCTATCAATTATTTATCAAGAATGTAAAAGTCTATTGAAGTGTATTTGCTAAACCATGACTGGATGGACTCAAAACACTTACATGAGAAGGAAGCTCATAAAGAGCTGATTCAAGACCTACAGAGACTGGGTTATAAATATATTACCAGGGTGTGGTTTAGATGCTTATATGTCTACGTGTGTATGAAGAAACCCTCACACTATAGGTGGCAGATGCAATTGGTCAAAAGCTAAAGAAAATTTTGTTGGATTACTTTTTAAAACTTCATTCAAAAAAATTTTAAAAACTTGAGTATGGTAGTTATGCAGGAGGCCAGGCCAGGGATGAATTTCATCTCTGTCACTTATTGCTCTGTGAACCCAACTGGACAAGATCCTTTATTTCTTTGAGGCTTTAACTAAAATAATGACAATACTTATCTTAGTATTCATTGTTTATGGAAATCAATGGACTACTATTTTTATATTAGCTTTACTGGCATAAAAAGAACTATGTAGAGTCCTGATTCTGCTATTTGAAGAAATGGCGGTTTCACTACTTCTAGGAGAGTAGGTACTACTTTATTGAATATTTTGAACATCTGCATTAAAATGCAACATTAAGGAGTAGCATCCCTCAGGGTGCTCAGAGCCTTACTTTTAAAGCAACATCTTAACATCATGCGTCCTGAGGGAATAGTTTTTTAAAAAGTATATCTGAAGCTTTCAAAAAGGAAAGAATCCTTCAAAAAATGTTTTTGCTCTTTAAATTCTTACAACACAGCATTCCACTTGCCCTTCTCTCCACACTCCTTTCTCTACCCTCTTCTGCAAGGTATGGTGCTAAGCCACAAACAGTCTTTACATAAGAATCTTTACTAACTGCTACCTATGGACCAGACTTGGCGTCAAGCCCTTGATATGCACATACGCCATCCAAAACCCTTTGTGGGAGGGACAAATACTACAGAGTTCTTAGAAACTTTAGGCATTTTACATATATGATCAGAATGAATCTTCACAAATATCCTATTGAGTAATTATGGATATTCCCCATTCATATTCATTACCAATTATTCATTACCAATTATATTGGTAATTATGAATATGAGAAAAATAAGGTTCTCAGAAGACAGGCAACTTGCTAAGGGTCATCTTGCCTCAACACTGCCTTTTCTGTTAACTTCTCTGCTTCCCCTCAGACTGCTACTAAGACTATCCTGGTGGCCTTGGAGACAGATGTGCCTTATGGGGACTGGAATTGATCTGTCAACACCTCAAAGATAGCTAGTTAGGGAAGGTGGTAAAATCAGCAGACACATTCCAATTATTTCTCTCCCCTCATCTTTCCCTTGGCCACTTGTTCTCTCTCTCTTTGGTTCTCTTTCTCTCTCTCTCTCTCTCTCTCTCTCTCACACACACACACACACACACACACACAGAGTTGTGCTATGATGGCTAAGAGTATGGAGTTCC
This sequence comes from Canis lupus familiaris, assembly GCF_011100685.1. Taxonomy (NCBI): domain Eukaryota; kingdom Metazoa; phylum Chordata; class Mammalia; order Carnivora; family Canidae; genus Canis; species Canis lupus. The sequence continues at coordinate 47,315,350 of NC_049232.1, forward strand.
CCTTCAGTATCCAAAATGGGTAAAGGGGTGTGTTATGTCTGTCCTTCTATTTATACTCATGATAAAGAGCTTAACTAATTACATTCTGTGCAGAAAACCCAGCACCTAAGAAAGAATTGGAAATATAATAATTTGTTACTAAGAATTGCAGCCCCAGGGAATGTTATTAGGATGTACAGAAATATGAGACAACCATCAAGTTAAAGAGACAGATGTCATATAAAAACATAACCAAAATTTCTACAAACTTCAATATTTTTTTATTATATTTTTTTATTTTTATTATACTTTTATTATAAAAAAATATTTTTCTTTTTCTTTCTGACAGAATGACAAGAACCAGAAGCAATAAGGAAAAGGGAGTTATCAAATAATTCCATTCCCTGAGGACAAAAATTAGAATTTGACTGACAAGTAGGAGCTAGAGTCAAGAAAAGACTTTAACTGAGCAATAGTAGACAATTGAGTATTTTTAGCCCTAGCCAATCAGCTGGCTGAAGTCCACACCTGGCTTAGCACAGCTGGATAAATGGTCAATGCTTAAAGCATGATCACTATGAATAAATAAGGGTTAGTTAAAAGAACATTAAAATATTGGTCAGCAAGTTTTAGTTATTTAGGAGAAATACTAAAAAGGCACTGATCTTTTTCTTCCACTTTAAAAAAAATGATATTGTAAATATGATCATAAAGATCAAATAAATTAAGTAATTATTATAATAGCAGCAATGACTATATAAATTCCAAGTCATAAGGCAGTTTTTCTTATAAAACAAACTATATACTTACAAATCACACCAATATTTCATTAGAAATTATGGCTTGCATCATTTTATGGAAGAGAAAACTGAAGTTTAAAGAAGCCAATGCAGTTTCCTAAAATTTCAGTCAGTAAGAACATGGCTGAGCAAAAGTAGCTAGATTTTAGTGTTGTTAATTAAATTTCGGAGGCCCTTATTTTCATTGACTACTCCCAAAGCCCTGTATCTAATTTTATGTTAACATTTTTAAAAGGGCCTCCCAAAATATATAATCTTCAAGGACCCATAAAACTTGGATTTTCCCCAAGAAAGGAAACCATTACTCAGATCTTACCCAAAATCCAAAGCTTTTTAAAACTTAACCCTCTTATAGTGCTTTTAATTTTACAACTCTTAGTTTTTTCTTCCACTAATCATAATACTGATTCTATCTTTACAAATGCATTTTTTTAGGTACTGTTAGCTTTTTGGAACTTTTAGGTAGAATATAAGAGGAGTTTACTCCCTAAACACCCTACAAAGAAATGACTGTAGAGTCTGTGACACTGTTGAAAATTGCCCTAAAATATCAAATGCCAAGGACTAAGTTAAAATTACAAAGGCAAGGGACGCCTGGGTGGCTCAGCAGTTGAGCATCTGCCTTTGGCTCAGGGTGTGATCCCGGAGTCCTGGGATCAAGTCCCACATCAGGCTCCCTGCATGGAGCCTGCTTCTCCCTCTATGTCTCTACCTCTCTCTGTGTGTCTCTCGTGAATAAATAAATAATTTTTTTAAAAAAAATTACAAAGGCAAATGCTATGCCCTCTCTCTTTTTTACCATATCTCCATACTTATCCTTGTTTAAATAGTTAACAAGTATTGAACAACTACTTCTACCATTACCTCCTATGGTCTTACCCACCTTTATTTAGTATTTCTATTATGTTTCCTCTCGTTTTCTCTAATCTTTTTCTATTCTATACCCTCTCCCTCTCCATTGTTGTGACTTTGAATTTATCTATAGATTCATACAAGTATCTTTCCATTTGTTAATTCAATCAACAAGTATGTAAACCAAGCACCAACTACATGCCATAATTATACTAAGTATGAGGTAGAGGAGGGATAGTGAACCAAGACAAAAATGACTTTCATTGTCTTACATTCTAGAAATAAATACAGTAAACAATTGACAACATAATATATTTTTAACTTCGGCTGTATTACAAGCTATAAAAGATACCTACTGGAAACTATGAGTAGGTATACTTATAGCTAGTAAATTTCTATACTCATAAAAAGTAAATCTTACTCTGGTAGAAGTAAAGAGAAAACTTTCTCAAAGAGGTGTCTTCTAAGCTGAGTTATGAATGATGTGTTGAGATTGACTAAACAGACAAGTAGAGCCCTCCAGGAAGAGGAAAGAAAAGCAGAAAAGCCCTGAAGAACAAAGGACTAGGGCATTCCAGAAATGAAAGGAAGGCTTCTGTGGCTAAAGTCAGAGTGCTATAGGTTTGGGTTGGTTGAGGCCGTTGACATAGGCAAGGGCCAAATCACCTAGGACAGCAGATCTTGTTAAGGAAAGTGGCATAACAAAATGTTCCTTTTGCACTATAAATCTAAAATTATTTCAGTGATAAAGCCTCCTTTCATCATTTCTGTGATATTAATATACCACATTAACTCCTTGCTCCATGATGCTATTGTTCATGCCCTTTTAACAAAACAAGGTGAACTTCTGGAAGGAGCCATTGTTTAGATCTCAGGTATGCTTGCTTCTCAAGACAACAGTTATATTCTCAATTAACCTAGATATCTTTGTAGGATACTAATGGCTATGTAAAATCCTCAGTTCCTGATCATTGTGAGCATTTATTTCAGAGTGATTATATGTTCTCTCTACAACTTCCCTAATACACTCTAAAAATATGCACGGGTGGATGCACATTTCTGCAGTATATTTCCATGATAAATTAAAACAGATAAAATCTTAAAATATAGAATAAAGTGGACCCCAGGCAAAAGTACACTTTGTAATTTCAAGTTATCATTACTATAATATTCGATTCATTTTCGACTTTCTACAATGATTTAATTTTAAAATCAAAACTTAAAATTCAATCAGATAACAGTTAAAAAGGAGCAACTCAGTTAAATAGCCTTATTGAAAAACACATTTATTCCATGAACTTGAATGAATAAAAAATGCAAAAGAATCAATAGGTAGGTAGAAAGCAGGAAGGCAGCATTAAATTACAGGAAGATACCATATTGGGAGGAAAAGGAGTCTCATAATTGAACTTTCATTCATTTACCCAACACCAGGAAACACAAATACATAGACACACACACAATTACCCCACCTTTCTCTTCCATACATACGAACATGAAAATGAAGAGTAAACAAGAATATCTGGTACTTTTTTTACTTGTGTTTCCTGGTCCTTTCAATAAACATTACTTGAACCTATGGCTCTATAGAACTAGGTGATTATAAGTAAGGATGTAAAATATGCATCTACTAGATTACAGGGACTTCAGTAGGTGAAAGTTTCCCCACATTACATGTGAGAGGTATGCATATTTTCAGGTTTGGGAGAATGCATATCCTTCTAAGTTTTATGCCTCAAAGACATTCTCCTGGCCTCAGCAAGTTAACACTAACCTCAAAAACCAGTAATTCTAAAATCCAGACTACTGTAACAAGCAAGAGACTATACAAAAATCCCTATTTCTCCTCTATTCTCAATTTTCTATCATCATCAAAAATCATAGATAAAAATTTTCTGCTTCTCCAAACTGCTTCCATTTTGTGTGCTCACACATTTTTTCAAAGCTTCTATGCCATCTTCCCTCACATTCATGCCTTCCTTCCATGAAGGAATCATTCCTAAAGTATAAAGTACTTTGGTATGCCCTGAAGGTATCTGGAAAGATCTGGGCTATCTCTGTAATTTCTATGTACCCTTTATATTTTATCAATTAAAGGGAAAATAGGTAAAGAGGGAAAAGCCATTGGTGCAAGCGTTTAATGATCCAAGTGTAATATTCAAGGCTATAAGACAGTAGCAAGGGAAGAAACAGAAGGAAGAAAACAAACACAAACAACAACACAGTATAGGGCTGTTTCTCAGAGACTGAATTTCGTAAAACTAACTGGCTCTTACTGCATGACAGTTCTGGGTAGAATTTACTTCCCTAAAAACACAATCAACATCCAATAAAGAATACTTTGTATTCATAATGGCAAAGTAACTGCTATATATATTAAAAATTAGGATATACGTAACAGCATGGTATAGTCAAAAGAGTGAGTTTGGGAAATATAGATGCAGGATTCACAGATACCAATTAGTGATATGATCTTTAACAATTTACAAAACCTCCAGGAGGCTTAGCTTCCTCATCTACAAAATGGAAACAGAAATGTTGACCTCATAGTTACTATAAAAGTTAGTAATGGGTTCTTTGTAGTATAGGGTGAATATTCAATATAAAGTGGCTTTTATTATTAAAAGTATTATCTTCTATAATGATGCCTAAATTGACCCCATCACTTACGTAACATTCAGATCAGAAGTTTTAATGTGACTAACTTTGAATTAAGAAATTTTCCAGCAATTTCACTCTTTGCTGAATTTACTGCTTGAAAAGAGTTACATTTTGGAAAAAAAGCATAAATCTTAGACACTGAGATATTCTTAGATACCATGATAATATGAGGACTAGAAGAGGAGTTGAGAGGGTCCCTTAAATTTAGTAAGAACCCCAAAACAATCCTACAAAGCATAATAAAAGGAAAGAGCCAGCTGAAGTTGAAATAAACTGATCCAGTAAGAAATGAGCAAAGGAGTAAGACGCTTGTTTTCTTCTACCACAGGGACATGGGCTTTTATAGCTAGCCAATGTGCAATGCCATATAACCCAAGCAACACAACCCCAGCACTGGCCTACATTTTTTACAAATGAGTTAAAAAAAAAAAAAAACTTAGGTAGCTATTACCATAAACATCAAAAGAAAAACAAAAAAACAAATAATGAGATTATTAAATTCAGGTTGAAGGAAAGAAATGTTGAAATGCCCCACTCCATGTAGTTCTGAGTGTGGCTGTTAATAATATGGTCTCTATGAGTGACATCCCCTGCAAGTGCACAGTACACAACTTCTGTGGCCATAGGAGCTGGCCCTACATAACCCAACCTTGAGGAATTTCAGTACAAAACAGAAAGAAAAAGAGAGAACGAGATGAATTTGATGAGTATGGGTTATAACTTGCCTTGTAAAAAGGTCTTTCACTTTATAAAATACCTTATTACCGGTAAGCCTTTAAAATAGCAAGTACTCTGTGCATTTTAAATGATTCGGTTTAGAAAACATCACAAGGAACATAACTTTTTTTCAGGAACCCACCTTTTACTTTGTTGGAGATATGCATTAACAACCAGTTAAAAGAAAAGTCCCCAGGTATAGAAATCTGTCTGGCGGGAATCAGGATGTAGAATTCAACCCCTAAGTACGGCAGGTCAAGGTCAACAAGCAGATTTCAAACAGGAAGCACATACAAAATTAATCACAAACCCAGACTCAGAACCCAGCTGGTATTTCCAATAGTAGAAAAGGAAAATTCACAGTTGAAAGAGAGGCCAAGATAGAAAAGGTAAATACTAAAGGTGTGAATACTGGCATTTCCCAAGATGACTGACAATAAACTCAGTAGTTCTCTAGCTCTCTTAACAGAGAGAAATGTTGCCCAATGACCTCAATACATGGCAAAGCCAGCATGTGAACCAAACGTGGGTCAACAGATTAATCTCCTTGGTTTAAGTATTCTACCTGTGAGCCATGCAAAGAAATAAATCTCTACATATCTCCTTCTTTGCTTTCTTCTGTCCTTCCTTCCTCCGTCCTTCCCTCCCTCCCTTCCTCTTCTTGTTTTTCTTCCTCTTCTTTTTCTTAGATGATCTAGCCTGTGAATCAATCATCAATAGCTATGGGTAAATCCTGTCAGAAGACAGTATTTTGTATTTGCTAGAAAAGAAAATGATAGATTTCACATTTTAAAATTATTCCTTCAAGGAAGTAGATTAAAAGAATTCACCTAAATTAGCAGGCCCTCCAAGCATAGTGAGATATAAATCTAGAGCTATTCAATTTCAAGTGGTAAAAAGTGACACCTACTTAGTATATGTAAACTAAGAAGTCCATGAAAGGAATATGAGCAAAATCTGCATGTGGGCAAAAAAAAAAAAGTGCTAACTGTATCTAGAAAATAACAAATGATAAAGCCAGAATGTGTCATATGCCCATATTAGCAGAAGGACAAGAAAAGGAATAGGAGTGCAAATTGCAAATGATAAAACAGAAACCAGAATGCTAAGGGCAATCAATTTTCTATTTTCATGGAAACAAACTAAGAAAAATATCATCAAGAGATGAATTGCCACAACCCAGAAACAAGAAATCTTGCTTGAATAAGCTAAGAAATTATTTACCCCCCACAAAATATTTTATTGAATGAAAAAGTTAATCAGAAAATCTTCAGTGTAGTGGGTGAATTATGTCTAAAAATCTCTCTGGTTATTCTTTCCATAAAGAACTGAGGCTGAGGGGATCCCTGGGTGGCTCAGCGGTTTAGCACCTGCCTTTGGCCCAGGGCGTGATCCTTGAATCCCGGGATCAAGTCCCTCGTCAGGATCCCTGCATGGAGCCTGCTTCTCCCTCTGCCTGTGTCTCTGCCTCTGTGTGTGTGTGTGTGTTTCTCATAAATAAATAAATAAAATCTTAAAAAAAAAAAAAAGAGAACTGAGGCTGTGATTGAGACAACCCGGAGCCTAAGATAAGCAGCCTGATGCTGCCAATAATATTCTGCAGCATCATTTATGGCATATATAATACCTCCATCTTCCTTTTGCAGTTTCATAAATAAGGGAAAGTCCAGGAGCCGGGAGACCTGGATCTGAGTTTCAAAGTCATTCTCTGAGCAAGAAGGAATGCTGACAATGACTACAGGGACTTTGTCTCATCTGTTCACCTTTTCCCTGAGCACTTCGAACAGCACCTTACACGGTAGGCCCACAGTAAATATTTGCTTAATTTATGTTGGATGAATAAATTATATATCCCCTATTTTTTTGGTTGAGATTTAAGGCTATTTCCTCATGTTCTGCTCTTGTAAAGTCCCTGATGACAACAGAGAATAGCTGCTTGTGTTCTTACACAAAGCAACCCTCCAAAAATTTGAGAGCCATTAGGTTGCCCCTCAGTCTTCCATTCAACATTGCCTACTTGTTTCTCTTTGTTCTACTACCTACAAATGTAACACTTCAGAAGTACTTCATATAATATTTAAATGATATTTAACATCCGGAGTGCTTTTCATCCTTAGAGCTTCTTGAAAATAAAGTTAATTTAATAAGAAGATTGCAGTGAAAGAACATGCTCTTATCTAAAGCACCACAACATGAATAACAAGGATTGAGAAAGTAATTGGACAAGTATATGCACGCATATGTAAATATCTTTGCTTAAGTAGTTTTGCAGTGAAAAACACTGTTTAAATAACAAATTTTAACAGGGCAGGCTCAATGTACCATTTCCCTTTTATGATGAAGCAACTGAAGAATTTTCTCAAACCAAGAGAAAGTGGTCAACTGCATTTACAATTGGTTAATGTTCATAACAAAGAAAGAACACACAAATATGTGTTCTGAAAATTAAAAAATATTTTTATAGGACTCTTAAGGAGTTTCATTTAACATGCTCTCAAGGTCATGCTAAAAGTTTTGGTTAATGTTTTTACTGAAATTGCCAAGTACATGTATTTTTAAAGCACATTAAATTCACGCTCTACTGAGGGCAAGGAGGGAGAGAGTAGAGGGGAGGGTGATTCTGCTTCCAAGCATCATTATTCAGGTTGATGATTAAAGCATGAGACAATTCTTCTAAGAGAATACATACATCTCCGTGCGAGGGGTTTAGTGATTGGATTAATTACCCATTACAGGAAACCACATGAATTTATGTTTTAAATACTTTTACATAACATAAATTCCTCTAGTTATTTCTTTTGTTTTGTTTTGTTTTGCTTAGGGGAATTGATAAGCTTGAAAAAATTACCTTATTTTCAAGCTAAAATAAATGTTCCCAACGTAAGTAATCATTGTCACGAAGTTTATTACATATATATAGAAATCCTAATAATAATAACACCTACCTTTTTCTTTCTTCCTTCCTTTTTTTTTCATGTTATCAGTTAGTTCTTGTTATGTCACAAACCAGCCCAAAAAATTATGGTTTAAAACAACAACCAATTATTTTAACAAACCTAAATTAGACTCTCTAGGAATAGCTGGGAAGTCTCATTGATCTGTGCCCAGCTCAGCTGATCTCAGCTGGACTCATTCATTCATCTGGTGAATGGGCAAGGGACTGGTTTGGCTCTACTCCATGGGGTATCTCATTTTCCTCTAGGATACTTTATGCAGATTTTGATGATGACAACAGGAATTCAAGAAAGAGAACAGAGCACACTGAGCTATTAGAGACTTTGGTCAGAAGTGGCACCCCTCAGAACTATATACTCTAAGGAACAAACAAGGCCCAAGGCGTGGGAAATAGATTCCACTTCTTGATGGGAAGAACTGCAAAGTCACATTGAAAAATGAATAACTGGGGCAATTTCTGCATTCAACCTACCAGATATGCCTATTATATGCCAGGCACTGTTGTTTGCACATTATATACTTTAAACACATTATTTCAATTATACTTAAAATAACCCCATGAGAAAGGAAAGAGGAAATTAATGTTTAAAGAAGTGAAATAATGACCTACCAAGAGCACACAGCTAACCTCCATAAAAATTTAGGAGAAAAATCAATTTATACTTTGCAAAGAGCTTTTATATAATTTCTCCTTTTAATTTGTACAATGGTAGTGAGTAAAGCAGAGAATATTCCCATTTTACAAATAGTGCTTTGAAAGGCAGGGTGAACTGGTACAACTTCACTCTTCTCACTCTGGGACCGATGCCCTTCCTCATCATCTTGCTACCTCATGATCCCAAAGTAAATAATGATTTGTAGCATTTACAAACACCACGGAATCAAAGTAGATGTGAAAAAAATTCAAAAAGGGGTATACATATGCTGTATCTCAAAAGCAGCTGGTTTTGCTGAAAGTAATCAAAAAAAAAGCCATTGGATACGGAAGTTGTAATATCAAATGCCACCTAGCATCTGAAGAGTTTTTAAAAGACAATCAGGGGATCCCTGGGTGGAGCAGTGGTTTGGCGCCTACGTTTGGCCCAGGGCGCGATCCTGGAGACCCAGGATCAAATCCCACTTCGGGCTTCCAGTGCATGGAGCCTGCTTCTCCCTCTGCCTGTGTCTCTACCTCTCTCTCTCTCTGTGACTATCATAAATAAATAAAAATTTAAAAAAAAAGACAATCAGGGTGTATATTCATTTTTATTAACTTAAATCAAACTTTCCAGGCAGATCTATCATTTTTTTCCTTCTCTGTAGACAACCAACTTCTACCAATAAATTCCCATTTGACTTTGGAAAATTAACTTCTTACATTCCACTTTTCCCATTTATAAAATAAGGAGCTTGAATTATAATTGACTCTCCTACAATACAAGCATTAGGGGTGTAGACTCCCGTGCAGTAGAAAATCCACATATAACTTTCAACTCCCCTAAAAGTTATTACTAACAGCCTACTATTCACCAGAAGAATTACTGATAACAGAAGCAGATTTAGCACATATTTTGTATATGTCACATAGTTTATTCTTACAATAAATAAGAGAAAAGAAAATGTTAAAAAAAATGTTATTATGAAAATCATAAGGAAGAGAAAAATACATTCACAGTACTGCACTATATTTATCGAAAAAGATCCACATAAGTAGACCTGCACAGTTCAAACCTGTGTTGTTTAAGGGACAACCGTATATGGCTTTTCAAAACACTTATATGGACTATGCTCGGACTCTAAATAACCAAAACATTTAAAATTGAGAAAGTAATACCTACTATTTTTAAAAATCCAATCTAAATTACTATGGAGCTATATAAATTTGTATCTGTTTTCTCCAATTTTATTTTTGTATTTTTTTAAAGATTTTTTTAAAATGTATTCATTCATGAAAGACAGAGACAGAGAGAGAGAGAGAGAGAGAGAGGCAGAGACACAGGCAGAGGGAGAAACAGGCTCCACGCCAGGAGCCCAATGTGGGACTCAATCTCAGGTCTCCAGGATCACGCCCTGGGCCAAAGGCAGACGCCAAACTGCTGAGCCACCCCGGGATCTCCTTTCTCCAATTTTATAATTCATCAAATAATGCTTTAATTTCTGTCTCAAAAAAATAAAAACAAAGAATAGAGAATTCCCATTTTACTATTTTATGTGATCCACAAAGACATCTATATGGTATGATAAGGTGGTTAGTATCACATATTTAGAATCAAGGTTATAAATACACTAAAATTTAATAGTAACCTTATTCTTGCCAAACCTGAAAATGTCTAACTAACATCAAAATGAAATGAAATCCTCCCCTCCAAGAAGGAAAAAAAAAAAAAAAACAGTAGAGAAATTCAGAGAATTGCTGTTCTTCTGGATAACTAGCCATCAGAACACTTATAAAAGACTGAAAACAACTTCATTGACGCTAAAATATTTCATGATTCATAAGGTTAACACTCAATTTCTCGGATATCTTAGCATAAGCAACCAGATAAAAATGCAATCATAGCAAAAGCATAGCAGCTAAAAGCATGGGTTTTAGTAAGATTAAGTTTGCATCCTGCCTCCCCCAAGCAATGCCAATTTTCTCATTTATCACATAGGGCTGCTAACAATGCCTACTGAATATATCTGCATTGAGAATTACAAGACATACTTGGTCACAAAAATAATAATAATAAAATTTGTATATCATTAGGTATGACAATAATAAAATTGCACTTTAGAAATGGTTAAGCTATAAGGTTTTCACAGAGACTCCTTTGTTTAGTTTTTATACATACATACATATAAATTTCAATTATAAGGCCTGTCTCCCCTGAGATATCAATGAGGTTAAGTTCCTTGCACAAACTTACAAAACTAGCAAAGCAGCACAGGTGAAATTTCAACGAAGGCTTTCTGTGTCCTGGTCCAGTACATTTCCTGCTGTACCACAGCCTCACCATAAAATGTTCTTTCAGAATCAATCCACTTGCATAGAGCATTACAGAGAGTTTAAGAGAATTTTTAATTACATCTTTAAAAATGAATATATAAGCATGCCTCACTCTGCTAGAGAACTGAACAAAGACAATTATAAATCAAATTCCTATGAAGAGAATCCTCTTTCCTTGCTGCATCTTATTATAAGAACACAATTTAACTTGACATCTATTGATAAGTAAAATCAAAATGTAGAATCTTATATTTTTATAGTGCTTTAACCTCTAAGGGTACTATGTAAATTCAAGTCTCTGCATTAGACTAATTCACTCTGCCATTAATTCTTTCAATTCAGTTTCACTTAGATAGTTCATAGAAGTTATCTAAAACTCCAAATTAAAAATATGATGAAACTTAGCTCCTTTTCTTTAGCATTTGCCAATGCTAATGTAAGAAAAAACAGGTTCAATTCATAACTTTGCATCTTATATTAGCTTCTCCATCTGGAAAATACATCACATCTATTTTCTATAGAAATCAAAAATCTAGTAAGTATGTATAAATCAATCCCATCTCATAGGACATGTAAATGTAATATTCTGTCTATCTAATGTAATCTGAAAACAGAAAGTATACATTTCAATTTTTTGAGAACTTTAAACTTCAGTTTTATTGTGAACTTCATAATTTAAAGATATGATAAAAAGGAATCTTTAAGTATTTTTCTTTTTTAAAGAGCAGTTGGTATTGAATCATAATCTAGTGATTGTTACCACAAGCAACAGATTAAAAAGTCATCAGACAGATGGCCAATCTAACTAGAATAAAGTGCACAAAATATATGATTATAATAATTAAACATATTTTAATTGCTAGTAATTACTGTAAATTACTGAAGAAAGATAATTATAATAAAATTTGAGTAAACTAACTTGTTTGTACCAATTTCTACTTGATAACTTGCCAATAAAACGGATCCCCAAACATTCTTATGGTTCAAATAAAACTAATTACATTTTTAAAATAGTGTAAGGAAATTTAATGTAATATTATTTACTTATTCCCGATGTTTTCCTGAAAATAACTACTTTTTAGCTCATCCGGTTAAAATAAGTAGGAAGTACTACTAGATAATTTAACATAAAAAATGCCATTACTGTGGGGCTCAGTCAGCTGAACATCAGGCTCCTGGTTTGAGCTCAAGTCATGATCTCATGGGTCATGAAATGGAGCTTTGTGTTACTGTGGTCACTGTCATGATAGCATGTTCACAGGAGAGTCTGTTTTTTTTTTTTTTTTTTTTTTTAAGATTTTATTTATTTATTCATGAGAGAAACAGAGAGAGAGGCAGAGACACAGGCAGAGGGAAAAGCAGGCTCCATGTAGGGGCCCTGATGTGGGGACTTGATCCTGGGACTCCGGGATTACACCCTGAGTGAAAGGTAGACACTCAACCACTGAGCCACCCAGGCGTCCCATCAGAGGGGAGTCTGCTTGAAGTTTCTCTCCCTCTGCCCCTCCTCCCTCCCACACATTCTCTTTCAAATAAATTTTTAACAAATGGCATCACTAGATTATGCTAATTTCATATAATCTAAGCACAGCAATAAAACCCAGATCAACGTAGACACAACAAGAACACTAAAATCTGGAAAGTTGTGTTTTTAAAAAATTGTATTTTCCTTTGTTTGAAGTTTCCATATTAATATTTTCATATTAATTGTGAAAATTATACTAATTTTGACATTATAAACAGCTTTTTAAGCATTCAAAAATATGTGCTAATTAATTGATATGGTATTGTCTCTAATTTTAATATTATTGTAATTTTCTAAATATGCATAGGAACAAAGTTATTTCCAGCGTTAGTCACAGAGGTTTCTTGGTTTTATTTTGTTTTAAAATTTTTATTTATTTATTTATTTATTTATTTATTTTTAAAAGATTTTATTTATTTATTCATGAGAAACAGAATGGGGCGGGGGGCAGAGGGAGAAGCAGGCTCCATGCAGGGAACCCAACATGGGACTTGATCCCAGGTCTCCAGGATCATGCCCTGAGCTGAAGGCAGCGCTAAACCGCTGAGCCACCCAGGCTGCCCAAATTTTGTTTATTTATTCATGAGAGACACACAGAGAGAGGCAGAGACATAGAATGAGGGAAAAGCAGGCTTCCTGTGGAGAACCCGACGTGGGACTCCATCCCAGGACCCTGGGATCACAACCTGAGCCAAAGGCAGATGCTCAACCACTGAGTCATTCAGGTGACCAGTTTCTTGGTTTTGGATGGACAAAGAGACTAAGTAAAAAGTGGGTTAATATCAAAGAGAAGTTGTTATATGGTCTCTAAAACAAATAGTAGCTAATATTTTAGTACCAACTTGGAGCAATTTGATCATCAAAAAGAATAACTAAATGATTGTAAACATCAACTGCATTAAAATCCATCAGTCCGGGTAGCCCGGGGGGCTCAGCAGTTTAGCGCCACCTTCAGCTCAGGGCCTGATCCTGGAGACCAGGGATCAAGTGCCACATGAGGCTCCCTACATGGAGCTTGCTTCTCCCTCTTCAGGTATCTCTGCCTCTCTCTCCCTCTCTCTCTCTCTTTCTCTGTGTCTCTCATGAATAAATAAATAAAATCTTTTTTAAAAAAGCCATCAGTCCATGGTGAGAAAGCGGGAGGCACCACACATTTGCTATCAATAAGAGTCAAAATTTCTGATAAAATTTAAGCAAGATTCCCCCCCAATAAACAAACAGAAACCAGATATACAATATTATTGTAGTTGTTAAAATAAGTCTATTCAGTATGTTATGTATGTTTAAATGTTACTGCTATGACTTTGGTATATATGAGAAAAAGCTGAAAGCATGTGGTGTGGCTTAAGAATTTCTAATGTTACTCAGAAGGTTTTCAAATGTTTGTTATTCATATATTCCATTTCCAAAAAGATTATTAATAAAGAAAAAGGAACTTGATCTCTCTTTCCAAAATTTCTTATTCAATTTTAGTCATAATGCACAACTAGATATTTTTATTATGACTGGTTTTGTCACTGTTGTTTTGATTGTTTTTGGTAACAATGATTTTAAATAACCATTCCTGCTCACTTTCAACTTAGTTTTGTTGATCCCAGTGCAAATTAACATTATTACTCTCATTGTTTTCCATCTGGCAGGTCATCTTCAGGGTCTCAAAACTGCGTAAGTTGGCTAAGAACACAAAACATTCTAGGGATGTTTCATTGCCTAATTTCTCTATGTTGTTAACACCATCTTCAAGATGGCAGGACCCAAAAATCAGTAAGATAATATAATTATAATGTATGTTTCTCTAATGAGTACTTTATTTAACACTTTGAAGCACTTGCTAGAGGTCAGACACTGTACTTAGGATCCAGGGATATAAAGATGAGTATGATTAAACAGTAGCAGTAAATAATGTTTTCACACATTTATGTTGTAAACAACCATTCTTATGAACTCTATCACATATGTTTTCTGTAGACTCTTCCAAGCTTTCTTACTACTAAGCTCATCTTTAATTCAGGATTATGTTACTATTTCCAGCTAATTCAATTCTTCCACTAAAGTAGAAGCAACATTGATGTAAAATACTCTGTGGTATCTGTTAGGGAGGGAATTGGTCACTTTTCTTGACTTAATTACCCACTAGTATCTGTGTTGAATTTACCTGCATTCTTCAACTGTTACCCAACTGTAGGATCCATGTTATATGTCCTACTAGTAGCATTTATGCAGGCATTCTCTAATGTATTTATTATATGAATGTTGCATAAAGGTTTCAGTGTTATGACTTGAATTAGGTATCATTACCATGTTTACATCCAGTTAATTTATATCTGGTTTTAGGGCTGCTTCTACAGTTTCTAGAAAATGCTATCAATCTGCTAATAAATATAAAGGGAAATTTGAAGATGGCTTGTAGGATAAATTTTGTACTTTCCTAGAAGTATTGTGCAAAAAGAAGCATTTAAAAAATCCAAAACCTGCATTTGTATTCTTCACATTACCGTTTTTCAATAATCTCCATTATTACAATGGAGATTTATTTCTACAGAAGTAATGTTGGTCCCAAAGCACAATAGAAATAATATAGGGGGATCCCTGGGTGGCTCAGCGGTTTAGCGCCTGCCTTTGGCCCAGGGTGTGATTCTGGAGCCCCAGAATCAAGTCCCACGTCGGGCTCCCTGCATGTAGCTTGCTTCTCCTTCTGCCTATGTCTCTGCCTCTCTTTCTGTGTGTGTCTCTCATGAATAAATAAATAAAATCTTTCTTTAAAAAAAAGAATATAGAAAAACAAGTGATCTTTTTACATAGAAAAATAGTTTTCTAATGAAATATTATTAAAATTTTTCTCCAATTGCTGGAAGAAAGAACAACTTACTGGTGATAAAACAGCACATAAATGTCTTCTTTGCTCTGAAGCTACATATTGTTAATCTGTCTCAATTCAGCTAAGCAGAGGTAAAACTGCTTTGATGCTGCTTTCATTTTCTGCATCTCACAGGCCTCCTCTGGTACAAACCCAGAGACTGTTATGAGCTTTAAGAAATTCCACCTGTTTGGCTACAGTCAAGGCATTGGCCTCTGGTTCTACAGTTTGTTCACATCACAAAGGATGCTGCTATAGGGGTGAGAAAGGACTGAAATCCACTTCATGCTACTCTCACCAAACTATCTGCCCTGTTATAGGACTGACAGGCTCTAGAGCATTTTAGAGGAAGGTGCACCTCTTTGTAATCTTCTGCTCAGGAATGGTTACTTTTTGCCACTCCTCTATCAAGAGGATGCACCTTTTAGTCATTCTCACAAGGCACTCTACACAGTAACACAGACTAGCTTTTACATACATATAAAATTGGAATTACCTGACTCCTTTCCTGACCTCATTCTTCACATCTAAACACACCCTCACATATCTCTTTCTTAACCCTCTACCACCGCCTTTGTTTAGGACTTCAGCTCCTCTCACCATGGAATGCTTTGACTGCCTTTGAATTGGTCTTTCCTTGAGACTCTCTGGATCCTCAGAATCTGATTCATTTCCCTACAGCCTGCTTACCACCTCACCTCAAATCTGATCATTCCAACCACCTCCAATGTCCACACTCAGTCCCCTCACACTCAGTGTGAACCAGAATGTAACATGCCCTCTCAGTTTTCAGAACCTTCCTCCACTGCCTGGCATCCTCTGCTCCTTCACTTCTACTCTGCCTAGCTTGTTGATTTTCAAGTCTTAGCTCAACATCATCTCTTTATGATAGCCTTCCTGCCTCCCCACCTTGGAAGAGATGCTACTCCTTTGTGATTTACTCTTGTGTGTGCCCCTGTTGTTACACTGACCACACGGTGGTACCTCATTCATGGAATTGCTTGAGGAAAGGGATTCTTATTCTGTTATAATCCCATTACCTAGAATAGCACTGCCATATTCTAAGGATATTGAATAAGCTATTCATTTGGAAAAAAATATGGAAGAATTATGGGGCTGAAAAGAAAACATTAACAATCATCTAACTAAACCTTCAATTATAGATGAAAAAAATTACTCTTAGCTGTTATTCCCAGATATAGATTTCTCAAATCCGGGAAGTCTGGCCAATTAGCAAAAAATTCAAACACTTAAAAAGTGCCAGATGTAGGGGCACAGTTATATGCCACTGAAATTAGTGTTCAAAATGCTTTCAACATTATTTTAAAATAACACTCTTCTAATTATAAAAGTAACGTGCTCTTATTGTAAAAAATTCAGAAAATATGCAAAAGATTAAATAATTAAATACAAAATAGCTGAAATAAGATCACCCAGACCTATCATTAATATTTTATTATGCAAACTTATTGTCTTTCTTTAATATCAAGACAATGATATTAAACAAAATGGGTCTCTCTCTGTCTCTGTCTCTCTCTCTCTCTCTCTCTCTCTATATATATATATATATATATATATATGCATCTATACCACTTTATTGAACAGGATAGATTCAGTTGAGTATAATGAAGGAAACAGCTTTATTCTGACTTCATTTGTCTTTCAAAACTCCTATCCTTGAAAAATATCTTAGGCCAATCCCAAAACTTTCTAGACCCCTGAGGTATTAATAACCAGTCTAACTCTTATGTACAAAACTTCATTTTGTAATTCAGTTTAAAGCTGCTTTTTTCTCCCCCAGTTCATATCTGTCACAGTCTTAGAAATCTGCATAGGGCTGGGAAGAGGAGGAAGTTGAGGGGGAAGGCTCACATTTTTACTAATTTATCTATCTTAATCTTCTACTCTTCGTTTTCCACTTACTGTGTTGTCTCTGCCCTCTCCTAAGTTGGAGAGATGGGCAGGTGAACAAAAAGAAAAAGATTTCAAAGGTCACAATTAATAATGACATAGCAGGGACACCTGGGTGGCTCAGTGGTTGAGCGTTTGCCTTTGGATCAGGATGTGATCCCAGTTCCTGGATCAAGTCCTGCATTGGGCTCCTGCATTGGGCTCCTGCATGGAGCCTGCTTCTCCTCCCTCTGTCTATGTCTCTGTCTCTCTTTGTGTCTTCATGAATAAATAGATTTTAAAAATCTTCAAAAAAAAATAATAATGACATAGCAGATCCCACAAATGTTGGCTCTTTCTTTCAAGGAGAGCTTCTGTGGGACTCTGAGGTCAACTCTCCTCCACAACTCACTTCAATTTTGCTGACGATCTTCCCCTGCAATGTTCACTGGGATGAGCCATGGTCCTACAGCTGACTGTTTATGCACCACCCCACCCCACTGCTATGGTCCACTGCATGTAGATGTATTATGAGGTCCTCTCATCTGGGCATTGGCTCATCTCAGGTATCCAAAGCCCTCTGAACCCACCCGAACCAGATTCTCCTTCCCATCTCCAATGGGAGAAGTGCAACCTACTTTCACTACAGCTTTCTCTCTTTGCTGTGCTATCTCAGGCAGCTTCAGCCATACTTTGGTCTTTAAGTTTTTCACAGAAATATACCAGGCTGCAGTCTCTACACACTCTCCGAGTAATGAAAGTGAAATTTTCCCAACGTCCACTTCCCCTGCACCAAATCTGCTCTTATCACAAGGTAGCAAGACGTCCCTGAGTTGTTTTGCAATGCAGAAGATTATAAAATGTGGGTGTCTCCTCTGAAATTTAAATTCTTTCCTGAGCAATTCTGTACATCCTTTATTCAGATTTCCTCCATGGAACATGAAGCAAAACTATAGTATGAGATCACTAACAGGATATTGACATTGAAACCATCCACTGCTAATATTCAAATTTCCCCTGTATTCGTTGTACTTATTTTTGAGTGTATGTATTTTTAGTTTTATATAATTTTATGCTACGATTAATTTCATATATCTACCACTACAATCCACATTCAGAACAGCTTCAATGCCACAGAAAATGCTGTGCTGCCTTTGTATAACCACACTCACCTCCAACCCCAACTCCAAATCTGGCAACCACTAACCATCTGTTCCTATAATTTTGTCATTTAAAAAATATTATTTAAATGGAGCCATAGAGTATATAACCTTTTGAAAATGGTAGTTTTGATTCAGTAGAATTCCCTGAAGATTCATATAAATTGTTACATATATCTCTAGATCTTTCCTTTCTATTACTGAACTTCACTCTATGTTATGAATACCAGGTTAAAAATTCACCTCCTGAGGAACATCTAATTACTTTTAGTTTGGGGTTATCATGGATAAAACTGCTGTGACCATTTTTATGAATATACATTTTCATCTCTCTATGAAAATGCCCAAGAATGCAATTTCTGAGTGGTATTTTAGAGACACTTTTAGTTTTATAAGAAAATACCAAACTGTCTTCCAGATTGGATATACTATCTTACATTCCCACAGCAAAGAATGAGTGATCCAATTTCTCTGCTCCCTTGCCTGCATTTCACATTATTTTACAATCTGATGGTTTTATAACAGTATTTCATTGAGTTTTATATTTTTATATCCCTAATGGCTAATTATATTGAACATTTTTTCATGTATGTTCTTTTGCTATCTATAGATAATTAGTGAAATGTATCTTCATCTTTTGTTCATATTCCAATTGGATTTATATTGTTACTGTTGAACTTTGAGAATTCTTTATATACTCTGGATACTAGTCCTTTGCCAGATATATGGCTTGTAAATATTCTCTCCTACTCTATAACTTGCTTTTTCATCCTTCACAGGGGCTTTGGCAGGGCAAAAGATACTAATTTTGAGAAGGTCCAACATACCAATTTTTTCTTTTTTCTATGGATTATACCTTTGGTGTCAAATGTAAAAAGTCTTTGCCTAGCTCTAATTTTGAAGATTTTCTCATGTTTGTTGTTGTTGCTGTTTTTAAGTTACATAGTTTTATGTTTTACATTTAAGTCAGCTATTCTGTTTGTGTTAACTTTTGTAAAGGTATTAGGTTTAGCTCAAAATTCATGTTTTGACTACAGATATTCAATTGTTCCAGCACATACATAATGTTTTAATACATTATTCAGAGTTTTTATTTACTGAGTGCTCACATTTGGACTCAGTCAAAGAGAGTAAATCTATCTCTAGGTCTAGGTGGACATTAAGGTGATTATCACCAATAACTATGGAAATTATACCAGGCTTAAATAATTCAGAAGGTTAAGGGAAAGGACAGAAGAAGTGTCCCTATTAAAACAATCTAAAAAAAATTAGCAAAATTATTTAATTAATTAGTAATCTTTAATCTTTGCTTAATTACTATCTAGGAAATTTTGTTAAGGGTAACACTGAAATATTTATAAAGTTTTACATGGAAAAAATAGTTTGCTCATATTAAACTTTGATTACTATCAAAACACGTAAATCTGATCCCCATACTCTCTATGGCTATTTATAGTTAAATATACCAAGATTCAGTCACAGGCAAATATTCAAGAGTACATCCATTTCTTTGCAGCCCTTTGCCATAAAATCATAAATTGAACATCTCCTGATGCTGTAGATATCATCACCTCAACAACAACTTATACCTAGTTAAAGCTCTAATTTAGCATGGCACTAGTTATCCACTATCCTTGGAAGATTTTAGAAAATAAAATCTCACAAATCATTTCTATGTGCTCCCAGTTTAGATTAGAAAATTAAAAAAAAAAATTCAGTTACGAAACATTGGGGAAGACAGTTGATACTTTCTAATTTTGTATATATTGTGATTCAGTCTTTTCTTCTTTAATGGTCCTAACCACCCTCCTCCAACACACACACACACAAATAGCACCATATCAGCTCCTTGGGACTTTTGTGCATCTTGTGACTAACTCCTTTCACTCAGGAAAATATTGTCTTGCATTCAATTACATATGGCTTCTACCTACCTAATTTCATTAAAAAACCTAATTTTCCACTGTTTTTCCCTGTTCTTATACTTACTCGGCTGAATAAGGAAGGAAGTTTCTGATGAGCAACTTCTTTCCTGTTACATTTCTATGTCTAAGAAAGTGTCTACAATATCATGGTACTCTTTGATTCTTCCTAATATCATCATCTTCTTCAGACATTGTATTTAATATATACACAAACTGAGGTTTTTAAAGGTATAAAGAGATACTAGAATTAACAAATAAGAAGTCAGTGTTTCCTCTTATCACTCTGGAAAACTGTTGCTGTGATGGAAGAGTCTACTTAATGCCACCATTAACACTGATAGAAAACTTTCCCAGGTGTTAAGCAAAGATTGAACTCACTGTTAAGTGTGCTAGGACTCAAGCATGCAAAAGAAATCTATAATGTCTTTGCCCTAAAAAAGCCCAGGGTCTAATTTGAGATAAAAGATTAACCCAAATTAACTAATTAAAAAGCAATAAAAGTGTAGACAGGTAATTGAGGTCTAACATCTAATATGCAGAAAAACTTCCTAGATGGCACAAAACATCTGAGCTGGGACAGAGACTTTGAAAGAAGATACACAAGTACTAGAAAATACTTCAGACCAATAGATGTAGTCATTGACTATTACAATGCAACCTTTTACACACTCCCTCATTATTGTTTCAGGTTGGGTACTTCACTCTTTTACTCACTACCAGGAGCCTTGAGGCATACTTAGCTGCAACTGGTAATACAAATGCCTCCTTTTCTTCCTTTTTTTTTTTTTTCCTGCCTCAGGTCCTTTTAACTTCATTTAAGCTGTGTAAATAGATACCCTAAGGTGTCTGGGTGGCTCAGTCAGTTAAGCATCCCAATCTTAATTTCTGCTCAGGTCCTGTTCTCAGGGTCTTGGGATCAAGACCTGTGTTGGGCTCTGTGCTCAGAACAGAGTCTGCTTGTCCCACTCCTTCTGTTCCTCCCCCTGCTTGACTTCATTCTCTCTCACTCACTCAAATAAGTAAAATATTTTAAAAAATAAATAAATAGATGTCCCAAACGCTTAGACTGCAGACTTAAGTGATGAAATTTTATAAGGCTACCAGATGATCACAGTGTCCAGTTCTAACATTAAATCATGTGTACAAAAAATACAGCACACTCTACAAACATTATAAAGAAACATCTGGTGCTCAAAAATGTATAGTTTAAATTGCTAGCATTCTCTGGAAAACAGACACCTAAAATTGTACACTTATCAGCTGTACAATAATGCAGCTTTGACTAGAGTATGAAAATGTTCCTTTCTTACTCTACACCAAATCTTACTACTCAAACTCATAAGCTATTAATTAGATCATTTCCAAAACTAAGAAGCAATAGTCCAAAAATATTTTGTATGAAAATTTCTACTTCTCTTCATCTATTTGGTTTAGATCTTTAAGGTGTGGTAATATATTTGTGACTCCAAAAGACTGTGAACCCAAAGATAATGAAAATAATAATAAAAGATAAAATAATACTTATAAAGTTATAATGGTACTTATACACTAGAATTGTTGCTTATTTGAGGTTTGCTGACTAAAATGACTTATTTATTTTTCTTAAGATTTTATTTATTCATGAGAGACACACAGAGAAAGGAAGAGACATAGGCAGAGGGAGAAGCAGGCTCCCTGATGGGAGCCTGATTCAGGGGTTGATTCCAAGACCCCGGGATCATGACCTGAGCCAAAGGCAGAAGTTCAAACACTGAGCCAGCCACCCCAGGTGCCTAACTAAAATATTTTACTATTTCATTTCAGGGTACCAAAATGCAGCATCTTCTTTCATGGTTTCATTAAGTTTAAATTTTTATAGTGAGCACTGGATAATGTTATTAGTGTAAAATATGCATTATGCATTTGTAGAGTATCACAGCCTCTCCCTCCTCAAACTCAAGAATGTTTCATATTACTTGTAACATAAGTAATCATCTAAAAGATTGATTAACTAAATGTTTTAGCCAGAACAATCTTTTGGAATAAATGGTCAGTGACTGACAGCAGAAGTTTTAGTATAGTTCCTCTCAAAATGGCAGGAATAATACATTTCGCTTCAGTCTCTTCAGTAAATTCTACTTAGCAACACTTGCAGAAACACCAATTCACTTTAATGACCAGTGAGTGAATTTACACTATTTATGCACAGCATCATATTGATTTTAATAACAAAAAAATAACTTGCCAAAGTTTCCCAAAAATAATTTTGCGACTCAGGAATGCCATAACTCTGTAGTTATAGGCAAATGTATTTTTAATTCAATTTATGAATGGTTTAAAAATACTGAATAACATATACCACATTCTAACAATCTTCTGGAACATATCCTACAACAATGGTTTTACACAAGATGTAAAATCAGACATTTTCTGTGTGATTTTCAGTTGAGATCTAAAATCCAAAATACAGGGGATCCCTGGGTGCCTCTGGCCCAGGGTGTGATCGAGTCCCACATCAGGCTCCCTGCACGGAGCCTGCTTCTCCCTCTGCCTGTGTCTCTGCCTCTCTTTCTCTCTGTGTCTCTCATGGATAAATAAATAAAATCTTTAAAAAAAGAGAGAGAGAGAGAGAGAGAGAGAGAAAATCCAAAATACAAATAATAGTTGACAGTAAGTCCCTCCATGTGTTTAATGAAAGTGCTAGGTCATCTATGTAGAAATTGCAAAGGAAACTCTCAAAAGCCAATTTTGTGCATCTATGTCCCTTGAAATTTAAGTGGCCAAAGACGATGGAAACTAAGTAGAGGAAATTTTTTTTTTGAGTTGTTGATATGCTATAAATACCACCACCATTGCCTCACCTCAAACCTTGAAGAAGCTTTAAGGAAACCTTCCTTAAAGCTTGAAATACACATTCTGATGCCTGAGGGACACAATAGTTAATGTCTGATACATCTTAGAGTACTGTTCTAAGACCATTGTAGTGGGATATGTTCCAGAGGATTATTAGAGCATAGTTTGTAACATCTCATTTTTTAAGCCACTCATAAATTAAATGAAAAATTAAAGTTTATGCTCCCAAATTGGCAAACTAGAGAGAAGTGCTAGCCACACTTACCCAGGAGATATGAGATTATGTAAATGTTTCCAGAAGACCAGAGGTAGGCAAGTTTGTAGAAAAAGCTTGTTTAGAGACATTGCAAATCCAGTCCAAGAAGAATGCATAGAGGGATAGAGTCATCCCAACAGAGTAAATGGATTTCCAGATTTCCAGGAACTAAAAGAGAAACATTAATGCATCTGGCCAGAAGAAAATATATTTCTTCTGTCATGGAAAATGAAGCCAAATAGTCCCACTCCCTCTGAGAAAAACATATCTTTCTGTTTTGATAGGTTATGTTATACTATGGTAACAAACCAATTATTTTAGTAGCTTAAAATCACAAAGATTAGTTCTTACTCATGCAACATAATTGTTTTGTGTCAGTGATGGGCAGACATTGAAGTTTTCATGGCTCAGGATGACACAACAACCATCATCTCTAAAGTTCCTGACTGCAGTGTCAGAAGGAAAAGATCTCTAGAGACTCTCACATCAACTCAGCCTATCAGTGACACTTGTCAGTGACACTTGTGACTTCTCACAACTCCTTAGTCAGAGGGCCTAACCTGACCATAGAAAGCCAGGAAATTCAACCCTACCATGTGCTCAGGAGGCATAGAGATTTTTGATGAGTAACATTAATGTCTACCACACCATCCTAAGGTAAAACAAGGAGTCCATCAAGCTCTGAGGAAGTTTACTGAAGGTTATATTCACATCAAATAAATCAGACCTCACCTTCATCTATTCTACTTTTTGGAGATTCACCCAAGTAGGAGCCAGAAGCAGCCTATTTGAACAGGACAGAAAACATGGGAGTCAGGTAGAGAAACACAATTTCCCCTTTTCCCCACAACAAATGACCAGGAGAAAGCTAGCCACAGCTAAGTTAGGGAAAAACTTTATCATTAAATGAATTTAGGACTTCCTTTTATTTTAATAACTTTTTTCAGCTTTACTGAGGTGTGATTCACAAACAAATATTGTATATATTTACATTGTACAACATGATTATTTTATGGTATGCAATGTGAAGATTTGTTTTTTTTTTTTTGAAGATTTATTTTGAATTATACTTAGTATACAATGTTTTATTAGTTTCAGGTGTTTAACATATTAATTTAGCAAATTTATACATTACCCAGTGCTGACCACAGTAAGTATAGTTACCATTTGTCGTCATACAATGTTATTATAATATTATTGACTATATTCCCTATGCTGAACTTTTCATCTCTGAGATTTATTTATTTTATAACTGGAAGCTGGTACCTCCCCTATATCTATTTTGTCCATCCCCTACTCACATCTCCTCTGGCAACCACTAGTTCTCTGTTGTTAAGAATCTAGTTTTTTGTTTGTTTGTTCAGGATTTCCTCATTAATTGAATAGAGTATAATAGAAACAAGACTATTCACATGATTAGAAGTGATCACAGAACATTTTATTTTCTAATAGTAAATAAATAAGATATGAGACCTATCTGGTATTTTATTCATGACCAAGAAAAGGATTAACCCCATTGAGCAGGTATAAATGGAAACTAGTAGAGGCAAAAGGGATAAACATTCATTTGCTTAAATAAGAAATACATTTAAAAAAAAAAGTTTCTGCTAGGTAAATGCATTTTAGTAAATGGTAAGGTCAGAAAGAATATAAGAAAAAAAAAACACTTCAAAGTGAATCCAAACAAAAGCAAACCTATCAAAATATCTTTAGAAATTCAGAGAAAAAAAATATCACATATGACCAAGACAATCTCAGAAGCATTAAGATAAAAAGCTATTTCGGAAATGAGAAAAAAAGTTTAGAAATCAAGCTAATCTACCCTAGAGTTTTTATCAGAAACATAAAACCAAAATTAAAGCTAAAAATGTTATGAGAATCTGATTTAAGTCAAAAATACCTAGGAAAATGCTCCATCACAGCAAAATGAATGGCAGAAAATCTGATTAGACTGTATCATTGGCCAAATAGGAATGCCGGGCAGAGACGAAAAACATAATTTATTTCCAACAAACTAGATTTAGGCATAGAGTGATAACCCCTTAAACTATCAGAACACATTAATAGTGGGTCTCCCAGGGGCAAACTACTATTAAATCAGTAACTATTTGCTCTTTGAATTTTTCTCTCAGTGATCTAGAAAGTACCAAATAAGAAAACAGGAGAAGACAGGATACAAGTGTTTGAAGAGGTCAAATGTTCAAAATAAAAAAGTAAAATACAGATTATTTTATGTAAATTGGCTGTAATTTGAAGTGAGGGTAAACACTAGTGTTTACTCAGTGCAAAAAGAGTTGTTCAACAATCTTCAATCCAAGTGTAAATGACTACATGAAAGTCAACAAGTGATCCATCTACAGCCAGAGTTTAAACTGCAATTATTCAATCTGTATTAGTATCTTTGCTTCATAATCTATTAGCCAAAATTGATATATGAAAATTTGATGATATTAATTTAAAAAGGGCAATAAAAATACAATAGAAAAAAATGAATTTCAAGTTGATTTATTTTGGTTTTGGTTTTCTGTATTTTGTTTCTAAAAGCAATATACATTATTGCATTAGAGATCATTTTACCAGAGGCTTTTAAATATATATTTAATTCTATCTAGAACAACTTCATTTGTATAGGTACTGAGTGTACAAGTTTATTTTCACTTATTACTTATTCTATTACCATAACCTCCATATAAGGTGTGTGGGGCAGAAAAGTGTTATTACACCTATTTCACATTAGGAAATTAAGACTTAATGAGGTTAAGAGATTGTGTGAAGTCCAACAATAGGCAGTCAGTGGCAGAATCAGGATTTGAAACCAAATCTTTAAACTTTTAATCATTGTACACTACCTTCTTTACCAATTGGGAATAGTGTTATGATGGTTTAGGATATAATTTAAAACTGTTGAGAAGCCCAGGTGGCTCAGCAGTTTAGCGCTGCCTTCAGCCCAGAGTGTGATCCTGGAGACCAGGGATCAAGTCCCGCATCAGGCTCCCTGCATGGAACCTGCTTCTCCCTTTGCTTGTGTCTCTGCCTCTATCTCCCCCTCTGTGTCTCTCATGAATAAATAAAGTCTTTTAAAAAATGTCTACAATATTCTAAAAATCACATTTCAATTCATTCCAAAAAATATTTAATAAAACCTGACCATATTCTAAACTTTAAAAAAAAAGTGACAAATAAGATATAATTTTTATCTTCAAGGACCACGTGGTTTGGAAAGATACATAGAACAGTGAAAAAAGTAATATATTTTTAAAACACATATAATAACAGAAGCTTGTAAAAGTAGAAAGATTGTATTTTGTCTGGGGCTTCTGGAACAGTTTATTGAGAATATGACATTAGGCTAGTTTTCAAAGGATGAATAGGAGCCTGCCTGGGTAATCCGGAAAAGTCTATTTCAGGTAGGGGGTTCCCAATGTGCAAAGCCAAATAGATATAGGAAAAACTGCAGTTTTATCAGTAAGTACTAGATTATTTTACTTTTAAATACTGTTTCCAACATCTCAAAACTTAGCATGAATTATTAATTAAATTCATTAGCACTTTATTCTTATACAGTAATTAGTATACTTAATATCTCTATATTCTTTCTTCTCTCACAAAGACAGCTAAATGGTAAGATGGGTGATTATCCCCCCCTAAATGCAAATAACTTCTCTGTTTTTCTACTTTTACTAGTGATAAAACAACTGATTATCATCCATTTTCTAAAGCTATAATTTTAAATCATTAATTTCTATTGAATCAAACTGCACATCCTCCCTTGAACTTTACATTAACATAATCATTGAACCTTCTTTTCTGACCTTTGTTCCCCTCATTCCTCCCTCTATAAAATCCACAGTAGGTGCTCCTGTAGATGGATAATCAGAAGCAGAAGTTCCAAGTCCAACAGGACACATACCCAATATACCTCTACTCAACGATTACTCAGACCAAAGTATTTTGCTAAGCTACAGAAGCATCTATAATAACATGCAGAATTCATTTCATTTCATACTTCACATTAATTTTATCAGCCTCATTCATACATATTTTCAAGGATAATGAATGACAAAGTAATTCATTTTTTTATGCTGATTATAGTTTCTCTGCCAAAGACATACTACATTTTTGTTGAAAGTTTATGTAGTACTCTGCAAGATTCTTGAATACTGAACCAACCATAAATACTTTCTTCTTGATTTTAGCATCTACAAAGTAAGATCATTAACATATGAATATGTTCTAGACTGCTCTCCTGGTAATCTCAATCAAAAAGTTCTTTAGCAAAGAAAGGGCAAATAGAGTGCCATCAATCTAGTTTAGTTACATAAAATGAGTTTTTATGGAAAACAATAAAAAAAAATCAATTCAAACCATGTACAGAAACACAAAACAATCTGCTAAAGGTTCCACTGCTGAACGATATGTTAGACAATTACTTGGAGGAGATATGTTGGAAGGCGTGTATCCAAGACACAGGTAAATAAATGGATTAGATAGCTAAGTCTCCTCACAGAAAAGATGCAAGGGAGGAGTATCTGTGATGTGTATATCTGCTAGTACTTTCTTAACCCACACAAGCTGACTCTTGCTTTGCTGCCTCAACTCTGACACAAAAATAAGTTCTATTGTCCCCCTGTACTAGGAATCCCATTGCATCAATGTTACTAAGTCTTGTGTGATTTTGCTTAAGATGCTGAGATCACAGGAAGCAGTGCAATTGTACAAGGTATAACATTGTGTTTTAAAATTCCCATTTGACATCTCTTTTCAAGTCTTTTGCGGTTCCTGATTTACTAATCCTCTTGCCTCTTACCCACATAGTACCCAGTCTTATTCTTCTTTCATTTCTTGTACAACATGGTTTCCTACTTTGAGAAAGGAAGCACTTTCACTTTGTAAATTATCATATTTCTGTAACACTGAATCTTCTTATGATGCATTTTACTTTCCTAATCAGAAAAAAATATTTAAAGTTACATATGAAGAAATATATGCTTATGGGGCGGCATCTGGGTGGCTCAGTTATTGAGTGTCTGCCTTTGGCTCAGGTCATGATCTCAGGGTCCTGGGATCTCAATCCTGAGTTGGGCTCTGTGCTCCCTTTCTCTCTGTGTGCACTCTCTCTTTCTCATAAATAAATTAATAAATCTTAAAAAAAAAAAGAATAGCGTATGCTTTAACTAACTGTGAATCTCTAGCATTTAAGGTGAGGAATTTATTGGGACGCCTGGGTGGCTCAGTGGTTAAGCGTCTGCCTTGGGCCTCAAGACATGCTCCCACGATCTAGTCCCACATAGGGGTCCCCACAGGGAGCCTGCTTCTCCCTCTGCCTATGTCTCTGCCTCTCTGTATCTCTCATGAATAAGTAAATAAATCTTAAAAAAAAAAAGATGATGCATTTATTTATAGTAGGTGCTCAATGAATACTGTTGATGATACAAAAATTATTCAAATGAGAGAATCATGTAACAACACAAGTAGAGTTAGTGTGATAGGAAAGTAGAGTATGTATATTCTTTCTTAAACAGTGGATTGGCAAGTTACTGGATATGAAAGGAAATAAAGTGAAGTAGGAAAGAGAATGGTTTGAATTAGTTTACCATAAACAAAATTCTCTACTGAGCGCTCACTAGGTACCAAATACTCTTGGAAAAATCTTCCTATCCCTCTCCTAACCCTCATAAGTAAATCTATGCCATTCTACTTAGTTTCTTTTACACATATAACACAATTTCTCATTAATTTATTTCAGTTTCATATAGTTCTTTCCCACATTAGCCTGTAAGTTTCTCAAAAGAAGATTACAGGGGCACTTGGGTGGCTCAGTTGTTGAGCATCTGCCTTTGGCTCAGGTCATGATCCCAAGGTCCTAGGATGGATTTCTGCATCAAGATCCCCAGAGGGAGCCTGCTTCTCCCTCTGACTATGTCTCTGTCTCTCTCCTTGTCTGTCATGAATAAATAAATAAAATCTTACCATATATATATATATATATATATATATATATATATATATATATATATATATGAAATATCTTTTCTCCACAGATAACATATATCCAGAGCATATCCCAGTGTTTAACACATAAAAGGTATATAATAAATACCTGTTGAATATATCAATCAATCTACCACAAAGTATTGTTCTACAACTACACTGTTCTTCTTAATCTCTACTAGAGATTTTACTACGATGTATATAAAAAGTCACAACATTCCATTTACCTTCTTACTAAATTAGCAATATAGAATTCATTGTATAAGTAGTCCAAAGTTTATTTAACTATATTCCCATGGAATATCTGCGTTTGTTTTTTTTTTCAGTTCTTCAGTAAATAAGCACTTAAGTCTGCTGCTGCTTCCTTTGCAATCTGTCTGCCTTTTTGAGTCTTTTTCTTGCCTTGATTGTTTTGAATTTCCAATATAACATTAAGTAGAAGTGATGAGAACAGACATTTTTACCTTGCTTCTCAGATTAGAAGAAAAGCAGTTAGTCTTTCACTATTATTTTTTAAGATTTATTTATTTATTATAGAAGCAGTGGTCAGAGGGAGAAAGGAGAGAAAATCCTGAGCAGACGTCATACTGAATGCAGAGCCCTAGGAAGGGCTCTATCCCTTGAGTCTGAGATCGTGACCTGAGCCAGCAGAGTCAGACACAACCAACTACACCACCCAGGCATCTGGATCTTTCACCATTAAATATCATATCAGCTATACACCTATTGCAGATTAAGCTTATTGCAAGCTGTGGAAGCTCACTTATATACCTAGAATATTTGCTAACGGTGTTTTCGAGAATAAATGTTGTTTTTTCCTCATACTTTTATTGTAGCTAATGAGATGATCATATACTTTTCTTTTTAACTCTGTTAATAAGGTAAACTACACAGATTGATTTTCTAATGTATAACCACCACTGCATTTTGGAAATGAACCCAACTTGGTCATGATGTATTATCTTTTTATGTAAATTTGATTTATATTTGCTAAAGTTTTATTTATACTGTTTACATTGTGCTTATGAAGAATACTGGTCTGTACTTTCCTTTTTTAATAATGCCTTATCATGGTATTGTTATCAGGGCAATGCTGGTGTCATAGGATAAGATGGGAAGTGTTCCCTTCTCTACAATTTTCTAGAAAAGACTATGTATAATTAGTATTTTTTCTTCCTTAAATGTTCAGAGATTTTATTAGTGAAGTCATCTACTAATAAACCTCAAGGTACCTGGGGTTTACTTTGTTGGAAGACTTTGGGTATTGTTTTGTCTTGAATTGTGGATATTTATACAACTGCATTGAGATATAATTTATTTACCATAAAATGTACTCATTTTATGTAAACTATTCAATGACTTAAATATACAGATTTGTGCAACTATCACCACAATCCAATTATGGAACAGTTGGCCCACCCCAAAAGACTTCCTTGTGCCCATTTGCAGTAATTTATCATCCCCAATCCTAGTGCCTGACAAACACTAATGTACTTTTGAATTCTATGCATCTGCTTTCCTGGACATTTTGTAAAAATGTAAGTACCCACTTTTGTTTTTTGTGTATGGCTTCTTTCATTTAGCATAATGTTTCTTAGGTATTACTCCTGTTACAGCACATATAAGTATTTCATTCCATTTTATTGAATATTATTCTGTGGTATGGATATACCTTATTTTTGTTTATCCACCCATCAGCTGATTAGGCATATGATGGTTTTAACTACAAATACAATTTCTTCAAAAGATATATAGCTAGTAGGTTATATATTTTTCTTGTGTATATAAAATAGATCTTTATAGATTTGTGAGAGCATTCCTGAAGATAAATTCCTAGAAAAGGAACCATGAAGCCAATTATTATGAACACCTGCAATATAATAGATATTTAAATAATATTTACATTTCACTCCAAAGGGGTTGCATCACTTTACAATATTTCCAATGATATATATAAGTGTCTATTGTCCCAGTCCATTTCCAATATAGGAAATCTATCATTGTTTACATCTTTGTCCCAACTCATCAATAAGCCTATCTCACTCTTGCATAAATTTGCATTGCTTCAATTATTAGTAAAGCTATATCCTTATTGCTTATTTAAATTCTATTCACTCTCAGATCAATTTCCTCCCCTCTTTATGAGTACTCCCCAGGCTACTCTTACCTCACTCTATCCTGAATTGCCTGGCTATAAAACTCTTGTAGTATTATTCTATGTAGTCTTATGAACAATAGATACTTGATAAGAATTTTCTGAATGGGTTGATAGACTATTCTTTGTTAGCTTACCATCCACTTTTTACCTTCTCTCTTTAACAAGATCACAAGATCACAAGATTCTTAAGAACAAAGGACAATTTATATACATCATTAAACCCTGAATATCATACAGAAAACCACTTTAACATTAATAAATATGTGAGTGTTAACTGATGTGAATTTAACTAACTGAGGCCAAAGGTAGGGTTTTTCATTACCTGCAGTGAAATTAAAGGCAAACCATAAAGAAAAACCATTTGCGATCCATATCACCAATGGGTGATAATCAAGAAAATACCTACACAAGAACCAAAAACTGCTTTTAGCAGGAGATCTATAATATATATATATATATGTGTATATATATATATGACATATTAGAATACATACAATATACATACCAGAATATATACAATATAGACTATATTATCTAATACATCTAAAATACTAATACAGAATATATTGTAATATATAATATGTATATGCTATATTATGTATAATAGAATATATAAAACACAGTACATATGAAGTATAGTATACAAAGTATATTTAGAGAGAGAGAGAGAGAGAGACAGAAAGAGAGAAGGGAAAGAGAAAATATAGAAAAGCCCAGTAAAAAATAGTTGAGAAGATACAGGCTCCTTCCCTTTGACAAATGAAGCCCACTGTTTCAAAATCAACATTTATCACAAGGCACTGTTGTTGGCTCCCCTGGTATACCAGAAGCAATACAGTTTTTATGCTAATTATTTCCCTTCATGCTGGCTACTAGATAGATATCTTGCAGCTAACCATAGTTACATTATAATAGAATGAGATTGTATGAAGACACAAAATCCTCTTATGCAGTCCAATTTAGAATCCATTTCAAAAACTCTCTAGTGCTATACCTAGAAACTGAAATGTGCTGAGAATCTTAGATTTTTGCATATATTTCTGTTACACTGAAATTTGGTTGAGTTTTGTGAAAACAATATTTTTTATAGATAATTTGATATTATGTTCTATTATATCTGCAATAAAAGTATAATTTTTAGGCTAGCTTCCTAGGTTTACATTTAGTCATATTAATATTATTAGAGAAAATATACTTGTAGTTTATATTATCAATGAAAGTAAAATTCTAGGGAAGGAAATGGTATCTGTTTTATCCTTACAGCCAGTAAAAATAGGTTATTCTTAATATTAACCAGTGAATACATTTAGAAAAGCAACAAAATTTATTCTAGTCTCAAATCCTAGCAGGCCTCATATTTTATCAAAAGAGCACATAATTATTTCAATGGGGCTTTTAAAATTTTATTCAAATAAATGAGTCATTTAATATCTATCATTTACTTTCTTACTAATTCACCTGATGAAAATAACTTATAAATAATATAATTAGCATTTAATAAAATAGGACAAATGGACTATCAGCATTCCTTAGAAAACCCCATTGTAAAAACTAAGATATTGTATTAGTTTTGTGTCCAACTTCACAAATTAAACCCCTGAATCAACATTTCAAAGCCAAATATTTTTAAAGTGTTCATACAAAATTGGTACTCACCTGAAAATAATCAAATCAATGACAATTGCTACTTGCATTCCATTAAGTATACACAAGAAACTTGTAAAATGCCTTAAAAATGGGGGGAGGGAGGGTGGGAAGTCCATTTAAATTTTATTATTCAAAAATATTTAATCTTCTTTTTTCATTGTCATAGTGCTTTAAAAACAGCCCAAATGCTCAGACTGATTTTTATGTCTCTCACAGTAAGCATCGCATAATTAGTGCCATATTAATTACTTTGAGAAAATCATCTCATACATACATATTAATTTAAGTTTTACTTTCATGACACTTGTTATTAGCCCCCCCTCCCCACCAGGGGGGACAACAACTCTCATCAAAGACATTTCAAAATCCATGCTTCATTACAGAAATTTTACAGATATTCTTTAAATATACTTTTTTTTTTTAAGATTTTATTTATTTATTCATGAGAGACAGAGAGAGAGAGAGAGAGAGAGAGAGAGGCAGAGACACAGGCAAAGAGAGAAGCAGGCTCCATGCAGGGAGCCCAATGTGGGACTGGATCCTGGGACTGGATCCTGGGACTCCAGGACCACGCCCTGGGCCAAAGGCAGGCACTAAACCACTGAGCCATCCAGGGATCTCCCTAAATATACTTTTCTATCAAGTGTTACAGAGCCTGATATTTCCTTGGCACCTGAAGGGGTTTGTATTGTTTTTCAAAACTTAAAGCTAGGAATGGTCAAGTTTTAAAGAAAGTATATAAATAATAATTTTCTCCATTTTACAGAATCCCACACTAAACCTAGAAAAGTAAGAGAGTTTTTCAAAAGTGACACCATTAGTGGTAAGAGAGAAGTAGAATTCAAGTATTCTAAAACCAAATCCAGTGATTCTTCTACTTCTTTATGCTGCCTCCTGGTGGCACTGAACTAGTTTCTCTTGGGAGATTTTTGTGTACTAGATGGTCTCCCTGAGGATGTTTAAACACTAGTTAGCAGCTTTAAAAATAGTTACATTTACTAAAGACTTAGATGGAGTTAAGGGTTCCCTAAAATGGATTACTAATTTCTTAATAGGTATACATTGACAAGTGTAACTCAACTATATGCCTAACATGAACATTTCAGATTTGATTACATTGGCCAATTACTCATATGGAGAAAGTATGAACTACACTGAAATAAGTCACTCAATGCACAAATGCACCGTATTGCAAGGCAGTCCATCTACCTCCAGTGACTATTATCCATTCTTGTGAGGAAACAAGGCTCTGCAACCAGACACAAAAAGCACCCATAAGTAAGAGAGAACCATCAGCTGATGACCTGTGCTCCCTAAAGAATCAACTCCACGTTCTAGCAGGCTTCCTCTATATAAAACTAAATAGAACAGTCAATATTTTAAAATTACTTCCCACTTAAAAATAAATTATGGACTGAAATTTGTAAAATCACTATAAATTGCCATGGATGTCTTTCTGAAGGAAATATTTAACCGAAAGAAAGAGAGAAAATGAAAGAATGAAAGAAAAAAGGGAGGGAGGGAGGGAGGAAAGGAAGGAATGAAATTAGGGAGGAAGGAAAATATATAATAGAAAAAGATTTTTTTTTTGAATTTTAAAGGATTGCTGAAAGAAAGAGATACATGCAGTTAGAATGAGTAAACCTTTTGCCTCCTATTTAACTTCTCTCTCCTATCCTCCTTTCATTTCCTTATAAAACATCTTTTTTCAGTTCAGTTGATTTTCTTTCAGGAAATGTGATCTTTTGTGATTAGATACTTCTTAAAGTTCTTTACCATGAAGTAGCTCCTAAACTATAAAGGGAAGGGGCTTGGTGACACAGTTTCTCATCAAAATTATAAACGGAGTACCCACAGGATGAGGGTTATGACAAAGAGGGAAACATTCATGTAAATTCAGAGAACTTTTTATTTTCAAGCTCGCAACCTGCTTCATAGATAAATCGCAACCAAATTGGAGGATCAGTAACTGGCAAGCCTTTTTTGTTTTTTTTATTTTATTTTTTTTTTATTTTTTTATTTTTTTGCATATAGTGACCTTCTCTCTTTGTACTACAGGAAAACATTTCCACCTAGAGTCCTTTCACAGAATTTCCAGAGACCAAATGAAATCAACCATAATGACTACCAGAGTCAGATAATAATCAGTTTTTAATTGAAACATCAAGTCAATTCATTTGTGACAACATCCTATCATTCCTTATTCTTGACATGAAGTTTCAGAGGACTCAAAACAGTTTTCAGGTCCATGGCATCTAGGGAACATTCCAATGTATGGTCTCTTTTGAAATCACATTTACCAGAAAGAAAAAATAATCTTTAGGATCCTAAAACTGAATTTGAGGTCACATACCAGACTCACTAGTTTGATTCAATTAATTGTCTAGAAACTCAACATTTTTTATGCATCTTACACACAGATTCCTAATACTAACAGATCTTCTTCTGGCTTCAGAGGTGTCTTCCAGAATGAAAACTGAGCCCTTATTATGGATTTGTCTTGGGTTAATTCAACAAATAAATAATTTGTGTCTGTGCATACAGGTAACTATATTTAGATTAGTAACTATTATTTTGTCACAAAATAAAATTCCTTCCACGATTTATTTTAAGAACATTAGCTTTCCTTTTTGAGATTTCAACAAGATATTTATTCTTATCTTCTACACAGAGCTCTATCCAATGAATTCATTTAATGACAAACTTTATATAAATCTTCCTTGAGATCATGCTATGTGTATTCTGGAACAAAAAACATCAGTAAATTGGCCTGCTTTCAGTTCCACTAAATTACACTTATTATCCTATGTTAATTCACATATTTACCTTGATCAAATATAATAATATCCTACACATACATGATAACCGAACCACTTTAGTCGTCATTAATAGGCAACCCATTCCATTTAAATTTGTAGGGTGAAATACCTGGCAGTATGTCACAAACCATTTTAGTTTTCAGCAGTAAGTGCTTCATTTTTTCCTGCCTCACACTCTTAACTGTATTGGAAGTAGTGCAAGCTACAGGATGATGATGGTAGTAACTAAAGAACATTCCCTTCTTTTAAAATGCTAACCACTGCTTCATCTCTGAAAAAAATATTTTGCACTTTTAGCATGTGGCCCAGTATTTCACAAACGCTGGATCTCAGCTTTTATTCAGTATTCCTGGGATATTCCATGCCCCATCATATTTTCTGCCTTCCTTCACTATTATTCTGCAGGAGGCTTAATATCACAAGTGATGTTTCTTAAAAGCCACCTTTGGAGGACTGAAATTTGCATTACTGAGTATAAAATGACCACATATGGTATGCAGAAACACAACACAGCACAATGGAAATTACGTACATTTCCTGCTGCCTGGCACACACGGTGTAATCATGCCAAGTACACCCAATACTCACTCTTTGTGTGTGTGTGTGTGTGTGTGTGTGTGTGTGTGGCCTAGACACAACCATCAAACATATTCTGTGCCCACCGTGCCCAAGGCAATATCTGGCAGAAAGGATTTCTGTTGGTGGCTTGATCAAGGATTATGTCAAAGACAGTGTGAAATGTGAAATGAATCAGACTTCATCAAATAATCTTGAACTCCAAGGCCATTTCCCAGCGCTCCCCCACCCACCCGCCCGCCCTACACACAAGCTCAACTTCACCCTCCCTCCTCCCCTGATGTTCCGGCCCTGACTTCCCTCTCATTCTTCTCTCTCTCTCCCTCCAAGTCTTTCAGCAGCTTTGCTCCGTTCTCAGAGCCAATCCCTCGGGAAAAGAAATCGGTAAAACGCTAGATGGTGAGACCTCATCCTCAGGTGAAAAGGGCAGGGGCGGAAAAGGAGAGGGTGTGGTGCTCTTCGCCACACCCCGCCCCGGACTCGCGCACTCTGGTCCCCCGCGGCTCGGGGGAGCGCGGCAGGTCCCCGGGCTCGCCTCGGAGCAGCCCGCGCCCAAAGCCAGCCCCCCGCACCCTCTGCAGAAAACTTCCCTTCAAGCAGGCACATATTCAGGGGAGGGGGATGAGATTAGCGATTAGTTCGAATCCACAGTCCGCGGAGCTCCACGGAACACGACGGAAAGGCGCCTTCAGCCACGGACCCGCCAGACCCGCACCCTCCACTCCCTCCCACCACGGGGGTTTGGCGGAGGAGGCGCGGGGAACCGCGGGCCGAAAGGGGAGCGGAGGAAGAGGACGTTACCTCCCGGGACTGCCCTCAGGGCGCGGGCCAGGGTCGCGTCCTCCAAGTGGCTCCGAGCTCGGCCCGGCCTCGGACCCGCGTCCCCCCGCGGCTGTGCGCTCAGCCGGCGGGCGCACCGGGACTCGGGCTCCCAGCGCCCGCCGCGGCCGGCTCGCCTCCCCCGCCGCGCCCGCTCCGCCACCCCGCGGGCACGCCGGCTCCCCGCGCGCCCCCCCGCCTCCCGGCGCCCCCACACCCACCGGCTCCGCCGCGCCCGCTGGGAGCCTCTAGCGGAGGCGGAGGGAACCGCAGCGGAGCCGCGGCGCCCGGGCTCCGACGCCCGCTGCGCGGAGCCAGCCAGGCGGCGGCCGTGGGCTTCGCGCGCCCGGCAATGCGCCCGGCAATGCGCCCGCCGGATGCCGCCGCCCCCCCGCGCCCACCTGCGCGCGGCTCACCTGCCGCCGCGTCCCGGCGGCGTCCGCCGATGCCCACAGCCTCCTGCGGCCTCCAGGGGATGGGTCTAAGTTGCTAGCGGGGTTCAAAGATAAAATCTCGCCAGAAACACACACACACACACACACACACACACACGAATCCACGCTATAAATCAGCCGGCACAGACGACCCAGCTCCATACGCATTTCCAATCGGTTCCCAGAAGTGTGAGGTCAGGACACCCGCACACTCCCTTCGGCGGCGGCCTCCCACCTGGGCACCGGCCGCCCCCTGACTTGTCCGCTCCGAGCCTTTCGCGCGGGTTGAGCAATCTGGTGGCGACGCCCGGGGAGATCATCCTAACTTAGCTTAACCCCACGCCCCAACCCCAACCCCAACCCCAACCCCAACGTCTATTTTAAGTTATTCTCCTCCCTGGCAGCGGCTTTGCTGCCTCTTACCTTGAGACGGTATTAATTCTCGCCCGTGTCCTTAAAATCCAAAGCCAAGGATGCGCTGCACACGAGTCCGAGCTTTTCCTTGACCCCCGCCCCCCGCCCCTTGAGCCTCAGCTCTGCCGGCGTTTCCTTCCAAAGGGATCCGGAGGTGATGGCGGTTTTAAAAGCCCTCGCACTGGAGGCGCCTCCAAATCTTCACGCCCGTAGGAACGGAGACGCGGACAACCTTCCTGGCAGCGGAAGCCTCCCAGCCAAACCCCTCCTCGGTCAACTTGGCTTTCTATTTAATTTTCTTCTTTAACCCTACAGGCCCATCAGTCCCCGGCAGCAGGCAGGGAAGAAGCTCCTATTCTCAGTTGTGGCCGCTCCTCTCTTCCTCTGGCTGAAAGCCCCTCCCCCTATTCTCCCCTGAATTTGGAAAATCTTCTACCTCCCGCTCGGATTTAGGTGGGGACGAGGCTGAGAGGTGCTGGAAGAAGAGCCACGCCAAGGCACGGCCTCAGAAATCCACCTCCCCGGGCAGCCCTTGGCGAAGGTGTCTGCTCCGAGGAAACTTTGCGGGGAGGAAGTGGCGGCCGAGCGGGGCTGGGCAGGCCGAGCGCCAGGTGAGGAGGCTGCGAGGACGAGGGACGCCAGGCGGGCGGCGGGCTGCTGGGTCCCGGCGGCCGAGCGCGGCGCGCGGGCTGCGCACACACACCCCCGCGCGCGCGCACAGCTCCGCGCGCACGCCCAGCCCCGCGCCCGCAGCCCCCGGCCACTGGCTAGCGCGAGTCGGGCGGCGCGAAGACCGGCCGGGGCGCCCAGGAGGGATGCCGAGGACGGGGAGCCCCGATCGCTCCTCGCCGGTTAGCGGATTGCTGCTGCCCGGCACTTCCTCACTGCCTGCCCTCAAGCCCGTCCGGCCGCCTCTCGGGTCCCTGCCCTCCCTGGCATCTCGGGCCTCTGCCTCTTTTTCCTTGACACCAGTTATTCTCCGGGGACCCTTCGTTAAGTCGCCGGACTAAAGATTAACCCGGTCCCCATCTCTCCACCCTCCAGAGTCACCTCCGCCCCTCCGATCCCGGAGCGAGCCTTGAAGTGGCTGCAGCTGCTAGCTGGGGAGCTGAGGGGCTCCCCGAGGTCCTTCGAATAGAGGAGCCTACGCATCTTCTCCTGGATACACGATCCCACTCATCCCCCCTTTCCTGCCCACTCCGTCACGTAGCACTCCCCCCCCCCCGAGGGGCCCCTGAAACTCTAGTCGATTTTTTTTTTTTTTTTTTTTTAAGAAGGAGCTGCCTAGGGATTTGTGACGCCTGGCTTTGGGAACTGGGCTAATTTACTATCTACGCTTATATTGTAAACTGGACGGTAGCAGGTGAACCGCTCTGCTCGAGAAAGGGGAGGGATTTAGGAGTCTGGAGACTCAGCCCCTTCAGCTGCCATTTCCAAGGTTTTGCACCTAGAGTAGCTGTCCAAGTCTCGGTCTAGCTCCCGTCCCAACTTCTTGGTCTCCCCTGAAAACCAGGAGGGATCGCTGGGCGCCGCCCCAGCTGGGGAGCCCTAGGCAGGAGAGCCTCCTCTCTCAGAATTGTCCCAGGCTCATTCGCTGCTCCCGGCATAGGAGGCTTCCAGCGGGAGTTTGTCGTTCCCGGACTGGGCTTCTGGAATTGCTCACCAAAAGTAAACTTTTACCCTCTGTTTGCCTGTCTGTTTGCTAACCACGGCTCGCCTCTGTGCTCTGGGAGGTCGCTACACCAGCAGAGCGTTACTCTGTCTTCCCAAGGGCTCACGAGGCTGAGAGCTGCTGTGGGTTTTTTCACTCCAGGGCTTCGAGGACCTCTGCAGCTGGGGACCTGCCTGCAGAAAGCACAAAGTTGCGCAGCGTGGAGATAGCGCCGGGTCCCCTTGCTCCCGCGCGGGGCGCGTGGCTCTGCCCGGGACTCCATTCAGACAGCTCTCTGGAACCGGGGCTCTGGACCGCCCTGCGAGTTCCCTCCGAGTTGAAAGGTGTCCGACTTTGCAGGGAAGACGGCGCCAAGAACGCCGAACGCGCGGTTGCCGAGGCGCAAAAGTGGAACAAGTGGATGATTCGGTGCAAAAAAAAAAAGAAAAAAGAAAGAAAGAAAGAAAGAAACTTGTGTTGAAAGGAGCTCTAGCAGCGCTACTCACAGCTCAGAAACGGATCCAGAGCCTTCGACCAGCTCAGAAACGCATCCAGAGCCTTCGAAGGTGAGCCCTGGCCGCGCCCACGGTCTGCGGGCCAATAGCTACCAGTTTCATGAAGGAAGCTGCTTTGGATTCGGTGCGAGCCAACTCTGGAGGATGCCCAGACCGAGAGGGATTGTCGGTTTTGGAGCGTGATGGATTGAGGCTGCCCCTCGGACACCCGGGAGCCGCTAACAACACCTCCCCGCTAACTTGCAACTGCGCAGATACTCGCAGATCCACGCTTGGGGAATCCGAGCGCGCGGGTCGGACGCGCCTGCTTTCCTTCTGATGCAGTTAAGAGAAGAGCTAGAAGCTAAACCCGGGAGCTTGCATGAAGGAGAAGTAAATAATGAATTTGGTGGTGAGATACTAAAGGATAAAGAGGCATTTCATTTTTGTGTGAATTAGTTTGCCAGGAGCAACCTTTTGGGTTTAATATTCCAAGACGTATCATGGACACTGACTTTTTGCAAAATTTACAAAAGTGGAAGATGTTCCCGGTGTTTTTGAGCCTGGTGTAAATCTGTAAATTGTCTGCTTGCCTCAAGGTGTGATGCGTCTTTGAATTTTGATGCTTATTCCTAATTAAGAAGTAATAATCGACTTCCTGGTAACGAAGTGAAGTGGCAATACTAGTTAAACTATTTTCGACAAAAGGTCATCTAGCTTATGGTTTCTGTTTACATAAGCCTATGGATTAATAATCAAATATCCTGGCTGACTATCAGACAAGAATTACAGAATAGTAATGGAAAGACTCGCTTGGTGAGAGAAAATTCAGAATTCAGAGTTGACTTCTCTTCAAAAAGATTCCGGCTTGTAATTCCTTTCCTGGTTGGTGTTGATGTGCAGGGCACTGTCTGCTGCTAATGGCTCTCTTAAGTAAACATAGACCGTTTACACATTTGATACCTGAAAACGTGTCTTATGGTTCTGAAAATGTTGTGAAAATTCATGTGCCAGCCACAGAGGAGTCTTTTTCACTTACCTTGAGCCTTTGGCTTATAGGATATGTAGGTGGCAGTGATAGCCAAGGGTATTAAATTCTTGACATTTAAGCACCATCAAGGAAGTAAAAAAGCCTGTGGATTTAATGACCCTCTTCAAGAAGCATTCACGTCTCCTCAAAAAAATGTAATTTCTTCAATGACATGATTGTTGCAAAACCGAAGTCACATTTGCTGTTTGTTATTCAAAAAAGGGGATGTGGAGATATGACTCACTCTTCCTCTCCCACTTTTCACACTTTGCTTTCATGAGGAAGAATACTTGACCATCAACAAAACAAGCAAATCTCAATGTCAGAGGATTGACCCTGTTCCCTATATCCTTAGATCAGTCTACATTATCAAGAAAAAATTATTGAGATTGAAGGTACTCCAAGAGCCCTCCAAATCCCACTACCAAATTAAAATAACTCCTTCATTGTTCTAGTGTTATATATTTCCCTATATTTTTTGACAAATGAAAATTGAGGTTAATATATGGTATCTCTTCCAGTGGAGACTTTCTTGAAGCTTTTATTTCTTCAAGATAATTGCTGTGTAAAATGTATTTTCAGAACATGTTTCTTACCAGGAGGCAGTATTTAATCTACTGGTTTATTACTTGTTATGTATTAAAGTTACTCTTTGTTTACTGGCATGCCTTCCCCACCGTACTATGAGCTCTGGAAGCAAGGATGGTGTTGTATACATAACTGTTCCCCAACAACTAATACAGAATCTATCACAGAATACATGCATATAATAATGTTGGGAACAATAGTGAAAGCTACCGTTTACTGAGTAACTACGATATGATGTTATTTCTGTAAGTTTTTTCAGTTGATCCTCTTCACAATCCTCTTACCTAAATTGTATATCCTCAAATTATGGGGAAATTTATGCTTATGTAAATTTACCCAAGATCACAAAGCTATTTTCACAAATGAGTTGGGATTAGAATCTATATGTGCCCAACTCTGAAGCCTAAACTATTAACCATTCTGCTCTATTCAAATAGCTAGGCACCACATTTTCAATTTCCAAGGTTAAATGGAATTTATATATATATTTAATGCCGAATAAAAGACTGTCAAATTTAGAATAAATTCTTAAGCACTTATGCAGTCTAATCAATATCAACTTAAGTGTAGGAATATTGAAACAATATAGTTCTCATGTTAAACTATGATACTGTCTTCCAGGTGTTATTGCCATGAGAATGCCAAATGCTGAGTTGTAAGTTTTTTTTTGAAGGAAGGGAGATTGGGCCACTATGAATTTAAAGTAAAAAAAAATAAAAAAAAAAAAACCTCATCATTGTTTACTTCCATGTGATAATCCTTGTGTTAAAAAAAAGAATAGAAAGCTTCAGTTATACAAGACGAATAAGTTGTAGAGATCTGCAATTCTGTGCCTATAGTTAATAATACTGTTAATAATACACTTACCAAGTTGAGAGTAGCTCTCATATTAAGTGTTTTTAGCCAATTAAATAATAAAAATAGAGCCCGAGAGCACAGAGGACACTGACTATAGGATGGCATAGGAACATGCTACACATATGTACTTGTCATTTCTGGAGGGTTACATTACAAAACATTCTTTAAGTCTTGTATCGTTACAGTACAGATACAGTACATCCATCCCACAGGAGACTATGTTGCTATGGAAAAGAATAAGGAAGTTTTTTTCATACTGACATAGAAAGCCAACATGATATTTTTAGGTGGAAATAGCAGAGAAAACACCAGAAATTAATAAAAGTAGTTAGCGTTAAGGAGTAAATGGGCAAATGGTATCAAAGGTTGAGATAAGACTTTATGTGTGTATGTAGTTGGAACCATGTGAAAATTTTCCCTATCAAAAGAAAAAAAATGTTCTTAAGGAATCACATGGAAAGAAGAATATAACAGATACATCTTCTCCATTACTGAAAAAAAAAAAAAAAAAGTTAAAAAGATAGATGAATGGAAGGTGTAAGAGAACCTGGCCTGTGGTACATTTATTCATTCGCTCTCTTTACCAGAGAGAAACCTTGGGGCAAAGAGCAAAGGGAAGTGTCTTAGTTAGCCCAGGTTGCCATAACAAAATACTACAGAGTGAGTGACTTAAACAGCAGAAATGTATTTCTCATGGTTTTGAAGTCTAAGATGTACAGGATCAAGGTGTCAGGTGATTCAGTTCCGGGTAAAAGCTCTCTGCCTGACTTGTACTGTCACCTTCTCTGTATGTCCCCATGTGGAATTTCCTTGATGAGTGCATATGGAGAGAGAGAGAGT
Organism: Canis lupus familiaris; assembly: GCF_011100685.1. Taxonomy (NCBI): domain Eukaryota; kingdom Metazoa; phylum Chordata; class Mammalia; order Carnivora; family Canidae; genus Canis; species Canis lupus. Next base: position 47,359,046 of record NC_049232.1, read on the forward strand.
TCCTTCTTCTTATAAAGTCACTAATTCTATCATGAGGGCTTCCTAATTAAGTCTAATCACCTCCTGAGTGCCCCACCTTTAAATACTACACTGAAAGTTAGGGATTCAACGTGTGAATTTGAGGAAGGACAGAGTACAAACATTCAGTCTATAGTAGGAAGTGACCAAGTTTAATCTCCTTGTCAATTGGACTTCCTCTGGATAAATAGACTAACAATATTTACTAGGAAAAAGAGGTCTGTCATTGAAGTGACTTTAGTTGGATGTCACTAAGGATTACTTTTAACAAATAGAACCGAGGTCTACAGGCATGGCTCCCTGGAGAATGTCTTGTAGGCTGTCTGAGGTAAAAAAAACGGACATGTTTCATCATTTAAATGCTGCTCACAGCGTGAGAAACTGTACACACGTCACTTACTGTTCTGGGCTAGAGTAACACGTCTGTTATATGAAGGAAAGACCTGGAGAGCCAACTTGGTGAACCCATTATTCATATCCTTGAAATTAGTTTATGTTGATACTGCTTATGATCTCTGATTCATAACAGTCTGATTTGAAAAGTCCAGTCCTATGAATTGCTCAAAAAATTGCAGACTTAATTCAAATTGTAACCAAACTTTACTAAACATTTTTTATGTATCAGGCACGATCCTAAGATAACTAGATTCATGTCTTCATTTAATACTAACAGCAAAACTACTAAGTATTATCTTCATTTTATAGATGAGAAAACAGTCACAAAGAGGGCAAGTGACCTTGTCGTGGTCACATTGCTAATTAAGTTAGGCAAAGTTTGAACCTTGACTGTCTTGATTTGGAGTCCAGCTCCTTAACCTGCACTAGAAGGTTCTGTGTTATCTCTAAAGCTTGTTAGAGCAGGACTTGGATGTACCATTCATCACAGACTTCCTGGACCACACATCGTACATGGCCCTTGATTGGGTAAAAAACAGAGGAGAGAGATGTACAAATGGCAATAACATTAACCAAATATCCCCTGTGTGCCATGCACTGTGCTAGTTACATAATATACATGAACTTATTTAATTATCAGAAAAACCCCCATGAATTGGGCAACATTACTGTTTTTCTAACCATCAGTGTTAAGCTAATCATTTCCTCAAAGCCTCACAGTCATTAAGTACAGGACCAGGATTTAAACCCAGACTTATTGCTTTCAACCATTATGTCACAATACCATACCTTAAAACTATTATTTTAAACTATAATGCTGTGTTTGCAAGAAAGTCACTTGCTTAAAATTCAATAACCACTCTAGCTTTTCCAATTCAAAACACATGCTACAGTAAAATAAACAGGAACTAAGCACAGACTTGGAATAAATCTGTCTCTAAGCAGTTGGAGTGTTTTGCTGAAGGAACTACATACAGTCAGTGATTTACCCTTTGCCATCCTCCTAAGGCAAGTTGAGTACCCTTGTGACTATTTTTGACATTTTTTTGACAAGGGAGGAAATCAGACAAGGTAATGTGGTCAGGAAAAAAAAATTCCTCTCTGTACAACTTTGCCCCATTTTATTTTTTATACCAAAGTGGTGCTTATTTTCTTAAACTGTCTCGCTGTCAGTTAGTGAATTCATAAAACCATCACATAACATTTCAAAATGGCATTCTCTGTTGCACATTAGAAGAAGGAAATAACCAATAGAAAGCTTTGACTTTTACCCTAATTCAAATTTATCTTTCCCTTAAATCCTAAACATAAAGCAGGGTTTAGAATGGGAGTTGACACATGAGCCAGGGTCATTATCTAGGGGCCAGCTATTGGTGGGGCTAATATAGCAGACCAGACAGTTTAAAACTCACCCTGACAAAAATGGTCACCTCATAAATAATTTTTCTCTGAGTTCATGCATTTCTGTGTACTGGTTCATGCATTTCTGTGTAGGAGTCTGGAGTTAGACTTTTTGCGTTTGAATTCTGGCTCAGACCTGCTAGTTGCTCAGACTCTTCCAAGGATAATCAAAGGTCCCACAGCAGCACATAGAAAGACCCTGCAAATCATTTTATGGGACATAGGAACAGGAGAAAGGCCAAGAAGGAAACTCTGGGACTTCTATGCAGAGGAATACCTCCTAAGCAGAATCTCAAAGGACAAGTTGTCAGTAGCCTGAATATAAACTGAGAGGCACAAGCCACCCAAAGTTTTCAAAAATTGGTTGGGGGCTGGAAGGAGGTGGGAAAGAAGAGAGGAAAGAGAGAGAGAGAGTTGGTTACCTTTGGGATAACTGCAGAGCAACAACTCCCTCCCCGTACCTCAGAATGTTACTATATTTGAAGATAAGAGTAATTAAGTTAAAATGAAGCTGTTAGGGCCGAACCGAATCCAATCTGACTGATACCCGTATAAGACGAGGAAATTATGACACAGAGAGAGACATCAGGGGCTCATATGTATGAAATCACAAGATTGCAATCATCTGCAAGCCAAGAAACAAGGTCTCAGAAAAAAAACCTTGATCTTGGATTTTTAGCCTGAAGAACAAGGCAAATATACATTCTATAGTTTAAGACACCCAGTCTGTGTTTTTTTCTTAGCAAGCTAATACAGAGGGAAAGATCAGCAAAGAGCTGGTACTGGAAAAGTCACCCTGAAGCCGGCAGTTGATAAGACTCGCCTGCTACAATTAGGTTACAAAAACAACATTTGCGAAAATCTTGGACAAATTATTTTCAAAATCTTGGGGTAACATTAATAAACTTATTCTCATAAAATCCCTTTAGAGAAAGAAGAATGAAAGAGGGGAAGACTGGGACAGTTGGCAATTATAGACGTGGCCTGAACTAGGACAATAAAAATAGATATGGAAGAAAGTAGTTTCCAGAAGGATGAAGAAGGGGGGAATGATAGAACTTAGGGATTGATGTGTGGCAGTGGAGATGGAGAAATACAGAACCAAATGATAGTTTTTCAACATAATAAACAAGGAAGGAGTGTGTTTGTTTGTTTGTTTTTACTATTTAAACTATTAGGTAGTTAAAAAATGACAAAGCATAGTTAGTGTGGCAAATACAAATGAATACACAAAAAGGTCAAATACAAACATTAAATAGTCACATAACAAAACAATGTGAAATATGCTTTAAGGCAGTATGCAGTTAAGTACAATGTTTATTTTTAAAAAGTAGGTGCTCTGAATATGGAGAAGTGAGATTCCACAAATGGATTTCTAAAAATTGGAGCTGGTTTCTCAAGGACTTAGAATTCAAGAATATAAGGTGAATGGAGAGATACAGAAAATGACCAAAAATTAGATGAACCAAGATACGGTGAGACCGTGAAAAGGATATTCATCCAAGAAATAAAATGGAGGTTGGACAAAACAATTAGTGAAAAAAATATAATTGGAAGTAGTTTTGAAACTAAATTTGAATGATATTGTAAGGAGTTTTGAATCCTGGGATGAATATGGGGATTACATTATCCTGATTATATTGGAGATGCATAAGTTACTGTCATTAGTAAGGGCTAAAGTTCAGTTGTGAATAACATCATTACTTAACTCATTACTTAAACAATATACTTTATTTCTTTTGTAAGAAAGAAGTCTGTGTTCAGTTGTAACTTGTGTGGTGGTTGTGCTACACAGAGCTTCCATTTTCACAAAGGTCATTGGATCACAAAGGTCATTTTGTGATCCAAGAAGTCAGCTGAAATCCCAGTCATCAAGTAGAGTAGGATGGAGGAAGGGGAAAAGGCAACTTCAAGGATGTCCCCATAGAATACTTTGGCTAACGAATCTTCACCCAGACTTTAGCCACTTGGGCACGAGAACAATAAAGCAGAATAGGGAAAATGTTCTCTTTTAGCCACATGGCAATATGTCTCACTGTTAATTAGAGATCACTTACCAAAAAGCTAAAGAGAAAATGAATTTTCAACTTAGAGGCTGTCCATTCTGGGCCACTGGTTATTTTTGGGCTTAAGTTCATTTTAATAGAATAATTGAAGAGGTGTCTTCTTGTGATTGTCCTTAAATTTCTCTAGATTTTTTCTGTTTTACTTTTTGTGTTTTGTCTCAAATTATAAGCATTTTTTTTTGTTTTTCCTAAATTTTATCTTGTGTAACTGGTATCAAATACTAATATTTTAGAATATTTTGGTTGTACATACATGTAAGTGCAAAAATAGTTTTTGAAATGTTTTCATCTAATAGTGTTTGATTGTGTGAATAATATAATCTGAAGTCTAGAAGAATGAAATCTTGTATGACAACGCCGCATAGAGCCCATGATATTACAAAGTGGCACCAAAGTGAGTTTTTGTCACCTTGAAAATTCATAGCTTCTAAAATATTCTAATTTCTTTTTCATATTCCTATGTCCACAGAATTATATTATTAATAGAATATAATTCTGAGAAAATCGTTGCTAAAATTTTATCCTAAAGTTGCTGAAATTTTATACTAGAGCCAGTAACTTAGCATAAAATATCAATGAAAAATTTAACCATTACATTGAATATTGTATAACATACCTCAACCCTCTGCCAGTGGGCGCTGGGTTTTCTAAAGCTTTGCAAACATCAAGAAGACAAAGTATAGCTTCTATTCCAAGAAATGTACTGACAGTAAGATGAATGTGAGTCTTTCTGAAAGAGTGCCAACTCACAAGTGTTCTTAGTGGAGAGATAAAGCAACATAGTGATAGACTCAGTTGCTGACTGTTTTGACAAATATCAAGAAAGCAATGGCCCACTCGCCCAACAGAGTGATTTGTTGAAAGCAAAAAAGAACACATGATAAAATTTTAGTAAATGCTTTTTATTTATTTTTCTTGGATACAATTTCCTTGGCTTTCTTTTTTTTTTTTTAATAAAAAAGCTTTTCAAATGAATGCTAAGTAGGCTTCTATTGTATAAACAATAGATACAGAGAGGGTAGTACTTGTTTTAGCTTCATGGTCAAGTTGATCAACAGTATCCTAGAGACCACTTATTTTCCTTTGTTTCTCACTATACTTCAAATTGTTGAATGAAAACATAATTCACAAAGTTTTAAATGGCAGGTGACCTTATTACTAAAGAGATTATGATATGCTCTTTGCTTCCTCCACAATAATTATAATAGGACAACTTGGTCTAACAGTACTCAGATAATTTTCATCAAGAATTGGTTATGAGAGGGAGGTACTGGGTGGCTCTGTCAGTAAAGTGACCAACTCTTGATTTCAGCTCAGGCCATGATTGCAGGGTCATGAGATAAAATCCCATGATTCTCTGCCTCTGCTCCCTGCTGGTTCATGCTCTCTCTCTCTAGAAAAAATAAAAAATAAGAATTGGTTATGGGATGTGTGAGAGAGATTAATGATTGACTATATGAAATACAGAATAATCTAAGTGATCCAGGAATGAATTAACTGCAATTCTTAAGCAAAATTATACTGTACTCTACTTATCCAAAAGGACAATCAAAAAAGAGGAAAATCAGGTAGACAGCAGAAATTTAACAGATAAATTTATTTGGTTGGTCTAGAATATTCAGCACAGTACCATGTATTTTCACTACTGTATATTTGTACCTACATAAGACCACAGTTTCATATAGTTGTATTAATATTATTTTTAAAATTTTATTAATATTAATCCTTGGCTCATGACATACCTTATCATTGTTCTAAAAAAGGTCTACCTTTAAAACAGTGTAATTACATAGCTTTTTTTCTCTAAGAATGTAATAGACAACCATAAATCCATTACCTATAAAAAAAAGTTGGGATCTTACAAATAATTTAACTCTAGGAATGTGTCCTCCCATCCTTTAACCAACCTATCCTCCCTCACCTTCCCCAATATCATATTAAGTCTTATATTCATCATTCACTTTCCTTGTTATTCATTTTCCTATATCTATTTATTCTAAAGATAATTTAATCTATTTGTTTAATTTTATGGAAAACTGTGTTTAAATTTTGGGGACTAATATTATATATATTGCAGTCTGGCTGTAGTTCATTTCTTTTGATTGCGGTTTTATATGAATGTACCACAATTTATCTACTTTCCCATGATGGACATTTAGGTGATTTCTGTATTTTTGCTATTGTGAATAATTCTATGAACATTCTTGTATGTATCCCCTGCTGTAGTTACACAAGTGGATTGTTGAATCAAAGAGGATAGGCTTGCTCAACAATATAAGGGGATACTGAATTCATTTCCAAAATGTTTGCACAAATTTACATTTGTAGCAGCAATATACAAGATATCATGTGGATATACAGCATCTCCAATATGAGGTATGTCAGACTTTCATTTTTGCCAATCAAAATGATCTATAATGATACTTTTGTATGAAAATTTATTTCATTTCTGTGATCAGTTATGATTCTCATCATCTCTAGATGTGTGTTAGTATTAGTATTTCTTTTTCTGTGAAATGCCTAGTTATATCCATTGCTCATTTTTTTAGTGGGTTGTTTGTACTCCTCTTATTGATCTGTAGTTCTTTATATATTCTTAGATCTGTTTTTTGTTGTTGTTGTTTTGTCAGCTCAAAAAAGTCCTCCTCACTTGTTAAGTTTCACCTGTAACTTTACTCTTCTTCAATTTTTGTTACCCTGAAATGTCCTTGATAAAATTATGAAAGCTTTGTTAAAAAGGAACTAAACCACTAAATTCATTATGCCTCTTATGAATGGGACATTTAATCTGCTTTAGCAGTCTTAAAAAAAAAAGCCACATCAAATATCATGACATTGTATGTTTTATTTAGCTGAGAGATGATCAAAGATAGATTAGTGCTATAATAAATAGAAATCAATCATTACTGGCTGCCAACTCAGGCAGGAAACACGTATAAATACTAAAAATTTCTATGATTGGATCCGTAGTTTAAGAATGTTACCACGGTTACTCTAACTTGTACAAAGATAGTTTTGCCCCAAATAAAATATTTTCAGAGAGGATACATGTTTATTGCTTCTATAATAGAACATTGCTTCCATTACTGCTTGTTATGGATAATTATGTCCCCTGAAATACAGCAACTGCATACAGTAATATTTGGAAACAACATTGATGGTTTTGTGCCATTTAACTTAACCATAGCATTAGAAAGGAAATCTTTGGGGTTTACATTTGGACTTGGAAATGTAACTTCTACTTAACTATTTCTCCCTGGGCCATTAAATCTTTAGGTCTTTTGAGAACTAATTTGAAAGAATTTACCAGAATTCTACTCACAAAACTTTCAGTCCTTTGTACATTTCAAGACACCCTCCTTCCTGTTACCCACATCTGTACTTTGCACACCTAAGATTTCTTTCTCTTTCTTCTTATCTACCATTGGTTTCATACTTACCTAGATAATCAGAAAACTCATCTTCTCATAAAATTTCAAGCTTCCTCATCCAGATGGTACTATAATTTGTATTTATTTTCTTTATTCGATATCTTAAAGTTTCAGGAATGAATTTATAATAGATATCAATAAGAGTAAATACATTTTGAGAAAAACATTAAATAGGAAAGAGAAATCTGTAACAGCTCCCATGCTCTTAAATGAAAATTCACGATTAGCAGACACTAATTTATCTGGTTTTATGATGTGTGGTTCATTTATCTTAAGGATTACTTCTCAATTTGTTAAGGAATTAATTTTTCCCATTCTTCTTTAATTTTAACTATAATAACCTGTAGTATCATTTCTCTATTTTAAAACCACTATGAAAAAGAAGTTCTTGCTCTATGTTGTTTGAAAGAATATGCATCCCTATAGGAATGCAGATGCAGCATATTCTTTCATACAATATTCCTGCCTTTCTTGATAAAGTTAGTCATCTTCCAATCTTCCATCAATGCTGTCTCTATATCTTATGCATGCATCTCTTGTTATCCTTACTGTTTACTATTATAATGTACTTGTTTGGGTGTTGGACTCCTAGACAGATTGCCTATTGAATTCTGTGAGGGTGGAGATAAAAGGGCATTTGTATTTGTTTCTCCACTTCCTAGAAAAATCATTGGCACTTAGTAGGTGCTTGGTGAATGTTTAAATAACTCCCTGACATACTAAATGGATGTGTACCTGGTATTTTATATTAGACTTGTCTTTAGCATTCTAGTATTCTAATATATAAAGTGCTGACATTTTTTATTTATTCATATTAATGGAAATACTTGCTCATGATCAAAACTCTATTTTATCTAATCATGTCACTAACCTATACTAATAAGAAGGGTCAGAGCTACACATGATTAGAAGAGCCTTATATGCCATGATTTGGGTCACTAATGTTCATTTATATACAGTGATTTATGAATTGGTAAATCTAATGGTTTCTAATACCATTCAGACTGGGAAGACCTCCTTTCAAATGCCATACTTTATAATTTCTTACTCTTTCATTGTTTATTCTGCATGTGTTAGGTCAGGAAAATGGCAGGGCCTAAAAATAATATAGTTGATGTGCTGCTGGTGATCTTACAGTTTGGCAGAGGCAGAGTATTTTGTATGCAGAGTTTTCTCAAACCTTAGTGGAGTTTATATGAGATATGCCTATTTTGTTCATAATTGATGCTGTGAAAATCTGAACACTTAAATTAATCAGTTTCTTCTTTCTTTAAAGTGTCCATCTTTTGTTCTCATCTTGCAATCATTTAATTATGACTCACTTCTAATTGCCTTTCCGCTTCTGCTTAGCTGTGCATATCCCTTCCATCACCAGTATAGCAACTTGCAGAATACCAGCTTCAGTTGTAAAGGGATTTAAATGGTGAGTTCATAGAATTACATTATCAAAGTACTTGTAAATGTGACTTCAGGGCTACCCTTAGAAAACTCTGAGAAATCATAGAGGACGTGAGACCGATTAAAAAGGGAAACTAGCAAATGTTTTGCTTTGCTAAAAGGCAGCAAGGATGAATCCTGAAAAATACAGTTGGCTGAGTGAGGTTATGGTCATAGAAAAAAGGTACTTTTTTAACCAAATTATTTATAAGAAAATTTAGAAGAGTATAGGGAGCATGAAAAATCTACATATATTGTCTTATATTGAGTGAACATATTTTTTAAATAAGAGAGAGGCTGGTATGTCAGGTTAAAACATAATAAAGGTATATTTTATTTTGATAAAAGCAATCCCAATGACCTCAGTTTGGATAAAATAGCTAAATTTTGTCTGGATTCAAAACTGGTAGTGTAACCATGTTCAGTTTTTTGTTGTTGTTGTTAACAACCCAGTATGAAGCTCAGGAGAGAGCTGTAGTCAACTGACTTAATTTCTGTCTTTTTTTTTTTTTTAAGCTCAAATTCTATTCATTTCCCAGGACCGAAGTATATAAGGAGTGTGGATAACATAGAACATGTAAAGGAGATAGATGGCACAAAAGACATTGCCAAAAAAAAAAAAACCCTAGAATCCAGAATGAGAGATATTTGGTCACATCTTCATTCCTGTTGAAATCCAACGAGAATTCTAGGTCCAGCCTGTATGCTAAAAACATCAGCTACATAGGGAAGAAATGCTCTGGCAACTTTTCACTGGAGGGGACATCTGTGTTTATCCTGACTGATGATGCAATGTGGTTACAACACATTTAACATAGTCTTCAGCTGCTTCAAAAGGAACATGGATTCAGGTTTACATGAAGTAAAAGCCACAAAGAAAAAGCTGCTAGGGGCGCCTGGGTGGCACAGTCGGTTAAACATCCAACTCATGATTTCGGCTCATGTCATGATACCAGGTTTCTGGGATCCATCCCCACAATCAGATCTGGCTCTTCAGGGAGTCCACTTCTCCTTCTGCCCCTTCCCCACCCCTGCTCCTGCGCTCTCTCTCCAAAATAAATAAGTAAACTCTTCCAAAAAAAACAAAAAACAAAAAACAAAAAAGCTGCTACTGAGACCACATCAGAATTGTTTTCTTAAATTATCTGCCACATTTTTAGATGTATATTGTCAATTACAAAGAATATGACACATACACTGTTTCCTAAAATATGAACAAGTCTCACGTCAAAAAAAAAAAAAAAAAAAGAAGAAGAATCTAAGTGTTCCATGGTAGAAAATACTTTAGGAAGGTAGAGTTAATCAAAACAGAAAAAGTTTCTTTACAGAAGGACATCTCAAATTTTGCTAAGGTGACTGGTGACTTTTTTAGGAGAAGTTCATAAAATGCAGCATTTTCCCAAATTATATGACCACAGTGTTCCACAGAATACCTTTAAAAAAAAAAAAAAAAAAAACCCTGGCCAAAGAATATAGCACTGTAGAAGAAATAATGTTTGTAAAGAAGTAGTATGTTTGTAATGTAGAATGTTTGTAAAGAAGTAGTAAATTTGTTCCATTCCCTGTTTCCAAGGGACAAGAACCAGGTAACGAATTTCAGCCTTAATGTAAGAAAAATAAAAGATATTCTTACAATTATATTCAAAAGATTGAATAACTAACTACCTGCAGGTAGGATGCTGAGAAATTGGGCGACATGACATTTGAAGTCAATGTCAACACTCAAATTGATGATATTTGCTCCAGGAAGCACTGCCCACTGCCATTTGTAAAGATCAGATATCCCGTGTTCCTAGATTTAAGGAAGGCCTCAAGACCTGTGAATTCTGCTTTCAAAAATATACCTTGAAAAAGGCTGATGACTATATTTTTTGTTATGGAGTATGTTGCCAACATTTCTCTGTAGATTCCAGCAGTTTCTTCCTAAATGTTCTCAAGTGTTCACACTTGGATTTCCTTCCTTCACTGCTCCCACTCTGCTCCATCCCTTCTGCAAACAACTAGAGCAAATTTTGGAAACTACACCAGATTATGCCATATCTAGTCAGCTTATACTAGCCTCTAGTTATCCTAGCCTTCATTCTGTTCCTGATCTTGTAAGGTTTTTATTCCTCTTTCTGGGGTAATTTCCCCCAGGAGTTTCTCATGACCTGCTCACCTCATTCAAATATTACCTCTCCAGAGAAGCCCTTCCAGTTCTCTCTCTATATAAAACTTCTTGCATTCCCTTGTAAACCTTCCTGCATAATCAACTTCCAAGCCTGTGATTTTTATCTTGTTTTATTTTTTTAACATGTATTTGGCACATTTTTGGTCTATCTTCCCCAATGGAATCTAAACTCAAGAAGGTAGGGATTTGTTACCACTTTATTCATTTTTCTTAGAGCAGTGCCTTTTGGAGAGTAGAATGCTAAGTATTATTCGTTTCAATAAATGAATATATAATAGTTTATTTTTAAAAAGTAATTGAGGTAAGAACATTATTTTTAGATAAGGTAGCTATAGAATTACCATAATTACAGAATGTTACAGCTAAATTAATATTGCTAAATGAGCTAAAATGCCAAATATGGGTTCTTTAAGTCCTTTTAAAGGAGTCTATATGGCATGATCAATTTTTTTTTAAGTTGGTTCAGAATATAAAATAGGCGGTTGTTTACAATCCACATCGCAACAAGTTGCTAAGGTAACTACAGTATGACTAAAGCATTTCATCACTTTAATAATTGTATAGATTTTCAGTAAGCAGCACACAGACATATTAAGTAAGATGTATCATTGTGTAAATTACTTTAGTCTAGAAACCAAGCTTCCTAGCACATATTTACAGGAGGTGCTTTTCAAGGACATTACCTCGTAAGGAGAAAAAACTAAACATGCCTAAATATTAATAAATATGCCATTCATAGTACAAAGTTATTTTCCAAACCTTATCTTCACAATTTCATAAATTGAAAAATGTACAAATTAGCAATTTGACTAGAATTTTTCCTAATATACTATGTCAAATCTAAAAGGCTTCAAAATGACATTGTGCAGAACATTGTTTAGATGTTTTTACTTTATAAAAAGAGATTTGCACTCATTATTACCTAACTTGGTAGGGACTATTATTAATCATACTTTACACATGAGGAAACCAAGACAAGGAGAGGTTAAATCACTACTCTTCTCAGAGACCCCCTTCACCCTAGCTGCCTCAAAGTAGAGTAACAAAGTTTAAGGGTTTTTTTTTTTTTTTAATTTTATTTATTTGAGAGAAAGTGCACTGGCAAGCAGTGGGGAGGGGCAAAAGAAGAGGGAGAGGCAGAGGAAGAGGGAGGGACAGAGAAAGAGGGAGGGGCAGACACCCTGCTGAACAGGGAGCCCTACCTGGGGCTCGATCCCAGGACAAGGTAGCTGCTTAACCCACTGAGGCACCCAGGAAGCACCCCAGTTTAAGGGATCTTAATTCCCAGGTCTGTGCTCTTAATCCCTAGATTATCCTGTCTCCTTTTTAAATATTTCCTTAACTAGATACTGAGGATACAAGCTGCATTCTCCTTAGATTAGTTGCTAGAGAAACCACAACTCTGCTACATATGTATTCAAGGTAACAGTACAATGGAATAAGCATGTGAAGGAAAGAGGAATGGGAGAGGTCACTTTGAACAATGGACAAGGGCACATTATGATATTAGGATCCATTGGAAGACATGATATTTGCATGGTCTAAGATCTGGTTCTCCTTGCTCTTTGCCAATTGACTTGACACACATCCATTAGCTGGTTGGGCTACTCAGGATCCATGCACCAGTGATGTCAGAACTCAATCAGATAAATCAAATATAGAAAGCATATGTTCCTAACAGGTCCCACACCATCAAACAGGACTGGGGAGAAAACAGTGCTGCATGTGTCTTGGACCAAGAAATCCTAGATCCCAGTTTAAGATCTTTGAATTCTAAATAGAATGGGAACAAACACCTGGGAAACTCAAACTGGGGACCTAGAATTATCCATCTTCATTTACAAGATTCTTTAAAAAAAATTGATTAAAACAGCAGCAGCAGTGGCAGCACTTATTTTATAAATGGTAACTAAATGCAGGATTTAGATAAATGTGATAGTTACATATCTATATACTAAAGACAAAAGTCCCCCCCTCCCAAAAAAAAAAAAAATACTAGCCTCCTACTCATCAGCTCATTTGGACTGATATTTGGTTTCCCAATAATAATTCATTGCTTGTCTAAAAATCGAAAAGGAGGGTAAGTACTGGCTTCCTACTCTTAATGAAAAGTTTCTGGAGCCCACTTCTAGCAAGCATTTTTGTAGGTGTTAAAGTTTATCCAGTATCTAACATTTTAAAGTAATCATAATGCTTTGTCTAGGTAGCACTTAACAATTTTCCAACATCATATACGTTTTCTTATTAGACTCTCACAATTCTCAAAGCTGTTCAAAAGACTCAGAACCTAGCTTATGAGTAGAAAGGCCAAGACCAAATTCAGATTTTCTGATTAGCAGCCCTATGTGTCTTTAAAATTTCTTTGTAGTTCCAGAAAACATACTCACTTGAGGAGTCTCTTCTTGGCTTGAGAAAATACTTGACTAAGTGACACTGAGTAATCAATTTATCTATATTTCTTATATCAGATACATCATGAATATGTTAGTCTTGCCACATTCAGTAATGAAGAAGGAACACTGAATTAAGGAAGAATGGAGCCCCACTTAAGTAACTAAACTTTGTGACTTTCAACCATCCCTGGCCTCAGTATTCTTACGTACAAATGTGGATGAAGGACCAAGTAATCCCTGAAGTCATTAATGGCCTAATCTTAAATTATGGTGTAAATCATCATAATAGATAGTTGGGAATATTATACATTTTTAATATCCATGTCTTTTACTATCAAGTATGCTGGAAATTTTCTGAATGCTGAAGGTTTTATTTTCCCGAAGATTCTTTTTCATGTTCTAAGAATTTCCAGGGTCATAATACCCAGTTTAAATTGTTTTGGTAACTGTACAATGGCAAGAATTATTCTCTACCATAGAGACTATAGATTCACAGGTGTTTTTATTGTGAAAATATTTAATGAATTTTTTTAAATTTTGATAACTTTATTTGATTTTCTTTCTTTCTTTCTTCTTTCTTTCTTTCTTTCTTTCTTTCTTTCTTCTGCTATTTCTTTTTGGGTGAATTCTCAAGGAATGCAAACCTTTGATCATAATAGGCTAGTCTGTAAAATAACATACAAGAGAGTCAAGAAGGAGTATAAGAGGAATATGTCCTTCATGGCAGAACACAGAGTATCAGTTGAGTTTTGAAATTTGTCTCAAAACAGATTAAAAATCTGAAATATTTCATCAATGTAGAAATGAAGAAGAAACTATAAGTCCTATTTCTAACATGTCCAAGTAATGCCTATATGCCAGCCCCTACACAGACACAAACACATGTTCGCGCACACATAAGCACACACATTTGGGCTATGGTCTGAATATGCCAATACTTTATGAAATTTTAGGAACAGCAAATTTTACTCTGATGTGGACTCTTGGGGAAAGTCTGCTTATTTTCTGTATTTTGTTTTACTCTGTCACAATATTGTTCAATGGGAAAGAGAGTGTCAGTTACTCGTAAGAATTTGACTATCTCTCTGTATACCCAGAATAACATAGTTTACATAATGTATGTAATTAATGATTGGGATAGTGGAAAAAACACTGGAGATAGAGATAGAAATTCTAAATTTGTTGGGGCCCCTGGATGGCTCAGTCTGTTGAGCATCCAGCTCTTGATTTCGGATTGGGTCATGATCTCAGAGTCCTGGGACGGAGCCCAAGTAAGATTCTCTGCTCAGGGTGGGGAGTCTGCCTGAGGATTCTCTCTCTCTCTCTCTCTATCTCCCTCTGCCCCACCCTTTCAAATAAACAAACAAATCTTAAAACAAAATTCTGAATTTGATGTTGTATATCATTTTATAAGTCTCTATATATTCATATATGAAATAGGAACAGTAATATCTGCCTAACAAGGCTGCTCTGGGAGCAGGGAAAGTTTATCTTAGCTATTGTAGAGAACAAAGCTGCCTACAAATATTGGGTATTATTCTTATTATGGACATAATAGGTATAAATAAATCCTCCTTAAAAATTTCTTCTTTAAATAAAGCAAAAGTAAAATTCAAATGTTCTTCTATCCTCCTTAGTCGCTCTTTTATTCCAATAAAGTGGATGACTACAGAAGGTAGAATAAGATAAGAATTTTGGTACTGTTTGCTAAGTCTCAGAGTGAAGTCTCCACAACCCTGGTTTCTATCATAGCATTAGAAATTGATGAAACATCTCTCTTTTATTTATTTAATACATACGTTAAGTAACAGAATTCTGAGCTCATTGTCAAGCTGAGAAAGAGTTTGTGCAGTATTGTACCGGGTACTATGGATTAGGGGCAGTGATGTGCTGATAAACCAGCTCTCTAAAAAAGTGAAATAATAATAACAACAATAACAGTAAATAATAATAATAGTACAATCCTGATTTGTAGCATTTTTCAATGTCCATGGCCTAAGTACTCCCACTATGGCCAATCTCAAGGTGCCACTGTGACATCAGCAAAAGTGCAATTGGGAACAGAGGTGTTGAGAGGAGATGATAAACAATCAACTCTTCAAAGCCAGTGAGAGTCCCTGGCTTCTGATGGGCCTCTGACATTTGTTCTGACATCTGGTAAGTTTAAGCAATTTAAAATATATATTTAATAGAAGTGCTTATGCCCTGCTTTCATTTCCATAAGCTTGTATAATATTCGATATAAATTATGAATTTCATCTTTTTTTTCATTTATATTTGACAGGGAAAATGAAAAATTCAACGTTGCCAGGTTAAAATGGTTCTGAGTTCAAAACATAAATGCCTTTTCATCTTTCCTGTCTCCAAAGGGGGGGGGTGGGGGAAGAGTTGACTAATTCTAGCTGCAGGATTGCTCAAGAAAGAAGGCCATGAATGACAGAGGACTACCTCTGTGGACTCTTTATTGGGAACACTAACTCCCAATGGGTTGTGTCAGCAACTGTAGGAACTACATAAAGCATAAGCTTGATTTTAGTTCCATGATAGATGAAAACAAGAAGCAGCATATTTTGTTATTTCCCAAAGTCTATAAATATGATCCATATTAATATCAATTTTATCAGTGGAGAAAACCTAATATCTCCCTTTATAATAGAAATGTAGAATCCCCTGATAATGACATTAAAAGAAGTAATTAAATCAACATCATAATGATTTTATTTGTTTTCAAAACATTCAAACAGCAGATGAAATGTGGTTGAAAGAGCATTTAAAATAAATATTTTGGGTAGTATTTGCAATGCTCGATTAGCAAGAAATAGAGATTTCATATCAAAATACCCATAATTTAGCTAGAGCTTCATGACATGTGCTGGCCAGAACACTTGACTAGGAGAAAAGGAATTCTGGTTTTAGGGCTGGTTCTAATGCTACCATTGACTATGTGATTAGATCATGATCTAATGTCTCTGTGCTTCCCTTCCTCCTTTTGTAAAGTGGCAGACAGTATTAATTTAAATTGATGCATCCAATCGTCCTTTCCAATTCAAAATGCCTTAAATTTATCAATTATGGCATTTACTCACAAATTCTTTCTCTGCGTCTAGCTTAAAAGTTTTCGAATTTACAAAGAAACATTTTACTCACAAATTCTTTCTCTTCATCTAGCTTAAAAGTTTTTGAATTTACAAAGAAACATTTTAAACTCTCATTCTTTTCAATGTCCCAATTGTACAAAATGATTAAGTTGTACAATTTTTCAATTTACATGATTGAACTCATGTAAGTGAATAAACTATATGTACAAAATATTAAGTTACATAATTCAAATTTTATTCCAGGATGAAGTTTCCATCCAGTATACTCTCTTTTCTAAACAATAACTACTAAAAAAAGAAACTTTAAGTTTAAAAAGGTAATTCAGTCAGCCCTTCTGCTAGATTGAACTGGTCTCCACAAAATTTTTATGTTGAAGTTCTAACTTCCAATGCTAACTTCCAATATCATTGTTTTTGGGGAAAGGGCCTGTGAGGAGGTGGTAAAGGTTAGATGAGGTCATAAAGTAGGGCTACAATCTGAAAGGGCTCATGCCCTTACAATTAGAGACATCAGAACTCCCCCCCTCTCTCTGCAAAGTGAGGACACACTGAGAAGGCAGCCAGCCATCTGCAAGCCAGGAGAAGTGTTCTCAACAGAAACCAAATTGTCCAGAACTTTGATCTTGGACTTTCAGCTTCCAAAACTGTAAGTAAATAAGTTTCTGTGTTAAACCATTCAGCTGTGGTATTTTGTTACAGCAGCCTGGGCAAGCTAATGTGCTTTCTTTCAAATATTTTTTTAAAGCTTTATGAGTCACAGTTCCATCCTTTCTCATTGTTTTATTGGTAATTAAAATTTCATCCTAGTTTTCTACTTATGCCTTTAAAATAAAAATAGACAGGAAATAAATATTTCCTATATTCTTATTTTTTCCTTTACTCCTAGTTCTGAAGAGTCATCATGTTTACTTTATTCTGCCTACAAAATCTCCCTTTTACCTTTAATTTTTCATCATTACCCCCTTACAGAGATAGCACCTCTGTGCTATCTATCACAACAGTTTACAAACTGGTCTCTCCAACTAAAATCTCAACATCCCCCAATTTTCACTTCAAAGTGGTCCCAAGAAAAGCTTCTTAACATGCCAGAAAATTGTTCAGTGATTCCTGGACACATATACCCTTAGGATAAAATCCTCAAACTACTCTATGGATGAAGGATCCTTCATGGATTAGGAAACGTCTTAACTCCTTACCTTTGTCGGTACTGCTGATTTTGTTTGGGGGTATTCTCCCCATGTTTATCCCCACAACAAACTTCCTCATCCTTCAAATATTATTAATTACATAAACAATATTATGTGTCAATCACACTCCTAAGTATTTTATGTGTTTAGATGCATTAAATCCCACAAAACCCTGAAAAAGGTGCTATTACTCTCATCTCAGTTCCTGAGTGACAGAAAGATTGTTACTTGTTATTTGGCTCATCACACAGCTTATAAGTAGCAAAGCTGTAACTCTAACCTCAGTGGCCAAGAACCATAATCCAAGTTTATAAAGCATACTGCCTTTCTAAGCACAAATACCATTCACTTCCTTTGTAAAGCATTCTTTAAATTTACCAGAAAATCTCTAATGGTTTTTGCTTCTGTATGTCATTGTATTACTCTCTTTTATTCATTAGCTTTTTCCATTTTAAGTCTATTTTATTCCTTTTTTACTAAACTGAAAACTCCCTGAAAGTAAAGACCATGAATTTTATCCCTGTATCAGTCCTTGATGCATGATCAATATTTAATACATGATTTTTTAACATTTTGCAGAGGTATGGAAATATTTTACATGTTTCTCAGAAAGAAATAGAATCACTATCCTTGAAATAATTGTATGATTTATTTTTCATCTTTAACTATTCAGTTTTATAATCTCTAAGGAAATAAGTAGTACAATGATAGGAAATAATATGTGTCATTGATATTTGTTTTTATCAATCATAGCCTGTCTTTAGAATTAAATGAAATATATACTTCTATTTATAAAATTACAGTCTTTTCAGAAGGATGATACATTTGTTATCTTTAAAATATTTAAATATCTCCTAAAATAACAAAGTTATGAGCTACATTATAAAGTCATCAGATTCACAATTAGTTATTTTGGGCATTACATATGGCTTGAAAATTAACATTCTAAATAGTAGTTTAGAGTTTTAGACTATTTTAAAAAAGGAAGTGCTTTCTTTTTTTTGACAAGCTCATTATGTTCCATTTCATTAACTATGAGTCTAAAAGATAGGCATTATTGAATAGCATTGATTGTTATTATTTCATTTTTTTAAACGGGTTTTATTTATTTATTCATGAGAGACACAGAGAGAGAGGCAGAGACATAGGCAGAGGGAGAAGCAGGCTCCTCACAGGGAACCTGATGTGGGACTCAATCCCAGGACCTCTGGATCACGCCCTGAGCCAAAGGCAGACACTCAACCACCGAGCCACCCAGGTGCCCCTAAGTCATGTTCAGTATGATACTAGTGAAGTCCCTCTAAATAATCTGGATCCACTACATAAAGGAGTATCATCACAGTTGGGCTTATTTAAAGAATAACAATGTGACCAACTAGTAGCAGCAAGTCAATGTTTGGTTTGACTCCCATTTTCTTTGATACAAACAATTGTTCACTAATTTGTATAGAATCCTATCTAAAAAACGATTGCGCTTTCAAGTTTTGTGGTGAGAACTCTGCTTATTATACTTGCAAATTCTAGGAGTAAACTATTTGAAGGGTCTTTCATGGACTTGGGAGATTTCCTAAATCCACTTATTTATAAATTCATTGGAGAAGAGAAGTAATAAAAAGTCTTTGTCAAAAAAAAAAAAAAAAAAGGTCTTTGTCACATTACCTTATATAACAACACATCTGAAATGAAATTAAGCAAATTAAGCTAGTTTCCAAATTTAGGGAGTAGATTTTGCCACATTTGGTGAAATTCAGACTAGGCTTATTGCATGCCATGAAATAATAATGTCTCGATACCACCTGCCCAGCCCAGAGATCTTATTCCTTGATCCCATTCTATAAAAGGGACAATTCATGTTTCCCTGCACTGTGCTTATGAACAGTAATGATGAACATCAAATATATTTTCACTGAACCAGTAAGCTGAAACATCAAAATACTTCCCAAAGCAACTAGAACTAAGTTGACATTTTAAATTATTTCCTCATACTTTTCATAATTTAATCCTGTTTCTTCTTGAGTAGATCCTAGGGAGTAGCACATCATAATCTGTTAGAAGTTTATACAGAAACTAAATTTAGAATTTATTTCAATTAAATAAAGACTGGCTCCTTTAAACCAGCCTCTGAAAGACAAAATAAACAAGGTAACAACTCCAGCATGGTTTAGACTTAGACTTAACACCTAAAGAGTTGGAGAGGGTGAAGATTCAAAGTCACATTCTTGTGTTCATGTACTTTGTTGGGAGACACTGAGGTTTTCACAAACTCTCTGAAACATGGAAAAAGACTTATTTGTCAATATAATATTTCATTAAATATTTACTTTTACTTTATAAATTACTCCATGACAACCTAACATCACTCCTCCAAACCCTAAATTATGGATCTTTATAATCTATGTGAAGGAATATTCAACTATTATGGGGTATCATATTCACTATATAAACGGAGTATATAACCACAAATTACTTTTAAATAAGGGCAAGAAAACTGCTGGTGGTTAAGACACAAAAACTTGCTAAATGTCACAAGTAGTGAAATTATTCTCATTTATATAGCAAGTTGTTCAGAAGGGTGAGTCTCTTTGTCACCTGATTAGAGCCTTCAAATGTCACAGAATGGTTAGGTCTTCCAATCCTGGCTCAGGTTTAAGAATGTTGGAAACAAAATTATATGTAATCAAATTCTGAGTTATACCAAGGCCCCTTTTCTCTGGTAACAAGTATATTTTAGTGATTTCAGTGGATCTCTTAGAATGGCATGAGAACATGTGCTTTCCCCCCAGGAGAAGTGGTTTTCAGCTTTGAAAGTTGTGCAACCAAATATATATTAATTAATTTGGAAATTAATTGATGTTATGCTGGCTCCTAAATGTTTGTCCAGAGGAAAGTTTATAGTAAGTCGCAAAAAGTTAAAAACAAAAACAAAAAAAACAACTGAACAACCGAACAAAAACACACTAATGTTGCAGGGATTTACCTTTTTTTTCTTTTCTTTTCTTTTCTTTTTCTTTTTTTCTTTTATTTTTTTATTTTTTTTTTTTATTTTTTTTTATTTTATTTTTTTATTTATTTATTTTTTTTGATATTAAGAGTTCCTCCATACTCCATACTCCATTTGAGCCCAAATTACATTTCTGCTGCTTTGTGCCTCTCTTTAATATAAGGCAGTAATTTCTAAGAGTTCTTGCCATATGAGGAGTGGGAGATTTGCTATTAGCCACTGGATCTTGAAGTGGACACAGAGCCTTATGTAGTCATCATATAAGAAATAGTGAGCTGCCTTTTGGGGTTTTAAAATTCATGTTTCACTTACTAAACATGGTACTGACAACCAAAAAAATAATGGAAAAGGGTTCTGGTATTCTGGATACACACACACACACACATACATGGTATTCTGGGTATATATATACACACACACATATACATGCACACATATATACATAACAAGTTTTACCCTCTCTTTATCTTCTATCTAGATTTTTTTTAAATCAGGAGAATCCTCATAAGGCAACACTTTACAGAGAAGAAGCTATAAAGTCCAGTTTCTGGAACAAACCAAGTTTATATAGTGGTTCCGAGTCTGAATCTCAGGGAGACTTAGAGAAATCATAAGGGTGAATCCTTACGAAATATGTTCACATGAGCAATGAGGACTCCTGTGAAAACGCAGCCTGGGATTAAAAAGAGAGAGTCAAATAAGCATGACCCAGGAAGGAAGGCTGAGTTTGAGAACAGTACCGTGACTTTTCTATGTTCTTGCACTGATTGAGCTCCAGGTTTGAGGAAAAGAGGGCTGACATTCATTTCTGCAAGAACAGTTTCAATAAGCTCTGTGAAATGTGGAGTCACCTCTCACAGTGCTTTGTGATCCTTCTAACAGGGTTAACACAAATGGGAGAGAGGATTTCACTCCTATCTCTCCTTCCCATACTTCTCTTTAAGCTTCACGTCCCTTAGCAACTACGGATGCTTCAGTGCACTGGTGCTGATGCCCGCTGAGCAAGAGTCACAGAAGTAATTCCAGGAAGAACTGTTAAGCTAAAGAAACATTGGCTATGACTGTTAATGTGACTTCACGTGTACAAAGAGCCCATGAACCCTCCATAAATTTAGGTGGCACATTTTTTCCATTTCCCAAACCTTTTCATCTCGTATATATACATACATATGCAAAAAGATATTGTTTTAAAGTCTCATAGGTCTACTACAGCCTAGATTATTTATTAGGTCAGGTTCCTTAAAAGTAGAAACTGAGTGAGGGATTCTTATGCTAATGAATCATTGAGAAAGTGCTCTGGGGAGAAAGCGAGAGGAAGTGAAGCAGGTAAAGACAAGGGGAGGAACTAGATAAAGCTATGGGTCCAGCTCAGCAGTTTTCAAGATGTGGTTCCCAGATTGACGGTATCAGTATTATGTGAGAACCTGCTAAAATGCGGATTGTCAGGCCCAGATCTACCGAATCGGAAACTCTGGGTGTGGGATCCAGTAATCGGTGTTTTCACAAGCCCGGGGCAGGGGATTCTGTTACACACTACAATGTGACAATCACTGGTCCAACTGAAGCCTAACATCTGTCTGTCAGAGAACTCTGGAGCCTGAAAGGCACTGCAGACTAGTTCCTCTTTCAGGCAAAATAGGGGCAGTGTTTGCACTCCTTGCAAGTTAGTACTGGTTGCAGACCTTTCTTTGGGAGGAAGACCTAGCTTCCCAGGCCTCTCTCTGAGAGGCGGCTAGGATGCATGGACCATTCTCAAGGGAAGTGTGCGTCTGTGGATATTTGGCAGCTGACAATTTTAGCAACTAGAGATGGACACATCAGTGTAGCGAAAACCATCTAACTGGGCACCAACAGTGTCTAGTACAACCATATATTTTGCCAAATGGGGTTTTGCGTGGATAGAAAGGTTTTGTCACAATTCAAGATTCAGGGTTCTAAGAGGGTCCTTCAGGCATCAAAGACTCTAACTTTGGTGCCCACTAATTAATTCATTTCCTCTTCCTTTCCAGCCAGCATCCCAATCCCTGATTCAAAGCGACATTTTAAAGCCCAGAGCATGGTGGACTGACCCCCAAGGGAAGATTATAGAATAAAAACTCCATTAGAATGATAGAGACTCGTCACTCCTTTAAACACCTTATTCAGTAAATATTTATTAGGCACCATCTGAGTGCATGGGTGCTGAGAATTCTCTATTTAGAGCTTTTGAGGAAAATACAGAGAAAACGGATTGAAAACAGGCAATAGTGGTTCCCAGCTATCTGGAGGTAGCCTTTTGAGGAAGTTCACTGATGGAAGACATTCCAGGGATTGGTCACATGTCTGAAGGGAGAAGACTGGTGACCTAAGAGGACACAAATCCAGTGCAGGACCCAAAGTTGTGGGTTGTTATGG
This sequence comes from Canis lupus familiaris, assembly GCF_011100685.1. NCBI lineage: Eukaryota > Metazoa > Chordata > Mammalia > Carnivora > Canidae > Canis > Canis lupus. The sequence continues at coordinate 47,382,038 of NC_049232.1, forward strand.
AAAAAAAAAAAAAAAAAAAAAAAAAAAGCCATACCCATGAAAGAGACCTATGCCTTGACCTCATGCTCTGTCCTGTTGCTGGGGCTTTCTCTTGATTTCTTCTTCATCTGCTGCTCACTCTTGATACCTGTGGCATGGCAACTCCAACAGGCAATTAATATCCTCAATGTGACCTTATAGCTGCTAAGTCAGTATATATTTCAAGGCCCATTTCCTAATGGAAACCTTCCCTGAGAAAAGCATGTATCTTCTCAGAACCACGTATTTTGGTCTTTTATTTTTTTTAACTCTGCATTTTGATGCTTATTAACCTTGAATGTCTACCAAGTTTGTAGGCTTTTTAAAATCCAGGAGGATTTTACATGTACACCGTGATTATATTCTTTTTAAAATCTCTCACAGTGTTGGAAAAATAGTATATAATCTAAAAAACTTACTAAATTGATTTCTTTGATTCTATCAGGAGTTTTTCCACTTCTCTGCTTAAAACAGAAATAACCACACTGAAGTAATATATAAATATAAATCAACTTCAACCAGTACAAATAGTAAAAGCCTGAAGGATACTACCTGCTATTCTCCAAGCACACACAAAAACAACGTTTTAACTCTTATATGAGCCTTTGGGTCTCTTATCTCTGACACCGTCCTTTATATTTTAACACAATGCATTTTTCTTTCTCAGTTTCCCACTGCTTCCATATTGTACAATGCTTAGGAAATTCATGGGCCACACATAAATTGTTACACTAGTAATTTGCTTTCAACATTCATTTGGTTCAGGTGTACATAAACCTGATGTACACCTTATGTTCAAGTGTACATAAACACACCAAAAATTATTATCTGAACTGTCCAAAGAATGAGAGTGTGCATCTAACACTAACCTGTGCTGAAAATTTGCTGAGTAGAAGTGCTGAACTTGGTCCAAGCACCACAAGGTTTACAAGCCAGCTGAAGCTTTGCATCATCTCAGGCCTCATCAGGCAGAGCTGATAAATGGCTTTTCTTGTTTAAGAGGAGGATGCTGGAAGGTAGTGTTGGTTTCAGACAGTTGAAATGCAGTGACTGCCACAAATCACCAAAGGCCAGTGGTGTCACTTTGTTAGCACTGAGATCGAAGAGGCCAAGTCTTGATGTGCTGCTTTGAGACACAACTATTTATATAGAAACCACTTCTTTTTATCTTGAGGTCCTTCTATCTCTTTAAGGAAAAAGAAAAACAAATTTAAGTACAAGCTCAAGTATATGTTTTTTTCACAAAGTTGATTTCTCACTTTTTTATTTTGAAAAGCAAACAAAACTGAGACTCTGTTCTGACATAGCATAAAAGAGATGTCTTCTCTTCAGTGAAAATTACATCAGCTCCAAAGCAGACGAGGGAATCATCCAGCTAGCAGACAAAGTGAGATCTTGAAGAAGTACATTGTAAAGTATATTTCATTGCTACATTCAGTTTATTACTTCCTATATGAATTGGAGCCAACTTGAAGGCAGGAACTATATCCAGCACTTTTTAAAATTCTCACACAATGCCATATATTAATAATTTCAGTGCTAAATTAATACTTGTGTTGTTTGATTTATTAATTAGTTCTAGCTGGCTAATTTCTTGCTTCATTTTTTCCCTTTTAGTAGGTAGATGTTTCAAATATGACTTTAATCATAGTAATTTATTATATCTTGTATCACACCTATAATTCCATTCAATAAGTCTAGCATTCAGCTGGTGCCCAGACCCCTTGCAATGAATTTTATGTGTAGAATTTTTAAACTCCTTATTTTCAGGACACTTACAGACCATCAAATTATTTAAAATCCTATGAAGATAAGCTTTGCTAGTTTATTTATACATCTTAGAAGCCCCTTATTATTTCAAGCTAATACCTGTGCTCTATAACTAGTGAAAAAGATAAGATTATTCTTTTTTACACTGGAAGAAATGGGCAGCATTTTTCCACAAGCATGTTCTAGTTTATATTCCTTTGGCATTTCAGCATGTAAATACTAGAATCTCAAAATCATAACCGTACAAACCAATGCAAGGTTCTGTTTTCTTAGCAAATGTTAGAAAAGGCAGATAGGATATTTGATTTTGGATCTGAAACAAAGACAGAAAACTTCAGTGAAAATAAGATGGTTTAAGAGCTTAGACTCTTCACTATTTATGCCATCATCCTCTGAGAGCAATTCTCTAGAGAAAAACAACAGGAATTGAAGGGAAGAAAGGAAGGAGAGTACAATTCAGTTCCTGCCTGGATTCCTTCCTGTAGGTTTCCTGAATCCTGACCAGGCTTGAATGCAGTTCTGTGGCAAAGACCTTCTTTCACAGATCACCTGTGTTATGGAGGTCGGAGCTGATGAGAGACAGACACAGGTGTTGGTTTGTCTTCATGGGTTCTACTCTGTCCTTACTCTTCTTCCTGCCTTCTGTCTAGATTAGCTTCCTGACATTTGGCCCTGCAGATATTTAGTGATTTTAGGGCCACAATGAGGCACAGAAAGAAAAGCATTCTGTAGAATTCTTCACCAGTTTGCACTATGTAAAATCTAATCCCTACAATAAATGGTTTATTCCATACTATTCTAATGATTGTGCTTCCTTGATCAAAGTTCAGCTGAAATTGGTAAGCAAAGTGGTTCCAGGGGAAAGTAACTTTTGGGGTAGGTTATGTGTATTACTTCTAGGTTATATGGAATGGAATTTTCTGATTAGATTAAAAGCATTAGTGTCCCTGTTGACACTAAAAAAGGGGACACTAAGAATTTATGACATACATGACAAAAATTACTTAAATTATAACCTGTAGATACCTTTAATCAAGTGTATATAAAAAGTCTTTGGGTGACCAAATATTTGTTGCCACAGGTAAAAAATAGAATAATGGCATTGGTTGGTTACTTCTAAATATGCTGGAGCACTCTGGGGAAAGGGTCATTTCTGTGCTTTTGATTCCCAGAACAAAGTCCAGGTAAAGGAGTAGAAACCTCCTAAGACTGTCCTCAAGGAAAAACAAAACAAAACAAAAAACAAAAACAAACATTTTATCTCTTGTAGCTACAGGACCAAAATTTGAAATAAAATGAAAACCAAATTCAAAGTCTGTGAGTACATGGATTTGATTCAAACAAATTCAATTTACAGCTTCCTGGCTACTCTTGTGTTAGAATTAAGCACTGATTGGAAAGGAGATTCACCAAGAAAAGGGTGTGTGTGACTTTGCTAGAAGAGAAATGAACAGCCCCCAGAATTTGCTATAATGACATAGGGAATTTAATTTCTCGCCATGGGGAGTGACATCTTTAATTGTATAAGGATGTTTGGATCAAGCTGGACAGAAGTTATGGTTTTTATTAATGTCGTTACTTGGAATTATTCTTTAAAGATTTTATTTGTTTGTTTATTTATTTATGATAGAGAGAGAGAGAGAGAGGGCAAGAGAGAGAGCATGAGCAGTGGGAGGGTCAGGGGAAGAGGGAGAAGCCAACTTCCCACCCAGCAAGGAGCCTGACTTGGGGCTCCATTCTAGGACCCTGAGACCATGGCCTGAACCAAAGGCAGATGCTTAACTGATTGAACCACCCAGGTGCCCCTCTACTTGGAATTAAATATGGATCCATGGATGTCAATTTAATAAGATTAACTCCAGTTGTTTTATCTGGAGGCCAGGTAGGTCAAAAGTTATTCTCAAATCTCCTTCTCTGTGTTGTCTCAGGTTAGGGTTGGCCATCTGTGTGTTGTCTCAGGTTAGGGTTGGCCAAAAGAAAAATTTGTATGAGTTTGAAAGGTAGAAGTGAAGCCTCACTTATGACATACTGAAGGTTGATGTAGAACACCAGATACCTCTGCCACAGGTGAATTGGCATTGAGGTACTGACTCACTTTTTTCAGGTGGGACTTTGCTTCCATTGGGTCTCCTTTGGCATCTTTATTTTCTGGGCCATGTACCTGGGCAGCTTCATTGTAAGGCTTCCTATTTTTATACAGGTTACCTGTGTCACTGAGATTGAAGGTAGTTTCTGTTTGCCCCTGTGGCTGCCACTTTGCCCTTATTTGCTGCTGCCTCATGCTCATTTTCTCTTCCTGATTGCTATTCCTCATAACTTACAAGGCACTTCATGTGTACCACCATATGCAGAGGCAAGCATTTCCATGGATTGTGTTAGATCTAATTCCTATAATATCTTATAGGAATTATTTCATATCACTCATGGTGGTTCTGCTTCTTTGGTATCAAACTACTTCTAATTGAAACCGTTTACAAAAGATAATTTGTAAAAAAGAATGAGAAAGGAACCTCCCAAGTGTCATTGCTAATCTCCTTCATGTCGTCATAGCATGCTGGGAGTTGACCAGTTGCTAAACTTTCTCAATTTCTAATATTTAGAAGTATACATTTAATGTGTCACATCAGCTGACAGAGCTGTTGCAGACTAAAGAAGAGTTAGGAAGTCAGGCTTTGGGATCCCTGGGTGGCGCAGTGGTTTAGCGCCTGCCTTTGGCCCAGGGCGCGATCCTGGAGACCCGGGATCAAATCCCACGTCTGGCTCCCGGTGCATGGAGCCTGCTTCTCCCCCTGCCTATGTGTCTACCTCTCTCTCTCTCATTCTCTCTCTCTCTCTCTCTCTGTGACTATCATAAATAAAAAAAAAAAGAGGAAGTCGGGCTTTTTGTGCCTTCACCTAGACAACAATTACTGACTCTGTAAGTCCAGAAATCTGGGATGTGCTGGCGAAGAGCATATGTCTTCACATTTGCTGTTTTCTGCTTCAGAGAACCCCTAGTCCCATGCTGTTCAGTTGGGTAAAAATATCCTACCTTGGAAAAATATAATGAGGAGGTGACTATGTTGCTTTGTTTGACTGCTGTACCCCAAATAAATTGGTTTCTATTTTAAAAGCTTAGAAATTGAGAGCATACTTTGAGCAGTTTATTGGTTGGTTTAGAGAATTATTCCTATAAGAGAAGCAGCGGGGCCCTTCTGGTGAATGAAATAAAAACCTTGGGAGAAGTTATGTTCAGACAGGAAAACTCTGATCAAAATTAAATCATAAGAAAGATTCAATTTTCCTCAGGTCACAAATATTAATGCATAAAACTTGGTATCTCATCTATGACTCCATATTCTGTGATGATGGTAGGGAAGGATAATATCATGTATATCTTCTGTGAATTTGGTATACTATTTTTGAAGCTACTTTATAGCACCTCAAATTGGTTTGAAATTCAGGATCTTTATGTTTAGTAGTGCTGATTTGTATCTTCAGTGACATAATTGAATTTTCGTTTGAGAATACTTAAGTTGTGGTAAACACATATTTACTTCCGGAAAAAAAAAAAAAAACAAGTATTTTACCAAAGATACCTTCCAAAATTAGAGAGAGAGAAAGAGAATGCATGCAAAGGGAGGATGGAAGGAAGGAAGAGAAGTTCCTCTTGAGCATGCAACTCTTGATATCAACTCAGGTCTTGATCTCAGGGTTATGAGTTCAAGTCCCTATTCAAAAATGTTTTTAAAAAATGTAAGTATTCATAAAGCTTTGTTATACCTAGAATTAGTCAAGTAACTGGTATTAATGTTCTCAATTTATTTACTTTTATTCATTTTTTATTATTTTAGAGAGAATGCGATACAGCAAGAGCAGGGGGAGAGGTGGAGAGACAGGAAGAGAATCCTTTTTTTTTAAAAAAAAGATTATCTGAGAGAGGGAACAAGTGTGTGCAGGGGGGACAAAGGGAGAGGGAGTGAGAGTCTTAAGTCGACTTGATACTAAGCTTGGAGCCAGATTTGGGGCTCAATTTCAGATCCTGAGATCACGACCTGAGCCAAAACCAAGAGTCATTCACTCAACCGGCTGTGCCATCCAGGAGCCCCATTAATGTCCTCAACTTAGTAACTGTATGTTGTCTCATGTCTTTGAGCTTTCTAAATTGAATGCAGGATGGAAGAAGGGACAGCTATCTCTGTCTCATTCTTGTGTAACACCCATATTTGTATTTCTGGAGTTCCTTGCCTGTAGTACAAACTTGATTGCAGGTAACAGGACATCTTATCTGGATCCCATTTTTTTATCTTAGAAGGAGAAAATTGATGCATAAAGAATTGGAGTATTTACTATCTCAATAAATACTTATCTGGAATTAAGGTAAGTATTTGAAATAATATTTAAAATATATAGACATTTATGGCTTAACAAGGTCTTAATGAATCAAATACAGTGAGAACTATTTTCTACATTATTATAAAAATAAGGAAATATTGTTAAAATATCAAAACTAATAGAAATTTATTAGCAATCCTTATTCTTGAGTTTTTCTGAACCAACCAGTAATTTTCCCAAAGGGCCTTCCATTGCCCCTTGGATTAAAGAAACTAATCATAATCTCTTCCTGAAAAATAATTCCAAGACCAACTGTAAGTCATATAGCTTTGTGTTTTCCTTATACTTGCCTTCTTTCCAGAGTCAAGAATCAGAAATATTGGTATAGGTAGAATTTGGTCAAGCTCATGAAGACAAACCTACTTAAAGAGAATGAGAATTAAGTATATATACACACAAAGTGTAACACATGATAAATGATATTTTAAGTGTTAAGCCTACCAAAATTATTATTTTTCTCTTTCCCATATAATCACAATTTTGTGATTATTTAATGCATTAACATAAATAAACTGATTTAATGGAGATTCCTTTATTTAGAATAATTTTTCATGTATTTCAAAGGTTATTATCATCATTGAGATATTGATGCAGCTACCATCCAGTTATGTTCAACTGGATGTATTTCTGCTGCACCCCTACACACACCCCCACATTAAAAGCCCTTTGGAATGAGAGGCATTTGTCACTAAGGTAACTCAGTTCTCATAACTGAAAATCTAAGTAAATGGAGTTTACAATGCAGAGTGGTGAAACATGCATATAATAATTATACTTAATTTCTTATGAAACTAGGTTTCTCTCTCTCTCTCTCTCTCTCTCTGGTTTACAAAAGAAAGCAACAGGATCCATAGTGCCAAGTATTTAAAAGCTGAGTACTGAAATATATATTAAGGCATTTTTAGAAGATTTTATTTATTTATTTAAGAGAGAGAAAGCAGGAGAAAGTGAGGGGGAGGGGCAAAGGAAGAGGGAGAATCAAATTCACCTGCTGATCAGGGAGTCCACTGTGGGGCTCAATCCCAGGACTGAGCTACTCAGGTGCCCTATATTAAGGCATTTTAAAGACCCACAGAAGAAAAGTCAGAATGTCTGGTCTTTTTTTTTTTTTTTTTTTTTTTTTTTTAGAATGTCTGGTCTTATCTGAGTTCAGTTTTGAGTTTCTCTATCAACTGACTGTGTCCCCTTATGAAAGTTTATGAAATTTACAGTTTTCCCCATCAGTAATATGAGAATAAAGTATTTGATACTTAAAGCTCAATGACCCTGTGAAGTAAAATCAGGTCATATTTGTGACATATCATCAAATCTTATGAGAAGAAAGCACTCTAAATTTTTATTATATTTTTTCTTTCAAGATGAAGCAGCACTGAGATTTCTCTGGACTAAAACAATTAAATTGGATCTATAAAGCTTGCCATAAGACCAAGATATACTCCTAGGCATTTCATCCTCATATCCCAACAAGGATTGGTGGCATATGGATGATATCCATTGATAGGTACTTTTTTTTTCTGATAATGCATGCAAATTTATTACCTTACATAAAGTTTAAGATCATGATTTGTCCCTGGAGTCACTTCAGCAAAACCCTTTGCATGTTGGCCAGAAATATGAAAAAGAAAATTCACATTGTTTCTATTGGTGGGGACACAGGTCTTGGTACCTAGAAAGGCAAGAGAAAACTATGGCCATTTCATCTCTAAGAAGACAAAGAAAAAAATAAAACAAATTTTTTTCTATGCTCTTTCAGTTTAAGAAAGTAATGTTAAAAAATTCTTATTTTATTTTCACTTGAAATGCTTTATAAAATGGTATTTAAGAGAATTCAGTAGAAGGAAATTGCAGATTACATAAACAGGTTTCTGCATTTTTAAAGTGTTCCAGGTAGTTGGAACTTATTTTTTATAAAAGATTTACTTATTTGTTTATTTGAGAGAGAGAGAGAGAAAGAGAAAGAGAGTGAGAGCAGGGGAAGGTGAAGAGGGAGTCTCTGTTGAGTACAGAGCCCCGGAGGGGATTCAATCCCAGGACCCTGAGATTATGACCTGATCTGAAACCAAGAGTCATAAGCTTAACCAAAGGAGCAACCCAGGAGCCCCAGCAGATAGTTGGAACCTTTAAGTTAAAAGTACCCTCTCTATTTCCATCTCTAATTACCATGTAGTCTTTAGAGTCACAGTATCAACATAGACAGAGTCAATATGACCAACATTCTGCTTAAAGAATAGCATCTGCCATCCCATGGCATTTAATTTTATGCCTTCTTTTCACCTATACTATTTTGAAAATTTCACAAACAATAAGCATCTGATTCATGCTGTTTACTATCAGAGAAGTATTGTTATAAAATCTAACTACTCAATATTTGCATCACCACCTCTTTTGATAACAAGCTCAAAAATTAAATGCTTCAAGTTGCAATCTCATATTGATGCTATGCCCATATAAAGTCATCATTAGTGAGCTTTCTGTTGTTGCCAGGTAATTTAATTTATTTGCATGTCTATGAAGAAGAACCTGCTACTTATTGCCTCAAACATAGATTCCTCAAAGTCAGAGCAATGGTGTGACCAGTGTGACTGCCTCTGTGGGTATGTGGATCAAAGAGCAGCTGAGAAAACAAATGTTTATTGAACATCTCTCTTATGCAGGACACAGCTCTAGTCAATATAAATAATAATAAAAAAGTCATGGTCTTTTTCTTTAAGGAAAACTTATTTTTATATAGGGACTTACATAACAAATATCTGATTTTATCCTTACAATGACTCATTGGACTGTGTATCTGTTCTTATGACCAATTTTCAGATGAACCAACTTGTGTTTAGAAGTTATATAAAGTTATATATAAATTTGGCAAGTTTACAAATTCTGAAGTGACAGTGCTGAGACTTTAATCCAGTTCTGTTTAACGCTAGGGTCCGCACCTCAGCTGTGTCAATACCAGCAAGGTGCATCTCCCTACTAAGATTACAAGTGGGCCCCAATTTACAAATAAGTAAATTTTCCAAAAGCTCCCCTTATCTTATTGGTGAGATCCCAGATTGTTGGAAAAGTAGCGCATAAAATCCAGCATAACAATTCCGTGGCCACATTATTGTATTGATCAGATTAACTACACTAGCCAAACATCATTTCAATATTTATGTGCCAGACAGGATATGGCACATAACTGGGCTTCTCATCCCACTTCAAACCCTCCCATTCACCCCTCAGTGGCCTAATCCTAGCATTGGGACAACATATTCCAAGCAAAACCCGAAACCTTGCCAAGCTACAATCAGCACTTCAGAAATGAGCTCCTTTGGGAGAAATCATTTTCTTTGAAGATATCAAATATGAGAGAAATAATAAAAATGATGAAAAATAAATAAAATTAAAATATTATAATTTTATTTAACAAATAGATTTTATTTAATAAATAAAATACTTTAAAATAAATTTTATTATCTCTATACTTTTTTGGAATGTCATATAATTGGAATCACATAGTATGTAACCTTTTCAGATTGACTTTCTTTCATTTAGTGATGTGTATTTAAGGTTTTTTTTCATGGTTTTATACCTCGTTTCTTTTTAATGTTAAATAATGTTGCGTTGTCTGAAGTTACCACAGTTTATTTATCCATTTATCTACCAAAGCACAACTCAGTTGCTTCCAGTTTTGGCAATAAATAATGAATAAAGATGCTATGAACATTGTTGTGTAGGTTTTGCATGGGCTTAAGTTTTCAACTCCCATGCCAAAAAGTGTGTATGAACGCTGGATTGTATGGTAAGAGTATGTTCAGTTTTATAAGAAATTGACAGGCTTCCTTCCAAAGTAGCTGGGCCATTTTCATTCCCACCAGCAATGAATACGAGTTTGTGTTACTCCACATCCTCATCAGCATTTAGTGCTGTCAGTGTTCCAGATTTTGGCTATTCTAAGAGCTGTGTAGTAGTATCTTGTTTTAATTAGCATTTACCTGATGACATATGTTGTGGAGGATCTTTTCCTATGCATGTTCGCTATGTATATATCTTCTTTGGTAAGGTGTCTGTTAAAGCTTTTTGTGTCATTTTTAAATTAGGTTTCTTTTCCTTATTGTTGAGTTTTAAGATTTATTTGTATAATTAGTATAACAGTTCTTCTTCAGATATGAGTTTTGCAAATAATTTCTCCTAGTCTATGACTTGTCTTCAAATTCTCTCAATATTATATTTTGCAGAGCAGGAGTTTTTAATTTTAATAAAGACCCATTTATCAATTATTTATCTCATGGAGCATGTCTTTGATATTATATCTAAAAATGCATCAAAATACAAAAATTATCTAGTTTTTTTTATGTAACTCTGGGGGAAGAAAACTTTCATTCTCTTTTGTGTGCTTTGGCTGCTCTAATTATTAAGTTGACATAAGAGATTAACAAGAGAAAAATTTAATTTCATATGTGTAAGAGCCCCCAAAATATGAGGCTTAAACAAGTGACCAAAGCAGAAAGGTTTACACTTTTTAGACAAACAATAAATTTATGAAGAATTGACAAAACAAATGGATTTGGGCTTGAGGTAGCAAATCAATGAAGTAACAAGGTTTGTTCATACAGACTTCTTGACCTTGAATCCCCTATATCTAGTGATAAGAATGCCCCTTACCCACCTGGTACAGGGGGTACCTTTCACATAACATTTATTTCTTGCTTTCAGGGGATTAGTGAAGGGTCAGAGTGTCCTTCTTGCACCAACTGTTTCTCAAGTAACTTTAAATTAAAATAATCAGTATGTCAAAGTGGCATATTTGGGAATGGTTTAGTCTGCTCCTTATTATTATCTTTTAAGAGTTTTATAGTTTTGCATTTTAGATTTATTTTTTACGATTTATTTATTTATTTATTTATTTATTTATTTAAGATTTATTTATTTATTTGAGAGAGAGGTTGAGTGCGAGTGGAGGAGGGACAAAAAGAGAGGGAGAGGGAGAAGCAGACTCCCCGCTAAGCATGGAGCCCGAGGGGGGCTCCATCAGAAGACTCTGAGATCATGACCTGAGCTGAAATCAAGAGTAAAGTACATAATAAATAGAAGAGCCCTGGAATTTATCTTAAGGGTCCTTTTTTTTTTTTTTTTTTCTGTCACAGTGAGCCACTTGAGTTATAAACCTCTTATAACAGAGATAAACTCGATTAACCCATTGTTTCAAAAGTAAGATCACCTCTTCAGCATCACAGAGGTGAACTCTCCAACTATCAATTCACTAAGTAACGAAGTAAAGCACTCAATCACTTCCTTAATATTCATTTTTAGGGGGTCAGTTTGTCTTCTAACTTATCATGCTTATGAGCATAGGATTTCTGGATTCTTCTTCCAACACCATTTCTATTTGAAACAAATATGTAGAGTACTTTGTCAAGTCATCTGCTGGCTATTTATAAGCTTCTTGTTGTACATTAAAAAAGGATAAGAAGAGTTGCTACATAGGAGTCTTTCCTGTGGAAGTGGCAGTTTCTTTAATTCAGTTTCAAAATATAATAGACTATTTTCTAATTTTATGGAGGGAATTGGATTATATTCTATATTTTTACTCAATGTTTTCTCCTTTTGCAAGGCACTTAATTTTGACAATTCATAGTTTATTATGAATTTCTACATCAGGCAAATTCTTATATTTACTGTTCCTAAAGTTTAGTTTAATGTCCTCCCAAGGATAACTATATGCCTATGGTTTCATATCCTCCATCATAAAAAATAGTATGGAAGAAGGCAGATGTTAAAAAGAGGAGTAGAGGAACAGTTTTCTATTATCTCATCCATTTAGGCAACTTAGTTGTCAGTTCAGCCCTGTTACTTCTTCCTGAAAGTGAAGCCTCTTGAGGAGGAAAACCTCAACTGAAAAGGAAGAAAAGAATTAGAACAAGTGACATAGCAGACATCAACAAGATGATAATCCAAAGGTACTCCTAGATTGACTTGGCATTGGAGAAGGGATGAAGCTGTTTGTAGTCCACAAATTAAAAGTCAGGATTTTGTAAACCTGACCAACCCATACTTTTCTCAAGAAAAGAAGCTCAATGGTATTCTGTAATCTTCATCATATTCCTCAGATAACTTTAGCTCCAAGAACTTACATAACTAAGGAAAACTAATGATAATGAGAATAATTTTCCCATTCTAAAATATTGTAGATCACCTCACCTAAAATGACAACAAAACACCATCTTTAGACATAAGAAAACATTTTGTGCATGCACAGTACCTAAAACTTGTCAGACTTCCCTGAATATTCATTGAATTGATGAATAGATGATCCATGGCAATTTTCCATAACAGCTCTGTTTGATAAAAATATAGCGTGAGTCACATAATTTTAAATTTTCTAATGGTCACATTAAACATTAAAAAGATGCAGGTAAACTTAATTTTAATAATCCATTTTGTTTAATCTGATATATCCAAAATATAACCATTTGAGTAATCAATGTTAAATGTTTAGTAATTAATTTGACTTTTTTTCTTTTTTTTTTTTTTTTTTTTTTTTTGCTGCTAAGCCTTTGTGCTTAATATTTTACACTTAGGGTATATCTTATTGGAATTAGCTACATTTGGAGAAAGTAAAAGCCAAATGTGGCTAGTGGCTGCCATAGTGGGCAGTGAAGGCCTGTCACAAATAATTGTTTACTGGAAATCTTGTTAAATGAATCCATCAATGAAGAATAAATGTATAAGAATGATGAGGTAACAATATTCAAAACTAATACACTTGAGAAAGATAACATTAAAATAAAATAAAAAATGTACTGCCCTGATTTCTGAGAGAGAACAATTTCTTTAATTATTAGAAATAATAATTACCAACTAGAAAAATTCGCCATATTACCTTTAATTCTGCTTATAGTTTAAGGAGAATCCCATGAAAATAAAATTTGTCCAAAGAAAGCAAATAAAATAGTGAAGTAATTGTATATACTTAGCCTAAAAAATAGATCAAGGATAAATGTGATAAATATTGTCAAAATGTTGAAGAGTTGTCATGTAGAAAATTGCCAACATTTTTTCAATGTACCTTCAGAGGACAGAAAAAGAAATAGTGGCTGACAGTTGTTAGTAGATAAAATTTTACTTAATATGAAGAAAAATATTCCCATAATAAGTGTCAGTTGCTTTAGAGATTTAATTATCTGAATTTAATATCTTATTTTAAGTGCAAGGGAATTCTAATTTGGGGAAAATAAGTATTTTTTTCTCTGTACCCCTTTAAACTAGAACATGAATATGTATTTTATTAGGTTGCTCAAAAAAATGAATGACACGGTGCAGAAATGTCCAGTGAAAGAAATCTTCACCCAGGTGTTTGTTCATATGTAATGATTTCTGCTGAGGTCTGCAGCTGATTCTTCATGATTTTTCCAGAATTCTCCACTATCACATCAGCTGACACCTTCACAGAGACCTAATGACTTCTGCCCCCCCAACCTCTGTCAAGATCCCACCTTTCCTTCAGGGCTGAAGTCAACTATTTCTATGTTTCACTAACACAGTCTGCCTTTGAAAGTTTGCAGCATACTTGTTCTGTATGCCTGTCACCATTCTCAGAAATGAAGAATGAGGGAAGAATGTGAAATTACATCAATGCGGGAGAACAATAAGGATATTTATTAGCAACTGGATGACTGGACATATACTAGATATATTATAATCTTACAGAATACATACTTCCTCCTCAACTGACCTATATCCAATAGAGAGCAAAGGAAACTCCTTGTTAATTTATGCATCTGTAAAATACCTCTGTGTGCTAGGCATGAGGGATACAAAGCTGAGGGTATTTACTCTCTAGGGGACTCCCATTTTAGATGGAGTACACAAAGTAAGAAATATGATAATATGCCCTTCTACACTTCTGCACAATGTAGTCCTGCATATATGTGGCCAATAAGTATTGGCTGATGAAAGCATGGGTAATTTCTCCATCGTGGCTCTGCACACTGTCTCCTGGATCTTTCCTGACTCTGGATATGGCTACCATTCTTGGTTTATTTTCAAAGGGGAAGGTGTGAAGAGTTAAAAACAATATAAAATTAAGAAACTAGATTCAGTACTGCTATTTCTAACAATAGTAATTAGCTGAACACACTATATACTAATTCAAAATTACTTACACATGAGCACACACACATACACACACATATATCCCTCCAGGGGAATGCAACTAGAAGAACTTAGTGAAGACCACAGGTTTAGATCAAGAGCCCTTCAAAGAATTGCTGATGGAATGGATCTGTTTATTTAGCTGCAAAATCTTCTTTATTAATGGTAATAAAGCATGCTCTGATCATCCTAGAGAGGCCACAGGCCCATCTCAGAGTGTGTTTGAAGGATACAAACTCATAGAGAACATTACTGTCTTATCACAACAGTTGGATGTGGAGAATTATCTCCAAGGCACCTGTGGACATCACGGTGATTTTGGAGATGCTTACTTTGAAGGTCTCATTGGCTCCTTTACAAAGTTAATTGCAGTTATAAGACTGCTGAAGTGATTCCAGAATTTTGTTGGGATGTTTTGTTTTTGTTGTGTTTGTTTGTTTTTTACTGAGGCTGTAGGCTTTTAGATTCATGTCAGACTCAGTGATTGTGGTGGTTCTTCAGTCTACCTACTCTTCAAGGAGCATTGCCAAATCATAACAGTAGAATCTATTTCCTGTGTTTTTAGTGGATAAATCAAAGCTATTTTCTTCTCAGTAAATTTTGGATTACTTCTATATTAATCCATTACCTTGAACTATCTCTACAATCATGCCTCTGGCTACCCATACAGTCCCTTGAGAACTTTCACCAGTCAGTCAGTTTTACTACTAATAATTGAAAGCTTCAACATCCACACTCTTCGTTCAGATCCACTATAAAGAGGATAGACTAAATGTATTCTATGGCAATGTTAAGCCACATTCTTCCATTTAGAGAAGTCTGTTTTTTATCATGTCTTTTCTTTCTTGAAAATATTCTTGAATTTGAATCAAGAGCTGAATTTCAGAAATAGGATGCAGAATTGTGTTAGAAAGCTAGTGTAAAGTAGGGGTGGTGTTACTGATCACTTTGAAATCCTTATTCTATCATTATTTTCAATCATTCTATCATATTTTCATTATTTTTTTTTCAAATTTTTTATTTGGTGTTAACTCCACAAGAAAACAAAAAATCAGTTACTCTGGTGTACGTGAAATCAGAACAATACAACCACGGGGAAAAAAATCTCAGCCCAGGAATGGAAAACGGATACTTCAGTGCTATGGATATGCAATGCACTTCATACCAGTGCGTTTCAGCGTTTTGCCAAGTTTTTAAAAAATGCTTTTTCTTTATGGTCATCCATTCACAAAACTAAAAACCACACTTTCAACTCTGTTGCTGAAAGCCTCTGGGCTTCAGCCACTTAGCTATGAAAACAAATAACATTTGAAACATTTACCAGGTTCCAATCATCCACAATTTGTTAAGACACTAACTCAGAAACTTGATCAGTTATATTTTAACTAACTTTATTTTAATATATATGTATTAGGAGTTCTATATATTAGGTTATATATATTAGTTATGTATATTATGCATATATTAGTTATATATTATATATTAGTTATATGTCATATATAATATATATTAGTTATATATTATATATTAGTTATATATATTATATATCAGTAATATATTATATATAATATATTAGTATACAAATATATATTAGTTATATATGATATAATATATATTAGTTATATATTTATATTAGGAGTATATATATTACATATATGTAAAATCTACATTTACATATTTATATATGTATATATGTGTAAAATCTATATTTACATATTATATACATATATATATAAAGTAAAATAATAGCACACTTTAGGATCTCACCAAGGACTTCTTAAAATGATAAATATCCTAAATTTGTTCTCTTCATCTATTTATCTATCATCTATCTTTTTTTTCTTTTTGGTAAGGGGAAGAAAAACAAAAGATCATTTATTCAAGTTGGTTACTTTTTATGAAAGCTGTACTTTTTAATCATTAATTTATGTAGTATGTTTACCTCATACTTCAGTAATTCTATCCATTGTAATGGAATAAATCAGTTTTTAAAATGGGACATTAACTGGTTTTTGGTTATGATTTTTTTTCTGGAAGAATTAGAAATCTTCTATAAGCAAAGATGCTATACACTTCATGTAACTGAAAAGCTCAGTGCAAACAGTCTTAATAAGTTTAGGCTCACATAAGAGGAAGTGTAGAGGTAAGATGGAAACAAGGTATGATATATGGAGGCTGTGGCTCAGCTTTGGGTCTCCCCACCATCTCTTGACTTTATACTCATGTTAGTAGTGGAAACTCAACACTAGAACTTTCAGGCATTGTATATGGAGTTGGCAGTGTCTATTGGAAGTCAGTATCCATCTTTTCTTGTGACTTCTAAGCAGCAAGGACCTATTTCACAGAAGTTTCATAGAAAACTTCTCTCACATCTCATCATCCTGCATTTGGTTACACATCCTTTTCTAAATGTAGAGTGGCAAGGGGAATGTGATTGGTTTAGACTAATCATTTAGTCAACTGAAGACAATCTTGGTGGAAAAATATATATAAAGAGCTATATTTTTAAGTGAAAATTTCTATAAGTTCTTTCAAAGTGAAAAGAGATAAATTTCACTTAAGAAAAAATAATATACATGAATTACTCATCTCCATAATTCTTAAAGAGTGTACGCAAAGTGATAATCTTCCATGGAAAAAGTATTGTTATTCATATTCTGAAACAAGATGTGATTTTAAAAGCTTTGATTAAATTAGATTTGATTGAATATCTCACACATCTTTTAAAAGAAATTATCTAAGAATATTAATGAAGATAAATGAGTTTAAAAATTATTAAAAACTAAACATTTAAGTATCCTTCAAGCATCCTTTATGCTCATTGATTCTCTCTGTTCAGTTTCCAAAAGGTAAGAAACACAGCCGCTATAGAGTAGCCTTTTAAACTCTTGTTATAAATGGTGTTTATAATTTTAAGTTTGATGATTTACAGTACTTATGAAGTCTTATTTCTGATCCTAGAAAAATATATGAAAAAGGTCATCACATGACTATTTATTTTCCAAAGATTTTATTACTGGCAATGAGTAGGAGATTGATGTCTTTGGGATCACAGGATGGAAAGTTTTGTGTGTGTGTGACAAGTTCCTTTGCAGGTTAAACAGTCCGGTCATGCAGTAAGAAAACATTTAATTTAGTATTACCCAGCATTTGATCATGGATTTTTATTATGATAGAAGCTAATATCTTGATAAGGTGTTGTTTTCCTAGGAAGATATTTTGGGAATTCTGAGTTAAGAAATTAAAGAATGAAAATATTAATAACCAGAAATGGGGGATTTGGGTTGGGAATTTTGAAGATTGAATCTTGGTAAGTAGAAGCTGAGACAGAGTTTGGGGTGTTAGGTATCTATTAGGTTATCATTGCCTATGAAAGAAGAGGGAGGAAGAAAGAATGGACAAAGGGAGCAGGTTAATTGTGAACCAGGCCTGACAAAGCTATGGCCAAATTGATGGAGAAATCTGAGCAGTGCGTCAGAATTGTCCTACTTTGAGTCAGGACTGCTGGATCTTTATATATTCACCTAGCTTACTTACCAAAAGGCTACTCATGAAAATGGTGTGACCTCAAATGGCTCTCTGTAGCAGAGGTAGAACTTGAAAGAGACGACTGCTGGAGTCAGTCTAGTGACTGTCTCCCTATATCTGGGCAGGAAGCTCTTCCTTTACAGGGAATTTGGGGAGGAAGGAGGCGAAAGAAAAGGAAAGGAATTTAGGTAGATCCCCCCTGTATCTACTATTCCTCACTGGTGCTTAAGTTCCACTTCTCCATATGCATCCAGAAAGCAGCTTCTCCAGGATTTCTGTGAGCTTTTCTTCCTGAGTAGAAAGTGGTGGTCCTTGGAAACTGAGTTCATACGTATACTTATTTTCAGACTGGGATAGAAACAAATGTATTGACAGAATCAAATCAACCTGGTTTACAATCAATGGGGCTATTGCTATATTTGCTGGTGAAAGTGTACTCCCCTTTCTAGTTCAGGATCTTTAAACCCTGCATAGTGCAAATTACAGTTACCAGGATCACAAAGTCCACCAGGGAGTTATCAGGAGTGAAGAAGTTAAGCGAGACCACTCCTACTTCTATCACTGGATTTCTGGACTTATGTATTCATTCTGTGGTGACACCATGCCATACACAATTCTTTCTTTCAGCGCATTATGGAGGAAGGTATTCTATCCTTACAGAATAATGCCTCTGAGCTGGTGCTTCATCTGTACCTTCATAGTCATTCCAATGCTCTGTCAGGCCAGCAGCTTCTGGGTAGTGAAGTAAGTGATGCATCCAGTGGGTCCTGTAGTCATGAGCCCACTATCATACTTTGTTTGCTGCAATATGTTTTCCTGATCTGATGAGATACTGTGGGATTCCATGCCAATACTTTGTAAGACCTCACAATGTTGTACTAAGTTCTGGGACAAATGAGTAAAATCCAGAATATATGTATTTTCCTTTGGCAACAAATATCTGGACCTTCTAGTACAGAAGGAGCCCAGTTGGTTTCCTTGAGAAATAGTGTCATAGTGGAAGCTAAAATTTGTTTTCTACTGCCAATAGGTTGACCATTAGACTGTGGATAGAGCTAGATAAGCCTTGATAAATAGAAATCCATATTGATGGGTCTATGCGTAACTTCTGAATGTTTATTCAAAATTCTTATGTTAAAAATATAACACCCAATGTGATGGTATTAGGAGGTGGGGTCTTTGGAAGACGGTTAGATGACAAGAGTAGAGATCTCATGAATGGGGTTAGTGCCCTTATAAAAGAGGCTCCAGTGAGTTAGCTTGTCCTGTGAAAACACAATGAGAAGTCTGTGACCTAGAAGAGTTCTCAACTGACAATGATCTCAGACGTCCAGTCTCTATAACAGTGAGAAATAAATTTCTGTTGTTTGTAAGTCACCCAATCTATGGTATTTTGCTATCTCAGTCTGAATGGAGCTTCTATATGTGCCACCATGGCTACTTCATTTATATGCCCATCATCTCTACTTTGAGGTGGCTATTGACAGAAATCACTGACAATGTCAAGTGTTTAGTTTTTCCATGGTAAATGTGTTCTGGTGGTATCAATAAGTAGTATAGAGATCTTCATGCTTTATGCCCACTCCCCTATATTCAATCACATTCTTCTACACAAAATCTGTCTATCTCTAATCTTGCTTTTTTCTCCTTTCTGGACACTAATCAGCTGTTCAAGCCGTTTACTATCACCCCATAGTCCTTATATATTCTAATTCAGGTCATTTATTATCAACACAAAGTGGATGACCGGTGGCACTGCCTAAAACCCTGCCCACTGGAAGGTTTTTCCTTATTGTAGTCTTGCAAGCCCAACCCTAAGTGAGGTTATAATGTAGCTAATACCCAGTTTGGGCTTGGACCCATATATTGAACCAATATACTTATAATCCAAGTTTGAGCCTTGTTCTTATTCTTCAGCAGGTCTTATGGGAAACCTGATATGACCATAATTGTAAACTTAGAGATAGGTACTAGTACAGTAGTGATATATGCCACTGTGGTCTGGGTTTCCTATCTATGCTGCTTTCTTATACCCTGTGGTCCTTCTCATGGTCAGTTTGAGATATGTCAAATTGCTGCTGAGCCCACCTAAACTTATGATTTATTGGCTGACAAATCTAGCTCTGAATGGGCAGTTGCACATACATTGTCACTTAATGATCATGGCCAGGTGTTCTGTATTTACTAGACCACAGAAAAATTTTTTTAAAGATGCTTTAAAAGATAATTGTCTGCTTTATTTAATTATGTGGCTTAAGTATCAAGGCTTCTTGCACTATAACTTGGATCAGCTGCAGAGCTCTTTCCTGTTCTGGGATCCTTTCAAAGCTGGAAGCATTTTACTTTATTCAGTATGTGGGCCTGAGAAGTATTCTTAGGTGTGGAATATGCTGCTACCAGAATCTGAAAAAAGGGACTGTACTTTTTTTTTCATGGTAGGATATGAAAAATATAATTATTTGTCTCCTACTTGTAAAGGAGATATCCAGAATGCATCTGACCACCGGGTCTTTAAAGTTGCATAGATGTTGTTGGACTTTTCACTCTTTATAGGATTATCTTCCACTCTTAAAATAAAAATGTGGGACTAGTACCAGTGGCCACCTGGTGCTTAAGTGACACGATTTGGCCTTTACTTTTTCAGGGTTCTAACATTTTCATTGCTATCAGTGAGACAAATTCTCTAACATCCTCTTCCTTCATCAACACTGGCCCAGAGAGGAAGCACTACTAAAGATTTTGGCCTGAATAGGTGGTGTATCCTCTGGGCTTTCCGGTGGAACATAATCATCTGAAGGATGTTTAGGGCACACATTGTATACTCATTCCCAAATGCCCACTTCCCTATACCTTTTATCCTTTCCTTCACCACTTACCATGAAAATTCTATCCTTTCTTCTTCCTACAATGCAGGTACCACTGCCTCTAAGTTTCTAAGTATCAACCTAGTGTCAAGTTTGCAACACCTACTCTTTGCAAGAGTGTTAAGTCTGGTATCGTATGAGTGCATTTCCAAATTCTATCCTCCCAATTGTATATTGTAATAACTTTAATAAAGCACCTTCAGAATCTGGCCATGACTTTACTCTCTTAGCTCTCACCATTATGTGCGAGCTAAGTCTTACAACTCCTTTGAGATATAGTCTCCTTTTTTTCATATCAGACCTAGCAATGCTCTGGGAAGATTACATTGTAACTTAATCTCAGCTATTGGCATAGGGACCAAGAGAGGTCAAACTCCGAGAAGGTGACCAATCATTACCTCTTAAGATAGAAGCCTCAACATTCTTTTCCAGTATGAGAGTAGGAGATTGTGTGTGTGTGTCTGGTCTATGGAGGGTTGTTTATCATGGGACAGGGCACTTCAGGCTCAGAAGTTTGAGAGCAGGATGGCAAGTCAGAATGTACAGGAGTATCCACTCAAATATCACCATCCCATACAGGGGCTTCTACTTGGATGTCAAAGTCTCAAATTTTCCTAGCTAAAGCTCTGACTCTGGCATAACAGCCTTGCTTTGGCCTGGCATTTAGTTTTCCTTGCAGTTAAGTCACTCAGACAATTAAATCATGAGGCTGCTCCTCAACTTCCTCTGCCCTTCTGCTGTAGAAGATGAGAACATTTTAATGAAACCAAGTAAATCATCTGGTTTTCACACTTCTTTTTCAGTTGCCTGTTACTCATCTTCAGCTGTTCTTTATCCTTCTGTAATATACCAGTGACCTTTAGAAATAATCATCCAATACTTATTAGTGTGTCCCCTTCCACCAGGATACTATCCTACTTCATGTATTAACAACTGGACTTCCACCTGTGTCAAGGACAATTTGTGCCCTCCTGCCCTGCCACCTTCATCCCTAACAGGATAGTAAATAACCCGCAACACTATTGCCCACACTCTTGGCTGAGTCTTGATATGTACTGCCTGGATTTGGATTTCTCTGAAGTGGATTCTAAGGTAATGCAAGGCATAAGTTTATTGCTGATTAATACCTGTCAAAGGAAGGAGGAAAGAAGAGTGTTGGACAGAGGGAGGAGTTGTGATGGGGGTGCCCATAAAGCCTTGGCTAACCCAGTGGGGAGCTCTGAAGTGAATAGAGCTTAAGTTCTTCTACATCAAACTGCAGTGGCCCACTCTAGCTGAAGAAGACCCTGAAGGGGCTGGCAGCTGGAAGCCATCCGCTGACTGTACTTGTCTCTGGGCAATGTTACCTTGAAAGAGGGGATCTGGCTGGTGCCATTTCATGTCTACCGCAGGGGTAGAAAAAACTTTTTAAAGGAAATATTGTAAAAAATAAATAAATAAATAAATAAATAAATAAATAAATAAATAAATAATAAATAAATAAATAAAATAAAGGAAATATTGTCTTTATTCTTGAATCTTTATGTAAAGCCAGACAGATGAGAAATTAACTCTAAAGGACCTTAATAAAGAAAATTCTAAAGCCTCCCTTTTATTTCAAAACTGTACTGGTAGGCAAAAGAAAGTTTTGTTTTTTTTTTAAAGCTATTCCAAAAACACCTATTTTTCAGCCCTGATGATGCAGAGAATTATATAGCCGAATACACTATGAGTGTAATTCCCAAGATTCTTATTCTTAGGTCAACCATCTTGGCAAGTCAAGCACTGGAAATGCTTACAGATAATCTTTCTTTTAATCAAACCATGAAGTTCTGCCTTAAAGATAGGTAACAGTCCTACCAAATGGAACCAGATTTTGCAGAGAAAATGTCAAAGAACCAAAAACAAATTGATTTAAAATGGTGGACTTTATGAATTTCCATGTGATTTCCTATCTTTCTGTTTTAGACTTTAGTCTCAGATTCTGTGTATTATTGCTTTGTATTTGATATTTACTTCCAAGTATCTCAAAAATCATAACCCATTCTGCCCTTAGGGAGGATACAGAGTTAAGGATTTTTTACACTGACTTTTATAAATATAATTTCCTCAATTGGATGGCATTTTGTAATTACAAAAATATTTGTTTTTTAACTCTCTATAATTCAATAGCATGTGAGACCACCTCTATTTTGGTCAGTTCAGCCCATATTTTAATGTTGTTTCTATGTGGCAGGCATTATATTAGGGGCTGGGGATACACAGATAAATAAGATGTGGATAACACGTTATTAGCTGCTCATGGGGATGTGATATTTGAAATTAAACTGGGCTTTTAGGGTTAAAGGGTCTGGCCAGAAGAGGACATGGGAATGTTTGTAGTCAAATCACCACTCCCCAATCTCCTTAGTCCTTTGGAGGAAAGAACATGTGTACATGGTATTCTTTGAGCCAGAACCTTGCCCAAAACTAAACATAAATGTTAATAGTATCACACAAATTCCATTATGCCTTTTACTTTTTTGTGTATTATGATTTAGCACATAAATTGATTTGAAGGTAGTTTTGAGTCATTGATGTTACTGAGTTTTCTATTTGGAGCTACCCACAGATAGAAATGGAAAGGAAGTCATTCATGCACTTTTTTTCTGGGATCAATAATCTCAGAGTCTGACTGATTAGTGTCTTCAAATGCTGTCACAGTTGATTACAGAACCCTGAGAATAAAGGTGTAGGTGGTGCAGGAAAGATTATTGTTCTCACTGTGAACTCTGATTTTTTTCTTTCAGGTTACAGAAGGAAGAGCCTAAAGGAAAATGTAGGTCAAGTGCTTTTATCCCTTGCAACTTTCAGAAGAACAATCACAAAATTACAGTGACTGGTCCTGATTTCTAATGATGGAAAGAGAAAGGTAATAGGGGAAAAAGCACTGGGCAAGTGTTTTTAACTCATATTTTTAAATATGAAAGAGCATAAATCAGGTTTCTAAAAAATTATGGATGTATTTGACTTAGCCTAATTTGACTTTGGTTATTAGATTCAGCTTTTTATGTGACTCCTTCTGGTGATTATCATTTTAACATTGACAAAGTGAGAAAAGGAGAAATTAAAATGTATGTTTATAAGGCACCATGTTTAATGCATATTACAATTCTTTCATTAACACATAGCCCTTCACAAAATAATTATTTCTTAAACATGTGGATATTTGAGAGGATAGAAATGCTTTGTTCATTAGTGTAATTATTATAAAATCAGATCCACTTAATTTCTTGTTTATAGATATCATATTAATTAAAAAACAGTTTATAAGCATGTGAGGTACTTTCTATTATCTCAAAATCAGATATATTTGTTTTCTAAATGAACTTCTCATATTTCAGGAATAATGGTATTTTAATTAGGGCAGTATCAATTTAATTAATATAATTAAATATATAATGAAGCTTCCTATTTTATTGGAATTGGTTATGCTGAATCCGTGGTGCTAATGTATCATGTTAGAAAAGTGAGTACAACTAGAAAACAAATGCAAAAATCTCTGCTTCAGCAAATATTTTTGCTCTGCCTTCAATTTTGAGCCAGGCCTAAATATTTAATGGGAATTTTTAGGATACAGGGTGTTGACAAAAGTATTCTAGTTTGAGGAAGTGGTATTATAAGACCAAATTAACCCTAATGTAAAGCTTTGAAGGCAATCTGATGGGAAGTGTTGTCAGAGGTTGAGGGCACTCATTACTAGTAGAGAGGGAAAAACAGAAGAGAAGGGGAGTGGAGTGGAAGACTGGTTGTGTTTATATTTTCTTTTATCTGTCTTATTATTTTGTCTTTAGCTGGCTCAACGACACATATCTGGACACATCTCTTAGGGAGTTGGAATTCAATAGAGAGGGTGGACAATACAGAATCAATGAAGTAATCTTGGTAATATCAACTTCCTCTGAGGCTCCTAATTAACTCATAAGAAAATGAAGGTGTTAGATTTTAGTAATTTTCAACAAGTTTTCTGCATAGAGTATAGTTGTTATGAAATGTATCATAAGAAATATATTCCCTAGTTAGTAGGCTAGATAACCTTTTGAAATATTATAAGATTTTCCCCTTATCAATATTTTTTCTCTGCCATGATGATTGTTTTCGAGCCTACAACTTGTTGCCTCAGCAATGGGCAGACCAAATACTACCAAGAATAGGATAAAGGTTAAGACTTAAGGGCAATTTCTACTGGATAAAAATGAGAAATAGAATGTTCTTTTTTGTTCTGGGAGAAGAAATTGGAGGAGAGAGAATGAGAGAGAGAGCCAAGTGGTTAGACCCAGTGCCGTAGGCGATTAATCTTCGATCTTTTCTTGGGGATAAATTTTGGGGAAGAAGGGTAGAAATAACCTGTTTGGGGGTAATAACTTAACTTCTCAGGTATAATCTGGTAACACCGTAATGAGGCTCAGCAGTCACCTTTTCATGTTCCTATATCTTAAGAGTTTGAATTTATTCCAGAAGAAAAAAAAAAAAAAGAAAAAAAAAAGGAAATAGAAATCTAGAGTTAATTTACATTAAAATAAATTGCTGTAGGGATGCCTGGGTGGCTCAGTGATTGAGCCTCTGCCTTCCACTCAGGGTGATCCTGGGCCTGGGGATCCAATCCCACATAGGGCTCCCTGCAAGGAGGCTGCTTCTACCTCTGTCTGTGTCTCTGCCTCTTTCTCTGTGTCTCTCAAGAATAAATAAATAAATAAAATCTTTAAAAATAAAATAAAACAAATTGCTGTAGGTCAGGGTTTTTATATTAGTGTCTTTTAAACTGCTGGTCATAATGTATTAGTATATCTTGAAATCAGTTTGTGGGTTAAAATAGCATAAAATAGAAACATGCAAGTACATCCCACATAGTGTTAAGTGTGGTGAAATCAAGGTTCCATTTTATTATCAACAGCTAAATCTCTCTCTGTCTCTCTGACTACATCTATATCCCTCTATATCTGTATTATATCTGTTTCTGTATCTATCTATATCTAACTATATACACACCCACATACATATTCACACTTCTGTTGTACTATATCGCAACAAGAAAAAAATGTATTTCTTCCTGTGGGTGGATTAAAGTGAAAATATGTTTAAATACAACTGTGATGTGTTTCAAATTGGAAGAAGTTAAGTTACCTCGAATGGAAATTTAAGTTTTCTTTTTCACTACCAAATGAGAATGGGAGCTCCAGAATGGAGAACCAGGTAGTAAAAATAAACAATTTTTCTTATGTCTGAATTTTTGTGTGTAAATTATGACCCTATCACACTAAACATAATTAAAGTCCTTGAGTTTGCACATGATTTACTTTTTAAGAATACAGTAGAGTCAGGCAGCCCCGGTGGCTCAGTGGTTTAAAGCTGCCTTCAGCCTGGGGCGTGATCCTGGAGGCCTGGGATCAAATCCCACATCAGGCTTCCTGCATGGAGCCTGCTTCTCCCTTTGCCTGTGTCTCTGCCCCTCTCTCTCTCTCTCTCTCTCTCTCTGTGTGTGTGTGTGTATCTCTCATGAATAAATAAATAAAATCTTAAAAAAAAAAGAATACAGTGGAGTCAAGATTATCTCTTAAATTTCTTCACTTTTTCTTGTATTCTGATAAGCCTCGATTGAGAGGAAGTAGGAGGGTTGCAGACAATTTATTGGAAATTGTTCCTACTCCAGAAAGTCTCCATAATTTTGTGTATTGCACTCTATATCATTCGTCAGTTCAGACCTAGTGAAAAATGTTTATTCCTCCTGCATTAGGAATCTCTTAAATGCCCATCAGCTGTAGCCTATTTGTCTTTGGGAGGGAAGGAAGCATTGACAAGATAAGGTAAAGGTCCTAAGAATTCTGCTGATGTTTCTCCCATTAGTTGTCTTGAAACAATCAGTGCCTACACCCTCACATATGCTGGTTTAGATGTCTTCAGAAATAAAGAAAGAGCTGAGAAAAATAGGTAGAGATCAGTTAGCATCAGAAAGTCCCTTTCCGGGCAGCCCCGGTGGCCCAGCAGTTTGGCGCCACCTTGGGCCCCAGGTGTGGTCCTGGAGACCCGGGATCCAGTCCCATGTCAGGCTCCCTGCATGAAGCCTGCTTCTCCCTCTGCCTCTCTCTCTCTCTCTCTCTCTCTCTGTCATGAATAAATAAATAAAATCTTAAAAAAAAAAAAAAAAAGTCCCTTTCCTATGTCCCCCTGAACTAAATCCTCATGGCTGGTGAATTACAACCTAAGAAGTAACTCCTCAGAGAGCTGCTTCTCCTGGGTGGCGAGGGTAAAGCCTTGACCAGAAAATTTTTTTGGTGGGCACTCTGCTGCTTCAGGTTCTTCAGCCTAGGGTGCATCCATTTCTGTGATCCTTGAACTTATAAGGCTTGACAACACACTAGGATCTGGCTCTATTAGCCAGAGCATTTTTGCCTAACAAAGTAGTAACTATCTCCAAGAGAGTATGAGGGCTCAGGCTATGCTTGGTACCTTACTTTTCCAAACTAAATTTTGGAATAAAAATTATCAAGTTCTCTGGGGAAAAAAAATCAGATTTTTATTGAAGTTGCATTAAATCTTACAAATAAATGCATCTTCCTATAGTGAATATGGTGTATCTCCTAATTTGTAGTTCTTCTCAACTTCTTTTTTTTAAAGATTTTATTTATTTATCCATGAGAGACACACAGAGAGAGGCAGACATAGGCAGAGGGAGAAGCATATCCTCTTCCTTTATCCCCATATCCCTAATTATTCACCTTACTACACTGACTATGATATAAAGTTAAAGTGAGTAAACGGATGACAGTGGGCCATCTTTTTTTTTTTTTTTTTTAAGAGTCCAATCATAGGGGGATCCCTGGGTGGCTGAGCAGTTTGGTGCCTGCCTTTGGCCGAAGGCGCGATCCTGGAGTCCTGGGATGGAGTCCCACATCCAGCTCCCGGCGTGGGGCCTGCTTCTCCCTCTGCCTGTGTCTCTGCCGCTCTTTCTCTCTCTCTCTCTCTCTATCTATCATGAATAAATAAATAAATATTTTTAAAAAAGAGTCCAATCATAAAACTTTAATTCTACTTACATTATCTTTAATACACATGTTCCTAACAATTATGCTTGAACTGGTATTGAAAGTTTCATGAAGAATTAAACAAACCTATCCATCTTAAATTATTTCTCTGTTAACTATTTTTGCAACCAATTATATACAGCACAAAAATGAAAAACCTTAAAATAAGTTAAACACATGTTTTGTTTTACTAGTGATTGACCTATATGAAATAATGGATATTAGGAAATTTTATTTTATTTTATTTTTAAGATTTTATTTATTTATTCACGAGAGACAGAGAGAGAGAGAGAGAGAGAGAGAGAGGCAGAGACAGGCAGAGGGAGAAGCAGGCTCCATGCAGGGAGCCTGACATGGGACTCAATCCCGGGTCTCCAGGATCATACCCCAGGCTGAAGGCAGCGCTAAACCGCTGAGCCACCAAGGCTGCCCAGGAAATTTTATTTTAAAGCATCTTTTCTTGTACATTTTTTCTCAGGCTGCCTAGAATGTTTAGACACAAGTAAGTATAGCAAAAATAATGAAAGTACATAGCAGGTAACTTTACAAAGTTTGAAATATGAACCATTTCTGCCCTTATCCAGAGCAAAGTGGGTCGCAACTTTCTGTAAAGGAACACTTCTGTAGCTGTGGTCAAAAGTGTCCACATTAAAAAAAAAAATGTACACCATGGGGAATCTAGTCAATGGTGTTGTGATAGAGTTGTATAGTGGCAGATGGTAGCTACACTTGTGATGAATACAGCATAATGTCTAGAGTTGTCCAATCACTATACTGTATTATTGACACAGATGTAATACTGTGTGTCAACCATCCTCAAAAAAATGTGTGCACATTTGTGTATTCCACAAACACACTTCATTTAGTATGTAATACCTATTGAGATATCTATTTCTACAAAGGCTGTGATATCTGCCAACAAACAAACCAGTACGCAGTTTTGTTTGCTTCAAAACAGAGGAAGATTTAACCTTGGCCCTTGTGAAGACACAATGTACCAAAAGTGGCCCAGTACTTTTGGTATATAATGTGATATACCACATTTATAAGTTGTGTAAAAAATTCTACATTCCTATATCAAGTACCTCAAAAACAGATACTTCCCAAGGAGTGCTCCTGCCATGATGAGCACTGGGTGATGTATGGAAGTCCTGAATCACTATATTGTAGACCTGAAATTAATATAACAATCTAGGTTAGCTATACTGGAATTAAAATAAAAACATGATTAACAATGAATAAATAAGTAAACAAATGCCAAAAAAAGACAACTCCCTACATTAAAAAAAATTTTTTAAAGATGTTATTTATTTGAGAGAGAGAGATAGCAAGAGAAAGCACGAGCAGGAGAGGAAGAAACAGGTTCCCCACTGAGCAGGGAGCCTGAGTCTCAATCCCAAGACCCTGGGGGTCATGACCTGAGCTGAAGGCAGATGCTTAACTGACTGAGCCATCCAGGCATCCCACAATTCCCTACATGTTAATCAGCTCTACTCCTCTAATATTAAATATAAAAACCATATAAGAAAGATAAAAATTCAAATAGAAATAATATAAACCTTTCATAAATTGTAAACAAAACCTATCTGTGGAATAGTTTGGATGACAAACGGTCTACTGTGTAAATTTTAGAATGAGGCAGACAAAAATTGGAAGGCTAGTTAATTTCCTCCTCTTTCTCCTGCTTCAACTTTGTTTCCTTGGATATCCAGTGTCTGCAAGGTCAAGTTGCCTCTCAGTCATTGCATTATTAGCCTGCTATCTTTGTATGACTCAATGTATCAATTTCAGCAATGGTCTCATCTCATCAAAAGTTGTCTTTGCAAGAGAACAGGCTTGCTCAGAGGAGTTCAGACCTCATAGAAGAATTCAGAAAAGTTAAGGATGAGACCCAGTCTGATAGGATGTGTCTATTGGCACTTCCTTTCAGCTGATTTCAAACTTGTTGGTATGCTTGTGGTGACTGACCCATGATCCCTTTTCTGTCAGCATCAGAAGCAACCCCAGCCATGTAACAGTAAGAGTCTCCTTTCACTTTCTAAATGGAAGATTCCAATCTCTTCTTGTGAAGCACTGTGATCAAGAACTTCTCCAAAAGAGAAAGTATATCATTGCAGATATACTCTAAGCTTCGTCACAATTTTCTCTTCTGTACTCATGAATAATCTTTTTTTTTCCCTCAACATCTTCTGTCTTTAGCTCAATACTTGAGATGACTCTCCAAAATGATCTATGGCTTCTTAAAATATTTTATACAAGCAACTGAAAAAAAAGATACTTTACTCATTGGAGATAATTTAGCTCCTTGCTTGATTATAGACATCATGCAGGCTGCCATGTCATCATATTGCTTAGCCTACTTGGTCAGTTTTGCTTCCATTCCAGTTTAATTTTTCCTTTTTCGTGTCTGAAATAGTTGGTAGAAGATGAGTGGAGCTCAGTAATCTCTGCCTCTTGTTTTCAAAAATTTTAATGAGATTAATAATCTTCTTATCTATTTCTGAATTACTAAGAGTTTTTTTTTTCATGAATTTAGGTTGAATTTTATAAAATGATTTCCCTGAACCTATTTCAAATTGTCATTTTGTTTTTCTCTTTTAATACCTTAATGTGGTGAATTATACTTACGGATTTTCTAATATAAGCCTGAAGATCAGTCTTACATATTTTCTTTTAGTATAATTTCTTCTAATTGTTTTATTTATCCAGAAAAAAGCATATTTTTCAGTTGCTTTTAAGTTTATTAAAAAGTATGTGATGCTATATGTAATAATTGAGGACTTTTTTCTTCAAATATAATATATTGTTAATGTTCATGTTTATTGTAGTTAGCTATAATTCATTTTGATTGTTGCTTCATATTTATTTTGAAAATAAACAATTTATTATATGCTTATTCATATTAATTATGGAACTTTTTTATAAGCTGTAATAATAAAGACAGTATGTACCTGGTGCAAGGATAGAAATTGGCTAATGGGAACAAACAGAGAATTAAGAACTAGATTCATGCAACCATTGAAATTTAGGTATGTTGGAAGTAGCCCATCTCAATAGTAATGAAAGGTAAGAGGATTCAATAAATGCAATTGGATAATTGATCACCCACAAAAATAAAATCATCACCGGAAAAATTAAGGATTTTAATATAAAAAAAAAAAACAAACCTGTGAACATCTTAGTAGAACAAAGATGGTGATGGTTCATTGGTGAACAAAAATTATTAACAATATTTGACAATTGAAAATTTTAAAAATTTCATTTGTAAGAAATACAAATAAGAAATATAAGAAAAAAGTACCTACTATATGATTCCATTTATGTGAGACTCTTCAAGAGTCTAAACTACAGTGAGAGATGCAAAAAAGTAATAGCCTGGGTTTGAGGCAAGGGAGATGTGTTTGTTAATTCGCCAAAGAGCTCTAAGGAACTTTTCAGCATTATGGTTGTGTTCTATTTCTAGAAGGTGGAAGTAGTTACAACTCAAGACCATGCATTTGTCAAGATTCTTTGAACTCTATGTTTAGAATGGATATGCTTTATTTTCTATAAATTATATCTCAATACAAGTGACAAAAATTAAAAAGGAAAGAATTGGGCTTTTTTGGGTGGTATATTCACAAATATTTATTGCATTGGACATACGATCCAGTCACATACATTTAGACAGTACATAAAAGAAGGTCACAAGTGGAACAGTTGGATGATGAACTATTCAAGTCTGAGCCCTTGATATCATTTAAAATTTCAAAAGTAATGTCTGCCCATGCTATTTTTCTATGCCTCCTAGAAAATTTATTTTTATTTATTTAAATTCAATTAGCCAAAAAAGTACATACTTAGTTTCAGATAGCCTAGCAAGGCCTGTTTGATCAGTCCTCTCTGTCCCATTGTTTCTGAGTGGCCCAGCAAACATTTGTTTACCAAACATTTACTCTTTTTCATCTTTCTGAGAATTGCATTCCTTTCCTTTGATATTCTAGACCCCTACCCATTCTTCTTAGTTGAGGATGACATATATACCTCATTTTGCCTGTCTTTGGAATTTCCACTTCTGTGTGGATTTCCTGTACTTACACTATTAAATTCAATTTTCTCCTGTTACTCTGTGTCATGTCAATCTGATGTTTCGTCCAGCTAGAAGGACTTTTATTTTATTTATTTATTCAATTTATTCATGAGAGACACAGAGAGAGAGAGAGAGAGGCAGAGACACAGGCAGAGGGAGAAGTAGGCTCCATACAGGGAGCCTAACATGGGACTCCATCCGGGTCTCCAGAATCAGGCCCTGGGATGAAGGCAGCGCTAAACCTCTGAGCTACCCAGGCTGCCCCCATGGCCATACTTCTTGCTTGAGAGGTAGTAGAAAGCAAATATTGAGAGTGTAAGTTTAGGAATCAAGTAGGCCTGGGTTCATGTTCTAACTCTGTAACTTAGTAGTTGTTTGATGTTGAACAAGTAACCTAAATTCTAGGTCCTGGCTTCCCCTTCTGTAATATTAAGATTATAATAATAACAGTACATATTTGATAGGCTTTAATATATTTATAGTAGTAAATGAAATAACATATACAAGGTGCTTAGCACAGAATAAGAACTCAACATAGGACAATTATAAAGAGATTTATTTATTTATTTATTTATTTATTTATTTATTTTATTATAATAAATTTATTTTTTATCGGTGTTCAATTTACCAACATACAGAATAACACCCAGTGCTCATCCCGTCAAGTGCCCCCCTTCAGTGCCCATCACCCATTCACCCCCACCCCCTGCCCTCCTCCCCTTCCACCACCCCTACTTCGTTTCCCAGAGTTAGGAGTCTTTACGTTCTGTCTCCCTTTCTAATATTTCCCACACATTTCTTCTCCCTTCCCTTATATTCCCTTTCACTATTATTTATATTCCCCAAATGAATGAGAACATATAATGTTTGTCCTTCTCCGACTGGCTTACTTCACTCAGCATAATACCCTCCAGTTCCATCCACGTTGAAGCAAATGGTGGGTATTTGTCGTTTCTAATGGCTGAGAAGAGTTTTTTTTTTAGAAGTAATTTTGTCCCAATTAAGTGTTTATGTAACGATATTTTGTAATACAGTTTTGTCCTGAGCTTTGGAAGACGAATTTTCTAAGAGGTTGGATTCAAGATCCTTCTCATCCTAGAAAATAACCTGTAGAAACAGATTCTCAGTGGACTTGTATGTGTTTGAAAACTGATACATCAAACTGAAAATGATTAACTGAGGAAAGAAAGAACAAGTTTTTATTTCTTGAAGCGGTAACAACAACCTGGAGTGTAACTGTGATCCTTTTCACAATACTCTGTCTATACCTGTCAAAGCCCAAGAAAATCTGCTAGGCTGTGGCTGTGGCCAGTGATTCACTGGGACGTTTCTTACACTTCCATTGAAAGGCTCTTCTTTTTTTTTTTTTTTTTTTTTTTGAAAGGCTCTTCTTACTCTCTCTCCATGTTTTTCCACCATGCTATTACGGGAGCAACATCTATATATTTTCCTTCTCCTCGGTTGAAAACAAAAGGAAACTAAACTAGGCTAACCAAAGAGAACAATACAAACACTCTCTGAAACAAAAACAGCTTGGAATATATATACTTTGTATCATGATAAAACCAGAAACTTTTCCTCCATACCAGTATCTGTATTTCTAAAGAAAAATATCATTGGCCAAAAGTTAGGAAACATTATAAAAATGTTATGAAAATGTTGGAACTTTCCAAGAAATGCTAATTTTTTACCATCACTAAACTCGATTAATTTATTATCCAGATCTGGAGTGTCCTATCCATATAAATGGCTCACTTAATTATTTATACTCTTATTCAGCATTCTGTTTTTGCATGAGAACCAATCTATGGAAAATAAAGATATTTAGTGATATTTAACTTTTTGACCTTCAGTAAAGTTTTTAAAAATATGTATCTTTAAAAAGATGATAGTCATTTTAAAACACCCAGCAGTAAAATAAATAAAATAAAATAAAATAAAATAAAATAAAATAATAAAATAAAATATGACTAACATCCAGAAAAAAAGTGTCATTTAACAGGTAACAAAAGACATTCATCCTATTTTACTTTATTGAATCCTGGGGGAAAGGGTATATTTATACAAATTAGACTACCTCTTTATTGTTCAAAATAATTCCAAGGAGAAGATAATTGTGCTGTATTTTTCATATTAGAGAAGTAGCAAGATGAAGGCAGCTTTCTAAAAACTCTGATCTTGGGGTGCCTGGGTCGCTCAGTCAGTTAAGTAGCCAACTATTAATTTTGGCTCAGGTCATGACCACAGGGTTGTGAGATCAAGCCCCTCTTCTGGCTCTGTGCTGAGCCTGCTTAAGATTCTCTCTCTCTCCTTCTGCCCACCCCCCCAACTCTCACTTGCACTCTTTCTTGTACATAGGTGTAAATTACACCAATTACCTTCTGAGTTCTTGTTCTCACTTTTCCTTGCTTGTTTAATTAGTTGAATCCCATTGCCAGTCAGGAGTAGAAGCCTCAAATTTTATTCTTCTTGGATCTTCTTAGGTCTTATCTTTTTAGATCTTTAAGTGTTCTTACCCCTTGCCCCCACCTAACTAAATGGGGTGATGAATATGTTAATTAGCTTGATTGTAATAATTTCATAACGCACACATATTAAAATATCACATTGTTATACCTTAAATATATATATGATTTTTATTTGTCAATCATATCTCAATAAAGTTGAAAAAATGTAGGCCACAAACCATAACTCACAATTATAGAAGGATTAAGCTATAGCCTTTTCTCTACGGAAGCTTCTGTTCAAAGGAGAATGCACCAAGCCTTTTAATATTTAAGATGTCTCTAAAAGGAGGAAGTGGAGAGACACAAATCACAACTATAAAACCCTTCAGCTGATTAGGTCAGAGCTGAGGAAGCATTTTATTTTCTTTCTGAAGTCCTAATCTTTTTCTTTCAATTTTATTTTCTTATGGTGATGTGCCTTGGAAGCCAGATCACCTAAATTCTGGTTCACTAGTATTGTAAGCCATTTTTCAATCACTCTTCTCTCATACCTCCTCTCTGATATCCTGGCTCCCAACCCCCTCTTCCAGTCTTAGGAGTGTGATAGAAACCCAGTATTCTACTACAGAAGGAGATGCATACAGGTTTAACTCCCAAGCATATATACTATGCAGTTTTTGCTGCTCAAAATATAGTGATTAACAGTTAATTTTGTGTTATACATTTAAAACAAACAAAAAATTATGAACCGATCTACAGTTTTATTATGATCTGCCACCAACTTTGAACAATTCTTTTGTTTCTGAACTTGAGTTGCCATGTCAGTAAAATGAGAATAGAAATATATCTACTCAGAAGGTTATTTATAGTCATTTTGCATATAATATATGCAAAAACATCTCAACATAGTAGGTATTCAAAAAGCCTCCATTTCCAGTATTTTCTTTGATGAAACTAATTTATATTTTCATAAATTGCCATTTTAGCTTTTGACTAAAAGTGATTGAATTCTAATTTCAGGGAAAGTATCTTGAATCCAATTCCAGCACCTTGATTACCAAAGCGAAAACCGAGCACTAAAACTGTCAGACGACAGCAAGTGATTCAACCTTCTTTTTTTACTGGATTGTTTTCTGGTTAAGTTAGCACACATTTCAAAACTCATCCAGAATCGTTGCCTTTTGGCTCTGACTCTGAACTTAAAGTGATGATATTTCAAGGAAAACTGAAATGCAAAGGGATGTTATGTTGCATTTACTTTAAGGTTCATTCACTATGACTTTTACATGACTTGTTAGACATTAGCCTCCCTGTTTTGAAAAGGCCAGGTACATCAGGGTCTGTGCAGAGGGTGAACACCATTAGTTTGCACTTTATCACTGTCATCCAGCTACAGCATGGCCACATTTTACATTCCACAGGTAATGGAGGATGTCAGAGCTGTTTCAACTCATACTAGTCAAAACTTAACAAAGACTCAGAGTTTCCGGTTGTAGGCAAGAAACAATTTCTCTGCCCAAGTTCTCCAAATAGCAGACACCCGCTCTGCAGTGAGACTGTAGTAATGATTGTCTGTGAGTGTGCTTTGTAACCCATTAATGAACTCTATGGTAGAATTGGTCCACAACTTATTAAATATCTAAGTCATTCTCAGCCAGAGCCAAACTTTTCTGCAACTTTTTTAAAGATGAATTTTAACCAAGATTAAATATCATCATATTGCCATTCATTCTTCACATCAACTTGTAGATGTGTATGATTTCAGAGACTCAAATGACAGCATGTTCACTTGTCACAGCCCTGATCTCACGTGTGCTCACCTAAGTACAGCCCAACCAGCTGCAGCACCCAAACAGTGACAGCCTTATTTGGGTGTTGAGTGGAGATTCTATTTCACTTCATTACATCTTATCACACTTTTCATTTTTCATTCCATTATGGCAGGTTCTTCCCCTCACACTGCCAGAGGCTACTGAATGGTAATAAATCTCAGCTTCAAACCTACTCAAAAAGAGAAGAAATCAAATGAGTAAACCCTAGCTGCTGCTTTTGTTCAAACTCATAGATTTTCTGCAACTTTAGGGGATTTGCTAAGATCCTCAGTGTAATATTCTGGGATGAACGTAAATTGTATGTTAGGAGATTGGATTCTAATTCTAATCCTGGAATTCCTTAACTGAAAATATGAGCATTTCTGGCATCAATATTTTCATATTTCCAAATGAAATATTGGATGAGATAATTTTGAAGAAACTTTCAGCTTGGAAAATACATATTTCAGACAATAAGAGAAGAAACATTTACTTTTTGTGTAAATAATTATATACCTACTCTTGATTCTCAGTGAGATCAGAAATAGACTTTTTAATCCTTGGCCTTTATGGTACTAATATCATTGTTAAAATGAATATGTGCTTTTTATGATGGTTAATTTTATGTGTCAACTTGATTGGATCATGAGGTGCTCAGATATTTGGATAAACATTTCTGTATTTGTCTGTGATGGTATTTCTGGAAATGATTAGCACTTCAGTTTGTGACCACAGTAACATAGATTGTCCTCACCAATGTAGGTGGGCATCATCTACTCTGTTGAGGGAATAAATAGAACAAAGAGGTGGAGGAAGGGAGAACTCTCTCCGCCTGACTATAGAGGTGACACATTGATCTCTTCCTATCCTTGAGCTGGGACTTACACCATTTATTGGCTCTCCTGGTTCTTGGACCTTCCAACTTGGACTAGAAATACCCACTGGCTTTCATGGGTATCAAGTCTGAAGAATACAGATTGTGGGACTCCTCAGCCTCCATAATCATGTGAGTCAATCACTTATGTATATCACTCATTGGTTCTGTTTTTCTGGAGAACCCTGAGTAATATGCTTTTCTTTGCAAAAACCAGAGTTTTCAAAATTATTGACAAGTTAATAATTCTTATTCTTAATTATACAGGTTCACATGGCCTTCAAAAACACTTTTGTACATATTACCTTATTTCTTTCCTTTTTCTTTTCCTTTTGTTAGAGAATGTGAATCACCTGCTATAACTGGACAGGTATTACCATCTCCATTGTAAGGACAATGGATTCAAGAAGAAAAAGGATTATGTGCCTTAGCAAAGAACTTGTGGCTAGTTAACAGCAGGAGATATAGTACAATTTAGATTAGAAAAATGCTAATTATATATATGTTTATTTGATTTTTAAAAACAACATCTTATTATGAATTACACAGAAACCTACATAATACTTATTCAGTGTAACAATAGTTGTAATGAGAACACCCGTGTAATTTTCGGAGCCATGAAGTATTAGAACATTACTGGCATCACAGAAAGCTCTCTATCTCTCTATGCCAGTTATCAGTTGATTGCCTCTCACCTCGAAACCTAGTTGTTGTTGTTGTTGTTTTTTACCTGCTCTACAGTAATAGGACTTTAAACACTTTTTTTCTTTGCTGCCAATGTGATATTAAGCATTATCAACAAAGGGAACTAGAGGAACATTGCAAGAGGAAGGGGTTTCTCTTCTAGCATGTCGCCTTTGGCATGTATGGTCTCTAAGCATGTGTCGCATTGCTGAGGCAGGATTCTCAACGAGGTGATGTCCCAACTCCCTCTGTGTCTATAGCCAATCTTGACCTATCTGCACCCCAGAGAGCTATTTCCTGCTTGCCCAGTGACTGTGAACCACGTTTGACCTGGATAACTCAGTGAACTTAACCATGCTGCGAGTTTCAACTGCTACTGTTTCTTAACAAGGTATGAACTCCAGTCTTGAGGAAGAACATCCCTTCCAAGTTTGTCCTTCCTTGTATACCTCCATTAGCCATAATGTATTTTTCAGAATTTTAGCTTCATGTTTGTAATTTCT
The DNA here is from genome assembly GCF_011100685.1 of Canis lupus familiaris. Taxonomy (NCBI): domain Eukaryota; kingdom Metazoa; phylum Chordata; class Mammalia; order Carnivora; family Canidae; genus Canis; species Canis lupus. The sequence continues at coordinate 47,420,150 of NC_049232.1, forward strand.
CCTCTGTTACAGTTTGGGACCCTGACTGATATACTTTATACAAACAGATCCCTCATTTCTTCCCAGAGGCATCTACTCTCTTAACTCATTTTAAATGATTTCCTTGAATTCCTTTATGATTTTGCTACACATGGTTAGATGCCTGCAGAACCAGAGGGCAGCTGAGCATGCCTGTCCTTTTACACTTAGGGGTGCACATGTACTGTGAGTATGGAGGCAAGAGCAGTAGGAGCATGTTTCTTTGTTGTTTCTTTGTGTACATGTGTGTGTGCACGCGTGCCTGTATGTGTGCAGGCATGGAGCCGAGTGGAAGCAGGGAAGTTCTCTGCCCAGTGAGCTCCAGCTTCTAAACTGGAAAGACTCCCACTGTTGGCTCCAGCTGAGGCCTGGTGGGGTAAGGAGTTTCCTTTCTCTTGGGGGGAGGGTTTCATCACAGTTTTAAAAATAGTTTCATTTTGTCTTTTCTAGAACTTTATGTAAACACAGAGTCTATATAATCTTTTATTACCTGCTCTCTTTTGTTCAAAATGATGCCTTTCAGAGACAGTAGTTTTGTGGTACCTGTGGTCTGCTTTATTTATATATCCACAATGTGTTTCCCATTCTAAAGCTGTTTGACATTTGGATTGCTTCCAATATTTGACAATTATGAACAATTGTGCTCTCAACATTCTTATATCTATTTCAAATAAGTATGTTTATCTCTATGGAGTATACAGAGGGGTGAATCAAAGAGACTACATCTTCAACATTTCTAGATCATGATATATTGTTTACAAAAGAGGTATTAATTTACAATCCTTCCAGCCACGTGGGAGAATTCATGTAGCTTTATAGACTTGTTAACATATATTAGTATGGAATAAAATGATATTATTAGGATTTTCTTGACTTCTGAAGTTTACTGTCTTCAGTATATTTTTATTAGTAATTGGTTTCCTCCTTCGTGAAATGGTCTAAGTCTTTTGCCTGTTTTACACTCTGGTTGTCTGACATTTTAGAGTTTTCTTCCTTATCATCAATCATCTGGATAAAATTCCTTTATCAGCTGTATGTGTTGCAAATGCCTTTTTCCATTCTATGGCGCTTCACTTTTTAAAAATGATATCTTTTGAAGAAGGCAAAATTATGATCATAGTTTTAAACATAGTTGAATTTATTAATCTTCTTCTTCATGACTACTGCTTTTTGTGTTTTGTTTAAGAAATTCTATTCTACCAAAGATATTAATATATTCTTCCGTATTGTAGTCTAAAAGCTTTATGGTTTTGCCTTTCACATTTAGGTTTTTAATCTACCTGGAATTGATTTTTTTATATGGCATGAATGCTCTTGCTATTATGCCATAATTTCTAAAAATAAAATGTGCACAAGGTCACCATTACTATTTAGTTTATGCTTGAACAGTTTTGGAAGAAGTAGCGTGATAGAGAAGGGTGCTGAATTGCAGGGGGTGAGGAGAGACTTCTCTTTTTAAGAAACTCATAATTAAGTTCTTACTGATGGAAACTACTTTACTTAAATAACTTCAGAAAAGCTCATTTCATAGATAAACCAATTAAGGGTTAGAAAGTTGTTGGAGCTTGGCCAAGGTTACACAGTAGTATCAATTTGAGCAAAAATTCAAATATTTACCATTGAACTCAGAAGCTTCTGCTTTTCTGTCTCTCTCCCTCGTGTGTGTGTGTGTGTGTGTGTGTGTGTGTGTGTGCGTGCGTGCGTTCATATGTTCCCTTCTTATTTTCTTTGCTTTTCTGCTTTTAATTTGATGTTGGGTTTCCAGGGATAAAAGACCATCTCTGATTCCCATTTTTAATTTTGCCTATGCTCAAAGTCACCCCACTTTCTTATTAGTGTTTTCTTATGTTTTAAAATAGTCCTATATGCAGCTATTCTTCTTTCTCTGTTTATGTTATATTGTCTGTTAATAAAAATCTATCATTCAACAAATATAGAAATTTGACTATTTCCTAAAGTTTAAATTCTTATTATATATGCAAGGCCCCCAGAACCTGCACTGATTTGCTAGATATGTTCTGTGGAGCCCTTGGGGACTCTGACACGTTCCCACATAATATACATTGGTGGTTGTTGGGGCTAAGTAATTGAGGTTTTGCTTTCTTCATCTCACACAAACGTCAGCCAGAGAAACTGATTTATCTGATGTATTTGTTTGGGCTACCAGTTAAAATTTCATCTGAATAAAGATTTTTGCCACTAAAAATATCTGAAAACAACTGGACAACCAGAGTGAGTAATTTTAAGATGCAACAGGTGTTTTCAGTTATCCAATTATAATATTACAAAAAACGTATACTGGAGAAAATTATATTCACGAGGTTTTTAATTATAAAATTAATAAGTACATTAATAAGGTCAATACAAAAAGTCTATTTTATTTATATGTTTATAAAAAATAATTGGGAGATAAAATAAAAAATATTTATAAGAGCATCATAAAACCCAAAATACTGAGGAAGTTTTTAAAAAGACATGAAAGATTTCTATATTGAAAACTACAAATAATTGCTAACAGAGACTCAAAAAGCATAAATAATTTAGAGCTATATCATTTTCATGGGGTAAAAAACTCAGTATTATTAATGTATATGTTCTTACCATATTTACTTCAACATTGTCATAGTAAAATCCTTACCCTCTTTGCTCTTTGGTTTTCCTTCTGCCATTGCATCTTGCTCTAATAATTTCTTACTACATTGTTATTTCTTTAATGCCATCAAGCTATGTGTAAATATAATTTTAGGTATATGCATACTTATATCCTTTGGCTGAACTAAAACAAAGTCCTAATCTATAGTTTCTCCACCTTGGTACTATTAACACTAGGATCTGGATAATTCTTTGTTATTGGAGGCTGTTCTGTGTATTAAATATGGGCCAGCCTCCTTGTCATCTACCCATATGGCAGCATTCTCCAAGTCATGACAAACAAGTCCCAGCAATTGCTAAATGTCCTTTGGGAGGCAAAATTGCCCCTAGTTTAGAACCACTGACTTGACATACCATTTTCTGAAGCAAAAATCTCAACTTTTCAAATAATTTTTTTCTTCCTGTCATCCCATTTATTGCTTTCCAATATTGTTTTTTTATCTTGATTCTTGCCAACTGCTTTATTACAGATTGAAACATTTCTGATGATTACATCTCTTTAAATCATTCATTTCTCATTAATTATGGAATTAATTCCAAGCTTCTTAGCATGGCATGAAAGCTCCATCAACTTCCCCAGTTTCTTGTCTCCCCATACCTTGTTTCAGATGACTTATTATTGCTGCATTACTTTTTCTTTTTTCCTTTTTTTTTATTATCTTGGCTCACACCACTGTATTGTTTTTCATTATGTCTGTGCTATCTTTCTTCCCTTGACCTGTGAATCAGATAGTTCTTATGTGTCTCTTCAAACATTTTTAGGCCCATTTCTGACTTGAGACACCTGTCAATAGTTTTGTGGTGTCTTCTAGGAGTTTGATGCAAGTGTGGGCCTGTATGTGTACATTTCATATCCTGCCACGGGTTCTTCTGATGTTGCCATGTGAGATACTGGTAGATATTTGCTTGATAGTCATGATTGGGTACAGGAGAAATCAATGCCTTGGGGCCATTCTTAACATAATAAATGTTAATATATTTATCAACATAAATGTTTTTTTCTTCTTCACCTTTTTTTTTTTTTTTGCTTTTTACATTTTTATTTTAATTCCAGGTAGTTTAACATATAGTATTACATTAGTTTCAGGTGTACAGTATAGTGATTCCACAGTTCCATATACCACCCAGTGCTCATCCAGACAAGTGCACTCATTAATCCCCATCACCTATTTCACCGCCCCCCCCCATCCATCTCCCCTTTGGTAACCACTAGTTCTTTATAATTAAGAGTCTGTTTCTTGGTTTTTGTCTCTCACTTTCTCTTGACTCATTCCTTTTGTTTCTTAAATTCCACATATCAGTGAAATCATATGATTTTTGTCTTTCTCTGACTGATTTATTTTGCTTAGCATTTTACACTAGGTCTATCCGTGTCATTGCAAATGTCAAAATTTCATTCTTTTTAATGACTGAATAATAAGCTATTATATATAATATATAACGTAATAATATATAATATATAATAATATATAATATATAATATGTAATATAATCTATTATATATAATAATAATGTATATATACTACATCTTCTTTATCCATTTATCAATTGTTGGACACTTGGGCTGCCTTCATATCTTAGTTATTGTTGAGTAGATAAAGCTGCTATAAACATAAGAGTGCATGTATCCTTTTAAGTTAACGTTTTTTAAATTATTCTTGAATAATAAGAGACATAAATAAATGTTCTTTCCTTCACCCTCTGGAAGGATAGTTTTAAAAATATAGTAAAAAGTGCCTGAGAAAATGCCACATTAATCAAGCACCAGTCATTCGTCTTGGTATCCAACTCAATAACCTATGCTTATGTTGGTTTTCCCACTTTCTCTATTTTGCTCCTCCTGTCCCTTAATTTGTCCTGCTTAGGATCGATTCCCAAATGAACTACCTGCATAAAAGCCTCAGTCTCAGGATCTGCTTTTGGTGAGTCTAAAACTAAGGCAACCTAGCTAACTTTTGTTCATCCTTTAAGATGACTTCTTCATCTTCAACCTATTTATTCCCTATTTTTCTTCTCAATCATCTTTTTAAAAAAGATTTTATTTATTTATTCATGAGAGACCGAGAGAGAGGGAGAAGCAGGCTCCCTGCAAGGAGCCCAATGTGGGACTCAATTCTGAATCCCAGGATCATGCCATGAGCCAAAGGCAGACGCTCAATCGCTGAGCCATCTAAGTGTCCCTCTTCTCAATCATCTTTATTATTGTTCAGTTTAAAGCTGAGAACTAACTCATGGGAGGATATAAGTTTAAAGAAAACATATGTCCCCTGAGGCTAGAGAAAGCCCTGAAAAACGCATGTAATCATGTGTCAGAATTTACGTAAATTAAATTACAGTATCACATCAAATAGCCTTATTCTCTGTGAATCAGTAAGCAAGAGAGGACTTGAGAAGATTGAAGTCTTGAAGAAGAAGGAGAAACAGCTAGATCCTCCATTGGGAATGATAAGGAATCCACTAGAAATGAATGAAATAGTCAGAAGATAGTGAAAGTCATCCACAGAGGAACAGATGTATATATGACATGTGTAATACACATATATTTTTAATTAGTGGACATACACGGTCCCTTCGATGCCCATCCTGGGTTCTAAGGATCAAAAGTTTTGTTCTTGGGTCAGCTGTCTACAGTCACTTTTGTTACATAGAATCAAGGTTATTTGCTAAGAGAGAGAAAGCTACATGTACAGCAAAGGAGAATGTGCCCATATTGGTGACAAACAGCTAGTAAGAAAGGAAAAGAGCACCTGGGATGATATCATCTCAGATTTGAGGAAGCAGCTGCCATTCGTGAAAATTTTGCATAGATCTTTGGGAAGAAAAATGTCTCATTTTTCTCATTAAAAAAAGAACTTTCATTAAAAAAAGTTCATCAACAAATATACAGATGAAATTCAGAGCAAATAGAGAGAAAGTGGAAGAGGAAATTCTACCAGGCTGGGAACTTGTACTGCAAACAAGGGAAAGAGGTACAATGATGTGGGAGTCTAAGATGCCCTTGAGAATGCCTGAGAATGCCATAGGGTTGGCAAAATCACTGCTATGGTTAGGAGCTTCAACTGACACTGCTAAGGCTTTGTTAAGGGAGATCCATGAGTAAAGCAACATTTAAGTATACAAGAGAGTAACATTAGCTATAAGCCCTCTGCTGTATAATAGTTCTTCAGATTACTGAAACTGTGTACCCTCTGATCATTATCTCCCCCACCTACTTATCTCCCCAGCCCTTAGGAACCACAATTTTACTGTTTCTTTCGGTTTGACTATTTTAGATTCCACAAAGAAGTGAGATCGTATAGTATGTGTCTTTCTATGTCTGGCTTATTTTACTTAGCATAATGTCTTTTGGGTCCATCCATGTTGCCACAAATGGCAGGATTTCCTGAGCTTTTAGTGTCATAGCCCCAAAATTATATATATGCATGGTGACTTTTAAAATGGAATTTCAATGATATTAAAAAAGTAAAATTGAGTCCTTAAAATGCAGCAAGATTTGTGCTAATAGATACCTCCAGTCACCTGACACAAAGTCCATGGTTTTAACTAGTAGAAAATATTACAAAAAGTCACCAAATGGCTAATGACGATCTAAAATAAGAAAGCCTAGGACATATGAAGGAATACTGTCAAGATAAATACTTTTTTGTATGATTTGACATTATTAATGACAACATTTAGAAAGCAAACATGCATCTGTGTTAAAGGACAGTGCGGGAAAGTATCAGGTGGCAGTGACGTGTGCCTAGTGATGAAGATGGAGAGCTGAGTCCCTGGTTATACTTCTATTTTTGTTTATAAGAGATCATTTTCTTAGTAAGGATTGTTGAATGGCAGTTGTTGTCATGATCAATACTAATAATAAATGAAATAAGCTAATGTCATTTCTGGTTGAGAAACACCATTCATTTGGATTGAAATGAACATTTAATAACCATGGAAAGTGTAACAAGAAACTGAGCATCATTGGAACATTTCTCAACAAGATCTGAATCTGTGTCTAAGGGTTGTCATTATGCCCTTGAGAAGAGTATGAAGTGCAAAAGTTAATTGCTTCCTTAATTCATTCAAAAAAAGTTTCATGGAAGATCTGAATAAAAAAAATACTTTATTACATTAATTAATCTTCACAGAAACACTATATGGTAGATATTAGTATCCTCTTCTTAGAAATAAGGAAACAAAGTTTCGAAGACTACCCCACACACCTATGGTCATATTGGCTGGTGGGTGGCCAATTTGACTCTATCTCCAGGCTTGTCTGGTTCCAAAGCCTGTGCCATATATCCTAATAAGGCCGAGTCCACATAGTTTGGCAAAAATAGGCAAAAGCAATTCCTGGATGCCATCAGCATGTTATTCTTCCTCCTTCTCCTAACAACAACCTATGGGGAAAACCTCATGGATCACAGGCTTGGACGGAATGTCATATTGTCTGGCAGAGCATCAGCTTAAAAGGTCAATAAGCTTTGCAGTAAAGCATTCTAATCAACCACGGAAAATAAATGAGTAAGCTCATATTTCTGCTTACTAAACAAAGTGAAGGCTAACTCATTATGTTCATATTTGGGATAAGTTTTCTTAGGACCAGTGTGTAAATCATAGTCCGACCAGCTATTACATTTTCTAAAACGATATTTTTAATTATCTTCACCATGAATGAGAGTTTTAAGCATGATGGAAAACCACATACACTTGAACCCAACTGTAGGACATATAGAGAAGTCACACTAAGGTGATAAGGATATGACTGAGTTCTAGTACAGAGGAAATATCTGAGAACACAGGTTCTGCCATAAACACCTGCAGGATGAGTCAGGATGCAGAAGTTAGAAACAATCAATAATTACTAAGATGCAAGGAAGGCTGAGAGGGAGGAAATTGAGGAAGAACCTTTAGAATGGATTCTCAGGAAAGAGTCCTCTGACTATAAAAACTGTGAGTTTTTAGAATAATCTATCTACCACAGGAAGCTGTGAAAGTGCCATTATTTAGGACACACAGAGATTAGATAGACTCCCAGAACCACTAAAAGCAGGTGTTAGCAGAAATATTAGTGGGAAATGAAGACAGGAGCTTTTCCATTGCTTACTCCTGTCAATACAACTTAGAGGAAATCTTTGTCCTTGAATAGGATTTCAGAGGTTCATTAAAAGATGTAGATTTTCACCCCATTGACTGAGTTATGCTTTTTTCGACCTTTGTGTTTCTCTTGGATTTGTTTGTTCTCATGTGTCATGAAGAGTCATATGTGTGGAGCTTGTGATTGCGACAGAGACAGTTTTAACATACCTTGAAAAATTAGACATGCAATGAAGTATCACCAATATTCTAACTACTCAGTGATGAACATGTTAACATTTCTTTTTTTAAAAAATTTTATAATAAAAAAAATGTTTTTGAAGATTTTATTTATTCAGGAGAGACAGACAGAGAGAGGCAGAGACACAGGCAGAGGGAGAAGCAGGTTCCATGTGAAGAACCTGATGCAGGACTGGATCCTAGGACCCCAGGATCACAACCTAAGCCAAAGGCAGCCACTCAACCAACCACTGAGCCACCCAGGTGTCCCAATTTTTTTAATTTAAAAAAAAATCTTATTTAAATTCATTTTACCAACATATAGTATAACACTTAGTGCTCATCTCATCATGTGCACTCCTTAATGCCTGTCACCCAGTCACCCCATGTCCCCACCCACCTCCCCTTCTGCAACTCTTTGTCTGTTTCCCAGAGTTAGGAATCTCTCATGGTTTGTCATGTTAACATCTATGAAGAAACTTCCCAATATTTCAGGTGTGTGTGTGTGTGTGTGTGTGTGTGTGTGTGTGTTTAGGTTTGTGTTCATAAATATTGTAATTATACTATATAGACTCTTCTGCAATTTGCTTACTAATTAAACATAATATAATCATCCTCCATGAAATTAAATAATCTTTTAAGTATTATAATACGGATTGCATCCACAGTATTGATTTATAACTATCAAATATTCTCAGTTGTTGAACTCTGGGTTGTTTCTGATTTCTTCTATTATATAAAATGTGACACTGTCTATTCTTGTACATCAATTTTTATCAAAGCTTTAATCATTTCTTTAAGAGAAACTCTTGACTTGCTGAGATAAAGGGTTTGTACATTTAACTAATTATTTTTTTAAAGATTTTATTTATTTATTCATGAGAGACACAGAAAGAGAGAGAGGCAGAGACACAGGCAGAGGGAGAAGCAGGCTCCATGCAGGGAGCCCGACATGGGGCTTGATCCAGGGTCTCCAGGATCATACCCTGGGCTGAAGGCAGCGCTAAACCTCTGAGCCACAGGGCTCCCCATTTAAGTACCCTTTAGTTAGAATGGAGTTTTCTGAAGAGTAGAATGAAGGTTCCAGAATCAATCTGCTTGTGTGATTCCATGTGGATGACTTTCCTTATCTGTACAATGGGATTCATAGAACTACTCCATATGATGACTGTGAAGATTTAATAGATAAAAGAAGCAAAGTAATCATAAGGGTACCTGCCAGAGAAGAAACTCTTAGAAGTGTTTAGTAGTAGTATTGTCATGATTATTTCCAATTAACATTTCCATCAAAAGCTCTTTTCCCTTACCCAGATGACAATATTATCACAAATATATGTGCAAATTTAATAAATTCTGTTATTATTGTTTCAATTTTCCTTTCTTTGATTAATAATAGGTAGGTTGTTCACCAAATGTATATTGGTCATTTGTATTCTCTCTTTTGTGCTTTGCTTGACATAGGACTTTTTTGGCTTATTTTGCTGCTGCAGTTTTTAATTTACTTACTGATGTGTATAAGAGCTGCTTCTTTCCTGTCAAATAGGACAACAACCTCTTGCATGCTTTTAGGCAAAATGTGTTTCACATTAAACAATTTCCAAAACAAAAACAGTCATACATTTCCTCCTACATTTTCCAGAGTACTCTTCTTAGGATGTGAATCTAGTAGGAAATTTATTACACTTTTATACACCATTCCCCAAAGACGTGGATTTCAACCTTTTAAATTCTCATTTCAGTTCTAATGTCTTATAATTCTTTAACCTAATGAGTTCTTTTTAATAACTTACCTGTTTTGACTTCAATCTAACTCCAAAATATTGATATTTCTTGGCCTTCTATTAAATAAAAAACAATTTTCCAATTTCCATATAAAAAAGCTTCATGCTATTAACATACGTTTACTTCTCTGGGCTAAATAATGCCAAGTGTTTTTGCTTTTTCCTCATTAAACTAACTTTCCAAATCTGTAATGACCCATAATGTAGCATATAATTTACAGACATAATCTTTAGAATCAGGTACCTACTCAAATTCTTGCTCAGTTCAGTGAATTTGGACAAGTCACTTAGTATATCTGAGCCTCAATTTTCTTACATGTAAAATGGAAAAAAAAATAACCATCTCAATGAAGTAGTATTAAGATAAAATACGATAAAACGTGTGGAAGTTTAGGTGCTTAATAAATGGTGATTATATTTTAACACTTCATTATTATCGTTTTCCAATGAACCTTCATCCAGTTATATGGTTATATCAATTATTCTTATTTACCAATAGCAGTCATTCACCTAGTTTTAAAATTAGAAATAATGGAGCCATATTCAGATCCTTCTGCTCTTGCATTCCTTATATCTAATCTCTTGTCAAAACCTACTAAGAGGGATGCCAGGGTGGCTCAGTGGTTAAGTGTCTGCCTTTGGCTCGGGGTGTGATCCTGGAGTCCCACATTAGACTTCCTGCATGGAGCCTGCTTCTCCTTCTGCCTGTGTCTCTGCCTTCCTCTCTCTCAATCTCTCTCTGTCTTTCATAAATAAATTAAATCTTAAAGAAAAAAAAAAAACCTACTAAGATAGCACCTAAAATGGCTTCACCTTCATGTACTCTGTTCCATCCCAATGCCAGTGCCTCCATCCAGAACGCTCATCATCTCTTTTCTGAACCCTTATGAGGATAGGCAACCTCAAAGTCTAACTTTAAACTGTTGCCCACATACTAATTCTAAACCATAAGTTTAAGTATGGCACTGGTCAACTATAATACTTTCCCATTTCTTAGAAGGAAAAGTTGAAATTATTAAGTATGGAATTTGAAGTCTTTAACAGCATGACCTCACTCTATTCAAGTGTTCAAGTGGTTTTATCCTCAGCCTATTTCCCTACATCAATGAACCTTTTAAATTATTTTGCACTATAATTATAAACATTTTTTGCTATTTCCAGTATATTCTGTGCACACTAACAGATTAGGGCCTTTGCTCAAAAAAAAAAAAAAAAAAAAAAAAAATCCTACCCAAAATAGCAATTATTCATTCAAGATTAATAGAAGGGAAATTAATATTTAGGATGCATTAAACAAATGCCAAACACATTTAAAACTTAAAATAATCCTGTGAAGTAACTGTTATTATTACCATATTACAATGAATATAATTGTTTTGCCCAATTTCATACAAGTAAACAGCAGAGCTGGGATTCTATATTTTTTCCACTTTTCCTACACTGTGTCCTGTAATGGAATATTGTGAACATAAAGATGAATTGAAAGCAGATTCTTAGTCAAGGAAATCATGGTCTAATGGAACAACAGGTCAGAAATGTCATATTTAGGAAAACATCCGAGTTTCCACCAAATGTGTTGGTGGCATAGCCACATTCTGTGGTTTGATAATCCGTGGCTGCTCCACTTCCTGCTATGGCTTTTCTCTGTAGTTCCTTATCTGATTGTGCACTTTCAGAAAAGGTAAGAACCTTAATTTACATAATAAATTAGCATCTTTACTGCTTTAAGGAGCTTAAGAAAAGGCTTGGAAAAAAGTAGAGTATTGAAAGTAATGGCCAAATAGGACTTTGGGATTGCTCTAATTTCCTTTCATATATGCATGTATCATCATGAGAATTCATTGAGTGGCTGCTATTTTCTGTTATACACATGGGAAATTTGATGTAGATAAAAGGCAGACTGTGTAAGGAGGAAGACAGAGATGGAAATTCAAATTGCTTGGATGCTTGGTCTGTTGCTTTTCTTTCAAACTACATTGTGTCACTTGTCATAAAATTATAAAGCAAATGTCAGTGGTAGATAGATAGATGAATAGATAGATTTTTCTTATGATTGAGAAAACCAACGTGTTAAAAAAATTCTTATATGCGCAACTGCAAAGATTGCTCCTACTAAGGCTTATAAAATGTAAAATTTAGAGCCCTGAGACCTTCAAAGGGTCTCAAGCCCACTGGTTGGAAACTACTAGCATAGCAGAGGGAAAACAAGAAGACCTAATATTAACCAGCTATCTGATGTGCCTGCATGATTTGGGCATTACCATTGGTTTTCTCATCTTAAAAGATAATAGTAACAACTTGCTCATCTCACAAAACCATTAGAATAAAACAGCTAAGGCCTATAAAAATTTTAAAATCAATGAAGCACTATCAGAGTTTCTGATATTATTATAGTACCACTTTTATAACAAGAGTTCTCTAGATTACAGAATTAAATATCAGAATGAGAATTTAGAACTGAAAAGAACTTTACTCCTACTTTCTCATTCTATAAATTAGGACACAGAAGTTCAGAATAGCTAAATGACTTGCCCAATGTCATATAGGTATTGCTTAAAATGCCATATAAGCACATGTTCTATTTAGTTATAAACACTGCTGGTTACCATTCTTATTAACGTCTGCACCTTGATCAAGTAAAGTGAACAATGTTGAGGATAGGAACGTGGGAATAATTATATGCGGTTACTGGTATGCATTTATAAGATGCCTTGAATCAACTGTATATACATTATCTACATATGAGAATCCCTGTCCTTAAGTAAAATGCATTGATAAAAGATCTATTACAGTAGCAAATGGGTTTGTGGAAGTAGAGACATAAATTTAGGTATCTGGATTAAGATATATAACTGTATCTATTAAGCCTTTTTCCTATACCAAGAAAGAGAAGCACAGATAGCACAAGTAATTTTCCTAGAATAAATCACACAGATAATAGACAACAGAGTCAGGACTTGAGACTGAGTTTTACTAACTCCAAAGACCTTTTTTTTACTTTAGTTCCTGTAAGACAGTACTATATGTTAATATAACAGTATATATTAGCTTCTGTATAATATTAAATAATTACAGTTAATTCACAGGCAGTTTGGAGATCATTCTACTAGAACTTAAGTAGCAGAAAGCATTTATAACTTGAAGAAAGTTGCTGCAACTTCAGTTACTCTAAGGATAAGGAAGAGGACACTGCAAGATGGCCAGAAAATATAAGGACAATCAAGTATGTGGAAATTTCAAGGGCAAAGGCATGGTGCATGGAAGGTCAAGATATTCTTAGAGGTAGAACTGCCCATGTGGTTCAGTCTAAAAGATCTAGGGGAGAGAGGACTGTGTATATTATCTCTGACCTCATAATCATAACCATATTGATGAATGAACAGGTAATGGATGGGATCAAGAAAAGGAAAAGGATAGCTTCATTATGAACAGTCTTGAATTCCATGCTAAAGGCTTCAGAAATCATCTTTACATTTTTTTTATTGGACTTCAATTTTCCAACATATAGCATAACACCCAGTGCTCATCCCGTCAAGTGCCCCCCTCAATGCCCTACACCTAGTCAGCCCCACCCCCCTGCCCACCTCCCTTTCCACCACCCCTGTTTGTTTCCCAGAGTTAGGAGTCTCTCATGTTCTGTCTCCCTCTCTGATATTTCCCACTCATTTTTTCTCCTTTCCCCTTTATTCCCTTTCACTATTTTTTATATTCCCCATATGAATGAGACCATATAATGTTTGTCCTTCTCCAATTGACTTATTTCAATCAGCATAATACCCTCCAGTTCCATCCATGTCAAAGCAAATGGTGAGTATTTGTAGTTTCTAAAGGCTGAGTAATATTCCACTGTATACATAGACCACAGCTTCTTTATCCATTCATCTTTCAGTGGACACCAAGGCTCCTTCCACAGTTTGGCTATTGTGGAAATTGCTGCTATAAACATCGGGGTGCAGGTGTCCCAGCGTTTCACTGCATCTGCATCTTTGGGGTAAATCCCCAGCAGTGCAATTGCTGGGTCGTAGGGCAGGTATATTTTTAACTCTTTGAGGAACCTCCACACAGTTTTCCAGAGTGGCTGCACCAGTTCACATTCCCACCAACAGTCCAGGAAGGTTCCCCTTTCTCCACATCCTCTCCAACATTTATGGTTTCCTGTCTTGTTAATTTTCCCCATTCTCACTGGTGTGAGGTGGTATCTCATTGTGGTTTTGATTTGTATTTCCCTGATGGCAAGTGATGCAGAGCATTTCCTCATGTGCTTGTTGGCCATGTCTATGTCTTCCTCTGTGAAATTTCTGTTCATGTCTTTTGCCCATTTCATGATTGGATTGTTTGTTTCTTTAGTGTTGAGTTTAAGAAGTTCTTTATAGATCTTGGATACTAGCCCTTTATCTGATACGTCATTTGCAAATATCTTCTCCCATTCTGTAGGTTGTCTTTTAGTTTTGTTGACTGTATCCTTTGCTGTGCAAAAGCTTCTTATCTTGATGAAGTCCCAATAGTTCATTTTTGCTTTTGTTTCTTTTGCCTTCGTGGATGTATCTTGCAAGAAGTTACTGTGGCCGAGTTCAAAAAGGGTGTTGCCTGTGTTCTCCTCTAGGATTTTGATGGAATCTTGTCTCACATTTAGATCTTTCATCCATTTTGAGTTGATCTTTGTGTATGGTGAAAGAGAGTGGTCTAGTTTCATTCTTCTGCATGTGGATGTCCAATTTTCCCAGCACCATTTATTGAAGAGACCGTCTTTCTTCCAGTGGATAGTCTTTCCTCCTTTATCGAATATTAGTTGACCATAAAGTTCAGGGTCCACTTCTGGGTTCTCTATTCTGTTCCGTTGATCTATGTGTCTGTCTTTGTGCCAGTACCACACTGTCTTGATGACCACAGCTTTGTAGTACAACCTGAAATCTGGCCTTGTGATGCCCCCAGATATGGTTTTCTTTTTTAAAATTCCCCTGGCTATTCGGGGTCTTTTCTGATTCCACACAAATCTTAAAATAATTTGTTCTAACTCTCTGAAGAAAGTCCATGGTATTTTGATAGGGATTGCATTAAACGTGTAAATTGCCCTGGGTAACATTGACATTTTCACAATATTAATTCTGCCAATCCATGAGCATGGAATATTTTTTCCATCTCTTTGTGTCTTCCTCAATTTCTTTCAGAAGTGTTCTGTAGTTTTTAGGATATAGATCCTTTACCTCCTTGGTTAGGTTTATTCTTAGGTATCTTATGCTTTTGGGTGCAATTGTAGATGGGATTGACTCCTTAATTTCTCTTTCTTCAGTCTCATTGTTAGCGTATAAAAATGCCATTGAGGGATCCCTGGGTGGCGCAGCGGTTTGGCGCCTGTCTTTGGCCCAGGGCGCGATCCTAGAGACCCAGGATCGAATCCCACGTCGGGCTCCCGGTGCATGGAGCCTGCTTCTCCCTCTGCCTGTGTCTCTGCCTCTCTCTCTCTCTCTCTCTCTCTCTCTGTGACTATCATAAATAAATAAAAAAATTAAAAAAAAAATAAAAAATAAAAAAAAATAGAAATGCCATTGATTTCTGGGCATTGATTTTGTATCCTGCCATGCTGCCGAATTGCTGTATGAGTTCTAGCAATCCTGGGGTGGAGTCTTTTGGGTTTTCTATGTAGAGTATCATGTCATCGGTGAAGAGGGAGAGTTTGACTTCTTCTTTGCCAATTTGAATGCCTTTTATGTCTTTTTGTTGTCTGATTGCTGAGGCTAGGACTTCTAGTACTATGTTGAATAGCAGTGGTGAGAGTGGACATCCCTGTCGTGTTCCTGATCTTAGGGGAAAGGCTCCCAGTGTTTCCCCTCATCTTTACATTTTGATGACCAATTAAAATATTTTAAGGAGATGTGTGACAAGGTTAGATTTGTATTCTAGAAAAATTCCTCAGGTTGCAGAGGATAAAATTGTCTGAGAGGATTAGAGATATAGAAAACATATCAAAATTTTTCTTGTAATGAACTAGAAAAAGAGACAATGAAAACCTGCTAGATGTTTGATTATGTTTTTAAACAATTATTAGAAAGAAGGGCTGTCCATAAAAAATAAAGAAAGAAAGAAGGGCTGTTGAGAAGGAAAAATAATGTGGCAACTTTGGATTCTATTGAATTACAAGTGCCTATAATATATTCAGGTATTATATTCTAAAAAATGTGTACCTCTAACTTAAAGTCGCCAGCATTTATTAGAGAAGCAGAAAAATAGAGAAAATATAATTCAATGGGGATATTGAGAAGAAGATGATAATAGAGGAATGTGAGAAACAATGTTCAAAGAAGAAAAATCAATAGAAAAGAGTAATATACTGGAAGCCAAGAGAGTTTCCAGAAAGAAGGGATGATTAGCAGTGCCAGAGACTTCAGAGAGGCTAAGAAAGGAACATCATAAGAAGCCACTAGATTTAGTCATTAAAATACTGTCCTCAATTTTGAGAAGGCACTTTTAGAATATTTATTAAATTTTTATTTTAATTCCAGTTAGTTAACATACTGTGTTATATTAGGTTCAAGTGTACAATATAGTGATTCAACACTTCCATACATCACCCAATGCTCATCACAAGTGCACTCCTTAACCCCGTCCCGTATTTCACCCCTCCCCCACCTACCTCCCCTCTGGTAATCATCAGTTTGTTTTCTATAGTTATCAGTCTGTTTCTTGGTTTGCCTCTCTCTCTTTTTCCTTTGCTTGTTTGCTTTGTTTCTTAAATTTCATATATTAGTGAAATCATATGGTATTTGTCTTTCTCTGACTGACTTATTGCACTTAGCATTATGCTCACTAGCTCCATCCATGTTGCTGCAAATGGCAAGACTTCATTCTTTTTTATGGCTGAATAATATTCTATTGTGTATATATAAACATCTTTTTTTAAAAAGATTAATTTGTTTATGAGAGAGAGAGAGAGAGAGAGAACAAGCAAGAGGAAGGGCACAGGTAGAGAGAGAAAGAATCTCCAGCAGAGTTCAGTGTGGAGCTCGATCCCAGCACCCTGAGATCATGACTGGGGCTAAAATCAATAGTCAGCTGCTTAACCAACTGAGCCACCCAGGTGCCTCTACACCACATTTTTATCCATTCTTCTATCAATGTACACATTGGCTGCTTCCATAATTTGGCTCTTGTAAATAATGCTACTACAAAACAATCTTAAAAAAGAAGAACCAAACAAAAAGAATAATTCCAGACTTCAAGCTCTATTACAAAGCTGTAGTCATCAAAACAGTATGGTACAAAAATAAATACATACACCAATGGACAAAATAGAAAATACAGAGAAGGGTATTACATTTGAGTGATGAAATTATTTTTTAAAATATGGACAAAACTCAATAAGCTCTTATATTCTCAGAACTGGGGCAAGGGGAGGGAGGGATGTCATCATATACCTGGTGTGAAATGTCCTAAGTATTTCTCTATGGGAACTGGATTCCAAGATCATACTATAAATTACACAGCCTACATGTCCACCCTAATTTATAATTACTGGTGATATACTATATTTCCAGGCATCAAAGTTGCTGTTTCAGATGCCAACATCATCAGTAATGAAAATTTAATCTAATTGTGGCTAAAATTTCCTTGACTTCGGAAAAGACTTACATTACTACTAAGTAATCTAGTTCTCAAGCAGCATTACTTCAAAATATGGTAGTCAGAAGAGACAAAAATCAATATAACTAAATGGAAGGACAATTTTATTATTGTTTGGAACTAGAACTTTGGGAAATTCTAAATATCTAAAATTTTGGGAAAAATACAATGATCCAAGGGCAATATCAATTTTGTATTAAGACTCTAGAAGAACATTTAAAAACTCAGCATTTTAATGTCTATTCTCCTTAGTAGAAGGTACTTCTCTGTTCCTTACTTTCTATAACCTTATTAGGACCAGTCTCAACCTCACATAATGTGAGCCTTTGCTTTTGTGGATCTGAATTTCAAAATAAACATCTAACAATTCAAATGCTATAGAACTTGAGATTTTCTTATCAGAATATTTTTCATAGATGTATTTATTAATATCTACATATCCATATATTTATAATATGTTGATATATTCCATTTAAAAGGGAAATATAGCCACACCTGGGTGGTTCAGTGGTTGAGCATCTGCCTTTAGCTCAGGGCATGGAGTCCTGGGATGGAGTCCTGAATCGGGCTCCCTGCAGGGAACCTGCTTCTCTCTCTGCCTATGCTTCTGCCTCTCTCAGTGTCTCTCATGAAAAAATAAATAAAATATTTAAAAATAAATGAATGAATGATTGAATGAATGAATGAATGAATGAATAAATAAATAAATAAGAAATTTAGATAAAAGAGAACTACTGAGTTCAGTACTATTCAGAACTATTGAGTTAGTCAACTAATAGTTCATCTCCCTGGAAATGAAACCTGTAACACTGAGTATGGTCCATGAACTAGGTAATTATAAATTCAGTTGAATTAATGAAGTTATGAATACAATTTATTCATTTTCCACTAAAAACTGATGCTTATGCTTTATTGTGTTTACTTCTCCGTTAGAAAAAGTAGAGCATCAAGGGCTTTTTCATAACAGAATTTAAGATTTCCAACTGTATGCCTTGAAGAATCAACTAAAGCAATCCAAACACATATTACTACTTCTACAATGCTCAATATTTTAAAGGAATTTTTATTTAATGTATTTAAAGTATTTTATTACTACAAGCTACTAAGCAGTGTCTTTTGAGTCCATAATTATGTAGAAGGTAAAATATTTTTTCTTTTGTATCTTTTTTAAAAAATGAAATTTAAAATGGAATGCATTAGGAAGGCTCACAGCTTACTCTGGACTTTAGCTATTTGTCCAGATATATCATATCTTATTACTGTACCTAATAATAATACATACCTTCATCCTTTTAGAAATTTCTTTGCACCACAAATTTGTGCTCCTTTGAAAAATTTGAGTGTTTATATTTTAGTCATGGCACAGTTTGTGGAAAATCTTTGATGGGAACTGTGAAAGCTTGGCGAAAGTCACAGTTTTAGATTAACATAAGCACTTACAAAAAATACAGACAATTCAGAGTGGTTCCTATATTTGTTCCTATAAAATAAAAGTGATATCAAGACACACTCTACTCTGAATAGCTTTTCTTGACAAGTGAAGTTTACTTTTAATTATCTCTTGATATCATTTAGAAAAGTACTTGTCACAGATAACTTGGTAAAAATAATGAGGTCTTGGTTGCATGAGACCTCATTCTAGCTATGTGTAAATTAAATCTTCCTACCTGGGATTATTATATTACTACATTACTGTAACTTATCTGAAAAATTTAACACCAAATGCTAATGCTAATACTAATATTAATATCCAAGTTCATTCTAAGAAGTATCATATTTATTGACTTATTGAAACAAAAGCCAGTCAAACCTTATAATTTGTTTTTGTTTTTTGCTTATTTTTTGTCTTGTTTCCTTTGCTTTTGTTGACAATTTGACAACTATCAGTAAACATGCAAAAACTGAAATCTGGCTTTCATTTAGTTTCAATGATTTCTCACTGCTAGAATAATCAATTTTTTAAAATCTAAAAAAAATGTATGTGAATATTTTAATTTTTCTGGAATATTTTATATTGTTACTCTATGCTTTTCTCAAAGCCTCAAGTAATTATCAGCATACTTGATGAAGGATACATAAGAGTATATCCAGCATAATAGCTTCTAGAAAGCTGACCAGAAATAGTAGTATAACTTGTGAATTGTCTAAACCCCGAGACACACAGAAAACTTCATGTGGCATCTTTTCATGATTTTATACAAGGACACTTTGTTTCTATTCTTAAACCATAGCAAAAATTCAATAGCTCATCCCACATGGACTTCAATCTTTTTTTTCAGGTATATAAACCCAGAATTTTAGAGGGATCATAGATTTTATATAGAGTAGTGGTTCTCAGACATATGGGTTACAAAGATTAAAATTTTAAAACAATAGCAAAAACAATTGATGTGGAAAAGAACAAAGACTGGTCAGTTTTTTGTGGAATCCAACGCTTTAAACAGAGGTGAATGAATAAAGAAAATGTTGTGTATACATGTGATGGAATACTATTTGACCTTTAAAAAGACAAAAATATTCTGCAACATGTGACAAGATGGATTAACCTTGAGGATTAAGTGAAATAAATCAGTAACAGGAAGGCAAATACTGTATGGTATGATTCCACTTATGTGAATATCTAAAATGGTCAATTTCATAGAATCAAAGAGTAGAATAGTGGTTGCCAGGGACTGAAGGAAGTGGGAAATGGGGAGTTACTAATCAATGAGCAACCAGTTTCAGTTAAGTGGGATGAATAGGCTCTAGAGATCTGCTGTACAACTTTATACCTGCAGTCAACAATAATGTACTATGCATGTAAACATTTGCTAAGAGGTGGATCACATATAATGTGTTCTTACCACAATAAAATAAAACTAGAAGAAAATACCATTTAATAACTTATTCAAAAAATTTAACACCAGGGCAGCCTGGGTGGCTCAGCGGTTTGGCGCCGCCTTCAGCCCAGGGCCTGATCCTGAGACCTGGGATCGAGTCCCAAGTCAGACTCCCTGCATGGAGCCTGCTTCTCCCTCTGCCTGTGTCTCTGCCTCTCTCTCTCTCTCTGTGTGTCTCTCATGAATAAATAAATAAAATATTTTTAAAAAATTAACACCAGATGCTAATATTAATAATAATAATACAAAAAATGATAATAATGCAAACATAATAAAGGACAACCTGGTAGATATGTTTTAATTTTCTAAAAATTTCATGAAATGCAGTAGTTAATTGTTGCTCCTATTGTTTATGAGGTGATACTTAACATGCCCTACCAGGGCACACTCTGCCTCGCCTTCTCAACCAGCCACATCTCTTACTCCCCTTGCTTTTTGCTCTCCAGATTCCCTGACTTCTTTTGGTTCCTCTAGAGCAGTGGTCTACAAAGTGAGATAAAGAAAGACACAGCGGAACGCGGGGGGTTACAAGATAATATTACATTGAGGTGATGGACGGTGAAAATATTAGGATTTATTTTGACATTCATCTATAAAACTGTTAAAGTAGACTTTACCGAGATTTTCAGTAAAGATTACTGCCTTGGTACCTCAGCCAGAGGGTGCATCATCAGAATGGAGTTCTCTGGCGGAAGAGCAGGTGCTTGCAAACCTGGACTCTTAGAAGGCTTCACTCTTCTGTCAATTTCCAGAATATTTTAAAGCACTACAGTTCATGCAACACAAACTTTCTTTTAAAAAAATTTTTTTTACTCTTTTACTAAGATTTTACTGAGGTTGTTTTTTTTTTAAAAAAAAATGCCTTATATAATAGAATGTCTATAGATCTTTGGAGATAAGATGGGCACTATCAAAATCTGTGATGCTAAAGTTCGCTAGTTAACACATGGCGAAACTCTTAGAAGAGTTAATGTACATAAAGATGAATTCTTAAGTTTTCCTTTACAAAAAGATGTGCTCATTTCTGTCAAATGGTTCTTTTCAATTTCAAACCTACTAATCATTTTTTAAAACTAAAATTGCCTAGCCTATTTGAGGTAGCTTTGATGTTTTAATGAGTGAAACAGTTAATAATACTCTTTTAAGGAAACTCTTGTTATGGATAGAGCTCTTGAAGACAGATGTTTGGAAGTGTTACCATCATTATTATATAGATGCTGAAAGTTATGTGATTGCACCACCTATAAATGTTCTCATCTCTGCATACTTTGTGTTAGGAAGCAAAGCTTTTTAATCTCTTAGAATTTTTTAAATACATAATTTCCATGGATTTTAGATTTGTTAAAAATAAAAATTCAATACTCTCTGAAGTTGCCAGACAACTGACTGATCCCAGTAAATCATAATTTGCTAGTCAATTTTTAATAAAAAACTTGTGCAACTGGGCAAATAGATTGTAAAACCAAGTTATAGTTTTGTAAGTTTAGTTAATCATGTAATTTTCCTATTTAGATATGCTCCTCCGTGGACTACTATGTTTTAAAGCTTTAATAGCCATTAAAATTAGTCATCAAAATAAACCGGCCATAGAAAGACTTTTAATCACTGTATCACAAAGTACTAAACCAAGATTTTCAAAAATAAAAATGTAGGATTCATTCACAACAGTGATATATTTTTTGTTGTTGTTGTTAGAATGGAAAGGTTTTTGTACCATTCATGTAATATTGAAACATTTATATTTTTGTTATTTTTGTCTTATACACACGATGTAGATACAATAGCATGTGTATACTACTCATGGGTAAAGAAACAAACAAATAGTGTGGTCACATTTTTTAACTGTTTTTGTACATAATCAAAATAAAATTGGGAGACCACTGCTTTCATGAGCTGTGCTCCCTGCCACTTCAGGATGTCATTCATGCTTTGCCACTTGCCTGAAAGGCTCTCAGCCTCCTCCTTTAATCTTTCATTATCATTACTTACCTCCTGTTCATCCATATCTCAGCTTAAATGACACTTTCTTAGAGAAGCTTTATCTGATTTCCTTCAGAAAAGTTAATTATTGTACTCTCCTGTGGTTCTTTGTACTTTATCTTCATAGTACTTAAACACAGTTTGTAATTTTGTATGCATTTCTGTGATTATTTAATGTTTCTACCCCCACCCCACTCTCCTAAAACACAAGGCTTTCAGCTGCAGGGAAACAGAGTCCCTGCATCCCTAGTACCTAGCAACCTCAGACATATAGTTGATATTCAGTGAACATTCCAGTTATGTGTGAATGAATGAATTGTCCTTAAAAAAACTTGTTATGAATGAAGATCAATTCAAGGCCCAGTGTTTGGCAATCATAAATTGGATTAAACTGTTCATTTTTACAAATAACCCAACTGAAGCCCAAAGAGATGAAATTATACCAATTATGTTAAATTATTATGCCTACACTTCTGAGACAAGAAATTGGGTCTCCTCAGTCCCAACCCAGAGATATTAGTACTCTCATGTTGTATTGGTTTTTATATCATGTTGATTTCTTGGGATCTAGTCTATCCCTCTGAGTCAGTTATCAACTTCTCCATTTCAGAAATTATGTTTCATCCAGGGTTTTGTGGTTCATGAAGTTTATACAATTCTGAGGAGTCTCATTAAGTAAAATAAAATAAAAACAAAAATTGAACACAAAACTGAGTTGATACAATAGATGGTTGAATATACTGGATGTAATTGGATTTTTCAAATTGCTACACCATGGCTAGAAATAAATTACCTAATTACAAAGAAGTAACTGAGAATTATGGATACTATCTTTCTAAAATAAAACATCTGCAACTCAACCTCCCTCTAGCTAGGTCCCAATAATGAGGCTACTCCAAAGCTCCAAACACTTGACAGGAAAGAACCCTGTGACAGTGAAAGATGGAGAGGAAAGAGACAGTGATACTAACTTTGGTTAAAATAACTTAGTTTTGCAAATTTTTCAAGTCGTAAAATTCTATGAATGCATTGTTACAGCCCATCCCAGAGCCCTGGGAGGGGACAGTAGAAATGAAGTAGCTTTAAAATTAAGCTCCATTAGCTTTATAATAATTTCTTCTCTGCTGATACCTTTTGTATAAGAGTTGTTGAAGTTTGCTCTCTTGACCTGCCCCATTTGTTCTGACTCTGTATTGTGTATGCTCAGCAAATTGAATTTATCAAATTGCCAAGTTCCTAACACCATTCTAGTAGCTGGTCCACTATTTTTCCCACCCTCCTATTGATTTATTTATTTTGGTTTTTCTCCTTTGGGATTTTATTCACTTCTGGAGATAGAAAAACCATGTTCTGAATTTGAACATTTAAAAGCTTCTCTGGAGAGCCTTTTCACCTCTGAGTTAAGTTCAAAACATCTATTGCAATAACAGCATAAAATGGCACACTAGGGTATAATTCCTAGTGCTCAAATGCTACATATATGTATACTCAAGGCGTAACATTTAACCTTCTAAATTGTGCACATTCTCTTTCATGGGGAAGAAAGTTTTAAGTTAGAAACACCCAAAAGATCAACCTGACTGACCTACAGTCACCAGGTGTCCCTCCATTCTATAATGTTCTTCAGATTTCTGCCTTGATATCCTCATTCAACCTATTTCTCTACCCACTTCTGTGTCTTGCATCTCTGCCTTTTGCTTTTGGATCGTTTCCCATGAATCTTTGACTTCTCCGAATTTCACTTCAATAAAATAGAGAACACCAGCTTTGGAAATAAATATACATTTAGTATTTATTAATTAAAAAATTTGTAAATTCAGCTTTCTGACTCTGACTGTAAACTCCATACACACAAAAGCTATTTCTTTTCTTCTTTCTGTTCCTCATATTGTCTAGTGCAATGGCTTGGACATATGAGACATTAAATAGATTTATGTACATTCGAACTAATTTGGACCGTCATTATGTTGACTATGTACCAGAATTTGAAAGAATAGTATTTTAGTACTAAAAGATGAAATTATTAAGCCTCCTTATTAAAGAACTGTTTTCTGCCTAGTAAACCCTCCCTTGGCATTCATGTCCACCATTTAACTCAATGATCAAATATTTATATTTTATCTTTTGGAGGTTTAACTGCTAGAGTATATCCCTATACATGCATTCTGTTTTTGAAAAAAAAAAAATCCCACAGTTTGTCTCTGGAAGGATGAGTAAATTTCTTAAAATTTAGTGATCCACCACAGAGGGTCTTCTCTGTGAATATTGTCATCTTGTTTGCCAACTCTGAAAGGCCTTCTCTTTCAAAGGCTGAAATAATTGAATTTACAGCTATACTCCCCAACCCAAGAAACCAGACAGATACATGTCACCTGAATTAGAGTATACTGGGTGTTATATGCAAGTGATGTATCACTAAATTCTACTCCTGAAACCAATATTACACTATATGTCAAATAACTAGAATTTATTTATTTAAAAGGTTTTATTTATTTATTTACTTACTTATTTATTTATTATTTATTATTTATTTATTTGAGAGGAAAAAAAGGGAGAAAGAGATACAGTGTGTGAGTACAGAGAGGAGCAGAGGGAGAGGGACAAGCAGACTCCATGCTAAGCTTGGAGCGCAATGCAGGGCTAGACCCAATGACCCTGAAATCATGACTTGAGCCAAAGTCAAGAGTCAGTGACTCAACAACTGAGTCACCCAGGCACCCTCAACTAACTAGAATTTAATAAAAATTTGAAAAAATAAACTAAAAAATAAATTTAAAAAAGAATACACATTGAGACTGTTAGGTCACCATGATAGAGTAACATCACCTAATTATCTCCTTCCTTCATCCCAAATTTCTATAAAAATTAAGGGAAATAGAGGCAAAAAACAATAAATCTGGAAAAGTGGTAAGTAGTAGCAAAGAATGCCTAGCATGGATTACGAATTCTAAGGGAATTATTAAAACATACTAGAAATGAAACTGTCTTAATGAAGAAAAGTTATTCAAATATCTGCTAATACAAACAGATATGAAAATTGAAGCAGCAGCTTCTCAAGTTCAGGCACTAAATTTCTTTCCCTTTCTGAACACTGTTATAGAGAGCATTTACTATTTACAGTGTTTTGAGCTAAGCATCAGGAGCAATGAGAGCATTTGATCCTGTGAGTGTTATCAGAGTAGTTATTTGAAAGACTTTATTTTATATTTATACCATCCTTATGAATTTGATGTTGCATTCCCATTTTAGAACTGAAAAAAAATTTAGAATTTACTCAACATTATACTTTAAGTTAATGGTAAAGCTTTCGTCTGAGTCCAGTTTTACTTGACTCCAAAGTACTTGGAGTACTTAAAGTAACCACATGTAACTGATTTTTCAACTGACCAGCTAGCCGTGTCTTATATTCTGAGACTGTTCAGTACTCCCTCATGATAGATTCATTATGCATTATGTATTAATTTTGAGAGTTTAAAAAATCTTAATGAAAGAATGAGACTCCAAAACAAACAAAAGCACTTCTTTTGTTTAACTTGAGAATGATGATAGTTAACTTCTGCAATGTGAAAATTAACTACTAAAAACAAAACAAAACAAAACCCTCAAAATATTATAACCTTTGTCAAGTAGGATTTTTTTTCTTCTCCATTCAGAAAATGTCAATGGATTATATATGTAGTAATCAGAACATTAATTCAACAATTTCACAAGGAGCTGATGGACTAGTGATGGGCAAAAAAATGGTTTTAAGGTAAAGTAAGAACAAAAGTATAGAATCTGATGTGACATTTGGAGCTGGCCAAATGGAATCATTGAAAATGTTCTGAACTAGAAAATGAGAAGTTTATCCACTATTTCAATCCCCAGATGCTTCACTAGGTTTTGGTTCAGATCCTGGAGGGAGACTTTCCTGAGTAATCTGCAATGTGACTTCCATCACACCTTTAGGGGTGAAAATAAAGGCTGTGCAAAGTTTCAAGCCAGTGGATTTAGGAGAGAATGGACATACATAATTCATGTGTAGTGAATTAACAATAGTTGATGGCTTCCTGTCTCTGTACACACACACACACACACACACATATACCATGCACACACACGTGCACACACCACATATTGATCCTAAGAGTCTCAGCAAGGACAACCTTGAGTTACTTTTGTAAGGATAGAAGAAGAATAAATTATGTTCCCAATCATAGGTAATCATCTAATGTATCTTTCACACACAGATTCTGGAAAAATATATTATCCTAGTTTGTTATTCAGTATATATTGACTATTCACTATTTCAGTTTCAAATTGCTTTGTGCAGTTTAAAAAGAGTCAATTTTGGGTAGAAAATATGGAAAAATTTGTATTATTTCTCACCCCAGCTGTTCCTTAGTAGGCCTGTCAGATTTACATTCACCATTGTTGGGGCCACCCCTCAAATCACCCTCTTTCCAATTATTTCTTTCTTTCCAGATTGCCCTGGATGCCCAGATGAGTCATCTTGATGTGGAATCTGCCTCTAACTCTCTCAGGCTTTTGAGACTGTCAATTATTTATGTTATCTTAGATGCTTGTTTTGTTTCATTTATTATTTTTAAATGTTTCCCAGTAAAGTTTAGAATCTCCATGAATGGAAAAGGATGATAGAAGACCAGTTTGGTGATAATGTCAAATATTGTCCAAACAATGAGACTTTCATACTGTTTGATGACATTCGCTGCCGTGGTTTGTGCATTCTTATGCTAACAAAATATCACTTTATACTACCTATTTTAAATTTTTTTACAAAAACTTGCATCTGTTATTATAACATGAGTGAAGCAGGTTATGGAAAAAAAAAACCCTCTTCATTTTCAATAGATAAGTACTCCTATCTCCATTTAAATCCCCTGTAGATGCAGAAAAAGAAGAGAGCAGGAGAGTGAGTTTTTTTCTTCAAAATATATGATCATTTGATTTTTTGACTTTCTGTCTTATGAGGACATCTTCAGGAAGAGTTACTATTCAAAAAAAGTACTATATAATGTTAAGGAGAAATTGATTCTACATGTGTTGGAGGGCTCATATTGTTACATGTGGAGAGTTGCTTTATTATTTAACATTAACCAAGAGGGATACATTTTCTTTTGATATTCTGAAATATTATCACTACAGTACAACATATTTTGTATAGAGTTTTATGCTAACACAAGTCTTTTTGTAGAATAATCCTTTGCTATGCAATTGAGGTAAGCCCAACTCATGTATAATGATTTCTTTTTGCCAGCTCAATTTGCCAGTTATTATTGATTGCCCACATTTTGTACATGTTGCTCAAAACAAAGAATGCTTGGTCAGATAATTATTGGGCTAGATGCTGGTAAATGTGGCAACACAATTAGTTTCAAAGAAAGTTAGTGTAATATCCCACCTCAATTCATCATGAACCCTATTGGATTCCTTATGGAAACATAAAGGGTCAGACTCAGCAGGTGTAAGAATAATTCTAACACTGCAATTGCTTTTCTATTAGTTGTCATCACTATAGGAAGGTGGTTAAGAATTAAGAGTGCTCTTTGTCAAAATGATTAGGCTATTAACTGTACAATCTCCTTTTGGAGCTTGTTTTTATGATTATTTGATAATTCAACTATTTTTTTCTATTTCTGGGGATATTTAATCCTACACACTGAACAAGTAATCTCAAATTTCAATTTAATTAATTAAAAATAAAAAGCTTTGTTGATTTTTTTTCTTTGCTTTTCAGATGTCTTGAGTAATAATGAATTTCTCCATAAAAAGAAAGTATGTTTTCCAGTAATCATTATATTTTTAATTTCCTTAAACATTGTAGTATTAATCATATTGTTTTTCTTGTCATAAGTCAATTATTTAAAAAAAAAATAACTGAATATTAAAATTTCTGAATGCACCATTCCCAAGAGACACACACTATTTTAAAAGTA
This sequence comes from Canis lupus familiaris, assembly GCF_011100685.1. Taxonomy (NCBI): domain Eukaryota; kingdom Metazoa; phylum Chordata; class Mammalia; order Carnivora; family Canidae; genus Canis; species Canis lupus. The sequence goes on from NC_049232.1 coordinate 47,448,311, forward strand.
GCTAATATCTAAAAAGCATATTTGGTTTGAAAAAAAAAATTTTTTGGTTTGAAAAATTTAAGATGACTAAATTTCTATTTTAATTGTCAGTTTCTTATTAATAATAATTTGTTAAGTTGCATTTAGTTCCTCTATTCAGACAAAATAGTATTTTACATATTTTGGTCTTTTTTTTCCCCATTATTTCAACATTTGGAATGAGTTCCACTAAGAGAAAGTCTGTTTTATCTGTATAAATGGAAAACAATTTTGCATTGGTTTTATCTGTGCATATAATCAAAATGGAATTATATATAATCTATGAGTTTTGGTGCTCTAGTATTGAGTGGATAAGCTCAAATTCAGTTGCTGTATTTGGTAAGAGTTCACATTTGCTTTCAGTGTTTTCTATCTGATGTGGATTTAAAACAAAGCTTATTAAATCATGGTTCCCACCTGGTCAATGGCTCTCATTAAAGTAAAAGCCATGAGTATCTGTTTAATATACTACATCTGTAAGAGTGCTTTTTCTCCTTTCTTTTCTTTTGTGTGTGTGTGTGTGTATGTGTAGGATTATTTCTGCTTCGTGCGATATTAAATATAGGCTCTTGATTTATTTCCTGTGATGAAAAAGTTTTCAGGCTTTTAGAATCTCACTGAGCACAGGCTTAAATATTAAAATAAGAATGTAATTCTATATTCTTCAGAAAGCACTATTTTTAGATAAAAGGTACTCATACATGCTCTAGAATGCCATCACAGAATGTGGTTAACCTTTCATAAACCAGGAGTCTTGGATCTCAGGAGGTAGGATAATAGAAACAGTTATACATTTAGTACCCCATTCCTTTTAGTCTTCCTCTCTCCTCTAGCCACATTTTTTTCTCTGCCAAGAGAAAATGGGCAAAATAGGAAAAAGAATATTAAGATCTCTGGCTTGGCTGATGTACTACTAAGTGAGCAACAGAATGAATCAGAAAAAAAAAAATGATTGCTAATTCCACTTTTATGTCTTACTTAAAGTCCAACTGTTTCAGAATTTAGCCTGAAACTCTTAAACTGAGAGTATAGCATGAATGTCTGTATTCTTTTTTTAAAGATTTTTTAAAAATTTATTTGAGAAAGAGAGAGAGAGAGACTGAGAGAGTGGAGGAGGAGCAGAGGGAGAAGGATAGGCAGAGTCTATGGTAAGTGCAGAAGCCAATGCAGGACTTGATACAGGGCTTGATCCCATGACCCTGAGACGATGACTTGAGCTGAAATCAAGCAATCAGATGCTTAGGCGACTGAGCCATCTAGGTTTCCCGAACATCTGCATTATAAATCCTGCTGCAACCTGTTTAGGCACTATCACTACTTACTTCCAAACAAAATTTAGAGTAGACTGAAGTTCGCTGAGGAAAATTTCCATGGAAGAAACTCATCAGAGTAAGAAGCTGTGGGATTTTCCCTTCCTTCCAGGTAGGGAAGGGGAAAGCTTCTCTCTCTCTTCCCCCATCTAAAGCTGAGTGAAGGAAACCCAAGATAATCCCTTCACAAAAGTGGGCTACCTGCAAGAAGAGGCTATTAGGCTATTAACGGTACAATCCTATTTCTGGACTGGATGCCTCTTGAGCCACAAATCCTAGTCCTTATCATGCTGCTACTGGAGATTAATGCAAGAGAATTCCTAATCTCTAGGAATTTGATTTTTAAGCCATCCAAGAAGTTGGTGGCTATCTGTTTTGTAATTTTGAAGGCAGAAGATTGGCTGGAATTATCTGATTTTGGCAGAATAAGGCAAGAAAAGTTAGAAAGGACTAAGTATTATCTGGAGCCCCAGAAATCTAAGTAACTCACCCAAGATGCTGGCCAGTGAGGAGAGACTTCAGCAGAAAGATTCTAGAGGTTGTCTATTAACATCAAGGGATGGAAGAGAGGATGCATCAAAGGAGGACAGTGCAAAGTTCCCTCACGGGCACAGAGAAGGAGGACATTCCAAAGAACACATAAATGGAAAGCCAAGTTTTGGATGGTGTATATGATGGAGGGTACCAAGAACCACCCTAACAATCTCCATACTGTTTTCTAGAGCAGCTGCACCAGTTTGCATTCCCACCAACAGTTCACAAGGGTTCCTTTTTCTCCACACCCTTGCCAACACTTGTTGATTCTTGCATTTTTAAGTATGAAGTGATATCACATTAGTTTTGATTTGCATTTCTTGGAATTTAAGAAACAAAGCAAATGAACCAAGAAAAAAAAGAGACCAAAAAGGGATGCCTGGGTGGCTCAGTGGTTGAGCATCTGCCTTTGGCTCAGGGCGTGATCCCAGATTCTTGGGATCGAGTCCTGCATCAGGCTCCTTTCATTGAGCCTGCTTCTCCTCCCTCTGCCTGTATCTCTGCCTCTCTTTCTGTGTCTCTCATGAATAAATAAATAAAATCTTTAAAAAAAGAGAGAGTGAGACCAAAAAACCCCCAGACCCTTAGATATAGAGAAAAATCTGGAGGTTATGGGTGGTGGGGGTGAAATAGGTGATGGGGAATAAGAATACACTAATCATAATAAGCACTGAATAATATATAGAATTGTTAAATCACTAAACAGTACATATGAAACTAATATAACACTGTATATTAATTATACCAGAATTAAAAATTAAAAAAAAAAAAACACAAATTGGGGATCCCTGGGTATCTCAGCGGTTTAATTCCTGCCTTTGGCCCAGGGCGCGATCCTGGAGTCCCGGGGTCGAGTCCTGCCTCGGGCTCCCGGCATGGGAGCCTGCTTCTCCCTCCTCCTGTGTCTCTGCCTCTCTCTCTCTCTCTCTGTGTCTGTCATAAATAAATAAATAAATAAATCTTTAAAAAATTTTGTCTTTAAAAAATAAAAATAAAAAAAAAATAAGCAAAGAAAAGCACTAGAGACAGAACACTTTGCCCTTCTCCCATGCTCCCAACCTAAACCTGTCAGAAGCAAAAGAGAGGTGAAAGAAGGAATATAAAAGTTAATTGAATCAAGACTTCCCCCAGGCAAGTCTATCAACTATCAGGGAGGCCTGAGCAGTGCAAAAGGGGGAGAGCACAAACTCAGATTAGAGGTGGAATTTTAGGCTTAGAGTATCCTGGATTCCCTCACGTAGTAGCAGGAGATCTGATCAAGATGCTCCCTAGAGGTAAGTCACCTAGGTAGTACAGGGTGCATTCTCAGGCGATAGTGGTAGAAAAATAAAACTATTTCTGATTATACCCTACCTGATTAAGCCCAATCATAAACCAGTTCCCTATTTTTGACATGAATTATTTTATCCTCTCATTTATCCCCTTGACTTGTGGTAATAGCTCTGATTTTCTTTTTCTCTCTGCTAAGAATTCATGTTCTGGGTGGACATAACTCCTTCCCTGACTCTAAAAATAAGGCATATTGCTCAGGCCAAAATATTTCAGCATAAGCTCATCTTCTAGACACTTTATTGGTTCAAAGATGGGCAGTGACAAAACATGTGGCCCTGGGCTCCTAGGGCAGGTTTCAACACTAGGTTTGCATGGCAGCTACAGGGATCGCAGAGGCCCGGCCCAGCTGCTTGCTTGGCATCACTCAGTCCCCAGCAATGGCCTTGGCAGCTAGGACTCCGCCTTCTGGCCCTCTACCCAAAGTAGTGCCAGGACCCCTGCACTTACATGTGTACTTCAACTCTTCTTACCTTCATATCTATGAAGGGTGAGAAGACCTCATTCTCATTTCTTATGTGAGGGTTGCCAGAGAGATGGGCAGCTGTACTTACAGGAATGTCTCCTTTCAGATAATCTGAGAACACCATCAGCTCAATTTTATAAAGCTAGTATATCAAATTATCAGGAATTGCTTGGTTTTTTTGTGTGTGTATGTTTTAAAGATTTATTTATTTATTTGACAGAGATCACAAGTAGGGGGAGGGGCAATGGGGGAGACAGCAGGAGAGAGGGAAAGAATCTGAAGGAGACTTTCTGCAGAGTGGGGAGCCCAGTGTGGGGCTCAATCTCATGGCACTGAGACCATAACCTGAGCCCAAATCAAGAGTCTGAGCTTAACTGACTGAGCCAACAGGTGCCCCAGGAATTGCTTGGTTTTTAAAGTTGAAAATGCTGAAGATGCAAACATTGTACATGTTTTTTACAGTGAAGGATATAAGGATCTAGAAGAGACACGAGGAAATAACCATGGCTCAGAGTGTGATTAAATACAAGGAGAGCTTCAGGAAGATCCCTGCAACCAGCCACAATGTTCAGTACTTTTTGGATATTTGTTGGATTTCATTTAGAATGTTATTCGATTTGCTACTCTTTATTGTCTAGTGGCAAAAGCAAAATAATTCCAGCTCTTCAAAATGGAGGTTTTAATCCAAGTTGCAAGGTAGATGAAATTATTGAAGTGATTTTGAAACTACTATTACATTACCTCTCCTGAAATAGAATTTGAACTAAATGTAAGATCACCAGAACACCTGATACAAAAGGTTTATGTATTATCCATCTGTGTCATGTGGGGTTTGAACTTTTCAAGAATTCATGAAACTCCATACTGACAAAGGTAGTTTACTCTTCTTTTCAAGTTCATGTCATGAAACCTGTGAGCGATTGTGGACATGGTGCTCCTCTGAGGAAAAGTGACTCTACAACTAACTCTATTTAACCACACACCCTGGCCTCCAGTATTGATATCTGGAAAAGTACTCTGGCTGATTATGTTTATAGATTGCCTATATAACATCTTGTACACTATTTCAAGGAAGATTAAAGCTATATCTCTTAGAATGTGATGGGACACTTATATTTACCTATATAAGACTTCCCGGTGTATAACACAACTGCCTGGAAGCATGACGACACCAACCTTGAGGCTCACGACAGGGGTGTGCCAAGAAAACAAAAAAATATTCTGCAGTGCATACAGACATCAAGGACACTGGAAAAACCAAATGTGTTTTCTGTATTAAGTTTAGGAGTGGAGTTCATTCTTGGTACCAAATATTTTTTTCTTAGTTCTTTTCTATTTTATTTTATTTTAATTTTTATAATTTTAAATTGCAGTTGACATAATATATTCAAGTGTACAACATAGTGATTCAACAATTATATGCATTACCAAACATTTTATATCCATTTTAATACTTAAATTACTCTGGATAAGAATAGACTGTAAAATCTATCTGTGCTTCAAACATCCTAAAAGATGAAGTGGTACCTATTTTACACTTACATCGTTGCACTTAATTTAGGTTAGTTTTCAGCAACAGTAGTTTTGTTTAAATTTCTTGTCCTACTTTTGGTAAGCTCCAGAGGCAAAGAAATCTTCAAATTTCTATGGGAAATTGTGCAACTTATGTTATGCTTTTCATTTAGGTGTGCTAGAAACATTTTCTCAATAATGCTAATTAACTACTTAGCCACCTTTTTGTTACTTAAAGCTCTTCCATATTTTATTTAGTAATGACAACAGTTATTAGCCAGTCTCTGTTTACCAGTGAATGACTATAAACACTACAGAAAACAATTGCCTCATGAAAGTACAACCAGTCACTTATCAGCACCTACTTGCATTGTCTTAGCTCGACTGTTAATATAGTATTTTAAAATTTTCTTGCAAAAGATTGCTACATCTAGTTCTCTATAGATATGAATTTTCTCTGAATGTGCTTGTGATTCATATTAGAGGAAAATTTTATATTTGTCATAAAATAAAAGAAGAAGCTGCTAAAATTGAGGGCAAAATAATAGTTCCCAAACTAGCTGATTTCAGAATTACCTGGGGGAATATTGAGAAACAGCTTTCCTGTAGCCTACCCCAGACATATTGAACTAGACTCTGTAGGGCTGGAGCCTAGGGATCTCAAACAAACAAACAAACAAACAAACACAAAACAAAAACAAAAACAAGTGGTTTAGGGAACCACTGTTTTAAAGTGAATGGTGATAGTAAATTTGCTAAAGTAACAGAGAGAGCTGTACGTTTTCTTTTTCATCTGTTAAAAGGTCAAGTTTTGAAATTCTGGGAGAGGGATCCCTGGGTGGCGCAGCGGTTTAGCGCCTGCCTTTGGCCCGGGGCGCGATCCTGGAGACCCGGGATCGAATCCCACGTCAGGCTCCTGGCATGGAGCCTGCTTCTCCCTCTGCCTGTGTCTCTGCCTCTCTCTCTCTCTGTGACTATCATAAATAAATAAAAATATTTAAAAATGAAACTCTGGGAGAAACAAAGTATTAGGTCCTATGTAATAGACAATAAAGTAGCAAATTAGTAGTGAAACAAGATGACTGCAAAATTGTCAATTAATTGAAGGATTTTAACCACAAAGCTAGACCTCTAAAATGAAACATTTTATAATATCCAAGCATTTTCATTAGAAAAAAGTAAAAATTGTTCATGACAAAAATGTTTACATTAGATATACTTTATATGTGGTAAATGTATGCATATTTATATGCATATACTATATATATACACACACTTTATTACTTGGTATTCCTTTTGGTGTCCAAAACAATGAGAGAGAGAAAGGGAAGTTTCAAGTATCCTCATTTTGAGACTCAGACTTCTTTCCATGTTTGCAGAGAATGGGAGCTAAGGTACAAAAGTCTGTATTGATCTAGTCCAGCAGCTGGCAAGTTTGAGAGACAGGACTAGGAAGTTAGGAGATTGTGTTCTCAGTCATAGCTCATTTTTTTTAGGGTGACAGGGAAACATAATGCACTTACTGTAAATACACAAAATAAAGCTTTGCAATTTAAAGGGGAGCTTTATATATTTAGAAGACACTTTGAGGTTAACAACCCCTTATTCCTTAAAGGATTACTTGAGATAACAATGCTATATAAATTTGTAGGTTGGGAGGGATGTTTGAGTACATTTAGTTTAGTTCTCTCATTTTATAGATGAAGATCCAAAGACTCAGAGAGTTGTATGGTTTGCCTAGTGATTCAAAGCTAATCTGGCCAATCTGAGGGAAAAGGGCAGCTTTCCTAACCTATTTTTCTAGAATTATGGATTTGTTAAAAAGATTAAAGTACACTAATGAGTTATTTATGTTGGTTCAATTTGCAAATATTTTTAACTTCATTTTACTTTTTTTGTAACAGTGAAATATTTTATAATACTTTGAATCAAAGTAATGTCTTCAATAATTTATTGCAAACTGAGATAAAGTTGGTTTTTGCTTAAAAAGGAGTCCACTCTCCTCCCCTAGATTAAAATTTTGCCCTCTTTAGTTGATCACTAATAATGGTGTTTTCAAGGGAACAGCAAAAAGGAGACATTTTCCTTTAGTTTCTTTATAAAGTTGAACTATTTTTACTTTGCTATTATGGTAATGGGCAGAAAATTACATAAAACAATATTTTGAGGGAGTTTTTTCCTGGTTGATTTTAAGTCATTGTGCTGCCTGAAAAGTTTTAATCTTTAAATTCCCCACAAATTATTACATTCTTCAGTATCTGATTACTGCATTGTGGATATAAAAATGTACTGAAGGATAAGAAATGGATTCTATGTGCTTTTTATAACCCAAGAAGTTAATGAATGTGGCAACATTTTTAAGGTGATAGCAAAAATGTTCTGCCCTATAATCAAAATACTGTCTTCCTATTTAAAGGTCAGAATTTTCTGGCACTGTGAAATTCTTACATGAAGATGTTAAAATGGAAATATACCATAATAGTTTATAAAATATTTTCAGTCTGATAGTAATCTGAAAATATGAAAGAAAGCTTGTCATCCCTGGCTCACTTAGTTCTAAGAAGACTGGGTAAAAAGTTTTGTTATAGTCTGATGGGAAATTAGTTTCTTCTGTCTCATCAGAAATTTTTCTGAGTCTCTCTTCTTCCATTGATGAAAAAGACGTGTAACATAGCCCTTGAAGTTGTCACTGAAAGGAGTGGCAGTTTTGGGATGAAGTTAATACTGCTGAAGGTGAAGTAGAAGAATGAGGAAAAGCTGTCTTAATGACATTGTGTTGCCCTGCAATCAAGTCTAAAGGTTGGTCTCTTTTTGTTTCTACATATTAAAGCCAATTAATGCCTTTTATTTTTTAAGTGACTTTGAGGTGGGTTTTCTGTTGCTTATAAATGAACCTCTTAGCTGAGTGATTATTTAAAAATCTTAAATTGTTCCATATGCTGCTGTCATTGGTGCCACATTTTTCTATGGGTTTTTGTTCAATTGTAAGCCTGACCTTTTTAAGTGTATCAGTTTAAGAGTCAAAGAAATAAATAAACTCTAGGTATGAAAACAACCTCAACAGGATTATTACAAAATTTCCCTAGCAGTATCATGGGAAATAAATATTAATGCTTTTTAACTGTTTTATAATTTACACCACTGACATGCAGTATCATGACCACTTTTAAAGATGAGAGCAGATAAAGATTACTCAACAGAATAAATTCATATCCATATATAAGCCAAAGTAATTTTCTAGAAGTTATATTTGCGTATAAATTCTAGTTGCTTTATCCAGGAATGGATCTTTTATTTGGATATATAGAAGTATGGAAAGATTTGTCAAACTTTATTTCTTTGTGCAAAGCTTGCCTACCCACATATGACCTTCATGAGATAGTTGGAAAAGTCAATAGAGATGGACAGTCTAGGTCATTGGCACAAAGCCTATTTTTTATGGGTCATTTACACTTGTCTTTTAGAAATCTACACATCTGTCTGGTTAACAGTTGGTGTGGGAATTTATGGGTCAAGACATAGCTTAGAACACATAGTCTTCCTAAGACTTCAATGTCACCTCACCACTTGGGTGATAACCACTCTTTTCTCTGAAATGCTAGTAATTTATGGGTCATAAACCTTGGGTCTATTCTCAGAACAGAATAGTAAGTAGTACCAGCCATCCAGGGAAAATAAGTCCTTATTATTATTTTCACACTTCTCTTGATCTTATAGGCACTGATAGGACTCCTTTCTAATAAGCATTTGTGAGTTTTTCCAGGCTTCTTCCTTCTCTCTCCACCCTATCTTCAGTCCCTGCCCCCCTTCAGCTATTCTATGGCAATGACTTATCCTGTTTTGATCCATTATTGAGACTAATCTGAGCCTACCCCAGAGTTATGATACATTTTACTACACCTGGAGAACTGCAGATGGTTGTGGGGTCTTCAAAATGGTTATTTATGTAAGTTATTGAGCAAAACTCTGGGGGATCTGGGGGTTGGGGCACACTTCCTAGGGGAAGAAAGAACTAAAACTTAAATTTGATTAATATCAGTGGATGATATCCCACCAATGGGATAACTATAAGCATAGAATAATATCTCTTTTTCAAAAATCCTCTGATCCAGAACCATGCAATTCTGTTTGAACTCTCAGATGAAGGACTGAAAAGGAGAATGAGAGCATCAAATGTCCTATATTTTAATTTTCTTGGGAGAAAACTAATGTAATATAATAATAACTTGGATGCTTATGGCTTCTGTGAAAGGGAACTATGCTAGACCTTTGTCCAATGAGTTGAAGGTTTAGGCTTCATAAATAAAGGTCATTAGTACCCCTAATATTTGCATAAGCAGACACCGGGCATTGGCAGTCTTGGTGCACACATTAACAGGCATTGGTGGTATTTCTAGTACCTAGATATCATCAAGAGCACTTGGGAGTAATGAAAACCTAAACAGTAATTTAACCTGGATATACAGAAAGAATGGAGGAAAGGGTAGAGTTCACTTTGTGCTTGTGAGAATTGTGTCTTTGCAAACATGTGAAATCACACGTAGGGATTCTGCAGAGGGTAAAGTGACATAATATGTATAGATAATGTATGCAGAATACCTAATGTGTCCTGGGCACTAGGCTAAGTTCTTAACATTTCTTCTTACAATAATCCTGGGAAGCTGATGCTAAAATGATTTTTCCATTTTACAAATGAGAATGACAGGGAGATATATTTCGTACCTTGCACGAGTGGTACTCGTTTAACATGTGACAGAGCTGGAATTACAAACAACACAGTTCGACAGTATTTTTTAGACTTATGCTTTTTATGACTACTACAATTCCTGTTCTTTGTGAGAGTATTACTAGGAAGCTAGTTTTTCCCCAAAGGCAAAGATGGATTTTGAAAATCAGGCTTATTTAATGGGTTCACAATCCAAGCTTGGGGAACTAAAGGAATGAATATACTCTCAGCCTGTGGGTAAGATTTAACTTGTTCCACCTGGTGGTACTACCAAAGCCCCATCCTAGAGGTCTGAGTGGAACTACCATCCCCCTGCAGGTTGAAGGGCACATTTCTTCATTTATCAGTTTTAAATGTCTGCCTACCACCTGCCAGACATTGCAGTGGGCACAAGGATGCAGTGACAACAGGATGGCAGCAGCTCTTCTGGAAAAGTTATGTTTTAGCAGGTAACCAGTGGCTAAATCTTCCAGGTCAACTGGCCATCATATTCTCTTGGTAACTTCCTCCAGCAGTCATAACAGTAAGTGGTGTTTAACTTTCTACAGAACTTTCAGGTTTTCAAAGTTGTTGAACATTTCATGCTCTCAATAGCAATGTGTGAACATTTCAGTGGCTCCACGTCTTTTGTTTTTTTAGTCATTTTAAGTTTAGCCTTTTCTGTGAATGTGGAGTCATATCTCATTGTGATAATAATTACCATTTTCCTGTTGACTAATGCTGAAGCTTTTCATGTGCTTAATGGACATGTGCTTTTTAACCACAAGGAATGAATGCTGTTAGCTGTAGGCTGTATATAGATGCCCTGTGGAAATTATTATCATGAATGGGTATTGTCCATTTTTTTTCATGTTTTTTCTCCTTTACTTTCTCATTTATTTTTTTAAGATTTTATTTATTTATTCATGACACACACACACACACACACACACACACACACACACACACGAGACACAGGCAGAGAGAGAGAAGCAGGCTCCATGCAGGGAGCCTGATGTGGGACTCAATACTGGGACCTCAGGATCACACCCTGGGCCAAAGGAAGATGCTCAACTGCTGAGCCACCTAGGCGTCCCTACTTTTTCATTTAATATGTTAAGAGAGTGGATGGCTTTGGTTGATTTTCAAATGTTCACTCATCGTTTTACTCCTGCATTGCTCCACTTTATTAGAACACATTACTTGATTTATAAATAGTGATATTCTATTGCTAATATTTATTAAAAATATATTTGTTTATGGTCCTGGGGGATATCTACCTATAAATTTTCATGCGATTTCTTTTTATGTCTTGTTTTCAGAGCTCTGCTGGCCCCATAAAATGAGTTGTGTGATCCTTCCTTTCGTATTTTCTAAAAGAATTTATATATAGTTGGGATTATTTCTTCTATGAAACAATTTTGTACTGAGATTTTCTTTGTGAGAAATTTGTTGATTACGTGTTTAATTTCTTTAAAGATTTTCTATTTATCTGGGTGTCCATTTTGGTAAATTGTGATTTTCAAGAAATTTGTCCATTTTATCTAATTTGTTGGATTGGTTGGCCATGAATTATTTAAATTTTACCTCATTATTCTTTTTAAATTTCACAGGATCTGCAATATTTCTTTTATCCTTGATAGTATTAATTTGTATCTTCCTCAGACTTAAGGATTTATCAATTTTCATTCTTCTTAAAGAATCAATTTTTCCCTTTTGGTTTTTTTCTATTGTTTTTCTCTTTGCTGCTTGATTTCTTTTTTGTTTTCTTCCATATACTTTGAGTTTATTTTGCTCTTCTTTTACTATCTTCTTGAGGTAGAAAGGTAGATAATTAACACTTTCATCTTACCTAAGCATTTAATGCTATAAATTTCTCTGTAATCAGTGTTTAAGCAGCATGACATGCTATATTTTCATTATCATTCATTTTCAGTTGTTTTGTATATTCTCTTGAGATTTGTTCTTTGACCTTTGTGTAGGACTTTATGGATTTCTCATTTGATTTTGCTATCTTCAGAAAGTATACACTGTTGGATTTAAGAATTTTGAAGGTTTTTGAGAATGATTTGCTGGCCCCTCATTATGGTCTATGTTGTTAGCATCCTATGTGCCCTTGGAAAGAATGTATTTGTTGCAGTTGTTGAGCATAGTGTTCCATAAAGATCAATTAGATCAATGTAATTGGTAGTGTTTAAATTGCCTAAATACCCCCTGATTTTAAAAAATCCTATCTCAAGTAATAGGCTAACCAAATTTTCCTTTCGTTTTCAAGAGTCTGCGCTCGTGAAAACACACACCTGAGTTGTAATTAGGAGATGATGTGCCACCTGTGGTGCCAACTAATCAACTGTTGTATAGGTTAGTTGCTACCTGCTAGCTGTTGTATATACCTAGTTGCTAAGAGAGAAGTATTGACTCTTGAGGTCGTTTTCCCTAAGAAGACAGGTGGGTCCTATGTGGTACTTTGTAGTACTGTGACTACCTGTTCATCATTTAGTGTACTCTGGATCAGGTGATTTTCCTAATGGCTTCTGAAGGTAGTTTCAGGAGGATCCCCTTGCTGAGAAAACAAGTCACTGGATGCAGAGCAAGTTCACTAATTCACTCTCAGTGAGTGGCAAAGTAGAACGGTGAACCAGTTATGTGAAGGTGTGAAGGTGTGAAGGTGTGAAGGTGTGAAGGTGTGAAGGCAGTCAGGAAACCTGTATGACTGCTGCGTTGCCCGTATCATCAGTTGTGCTGGAAACAGATTTGTTTACTCTTTAACCCCTGAATAATGAGAGGAAAATGTACCACATTTTGCCTAATGGTCTGTCATTTTATTAATTTGATTTAGTTTTCTTTACTTCTGTGAGTACATATGGGGAGGACAGCTGGGGGTAGAGAAAGGCAGACAAATGTTCAGTCTTCCATTGAAAACCAGATGCTGCCTGACTGGAAGTAAAAAATATATAAACTGTTTGGTTCATCCTTGCCAACAACCTAATGTCCACTAGTGAAAAGCAAATTGTTACATTGTGTCGGTACTGACACTTTTGTTTCCAGCTCTACTTTTTGTATATCCATCTCAGGGATTTTCAGTGTTTTTCAACAAGAAATAATGTCCCTGGTAAACCCAAGCAGCTTCACAAAATTCTCAATAAGAAAATATGGTAATTTATATCCGGTCAAGTCTGCGTACTTGAGGGTCTCAGAGATCTCTAGATGTTAGAAGATGCTGATGAAATAGGATTCTTCCCTTAACACTTAGCCACTTTAAATAGAAGTCATTCTAAATATACCGTGCGATTCCCTGTGTCTTCAATCAAAATATATTGAATATAATGAAATGTAATAAGGGAGGGAAGGAAGTAATTAACAGATACCAAAAAATTAATACACTTTTAACGTCAAGGCAGGGAGCAGAGTCTGTGCTGAGCATTGTGTCCTAAGCCTGAAGTAGTCCTGTAGGATAAACAGTGTTAACCCAATTTAGAGAAAATGAAACTGAATTTCAGATAAAATCAATACCTGCTCTAGGACTCTCAGCTAATAAACACATAATCAAAGATTCCAATCAACCTTTATAGTCCCAAAGACTATAGGAACTCTTCCTCTGTACCATTTTACCTCCTGACATTTCCTTTATAGGTCCAGAGACATTATTAGGCGTTGTACTGTTAGGCACTGTTACATTTAATAAATTTAATTGTAATGCAACAGAAATCTAAAACGAAACTTTTGAAATTCAAATAATTTCTCTGGAAGAAATAGTCTCCCTGAGAATATCTATAATGTTAAAATACAATAAAAACTATTAACATCATAGTGACATACTTTATTTTAAATTGAACTAAGCTGACACACAAGGTTACATTAGTGTCAGGTATACAACATAGTGATTTGATGACTCTATATGTTATGCTCACTACAAGTGTAGCTACCATCTGCTAATGACGCATTTTAAACGGCATCATTGAATTTTAATCAGTGACAATTTATAAATTATCTCTTTCCTGTGAAAGATGGTGGCCTTACCTTTTAAAAACCCCTCTTATTGCCAATCTATTACTTCCAAATTTTTGTTGTTCCTATTTTCACATTATGGCAGTTAATAATCTGAAATCACAGTTCTCATAGTTACTTAGTATGTTCTACTTTTAATAGATTTGGTACTCATTACTGGTCATTCATATAATTCCTAAACATTTATTTTAATGGGCTGAATTCCAGTTTTAATTGAATTTTAAATTTTGAGATAATTGTGGATTCACATACAGTTTTTTTTTTAAAGATTTATTTTTATTTATTCATTCAGAGAGAGCAAGAGAGAGGCAGAGACACAGGCAGAGGGAGAAGCAGGCTCCATGCAGGAAGCCCGATGTGGGACTCGATCCCGGGTCTCCAGGATTACACCCTGGGCTGCAGGCGGTGCTAAACCGCTGCGCCACCAGGGCTACCCCACATACAGTTTCAAGATATAATACAGAGTAATCCCATATTTCCTTTACCCAATTTCCCCCGATGGTAACATCTTATAGGACTATAGAATGCTATCACAATCCGGGTATTGATACAGTCAAGATATAGCAAATCTCCACCACCATAAGGATACCTCACGCTGCCATCTAGAGAGCCTTGACAACCTTCCTCCTACCCCACCTCTCTTTTAACTTCTGGTAACATAATCTACTCTCCATTTCTATCATAATGTCATTTCAAGAATATAAGAAACATTAAGTACTCCTCCTCCCATCTTCCTTATAGGTTCTTTTTTTTTTTTTTTTTTCAAACACACGAGGGTTTATTTACAAGCTCGAGCTTGGGTCCAAGTGTACCCGACACAGCGGAGCAGGGACTTGGACCCCAAGGTGGGTTTCAGCTTAGTTTTTATAGGTGGTCTAGGGGACCTCCAGAAGGGGTGGAGGAATTTCTCAAGTTCTGTTTACATTTTGATATGGGGCCTTCAAAGGCGTTGAGCTCTGTTCTTATTCTAATAGGGGCTTCCTGCCTTTGGCTTGGGCTTTGTTCTCATTCTAATAGGGGCTTTCTAGGACGTTAAGCTGCAAGCTGTTTTCTTCCTATAACTGAAGTAAGGTAAAGTTCAGCTCTTATTCACAGGAGCCTGGGATGGCTGTACTTGTGATAACCCTGAACTTAAAGTGGAATGGCCTTCATTTTCTTGGCCTCCACATTTCCCTCTCTCAGAGGAACCTAAGGAAGGACCCAATCATGGGTCCAGGTTGCTCTCAGATTGAGCCAGGGGGAATGATTAAAACAGGATTCTAACCAACCTTGTTGCTATTCTCGCTCCCATTTACATTCCAAGAAAGAAGCAACATCTTACGTTTAAGGCATCACATAACCCACCCCACCCCACCCTTTGTTGTAAGAAGACTAAATCTAATCCCCTTCTATTTTGAAAGACAACCTCAGACTAGGGAGTCTTGGAGGTGGGAAATAAGTGAGAACAGCGCAGTCTTAGCTTTAGGGGATTGTCCTTGTCCGGTTGGCTTTTCCATTCTGGAACAAAGTCCTTGAGAACAGCTTGTAGGTCAGCTGGCCGGAGGAAGGACGTGGCTGTAGTGGACCCAGGGAGTAATCCCATGACCTTGAGAGCAGTGGGAGTGGTCAGGATCACGATGTAGGGTCCCTTCCAGCGAGGTTGAAGTGTCTGGTGTTGGTATCTCCGCACGTACACCCAGTCACCTGGCCGATATCGATGGGTGTCCGGGGGTGGCCCAGTCTCACAGAGGGCCCTCAGCTTAGGCCACACCTGCTCCTGGGTTCGTTGTAACATTTGGAGGGAGAAAAGGAGCTGGTGATCATCAAATTCAGCAAGCACCTCAGGTTTTAAATTGGGGATAACAGGTGGAGAAAAACGGAACATGATCTCGTAGGGAGTCAGTCCCATCTTATATGGGGAGTTCCTCACCCTATATAGGGCGAAGGGGAGGAGAGTCACCCAGTCCCCGCCAGTCTCCAGGGCTAACTTGGTTAAGGTCTCCTTTAATGTTCTGTTCATCCTCTCTACCTGTCCTGAGCTCTGGGGCCTATGTGCACAATGTAATTTCCAATCTGCCCCAAGTACTAGGGCTACTCCCCGTGTTACCTTAGAGACGAATCCTGGGCCATTGTCTGACCCAATTTTAACAGGAAAACCATACCTCGGTGCAATGTCTTCCAGCAGTTTCTTGGTCACGGTCTGTGCCGTTTCATGTTTGGTGGGAAATGCCTCTGTCCATCCTGAAAAAGTATCTACAAGCACCAGTAAATACCTGTATCCGTATTTTCCAGGTTTCACCTCAGTGAAGTCCACTTCCCAGTAGGCTCCTGGGCGGTCCCCCCGGGAGCCGGGTGCCGGGTTAGATCCATGGGCGGAGGCATTAGTTAACTGGCCTGCGTGGCAGCTCGCCGCGATCTGCTCGATCTTTGCTCGAGAGTCTTTAATAGTGATCTCTGCATGTCGTATGAGGTCTTCCGTCTTCCTCGTCCCCAGGTGAGGACTCCGATGCATTTGGAATAGGCCTCGCCGTCCCAGTTCCTCCGGCAGGATGATGCTGGAGTCTGCGGCCCTCCCCCAGCCACGCAAGCGCTGGGTCACAGGCAAGCGTTTGATCCAGTGTAAGTCCACATCGGTATAGTTGGGGGTGTCCGGCAGGGTCGGTGCCCCCGGATCAGGTCGCGTGGTTGCTAAGACCTGGGTCACCAGAAGGGCCGCCTCCTTTGCTTTAAATGGGCTCGCAGGTTTCCCCCGCTACTGGCGTGTCTGCCTTTTGGTGCCCCGGACAGTGGGTGTCGGCCCGGGCCTTGGGCAGCCGGACGGCCCTCAGGGGTTCAAGGATCTCCGTTTGGTTTTGAACAGTCCTTCCCTCTGCTGTCAGGAGCCCTCCCGCCCTCCCTGTAAAGGGCTCCGCGGACGTGAGCGGTGGCGAGGGCGGACCTGCTGTCGGCGGAGATGCTGATTCGTCGACCTTCCCCCATGGTCAGCGCCTTGGCCAGTGCGTCAGTTCTGCCCTGAGCCGAGGTCCGGCTGCCCGTGGCCCCGCCCAGACGGCCGCCGTCTCCGTGGTTACGGCTGCCCCCCCCGCCCCCCCACCGCGTATCTGACTCCTTCTCGGACAAAACTGCTGCCGGCCGTGTCCCAGGTGGCGTCCCATTCGGCAGTGGCTGGCCCTGGAGATCAGCTCTGACTCCGTGCCCCTGTGCCACAATTTCTTGACAGTCGTGCAGACGGGGGGTCCCAGTCTGGGTTAGGGAGTAGCGTTGCCGGATTCAGGGTGTCGGTGGCTTAAATGAAATTCTGGTGGGGTTTAGCAGCAGGCCCTGGTAATGGGTCAGACGGGCATTGCTGATCCAGCGGTCTGGGGGCTGTTTGAGGACCCCTCAATAGCATGTGGGGTGCTAACATGCAGTTCTTGCCCCATGGCCAGTTTGTCTGCATCCTTGACCATAGTGGCCCCCGCATCAATAATTTTTAAGCATGGGGGCCACCCAGCAGCCACCGGGTCCAACTTTTTGGAGAGATAGTCTATGGGTCTCTTCCAGGGACCTAAGTGCTGGACAAGGACCCCTTTTGCCACCCCGTCTTTCTCGTCTACATACAGGTAGAAGGGCTTGGCTAGATCGGGCAACCCAAGAGCCAGGGCAGACAGTAAGTCCTGTTTACGGTCATTAAAGGCTCTGTTCAGCCTCTGTCCATTCAAAATTTTGCTGGTGCCCCTTGCACCCATGAAGTTTTGTTTGCCAATTTCCCTTGGGGTTGTAATAAAACCGAATATTGTGCCCCAGTGTCCATTAGGAATTCAACAGGTTGCCCCTCCACTTTAAGAGTTACCCTGGGCTCGGGGAGGGGTGCTGAACCCGGACTCCCCTAATTGTCCAGGTCCTCCATTTCCAAGATCTTGGCAGGGCCCTTAGATCTTTTGTTAGGGCAGCTTTTTACCCAATGACCCTCTTTGCAATAGGCGCATTGGTTTTTGTTCATCTTAGGGCACTCCCAAGGGGCACCAGGGCCATCCTCCTTACCCGTCCCTGAAGCCAGCTTCTTGAGGTGCCTCCGTCTTTCCTGTGGGTCGTCCATGGTTGTGGCCAGCAGGATCTTGGCCAGGTTTCGGGTCTGCCGGTCACTTAGTTTGGTTTGTTGTTCTTCCAGACTTTCTCTATTATTATAGACTCGTTCTGCCACTATCACTAAGTCCTGCAAGCTCTTCTCTCCCAGTCTCTCTACTCTTTGCAATTTATTTTTAATGTCTGGAGCGGCCTGGTTAACAAAAGCCATGATAATTGCGGCCTTTGTTTCCGGGGCTTCTGGGTTCATAGGGGTGCACTGCCTAAAAGCCTCTATGACTCTCTCTAAGAAGGCTGCTGGACTCTCATCCTTACCCTGCCTCACATCATAGACCTTGGCCAGATTGGGAGGCTTGCGCGGCAGCCTGGAGACCTGCCCCTAGAGTCTGGCGGTGGACCCGGGGTCTCTCCTTACCTTCAGCTGAGTTGTAGCCCCAGGTGGGGCGGGATGAAGGGAAGGCCGCATTTATGAGGTCTGGGTTTTGAGTCGGCTGTCTGTCCTCCTCTCCCAGGACAGACTTCCAGGCTTCCACCTGAATTCGTTCTCTCTCCTCGGTGGTGAAGAGAACCTGCAAGAGCTGTCGGCATCATCCCAAGTAGGCTGGTGGGTAAAGAGAACAGTATCCAAAAGCCCGATTAGATCTCTCGGATTATCAGAGAACTTTGCATTTTGGGTTTTCCAATTACATAAATCACTGGTGGAGAATGGCCAATATAACATTAGCTGTTCGCCAGTCTCATCGGGGGGCCCATGGTGCGGAGAGGAAGGGCGGTGGAGTCGGCTGGCCCCGCATTCGGAGGTGGGGCCGTCCGGTGGGTCCGACCTCGTGTCCCTGCTGCTGGCCCGTGTACAGAGACTCCCTTGTCAGGGAGGGGTGGTGCCCCTTCTGCAGCCCCCGGTGTCTCCGATGGAGGGGCGGAAGGGGGAGGGGGTGCCCGGTAGGGTGGCAGGAGAATCAGGTCCTCTGGGGAGGAATCCTGGAAGACCAGATAAAGGGGCGCTTGGGCATAGAGTCGGTCTCCTTCTCAGCTTTCCGCAGGGCTAGAATCTCGGTGGGTCCTGCTTTGGGGGGTAAAAATGGCTTTAGCCTAGGAGGGGGATTTTCGGTCATGTCCTGCCAGGCCAGGATGTTGGGCACCTGGTCAGGGTGGCCATCCGGTTTGTCCCTGAAGATCACGGCCTTAACCTGTAAGATAATAGGTAGGTGGAAAGTTCCTTCTTGGGGCCATCCCACGCCAAAGGTTGGCCATTCTGATATGCAATAGATTTGAAATCTCCGTCTCCTTATGTAAACAGTTATGGCAGTTAACAAAGACACAGTAACACAGACAAATGCACAAACAGTTAACAAGGACATAGTAACACAGACAAACGTTCCAGTGTGGCCGCAGAGACAAAACAGAAAGCAACCCGAAGGCCTGGAAGCCGGCCCTCCTTACAGGTGAGGACCTCCATCCTCCTTACAGGTGAGGACTCCTGTCCTCCTACAGGTGAGGACCTCCATCCTCCTTACAGGTGAGGACCTCCATCCTCCTTACAGATGAGGACTCCTGTCCTCCTTACAGGTGAGGACTCCTGTCCTCCTACAGGTGAGGACCTCCATCCTCCTTACAGGTGAGGACCTCCATCCTCCTTACAGATGAGGACTCCTGTCCTCCTTACAGGTGAGGACTCCTGTCCTCCTACAGGTGAGGACCTCCATCCTCCTTACAGGTGAGGACCTCCATCCTCCTTACAGATGAGGACTCCTGTCCTCCTACAGGTGAGGACCTCCGTCCTCCTTACAGATGAGGACTCCTGTCCTCCTTACAGGTGAGGACCTCCGTCCTCCTTACAGGTGAGGACCTCCATCCTCCTTACAGATGAGGACCCCGTCCTCCCGGTGGGGGCAAGGGACATCTCCTCAAGACCCCCAGTCGTCAGCCTGCTGGCGCGTCCGCCTAAGCCAATGCCAACCTAATAATACAGATTGGAATTCCTTCAGGTTAGAGCTCTCAGAAATATGCGCACAAAAGGTGGAAAAAGTTGAGTTGAAACCCTCCGGATGGGGTCCTGGAGGTTTCTTGGATCCCGGACGAGCCCCCAAATGTTGTGCCCGAGATTGCGAATCTGAGAAACCACCAAGGAGCCGACACCGATGCAAACACAGGAGGGTTTATTTACAAGCTCGAGCTTGGGTCCAAGTGTACCCGACACAGTGGAGCAGGGACTTGGACTATAGGTTCTTTAGATTACAAGATAATAACAGAGGAGAGCACAGCTAAATTGAGAATAAATTGCAAAACCATTTTTAGTTGAAATTTCTATTGAGATACTTGTAGATTTACATATAGTTGTGAATATAATGCAGAGAAATAGTTTGTACACTTTTCCCAGTTCCCCTCAGAGGTGACATTTTACAGAACTATAGTATAATACAATAGCCAGGTTATTCATACTAATATAGTCCACCGATATTCTGCAAATGTCCCAAATTTACCCTGTACTCACTTATGGGCACACATGCATGCATGTGTGTGTGTGTCTGTGTGAATGTGTCAAGTTCCATACAATTTTACCCCACTGCTTGGGGCTCTTCAGTTTTTTTTAAATAAGTAGGTGTATGTTTTTTGCAAATTTGGGAAGTTTTCAGCAATTATTTCTTTGAATACTTTCTAAGCTCTATTCTCTTTCTCCTCCCTCTGAGCCTCTGATAACATGAATTTTCAATCTTCTGTTATTGTCCCACAGCTCCCCGAGGCTCTGTTATTTCTTGTTAATCAGTCTTTCTTTTCCCTGTTGTTGTATTTTTTTTTAATTGTTCTTTGTTCTAGTTAATTGATTTGTTCTTTGTCCCCTCCATTCTGGTGTTTAGTCCATCAACTGAGGGTCCTTGTTTTTTTTCCCCCCAGCTTTTGTATTTAAAGGCCTATAATTTCCATTTGTTTCTTCTTTACTCCTTGTATTTCCTTCCTGAAACTTTGTATTTCTTTACTGAGACTGTCCAGTTTTTCATTTGTTTCAAGCATGTTCGTATGGCTTGTTGGAACATTTTATGTTTGCTGCCTTGTCTAATGTCCTTTTTCTGTTTCAGGATCCCTTCTGGGATTACATTTAATCATCATGTTTCTCAGACTTTCCTTTTTGGGGGGTGAGCTAGATGATTTTCAGAGGTACTGTTCAGGTATTTTGTAGAGTATCCCTCCTTCAGCATTTGTCTTATATTTTTCTTCTTATTAGACAGGATTATAAATTTTAGGGGAGGGGAAGATTACAAAAATTTAGTGCCATTTTCTTCATAACAAGAGTATATA
Source organism: Canis lupus familiaris (assembly GCF_011100685.1). Lineage (NCBI taxonomy): Eukaryota > Metazoa > Chordata > Mammalia > Carnivora > Canidae > Canis > Canis lupus. The sequence goes on from NC_049232.1 coordinate 47,469,531, forward strand.
TACTAAACATGACATCATTATAGATGTCAACCTTGATCAGCTAGCTGAGATAGCATTTGCCCATTTTCTCAGATAATGTTACTATACACCCCTCCTCCCCCATTTCCTTACTGTAAGCTTTGGAAGGAAATCACTATTCAGAGTTCAGAGAGTGGGGAGCTACTTTGAACTTCTGTTAAGGCTGATTATCTCCATAAATCATTCAAAATTCTGCCTAGGATATTTGTTTATTTGCTTTATTTATTTATTAAATCATCCATATATGTCAGTATGAACTCATGGATATTTAGTTTATACTTCGGGTTCTAAAAGTATTATACTTTCAGATATTATTCTTCACCAATTATTCCATTTTTAAAAGTTCTGTTTCTGATGTGTAATTTTTTTAAATATTTTATTTGTTTACTCATAAGAGACAGAGAGAGAGGCAGAGACATAGGCAGAGGGAGAAGCAGATTCCCTGCGGGGAGCCTGATGCAGGACCCAATCCCAGGACCCCGGTATCATGACCTGAGCTGAAGGCAGACTCTGAAACACTGAGCCACCCAGGCATCCCTCTGATTTGTTATTATTTTAAATGTCTATCACTTAAATTTTTTCTTTTACTTTGCTGATTTATTTTATTATTTTTTCCAGTAAACAATTTTTTATTTCTTACCTTATTTTGTAATATTCTTAAAATTTTCATCTGCTAAATGTTAATGATATGCTTTCATTATATATAAGGATGTTCTTTTTCCCTGTTTTCTTTTCTATTATAACAATATTGTGTGAGAGTCTGCTTCAAACTTTATCTGTTACACATTTATAAGCAAAATAACCACATTGTATTTTTAGGAGTGAGGGATGAGCAAGGATATTTATTAGTTTCACCACCCTAGATCCCCCTCTTCTGTTGTTTCACTAACAAATAAAAAGTAGGGTCTCCACTTTCTGAGAACTTCCTCCACATTTCCCCACCCACCTCAGCCTTCTCTAGCCCTTATCTGAATCTTCACTTTGTTTTGCTCCTATTCATCTGCTCAAGTTGGAGTCCATCCAAGCAATATCTCCTCAATACTGAACACTGACCTGAAAGGGTGCTTTATTTTGTTGATTTCCAGATTTCATAGATCCCAGACTCCAGGATAACTTAACCACTTTCAGACATTCCCAAGGTTCCTTAAACTCTCACCTCCCATATTGGTTGTTTCCGTGTGCCCTTCCAGCTTTTGCTGCTGTTTCAGAGGATGGACTGAGAAGCTTTGCAGTGAATACATGATAATGATTTAGAATTTTCTATGTCTAAGCTCATTCAGAAGGCCCTTTACTTTCCCTCTACTTTCTCTAGGATGGTTTTGGATATTGAGCAGGTAATTTAGTTGCTGCTAATTTGTCTTCACCTATTTTTATTTTGCTTTTTTTAAATTGAAATATAATTGACATGTAATATTGTGTAAGTTTAAGGGGTATACAACAGGTTGATTTGATATATTTATAAATTGCAATAGGGTTACCACTATAGCATTAATGAACACCTCCATCGCATTACATAATTATCATTTCATTTTTATGGTGGGAATAATTAGATCTAGTCTCTTAGCAGCTTTGAAGTTCATAACACAATATTGTTGATGACAATCTCTGTGCTGTGTATTAGTTCTCCAGGACATATTTATCTACTAATTCCAAGTTTGTACCTTTGAAAATATATTTTGGGGTTCTTGAAGATGTCTTCTCACTTTAATTATGTTTCTGAAAGAATTTCAAAAATTCAAGTACCATGCTTGTGTCAGCAATCCTACTTGTTCAAATTTGACTCTAGCCTTTCTCACTCTCTTTTGCCCACCTCTAGGTAGCCCTATGGTGAGCAGAGTTTTATATAGTATTTTAATTACTTATAACCCCTATCATCTTTCCATCCTAGGGGCACCTGGGTGGCTCAGTTGATTAAGCATCTGACTCTTGATCTCAACTCAGGTCTTAATCTCGGGATCATGAGTTCAAGCCCTGTGTTGGGCTCCACACTGGCTATGGAGCCAACTTAAAAACAAAACAAACAAACAAAAAAAGTAAGGAAAGAAAAGTAAAAGAAAGCAAACTATATAGAAATTGTTTCTTCCTTCAAGTATACATGTATGTGCGAGGACAATTAATAAGATGCATGATAAGCACCTTAGTAATTTGAGGAAATATGCAAAGTAAATACAGAGGCAACAGTATACTTATGTATTTGTTTATTTATACTTTATAGCTTCCTCCAAAATGAATGTGAGGAGGTGGGATTATAATCATTCTAATTAGGTTGCACCTTTCTCTGTTTTGAGTTTGCTAAATCTCATTAATTTGGTTATATTAAAAAAGAATGAAGTATATAATCCTCTTATGCCTAACATGCTAGCTATTTTCCTTTCTTTTTCTTTTTTTCTCCTTTCTCCTTACTTGCTTTTGCTCTTTCCATGTTTTTCTTTTCTTCCTTATTTATATCTCCTCTTGTTATAAGGGACTTGACTGATATATGATTAAAGATGCTTCAAATATAGTGTAACATAAAGCTTGGAGGAATAAAAAAATGCACTAGATGACATAATAGGGCTCCAAATCTGTCCTGGTGGATTGTATCTGCTAAAAATGAAATTTAACAGTATTGAATGTGTGAAAGCAAACTGGAACATGTTGCCAAATGCATAAAATTTAAGAAGAGAGTAGAAGGTTCTCAGCAGCAGTGTTTTAGTAAGCAGTGGCTATAATTTTTGTCAACAATCCGAAATGACCACTAAAAGTGCTAAACACCCTGAGACTGCAATGATTAAGGGAAAATTAAGGACAAAATCTCACACTTTCATCAGGAGTGCTACTATGATATTTTTTAGGTGAAGGGATGTTTAAATATTGTATTATTTAAGACTCCACTTCAACAGGGTTTATTCCTGCCAAATGTGTTCTATTCATTGACATTAGAATGAAGATGGTAGTCAAAAACTTTTGATATAAATTAGTGCCCCGTTTGAGGAAGACAAGTGCATTTCCCTCAAATACTGATAGTGTTATCACAAAGAAGAGTCATAAAAAGTCCCTAGTGGGGGAATTTCAAAGTTTGGGGGGTATGAGAAAGAGTTCAGATGAATATATAAGACTTGCACAAAAATCAGACAAAAAATGGTATGGTCTGCCCCAGGTGGCAGTGAGGTATCTAAACCACATTTGGGTGGCCATTTGGTAAAATTTCTACAGAGTATTCTATGTTCTCAAAGATGACTGGATTGTATGCCTTTTAGAATGTCTTCAAATTATGAATGCTGGTAATTTTATTTTATTTTTTTTAAATTTTTATTTATTTATGATAGTCACAGAGAGAGAGAGAGAGAGAGGCAGAGACACAGGCAGAGGGAGAAGCAGGCTCCATGCACCAGGAGCCTGACGTGGGACTCGATCCTGACTCTCCAGGATCGCGCCCTGGGCCAAAGGCAGGCGCCAAACCGCTGCACCACCCAGGGATCCCTGAATGCTGGTAATTTTATAAAAGACTCATCTCACCTTGAAGAAATAACAAGTTATCATACCTACTCATCTTAAATTCAACTAAAACTTTTAAAAAGGAAGTGATTTATACTAAATTGTCATTTGATTTATAATTGTGAAAGCTGTGGGAAATATAATTTAGCCTCTATTAGCAGTGTGCTCTAGTGAGATCATTAAAACTAAACTATAATTCCTGAAAACAGGAAACAATATTGGAGGTTGAAGAATATGTTACTGACCTCTTGCAAGCTCATGACTTATATTCATCAGTAAATGAATCCTGAACTTGTCTTCCTATTCATATTTAAAATAAGACTCATGGAGATTTTTTTCAATTGGGAGTAAATTGATTGAAATAGCATCGTAGAGTTTCCTTTTTGTGAACCATAACAAAATGGTCAAAGTAACTTAAAGATTTTATTTATTTATTTATTTTAGATAGAAAGACAGAGAGTGAGACCAGAGGAAGGAGCAGAGGGAGAGGGAGAAAAAGAAGATCAAGCTGCTGCAGTGAGCACAGAGCCCAACATTGGTCTCGATTGCAGGACCCTGAGATCATGATCTGAGCCAAAATCAAGAGTCAGAAGCTTAATGGACTAAGCCACTCAGGCACTCCTAAAATGGTCAGAGTAACTTAAAAAACAGCAATGACAATTAAAAAAAAAAAAATACTCCAAAACAACCAAAAGAGTGGCAACACAACGTATCATAATTTAATGCCATTAACTATAAAAACTGTTGCTCTTGTATTAAAGCAAAAATTAAGAATCTGAAACAGAGGAAGGTGCTGCACAGATTGATTGTGGCTCCTCCTTCCCCATAGTACTTAAAATGAAAAGTCAATAAAACCCTGCAAGTTGTCACTGAGAGAGAAAAATTGAGTAGATCTTTTATTGTTTTCTTTCCTGAAGGAGTAGTAAAGACGACAGCTGCTGGGAGAAAAAGTGTGAAAAGGGGAAATGAACCTGGAGCTGAGGTTCTTTGGTGGGAATAAAGCTTCCAAAAACAGACAGTAAATTAGGAACCAGGAGTGTATCTCATTCTGAGAATGGGGTTTCTCCTGTTAACGTAATGAGTGCAGATAAGGACATTTAGCAAAATCGCAGGACGCCTGATTTTCAAACTGCAAGCTCACTTTAGTGCTATTTCTTCCCTCACAATTCCCTGAGTTATAGAATAGCAGATAGAGCAGAAATCATCTAGCTCTCTCAAACCGTGTCTGTGAACAATAACAAAAAAAACAAAATCCAGGTAAGAAGAGAACAGGCAAATTGTATATGGATAGACAGCTATGCTTTGTAAAAAAATAAAGCAACAGTATCATCCAGAGGGAAAAAAAGGACAACACTATGGGATGACCAATATTTTCATACAGAAGCAAATCACTCAATCTAGAGAGAAAATGTCCCCAGCCAGTTAATGATATGTAAATGAATAGAAATGTGAAATCTGTTAAAAGAGGGCTCAGAAATAAGGAGCTAACACAGTTATGTGATGTGAGAGACAGAATAATGGTCTCTGAATGATGTCCATGTCCTAATTGATGGATTTTGAGAATGTATTACCTTACATGCCCAGAGAAATCTCGTAGGTATGCTTCAAATTAAGGAGTTTGAGAAAGGGAAGCTATCCTGGATTATTTGAGTGGGTCCAATGTCATCACGAAGGTCATTACAAGGGAAGGAGGAAAGTAGGAGGGAGAAAGAAGAGTCAGAGTCCGAGGACTAGGAGGATTTAGAGATGCTATGCCACTGTCTTTGAGGATGGTGAAAGGTACCAAGGAAAAGGGAGGCGGGTGGCCTGCATAGGTAGAAAATTTCAGGCAAACATTCCCCGCTATTGTCTCCAGAATGAAGATAGCCTCGTTGACCATTTAAACTAACCTACAGAGCTGTAAGAAATCTGCATCTTTTTAAGCCACTAAACTTGTGGGAATTTGTTAGAGGAGAGAGGGGAAACAAATACAAACAACATGAGAGAAAAATTGTACACCTTAAAACCAAACAAAACAACTGAGGACCAAGTAAACATTGTTAAATTTTAAAAAATGTCAGAGAAATGAACAGACACTGATGAAACTTGACTTACTAAAAAGAAGGTGAGTCAAAAGATAATCTTTATCAATACGTGTGAGCACAGACCAAAAGACTGAACAGATTAAGAAACAAACAAGGCAAAAAATAAATAAATAAATAAGATAAATAAAATTAAATAAACCCCCCCCCAAAAAAAAACAAAACAAAAAGAAACAAACAAGGCAACTAGAAGCTGACATAAGGATAACAGGGTAACATAATTTTCTTTCAAAACCACAGGCATTGGTAAACATTCTCAAACATGGAACATAAACTCTTTTGAAAAATAATGAAGTTAAAGTGAATTAAGGTATAATTTTCAGAAGATGAAGATCTAACTCCTCCATATTCCTTCTGTTAAGTACAACTAAATCCCCTGGATATTATGTAAAATGAACATAAGAAGACTTTGAAAAGTGAAGAGAAAAAGGCAGACGGTCTGGGACCTTAGGATCCAAAGAATAACATTGTGGTGGGTTCCCAGAGGGTTTTTTTAAATTTAAATTTTATTTTTTTGCTGAAAATATCCCTGACTTGGAGCTAAAGAATCCAGTGACCTAGAAATGGCAATAGATGCAGACAAGAAAGCCCCAACAAATGCCTGCTCTCCTTAGCAAACAGATTAGGAAAAGGACAGCCTAGTAAGACAAAAAACTCCTAAATATCTACCCAATTGAGCCAAACACCACAGAAAAATATATGACTCCATCTCCACATACTAACACCAACCAAGATGAAATGTGAAATCCAGACCTTCACCTCATCATGCTGGAACCTACCCAAGCTCCTAAACCTACTAGTTGGTTTCAGAGATGGTCAAGTAGTGAGCAGAATTTCTCTCTGTCAGCAGTGAGGAATATCTCAACCCCCAATAACAGTGGAAACCACATGATTAACCTGTGAGTCCAGAAAACAATGAGTCCTGTTTAAGATATTCAAAGAAACAGAATGTCACAGAAGGATTTTATATCCAGCAAATTTAATTTTCAAATATAAGGCAAGACTATCATGAACATAGACAAACTATCATGAACAGAAATGAATTCAGGGTGTACTTTTTTCATTAGCATTTTCCAGTTGGATTGTATAGAGAATGCTCTTGACACAACAATCAAAATTACTAAAAATATGTATGTATATACATATGTATTTAACATATATATATATAGTCATAGAACCTCTAGAAGTGGCCATTAAATGTTTTCACCTACAAACCTAAAATTTAATGATAATAATAAAAGAGACAGTATGCAATGTGATGCTAATAAAAAGGTGATAAATGTTGATAGCTGGTTTCTGGGAAGAAAAGCTGATTTGTGTTGGCTGATTTCTCTGGTGTAAATGCTCTCATCATAACAAATTTCAGGCTATCAACTTAAAGAATCTCCTGCTGGTAAGAGATGGGACAATTTGAGCATCTATAGAAATAAAAATAGCAATAAAGCAGAAGCGCATCAAATGTACTTTAAAAAGAAATAAGCATTTATTCTGCCTTTATTATAAAATCAATACCTTGAGGAAAACAAAATAATAGATGAGGAGAGGTGAATCTTTAAAGAAACATTCCATCTTATACACAAAGAAGGAATAATTTAAAATGTTAACATTTTATGATCCCTAATAAAATAGGGATCTAATACCAAAGGCTAATCACCACTGACATCATAGGGAGAAACTGATATTTGGTACCTCCTAAAGGAAGTACAATGTACCTCCTGTGAAATAGTCTTGCAAATGCTAGATCTAATTATGAACTTATGATAAATATAGGAGAGAGATGAACATGTTGAATGATGTCATGGGAGTGCAAACAGTACATCCAGGTTGTGGGGCATGTATGGAATACTAAAAGACAAAAAACAAAATAAAATAAAACTTTGATTTTTTTTTCAAAATAAATTGTAAGAAGAAAAAAACACCGATAACTGTAAATTACAGAAGACTTAAGAAATAAATCAACCAATCCAGATGTGTACCTCTTGTTTAGATTTCAATTTTATCAAATATGGTATAAAGATAAAAAGAATTATAGGATGATCAATTAAATGTGTATATTGCCTATGTATTTGGTGATATTAGGAATTATTTTTTTAATTATGGAGGAGGGTGTGATGAAGATATATATTTTTTTTAATTAGCAATGCATAACATTTATTTCCTTGACATTTGTCTTCCGAAGAGTTCACAGTGTTTCAGTGTCAGTTGAAACAGGGGAAGAATCTCAGGGAAGAATCCTTCACATAATAATAGGACCATTGGTAATAATGTCTCTCAGTTCTTTCCAAATCCATAAAGATGCATTTCCTGATGAGTGACTGAGCTGTGAAGAAAGAGATGAGAAACCCTCATCCCTCTGAATTACTTGTGTCAGAATATTTTAACCATAGTACTACGGATAGTGAATTATCCTTATTAACAGGAAATACGTCTCAGATTGGAATCTGAGCAATCAGATGGGCAGAGAAAAAACGCTTTGACTGGCTCTTCATCTTTTAAAGACAAAGGAGAGCTTTTTTCTATGTGCAAAAGTTGTATTGTAAAGGGTAATTATTGTGTTTTATACATATATACTAAAATGCTATGGATGAGGTAATGTTGTCTGACATTAGTTTCAAAATAACAGGATGGTGTGTGAATGTGTGACATTATGGAGAAAATAAGAACTGGTCATGCCTTGATAATTGTTAAACTCGGGTGATGAGTATATGTGGATTCAAAATGCTATTTCCTTTCACTATTGTGTAAGTTTAAAATTTTCTGTAATAAAAATTTTAAAAGATGACCTTTGGCTATAAAGTATAAAATTCTAGGACATCAAATTAAATAAGGTATTGTCTATATCTAATAATGCTGAAGAGAATTGAAGCTAAATGTTTTGGTGGTATTAGGCTATAGGTTTGCTTGACCTCTCAAAGTTCTTTCTATTCTTGGCTGTCCTTCATTTCTTTAGAAAGCAACATTATTTTTTTCTACAGTTCTACAATGCTTTTAAGATTTTACTGCCAAGGAACATTTTATTATGGTAACGTTAACTGTGTCTTTGTTTCCAATATATCACTGCACTAGAGATAACTACACTTAAGACTACCTATTTTAGGTCACTTAATATACTACTTTCCCTCATTTAATGGCTAGAGATCAATATTATTATAGTAGACGAAAATCGTAGATACCTCTAGCTTCCAGATATTACTACAGAGAATTACTGAACTCAAAATATTATTTGGTAGTCTCTTTTGCTTTTTCTGTGGGTAGGCAAACCTGTTATAACATTTAAAAGAAATAATTCTTGAAAGGCTGTATGCTGCCATAACATTGATTTCATGGCACTTAAGAGTATTCTAAAATGTTTGTTTTTAAAGGTAAGACAAATTATATTTGTTCTTATAGTGAAGGAAGAAATACTGCAATTACCTTGGCTATATTTTTAATCTTTTAATAAATATTGAAATAAAATTTATAACATACATGTAAGGTAACAGAAAACAAAGGAACATTGGTATACCAATTTTAAGAAACAGACTTACCAGTTCCGTTGAAGCCTTTTGAGATAATCTTTGTGAAGTCCATCACAACCCCCATCCTTAGAGAATAGACCACTATTGTGAATTTTGCGTTTATTCGTTTTTAAAAAATTGTTTAATATGATTATACCTTCATCAATATGCTGTTTAGTTTTCTCAGGTGTTTAAACATGTATTAATGGATCCACGTTTGTATATTCTTCTAGACTTTCTCTCTTTTTTATAAAGATTATATTTCTGAGATTCATCCATGTTGATTCATTAATATATCATAAAGTATTTCAATTTATAAATATAGTCCATTTTATTTATCCACTATTCTATAGATATGAATTTGATGTTTTTAATTTTTCCTATTGTGTTTTTGTGAGCATTCTTTTTCTTTAAGTTTTTATTTAGATTCCAGTTGGTTAACATAATATTAGTTTCGGGTATAAAATATGGTGATTCAACACTTCCACACATAACTGATACTCATCACAAAATGTGTACTCCTTAATCCCCATTACCATTTTCACCCATTCCCCCACCCACCTCCCCACTGGTATCCAACTGTTTGTTCCATTGAGTCTGTTTCTTGGTTTGCCCCTCTCTATTTCCTTTGCTCACCTGTTTTGTTTCACAAATTTCACATATAAGGGAAATCATATGGTATTTGTCTTTCTCTGATTGACCTTTTTCACTTAGCATACTATTCTCTAGCTCCATCCATGTTGTTGCAAATGGCAAGATTTCATTCTGTTTTATGGCTGAGTTGTCCGTCAATGGACACTTGGGCTATTTCCATAATTTGGCTATGGTAAATAATGCTGCTATAAACATCAAGGCACATGTATCATTTTTTTAAAAAAAAGATTTATTTATTTATCCATGAGATACACAGACTGAGAGAGAGGGGCAGAGACACAGGCAGAGGGAGAAGGAGGCTGCTTGCAGGGAGCTTTATGCGAGACTTGATCCTGGGATCCCAGGATCACGACCTGAGCCGAAGGCAGGCACCCAAACCCTGAGCCACCTAGGCATCCCCACATGTATCATTTTGAATTAGTGTTTTTATATGCTTTGGGTAAATACCTATGTGTGCAACTGCTGGATCTTAGGGTAGTTCTACTTTTAATTCTTTGAGGAATCTCCATACCTTTTTCAGATGGCTGCACCAGTTTGCATTCCTACCAACAGTACAAGAGGGTTCCCCTTTCTTCACATCCTCACCAGCATCTGTTGTTTCTTGTATTGTTGATTGTAGCCATTATAACAGATTTGAGATGATATCTCACTGTCATTGTCATTTTGATTTGCATTTCTCTGATCAGTGATGTTGAGCATCTTTTCATTGTTTGTTGGCCATCTGTATGTCTTCTCTGGGAAAATGTCTCTTCATGTCTTCCACCCATTTTTGGATTCAATTATTTGATTTTTGGTGTTGAATTGTGTAAGTTCTTAATAGATTTTGGATATTAACCCTTTATCAGCTATGTCATTTGCAAATATCTTCTCCCATTCTGGTGGCTGTCTTTTAGTTTTGTTGATTGTTTCCTTTGCTGTGCTGGAGATTTTTATTTTGATGAAGTCCCAATAGTTTATTTCTGCTTTTGTTTCCCTTGCCTCAGGAGACCTATCTAGAAAGAAGTTCCTATGACTGTCAAAGAAGTACCTGCCTGTGTTATTCTCTCAGATTTTTATGGTATCAGGTCTCACATTTAGGTCTCTAATTCATTTTGAATTATTTTTGAGTGTGGTATAAGAAGGTGGTCTAGTTTCATTCTTTTACATTTTGCCATCCAGCGTTCCCAGCACCATTTGTTGAAGAGATTTTCTTTTTCCCATTGGATATTCTTTCCTGCTTTGTTAAAGGTTAATTGACTGCATAGGTTTATTTCTGGGTTTTTATTCCATTCTATGATCTATGTGTCTATTATTGTGCCAATACCATACTGTTTTGATCCCTACAGCTTTGTATTATAACTTGAAGTCCAGAATTGTGATGCCTCCAGCTTTTCTTTTCTTTTTCAGGATTGCTTTGGCTATTTGGAGTCTTTAATGGTTTCATACAAATTTTAGGATTGTTTGTTCCAGCTCTGTGAAAAATGCTGTTAGTGTTTTAATAGGGATTGGATTAAATGCGTAGATTGCTTAAGGCAGTATAGACATTTTAACAATGTTTGTTTCTTTCAATCCATGACCATAAAGTACAAATAATTATAAGAGAATATTATGAAAAACTATGTGCCAATAAATTGGACAATGTGGAAGAAATGGATGAATTCCTAGAAACATATAAGCTACCAAAACTGGAACAGGAAGAAATGGAAAACTTGAACAGACCAATAACCAGCAAAGAAACTGAATCAGTAACCAAAAAACAACCAACAAACAAAAGTTCAGGGCTAGATGGCTTCACAGGTAAATTCTATCAAATATTTAAGGAAGAGTTAAAACCTATGCTTCTCAAACTATTAAAAAAAAATAGAAGGAAAACTTCCACATTCATTCTATGAGGCTCCATTATCCTGATACCAAAACCAGATAAGAACTCCACTAAAAAAGCAAATTATGGACCAAAATCCCTGACGAACATGGAAGCAAATCTTCTTAATAAAATACTAGCAAATATTGCTATTATTAGAATGCAAAAATACATTAAGAAAATCATTCACCACAATCAGTGAAATTTATTTAGGGTTGCAAGGGTGGTTCAAAATTTGCAAATCAATCAACATGATACACCAAATTAATAAAACAAAGGATAAGAACCATGTGATCATTTCAATAGATTCAGAAAAATTATTTGACAACATACAACACTCCACATCCATAAAAACCCTCAATAAAGTAGGTTTAGAGGGAATATATCTGAACATAATAAAGCCATCTATGAAAAAAACTCATAGTGGAGAACTTTTCCTCTATGGTCAGGAATAAGACAAGGATGTCCACTCTCACCACTGGTACTTACCATAGTCCTGGACGTCCTGGCTACAGCAATCAGACAACAAAAAGAAATGAAAGGCATGCAAATTGGTAAAGAAAAAGTCAAACTTTCACTATTTGCAGATGACATGATATGCTATATAGAAAACCTGAACAATTCCACCAAAAAGCTGCTAGAATTGATAACTGAATTCATTAAAGTCAAAGGATACAAAATCACTGTACAAAAATCTGTTGCATTTCTATACATCAATAATCAAGCAGCAGAAAGAGAAATTAAGGAAATAGTTCCATTTACAATTGCACTGAAAACAATAAGATACTTAGGAATAAACCCAACCAAAGAGGTGAAAGATTTACTCTAAATAATATAAAACTTTGATGAAAGAAATTGAAGATGACAAAAGAAATGGAAAGACATTACATGCTCATGAGCATTCTTGATGTACTTATGTAAGAATATATTTATCCAGAAGTCTGGATTTATGTCTGATTTATATGTACAATAGTTTATCTAGGATATATGTCCAGATGTAGAATGATGGGGACACTGGGCAAGCATTTTTTTAGCTTTAAGAGAAAGTACAAAACTTTTTAACCAAGTGGTAGTAACCAATTTACACTTCTATCGGCAATACAAAGTAATTCCAAATCCTGTACACCTACATCAGCAACTGATGTAGTTTAATCTATGCCAATTTAGTGGGTTTAAAATCGTGTGTCATTGTGGTTTTCATTTCTATTTCTCTAATAATGTCATTGAGCATCCCTCAATGTTATTTGTGTATTTGTGTTCGTATGGACTTGTTGATATTTTTCCCCAGTTTTCTAACTTGGTTGTTTACCTTTTAATTTAAAAAAATTTTTAATTTTTAAAAATGTTCTGTGTAGTATGTTAATCTCAGTTAATGAGTTGCAAATATTTTATCCTGGTCCATGACTTGTATACAGGGACTTCAATATCCCATTTTAAACAATGGATCAATCATTCAGATGGAAAATCAATAAGAAAACACTGGACTCAAATACACATTAGACCAGATGAACCTAACAGGCATATTATACAGAACATTGCAACCAATAGCATTAGAATACACACGGGACATTCTCCAGACTAGATAATATGTTAGGCTGCAAACCAAATGATAAGAAACTTAAGATTGAAATCACATGAAGCATGTTTTCCAACAACAATGTATGAAAGCCAGAAATCAATTACAAGAGGAAAATTAGAAAATCACAAATATGTGGAGGCTAGTTAGCACACTGATAAACAACTAATGAGTTAAAGAAGAAATAAAAAAAGATAAAAAAATATCCTGAAAAAATAAAAAAAATAAATAGGAAAACTTATGAGATACAGCAAAAATAGTTATTAGAGGGAAGTTTATTTATTTATTTGTAAAGAAAAGGGTGGAATTTAATCTTTATTTACAGGACACTGTAAGATAGAAGATCCCACATAGAAATCAACAACCCGCTGAGAGGAGCTTCATACAGTTTGTACAGTTCAGAACTGGTCAAGTATAGTTTCGTTGTAAAAAGTGCTACAATAACAAAGCACATTTAAAAAGAGTTGTTAGTAGAGAAAGTAAGACAAACAACTACCAAACAGTACTCAACAAACAACTTTGTCTCAGCTGTACAGTCTAAAAGTTAAAGGTCCCTGGAGTGCCATCCTGAACTTGAAATGTATAGCCTTCAGAGGTAGTTTCAGGCACAACATTCTGGTCTTCCTCTTCCTCTACAGAGAATACTTCTCAATCAAGTTTAATGAAGCTTTGTACACAGACTCATTTTCATGGTTTTGTAGAGCTTCAATTTTGTCCAAACCCCCACAATCTTCAATCATTATACTAAGTTTCTCAGTTTCACCTAGTTTCTCAGCAGCCTGAAAGATGTTTGAAATGGCATCCAGAATAACCAGAATAATTTTGGTATCTTTTGCAGTTAAGAGGTTCATCAATGGTTCTATTATGCCACAATGAACGAGGTATGCAATCTGTTCAATTGTTCTACCACTTGTATAGTTGGTCACAGCCCATACAGCTTCCATTGTGTCTTAAAGTCTGCCTTAGAGAGAACACCAACGAGGAATGGGACTAATCCGTGATTCACAACTTGCTGTATCTGGTCCTGGCGACCAGCTGTGATGTTTGACATTGTCCATATAGCTTCCTTCTGAATATTAGTTTTGGGGTTTGTTAGCAGGCTGGGAAAGACAGCAAGTGCTCCGGCATCTATTATAACCTGAGTCTGTTCATCTGTCCCAGTGACAATATTTCCTATGGCTCTTAGCGTAGGAGTCGCAATGGGTAATTCAGTAGGTCCTAGAAGTTTCACAAGTTGGGGCACAACTCCTGTTTTCACAACCATTTCAATCCATTCATAAGGTAGGGAATGGCCCAGCATGTATCTGCTAATACATCTGGATCATCATGATGTAGGAGACGAACTAAGGTAGGAAGAATCTGCTCAACAGCATCTAATGGGGGTGCTGGATTCTTGTTGTGACAAAGGTTTGAGAGTGCCCAAGTAAGGTTACATAAATAACCACATGCTAAAGATGACTTATCAGGAACTGCAAGGAGAGCCAACAGTGGGTCAGCTGCACCATACTTGATAACCAAGTCTCGAAAAACTGAACCATCACTTGCAGTGTTTCCTAGAGCCCATACAGCTTGTTCACTGATGTGGGCGTGGGAAGATGCCAACAGAGAAATGAATGCTGGGATAGCACCTCCATCAACCACAGCCTTGGTCTGTTCTGATGTTCCAGAAGCAATGTTAGAGAGGTCCCAAGCAGATTCGAACTGAATAGGACTACAATCAGTTCTGCCCAAGAAGGACAAAATTTTTGGAATCAAACCAGCCCGGATTACGTTGTCTATGGGGGGCTGTTTTCCCCTAGAAAGTAGTTTCCTAGCAGCTTGAGTAGCCTGGAGCTGGCTTTCCAAATTGTTGCTATTTATGCCTTTGACCATGTCATCAACAGACCAATCTACAGTGCCCTGGTTGTTGCGGTTCTCCTGCCGTGGAGAGGTAGCATCATCAGGAAATGAGCTTATATTTCTCCTTTTCAGCATCTGGTCCTCCTTCGCTTTCCTCAGCTCCACATTAACTTCTATTCGGCGCCGCCTCATTTCCGTACTGTCTTTCCCCTTGTTCTTGAATCTGTTAAGGCGGGCAGCTGGGGAATTAGCATTCTCGCTGGTGGACATGGTTATGAGACAAAGGGAGAAAGCTGCACGGCGGGCTCAGGCTTCCCCGGGAGGCGGTGCGGGGCGCGCAGGCTGCGGGTGGGCTGCCCTCAGACTGTCCACAGGGATCAGCCCAGAGACGGTGTGCCAGAGGGAAGTTTATAGTGAAAACCAGCTGCATTAAGAAAAAAAGAAAGATGTCAAATAAGCAACCTAATTTTATACATCAAGAAAATAAAAAAAAGAGCAAGCTAAGGTCAAAGTTAGTAGAAGAAAGGAAATAATAAAGATCAGAACAGAAGCTAATAGACTAGAAACTAGAAGGACAATAAAAAAAGAACAATGAAACCAAAAGCTATTTTTTTGGAAGGTGAAACTGATAAATCTTGAGCTAGACTAACTAAGAAAAAAGAGGCTCGAATAAGTAAAATCAGAAATAAGGAGGAGATTTACAACTAATAACACAGAAATTATAACGATTATAAAAAACTACCGGGAGCAATTATATACTAAAAAATTAGATAAACTAGAATAAATGAATAAATTTCTAGCAACGCACAACCTAGCAAGAGCAAATCATGACGAAATAGAGAATTTAAACAGATCAATAATGAGTAGAAAATCAATAATCAAAAGTTTCCTAAAAAAGAAAAGTCCAGGACCAGATGGCTTCACTGAATTCTACATATGTTCAAAGAATTAATGTCATTGCTTCCCAAACTCTCCCAAAATATTGAAGAAGGGGGAATATTTCCAAGCTCATGTAAGTCGGTACAGCCATTATGAAAAACAGTATGGAGGATCCTCAAGAAATTAAAGATAGAACTACTATATCATCCAAAAATGCCACTTCTGGGTAAATATCCAATAAAAATATAATCATTAGGGATCCCTGGGTGGCGCAGCGGTTTGGCGCCTGCCTTTGGCCCCGGGCACGATCCTGGAGACCCGGGATCGAATCCCACATCGGGCTCCCGGTGCATGGAGCCTGCTTCTCCCTCTGCCTATGTCTCTCTCTCTCTCTCTCTCTCTCTCTCTCTCTCACTGTGTGCCTATCATAAATAAATAAAATAAAATTAAATTAAATTAAAAAAAAGAAAGAAGAAATCCTGTTATTTGTGGTATGAATAAACCTGGAAGGCATTATGCTAAGTGAAAAAAACCAGACAGTGAAAAACAAATACTGCATGAATCACATAAGTGGAATCTCCAATCACCTCCCCAAAAGTCAAACTCATGGAAACACAGTAGAATTATGGTTGTCAGAGGCTGAGGATTGGAGGAAATAGCGAAAGGTTGGTAAAGGATAGAAACTTCTAGTTATAAATGGTTAAGATCTAAGGAGTTAGTATATGATTATAGGTGATATTATTGGAATGTATAATTGAAATTTGTTAGGAAGACATACTTCAAGGGTTTTCACTAAAAAAATAAAATAAATATATAGGGATAGATGGTTTAATGAAGTCATTGTGAAATATTTCAAATTATCAAGTTGTACACATTAAATGTATTATTTTTTTTGTCAATTATACTTCGAACAATCTGAAAAAGTTCCTTTCTTATTTGAAGGTCATACGGATATTCTCCTATTTTGTCTTCTAAAAATTTGTAAACATTTCTTATTATATTTTGCTTTTCAAATATTTTGGAATTTTTGTTAAGGTGTCAAGTTTCCATACATTGTTTTATTGTTTTATTTATCTATTTCCACTTTCCTTATATCTAATTGTTTTATTTACTTACAGTAGATTTAAAATAAAACGTTTTATGTCATTGGAAGGTGTGTCTTTTTATTCTTTGGACATGTTCTGACTCTTCCTTGCTCTTATTCTTTTGTATGAAAATTAAAAAAAAAACTTAAAACCATTAAGTCTAAAACAAATATAACTGTTCCAGCATTTTGATCAGAATTTTATTGTAATTACTGCATACTATACAGATTATTGGTATCCAAACAATATTAACATTTTTATGAACATGGTATATTTTCTATATATTTAAGTGTTTTCTATATATTTTAAGTGTCTTTCAATATAGCTTGTTTTTCCACAAATTTTATGCATTTCTTCAATTATATTTATTTCTGTGTATTTAAAGTTTTGTTGTAATTTTAGATGGCTTCTTCTATTTTAATTACGTATATTACATATTCTTTGCTGATGCATAGAAATGAAATAATTTAAAATACTTATTGAAAATAAAAACTTGGTAAATTATCTTATGAGTCCTAATACTTATCTATAGATCCTTTTCAATTTTCTATGTAGGCAATAATTTCCTTTGCAAATACTGATTTTTCCCCATTTCTATTCCTTATACCTTTTGTTTTCTTTCCCTATCTTTATTCCCTAACCAGGACTTTCAGTACAGTGTTTAAAAGTATCAGTGAAATTATCTTTGTCTTACTTTGGTCTTAAAGGGAATATAAACTTTTCACATTTAGTGTGATGACTGCTGTGGGTTTTATATCAATTCCTTTTTTCAGATTAAAGTATTCCCTTACATTGATAGTTTGTTAAGAATGTTGCCTAAAGGCCATATTTTAGCCAAATATTATCTGGTATATTTTGGGATAATTTTGTAATATATGTTGTTTTCTAATATCTTTAATTTTTCTTTCATCTACAGTCATAAGTGTATGTTTTGCAGATACACTGGGCTATTTTTTTCCTCATCTTTCTCCATCTGCTTCTATTTTTTTAAGGTTAGGATAGCAGCATCATAAAATATATTGGAGTGTTTTTCCTCCTTTTAAATATTCTGGAAAATTGTATATAAGTTTGAATATATTTGTTCTTAGATCACATAGATAAAATGATCTTGTTTAGTATTTTATTTGTAAGAAGATTTTAATTACTTTTTCAATTATATTAATGACATTCAACTCAACTATTGCTTCTTAATTGATAGCATTTTTGTTTTAAATGTGAGCTAGAGTCCAAAGACAATGTTTGACTCATGTATAGTACCAGTGTTATTATTTTTTTGTTGGTAATGCAGTTCCTGCATTTCATCTTCTTTCACATTTAACTTGCTAATGAAGTGCTCTAATTGTAATGTATGCTTTTCTCTCTATATTTCTTTTTGTCTGTCCCATGAGACATCATGTAATCAAAATTCATGCTAAATTACATGAAACACTTCATAGAAGAGCATAATTAAAAATAAAAACATATTTCCTATAAAACATATGTAAAGCCAATGAGCAGGATGCTCATTTTGCTGCTGCTGAATTTATGGTTCATGATATTAAGCAGCACTAATATTTAAGATGAAGATTAGAGGGTTTAGAATATGTATCTTTGAGAAGGAAAACCTATAAATTGAAGCAGCTGATGGGAAAAACTGCCTAGTTAACATCTGCCAGGAGATAACCAGGAGATAAAGCACAGTAGAGCAGATTTTATTAGTGCCCTTTCCATATGAGTGCACAGAAGCCTGATTTCCAACTCCCAGTGCTTGTTTTTCTTTTTTTCCTAAAGAGTTTGGCTCTCAGAGCCTTCTTAGCTTACCTGGTCATTGGCAGTGTCAGAAGGTTAATGCCTCTTCTCCTTCCTGGGGTCCTCAGCTAATGGCAATTGGTATATAAAAATATCCCAGCTTTCTCTCCTTCCTAATGACATCACTCTGAAGCAAATGCTGGATAGTGATTCCCAGAATTCCCCAGTTGTTGGGGGAGGTCATGGAGACGGCATGTTGACCCACAAGCTGGGCAATGGGAGCCTCCCCACCTTCTCCTCTATCCTTGGAATGTTTTCTTCACCCTTTCCTATCCTTAATGTTTTCACCTTCTCCTCTATCCTTGGAATTTTCTCCTCACCCTTCCCACAGTGAGAGTCATTTTCAGGGACATAGCCTTGAGAGAATAATGTGTTGAGATCATTTGGATGGTATACATGAGTGAACCCAGTTAAGGCCTCTGTATAAACTTTTGGTGACCTGGTGTGGAGATCTGCTCATTTTGTGGCCACCCAAGACATACTTTGTAAGTAAATTCCTGTCCTACTACAATGTCCACTTACTAATCTGGAGTGGTCTACCTCTCTGTTCAGTCTCTCTTTGCCCTCTGTGTTATGGGGACCAGTTAGCAAACGAGCTAACTGAGCTACTGTTTCCCTAAGTGGTAACTTGATTTATGCACTTTTTTTTTCCTTTTTGGCTGTTTTCTCCTTCATCTCATTTCCCCTATCTTGTCTATATTTCCTGGAATTACATTCCAAATAAACCAACTGTACTTGAATACCTTTCTCAGGACCAGCGTATTTGAAAACCCCACAAAAGCAGAAATATTCCTAGTAAATGTGTCCTAAGGATGATTTTGTGTAATTAGACAACTCACTAGCCAAATGATCACAATACTTCCATTGCTAGTCCTGGGTGATATAACCTCTGGCATATATGTATTTTATTTTAAAGATTCATGTACTTTTTGGAGGCAGGGGGAGGGGCAGAGGAGAGAAAGAGAGAATCTCAAACAGACTCCCTACTGGGTATGGAGCCTGATAGGGGGCTCGATCACAGGACCCCAAGATCATGGCCTGAGCCAAAACCAAGAGTCACGCTTAGCCAAGTGCGCCACCTAAGTGCTCCTCTGGCATGTTTTTACATCACAATTACTAAGAATTTTCTCTGGAATGAATCAAAATGGGATCCAGGTGTAAGAAGATAGACTATGCCATATTTCTGACATTTGAGTGTAATTGAAATAATGTTAATTAGAAGGCCCATGGAATTGGTTGTTTTGGTCAAGTGTCATCAATGAGCCAAGGAAGCAAATGTGCAACTTATGTCGCCCAATTCCCAACTCAGGATATGGTGAGAGAGCCAGAAGTACTCTGGGACTTTTGAAAGAGATACTCTTCTTCTGTAGGCAAGAAAAAATTAAAAAAAAAGTTGATAGCAGGCATTAATTCTCAGGATCTCTAGGTCTATTAATTCCTCTCTTCAGTATTCTTGTATATATATATTTGTCATTTCTGTTAAAGAAATGAAATTACTTTTAAGACATGAAAAGTCAGGTACTTTGTAGTACCACATTGAAAGCCACCTACTTTGACTATGTATTTCTTGTGAGGGTTAAATATATTTCTTTAGAAGCCTTCATATTTGATGCAATCTGGGTTAATAGATGACTGGCTAATCAAAAAGTCAATTGAAACAGAAAATTGGGGGCAGCTCTGGTGGCTCAGCGGTTTAGCACCGCCTTTAGCCCAGGGCCTGATCCTGGAGACCCAGGATCGAGTCCTGCGTCCAGCTCCCTGCATGGAGCCTGCTTCTCCCTCTGCCTGTGTTTCTGCCCCCCTCTCTCTCTCCCTGTGTCTCTCATGAATAAATAAATAAAATGTTAAAAAAAAAAAGAAACATAAAATTGGTGAAATAAGAGACAATCATTTCTTTCAGTTTAACTTAAATATATGCGCATATGCCTACCAATATCAATATATTTGGAGAGCCAGGGCATATGTTTGGAGGATGACCCCATCCATATTTTATCAGTTTACATAGCCTTTAACTTAATAAAGTAAGATGCCACTACCTGAAAGTGGTTTATTTACATAATGCACATTCAGTATATTAAGGGTCAGTACTGTCAATTATACTGGTCAATTGGTTAAGTAGAGGTCAATGAAAAGATCTTTTATTGTTTCACAGATGAATTTCATGGGCTTCTGAAAAGAAGTATGGTTATGGCATAATAATCTAGAAAATGTGTTAGAGTGACAGAGTTTCTAAATACACCAGGATGTGAAAATGCTGTAAATAATGTTTATTGACAAATGAACATAATACTATAGAAGAATGATAAAAAAAATTTTTAAATTATGGATTTTCCTCTTTTCTCCTTTTTCTACAGTTTTTATTTAAGCTTTTACCATTTCTTACTGGGATATTTGAGGTGCAGGGATGCATATTTTTGCATTTGATATGGGTCTTTCCTGTATTCTAGTTTTGGGAACATGTGGGTAAATTGCTAATCTGTCCCCAAAATGGACATTAAAATAGTTATTAAATATTAGAAATGTTATAAGCACTACTAAATGAGATTATACATACAAGTAGTAAGTACAGGAATAGGATTATTGAAAACACTTTGTAAAAATGAATTTTAATAATAATATTAATAAAGGGATCCCTGGGTGGCGCAGTGGTTGGGCGCCTGCCTTTGGCCCAGGGCACGATCCTGGAGACCCGGGATCGAATCCCACGTCGGGCTCCCGGTGCATGGAGCCTGCTTCTCCCTCTGCCTGTGTCTCTGCCTCTCTCTCTCTCTGTGACTATCATAAATAAATAAAAATTAAAAAAAATAATATTAATAAAAATTATAATAGCAAAGGTTATTCATCTAGATAGTGCTTTAATCCTGGATTTTTTTTTTTTTTGAAGTTTATATTTTTTTTCCTTGAAATCACTTGTGGAGGCAATGAGGAGGCTACATTTCTTAGGATATGTTTTCTTCTATTTCAGTAGATTTTCAGAAAAGTAGATAAATTTTGTTTTTATGTCTACCATTTTATATGAATACTTCTAGAATAAAGAGCAAGTTTAGAAAGAAAAAGACTCCATGATACATTGTTAATCCTGTTAGGTGTTAAGTAGGAAAAATAAGAGTGTATATTTGTAAATAGTATAATCTAATCTTTGTAAAAGCAAACAACACATCCAATCTTTATCCAAAATAAATGCAGATATGTTTATGCATGTGGATTTGTACCAAGTTTTTATAAACTTGGTTGGAAGTTGGTTATTAATATATAGGGGTTGGAAGAGAGGTTATTTATATATATATATTGGTCCACTATTCAAGAGGACATATTACTTTGATAATTTTAAATATATTTAAAATTTTCAGCATATGAAAAGATCAAGTCATTTGGATCATTCACATGTAAAAGAGTAAGCAAATCATGCCATTTTCAAAACATTTATATTAAGAAAGTTATGAAAACTTTTTTTAAAAATTAAGAGGACAGGCCTTATTCCCTGATACTCTCTTTCCCATGACCCTTTTTTCTTTCTCAGCAGTTAAAACAGATGCCATTTAGAAATTTATACTAAGTTTCAGATCGTGAATGTTAATTTAAATACATTCTAGTAATCATTTCAGGAAACCATACTGTCCACTGGCAAATATCAGTTTTCTTCTGGATGTAAGCATTTGGAAGAATAAAAAAATATTAGTTTTGTTCAGCATTTGCTTCAAAACTTCTTGGGATAGTGGGACCTGCTAAAAATAAGTGAAATGGTCAAAGGACACATCTCTTATCTATCATTTGCTAACTTCTTTGATTGCTGTAAAGTAATAAGCCACATCCTTTGGGGAGTGGATTTCTTCCCAGAAATGAGTCACTCTACATTCCATTAATATTTTCAGGTCCCTAAAGATAGAAATCTATTACCAAATATAATTTTATGAAAAAAGTTGATAAAATTGATTTAAAAATGACATTTCAAAATAAAAAGACAATGGAAGTGCTTATTTTTATATTGTTTTAATACACTAATTTAAAGAATATAAAAATTCAAAGTACTTTATTTTTTATTTTTAAGATTTTATTTATTTATTCATGAGAGACACAGAGAGAGAGAGAAAGAGAGAGAGAGCACACGCGGCAGAGACACAGGCAGAGGGAGAAGCAGGCTCCACGCAGGGAGCCCAACATGGGACTGGATCCTGGGTCTCCAGGATCAGTCCCTGGGCTGAAGGCGGCGCTAAACCGCTGAGCCAGACGGGGTGCCCTCAAAGGACTTTAATAGTATATTTCTTGACGTCCTCAGTCTCCAAATACAACATACAATCTATTTTGATAGTTTTTCTGAAAAAGTTTTCAGAAAAAAAAGTCATACTATATCTCTGATTAAATTAATATGTTGTGGTTCACTAATCAGAAGTAGTCAAACTGGTGTGTACAGATAGGTATGATCAGATTTCTCCAGAATTTTCTTGAGAGGAAGCAGGCCTCACAGAAATAATTTGCTCTATTTCCTTTTCCAGTTTTTTTCCCCCCAACTCTCACACTTCAGTTTACTTAATCACCAAATCTAATCTCTGCCCTAGGCCTGGGAGTGATGCCTCTTTTTATTGCCAAGGGCTGGAGGTCTGTTTGGGGGAAAGGTTTAAATACCTTACATTATCTTAGGTGTGGCAGATACCTTGTCAGTTGTCCTGCATAGAGCTTGTGGTTGTATGTTTCTTGCAATGGGCCTTCACCAACTTGTGGAGCCATTGTTTGGCATTCCTGTTCTATATGCTATATACTGTTTTACCTTGACAGTCTGCCCCACACTTGTGTTTCTCAAGAAAGTAGGGCATCTTTATGTATTTACCATCACTCCCAAAATGTCAAAGTCATCTCCCTTCTGTTGTCTGTCTGTGTGCAGTGGTGCCTTTTGGTGTGTTGTTTCTGCTTCCATGTCTTATCTATATTGCTTGGTTCTTGGTATTCCTTTATGGAGCTCACTTACTGCTAAGAACTTCTTATCACACCCTCTTGCTGGATTTCCCTCTCAGTGACTTATTGGATACCATTGTTTCTCAACAACATCAGAAACTCTCACTATTTCCATAGCTTATGTCCTTTTGAAAATTTTCTTTTAATTTTAATTTCTACATTTTGTTTTATGGTTTCTGTTAACTATACAGAATCAATCAAGGGTTATCAGTAGTAATATCAAGAAATACTAATAATGACGGTAAGAGCTTGTCCTCCTTTATTACTGAAATGTCAACAATATTCAGACAATGAAATTATGGATGTTTATACTTTTAAAACAGTCTTTAATATCATTTTATTATTAGATCTGCCTCATAGTTCTTTACTCACTCATCCCCGTGGCATTAACAAGACTACCATATTGTTTGGATAGACCCTTATCTATTTTGTGCTTCTGTTTTAAAGTTCAAAATTAATCTTACTTCAGTGAACAATGACTAAATTCTGAATTCTTGTTATAGAGATACTTGAGTTTCTTAGTGACTTTCAAAGTAGAGAAGACTGATAATAAAACTAACTGAATAAATCTGCCCTTCTTTTATTTATATATTCGTTCATGATACATAATAAGTTATCAGCTAAGCCCTGAGAATATATATTTGGAGACTATCTTTACTCTTGATATTCTCACAGTATAAAGGGGAAAGATTATTTGTAAACAAATAAATTAGCATACAGTGTGCTTGGTACGAAGGGAGAAAGTTAGGATACTGCTAAAGGAGAGACACTACCCCAATCAGAAGCACTCTATTAATCATAGAGGTTGGAAATTGAGTATGATTTGTTTTCTCAGTTATTGATTCTTTCCACTCTCCAGGGTTTTTAGGATGAATCCTTCATTGTATATCTCCTTTGTTCTATAGCAAGTTCTATTCCAGAATCCTGGCTCAACTACTACTCAATAAGCACATGTTTACACAAAAAGCTGAGAGAAGTAGTGTTCATTTGAGGTATATTTGACATCATTTTTTGTTAATTGCTTCCAGAATATATATATCTCTTCTCTTTTTTCTTTTGTGTTTATTCGTCTTCCTCAGGTGCTTCTGCACCTTGGTCTATACTTCATAGGTGCTGGATATACAAGTGTAATAGTAATAGCACTGATTTTAGAATCCTGGCTTGACCATTTCCTAGATGTATAACCTTGGGTGAATTACTAATTATTCTCAGCATGTTTTTATTCATGTGTAAAATGAATTAATGTCAATTTTTCAGCATTAGTATGCAATTAAATAAGGATGCAGAGTACTGTTTTATCTTGAAAACAGTAAAAAATAAGGAAGTTATCTCGATCTCCTACTCTCCTATTCAAATGACTTACCAAAACAACTTTGAAACATATATTGGGATAGTACACACAGTATTCAGCACACACTTTGGCTTAAAATTCAGTTGAACTATTTTAAGAATAATGATAACTATAATCATAGAGTAAAAATCAAATTGCCCGGGAAAGGTCAGAAAACTATTCTAGTAGCTTTTCATTGTAGTTGTTTTCAGTATAGAAATGCATACAAGTTCAAACAACAAAAACATGCCATAATAATCACAAGTGATTGGGCTTTGTAAATAAAAAATATATGTGTTTCTCCTTCCTTCTGGAAAGTTCAAGTACATAATACAGTTTTAAAATTCCCTGTAGAATAGTGACATGCTACATGCTATTCTTAAATGAGTTAGGTTAATTTTTCCTATTATCATACAAGTTAAATTTGGATTTATGCAAGCATATAGAGCAGAAGCTCTGCAGAAGTCTAAACAGACAGCAGCACAAACATTTGCCTTTGGAGAAATCCAGAGATGATTCAAAGAATTACTATAAGAATTGAACCTCGAGAAGTCATTTGAAAATGGAGGAGGTTAACTGGTCAGAGAAGCCAGAGAGGAAATAAAACACAAATAAACAGGGCACCTGGGTGGCTCAGTTGTTTAAGTGGCTAACTCTTAATTTCAGTTCAGGTCATGATCTCAGGGTCATGAGATTGAGCCTGCATCCAGCCCTATGCTCAGTGGGGAGTCTGCTTGAGATTTTCTGTCTCCCTCTGCCCCTCCAACCCCCACTAATTCTCTCTCTCTCTCTCTTTCTCTCAAAAATGAATAAATAAGTAAGTAAGTAAGTAAGTAAATAAATAAATAAATAAAACACAAACAAAACCAAAAACATACCCAGGAATCCAAAAATATATATTTTTTTAAAGTGAGGAAGAGGGAAGGAAAGGATGAAGAGATGAGAAAAAAGATGTATTACTGGGCCAAATGGTGAATCAATTCCATTTCCTTGAGATGACAAGTGGAATGAATTTGACTTGAATTTTTGAAGCTATTTCAGCACACACAACCTTCTAATCCGAATGGAATTTTACTATGACAAAGAAAAGGCAAATATAAGATACCAGAATTTTCTTTCTATAGAAACTATGAAAATCAGTTGGAATTTGGACAGATCAAAGATCCAAATCAGCTCAAGAATTTGACAAATATTTGTTGTGTCCCTACCCTTTGTATCATCATCATCAATCATCATCATTATCATCGTCATCATTTCAGGTGATGGTTGTAACGTGATTAGGAACTGATCCTTTTCTTCAAGGGTGTCACCAGTATTGTGAGGCAGATACTCAGGTAAAATCACATTTTATGTTCTCTACTGGAAATAAGAACACTATGACATAGGAAACAGAGGAGAAGATTTATCCCAATTTGAAGACTTTATAAAACTTTCCTTGGGATATAAAAAAATAAATTTTGTTTATACAGAATTTATGGAGTGAACAAAGTGTAGAAAGTTGGCAAGTTTCTAGGGAGTGGTGGCAGCATGAGCAAAGTTGCAAATGCATGAACCAGCATGCTATGTATAAAGAAATTAAAGAAGTTTTTGTGAGAATTTGGAGACAGGAATTAAAGTTGGTAGGTGTTAGGATATAAAAGACTTTCTATGTGAAGATAAGGAGATTTGATAGAAAGGAGATTCTGTAGATTGAGTGTCAAAGAGCAAGCTCTACAGATAATCTCTTTTGGGGGGGGGCCACATTAAATAAATATTAAAAATTTGAGGTTTTGTATTAGAGGCCGATGCCAGTGCTTTTATAGCAGCACAGGTTCTTCATTTCCTCATGGCAGTAATCTCCTGAGATGAGAAGGCTTCTACTCAGGGCATATGTTCTCTGTTGTGCCACTGTGGTCATTCCTCACACAAAGTTTACATATATATTTACTAACTTTATTCCTATCCCACCCAATTAGACATTTGACTTTTCTAACTCTACTCTTGATGTTGGTTATCTATACATGAGGAGGACTATTAATGCATTTTAATTTCTGGCATGATATGTTTAATTGGGGGAAGATGAGGCTGGATTTGTGGAAAGACCAGAAGGAGAGCAAGAAATAGGTAGAACATTTACAAGGTTGTAATCATTAATGTGAAGCCTAACTAGAACTTGCTTAAATTTAGCATAATTCAGTCATTTTCTGGGTGTGAGGAAAAGAGAGGACGCTATGATTACAATTAGTTTTGTGGATTGGTGTTTAGATTGATGATCAAACCCATAATTAAGATAGAACACACAATAATAGATTTGAAGGAGAGAGAGAGAGAGATGTGTTCAATTTTGGATAACCTGAGTTTGAAGTCCCTGGGGGTCAGGTGAGCAGTGAATTGTACTTGTAAAACAGAAGCTCAGTGGAAGGGCCAATACTAAGAATATGCGTGGTATTTAAAACCATGAAAATAGGTAAAGTCTTGAAAGTAACAATAGAGCAAGAGAAAATCCTGGAGATTGGGACATGGAAAACAGAAAGAGAGGTAGAATAATACATGAAAAAATGAAGGAATCTGAGAATTATAGATAAAATCAGAAAAAAAAATGTCCTTCACCCTCTGAGTCTATTTGGTTTCTGAGTTTAGCCAGCAGGAGTTTTGATGGTAAGAGATACCTTGAATGCTCAGAGCATTCAAGGGGATAGGGAACTTTAGGTAGTAAGTGGTTAGTAGTTTCAAAGTCATAAGACTAGAGCTCAAATGCAATCATATAGAAATTATGGTGATCTTTTCTTGAGTAATTTCAATGTAGTGATAGAGATAGAAGCCAGAAGCCAGGAGAGTGAGGAGTAAATGGAAGATGTCCAGAGTCAGTGAGAATAAACTACTTTCAAAAAGCTTGACTGACAAAAAAAGAAAAAGAAAAAACAAAACAAAACAAAAAAAAACAAAACCTAACCAGAATGATATCAAGAGTTGGTTGCAATATCTAGAAGGGGCTTACATTATACAGAAGAGACTGGGACATGCTATTCACATACTACTGATTATAAACTTACAGAAATCTTTTGCATGGATTTCAAAAACTAGAAAACCAGAATAGTTCTAAATACAACAAAGTATAACCCATTATCATTGAGGTTTTTGTTATTTATCCTTATAAATTTAAATTTATTTCTTTCATATCTACCATTTAAAAAAATCTGAGAGGGCACATGGGTGGCTCAGTTAAGTGTCCAACTCTTGATTTCAGCTCATGTCATGATCTCAGGATTATGAGATGGAGCTCTTCATTGGGCTCTTTGCTAGGCATCATGCCTGCTTAAGATTTTTCTCTCTCTCCCTCTGCTCCTCCCAGCTCCCCTCACATGTGTGTGCCCTCTGTCTCTAACTCTTTTTTTCTCTCTCTCTCTCAAATAAATAAATAAATAATAACCCAAGAAATTTTGTTTGGTAATTCATACCTGCATTAACATACCACATACATTGTTTCTGCTGCAATAGCTTTGATGATGGATGAGGAGGCCCTTGTCTTTAAAGGCAAAACACTATTCTTATGCAGCCCTAACTTTCCTCTTATTCTTCTTATGTTAATTCAAAATCTGCTTCCCTTGTTTCTACTTCTGGCTCTACTTCTGCTCTTAGAAGACAGAGTAAGACTAACCTATTTTTCAAAAAAAACAGACAAAAAAAATCCTTTAGATATTTGAAAAATAACTTGCATGGCTCCTCTTTTATTCAGCTCTTTTGTAAACTACATGGAAATTTCTACCCTTAGCTCATATTTGAGGTATTTTGAGGTCTCTCACTAACTTTATCTCTTACTTCTTCTTCCTCTTAATTTGCTCTGGCTTATCAGTATATTTAAATCATGTTGAATTGTACAAAATACTCCAGGTTTGATTGTGTAGCACAAAGTTGGTCTGCCTGTTTCACTGTAGGGACATTATTCTTTTATTTAAACTTTAAGTTTGGCTAGCTATTGTAAGCAGCCATCTCACACCTTAGCTCATTAGGAGATTTGCAGCCACAGATAATTTTCACATTAACTCATGCCAAGTACTTTTTCTTCCTCCATAGACTTATGTTATGTTAGTTATTTTTGAGCTTAAAAGTATAAGTCTACATTTTCTTATCTTCACATTTCAGTTTCTCACTCTAATATTGAATCTTGATTTTGTCACTGTATTATTTGATCTCTACCTACTTTGTTGTTTCCTGAAAATATGCTAAGTATCCTTGTATGTTCTCATCTAATGCATGGAATAAAAATGATAGATAGGTGAGGACAAGGCCACAACTTTGTGGTGTTCCACTGGAAATTTGTCCCAAGGTTGAAGTTGATGTCTTACTTAACCCTATTATGTTTACTAAGGCATTTGTTAATTCCCCTAACAATATTTCCCAATTCACACTTTGAAAGCAACTTATTAACATATGTGAACATTTTATTAAAGTGCCCAACTCTTTTGTCAAACTAGTGACAAATTGTCAAAGGAGGAAATAATAATTGTAGAGCAAACTCATTTTGGGTAAATCTGCATGGGTTTCTTAGGATTCATGATTCTTGTCAAGTAGTAGTAATTTATATTTATATGATGTTTGGCTTTTTTTTTAATTT
Source organism: Canis lupus familiaris (assembly GCF_011100685.1). Classification (NCBI taxonomy): domain Eukaryota; kingdom Metazoa; phylum Chordata; class Mammalia; order Carnivora; family Canidae; genus Canis; species Canis lupus. The sequence goes on from NC_049232.1 coordinate 47,499,139, forward strand.
ATTTTTTATTGGTGTTCAATTTACCAACATAAGAATAACCCCCAGTGCCCGTCACCCATTCACTCCCACTCCCCGCCCCCCTCCCCTTCTACCACCCCTAGTTTGTTTCCCAGAGTTAGGAGTCTTTATGTTCTGTCTCCCTTTCTGATATTTCCCACACATTTTTTCTCCCTTCTCTTATATTCCCTTTCACTATTATTTATATTCCCCAAATGAATGAGAACATATAATGTTTGTCCTTCTCCGATTGACTTACTTCACTCAGCATAATACCTTCCAGTTCCATCCACGTTGAAGCAAATGGTGGGTACTTGTCATTTCTAATGGCTGAGTAATATTCCATTGTATACATAAACCACATCTTCTTCATCCATTCATCTTTCGATGGACACCGAGGCTCCTTCCACAGTTTGGCTATTGTGGACATTGCTGCTCTAAACATCGTGGTGCAGGTGTCCCGGCGTTTCATTGCATCTGAATCTTTGGGGTAAATCCCCAACAGTGCAATTGCTGGGTCGTAGGGCAGGTCTATTTTTAACTCTTTGAGGAACCTCCACACAGTTTTCCAGAGTGGCTGCACCAGTTCACATTCCCACCAACAGTGTAAGAGGGTTCCCTTTTCTCCGCATCCTCTCCAACATTTGTCCAACAGTTTCCTGCCTTGTTAATTTTCCCCATTCTCACTGGTGTGAGGTGGTCTCTCATTGTGGTTTTGATTTGTATTTCCCTGATGGCAAGTGATGCAGAGCATTTCCTCATGTGCTTGTTGGCCATGTCTATGTCTTCCTCTGTGAGATTTCTCCTCATGTCTTTTGCCCATTTCATGATTGGATTGTTTGTTTCTTTGGTGTTGAGTTTAAGAAGTTCTTTATAGATCTTGGAAACTAGCCCTTTATCTGATACATCATTTGCAAATATCTTCTCCCATTCTGTAGGTTGTCTTTGAGTTTTGTTGACTGTATCCTTTGCTGTGCAAAAGCTTCTTATCTTGATGAAGGCCCAATAGTTCATTTTTGCTTTTGTTTCTTGTGTTTGGCTTTTCTAAAGTGATTTGTCATGCAATTTTCTAGAGTGGACGCATTGTACAAGTTCACAGGCTTTGGAATCTAGCAAATTGATTAAAATATCTGCCTTTGGTATGCATTAGCTCCATGTTCAAGAAATATCTACACTTTCACTATATAAGAGGGCTAATAGTAAATGGTGTACAAGATTATTATTAAGATTTAATGAGAATTTATGTAAAGCATCCAGTCCAGGGCCTAGTCCACAGTATATGTATGTCACTTTAAATTTCTTACTTTTTTTATGTCAGTATAATTGATACACAATTTACATTAGTTTTAGGTGTATAGCATAGTGATTCATCTTCTCTATATGTTATACTATGCTCACCACAAGTGTAGCTACCATCGGTTACCACACAGCGCTATTACAATATCTTTGACTATGCTGTGCTTTTTATTCCCATTACTTATTCATTCCATAGCTGGAACCCTATATCTCCCTCTCCCCTTCACCCATTTTGCTCATCCTCCTACCTCTTTCCTTCTGGTAACCATCAGTTTGTTCTCTGTATTTACAGATCCAGTTCTACTTTTTGTTTATTTGTTTATTCACTTTTATTTAAGATTCCACATGTGAGTGAACTCATATGGTATCTGTCTTTCTCAGTCTGACTTAGTTTACTCAGCATAATACCTTCTAGGTCCATCTGTGGTGTCACAAATGGCACAATCTCACCCTTTTCATGACTGCACAATATTCTATTATATATTTTTTATACACACACACACCGCCCCCACATCTTCCTTATCCTTTTATCTATCAGTGGGACATTTAGGTTGCTTCTATATCTTTAATATTGTAAATAATATTTCAATAAACATAGGGGTGCATATATCTTCAAATTATTGGATCATACAGCAAATTAGACCTGATGGACATAACAGATATATACAGTGCATTCTACCCCAAAACAACAGAATACATATCCTTTCCAAGTGCAAATGAAACATTCTCCATAAGAGACCATATGTTAAGACACAAAACAAACCTCAATAATTTTAAGAAAATTGAAGCCATAACATGTATCTTTTCTAACAACAGTGATATGAATCTAGAATTCAATCAGAAGAAAAAAATTGGAAAAAACACAAATATGTGGAGGCCAAACATGATACTAAACAAGCAATAATAGGTCAATGAAGCAATCAAAGAAGAAATTTTAAAAAAATACATGGAGACAAATGAAAATGAAAACACAATGGTCCAAAATCTTTGGGATGCAAGGAAAACAGTTCTAAGAAGTAAATACATAGTGATACAGGCCTAATTCAAGAAACAAGAAAAAGCACAATTGAACAATCAAAACCTACAGCTAAGGGAACTAGAAAAAGAAAAATAGAGCCCAAGGTGAATAGAAAGGACACATTAAATTTACTTCCAACACCAAGATACTCAGAGTAAGTGCATTGATTATTCAGACTGAGTTTAAGTACATTTTGAAGATGAATAAGAAAAGTGTAGAGAATTTTTTTTTTAAGATTTTATTTATTTATTCATGATACAGAGAGAGACAGAGACACAGGCAGGGTGAGAAGCAGGCTCCATGCAGGGAGCCTGACATGGGACTCGATCCCAGGTCTTTAGGATCACGCCCTAGGCTGAAGTTGGCGCTAAACCACTGAGCCACCTGGGCTGCCCTAGAGAATTTTATTCATTCTTTCAACATTTATTGAATGCTTTCTAGGTGTTTGGTACTCTTATGCATTGGATATGATGACTTATGAGATGCAGGCATAGGAATCCTTGGAAAATAGAGAATGTATACCAAACTTAGCCTTAATGCCTAGATAGTTCATTTTGAACACCAATTGACTAAGAGTTGGCATAGTGTTTTGACAACTCAGTGATTGTCTCTATTATGGATACTCTGTAAATATTCACAATGAATGCCCTAAGTTCTTTTTATGTAGGTATAGTCTATTATAAAAGCTTCCTTGTTGAGCTCCAAAGAGTAAGATGTTCAGGCAACAATGTGTAGCACATTAAATGACTAAAGACCAGCTTTAATGAATCATTAAAGATTATTTATAATCAGTATATGAAGTATATGTAATTAGATATTTTTAAGGAATTCACAGACTCAAATAATTTGTGTTTTTTTAATATATTTCCCTCCTGATTAAAAATGCTCTTTGTTGATTATCCATTTTTATAGCTACATAGCCTTAACTTGGTCATAAACACAGAACTAGTGCAATTACAATTAATGATGTTTGAATGTAATTCAAAATTGTCAAATTATAATCTTTTTTATAAGAATAAATTTATTCCATTCAAATCCCATTGTCTGAGAGAATGCATAATATTGTACAGCTATGGAAAACTGTCAGGATAGATAATAACTTAGTAGTTATATTTAATAGCACTGACTAGAAAGATAACTGAAAATATGGTTTAACATGACAAATCTGTTTTGTTTTTTGCTAACTTAATCAAAACATACAGTATTTTGCCCTTGGGAGAATTTTTACTCCATTGAAGTGAGATTTGAAAAAAAAAATGCTGATACATGACTCCTCACTTTGAGAGGAAATACACTGAATGCTTTATATGAAGATACTATGTGGATCTTCCAGGTAAAATTTTAATATAATAACTGCTGAAGTAAGACCAGCATCTATGAATAGGTTGGTGATCCTCTATATAACACACACAGACATACATATACACACATACATGGTGTAACACTAGACAGATCTTGAAAAAAATGTGAACTATGGGAAAGTGGTTAAAATATCAAGGGAATTATCAGAGAAATTGAAAATCATTAATTCTTGAAAATTGCTACAACTTCAGATAAGAAAAATCTGAGTCTTCAGCCTTTTTGCCTGGTGTTGCTGTCTCTATTCTCCATCTCCTACCACCTTTAGTTGGTGAGAATTGTTAATTTCTCATCTTGGGGCCGGCTGCACAAACTTGCCACTATGCTGCCATAGAGCATGGACTCAATTTTTTGTAGAATGGAAAACACAAGACTTTGCCAATAAATGTGGTGAGCATAGTAAGAAACCAATGAAGAAAAAACAACATTCCTGATAGCCCGAGGTGGTGATTCTGGTTGGATTGACTGGTAGACCAGCTAGAATTTTACCAAGAGGTAAAATAGTCTCTGGATAAACTCTCTATGAATCTCTGGCTTTCTAGTAAAGTATGATCATGATAGAAACAAGTTGAAAGTGAATATAAAACTTTTCAGAACTGCCTGATCTTTAGAGCTCACCAAACCACACAGATTGATCATCAGAAAGAAGTTCAAGAGTTTGAATACAATATCTGCAAAAATCATTGGCTGACCATTAACCCATGGAGATACAGCGGTGACCCCCAAGAAACAAGACTTAAAATTATGACTAAAAACCCTGTAAAATCCTATAGAAAAGAAACAGGAGATATTGACATCCTACCTCTTCAGATTTACTCCTATGTGACCTATGCTCAGTAAGATGCAGATAATCATGACAACTACCTTGAAGGAGTATGGACTAACTTTATGAGTTAATACAGGTAAAGTAATTAATTAGAGTAAGGTCTGACACTTACTGGTTTTTCTATAATTTCTATAGAAAGTAGTGGTTTTTTTGTTTTGTTTTTGTTTTTGTTTTGTTTTTTTGGAATGTGCTTTTGTGAAAACAAACAAAAGCAAAACTCCTGAGAGCTTTCATTCAGTTTAAGAAACAGCAAAGAACAGGAGAAGCAAATTTATACAATACGAAAAAAAAAAATACAAAGTTTCTAGATTTAATTTACTAGTTTTTAGATCTTGTGAGTTTTACTACTCATGAATTTAGGGTACCTTTCATTCATTCAACAATGATGTATACTATGTGTCAGGTACCATACATGTTGCTGGAAGGAGAATGATGACTAACAACATCATTATCAAAACAATGATAGTAAGAAGTCAGATATTTCAAACATATTAAAACTGTTTCATGTGAAGCAGGGTCTCACTTTTAGTCATGGGGTAAGATAGCTTAAAGGTAAAAGTAATCTTTCCTGTTAATATGTACTATCACCTGGTAGTTGGTGACTAAATCGAATAGTTAAATATTGACCTAAGAATTGGGCTTATATTAAATTTAGTATTGTGTGTGCTTTCAAATTATTTTAAAGTCAATGTAGCTAATTAATAGAAATGTCTATCAGAATTGTTCTAGTTTCTTTGGATTTCCTATGACTTATTTTCTTCTATGGATTCAAGTGTTACTTCAGAGAGCATTGAATTAGTAGGACTCAACTTTTAACTCGAGCGTTTATGGAGAAAGTAATACCACAGGGGAATCCATTGTGGTTTTCTTGGGGAGTGGTACTCATAATTCCTTCTGACTCTTCCTCAATCAGCAGATGAATAATTAACACATTTCAGTTTTGACTTTTGAAGTCTTCTCTATAAGGAATGGTCAGAACAGAGATTGCAGTTTCTGTTGATAGTAATAACTCATAATATCTTTGTTTCTGCCCAATTCTCTTGACCTTTAGACTCACATAGTTACTGGACTACTTGACATTTCTAAATGGGTGCTTCATAGAAATATCAAACAATATTTTCCAAAAAGAACCCCTGATTTCATCCGACAAACCTGATCCTCTTCTGGGATTTCCTCGTTTCAGTAATTGTTAAACTACACACCAAGATGCTCAAATTGGAAACTTTGGTGACTTCTGTATTCTCTCAAGACATTCAAGTTACAGTTCCTATTGTTTCTGTCTTCTAAATATATCTCATACTCATTCATTTTTCTTTATTTACTCTATAACTATTTGAATTCAAACTACTTAAATTATATCTTAGAAATTTCCTCCTAATCAGTCTCCTCTTTAAATCTCACCCTCATCTAAATCCTTTTTAAAACATAGCAATCAGAGTTATCACTTCAGATTATGAATTAGATAATGTTATTCTCCTTTAAAAACAAACAAACAAACAAACAAACAAACAAACAAAAACTTTAACACCTTCCAATTGCATGATGTCATCCAATTGCAAATACAAATTCCTTATCATGGTCTATTAAATTGTATACAATCTGGCCCCTGTACCCTTAAAAAAAAAAAGATTTATTTATTATTTATTCATTTGACAGAAGAGCACAGAGAGGAGGGGCAGAGGGAGAGAAAGTCTCAAGCAGACTCCCCACTGAGCGTGAAGCCTGAAATGGCTCGATCTCATGCCCCACAGATAACAACCTGAGCTGAAATCAAGAGTCTGACACCCAACTGACTGAGCTACACAGGCAACACCCCCTTTTAAAATATTTCTTTCTCCTCTTTCTTCCTTGGGTGTTCTGGTCACCTTGGCCTTCTTTCAGTTTCTCATTTTTGTTAGTTCCTTTCTCATCTCAATGCATGGCTTATAGTTTTGTTTTTGTCTGAAAAAAAAAATCTTTATTCTGTGAACCTCAGTTTAAAATTTATTCTACAAAAACCTTTCCTAAACCATAAATAGCCTAACCACTATTATCTTATATTATTCTACTCTCAGTTATCATTTAAGTACCATAAGTTTTAATATGTATTGTATTACTCATCTATATTGATATATTACTAAGTAGGGAGGAGCCAAGAAGCATATTTAGCATCTATTTCTTCATAATTTCTAGGGGTTATACCTCCCCAATAATTAAAGCAATTCCACAAAACAAAAATGTACATCACTAAATAGTATATATTCATAATGCATAAATGAACACAAATAATTTGATTAAACAATATTTAAGTCATGCCCCATAGATAGTAGCTATAGGATAGGCACTCAGAAAAAGTGGCAATCTACCTTCCCAAGACTGTGTCTGTGGTATCGTCTAAAACCAGTGTCCCATATTGATCAGTACAACACATTGGTTAGTCAGCCTCTCCAACTACAAGGCTCACTTCAAAATTTAACCTCTGGTGCAGGATATTTAAGAAAAAAAAGATCAATAGATAGATAATTAATACATTTCAGATTTGACTTTTGAAGTCTTATCTACAAGGAATGGTCAGAACAGAGGTTGCAGTTTCTGTTAATAGTAATAACTCATAATATCTGTATTTCTTTTCAGTTCTTCCTTGACCTTTGTTTGAAAATTTTTGAATGTCTGAAAATCCTGAATTTGTGGAGAAATTAAATTTTAAAATAACTGCATAGGAATGGAAAAAAATATATATCTTAATTTACTTTATATATCTAGTCATTTTATTAGATTCAAAGTATAAAAATTATTATTTTAAAATTGTATTTATTTATTCATGAGAGACACAGAGAGAGAGGCAGAGACACAGGCAGAGGAGAAGCAGGCTCCTCACAGGGAACCTGAGCCTGGACCCAGGATCATGCCCTGAGCCCAAGGCAGAAGCTCAACTGCTAAGCCACCCAGGTGTCCTGAAAGTATAAAAATTATATCTAGTATACTTGGTTAACTCATAAAATTAAAATGGTTGGCATATTAAATTGAAAAGAATAGTTTGTTTAGACTCTAATTCCAAATTTGCTTTCAGAATTTATTTTCAAGTGTGTTTAATTGTTACAAATGACAGTATAAGCTACTGATCTTAAGAAATTGAACATCTATTAGTTTTCATCTATTTATCTGAAGTAAACAACCAAGAAATCAAGAAACCAACATTATTATAATTAATCAAATAAAGTCATCATGTTTTGTAGACATAGAATTTACCATGTTGTTAAACAGATTTAGAGATAAACAATTTCATAAAGAGAACTAAGATATAAAAGAATATGTAAATATATATTTATCCATTGGTCTGGCCAGAAGAATCAAGAATAAAACATGGAGTTGTAACATGGGCATGAAATATGAGGTTAAGTATCCTCAGATGATGAGAGAAATTCTGGAGGCAGGAAGGGCAGAGCCCAGCTAGGAGATTGGAACCGACACAGTTCACTGTAGAGGTAAAAGGTGATGGGGAAGGTGATGCAGTTTTACTGACTACATACCATAAGCTCAGAACTGAGCTAGAGGGTTTAAGGGTATGTTACTTTACTGTTTGCAACAACTATTTGATATAAATATTATTTTTCCTTAATTTACCCCGTAAGAGACCTGAGACTCAGTGAGTTCAACTTGTTTGCCCAAGTTTACACACACACATACAGATATGTGGGTCTAAAGCCAAGCCCTTTCCATCAGCAAAGCCAACATGAGGGCTGCTTCCAGAAAAAAAGGGGCCAAGAAATAAGACTACATCAAACCAAGACATGGAGAGGTGGCCACTACTTTTATGTCATTCTGTGTATGAGACACACCTGGCAAATAAGAGAAGCAAAGTCTTATTCCCACAGATTGTATAACAGTAGGGGTTATAGAAAATGAAAAACAAAGAGAGCAATAAATATATGACATAAACAATATGTAGCTATAGGGGCCTTGAAGATAACTATAACTGTCAAAGTAGATAGAATGTGACAGGTGGTAGAAAATGGCTATTTTAAATAAAGTAGCTAGGAAGGGCTCTCTGAAAAGCAAATATTTGACCAGAGACACAAACGAAGTAATAAAGGGAAGTCCTGGGACAATGGTGTTCTGGACAGCCAAGCTGTGAATGCCATGAGAGATGTTCGAAGGAGTGTGTTTGAGGCATGTTTGAGGGATGTTAAGAACAGCGTGGTTAGAAGTGAATGAGGGAGGTAGATGGGTGTGAAGATAACTTTATTTTTTTGAAGATAACTTTAGAAAAAAAAGGAAGCAGCTGGTTTACCTACATCTCCACAGGCTGTGGTGAGGAGTTTGTGTTTTATTTTATGTGGTATGAGTCTTTCTGAATTTGAGCAGGAGGTGTCAGGAGCTGACCTAAATTAAGTACCACTGTTGCTGCTTTGTGAAGAATGGAACAAGGGTTAGAGCAGGCAAACCAGTTAGGAAGCTATGACTCGGGTCCAGGAGAGATGGCAGTGGCTTGGAATAGCGTAGTAGGTGTGTATATGGTGACAAGTAGTCATATCTGAGACGTATTTTGGTGTTATAGACATTTTATGACCCTAATAGGAGCAAAGAGAATATAACAGGATTTCTCAGAATTCCATTGGCTACATTGTTGCTGCTCTAGTTGGCTGTGATTTCACCTCTATCACCCTCAAAGGTTTAAAAGATATGACTATAAAGGAATCCTGCAACTTTGGATAGCCCCATTTTCCAAGCTCTAATGTTCTCACTGAAAATACTCTTTGGCATAATGCTAATTACCTTTAGTATATGCTTGATCACTATTAGGGGCTTCTGCTTTGCAATTTTCTCATTTTGATCTCGGCAAAAGTTTCATAAAACTGAAGCTTTTTACATAATTTTCTCTTGTCTTTAAAATTATTTACTTTGGGCAGCCCAACTGGCTCAGCGGTTAGCGCCTGCCTTCTGCCCAAGGCGTGATCCTGGAGACCCGGGATCAAGTCCCACATCGGGTGTCCTGCATGGAGCCTGCTTCTCCCTCTGCCTCCCTCTCTCTTTCTTCTCTCTCTCTCTCTCTCATAAATAAATAAATAAATCTTTAAAAAAATAAAATTATTTACTTTGTTTCTTGGGGAGATGGGGTTACCATACACTGGAATGAGGCTTGTCATTGCTCTCATATATCACTTTCATTTTCTAGGGAGGAATCCAATGCTCCCTCTTGTCTGGTTCTTGGAGGTGTTGTGGAAAGAGGATATTAACTAGTATTCTTGGAACTTTCCCATATGCTAAGTTTGGGACAAAGCATCTTGTTCATATTAATTCACATTAACTTAGAATAACCCTGATAAATTTGTATTATTTTCATTCACAGATAAGGACATTGAGGCTTAGAATTTAAATATCCTAATCAGCTTCACACCAGTAAGCAGTGGAGTTAGAATTTGAAACTTTCCCTATAATACCCCTCTAACTGAAAAGCACAAATTCTTTTTGTTGCAGATGCTTGGCAGATCCCAGACTAAATTCCTGGAGCAACCCCTAAAGGAATGCCTTTTTTTCTTCCAGCACTTTAAATTTTCTTTCTGACATCCAGGCTAACTGTGCTGCTTATTTTGTAATCCAGTCAAATGCAGCAGCAGTTTTATATTTCTGCCTTTGAATCACAGATCCAAGAAACTGGCAGCAGCATGAATTCCTCAGTGTAAAAGAATTGTAATGATCTGACTTTGTCGATGGGTTGACACCAAATTCTTTTAGTCACATAAGACTTTTTTATTTTTTTTTTTGTTAGAAATAAAAATAGTTGCAGAGGAGTGAATTGAGGAGTAATACAAGAAAAAAATTTAACTGAGGAAATTATTTTTTTAGAAAATTATTTTTATAAAAGATTTATAATAAAAATGTAGCTTTCCATTCCTAGATCCAGATACCAAAAAATACCTCCTTCATTATTATTCTTATCACTTCCTTCTCCTCTAAAGTGTGCTCTAAAATAGCATTCATAACCTGCTCCAAATTGTGTTATTTTGAACCTCCTTTTTAAGAAAGGGAGAAACAAGAATTTTCTCACTTAGTGATAACTTGGCCATGCTCAAGAATAAACGAATTAAGGTGAATGGTTTTATTAACCTATTTTTATCCTACTTTTTAGTTTTTCTAATTCACATAAAACAATGAGTATTTTACTACAACTATAAAAAGAAATATCAAATTTTACATAATGTTTACAACCTAAGACAACCACTCAGTTCAGTTCAATCACAAGCACTTAAAATGGGGTTTGGCTAGAGGAAGTTGAGGAATTTATGGCCTTGAGGAATTTATAGTTTATTAAATAACAAGCATATAAAGTGAAAAAATTATATCTTGAGCTACAAATGCTATGAGACTCCCAAGATGCTAACTTTCTCAACTTGAAAATTCAAAACAACACTTATTGTTGGAAATAACTAAAGTTGTTCAGGTGATTATAATAGGAAAGAGATTTCTGACCTAGGAAACAGCTTGACATAAGCAATCTAGGGCATGAGGTATAGTATTCTGCTTCCTGCTATCTCCTCCCAACCTCTGAGTGGGGCCCACTGAGCATATCTTCTTGCCACCAATAAAATGAGACAATATGTCAAAGTGAGGCTAGTTTGGCACTCTGCTTTTCTTTCTTAACCATGGTATATGTGCGTATATGAGAGTGGAGAACCATCCAGAAGCTGAGTTTCCACTCCCCTCCTACATCAACAAAGCAGTATGAGTCAGTCCTCTGCTTCTTTCCTCCTTGGTGGCAGCAGGACCCAAAGTTGGAGCAGAGTTTACATGCCCCTTGGCAGCAACAAGGCAACTGGAGTCAATGACCTATAGGATAGAATTAGTAGGGATCCCTGGGTGGCGCAGCGGTTTGGCGCCTGCCTTTGGCCCAGGGTGTGATCCTGGAGACCCGGGATCGAATCCCATGTCGGGCTCCCGGTGCATGGAGCCTGCTTCTCCCTCTGCCTGTGTCTCTGCCTCTCTCTCTCTCTCTGTTACTATCATAAATAAATTTAAAAAAAAAAAAAAAGGATAGAATTAGTAGACCGCTGGGCCAGTAGAATTTAGAAAAAAAAAATAGACAATGATTGAAGAAGAAAAAGGGAGAGAGAGAGAAAGAGAGAGAGCGAGCTTCAGAGACCTGTGGGACAATAGTCAACAACCCAGCATTAATTTCATTGGAGCCCCAGAGGAGAGGAAAGAGAAATTGGGACTGAAAATTGTTTTAAAAATAATGGCTTCCTAAATTTGATGAAAACAACAACATAACTTACAGATTCAAGAAGATAGGTAAATCTTAGGATAAATCCAAATAAATCACACCAATAAACAACACAATTAAACATCTGAAAACTAAAAGTAAAGAAAAAATTGTGAAAGCAACCAGAGAGAAACAACATTGCAGTGAAGAGTCTGACTCAAGTTTTGGTTTTATTTATTTTTGGAGATGGGAGAGGCAGAGGGAGAAGGGGAGAGAGAATATTAAGCAAGCTCTATGCCAGTGGGGATCTGGACACATGGCTCACTTTCACAACCTAGAGATCATGACCTGAGCTGAAATAAAGAGTCAGAAACTTAACCAACAGAGCCACCCAGGTACTTCTAGTCTGACTCAAGTTTTGATGTTTGAATGCTGACAACTTTCAACCTCACCACTCCTCTTGTCCTTCTGCCCTATATATATGCAAGTCATGTGACAAGAAAGTCTGATATTACCTGCTTTGGTACAATGGGAAATTGAAACCAGCATGGTCTGGCCCAGGTGCAAGAACTGGCACCTAAGTTGACCCCCAAAAAACTCAAGTCATCTCCATTTCCTGCTACCTCAAGTGATATTTGGATTTGCTTAGGAATCTATTATTATCTTCCCAGAAAATATCATTATGAGAGGAGTAAAACTTTTCTTACTTTCTTAGTGCATATTTGGCACCATCAGTCGTCAACTCTAAATTTTGGGTTGGGTTTCCATCTAATTTCTATAATGGCTATAAGTGATGTATTACATATAGGGGAGCAACATTTGGATTGACTGAATCAGATTTCTCATCTGAAATCATAGTGTCCAGAAGAAGCTGGCACATTTTTCAAGCACTAAAAGACATGTCAACCATGAATTCTATACATGGTGAACTTAGATGTAAAAACCCTCAACAAAATATTAGTAAGTTTAATCCAGCAGTGAATAAAAATAATCACAGACCATACTCAAATGAAATTTATTTTGCATATGGAAGTCTGGTTCAACATTCAAATATCAATTAATGCAATCCACTATACCAATAGACTAAGTATGAAAAAATCAAACGATCCTATCAACTAATTCAGAAACAATATTTGACAATATATAGCACCTATCAATGATAAAAACTCACAGCCAACTAGGAATGGGGTGGAGGGAGGGACTTTCTCTGTTTTATAAAGAGTATCTACCAAAAACCTACAGCTAATAAAAACCTTAATTGAGAAAGGCTGAATACTTTTCACCTAACAGCAAGAACAGGACAGATATGTCCACTCTTGATACTTTCATCCAACAACTACTGGAAGCTGTTGTCAGTACAATAAGGCAAGGAAAGGAAATAACAGTATATTGATTAGAAATAAATAAAATTTTACCTATTTGTAGAAAAAAATGATTTACAGAAAACCTCAAAAAGACCTACAAAAATTTTGTAACTAATAAGCAAGTTGAGTATGATTGCAAGATACAAATCACCATAGAGGAACCAATAGCATAACAATAGGTAGAAGTCGGGATCCCTGGGTGGCGCAGCGGTTTGGCGCCTGCCTTTGGCCCAGGGCGCAATCCTGGAGATCCGGGATCGAATCCCACGTCAGGCTCCCGGTGCATGGAGCCTGCTTCTCCCTCTGCCTGTGTCTCTGCCTCTCTCTCTCTCACTGTGTGCCTATCATGAATAAATAAAAATTAAAAAAAAAAAAAAAACAATAGGTAGAAGTCAAAATGGGAAAAAAAAGTACAGTTGCTCAAAATAAAATGAAATACTTAGGTTAGGTATAAATGGAACAACACATATAGAATCTGCATGCTTAAAACTACAAAATACTGATGAAATAAATCAAAGATCTACATAAGTGGAGTGTGATACCATGATCATGGATTGGAAAGTTCAACACAGAAAAGATGTCAGTCAGTTCTCTCCAAACCGATACACAGGTTAAATAAAATTTCCATCAAAATCCCGTCAATATTTGTTGTTAATATAGGCAAGGTCATTGCACAGTTTTTATGCAAAAGGAAAGGAAATATAATAGATAAATGTATTTTGAAAAAGAGAAATAAACTTGTAACCAATTTTAAGACTTTTTATATAGCTACTTTCACCAAGACTGTGTGGTAATGTGGAGGAATTGACACATCAATGATACAGAACAGAAACCCAGGAATAAGCTTAAACAAATATGCCCAATTAATTTTTTAAAAAGGTGCAATAGTAATTCATTGGAGAAAGGATAGACTTTTGCATATTGTCCTGAAGAAAGAGGACATCTATAACAATAAGAAAAAAATAAATCTTGACCTATGTCTTATACCTTATACAAAAACTGAAATGATTCATGGACTTAAGTGCAAAATGTGAAACTAAAACTTTTAGTTAAAAACAAAAGATCTTTGGGATCTTAGCAAAAAAGACTTGACACCAAAAGCTTAATCCAAAATAAGAAAATATCAATTTTAAAAAAAAAGAAAATATCAATTTTATTTTATCAAAATTATAGCCATTGGCTTAGCAAAAAATTCTGTTAAGAGAATGAAGATGATCTATGGATAGAGGAGAAATATTTGCAATCTACTTATCCAAACGAGGACTAGTATGTAGAGTATATAAAGAAATTTCAAAGCTCTAGAGTAAAAAAACAATGTAATTATAAATGAGCAAAAGACATGAAGAAACATCACTAAAGAGATCATACAGAAGGCAAATACACCCACGAAGAGATTTTCAACATCATTAGCAATTAGGGAAATGTAAATTAAACCCCAATGAATATCACTACACACTTATAATAGTTAAAATGAAAACTCATAACAACATCAAGTATTGATGAGGTTGTTTAGAAAACTGGATCACTTAAACATTGCTGGTAGAAATGTAAAATGATAAAGCCATCCTGGAAAAGCAGTTTGGCAGTTTTATTTTTTCTTTCTCTATTTTTATAAAATAGACTTTTATATTTTTAGAGCACTTTTAGGTTCATAGCACAATTGAGAAGGTAGAGAGATTTCCTATTTACTCTTGGCTCCTACACATGTATGGCCTTTCCCATTATAAATATCTTCCACCAGAGTGGAACATTTCCCATTATAAACATCTTCCATGAGAGTGGTACATTTGTTATAATTAATAAACCTACATTGACACATCATCATCACCCAGATCACCCAGGGTGCACACTAGGCTTCACTCTTGATGTTAAACATTCTATAAGTTTGGACAAATTTATAATGCCACGTAGCTGGGCCATTATAGTATAATGCAGTCTAGTTTCAGTGCCATAAAAATCCTTGGGACTATACCTATTTACCCATCCCTCCCTCCAACTTCTGGCAATGACTGATCATTTTATTTTCTCCATAGATTTACTTTACCAAAATACCATATAGTTGGAATCATACAGTGTGCAGCCTTTTCAGATTGCCTTCTTTCATTTGGTTATATGCATTTAAGTCTCCTCCATATATTTTCATGACTTGATAGCTGTTTTTGGTTGTTGCTATTACATTTTGGGTTTTGGGTTTGGTTGTTTTTTTTTTTTGTTTCCTTTTTTCAATTTTTTTAAATAATAAATTTATTTTTTATTGGTGTTCAATTTGCCAACATACAGAATAACACCCAGTGCTCATCCTGTCAAGTGCCCCCTTCAGTTCCCGTCACCCATTCACCCCCACCCCCCACCCGCCTCCCCTTCCACCACCCCTAGTTCATTTCCCAGAGTTAGGAGTCTTCATGTTCTGTCTCCCTTTCTGATATTTCCTACCCATTTCTTCTCCCTTCCCTTCTATTCCCTTTCACTATTATTTATATTCCCCAAATGATTGAGACCATATAATGTTTGTCCTTCTCCGATTGACTTACTTCACTCAGCATAATACCCTCCAGTTCCATCCACGTTGAAGCAAATGGTGGGTATTTGTCGTTTCTAATGGCTGAGTAATATTCCAATGTATACATAAACCACATCTTCTTTATCCATTCATCTTTCGTTGGACACCGAGGCTCCTTCCACAGTTTGGCTATTGTCCTTTTTTTCAATTTTTTAATTTAAATTCTAATTAGTTAACATATAGTGTAATATTGGTTTCAGGAGTAGAGTTTAATGATCCATCACTTACATATAACACCCAGTGCTCAACATAAATGCCCTCCTTAAATCCCCATCACCCATTTAGCTCATCCCCCACCTACTTCCTCTCCACAACCCTCAGTTTGTTCTCTATAATTAAGAGTCTCTTACGGTTTGCTTCCCTCTCTTTTTTGTCCCTTCCCCTATGTTCTGTTTTGTTTCTTAAATTTCATGTATGAGGGAATTCATATGGCATTTGTCACTTGGGCTGTTTCCATAATTGGGTATTGTAGATAATGCTACTCTAAACATTTGGGTGCTTGTATCCCTTTGAATTAGTGTTTTTGTATTCTTTGGGTAAATACCTATTTGTGTGATTGCTGGATCTTAGGGTAGTTCTACTTTTAACTCTTTGAGGAATCTCCATACCTTTTTCCAGAGTGGTTGTACCAGTTTGCATTCCTATCAACAGTACAAGAGGATTTCTCTTTGTTCACATCTTCAGTAGCACCTATTGTTTCTTGTACTGTTTATTTTAGCCATTCTGACTGGTTTGAGGTGATAGCTCATTGTCATTTTGATTTGCATTTCCCTGATGATCAGTGATGTTGATTTGAGCATCTCTTAATGTGTTTGTTGGCATCTGTATGTCTTCTTTGGAAAAATGTTTGCTCATGCCTTCTACCCAGTTTTGGATTGGATTATTTGCTTTTTTTTTTTTTTTTTTGGTGTTGAGTTGCATACATTCTTTATAGATTTTGGATACTAATCCTTTATCAGATATGTCATTTGCAAATATCTTCTCCCATTCTGGTGGCTGTCTTTTAGTTTTGTTGATTGTTTCCTTTGCTGTGCTGGAGATTTTTATTTTGATGAAGTCCCAATAGTTTATTTCTGCTTTTGTTTCCCTTGCCTCAGGAGACCTATCTAGAAAGAAGTTGCTATGGCCAATGTCGAAGAAGTATCTGCCTGTGTTCTTCTCTCAGATTTTTATGGTATCAGGTCTCACATTTAGGTCTCTAATTCACTTTGAATTATTTTTGTGTATAGTATAGGAAAGTGGTCTAGTTTCATTCTTTTACATGTTGCCATCCAGAGTTCCCAACATCATTTTTTGAAGAGACTTTTCCCCATTGGATATTCTTTCCTGCTTTGTTAAAGATTAATTGACTTCATAGTTTTAGTATTATTTCTGAGTTTTCTATTCCATTCTGTGATCTATGGGCCAATACCATTCTCTTTTGATTCTACAGCTTTGTAATATAACTTGAAGTTACATTACAGAAATTGTGTAATTCTGTACACAATTGTGATACCTCCAGCTTTGCTTTTCTTTTTTAGGATTTCTTTAGCTATTTGGAGTCTTTAATGATTTCATAAAATTTTAGGATTGTTTGTTCCAGCTCTGTGAAAAATGCTGTTGGTATTTTGATAGGAATTTCATTAAATGTGTAGATCGCTTAAGGTAGCATAGACATTTTAACAATATTTGTTCTTCCAATCCATAAGCATGGAATGCCTTCCCACTTTTTTGCTTCCTCTTCAATTTCTTTAATCAATGTTTTATATTTTTCAGAGTATGAAAACAGGCCTTTCACCACTTTGGTTAGGTTTATTTCTAGGTATTTTATTCTTTCAGGTGCAATTGTAAATGAGATTGATTCCTTAATTTCTCTTTTTGGTGCTTTATTATTGATGAATAGAGATGCAACAGATTTCTGTACATTGATTTTGTATTCTGAGACTCTTGATTTCATGCGTTAGTTTTAACACATTTTGGGTGGAGTTTTTCAGGCTTTCTTTTCGTTTTTTAAATTTTTCCAGGTTTTCTATATAGACTATAATGCCATCTGCAAATAGTGGAAGTTTTACTTCTTCCTTACTGATTTGGATGGCTTTTATTTCTTTTTGTTATCTGACTGCTGAAGCTAGGATTTCTATTACTGTTATATAGTAGTGGTGAGAGTGCACATTCCTATCTTATTCCTAACTATATATAAAAAGCTCTCAGTTTTTCTCCAATATGTGTGCTATTAGCTGTGAGTGTTCCATAGGTGGCCTTTATTATGCTTACGTATGTCCCTTCAAATCTACTTTGTTGAGCATTTTTATAGCAAGTGGATGTATCCTTTGTCAAATGATTTTTCTGCATCTTTTGAAATGATCACATGGTTCATATCCCTTCTTTAATTAACGTGATGTATCACGTTGATTGATTTGTTAATATTGACTCACACTTGCAACCTAGGAACAAATCCCACTTTATCTTGTTGAATGATTTTTTTAAATGTGTTGTTGGATTTGGTTTGCTAGTATTTTATTAAGAATTTTTGCACCCATGTTCATCAGGGATATTGGCTTGTAGTTCTCTTTAATAGTGGAGTCTTTATCTGGTTTTGGTATCAGGGTAATGCTGGCCTGCCATATTTCCTTGTTGATTTTTTGTTTATATGATATGACCATTGAAGTAAGTGCATTGCTAAAGTTCCCTATTATTATTTTATTGTTATCAAATATTTACATAATGTTTGTTATTGTTTTATATATTTGGGTGCTCCTATGTTCAGTTCATAAATAATTATAATTATCAGATTTTCTTGTTGGATTGTCCACTTTATTATTATATAGGACCCTTCTTCACCTTATGTATAGTCTTTGGTTAAAAGTCTAGTTTGTCTGATAAAAGTATTGCTATTCTAGCTTTATTTTGATGTCCATTGTATGATAAGTGTTTCTCAACCCCCTCATTTTCAATCTATAGGAGTGTTCAGGTATAAGATAATTCTCTTGTAGGCAGAATATTGATGGATCTTGGTTTTTTTAATCCATTCTGACACCCTATGTCCTTTGACTGGAACATTTAATCCATTTACATTCAGGGTAATTATTGATAGATATGTATCTAGTGTCATTTTATTACTTGTTTTGTCATTGTTTCTGGAGATTTTCTCTGATCCTTGCTTGTCTTTGTCACTTTGGTCTTTTCTTTCTACTCAGAGTCCTCTTTAATATTTCTTGTAAAACTGTTTAAGTCATGAGGAATTCTGTTAGTTTTTGTTTGTCTGGGAAATTCTTTCTCTCTCCTTCTATTCAGCCTTACTTGAGAGAGTATTCTTAGCTACGAATTTTTCTCAATTACCACTTCGAATATACCATGCCACTCTCTTCTGGCTTGCCAAATTTCTATTGTTTTCTATTACAAGTCTTCCTATGTAAGTTAAGGACTTCCTTTTTTTGCTGCTTTTAAGATTTTTTCTTTACCACTATATTTTGCAAATTTAATTATATTATGCCTTGGTGTTGGCCTGGTTTTGTTGATTTTGATGAGACTTCTCTGTGCCTTCTGGATCTGGATATCTGTTTTCTTCCCCAGATTAGGGAATTTTTCCAGCTATTACTTCCTCAGATAAGTTTTCTGTCCCCTTTTCTCTCTCTTCTTCTGAGACTTCTATGATACAAATGATAATAACTTTGATGGGTCACTTAGTTCCCCAAGTCTATTATCATGTTCCATAGTTCTTTCTTTTGTTCAGCTTCATTATTTTCTGTTATTTTGTCCTCCATATCACTAAATACTTTCTTTGTTTCTTCCAGCCTCTTGTTCATCAAATCAAGCCTTTTTCCAATCTTATTTACTGAGTTCTCATTTCTTTTTTTTTTTAAGATTTTATTTATTTATTCATAAGACACACACACACAGAGGCAGAGACATAGGCAGAGGGAGAAGCAGGCTCCCTGCAGGGAGTCTGATGTGGGACTCGATCCCAGGACCCTGGGATCATGCCTAAGCCAGAGGCAGACACTCAACCACTGAGTCAACTAGGTGCCCCTACTTCAAATATTTTACTAAACTCTTTTCTTCTTTAGATGCTTTCTGAGGAGAAGATCATAAAAGTTTTTCTTTGCTTCTTATAGATAAGGTGTATGTTTCCCTCTGCTTTCAGGATTTTTTTTTAATCTTTGAATTTCCATGGTTTAAAAATGATATGCCAATATGTATTTTTTGGTGTTTTTCCTGCTTAGGTTCTCTAGTGTTCCTGGTTTTGTGATTTGGCATCTGACATCAATTTGGGAGAAATTCTCAGTTCTAATTGTTTCAAATATTGCTTCTCTTCCCTTTTCTCTTTCCTCTGATATTTCCCTTATATATACATTACACCTTTGTAGTTGTCCCACAGCTCTTTGGTATTCTGGGGTTTTTTAGTCATTTTTTTCTGTTTACCTTTTACTTTTGGAAGTTTTTTATTGAGATATTGTCAAGCTCAGTAGTTCTCGTCAGCTATGTCCCATTTAGTAACCCCAAATGAAGCATTCCTTATTTCTGTGATAGTGTTTTTGACCTCTAGCATTTCCTTTTGGTATTTTCTTAGAATTTCCACCTCTGTGCTCACATTGCCCATCTATTCTTGTATGTTGTCTACCTTATTATCTTTTTTTTTTTTTTTTTTTTTTTTTAATTTTTTTTTTTTTTTTTTAAATTTATTTATGATAGTCACACAGAGAGAGAGAAAGAGAGAGAGGGGCAGAGACACAGGCAGAGGGAGAAGCAGGCTCCATGCACCGGGAGCCCGACATGGGATTCGATCCTGGGTCTCCAGGATCACGCCCTGGGCCAAAGGCAGGCGCCAAGCCGCTGCGCCACCCAGGGATCCCTCTACCTTATTATCCATTAGAGCTGTTAACATAGTATTCATAGTTATTTTAAATTCCCAATCTGATAAATCCAAAATTGTTATATCTGAATGTGGCTCTAATGTTTGCTCTGTCTCTTCAAATTGTGTTTTTTGCCTTCTAGTATGTCTTATAACTTTTTCTTGATAGTTGGACATGCCATGCTGAGTAAAAGAAACTGTTGTAAATAGACCTTGAGTAATGTGGTGGCAGAGTGTCAGGACAGGTGAAGCATTCTATAGTCCGATGACTAGGTTTCAGTCTTTCACTAAGCCTGTCCCTCTGGCTGTAAACTTCACCAGTGCTTTTCAGTCTCCCACCAGTACCTTAGGTGGTGCAGGATGGCTAGATTGGACTGGGGTAGGTATTTTCCTTCTCCTCATGTAAGGCTAAATGACTAGAGCCAGGTGAGGTTGGATATTTCCCTTCCCCTAGGTCAGTTAAACTCTGATAAGACACCTGCAGGTTAGGTTCTGGTTAAATAGTTTCTCCTGGGGTGATGCCTTTTTAAGAATATAATGGTCTGATGTATTTCAAAATGTATGCAGGAGGACATTTTTTCTTTCTCCAGTTTACTGTGAGAACCTAGTATTAATCTAAGAGACAAACCCCACAAAAGTGTGTGTTTCTGCTCTGGTAAGTTATGATCCTCTGTATTTACTTGTTGGTCTTTCAAATTTGGGGGGGGGGGCAATAGTCTGTCCTGACCTCACTTCTCTTATGGATTTTAGAAGAATTATTAATTTTCTAGTTTGTTCTGAATTTTACTTGGTAGTGTGGATTGGCAGCTGCCAACATTTGGTAATGCTGAGATGTCTGACAAACATTTTTTTTTTTTCTGACAAACATTAAACAGCACTGTTTTTAAAATTTGTTTTTCCATTGTCTATTCACACAGTGGCACTAGAGGGATAGGTTAAAACAGTGCTGTAACTTGAAATAATTAGGATGCTTTGGTTGCAAATAACAGAAAACCCAACATTCAAAATAGCTTTAATAATAAGGACACTTATTACTTCATTCTGGAAATAGCCTAGAAGTAAGATGGTAATTCCAGGGTAGTTTAGTTCAGAAGCTTATGAGGTCATCAAGTGCCCAAATTCTAGCTTCCTGCTTTACTATCTTCAATAAGAATTTTTGTCCTTAGACTGTGTTAATGTCAAGTATCTTAATTTTTATATTGTAATAGTAATTCTGCAAGATGTTACATTTTGAGGAAATTGGTGATAAGGAATTATGACTAATTATGAGGAATCTTTGTATTATTTCTTACAACCATACGTGATCCTACAATTCAAAATATAAAGTTTAATTTAAAAAAACTAAGAAGTACAAATAGTTTAATATTAGAGAGTAAATGCTTATTTGAGGGTATTTGGAGATGTGAATAAAGAAGTTTGGGACACCTGAGTGGCTCAGTTGGTTGAGTGTCTGCCTTTGGCTCGGGTGATGATCCCAGGGTTCTGAGATCAAGTCCCACATCAGGCTCCCTGCAGGAAGCCTGCTTCTCCCTCTGCCTATATCTCTGCTTCTGTGTGTGTGTGTGTGTGTCTCATGAATAAATAACATATTTAAAAAAGAGAAATTGGTAGGATGGGAGCCTGGAGGGACTTAGAGTGAACTTGTGTTTTATCTTGCCAGTGATGTCATACAATTATGATAAGTTTTAAATTGCTAGTGTAACAAATTATCATAAACTTAATGGCTTAAGATAACACAAATTTATTATCTTCCAATCGTGGAAGTCAGAACCCTGAAATGAGTTGCACTGATTTTTTTTCCGTGATTAAGATCTCTGTAGGGCTATATGTAAGTGGTTTTTAAGGTAACTATAAGGGAAAATCTGTCCCTCTGTTTATTCCAACTTCTAGAGATGGCCTGCATTCCTTCACAAGTAACTTCTCCCTCCATTTTCAAAGAAAATAGTGCATTTTCAGACATTTCAGTGACTTTGACCCCTCCTCCCTTTTTTACTAACAAGGACCAGGATAACCTTATCCTTTCAAGATTGTTAACTCAATTACACCTGCAATAATGCTTTGTCATGGAACATAGTATAATTGTAGATTCTAGGAATTAGGACATGGAAATCTCTTACCTACAAATAATGCTTCTATATTTATTGCAGATGACTTCTAAGACAGCTAAAATAATTGAAGGTTGAAATTGAGTACATGTAACATTAGGCGTTTAAGTAAAACCTGTTTTGCAATTGTATATAGTAGTATAATTTGCCTATTCCCAAAGTCTTCCAATCTTGGCCCCAAGGCTGGACTCAACATACAATAATTTAGTAATGGAATTATTTTTGCTCTAGATTGGTGTGAAAGATCATGGATGTTCTTTAAATAAATGCTCTTGTGGACTTTGTCTGACATTTTGCTGTGTCCCAATTTTTGTTGCTGCTTTAGAATTGGAATTCTTTCAAAAATTTCAAACATGCAGATGTGCACAGCCATATGTTAAATGGTGTCTAATTTTTACTGCCTCTTTTCAAATAAGCAAGGTCCAATGGTGGTCTGTCTTCCATTAGACTGTTGTATTGAAAAGCCTGGGGTTCCTTAATTCTCACTAGTTCATTTACTCTGAAGATTCATTTAGAAAAGTAGGTGCTGATTCCAAGGGATTCATCTGTTCTACTTTGCTTGGGGTGGATATTAATATCAAAATTGAAAACATTCTTGTGTAGCACAGAATTTATTATAATTCAAAATGAAAAAAACAGTATGATTTTTACATTTCTTTTGTCTTTAGCTAGGGAAAAGTAATTTTACTGAAATTTTCCATATACAGGCTATCATCTATTCTTTTTCATTTCTGAAGGTGAAATATCCATAGACATGACTCTCAACATTTTTCTTTAGAGTTTTCTACAAAAGACTTATATAACCAGAATTATAGTTAAAGAAATACTTTAACTGCAGTGTAAAGGATGTGTGACTTGTGGAATAGGAATGATTTGTATTAATTTTTGTCAGCTTTTCATAGTATTTTCCTATTTCAGTGAGATTAGAGCTCATATGAGATTGTCCTTGGATATTGCTGTACAAGACATATATTATTAGTTAAAGCAACATAAGCATGCGTTGTATTTACTTATTAAGTCTGTTTAGCACAAAGAAATTTCTAGAGTTATTTCACTTGATCAGTAAATGTGAAACTCCACCAAACTAATTTTCTCCATGGCTTAACCAACTATACTGTCATTTCATGAAATTTTAAGTTAACGATAAATTGTAAATGAGTTCTGTGTTAATACTTGCCGTGGAGTAGCAAAAAGAGGTAGAAATGTGAAATGCAAAGCCAGTGAAATTAACATTTAAAGCAGCAATCAATGAAAGTATCATTCAGAATTTCAATATATGCTAGGCTCCTAGACACGGAATTCAAAAAGCAGAGCTTCTAGAATTTTGGCTACAATTTCTGTAGTACTTGAAAGGAGCACCGATACCTACTTGCTGACACCGTTTTAAATTCTCTTTTCAGAAGCTGAATAGTAATCATTACCTTACTACCATTACTTTGTAACTATTTGACATGATTTATCCCTGAATGTCAAAGAGATTTACTATAATACCTTATCATAAATTTAGTAATTCCTTAGCTTCCTTGGGATAATTTGGAGTTTTCCTAAAGTCATGTGTAATGTGAATGTCAGAGACAAAATAAGAATTCATTTCTTTGATTTTAGGCCCCGAATATCTGCCCTTGGACAACCCAAGAATTAGCTGCCCACTACTAGATTGTGAAATGTTTCGGTACTTGCAGGAGGCTATATTTTGTAACCAAGTTACTAAAGAGAGCAGATTTAGAGGAAAATATAAAAAAACATAGTGAAGGAATACCAGAAACTACTGGTCTAGAGTTGCTGAAAGAATCGGAAGAGAAAACAGATACATGGAAAACTGATAGCTGCTTTTTGACGTTTGAATGGTTATTAAGCCTAGATCCTAAAGTTCTAACATACGGAATTAATGTGAAGTATGCTTCAGTCTAACATCAAGGCTTAGAAAATTAGAAGTATCCATTGATAGACTCCTTTGTCTTGTTAGGTGTGAGCTGCCCATCACTCAAGTGTTAACTGAAAGCTGGATTGCCGTTTTCCCAATATGTTGTTGAAAGAATTGCCGGTGTTGTGCACAAGAATAGATGACAGGAATATGATCCTATTTTTCTATATTTCTAGGATTGCTCAGCCTTACAAAGGGAGAGGCTGTGGTATCTAAGTGCTCAGTGAAGAGTAGAATAGACTGATGCCCCAGGGATGAAGACTATCAGGATTCATGACAGGCAAATCTAGCTGAAGTCCATGAGAATTGCCCCTAATTATTCATGGCCTATTATTCTCTGTTTGCTTGCAAATATCTGAAATAAACATTCTAGGCCATAAATACAACTCATTATGTTGATCTTTCTTCTGTAATGTATACTCCTAAATCTTTTAGTGTTTGATATCTTTCTCTTCTATAAACAACATAGCAATTCTTTAAGAATCTTACTCTTCTGAGTTTAGATGTGTTTTGTGTTTTGGTAACTTGTGGCTAATTCAGAATAATGATGGAAACAGTTTAGTGCCATTATTTTTGTTCTGGGAAAGCATCCTGAATTTCTTCCATGGGCACCATCCTTAGGAGACTCTCCCTGATTGTTTTGCCTGGTCCTTGAATTGTAGCAAAATGTACTCATTTCTGGTACTTTCTCCAACATGGGAGAGCTTATGAGCATGGAGTTCATAAGTTTCCTAATTCCTCTAAGAATTCAAGGAAATATCTAGACAGTGGTTAAGATTTCTTAATAGAACTACATAGTGATGATACTAGTAACATAGGCCTAAGGAGGGGAAAACAAAGTACAAGTTCTTGATCTGATGTATCTCATTGAAGAAATGCCAGCTAGTATATTGCTTTTATTTATTCCATTCTATAGTTTCCTACTTCAATTTCATCCTTTTCCCACTGATTGATTTCCCCTTAGTATCTGGCCAAAATGAGAGATTATGACCCATATGACCCAATCCAGATTAAGTCTTAAAATAGACAAACAAGATGAGGTCAAATAAACATCTAAATTTAGAGTACATATCCTCTGGATTTATATTATGGACTTTATCTGAAAGATTGAAAAGCATTCTTCAATTTAATGAATTGAATATGATTGGGTTCTGGATTAAATCACTATGTGTCATTCAACCAGAAGTTCAACTTATTACTGCACCTGATTCCATTTAAATTTTTTATGAGACACACAACTGGGGAAATTTGAAGCTGCTACTATAAGAGTAGAAGCCAAATACCTCCAGAGATTATTTTATGCAGCAGCATGCAACTCTGTACAATGAAAAATGCTATCAAAAACTATAAAAGTATGTTAATATATAAAATAACTTCAAATAGAAAAAAGTGGACTTTGACTAATGTACTCCCTTTTGGTTGTATGAATATATTTAAACGTATATAAATCTAAAAGCAAAAGAAAAGCGGTTTAAATAGTTTTATCTATACTTCCACATGAATACCTGTTAGTGTCTTGAAGGTCTTCACCCAATGAGTTTGGTATTTAAAAATTTTGGAAGTAAGTTTTGTTGTTGTTGCAGTAATTAAAAAAAAAAAAACACCTCACATAAGTGAACATAATAGGATCCTCAATAACTAATATCACACATCAACAATTACAGACTATAAAGAAATAAAATCATTCTTTTCTATATTTCTCCTTTGTTTTATTTTACTGATAACTTAATTCTGGTCCAGTTAGTTTTGATAGAACCAAAACAATTGCTGGAAGTACATGCTTGATGGATGGACTCGTGGTGCAAAATTAGTTTAAATCCTCACATGTAGAGCATTTTCCTTTCCTACCATCATGAGTACCATGCAGTAAATAAAGTGGCCCTGTTGTAGGAATGATAATGTTTAAATGTTTCTCATGCTCAGAATAAAGCGTGACTTTGTTGAGAACAACAGTGAAACCCTTATCCCACAAGCTAATGCACGGGTGTTTCACTCCTAGACAAGGAACTAATATCTACAAAACTGGTTCCTCTATTTTTCTTTAGTCATTGCTAAATTCTGGATATGTTGAGGTGATCAAGAACCCCTCTTTGCCTTAAAAATGGCCTTTAACATAAGTCAAATGTTCCTACTTATGACAAGTTGAAGATATCTAAGCAAGTTTGGCATTCCTGACTTTGGTGATTTGTAACATCCAAGAGAGTTCCACAGAAATTATGGAAAGATGTCTGTCTTCTGAGAAGCTGTCTTCACAGCTTCACAGCTTCACAGCTTCACATAGTCCTCAGTCTGACTGTAATTTTAGGGGCTCATTAAAATGTTTTAAACTTAAAAAATGTGTTAGGAAAAATAAGTTTTATTGAAAGAAACTGTTTTATGTAATTAATATACTTGTTTTATGCCATTGTACTTTAAAATATTAAAATTATGTTTTTATCGAGGAAGGAGTCTTACAAAGGCAGAAGTGCCTAGGATCCATGAAAGTCATGATGTTTTCCTGATCACTTTGATCTATAAACAATGGAAGAGAGGATAGAAAAACAATATTTTGTGTAATGGCATAATGTTTTTTAGATTCTGGACATTCCAAAAATTTTAGCCAATTTATCAATCATTCACTGATTGGGTACTAACTGCTTTCAAGCTGAAGTGAGATCTATAATGTGAATATATTCTAGCATGTTTCAATTGGAGGTCAAAACATTGTTTGCTGCATTCAAGAGAAAATTGCCATTCCACAGGACCCTGCTTCATCAGTCAGTTACTTACTCAAAGATACCACTAGTTTACTACTTCACTGCCTTCCAGGTTGGATGATCTGTGATGATATGATTCTACTGCAATGTATTGCTCAAATCTTTCATCTGAATGCAGCACCTGGTCCCTCTTCAATATTTTATGGGACAGAAAACTCATGAATAAAGCCAGAATAACTACCACTAGCAGATGCCAAATCCTTCCTAAGATGGTTATATGCACCTACATATGGATTTCTCCATGGAGTTTCCGGGCACTATCTTGCTGAAGGCAGAACCTTGAATTGGACATGACAAAACCCGATTCTTGCCTCATATCTCCACTATCCCCTCAGTTTTTTGACCTTCAATGACAGATTCACTCCATCTTGGATTCCATGTGTTTTTTTTTAAAAAAAGTAGCTGATTTCTGGGACCTTTTCTAAGTGTCAATAATACCATAAAACTATTATATTGTTTTCATCAGGTCTTTTTTTTTTTTTTTTCATCAGGTCTTTATATGTTATGTGCTTCCATTGCCTGGGTTCTGGACTACAACTCAATTGCTAGTATCTCCTACTGACAATGAGCCCTTGGAATTGTCCACGTGTGTGTGTGTGTGTATGTGTGTATGTGTGTGTGTGTGTGTGTATATATATAAAATAAACATCACTTCCAGGCTGTAGTATACCTGCCTACATTTTAGGAGGCTCCCTTATAATTGCTATATGTCAAGTTTCTATAGCTCATATCCATGGGATGGTTAGATATTACCCTAGTGCACCCTTAGTGCAATAAGAATTGCACTCTAAGTTAACTTGGCCTTAATCTGTGTAGCCTCATGGAGGTGAAGCTGCCTTTTGTGATTGGCTTTTTGACGACTGGATTTATGTGGAAAGATAGAAGAAATCAGGGGGGTGGTTTTAAGCTTTCTAATAATGAGGAAGGTTGTTAACTATTCATAGCATTTCCTTTGTGCTGGCTTGTAGGTGGCTACAATTTCTTACAAAACTGATGATCTATATCCAGATCTAGATATCTAGCAATGTGACATAAGGTCTTACATACTGCAAATGTGAATCATATTTTTACACTGCTTAAATGTAAATGAATTCCATTAAAGTTGTTTTTTTTAATTTTGAAAGGTACTCAGTGTAAGTTGATCTATTTGTATATGATTAGATCTATAATAAACTAAATAGTTACTGTTTTCTTTTTATTAAAAAAAAGTGGCTGAATCATAAAACATATACCCTAATGTACTAGCTGGGCCTTTCAGTACAAAATAGGAAAAATGGTAATGGATCATCCTTACCTTGTTCCCAATCTCAGGAAAAAACACTGACTCATAAAGTAGATTGTTGGCATCAGTATTCTATAGATCTATTTGTTAGGAATAAGGTTGAGCCAGTTCCCTTTCTAGTTTGCTGAGAGTTTTAATCATGAAAGATCATTCAATTTTATCAAGCTATTTTCTACATTAATAAAGTAATTATGATTTTCTCATTGCAATGTTTTGAATTGCATTGATTGCTTGTTATGCCCTGTTTCATATGGCATATCATACATAAACTGTCTATGCTATCATCTAAAGCCAGTCTTTGAAACTCTGCTTTCTCACCTAATTGACTTCTTTGTGGCAAAATTCCTTGAAGGTGTTGTCTAAATTCATGGTCTCTCATTTTTGCCTTCCTGTTTTCCAACATTTTCTATAGGAAGTCCTTAGCACAAAGAGAATTTGAAAGAATTGCACAGGGAAATCAAGTAGACCCACAATATAGATTCTACAATTAGTCTTTTATTGTTATTGTTTCCATTATCTATCTCTGTTAATCTCTCATTTATCTTTTATTTGAGGCATTTGAATTAAGTTGGAATCATCAGTACACATTACCAATAAATATTTTAGCATGTGTATCAGCAAAGTTTTCCCTTTTTATTCTCTGGAGGAGAAGATCTAAAATTGGTGTTCTTTATTTCTTGGGTGGCTGGGAAAATTGTCTGAAGTCATTCAGGTTTTGAGCTTTCTTTGTGGAAAAGTTTTCATTTACTGATTCAGTATTTTCAAATAGACCTAGGATTCTATTTCCATTTTCCATTTCTTCTTGGCTTTCAGTATATAACTTTAAAAATTATTTCATTTGAAATAAGTGGAGAGTCACAAGAGGTTGGAAGAAATAATAAAGATCCCAGTTACCCCCACTCAATTTCCCCCAATGATAATATATAACTGTATTCCAGTATTATAAACAAGAAATTAACAGTGATGCAATCTACTGATCTTATTCAGATTTCATCAGTTTTTACATGCACTCATTTGTGTGTGTGTCTGTGTGTGTATTTAGTTCTATACAATTTTATCACATGTGTATGTTCATGCAGCCACAACCACAGTGAAGACACAGAACAGTTCCATCAGCCCTCATCCTACCTTTTATGGAAACAGCGGTCTCCTTTCCTTCATCCCTAACCCCTGAGAAACACTAATCTGTCTTCCCTGTTATTTATTTTATCATGTCCAGAATGTTATATAAATGGAATCAAATAGTATATTATCTTTTGGGATTGGCTTTTTTTTAGTGACCAAAATTCCCTTGATACAGTTTGTTGGATGTATCTGTTACCTTTCTTGCTAAGTAATATTCAAAGGTATACGTGTAACACGTTTTGTTTAACCATTCACTCATTGAAAGACATTTAGGTTGCTTCTAGTTTGGGGTTACTAGGAGTAATGCTGCTGTATATATTTGTGTGCAGGTTTTTGCATGGTATAAGTTTTTCTTACTTGCATCATAATTTCCCCCCTTAATGGGTCACTACTAACAACAGAAATGCTCAAAGACTGAATTAAAATGCTTTAGATATTTGGTTTATTAAATCAATACTGATAATCTAGAGAGAATCATAGGGTAAGCTTACAAATTTAGGATAAGGTGGAAACAGACTATGTGGAAGACACGCACTCACCAATCTTGGGTAACACAATGGCTATATATCTTCTTTTTCTTATCTGTCTCTTTATAACAATCTTGGACCTACCCTTTATTTATCCATTTCACCACCCATACACAAATCTTGTAGTATATACAAAATGAGTCCTGATTATAAATATTCCCTCTCTCTACCTCTACCATTCCAGTCAACACCTCAATCAACTTTGTCTTTCAAGACTAGCACAATAGGATCTTAAAACATTTCATAGGAGTCCGTTTCTCCATAAACCTACCAGAGTTATCTTTGAACAGTGAAAGTTCCTTTTCAAAATCTGTTAGCTTCCAACCATACTTCACAATCTGGCCCCCACCTGCTTCTCAGACCTTTTTATTTTTATTTTTTTCCCTCAGAGTCAATCTCTTATCTGACCATTCCTCAAACATTGCCAGTGAATCCCAGAGATATTTCCTTTGCTGTTGTAATACTCAGACTGGAAAGCTCTCAGAACAGTTAGTTACAGGGATTTTCACCTCATTTAGTTGTGTGCTTACATATCTCTTCCTCAGAGGCCATTTTCTTAGCCATGTTATCGATAAGAGCCAAATTGAACCTTACCATCTGTCCATTCTCTATGCTTTTTCTATTAGAAGAAATAGAACTCAAAATAGAACTCATAAAACTCAAGATTTCCTAAACTTTCAGAAATATGAACACAGACATGTTATATATGTGTGTATATTATATATATAACATGTTATGTTTATATGTACATTATACATGTGTTCTATTTCTATATATGTGTGTATCTTGCTTTTCTGTCTGCAACTCTGATTTTATTTTCTCCTTTAAGAAATTCTGTTGAGATAGGAAAACCTAGATTACTGACTGATACATATCAGATGTTGACTAAAAATGGGTAAAATAGATGAATAAATGTGAACAGCAAACATAGGATGATCTTGGTCTTCATCATTCAGCCTTGACTTGTAGATTTATCCCACTATTTTGTCTCCTTATTAAATACACTGTGAAACAAAGTGCATATTAAGATCTTTATATGTCTGATGTTTTTCAAGTGTTGTAAAACAGAGGTGAAATGCACCAAAGCAAAGCAAACATTTATGCTGTGGAATTAGACACACATTACATAGTTTCTAAATCTCTCCTCTATTACTATTAGTTGTATTAAATAATATTGCAGTTTATAAAGTGTTTTTTTTTTTTGGTTCATTATCTTAACCTCAAATAATCCTGTGAGTTAAAAAAGTAAGTTTTTTTTTTATATCCTTTTTAAGAAACAGATTTGGGGAGATTAAGTGCACTATTTAGTCATGCCTAATTAGTGGCAAAACTAGGATTTGAATCCCAAATCCTGTATTCTTTCTAATATGCTGCATTGTCATTTCAAATTATGCTAGCATGTAGGAAATACAATTTATTTATTGGTGAATTTTAGCTCATTTATGCTTTAATTTTTTTCTAATAATTGTACTTAGCCAGGCTATTTTGAACTCCTATTGCTCACTGAACAAACGGATGTTTAATTATATACCCAGTTGATCCCATGATTTTTCATTAATTAATTCTTAATGATTATCAATCCTGTTCATGTGTAACTTCAACATTATATTTTGATTTAAAGCTCTTTTCTTGCCATCTTTCCAGAATTGCTTGACTTAATTGTAGCTTCGTGGAGAAACCTTCCCTGGGGTTGTAACAGCCAAGGTTGGGAGGGGAAAAAAAAATGTTATCTCTGTATCTGGTAGGGAAATTTTGCATCTTCTCAAATTAACTGTTAAACCTTCTCTGGTCATTTCTACTCCCTCTGGGTACAGATGGGCAAATGTTGCCTCTTTCATGGGGCACATTATTGTGTGCCTCTGAGACTCCTCTTTGACGCACTTTCCAAGAATGGGAGCTGTAGCTTGGTTATATTACCTTCTTGATTGACCTTACCTCATGTCAGAGAGGTTCCATTCTGCCAGACCTGAGCTTTGAAGGTCCTGCAGCCTCTTGGTGGATACTTGCCTAGTCACTTTCGTGTAAACTGGGACAAATTGTAGAAATATAGGACAATTCACTTACTCTAGGTCCATCTTACTCTACACCCCAGCAAAATCAGGCACTGTGTTGGTCAAGAGACTGAAAATATTTCAACCTAGTAAAAATAGGTGGTTCACATATCTCAATAAAGCTATTTTTGAACATTTAAATATCTTTGACATATAAAAATTGTATGTATTTAAGGTGTACAATTTAATGTTATATTTGTATACATTGTGAAAGGATCACCACAGTCAAGCTAATTAACATTTCCAACACCTCTACAAATACGCTCTTGTATAAAGCATTCCAGACTCCCCTATGGGGAAATGGCTTGCCTCCCCCAACTGGAAGCTCTTAGAATGCAGAGGTTTCTTTTACCCATTACAGGCATGATTCTGGGCTGCAATGCCCTGGTTAGGGAAAAATACCATAAATGATGAATACTATATAAATGATAGTTTTAAATATTGTGTTTTGACTTGAAACACAGATGATAAGCTTCCTTCTCAAATCACATGGAATTCAACTTGCTGGGATTTATGTTAAGAATGGAAAGATATAGGTAGATATAAACTCAGAACAATTGCATTTGAGGATAGGGAAGATGTACCCTGCATTAGTGGCAATTGATACAGTGGAAGATGTCAGAGATGAAAGAGCTGGCTGGAATGTTTTTACCTATTTAACAAAGGTGACAATGAATACAAAATCATACACTGAATCAGCTTGGGAAAGAAAGATAACTTCAGGGAGCTTTGATAGCTCAGAGAATCATAGTCAAAAATGTAAATTTTTTTGGTAGATAAAAATTGTAAAATTGCAATCTAGTCCTTTGCAGAGTCATAAATGGAGTTCATTTTATTTAGCGCTTTGTTGCCATAATTATTTTAAGGGTTCAATGGTTCACTCACACATCCATAATATAAATAATACAAAATCATACATGTACATTAATTTTTAAAGGTAGCATCTTTATTTATAATTCAAAAAATATGATATATACTGGTTCACAAACAGTGGTTTTTAGGACAATCTATAAAACATGTATTGCAAAAAATAAGACTACTATTTTTAGTTTCCAGTTTGCCTTCAAGAATTTTGCGATTTGAATAGACTGAGTAATAAAATAGAAACGAGATCCAAAGAGCCAATCAAAAAGGTAAATGTTTTGGAATTAGGGATGATCTGATCTCCTTAGTCGTTGTGATTTTAGGAGTAATAACATTAGAAAGATGTAGAACGTTTACTCCCAAATGATTAGAATCAATTAAATTTTCTGAGTTAATCTATACTTTTTCCCCCAGCTTTATTGAGATGTAATTGACATATAATAGTAAGTTTAAGATATACAATGTGTTGATTAGATACAATTATAAATGGCAAAATGATTACTACCATGCCGTGTGGGTGGCTCAGTCAGTTAAGCATCTAAGTTTTGATTTTGGCTCAGATCATGATCTTTGGGTAAGCAAGATTCAGCCCTGTGTGGCACTCCAAGCTTGGTGGGCAGTCTGCTCGGATTTCTCTCTCTCTTTCTTCCTCTGCCCCTCCTGCCCCCTCTCTCAAATAATTAAATCTAAAAAAATAAGGATTACTACCATAGTTTAGCATAAGCTAATCCCTCTATCACATCTCATAATTACCATTTTTTTTTTTGTACTAGGGAAAACATCTTAGATCTAATCTTTTAAGATTTCCGGTATATAATGTAGTGTTATTAAGTATAATCACTATGCTGTACATTAGATCTCCAGAACTTTTTATCTTACTAATGGAAGTTTTTACCCTTTGACCAGCATCTCCTCATTTCCTCAACCCTCAAATCCCCTGTTAACCACTATTCTGCTATTTTTATAAGTTCAGATTTTTTAAGATTCCACCTATAAATGATCTCCTACAGTCTTTTACCGTATGACTTTACTTAGTGTGCCCTCAAGATTCATCCATGTTGTCCCAAATGGCAGGATTTTCTTCCTATTTTGTGGCTGAGTAATATTCCAGTGTGCGTGTTGTGTGTGTGTGTGTGTGTGTACCACATATACATATTATACATCTTAAACTATACTTCCATTGACAGACACAGATTGTTTCCATATCCTGGCTATTGTCATTAATGCTTCAAAGAACATGGATGCAGATATTTATTTTCTACCCTCTTTTCACTTCCTTTGGATATACACCTAGAAGTGGGATAGCAGGGTCATATAGTAGTTTTATTTTAATTTTTAAAAGAAATTCCATACTATTTCCTATTGTGGCTGTACCAGTTTACATTCCTTGTGATAATCTATAAGGGTTCTCTTTTCCCCCTTGTCCACATTATCTCTTGTCTTCTTGAGCATAGCCATTTTAACAGTTGTGAGATGATATCTCATTGGTTTTGATTTGCATTTTTCTGATGATTAGGGACATTGAACATCTTTTCAAGTACTTGTTGACCATCTGTATATCTTCTTTGGAAAAATTCCCTGCCAATTTTTAAATTTGTTGTTGCTTTGTTGTTTTGTTTCAGTTGTATAAGTTCTTTATATATTTTGAGTATCAAATAAATGTTTTGCAAATATTTTCTTCCATTCATAGGTTGCTTTTTCATTTTGTTGATTCGCAATCCCACAGGTTGATATTTGCTTTTGTTGCTTGTACTTTGGTGTCCTATCTAAAAAAAAAAAAAAAATCATTGCCAAGATCAATGTCAAGGAGCTTTTTCCCTGCTTTCTTTTAAGAGTTTCATGGATTCAGGTTTTATGTTTATGTCTCAAATTCATTTTGAATTAATTTATGTGAGGGTGAAAGATAAGGATCTAATTTCATTTTTCTGTAGTTTTCCCAACATTGTTTATTGAAGAGTGCCCTTTCCCCACTGAGTATTCTTGGCTCTCTGGTCAAATATTATTTGACTGTATATGTGATATTTTATTTCTGAGCTATTGATTCTCTCCCATTTGCCTGTGTCTGCTTTTTATGCTAGTACCATACTATTTTGATTACTGTAACTTTGTAGCTTGAAATGAGGAAGTGCGATCCCCCAGCATTATTTTTCCTTCTTATGATTGCTTTGGCTAACCAGGATCCTTGCATTTTCATACCAGTCTTAGGACTGTTTTTTCTATTTCTGTGGAAAAAATGCCACTGGATTTTGATAGAGGTTGCACTGAATCTATGGATCACTTTGGGTAGCATGCACATTTTGAAAATATTCTTCTTATCCATGAACATGAGAAATCTTGGAATTTACTTATGTCATCTTCAATTTCTTTCCTCAGATTATCCAGTTTTTAGTGTACAGATGTTTCATCTCCTTGGTTAACTTTATTCCTAAGTATTATTTTAACACCATTGTAAATGGGGCTGTTTATTTCTTTTTTAGATGTTTTTCACTGTATAGAAACACAACTAATTTTGTCTATTGGTTTTGTATCCTGCAACTTTACTGAATTAGTTTATCAGTTCTTAAATTTTTAGTGAAATTTTTAAGATTTTCTAGGTATAAGTTTATGTATTCTGAAAAAAAGACAATTTTACTTCTTCCAATGTGGACGCCTTGTAATTTTTTCTTGCTTGATTGCTATAGCTATAACTTCTAGTATTATGTTGAATAGGAGTGGTAAGAGTGGGCACACCAGTCTTTTTCCTGATTTTAAAGGAAAAGCTTTCAACCTTTCACCATTGAGTATGATGTTAGTGATGGGCTAGTCCTATATGGCCTTTATTATGTTGATATTGATTCCTTCTATACCTAATCTGTTGCGAATTCTTATCATGAAAGGATGTTGAATTTTGTTAAATGCTTTTCTACATTTATTGTTTATTACATGATTTTTGCCTTTTCTATTATGGCATGTCATATTCAATTGGCATATGTTGAATCATCCTTGTATCCTAGGAATAAATTCCAGGAATATAATCTTGTCAATAGGTTAGTAAATTCAGTTTGCTAATATTTTGTTGCGTTTTTGCATTTATATTCATAAGGGATATTGACCCATAGTTTTCTTTTACTGTAGTGTTTAGTGGTACCAGATGCCAAATGCATGGATAGGTAGTGGTTCCAGATTTAGGGATGCATTATGTCTCTTTGGTTCAGGTTCCTGGGGTTCACAGCATTGGCCACTGTGTGATCCTTGGAGAGCACTATGGGGGTGTCCACATTGGATACAAGGGCTGTTGGGTTTCAGCAGGGACACTGGCTAGGGACAGGGGCAGAAAACATCAGTGGCCAGAGTCCTTGGTGTGCACATGCTCAGCTGTAGAAGTCAGCTGCAGTTATCTGTAGTGGCAGGAGTCAATTATAGACACATGCATAGTGGCGAGATTAGGTAGGTGGAAAGGGCTGGCACCAACTACAGGTACATTGGCAGCTGCAGAAGCATGCAGTGCACAGCCAGAGGAGCTAGCTGCAGGTGAGTGTACTGGTGCAGGCCAGTAACAGAAAACAGGGCCTGATCTGGTTCCACAGGCAGCAGTGGGGGCCCTGTCAGCATGCTCTCTGATGGCTGCACAGTCTCCCTCAGGCATATACACAGTACTGGAGGCCAGTGAAAGGCATCAGACTGGTAATGTGCAAGTACATAGCTGGAGGGGCTAGCCTCAAGCATAGGCATGGAGTTGGGGTTGACTCATGGGGATCAGGTCATCTTGCACTGTGTGGCTGCAGAGGCTTAGGCTGACTTCAAATTCTCTTCAGGGGCTCTGGTCCTTTGTGGGCCCAAAGAGCTGGGAAGACTCCGGCGGGTAACATCAATGAACATGAATACATGTGAAGTAAAAAGTAAAAACTGGTGAAATTTTCAGGACTTGCGGAAGTGCTGACCTTTAGTTTATTCAGTGGTGAAAGCTGCTGTATTGTCTGCAGAGCAGGTTACTGTGAATTGCAGTGGCTCCTGCTGCATGGATGCCATTGATAGTACCTGCTTTTCTTCCTTTTTTTTTTTTTTTCTCCCCCTAGCCATCTCTGTATGTCTTGGGTTTGCTGGTATGGGAGAGATAAAAGTGAAATGAGACTCTCATGATGCCCCCAAAGCCTGGGGAAGCTGGTTGCTCACTCTGCTCTTTCTTTCCCAGCAAAGGAACTTCTCTAGTTGGGGAGTTCCTTTGGCACAGCTCAATGCTGGCTTGGGGGATGGAATGATAGGTAAAATGAAGCTGTTTCCCTTTTTATGAAGTTATGCTCAGATTTTTTTTTTTTGTTCCATTTGTTGTTGAAATTTCTTGTATACTTCAGAGCTCTCCCAGAGCTATTTTTGTTTGTGGATAGCTGTCTAATTGTTGATCTCTGGGGAAGACAGACTGAGGTCTTCTGCACCACTGTTTTGGTGATACCACTATCCTATCATCTTTCCTTTTTTATTTCAGCTCCTATACTGTTTCTAGAGAGAATCATCATAATTTAAAAAAAAGTCTATGAAAATTGAGGCCTCTTTATCTATAATTCTTCCTCATTTCTTTCTCTCTCTCTCCTACCTCCCCCTCACCCATTCCTTTCCATTCCCATCCCTTTCTTTCTCCCTTCCTTCCAATTCAATGAGAACAGGAATCTTGTCTGCATTCTTCACTGCTATATTACATGCAAGCAACACATAGTGAGGTAATTCACAATGTTTATCATAATTGATGAATATGTATCATTTATGGATATATGGAAATATATTCCTTTAGTATATACCTTTCAAATCCCCACTGATGCTCATAATAAATTCTTAACTCACTGAAGATGATTTGACCTCAGTATTGCAAATATATTGCCTTATATCGTCTTCTGGAATTGTTAGTCAAGATTTAATGTTTAGGTCTGTGATCTACACCAACTTAACATTTGTGTATGGAGTGACTGGTTGACATTCTTTTTCTTCTCCCTATGAATATCTATTTTTTGTCGTGCCAAAATAGTTTCCTTTGCCCACAAAATTAACTTGTTACTTAGTTGAAAATTAGTTAAATGTGCGTTGAAATCACGTGGTTCAAGGCCTCTATCATAGCTCTTGTTTATCAAGATTTACTTGAGATTTTTGTGTTCCTATTTAAAATTTAGTATCAGCTTTTCAATTTCTTTAAAGTATTCTGATGTGATTTTGACTGGAATTACGTTGAATCTAGTATAACCAAATTTGGGGAGAATGGATATTTTAATAATTTCTGATCTTCCAACACATGATTGTGTTAGATCTTTTTCTTAAGTTTTTAAAAAAGGGCAACCCCGGTGGCTCAGCGGTTTAGCGCCACCTTCAGCCCAGGGCGTGATCTTGGGGTCCAGGGATCCAGTCCCATGTCGGGCTTCCTGCATAGAGCCTGCTTCTCCCTCTGCCTTTGTCTCTGCCTCTCTCTCTTTCTGTGTCTCTCGTGAATAAATAAATAAGATCTTTTAAAAAAAATAAGTTTTAAAAGAATTTCTCATATTAAGATTTTGTACTCATTTCTAGTTATTAGATATTATTTTATAATTTTATAAGTGATACTGCTTCTATTTCATTTCCATTAGTTTCAGCCAATATATAGAAAAAAATGATTTTTTCTGCATGTCAACCTAATTATTTCTAGCATATTTTTTATAGATTGAGTAAGATGTTTTGCACAACATCTTCTGCAGATAAAAACAGTGCTACTTTTTC
Organism: Canis lupus familiaris; assembly: GCF_011100685.1. NCBI lineage: Eukaryota > Metazoa > Chordata > Mammalia > Carnivora > Canidae > Canis > Canis lupus. Next base: position 47,537,919 of record NC_049232.1, read on the forward strand.
CTTTCTAATATTTATGCCTTTCTTTTAAGTATCTTCTAGCATAATGTTAAATAGAATTAAGTAACTGATATTCTTCACTTGTTTTCGACCTTGGGAAAATATGTAGTGTTTCAGCATTAAGTGAATATTACTTATTAGTGTTTTGTTGCTGACATACATCGATTGAGGAGATTATCTTATATCTGAGTGTGCTGAGAATATTTTCTTTAAAACCATGAATGAGCATTGAAATTTCAAGAGCTTTTTATGTATCTGTTGAGGTATTTTTTTTTTTTTTTTTTTTTTTACTCAGCTAATGCCATCAATTATTTTGTTTGCTTTTCATATGTTAAACTAACTTGTATTCTCGAGATGGGATACAACTGATAATGGTGTAATATATTTTTATCTATTATTTGGTTAAATTTGTAAATATTTTATTTTTATGTTTATACTCAAAAGAGATATTAGTCTCTAATTTTTTTCTTTTAATGTCTTCATAATATTTTAATAAGAGTCTTATACTTGTCTGACAGAACAGATTGAATAGTGATCTCTATTTCCTGAAAATATTTAAAACCGGTATTTTATTTTATTTTAGTTTCAAAGATTGTATTTATTCATGAGAGACACAGAGAGAGAGAGAGGCAGAGACACAGGCAGAGGGAAAAGCAGGCTCCATGCAGGGAGCCCAATGTGGGACTCGATCCCGGGTCTCCAGGATCACATCCAGGACCACATCCTGGGCTGAAGGCAGGTGTTAAACCACTAAGCCACCCAGGGATCCCCTAAAACTGGTATTTTAAATTAAATGTTTGACTTATACTACTTCAAACCTTATATTTAATAGCATCTAACATATCCTTTTATCATCTCCAAATAGAATTGTTTGGGGCCTGTGGAAAATGTTTTTTCCCTATGCCACTCCTCTTACTTCATTCTATTTTGGAAATATCAGTAATAGGATATACTTTACCATAAACTAATCCCAATTTTGGCTTTCGTAAACCCTAATAACCTTGGTAGCCCTTTCTACTGTAGGATACAAGGGGATATCTTATGCATTTCCTTTCTTCCCTCTTTCGTTTAGCACCTGATACGTGATCCAAACATGGTGAATTAGATACTTATATCCTGTTCTTTGGTTTTGAAAGAGGTGGAACAAAAGGCCCGAGTCAGATTGTGATTTTAACTATGGCTATAGCTGGATAGAGTCCACATGTGCAATGAAGAGTACTGAGAATATGTAGTATCTGACATGTTGTCAGGAGCTGCTGGTGGTGATGGTGATGGTGCCAGCAGTAGCAGCACAGTGGGATTACTTTCTGCTAGCAGATTGATTGTGACTAGCTCTATTTGGATCTCAACACAACCTGATTTTCTAGATTTCCTCTGAATTCTTTATTCTACTAGGGTCCTTTCAATAACTTTCTGTTGGCAGGATCAATTTCTGTTCTTTGTAACCAAAATCATCTGCTAGTATTCCTAACATAGCATATAGAATTTGCCCTTTATATAGCAGATATCATGTATTTACTACACTTCCAGAGAAGATTGAGTACCAGTTTGCTCCAGTTACACATAACTATCATACATTTGTTTGTGGCCTACTGTTACTTTTCAATTCTAATATAATTTCTTTTTGCCTGAAATAGGAATTATATATATAAAATATATTAGCTAAGGGAGAGCTGCCATTAGCTCTTTATGTTAAAAAAAAATCTACAAATGTTTATTTTTTTACCCAAAATAAAAAGAAAAAAAGCTATCATGGAATTAATTCTTATAGATTTCAAGGGTATTTGGAGTGAGATGTTTTTCCTCTGAAAGAAAATGATAAATGGAATTGCATACAACACTTATGAAAGTAAAAGACTTCAATGAGATTTTACATTGATAGAGTGCCTTAGGGTGTCAACTTCCAAAGGTAAAGTCTAGGGTCAGGAATTGATCCTTGGGGAAGCCAATCTTTAAAGTTTTATAAAGGTCAAAGCATTTCACCTCAAAGTTGTTTCTTAATGGCTATTCTGGATCGTTGTATAATCAATTTGATTGATTGTGCCATTTGAGTCACCTAAAAGGAAAAAAAAAGCCTGCCAAAAATTGGTCAATATGTTGGCTACTTGTAGAAACAACCTAAGAAAAGAAAATGTCTTTTTATGTTGAACTCCATGTAAAATTTTGTTTTATAATGGAAAATACTTGGAGTCTGTAGCAATCACCTAATAATATTTTAAATGTCAACATATTTAAACACATATATCTGCAGACATAAACACTCACACAAAAACTTTCTGTTTGTCTTTCTAATGCCTATTTTTGGACATCTTTTGCCCCCCAGAATTGATATTTATAATGATGGACAGGTTAAGCATATTATTGTATAACAGCCCATGAAATACTGGGTTTAAGGCAATGATAACAATAACATCAGAATACATTTCTCCCTTTAGCTCCCTAGTTTTGGGATGACATTAAATCAACTAGTATCTCCCTAATTATTATAAGATGAAATACAACAAAATTACAATAGCAGAAAACAATGTTATCTGAAAGCCAATGATTGTTTTTCTTACTTCAACTTTTATTCTTAACTATCAGAGAAAGTTAATTATGTGCTTGTTATGAGCCAACTACTTAGTAATTATATAAACTTGAACAAATCGGTTAGTATCTCTGAATCTCAGATTCTTTGATTTCCAGCAGGTAACTTTATCTGTAGCACTGGGTCATACCAGCACCTCCTACGATGGCCGTGAAATTTAAATGGGATAATGTAAATAAAGCACTTAGCATCATGGCTGCCGTACAGTGATGCTCAAAGAATTTAGTGATAATGACTACTTTCAATGGCCCTATTGACCATAAAATATCTGACTGACATCGATTAGAACTCTTACCTAAGTAGAAGAGGAGAGTGCCATTCTCATAAATCCAGGACAGCCAGGTTTTCCTCCAGTGTTGGAGAAGATTCCTGTTTTCCTTCAGAAGCACCAAAGAAGTGCTTGAATTAAATTTAAGAACCATGAAGTATGAAAAATATGCGCCAGACATTAAAATCACACTCAGAGGAGCTAAGTACCTATGATGAAATTGACATGAGGATGCTGAAACCCAGTGGAAAGAAAAATGGATTCATATCTTTCATCTCGCACTGTTTCTAAGTCATAGCTCATGAAAGGAAATGGCAAGTAGAATTCTCCAGTCTTTTAAAATTATTTCACCTCTCCTCCCTGCTCCCCAGTTTTCTTTCTGTCTTTAGTTCTTCTCTTGAGGAAGTCCTTCTCCCTCCCCCACTCACTCACTCTGTCTCAAATAAATAAATTTTTAAAAACCGTAAAACTAAAAATAAATTAACTATAACTTTGAATTTCAGCTCTGATATTTATAATTTAAAGCCATACAGAAATTTGTTCTTCTGTGTCACACTCATTTCACTTAGTATCCTGTTATCTGAGTCCATCCATGTTGTCACCCTTGGTAGGATTTCCTTCTTTTTAAAGGTTGAATAATATTTTATTGTCCGTGTACAAATGTCTTTATTGATTCATTGGACACTTGGGTTGTTTCCACATCTTGGCTATTACAATGAATGCTGCAATTAACATGGAGATGCAGCTATGTTTTCAAGATCCTGGTATCAATTTCTTTGGCTTTATACCCAGAAGTGGAATTGTTGGTTCATGTAGTATTTCTATTTTTAAGTTTTTGAGAAACTACCATACTGTTTTCCATAGTAGATGCACTAATGATACCACTTATATGAGCAATCTAAAATAGTCACAGAAGCAGGAAGTATAATGGTGGTTGCCAGGAGAAGGGGGAAGGTGGGGGTTGTTAGTGAGGAGGTAAAAAGTTTCAATTCTACAAGATAAATAAGTCTTAGATCTACTATACAGCATAGTGCCTATAGTTAATGATATTATATATTTAAACATTTGCTAAGACAGCACTATACACACTGGCTGGCTTTATCTGTGGTTACTCAAATTTGTCTTTTTATATTTTACATACCCTTGGTTTTGAATGCTTTTCTTCATCTACCTACCTAATGTTTTCTTTGTCTTTCAGGATTTAACCAAAATGATATTTTTCTCTTAGAATATCTTCTATAACTATCTCTCTGACCTATGACAGAATGAGATGTTTTATTCTTTGATTGTTTATGGCATCATGTATTATCCTGTTTTTTAAAGACCTTGTTCACTAGAAACCTGTCTGTTGTACTAGGCCTACCTTCTTATCTTTCCTCGATTTGTTGTCTAAAACCAATCTTTTGTACTCAATCATATGGCCCCATCAATTATTTAGCCTGCTTGTGCTGTGGGAAGAGTATAATAACAGGAAAGACAGTAGAGGTAAAGAATCCCAATGTATACCAATACCTACAATCTTTGACCTCAGAAGTAAAGAAATACAAATAAATCACTTCTTAAACCCCAGGATTTCATAGAAAACATATGGGTAACATAAAAGAATTTCACTGCAAAGGATGGCTGTTTTGAATTTTCATGCCTATATCAAGATTAATAGCCAATTTCGTACACTCATAGGGCACCAAAAAGCAGCACACTCTGCTGGTGGGGAGAGAATCTCTGTCTTTGACATCCATGTGTCATGCATAGCATACCTAGTATTCATGCAGAACTTGTTGAAAAACAAACAACAAACTTAAGTTTAACAAAGGCCTATTTTTTAGTTGAAAAGATTTTAAAAGGGTAGTGGTTCCTTCCAGAATGTTTAGAATTTACCTTTGAGGAAAATAAATAGAAAATCATGTACATGAGAGGGAGAAAAACCCATGAGAGGTAAATCATAAATCAGTGAATGAGCCCAGTGATTAAATGGAAGTAAAGAAGGATTTTAGTGTTTTTGGACAAATTTTGAGACTTTGAAGATTTAACCAAGTTAAGAATATCAAGACAGCATAGGTGCCATCAGAGAGAGAAATTGGTAACTTCTCTAGCTTACCTGATGATTGAAAAGTAATTAAGAGAATAAAATGCTGGGTGATAACCCATGTAAAATTCTGCATTCTAGTGTATACAGCTGCAGTTTAACAAGAGGCTATACTTAAAGGGCCTGTGTCTGTCTGACCAGGAGTTTTGTTAGGGCTTTGGATTTTCTGGGGATGGGCAGAAAGCATATCATCAAAATCAGCCAGGAACTAGGGCAGGGTCTCCAGGTCAGTACTAGAGATGCAGAATTGTGCCATTTCCCAGGGCAGACTCAAATATGTAGAAATACAGTCCTTAGATCCAGAGTAAAGGGAAATACAGCATAGGAAATGCAGTCAGGAAGTAGAGATGGACAGAGACAAACATATCAGAATATAAGTTCTTACTGAGACAAGGAAAGCATAAGGCAAATTTGTATAAAAATTCAACAACATGGTCATTTGGGAGATAAAATGGACTTCTTCAAATCTTTGAAGAACATGAATGGAGTAATTTGAGGAATAATAGAAACTGTAAGTTTAGATACAGATAATAAAGTTCGAAAATTGTGTGACATGGTTTGTTTGAAGGAAAAATTATGAGGAGAAAGGAAAATGTCATAGAGGATGTTTTCAGGCTGTGAAACAAGAATAGTTTTGGGGGATTGGCAGAGGAGGATTAGCTGTAAGGGACCTGACCTAAACCCCACTTTCATAGATGCATCTCTTGGTTTGAAGCAGAAAGACAAGGACTTTAAAGAATAAGTTACATTTGGACAGTGTCCAGTGGAGTGTTGTTTGTGGAAATGCTGATACAGATACATGAACTATAAACAGAGGCCTTTGGTTCACTCTATGACTCATTTGACCATTCTTCATTTGAGGTTCATAATTTTTAGTTGCTCTCTCTCCTACTCCTTCTCTCCCCTACCTCCCAGTCCTATACTACTTTTCATTTTCTTGCCTTTATATGTTTACTTTTATTTTTTACTAAGTATAAATTTTTAATGAAATCACAAGTGTTTGTCACTAGTAGAATGGGTCCTACTGGTAAAGAAGGGCTAGAGATAGTTCCTCAGCCACTTAGGGGGAGGCACATTCGATTCTCCAATACTAGCATGTTCTACACAATGGAGTATTTGTCCAGTCTATTATCCTACCTTAGGCTGGATATCTTTTTGGAAGGTTAAAGGTTGCTGAATGGAAATGGATGACCAAAACTGAATTCTAAGATCTGATGGAAGGAGAACAAATTTGTAAGTCTTTATAAAATTAAGAAAGATCACATATTTGAAAAATATTTGATACAGGCTGACTAAATGAACTCTTTTAAATGAACTATGAATTTAAGAAGGAATACTTTTGAGAAATTCTAATTGGAAGTTGTCTGAGGATAGCATGCAGTTGAAGACGGTTTAGGATCCAGGTAACATGTGTAAGAACTCTGTGAGATGTAATGAATCCAAACCATAAGAAAGCTTTTATGGTCCAGTCTGAATCAAGGGTTAGTTTGTGGGGATGATACGGAGATAGGAAGAGAGTTTTGAAATGACTGAGGAAGGCCTGTGGAGGAAAATAAAGCTATTGGAAAGTCAGAGAATACAAGTGGGATATGCAACATGGATTGTTTGAAAGGAATCGATTTCCAGATTCTTCACTTTCATTATAGTGTTTTATAAAACTCCCTTAGAACTTTCCTGAATTCACACTAGCCCTTTTGTACTTTAAACCATAAGGGGACAACCCTCGCCCTGCCTTACCTAACCCAAATCTTACAATATTGCATTGCCTGAGTTGTAAAATCCTCCTGGTGACAAGAGGATAACGTGCAAACAGCAGCACTGATTTGAAGGAAGCTTCCCTTAATGATTTTTCAAGCCATTCTAAATCATAGAGCTTATTGATTATGCTTGTTTATGCATTTTCCTTTAAGGGTAAAACTTGTCCCTTATTGCAATGTACTGAATTCTCAACAACAGAAATTGTAAAGGCTATTGGCCCTCATGCTTTTAAACCAGTAGTTCTTCGGTGCCTGGGTAGTTCAGTCAATTAAGCATCGCCTTTGGCTCAGGTCATGGCCCCAGGGTCCTGGGATTGAGTCCCACACCTGGCTCCCTGCTCAGTGGGATGTCCCTCTGCCCCTCCCCACTGCTCCTGCACTCGCTTGCTCTCTCTCTCTCAAATAAATAAAATTGTGGGAAAAAAATAAACCAGTAGTTCTCCCCAGGTATCATTTGGCAAAATAAAACCAGTGATGTTGCTCCCCAGGTATCATTAGGCAATATCTAGAGACACTTTTTGTTGTCATAAATGTGTGTATTGGTGCTACTGGCATCTAATAGGTAGAGGTCAGGGATGCTGCTGAACATATTACAAATGCACAGAAACTCTATCCTCCTCCAATATCAGTAGTTTGGAGTTTGGGAAACATATTTTAAATATAAGTGGAATACTTTTTTCAAATACTGTATTTTTCAAAGTGCAATAGATAAAACCCTCAGGTAATTAAGCTTATTGTTCCAGTGACTGTCATTTCTCATATATTATAGAATATTTAATATATTTTATTTAGTATTTTATTTTTATTAAAGATTTTATTTATTTATTTATTTATTTATTTATTTATTTATTTATTTGAGACAGAATGAGAGAGAGAGAGAGAGAGAGAGAGAGAGAGAGAGGTGGGGGAAAGGGCAGAGGGAGAGAGAAAAGCATACTCCCTGATGAGCAGGGAGCCTATGCAGAGCTTGATCCCAGGATCCTGGGATCATAACCTGAGCCAAAGGCAGATGCTTAACTGGCTGAGCCACCCAGGTGTCCCAATTTAGTATTTTAGAAACAAACTTCTTTGACTTAAGGTAAAAAGGTATAGATATTTAAAGATCTGATGAGAATGAAAATGTCTTTCTCTATGCCCAGAATAATAATTTTTCCTTAGCTCATGGCTCACTTTGTCATCTCCATCAACAGTTTGTTAAAATATTTCCTTTAATAAGGTCTTCTCCAACCATTCTATTTGAAATTATAATCTATCCACACATCCATATACTCCTATAGCCCTTTTCTGCTTTAGTTTTCCCCGACACCACCACATAGGATAATGTATGTTTTACTTCATTATTTTGAAGTGAAAAAATAATACTCCCTCCTCCTAATTGAACATCAGTCCTGTTTCATTCAAGGCTGCATTCCCCACAACTAAAAAATATATTGAAAAAAGTAGGCGCTTAGTAAACATTTGTAAAATGAAAAAATTCCATTGCAATGGGGAGAAAGATTTGAAAAGATTCTAGGGAACTATAAAATTGGACATAGGGAGCATACAGAGAAAACCCATGAACTTTTTCCTTCTGGACACCCAGGGGGTATGGCTGAGATGGGCAGCCTGGGTGGCTCAGTGGTTTACTGCTGTTTAGTGTTTAGTCTTCAGCCCAGGGCCTGATCCTGGGGACCTGGGATCAAGTCCCACATCGGGCTCCCTGTGTGGAGCCTGCTTCTCCCTCTACCTGTGTCTCTGCCTCTCTCTGTCTCTGTCTCTCTCTGTCTCTCTGTCTCTCTCTCTCTCATGAATAAATAAATAAAATCTTTAAAAAAATAGCCAAGAGATGCCTTTAGGAACTCCAGACTATCCAGAGAAATAACAACTGCCCAAATCTGAATAGTGAGCAACTCATAACCTAGCAAAGAGGAACAGACAGGATGGTTTTTAACAACTTAATTGAAATATGAGAATCATGGGGAAGTGAGTATTCTGAGTAGAGGCATCACTGCCAACACGTGCCAGTCATGCTGAATGTTCTGGGATGTGTGACCTGCCACAGAACAAAGGCAAGAGGCATGAGAAGTGAGTTAAAAGCACCCTTTAGACTTAGGAATCATCAACATCCCAGCTGGAGTTTTTGAAAATTTTCTCTGCTAATAAAAAAACTCCAAGGAGTGCTCTTATATTTTTGAATGAAATGCCCAAAGCAGACAAACTAAGTCAGGAGGAAAAGCCTGTGGTTTGTAAATGCCCATAGAGTGTCTGTGGCATTTGGTGTTTGTTCAGTAGGATAGTGAAAGTTTCATAAAAGTAGATTATAAAGAATTAACTTGAAATTGTATTGCTGTTATTTTCCTTTCATCTCATTCTTCTTGTTGCTTGCTTTTTTTTTTTTCTTCATACAGACATGCATAGTTCAGACACATTTTGTACCCAACTGTTAGTATCACCAGGAAGACTTTATCAGGAAGATCTTTCATTGAGTGTAACTGAGGGCAAAAAGGGGGTATTTGTGGAGTCGTTAGAAAGATATTCCTTATGGCCTTAATAACTGGATTACTGGCTTCAGTGAATAGGGATCACATGAATACTTTTACCAGAAAAACACACAGTAGGAGTTTCAGTACCATCAAATAGTCTTATTTAGACCAACACCTTGCTTCTATGCATGGAATATCCTAGCCATAGATTGGAAGGCTAGTCTCTCAAAAGTACATTTCAGAAAGAATATATATTTGTAAAGAAAACTATCAAGATTTGATTGAGTGTCCATTAAACTGGCTAGAATTTCTTCATACATGTGAATAGAAGTTGAAGGCATTACTAACTCAAGGAAACCAGGGAATTTGAGAGACAGCTGAGACTAGTTAAAATATATGAAATAATGGGGAAAAAAAGGTTTTAAATTTATGATAATAAAATAAGAGAAATTCTTATTCAGAGCTTGAAACATTGTAATTAAATCTGTTTATTGGGATTATATAGTAGTTCCATGTATTTTTAAGTATCAGAAAACTTTGGTGGTTAAATGGATGAAGAAGCTAAAATGAACAGAAGAGTAAGAAATGCTTAAATTTTGAATGGCTGTGAACAGACAACTTCTGCTTTAGTTTATGTTGTTAAAGGGCTAACAGTACTCTGATGCCCTTGGTAAAAACAAGAAAAAAAAAACGGGAACAAAATGAATTTTTCTGTGTGTCTAATGAAGAACAGTGACTTAAGGAAGCTTTGATGAACTGAATTCCAGATAAAGCAAAACCCTTCATAAGATGGCATAGAATTCGCAGTATTGTTTCTGGAAATGAGCAGAGGGAGGAATGGGTTGCCAGAGGCAGAGAATTGAGAGGGAAAAGACAGTATACTTGAGTATTGTATGACATAAGTTAGATGGATAGTATATAACCCTGAAGATCCCTAAATGCAAAAGTAAATCACTAGGATTAAAAGTTTTCATACATCTTTCACTTCTACTTGTGCAAAGCAGGAATGGAAGGAGTTAGAGAATGGAGAGAAATAATATGTTCTAAAGCTTTCTTATGATACTCGGATTCTGGGGCCATGTGTAAGTTAAAGCATGTTATCAAAGCATATCCAGTTAAAATTACATGAAATTATAGCCTCAATTGCTCCTAGTTAAAATAATGCCAAGTCCAACACAAAACACAGGAAATTTTGGATTGAATTAATTACAGATGAACTCAGCCTACTATTTTTAAAAGATTTTATTTATTTATTCATGAAAGACACACAGATAGAGGCAGAGACATAGGCATAGGGAGAAGCAGACTCCCTGTGAGGAGCCCAATGCAGGACTTGATCCCAGGATCAAGTTCTAGGACCCTGGGATCAAGCCCTGAGCTGAAGCCAGATGCTGGACCGCTGAGCCACCCAGGTGTCCCTGAACTCAGTCTAATTAATGCTGATTCAGACCTCACTCAATTTGATGGAAGGAAGAAGCTGAACAATCAGCCTCTCACCCTGTCTCAAGAGGAAAGGGCATGGTTATGTCCTGTAATAAAATAACATAATATTATTATACTTCTTTCTCTACCATTTTAAACAACGTATAGAATAATCTTTAAAAAGTAAATAAATAGGAAACTATGACCCCAAATCAAGAGAAGACACAATTATTAAGAAGTATATGTTGATAATCAGTTATTGGATCTAATATACAAGTACCTTTAAAAGAAATATTTCAACTATGTTTTAAAAATTAGGGAAAAATTTAAGTAAAAAATCATGAATATCATGTAAAGAAATGAAAACTAAAATAGAATGAAGTACAGATTCTATAACTGAATAAGACAATCTCTGATAGCAAAAATGCATAGGATGGGTTTAAGAACAATTTGGTGACCAAAGAAGGAAAGATAATTGAACTTGAAGGCTAGTCAATAGAAATTTTTAAAACTTCAGAAGAGAGAGAAAAAAGTAGGTTGGGGAAAAAATAGGAAAAGAAAAAGAAAGAAAAAAATGAAAAGAAAAAGAAGAGAAGAAAATAGAAAAGGAAAGAAAAAGGAGGAAAGAATATGAAAAAAATCAACAGGGTGTCAGTGATTTGTGGGATAATTGCAAGCAGCCTAACATAAATGCTAATGCAGTCTCAGAATTAGAGGTGTGAGAGAGAATAGAGTGCATTTATTTATTTATTTATTTATTTAAAAAGAGTTAGCAAGGGAAGGGGCAGAGGTGAAGGAGAGGGACAACAGACTCTCCACTATGCACAGAGGATCTTGAAGTATCATGACCTAAGCCAAAACCAAGAGTCTTACACTTAACCGACTGAGCTACCCAGATATCCCAGTATAAGTTTTTAAAAAAAATTTTCTTCTTCAATTTTAAGGAAAATCATCAGTCTATTGATTCAAGAACTTGACACACACCAAACAGGTGAAATGGCCAGCATAATCAAACTGTTGAAAACCAAGAGTCAAGATAGAATACAAAAACGAAACAAACAAAAATACCAATGACTGCAAGAGACATACAGATGAACAACAATAAGAAATACAAGTCACTTCTCATCAGAAACTAGGCAAGACAGAAAGCAATAAAGGGATATCTTAAAATGCTGAGTGGAAACAAATGTCAACTTAGGAGTCTTTATCCAGTGGAAATATTTTTCATAAATGAAAGGAAATAAGATATTTTATATAAATGAGGCCTAAGGGAATTTGTATCTAGCTGACTTACACTACATGAAATGCTAAAAGAAATTCTTGAGAAAGCAAAAAAGTAGCAAAAACTAGAATCTTGGGCAGCCCAGGTGGCTCAGCAGTTTAGTGCTGCCTTCAGCCCAGGTTGTGGTCCTGGAGACCTGGGATTGAGTCCCACGTCTGGCTCCTTGCATGAAGTGGAGCCTTCTTCTCCCTCTGCCTGTGTCTGTGCCTCTCTCTCTCTGTCTCTCATGAATAAGTAAATTAAATCTAAAAAGAAAAACCCTAGAATCTTAATGGCAAAAATATGGAGTATGGGAAAATATAAAATTTGTGCAATTATAATTATTTTTCCCTTGAATAATTCTGTTAAAAATGACTTAAAATGACTTAAAATGACTTAAAAATAATACATTGTAAAGTTTGTAAAAACTGTACAAGCAAAGACTATGACAACAACACAAAGAATAGCACAGCAATCTGTTGAAATACGTCATTTTTGAGTTTTATCACATTTATGTAAAGTGGTATAATTGTTTCAGAATAGACTGTCATTAGTTCAAAAGGAATGTGTTAATTCATATAGTGACCACTAAATATTTACAGATACAGCTCAAAAGGCAATGAAGGAGAAAAAAAATAACAATTCAGTGCAAAAGAAAGCAGGCAAGGAAGGAGAAAGAAACAAAGAAGAGATAGGACAAATAGAAATCAATTAGGAAGATGGCTGATATAAGCTTGACAGTATTAATAGTATAATTATATGAAAATCATCTAATCATGTTAAAAAATAGATCATCAGACATGATAAACAAGATTGGATACAAAACCACTGGCAAATTCTTGTTAAATGTATAAGGATATATAGGCAGAAAGTAGGAAGATAAAAAAAGTATAATCCTAAAGGTGTATATACCTTGTAATAACAGAAATTTTAAATACATGAAGCAAAATTTAATGGGTACAGGAGAAGAAATAGCCATAATTACAATTATATTTGGAGATTTTAACATTCCTTCCCAAAAACTGAAAGATTATACAAAAATATTAGTAAGAATATTGAAAGTTCAGATACAGTGTCCACCTACATGATCTAGCAGATAGTTTGGAACTCTAAGCCTGGCAATATCAGAATACATATCCTTTTAAATACAAACAGAATGTTCTTTAAGATAGATAATATATGGGTCATAAGATGTCTCAGAATGGCAAAGAACTAAAATCATAGAGTATGCTTTCTGATCATAATGAATTAATTTAAAAATCAGTACCATTACAATATCCTGAAAAATCCCCACATATTTGGAAGAGAAACAACATATTTCTTAGATAACCACTGTGCCAAGGAAATACAAAAAGTATTTCAAATTAAGTAATGAATTTTTGAAAATATGACATATGCCAATTCTTTAGAGAGAAATACATGTCTAAAATGTATATATTAGAAAAAGACAGTTTTCAAAATTGATGATCTAAGTGTCCATTTAAAGAATCTGGAAAATAGCAAATCAGAAAAGGTACAGAGAGGTTTTGATACTAGCAAATAGTTGAGGGAAGAGACTTCATAATTTTGCACATGCTAAGCAAAGAAGGCTTGAGCTGACATCCAACATAATCTATGTATGTATGTCTCATTGCTCTTCCCACTGCCACACCACACATAAGCGCTCATGCACACACACACACACACACACACACACACTTTCTCTGGAGAACCCTAATGGGTAAGGCAGTTAGGAAGTCTTCAACCCCCAAGTATGTCTGAGTGTGTCTTAATATCATGACACACATAAAATCTGGTTCGTTCATTCATTTTAGCTGTGGTGACTAAAGTCAGCTGTGGTGACTTTTCCAGAAATATTACATATAATGGCCTGGCATGAACTTACAGAAAAGGGAAGTAGTCTTTCAAAATCATGCAAAATCTTCATGAAATCTCTATAAGTGGGTTATGTTATAGTAGGAATACTCTGTAGAATCTACTTTTCAAAGCAAGAGATCCCAAGGAGAGGCTATGGTAGCAATACCATAGCAATAGAGATTCTCTATTAATCTCTCTGTATATTATTTTCTAATCTTGTTCACTTTGAACTAGTATGTTTCAATATTTTGTCTTCCTACTCAAATTTTCCATTGTCTACTAGTCACCGGTAATATTTCAAAAAAATAATCTGAGGATTAGGAATGCAGGAAGGAAGCTGGTGTCTGGGGGAGTTAGCAGAATGGTATTTCCTAGAGACCCACATGCCAGAATTTTTTTGTAATGTACAATATGTAGCCTCTCCTTTGCCCCCTTGAGATATTTTCTTCAAGTCCATTATTTTCTACATAAGACTGTTGGATCCATTTTTTGGTCTTAAGATCTGCATTTTAGTATTAAGATATATTTTATTAAGGAGCTTTATTCCAGATAAACATTCCAGATAAATTTGTCCCAGTTTTGTTGGAGAAAAAAAAAATTTCTGAGCATTCAATCTTCAAATCCTCCCAGCAAATATTTTTTTCCTCCCAGCAAATATTAATAGCAGTTATGAACCCTATGCATTCGAGAAACATTGTGAAAAGAGAACAAACACCTGTAAGTATGGGAACCAGGAAACCCACCCACAGTACATCATACAGATATGCAGATCCATTTAACAAGGCAGAGGAAGGTAGTTTTGCCTCCTGCTAGAACTGTGTGTCCCAGACTTGTTAGATAATGTTTACTTTGCAATGCAGGCAAAGATAGGAGAGCCTATGTGTGACTGCATTTTTCTACCCACTTCAAGGTGTCACAATATATTGAATGATGAATGTAAACTTTCCCAATGTGTTATAAAATATTAATGGACTTCCCTAATAGACATCCTCTAAGAGAATATATACCTAATAAGAAATAGTAAGATGTAGGAGAATCTTAGCTGTGTAGAAACTTTAGTGGGAGTGGGGGAAAGTTGTCAGTAGGAATACATTTTCTGATAGTAAATAGAAAATTGTTTATTTCTGGTGCAACTACAATGCAATTCCCACCCCTATGTGTTTCTTCCTCCAAGGAACAGGAAAGTATTTCAGAAATAAGTTTAAGAAATAAGACTTCAGAAATAAGATCATATTTCTGATTTTTCCTGTTAAAAGAGCCATTCTCAATATTCATATCTTTTATGTATCTATTTCTCTCTTTTGCCCTTATATTTTCCCAGATTTATGATAACTTTTCTTGTTCAGCTAATGATAGTTAATATGGTAATTCCAACTGGCTGTATAATCATGGTAAAAATGTGTGCATGTTGTTGTCAAGTGGGATTAACCAGGAATGCCAGGGTTTGTAGTGATAGCAGAGAGGAAGAAAGGGCAGAGGGAATATCCAGATTTCATTTCCTCTGTGGTCTAGGTGACCAGAGACTTCCCTTACTGGAAAGGAAGACTGCTCTTTGTCCTCTGCTCTATTTTCCCAGTGGACAGGTGGCCTTCTTCATTGTCTATACTGATGTTTGGTGCTGTGTTATGGCTTTTAGGGGTTTTGAGGTCTGAGGATGGGGACTTCATTTAGGTAACAAGGTTTCAAGTGAAATCATCAAATTACAGATATGATAATGTACTTATGCATTTCACTAAGAATTTCTTTGCTAACATAAAAACAAAAGTAGACTGATAGATGTGAAGTAGAATAGAGAGTTGAGAAACATATTTAAGGTTACCTGAACTTTTTGAAGTCTTCTAAAGAAAGGAAAGACAAGGCACCTGGGTAGCTCAGTGGTTGAGCATCTGCCTTTGGCTCAGGTTGTGATCCCAGGTCCTGGGATCGAGTCCCACATCGGGCTCCCCACAGGGAGTATGCCTCTCCCTCTGCCTACGTCTCTGCCTCTCTGTGTCTCTCATGAATAAATAAATAAAATTTTAAAAAAAATAAAAGACAAATTCAGGGAAATACTTCTTAGGAATAAGTTTATGTACTAAAAAAGGGATAATTAAGGGAAAACTGGGAAAATTTTCTAAATTCTAAAAAATTACAGTTGCATAGTAATATTATTAAATAACTGTTGGGCCTTAGTTTTGCAATCTCTAAAATAGAGTGAATATTACTTCTTTCATAAAATCACTTTGCAGACTAAATGAGATGATGCTTGTCAATTGCTTACAGTGCCTGGCATTCAGCATGGACTCATTATCTTTCACAAAGAGAACAGAGACCCTGGGGGGATTAAAGAGGAATCCCTCGGGAGTGATTGAAATAGGAAACCCATAAACTATTTCCAAGAGTAAGAGGCTCTCCATTGAAAATTAAGCTCTCTTGTCAGAAACAAAATATTAAGGAAATTGTACTGCACTGTATTGAGTGTACATGATTCCTAAAATATGTTAGAGAAAATACAATAACTACTATATTTGAAGTTGAGCCAATTAGGCAAATAGAAATTATAGTCCGTATATTTGACACCTGTGGAAAGGGCAAACTTCCTTATAGTAAGTGGCATCTAGCTTATTCTGGGAATATTGAGCTGATACCCTCCACCTTCGCACCCAGTGCACAGAAACATGGTTGTTGACAGGAAGAGAGAGTGATGACACTCAAGAAGTTAATGGCAGAGGTACAGTCACCAACAGGAGGCTCGTGGGCAGGAAGCAGCACTATGATGTATTACAAGTGGGAGCAAGGAGGGGGACAGTATTTTTCTGCTCATATGGGGGAGCTGTCATTTGCTGGTCTGTCTTGCAGTTCTCTTCGTCAGCGTGACTGTCACTATTTCTGTGTCCTTAAACTTTCTCTTAGCTCTCTCTCTCTCCTCTCACTCTCTTCCTTTGCTAAAGCTTTTTTGTTTATTGTTTTTAAAGATAATTTCATGTTTTTAGTTCACCCCACTCTGGCATTTTTTTAAATGATGAAAATGGAGCTTTGGGAGTATATAAATTATGGAAAATTTAATAAAGTCTCTCTCATGCTGTTGGAGAGAAAGGGATAGAGAAATGGAGAGAAATGGACATGGAGAAATGTTGGTGACTAAGGACTACTACAGCTCTAAAGTTGACTCCTTCTGGTCCTTTACCTAGAATGTGCCTGAAAGAAACACATTAGATCTGGAGTGAGTTGTGTCACAGGGGTGAAGTGTTGGGGCAGCCAATAGGACCTCACAAGACATGCCAGAGAATGAGTAAAAAGAACACAGACTGTGGTAAAAAAAATATTTGCTCAGTTGGAAATTTCTATTAGTAGGTTTTCTCTCAGTGGAAATTTTAGAATCCACCATGAATAAGATTCCAAATACTACCTGTCAAGATTGAATTAGAAAGAAAAAAAAATGATCATTTGAGGACTAAATCTGGTTACTGAAAATTATCCTTAGATTTCTATTGAGACAAAATTTTGGACTAAGGGACAAACATTTCTATTTTAAAATGTTCATAAACCACAAAGCATCATTATTAAATCTGCCACTGTAAAATCTCTTCTTTTGAGTTGTGAATATTGCTGTCTTTCTACTTGTGAACATAACTCCATTAGTCTTCATATCTTAAGTTGAGGTTATGTGGGAGTGCTTACTTAAAGGTTCAGTTGGAAGAAAATTGTGTGAAATGTGAAGGATGACAGAAATACAGTGACTGACAAGTAGCAAGAATGGTGCTCCCTAACAGTAGTGCAAAGACTGTCTCCCCATTTCCTCCTGAAAACTTGAAATTTTCCTGTAATATTTTTTATACATGTTAGGAAACCATGTCTGACAAAGTAAACTTGTAAGTTCTTGAATTCTAGTATTTCTAAATACTCCTACAAAAGAGAAACAATTACTGATTTGTGGAAGACGAGGGATCTGGGGAATATATTTGAGAGCACATGGAGTGTAAAGGAAATTAGTAACTCTTGGAAACTTAGATGGTGAGTCTTAATAAGCAGTGAGGTGCAGCTAGCCCTGCTGCCTCATCTGTTGTGTGGGTTGGGTCCTTGCAGCAAACATCCCAGATAAAGCAGGCACAGCGATCTTTTAGGACATGCTGATAATAGAGAAATAATGCTTAAGAAAGTAGGAGCAAAGCCCCCTTTCCCTTAGAATCCTGCCCCTCAACAGACTTCATCTTCACAAAGAAAAAAATTCCAAATTAGTATCCAGGGCACCCAGAATAACTCAGAACAGAAAAACCATTAGTTATAGTACTGGAGCTGATGTTTTTAACTATCTTATGAATGTCATAAGGCTAAGATGTCTGAACCTGGAAATCATTCTGTGTCAAATTTTAATAAAATGCAAGGCAAATAAGATGGATAGATGATGAGGTATAATAGTCACTCAAATCTCATTAAAAAAAAAAAACAATGAAAGGAGTGTGTTTATGCAGGCTAATGTCTATGTTTTCTTCATGCATTTCATGGGTTAAATAAGAGAAGTGGCAGATCCGAAAAATACAACATTAAAGAGGACACCAGTGAACTGCATCTAGGTACAATTAAAAGTCAGGGATAGTGTTAAGTGTTAGCAGTATGAAAAAGGGAACACAGTACCAAGAAGGTTGAACCTAGGGAGCAAATTAATATCACAGAATATCTCCTGAAACTTACTTATGATTGATGGGGCTTTAAACTGATGACAGAGTTTAATATACTCACCATATTCTAAAGAAATCCCTAAATAATGAGATCTGACATCTTCCCAGGACTTAGTCATGGTCAAATAAGCTCTGCTACTCAAACTGTCCATCCCCTTTCCTCTATTCCATTTATATAAAACCACCACAGGAAGGTTAAATATTTCAAAGAATTCCTTTGAAGTCCTATATAAGAGCCTAGAAATGAGTGGTGTGGCTTGTCCTACCCTTTCTGTTGAAGAGAAGGTGTGTGTCTGCCACCCACCAGCTAAGTGAATGTCGTTTTGAGAGAATAATTTTGTAGAGATGAGGGAAGTCTAAAAAAGAAAATACTGGTATTTCATTTCCCTTTTGAAAGTTTTCTTACAAAGTGATTTGCTGATCTGAAATCTGCCTTTTTGAATAGAGCAATAGGGTAATTGGGGGAAAAAAGGACAAGGTGGATCAAGGGCCTGGGGAGGAAAGGGAGGGCAGCCAGGTAGCAATCAGCTTCCTACCCTGTTGAACTGACACTGGGAAGAATGTGAGTTTGAGCTGTGCTTGTAAGCACCCCACCCAAGAAGGTTGTTTTCTGTATAAATGATTCTCCCAACAGAGATTGAAGTTGCAGTAAAGAGTAGAATGAAATAAAGCTGGAATAAGCTTTAGAAAACTGTGCAGCAGGGTGGAAGAGGTCTCTGCCAAAGTCCCTCAAGAAACCTGCATATACCTAATCCACATTTCCAAAAAGCTGAGTGTTGAGCTACACATAGTCACTATTTGATGAGAGAAAGAACAGGAGCCAAAAGGGGCTCTAAAAGCAGGCACAGAATAAAGAGCTATCACCCTTCATTTCCCAGGCTTCTTGGCAGAAGTCTGGGGGGAAGAAGAGAGATAAAAGTTAAGTGCCATGAGAGACTGAACATTAAAATAATTCCAAAGACCTTAAAAGTGACTAGAAGTTAGAGAATCTGTCCGATATGTAATCACTCTATTAGCAGACCTCCAAGAGGCTGGTGCCAAGGTTGTCAGGGAAGGGTTTTTATTAAAGGAAGCATCTGTCAGAGAAGATAAAGGGGAAGCCTAGAAGATCTGGGAGACTTAGTCATCAGATGACAGTGCAGGATGACTCCAGGTGAAGGAAAAAGAGGGCAGGAAGGTTGGGTGGAAATCTCATGATCAGCTTAGCAGTCTAGGGAAGCTTCAGCAAGGTGTTGGAGTCATCAGGCAAAGTTGTCTATCAGAGGAATTCTGTGTCTCACAGAAATGGACTTGCATTAGTGTCCTTGCTGTATTCATTTATTTGTTGGTAGCAACCTGTGCAAAGTGTGGCCTCAGAATCAAGATAATGGATTTCAGAGTATAGCATTTAGTCTATTGCATTCCCTGTAGCTGATGGTCTATAAGAAATACTCTCATGGCCACCTCAGCAGTTGAAAGAAAGTACAGAGGAGTTTATAGAGTATGGGTAAAGGAAGTGTTGGGGAAAAAACTGAAGCTTGAGCCCCACAAGTTCAGACTGATCGATAAAGTGATTACATCAGACAGATTGATGAACAGCTTGTCAGAACAGGAGAGACAAATTATTCAGGGTCTAGGACATGACTGAAGCACATTTGCACTGATCAAATAGCCCAGGAGCAGCCATAGGCTGGACAAGGAGAAGGCTGAAAACTGGAACCCTTAAAATAACATGGAATGCTAGGACTACCAATTTAAATATTTTTCAAATAATTTAGTTGCTAATTATGTTTATGTATGTAGTTAACTTTGAGTTATATTTAATCATCCTGTTCCCCAGTGTTACTAATTCTGTAAAAGAGACTTATTTAACCAAATGCATTTGAGATAAAAACTTTCAAAACTGCTGCTTAAAAAAATAAATTTGTACTATGGGCATGAGGATTTTCAAAAGCAAATAAAGTAGTATAATGAACCCAATATATCAATCTCTGTCTTGAACAATTTTCAAAAACTTGTTTGATCAAATTCCTTCCCCTTTTCCATTCCCATGGACTATTTGGAAGCACATCTAAGACATGATATAATTTTACTGTGGTTAAACCTTCTAGTGCTCTTATAAAATGATAAGCAGGCTTGTTTAGGTCCCTAGCTATATGAAAGTTGCGGACTTAGAATTTCTGGTTCATGGCCACTCAGATTGTTTAGAAAGGCACTACAAATTATTACTGCTGCTGACACTTGATTTAATTTTGATGAGTTAATTGATTCCAAAGATATTTGTTAATTGGATACTTCATAGGAGGAAGTTTAAATACTGATTGAGAGTTTAAATTTACATCCATTTGAGTTCCAAATCTCATTTCTAAAACATTCTTCCTAAATATACAAAGCTCTTATCCACTGGCTCTCTATACATTCATCTGTGTAATAAAACTAACATTATTTACTTTTTAAGGTTATTGTAAGCATTAAATGTTATATAAACACTGTCTTTTGAACAATGAGTGCTATGCATTTGGTAGCTAATGCTGTTGTTTATACTTGAATGTAGTGAAGTAACAATGAGAGATGATAGGGAGAGCGAAGAGGAACTCCTTAAGAGAAATTGATTAGGTTGAGGGATGCCTGGGTGGCTTAGCAGTTGAGCATCTGCCTTCAGCCCAGGGTGTGATCTTGGAGTCATGGGATCGAGTCCCACATTGGGCTTCCTGCATAGAGCCTGCTTCTCTCTCTGCCTATGTATCTGCCTCTCTCTCTCTGTGACTCTCATGAATAAATAAATATTTTAAAAAAAGAAATGGATTAGGTTGAAATGAGTTTTTCCTAGAATAATAGAGTCATGCCAGAGTTAGATCCCCTAGCAGTCTAGGCAGAAATAATCTTTCTATGGTACTTAGAGGTCTTCCCATTTCCCTTTCTAGATATTCCTTCCTTTTATTTTCTACCTGCTTTAGCTGATCCCAATTCATTATCCACTCTAACATATTTATGGTGTTAGCAGGTTATCTTAGTTTCACAGAGAGCACATATAAAACATTTTTTTAGCTATACATATCAAATCCAAGCTGACTCTTTTGCTTATTGACAAGATTATCCAAAAATTCATTTGAAAATGGAAGGGATGCACAATAGCCAAAACACTATTAGGGGGAAAAAATACAACAGAGTTGGAGGATTCACATCCTCCATATCAGACACACTATGGATCAGTGGAATAGAACTGAATGTCCAGAAATAAACCTTCACATTTCTGGTCAACTTACTTTGAACAAGGATGCCAAGAGAATTCAGTTGAGAAGGAATGGTCCTAATAAATGGCACTAACATAAATTAATATCCACATGCAAAAGAATGAATTTGGAACTTATTTGACTCCTACCATACACAAAAATTACTCCCCAATTGATCAAAGCCCTAAATACAAGTGTTAAAACTATTAAAATCTTAAAAGAAAAATAGAAGTCGATCTTTACCACCTTGGGCTAGGCAGTGATTCCCTAGATATGATACTAAAGCATGAGCAACCAAAGAAAAATAGATCAATTGACCTTATCAAAATTTGAAAACTTTTGTACTTGACACCATCAAGAAAGTGGAAAGACAACTCACTGAATGAGAGAAAATATTTGCAAATTATATATCTGATAATAGACTTAAGTCCTTAACATAAAAAGAACTCTTAGAACTCCATTATAAAGGATCCCTGGGTGGGGCAGGGGTTTGGCGCCTGCCTTTGGCCCAGGGCGTGATCCTGGAGACCTGAGATCAAATCCCACATCGGGCTCCCGGTGCATGGAGCCTGCTTCTCCCTCTGCCTGTGTCTCTGCCTCTCTCTCTCTCTCTCTCTCTCCCTGTGTGACTATCATAAATAAATAAAAATTAAAAAAAAAGAACTCCATAATAAAAGGAAAAAGGAAATCACCCAAATAAAAAATGAACACATGACTTAATAGGTATTGACCATTTTTATTTTTTCTTTAGAGAAGTACAGGTAAAAATGTACAACCCTATTAGTCACTAAGAAAATGCAAATCAAAACCACAATGAGATCTACTTTATACTCACTAAAATGACTACAATGGAAAAGACAGTAAATGTTGGTGAGGATGCAAAAAAAGTTGGAACCCTCCTGCATTGTTTGATAGGGATATAAAAGGATGCAGTGACTTTGGAAAATAATTGGCAGTTCCTCAAAAAGTTAAATACAGGGTTATTACATGACCTAGAAATTCTCCTTCTGGGTACATACTTCAGAGGAATAAAAATATATGTCCACATGAAAGCTCATAGCCCCCATGAGCATGAATGTTCATAGCCCCCATTATTCATAAGAGGAAACAACTCAAATGTCCACCAACTGATGAATGTATTAAAAAATGTGATATATCCTTACAATGGAACATTAGTCAGCCATACATAAAAAGGAATAAAGTAAAAAAAAAAAAATTAAAAAAAGGAATAAAGTACGGGTATGTGCAACAACATGGATGAACTTTGAAAATATTATGCTAAGTTAACAAAACTAGTTACAAAAGACTCTAAGTGTGATTGCCTATTCTGGACCTTCCATATAAATGCAGTCTATAAAACAGAAAATAGATTAGTGTGCTTAAGGTGCTATACCACCTTAAGGTGCTATAAGGTGTTTGGGAGCAACTGCTAATGGGTGCAGGATTTCTTTCTGGGATGATTAAAATGTTGTAAAATTAGATTGCAATGGTAATTGCACAAATCTAGGAATATGTTAATTGCTAGAATTGTCAGCTTTAAATGGGTGAATTTTTTGGCATGTGAATTATATCTCAACAAACCTATTTTGAAAAGTGTAATATTCAAAATATGCCAGAGAAATCTGAATTAAGGCCTCAACTCCTAGTATTTCTAAGCAGACACTCAGGAATATGAGGAAACCAGAGATTTAAGAGCTTTGAGGAATGTCATAGAACGATTGAGGATTGGAGAATCATTGGAGATTCCTTTAATAATGCCATTTTATTAGAACATGAGAAGTCCTTGTTCATGGTGACTAATTGGATTCTAGAGGTCAAAAAACACAAGTTTGCTGGAGCTCGAGAGGAATTCATGAGTGGAAGTTTTCTTGGCTTGGGCAGCAAGGAGTACTAGATTGTCAGAAGGTCAATGTGATGAGAAAAAAGATTTAAAACTCTTCAGAAAGCCTCCAGAGCAGGATCAATCAACATTTTCTTTCAAAGGCCAGATAGTAAATATTCTAGGTTTACAGACCATTTGGTCATTATCATGACTATTATAAAGTTCTATTCATGTAGTGAGAAAGCCACCGACAGTTTGTACATGAATGAGTATGGCAATGTTCTCATAAAATTTTGTTTGTAAAAGAGAGTGATGGCTGGATTTGGCCTATAGACCTAGCTTGCCATCCCTGCTTTAGAGGAAAGAGTGCTACAGAAGACATCTGGAAGAGACTATTGTCTAGGTCCAGTTCCTGGATCTTCTTTTTTTTTTTTTTAAGATTTTATTTATTTATGAGAGAGAGAGACAGAGACAGAGACAGAGAGGTAGAGACACAGGCAGAGGGAGAAGCAGGCTCCATGCAGGTAGCCTGATGTGGGACTCGATTCCAGGTCTCTAGGATCACGCCCTGGGCTGAAGGCAGCACTAAACGGCTGAGTCACCTGGGCTGCCCCTGGATCTTCTTTTTTGAAGTGAAGAGAAAAAGGTGAAAAGTTTATAAGATTGCTAAAAAGGTGAAAAGTTTATAAGATTGCTAACATAACATATTTGACTCCCTATGAAGATATTGGTTCATCTGGGGACTTGGAGTTCCCAAGCTAGTCCTGTTCATGAGAAGAGGGCTAAAGGAGCAGCTTAGCTTCTTGTTTTATGTATACTCTGAGGAGAGGTGAAACCATGGCAAAAAAAGGTAGTTATAGTTTTTATTGTTTTAATTTTTATGCTTCAATAAAAAGAAAAGAGGCCCTGGTAAAAGTTTATAGAATTTCCTCAAGACTTACTTCTTATAACAGATGTCCTGATATAGTGAATGCTACTAAGTACAGTCCAAAGTCTCATATGGGCTATGAAATATTAAAAATCTTACCTGTGGGATTTTTGCACATCATCTGGGAGAGAAATGCAAGTAATAAAGTAGTAGTAAGACACTAAGACACCATGGAGACATTGAGACTATTTAGAAATTGTCAGTCAGCTAAAAATCTTAATGGAAATTTAAAGCAAAAATAAGGGCAACAGAGCTTAGGTGCCCTCTTAAGGATGCTTCTCCAAAGGCTCAGTGGCAGAAGAAAGAACATGTAGGAACTAGGGTCTCTAAGTCATACCAGTGGGGATTCATGCTCATGACTCTAGAGAATTAATTCTGCTTTGCCATCTCTCCATCCCTCCTCTTAGATTTTTTTTCCTGTTATTATTTATTTATTTATTTTTCCTGTTGATTATTTATACTGATGTTGGTGTGGTGAGTTCATTCACAAAGTACCATGTTTAAGGTAACCTATGGTGTGCAAGATCTTTGTCAGTCCTGAGTCAGCAAAACCAGTCCATGAGGCAAGTAAGAAGATGGTGAAGAAGGTGTCTGGGGCCATGTTTGAGATTTTTGATGGCCTTGGAGACAGAAATCTATGTGAATTGGTGGAAACTCCCATGTTTCCCAACCCAGACCTGCTTTGAATGTCATCATTTTTCCATTCAGATAATTTGGCCTCATTAACATTAAGAATGTAACATTTTCAATTGTGTGAGACACAAGAGACATAAAGCTGAGGTGACACATTTATGGTGGATGACTGGCTTTAGAATCAAGTTATTGAGAGTGGAAAAATGTGAATCTGTCCTTGATTCCAAGGCTTACTAAGTAAAGATATAAATAACAATCAGGGACTCTATGAAAGATAAAATGTTGGAGAAAAGCTGGAATTGATACCCAGAATTCCTCATCTCCACAAATCTAAGTCCCAGTGGGAAATACCTATGGCTAAATAAATAAATAAATAAAGTCACTTGTCCTTGTGGGCAACATCCTTTCTTTGTTCAGTTAGTACTTCTGTTAATATGTTTAGTGACAGGTACATGTTCAAGGTGAACCAGGAAACAATGGAGACCATGGCATTTGCTGGGGAGAATGGTATATGAAGTAGATGTGAGAGAAGGTGATTTTAAGTGGACAGTTTCATTAGTGGCTCGGGAAACCACAGATGACTCTTTTATCCTCAATGGACACTGCCACCACTACCATTTAGGATTATTCCCGGAGACTTCCAAATAGTGTTCTGGTCTAACACATGATACCTTGAACCTGAAAACTTTCATGGTTGAGAAAATTAATGGCAGGAATCCTCACTGGAAGAGTAAGAGAAATGTTGAGGTGAACATCCTCAAACTCTGAGAAAAGAGGAATTAGATGAAACTTTGTAGACTCAGGGAAGGCTAGGACTTTTAGGATTTTAACTAAAATTGGGTGGAAGTTCTAAGTTTTCTCAGAGTTGGAAAGAGCAAAATAAAAAAAAAAGTATTTCTTCATAAATTGATCTAAGCGCTTTAAATCTGTTAGGAAGCTCTCACCGCTTGCCTCCATCACTTTTATCTTTGCTGCCTATAAAGCTTAGGGTCCTCACTTAGAAAATTGGGATAATATTATATTCCTTATATAGTTGTAGAACAGATAAAAGAGGACACAGTATGGACTTATGAAACAGTTGCTTTTGTATTAACTTTTTATGATGATTAAAGAAGATACTATCCTAGAGTTTAGGGAAAACACAGAAATAAAAATAAACTTTCTTTTGCTAATATTTACCTGTTATTTATTCTTCTCTTGCCCAGGAATATGTCTTTTTTTTCTCTCTTCATTAGTTTTGGTATAAATTTGAAATTATCATGACACTGATTGCACATTTAAAGTAAATTTGCATGTGGCTGTCAGGAAAGCAGATCAGTAA
The DNA here is from genome assembly GCF_011100685.1 of Canis lupus familiaris. Classification (NCBI taxonomy): domain Eukaryota; kingdom Metazoa; phylum Chordata; class Mammalia; order Carnivora; family Canidae; genus Canis; species Canis lupus. The sequence goes on from NC_049232.1 coordinate 47,564,190, forward strand.
AACCAGTTCTGGTACTTAAGGTGAGGGTGGCTTGTGCTAAAGTTGAGGAATTCCATTGTCCTTAAAAATCCCTTAGTATCTTGCTATTGCTGTTAAAATATTGCATTTAGAATTCAATATTGGGTTTTTTTAAATAAAAAAATTTACAAATCCTCAAATGGCCTTAGAAGGTCGAGGACAAATATGGCTTCTGCTTCTTCCCTAAAGGCCTGTAATACTGCTATTGTTTGTTATGTGCTAAAATCATGAGCCTTCTTTGAGTTCCTCAAATGCTTTAGGATCCTTTACATGCTGTTCCCTTTAACTAGAATGTTCTTTCTCCAGGCTCTGCATCTGCTTAATTTTTAGCTTAAATTATAATTTCTCAAAGATATGAATTTCTTACCCCCCCACCAATGAAATGTGTTTTCTCTTGTTATTCTCTTATGCACTGTGTTCTTTTTCTCAAATTTAAGATTCTGAAGGGTGTTTGTGTGTGCGTGTGTGTGTGCATGTGCTTGTGTGTGTATGTTGTCTTAGACGTTTTTTCTCCCTAAACAGACTGTAAACTTCATAGAATAGAATTGATGTCTTTTTATTCTCCATGGCCTACCTAGTAAAAGATCTAGGACATGTTACACATTCAATAAGTATTACTAGAGTATGTGGATGACAAGAGTATGACTAGAATGGCATTCCTTTTTTTTTGAGGGGGGCGGTTAGAATGGCATTCCTAAAATAACAGGGAATCTATGCTTAATTTACTGTTCTCTGTCACAGCAGCATTACTGGCAGGAAGAATGTATCAGAGAAGCAAAGAGGGATCATAAAAAGTTTTTGAAAATGTCTCTGATATTGGAAAGTTCAAGATCAAGTTGAATGATCTAATCATCACCTTTATCCGTGGGAGGATATGTTCCAAGATCCCCCATTTGATGGCTGAAACTACTAATAGTACCAAATCCTCTATACACGTTTTTTTCCTATACATGCATAACTGTGATAATTTATAAAATAAACTAGGCATATAATAAGAGAATGAAAATAACTAATAATGAAATATAACAATTATAACAATTTAGTATAATACAAATTATGTGAATATGGTTTCTCTCAAAATATGTTCTTGTACTATACTCACCTCTCGTGATGATGTCAGATGATAAAATGGTTGTGTTGAGAAGAAAAAAAGTGAGGCGAATAACAGAGGTATTGTGACATAGCATTAGGCTACTATTTGACCTTCAGAAGAAAGATTATCTGCTTCTGGGTCATAGTTGATTATGGGTAGCTGAAGCCATGGAAAACAACACTGCAGATAGGGGGAACTCCCACATGCCAAAAGAAATTGCAGTTAGGAGAATAAATCTTGTGTTAGTTTAGAGATGGATCTAAGAGCTATTTTCTATAGCGGCCAATGAAATGAAATCTTACTATTTTCTATAGCGGCCAATGAAATGAAATCTTAATGTGCAGTGCTCTCTTGTATTAAGTTTCTCCAGAGAAAAGAACCAACAGGACACACACACACACACACACACACACACACACACACACACATATGTATATACATACATATATACTAAAAATACATACATGTATGAGAGAGAGAGAGAGATTTTTTTTTTTTTTTTTTTAATCAGGAGTGACTCCTACAGTGATGGAGACCAACAAGTCCCAGGATCTACCATCTGTAAGCCAAAGAACTAGGAAATTTAGTTCTGTAATACTTAGTTCAATTGCATACTCAAGTATGAGGCCCTAAGAATTAAGAGGCTTTGGGTATTGGGGGGATTGATAGTATAAATCCTGATTTGAGTTCAGAAGCCCAAAACCCAGGAGTGATGATATCTGAGGGCAAGAGAAAATGGATGCCTCAGTTCAAGGAGGGAGATTGAGAGAGAGAGAGAGAAGAAAGAGAATGAATTCATACTTCTCCCCCCAGCCCCTTTTGGATGTATTCAGGCCTTCAGTGTATTAGATAATGCTCATCCACATTGGGGAAGTCCATCAGTTTTACTTAATTCACTAGCTCAAATGCTAATCTCTTCCAGACACACCCATAATGTTTCATGCTATCTGGGCATCCCTTAGCCTAGGCAATTTGATACCTAAAATTAACTATCACACCCTTGCATAAAACATTCAGACTTCCCAGTTTGGTTGGAATAAAACTCAAATTTATCAGTATAAGATCTTAAACATCTTAGCTTTTCCTGCCCACTTTTCCCACTCTATTACCACCGTTACCACAGTTTACTAAACACTAATCCTAGAGCCTAATTTTTCTGTTCAGCTGATGCAAGCTCTTTGCTGCCTCAGTGACTTTGGACTAACCCAGTCTTCCCCTGGCCCTTTGCATGGCTGGGTCCTCTTGCTCTATTTCTCACCTCAAGGATCACTTTCTCAAAACAGCTTACCATGACTCCTTGATCTATTTCACCGATCCCTTGAACACCCTCTCTTCTGGCAACCTCCGCATTTATGAGTCTGTTTCTGTTTGGGTTTTTTGTTGTTGTTTCTTTGTTAGTTTTGTTTTTTAGATTTCACATTTCAATGAAATCATATGGTACTTGCCTTTTTCTGTCTGGCCTACTTCATTTACCCTCTATGTCCATCCATGTTGCCACAAATGGCAATATCTCATTCTTTCTATAGTTAATATTCCATTATGTACACACACCACATCTTCTTTATCCATACATCTAAATTCCACTACTGGGTATTTACCTAGAACAAATTAAAACACCCAATTTGAAAAGATATATGCACTCCTATGATTACTGCAACATTATTTACGATAGCCAAGATGTGGAAGAAACTCAAGTGTCCATTAGTAGATGAATGGATAAAAAATAAGTATTTTTAAATGCACTAAAATATTGAATGGATATCACTGCGATTGGCAGAATGACAGTTTAGTTTAATATTGACCTCTCTTTTCCATATATTTCAAAGTTCAAAAATACGTACTTTTCTCATTAGTATTTAAGTAAAAGCTACTATTTATAATTATCCTATTTTGTGGTAGTACTGAGGGTCATGTTCTGAAGGATGAAACTAGATCTAATGGAAGAAAGCCTTTTACAAACTCATTTGGGTTAGTATTGCAGAATTTCTCTTAAAAACTGGAGCCAGAATGCCTAAAATTCTAAAAAAAAAAAAAAATGGGAATGCATTAGCAATTGATGAATTGTCACTGGGCAGATCTGTGATTATATTTTATATAAATGATGCAAGCCTTCAACTGAGAATTAGATTAATACAAACTTCCAGCCTTGAGATATCCTGATTTTTTAATTAGCGGGCATATCTAGTTTTCCTAAGTGTCTGGAACCAAAATTAGAAACTAACCTTTAAAGTGACAGTTGAATTTCCAAATTATTTTTCATTGCATATTTGAAAATGGGATTTATGTATAGACATTTTTGATATATCAGAAGAAAACAGATAAATCCCAGCAATACCATTGCTATTGAAGCATTTTCAAGTTAGGTGAGATTGGGGAATACTGAAAATGTCAAAGAAAGAGATATATTATTTGATTGTATGGATAATTTCCTAGTGCAGCCAAATAGCCTGAAAATATGCTTTGCCTAGACACTTAAATGATACATCAAAAGTTGGAAGAGGATATAGAAAAGAAGTATCCATTTCTTGGTTGTTTATTGGCATTAAAAAATGTTTTTCTACCAGAAAAAATTATCATGGTAACTTGAATTACAACATACTGCAACTTGAGAAGTCTGACAGTGTATTCACTTCGGAATAGTGATTGTATTTCTCTTAATTCTTCAAAGAAATTCTTTTTTCTAAAGCCTGGTGGATGCTAGCACTCATTCCAAATGCCAATATCCCTAAGAAAATCAAAAGGCTCTTTTCATATTCTTAGAGCATGATTATTTATATAGGAAATCATAAGCAATTTACAACAATAAAATTTTAGAATTAATAAATGGATTTAGCTAGGCTATAGGACTTCTGGTCAATATTAAAGACAGCAAGACACCAGTTATATATCTCTTTAACCTACAGAACTTGTTTTATCACTTCTTTTATTGAAGATTAATGAGATTTAAAAAAATTTTTGCCATCAAAAGTGCACTTATTTCACTTTCATAATTTAATATTTTCTTTTTTCAGCCCTTCTAATATGGCATTATTTATAACAATAAAATTCACCTATTTATTTACAGTTCTATGAATTTCGACAAATGCTTATAGTTCTCTAACCACCACTACATTCAAGATCCAAACAATTCCATCAACCCCCAAATTATCCTGTGCCCAATTGCAGTCCCCTGTCCTTTCACTCACTATTCCTGGCAATCATGGATTTATTTCTATTCTATAGCTTTGCCTTTTTGATAATGTCCTATAAATTGGGTCATACAGTATGTGCTTTTTAAGTTGGGCTTTTTTCACTTGGCATAATGCATTTTGGATACATTTATGTTCTTGCTGTATTAAAACCCTGTTTCTTTTTATTGCTGAGAAGTATGTGGTTGAAATCCTGTACCACAGTTTATCCATCACCCACTTGAGGGACATAGTGCATTACCAGGATTTGTGGGTCTTCATTTGTATTCCAGGGGAAATAGAATTTTTTAAAAACTATTCCTCCAAAAGCTTCAGCCTTTTATTCTCTGGAGAGATAGGACAGACAGATTCGGGTGAAGTTTTTGTTTTTTGTTTTTTTCAGCAGTAGTTACTGTTCCACTCTTCTACCCTGTACCACAGGGAAGCTTTCTCATCTTTCCTTGGCTTATATCTGTGAAGAAGATCCTGCAAGTGGTTGAGAATGTCCCGTGTGTCCATGACTCATAGGGTTATGTATTTTCTTACTAGTTCAGAGTCAACCTTCAGGAATTTGTTAAACATTTACCTGAATTCTTATTGGCAGTTTGTATGGAATCTGGCATCTTGCCCCAGGGAAGCAACCACTTGTTTGTTACCTTTTCTTAGCTATTTTTTTGTTGTTGTTGTTCTTATTGGGGTTCTCTGGGCTTCTGAGTTAGGTGGGTTTTTCTTGCGATGTGTATATGTGTGTGTATAATTTGTAGACTATATATATATATATATATATATATATATATAGTCTCTATATAGTTTGTAGACTATATCTATGTATTTATGTATAGATATAGTTTGTAACTATATCTATACATATAGTTTGTAAACTATATCTTTGTATCTGTATCTATCTAAATTTTGTAGACCAAATATAGATAGATGTAAATTCTGACTTTTACTAATTAAAATACATTTGTTATCCACTCTTTTCTTCATCAGAAATTCAATTTGTATGCATATTATTTCATAGTGTCTCATAGATTTCAGATGTTTTACCAAAATTTTTCATGATTTTTGTTTTTTGTATTTCAGTTTGGTGAATTTCTATTGGACTTCATTCTATTTAGCTGATCCTTTCCTCTGTTGACTCTGTTCTGCTAGGTCTTTTAATGGAATTAATTCCTATATCACATTGTTTATGTCTATTATTTCTTTTGGGCTCTTTTTTTATAGTTTTATCTCTCTGTTGAAATTCCCCATGTATATATTTCCCATACTTAATTTAACATAGTAGCCATATAATGTCTATATTTGATAATTTTAAAGTTCCCATATGATAGTTCTGATCTCTCTGCCACATCTGAATTTTTCCCTGATGACTATTTTATTTGTTGGGAATATATGATATTGCTTGATGTTTTCTGAGCTTTATAATTTTTATTGAATGCCAAACTTTTTGGCAACAAAGCTCTAGAAACTAAAGAAAATATTATTTATACCCAGAAATATGAAAGCCTCTTCTTTCATGGTGTTGTTAGAGAGGGTTGAGTCAATATGATTTGTATATGAGTTTGTTTGCTTTATTTAGCTTTGTTGCATCGCAAGTTTCAATTCTATTTTTCTTTTTTCTAAGATTTTATTTATTTACTCATCACACACACACACACACACACACACACACACACACACACAGAGGCAGAGACACAGGCAGAGGGAGAAACAGGTTCCATGCAGGGAGCCTGAAGGACTCCATCCCGGGTCTCCAGGATCAGGCCCTGGGCTGAAGGTGGCACTAAACCACTGAGCTACCTGGGCTGGCCTCAATTCTATTTTCCTAAGTGATGTTCTGCACCTGCCTTGTGTTTAGTGTGAGAACTAAAGAGTTTTTCCCCAAGATTTGAAATCCTTCATTGGATTTTGGCATGACCTGCATATCTGCACCACAGAAAGGTTTCCTTCTATGGTTCAGTCCCCTATCCTAGTAGTAGACTGCTATTGTTATCACTCTATATTCACAAAGCTCATATGGTGGGATTCCTTACTTCTCTTGCCTCCATATTAGTCAGGCTTTCTATACCTGATCCTTAGGTGTGTCACTCCCTCAGCATCCCCATTCTTCTTTGTAAAACAATTTTGCACTCTGCAATACAGGATCTGGACACACAAGTAGGTTTCATGTTTCTCCCCTAGTAGCAGTAGCGGGAGAGCACCACCTTATGCTGGCTCCTGAGCATGAGAGAGTTTCCTACTCCTTTGCAGTGACAATAGAGCCGTGCTACATGTCTGTGTGGGATCCAGGATAGGTGGATTTCCTATCCCTCCCCCCACAGTAGATAACTTCTGCTTCATGTCAGTGCACAGTTTGGGGCAGATTGGTTTTCTGTTTCATGACCATCATAGGCCTTGTACCTTCCTTGTACCTGACAAGTGTCCAGGACACAGCCAGTTTTTGTGCCCATCTTCCAGCAGGAGTCAACCTATACCTTGCATTCTAAATAGTCTATACAGTGAAGATGCTGCACCACCTTTAAATTTAGATAAGTCTTCATGTCTGGACCACAGAGGGACTCTTTTAGGTGTGTTGCAATCCTCAAATCTGTCATACCAATAATCAGAGGAGGCTCAGAGAAAAAGTTGGATGAACAGTGTGGACTCACATTGTATCTAGGGCTCCCTGGGATTCTGAAGTGTCATGGTAGCCCAGGTTTTAAAAAGTCATTTAGGTTTCAGATATTTTCTTGTTACTTCCTGTTATGGTGATGACCTCTTTTTTTTTTTTTTTTTTCCCTGCTATCTTACAAAGAGTGAAATTTTGTACTCTCGTCTCCTTAGAAGAGGTTCCCAACTCTTTGGATTTCAGTTTTTCAGGTTACTTTGGAGCCTCAACTTTTTTAATAGCCTTTTTAGGCTAATCATATTTTTTAAAACTATAATTAGGATTGATGTGTTTTTGACATTCTTTATATTTTAAGAAGTGGAATTCTAATTAGTTGTGTTTCTAAATAGTAGCCAACCATTGGAAGGTAAAAATCAAAGAACATCAATGTTAATAATAGTTTCAAAACATGATTTATGGAGAGATTTAACAAAACGTTAAAGAGCTTTACACTCAAAATAATAAAACATTATGGAGGGAAATGAAATAATACATAAGTATATGGAGAAGTGTATATGAACTATACTTTTAGAAAGCTCAATATTTGTAAAATTTCACTCCCAAAGCAATCTAAATGCTATTCCAACCCAAATTCCAAAAAACATTGTATACGGTAAGAATTGAAAATCTTAGCTTATGTAGAAATGTAAAATCCAAAACTCATTTAGGCATTCTGAAAGTACAAAGTTGAAGATTTTTTTATTACTTGATTTCAAGATTTATTTTAAAGCTCAGTAACTAAGTGAGTGTGGTATTGGTGTAAAAGATAATCAAATAGAATGTATCAGAATAATGGATCCATAGATAAACTAGGTTTTATCAAATTTCCAACTAAAGTCACTTTCTCACAAAAATCTGTCTTCTAAAACTATAGGAATTTCCTTTACTACACTCTCACTGTCTTAGCTTTTCATCTACTTCATAGTACCTATGGTGACATTTCTATAATTGTTTATTGTTATTCCCCATGAGACTGTATAGAGTGGAAAGTGTGACTCTTTTGCTTGTGGATACATTGACCAAAAGCAATGATTGGTATATATTATGTGTCTAATAAATACCAAATGAATGAAGGGATTTCAGAATTATATGAATAGTAATAAACAATTTGAGATTATACTGGGACGTGTAACTGATAGTCACCTATGGACATTGTCTTAACTGCAAAAAAGAGGATATATCCAGGAGACCATTATTTTTGCAGTTTTGACATTACTGGTAGTTTTTTTTTTAATATTTTTTTAAATTTTTATTTATTTATGATAGTCACACACAGAGGCTCCATGCACCGGGAGCCCGACGTGGGATTCAATCCAGGGTCTCCCGGATCGCGCCCTGGGCCAAAGGCAGGCGCCAAACCGCTGTGCCACCCAGGGATCCCACTGGTAGTTTTTTTTTCATTGCTTCTCTCTTTCTAGTCTCATCCAGTCTTTAGCTTTTCTCTCTAGATTGCTCTATCAGTTGGTGTTCTTAATTTCAAGCAATCAGAAACAAATGTGCTTCTTTGTTAGTGATAATGTTCAGCAAATTGTCTTTCTCTTAAGAGTGAACTTTTTAGAATGAACCATTGGATCTTCAACTTTTCATAAGATTGCAATCCAACTGGCTTTTCTTTTCCTCTGGATTTTGAAATGACTTGAAAATTATTAAAAAAAAATGCAAATGTAGGAGAGTAAATTTCCCTAAACTTTTACCCAATTCCGCAAATGCTGACATTTTTCACATACAATCTTTTATTCTCCCTGCCTCTTTTTTCCTCTCAAATGCATATAGACACACACACATATATATACATTATGAGATCACATGAGTACACATTATATATATACACATATGTATATGTATATGTGTGTTATATATATACACAAAAAACATATATATGTTTTTATATATGTGTGTATGTATGTGTGTGTGTGTGTATATATATATATATATATATTTTTTTTTTTTTCTTTCAAAAGTTGGAGAAAATTTGCCGATATGATACTTCTAAATACTTAAGAGTGTATTGCCTCAAAACGTGATTTTTTTCTTACACAATCAAAGGAAGATTATCAAAATCAGGGAATTTATGTTGTTATCAAAACTACAGAGTAGGTACAAATTACTCCAACTGTCCCATTAATCATCTTTCTTTAGGAAAAAAAGCTTCTTTTCTCAGAATCCAATCCAGGATCACATGAGAAGTTTAATTCTCCAATCTCTTTGTTTTTCTGATGACTTTAAAATATTTTGGAAGAGTTCTGGCTATTTATCTTCTAGACTATTCCTTAATTTGTGTTTGCCTGCTTTTCATCTGATTAGAATTTGGTGTGTATTTTTGGTAGAAATCATCATAGGAGGCACTTAATGTCAGCTTTTTATATTAATTGTGTCATTAATTTGATCACTGATTATTGATCTTCTCTACTACATTTTCCATGGTGATTTATAAGTATTTCACAGAGAGAGCTTATAAGTATTTGTTCTCATGTTTCACCGCATGATTTTGAGGTTACGGTGATTCTTGTCTGAAACAATTAATAATAAGATGAATGCCAAATGGTAATTTTCTAGTTTGATCATTTCTTCCATATTTATTAGTTTAGAATCTACTGTAAGGAAGAAGTTTTTGTTCTCCATCATTTATTTATATTAATTTGTATCCATGGATTCTTATTTTGTTCTATGAGAATAATATATCATCATTATTTCTTTTGTTGCTCAAATATCTCATTGATATCTGAAGCTTTATTTCTCTAACTTCAGCATATAAAAGTCTTACCAAGGCCTGTACAGTATTTAGCTTTTAGGTTCTTTTAGCATTAACTTGTCAATATAGATGACCAGCATGATGTTCTCTGGATGGTAAGATAGTTAAGTATCCTGCAGTCTACCTCATGGCATAAAGATACACAGCTGACATACTCTAGAAGCAAGAGGGTAAATATCTTGTAAATCCTGCTAAGATAAACAAGACAGATCATGGAGTTTTCCATTTGTTAGGAGCAGGGGAAAAATATTCCCAGGTCAGTAGTTATACACCATATGTTTTGGGTATCAGCTAAGGTGGTGAGCAAAATGGGAAATGACAGGTAACATTACTTTACTATGTACATTCTGTCTTTGATAGTGGCATTAATTTTTTAAATTCTCTACTAGTCATGTTTTAGCTTTTGATGTACCAGGGAAGAGTTAGGAGAGAAAATACCAAAGACTTCTACATGGACCTTCATATCAGATAACTCATATAATGATATGCTCAGGTGCTAACTATTGCTATTATAGTATATGCTTAAAAATCAATAAATAATGGATAATCTAGATGTTCCACAGGAGGTATGGTGAAATGGATTCATATTAGGGCTTTAACGTGAGTTGATTACCGCTAGTCTCCATAAACTCACATGCACACTGAAAAACAATAGTGAAAAAACATAAATCTCTAGACTATAGTGTTAACTTTAGCAAACATCCAATAATCTAAATCCCTAAGTAACCTTAAAAATGGTTGCATATATCTTTGGCAAAGGCTAGGATAAAAATATACAGAATATATGGACGCTGTTGTGGTTTTTCTTTGGTATATCCAATTTCTACTTTGTTCAAGGGGCCGTAGAACTAAGAATGTATTCAGTTATTAGAAATGGGGGATAGAACATCAGTGGGATGCATCTGTATTTAGTCCTGGTATCCCATGATCAAACAATAACTAATAAATAAGTTATTTCTCATGGATCAAATAACTTTGCACCCTGTTGTGTTAACTAAGCCTGCCTTGTTCTTGTTTCTCTGACTTAAAATGCATTTTTTTTGGGAAGGGGGCACCTAATATACACTTGTCCTGATTTCTTCTGTAGTATCTCTTGTCAAAATGACTATCCCAAAGTGAACAGTCTTAGAAGCACTTTTCAGAGATGCTAACGCTCCTTGCCTGTATGTGCATCATAAAGACATGTGGAAAGGAAAATATTCTTGGATATCTTGTTGTCCTTAGTTACAGCCACATCTGAATTTCCATCTTTTGAAATAAATTATTTGTATGAGATTTTTACATTTTAATTTCAAAGAGAAACCCCACCAGAAAATCTAGTGGGTTTTTTAAAAACTCAAATATACAAGTATTAGAACTGATCCTAGCTGCTCAAAGTGGCACATTGTATCCAGAATATGTGGATCTGTATTAACATACTGATTATTGGCATAATCAGCCCGATGTAATATTTTCCTTCTTCAGAAAATCATTTTTATTACCCATTTTCTTACATGTTCTACATATTTATGCTTATTATATTGATGTGATTTTCAAAGTTGTGCCTTTTTTTTTAGCCTCTCTTTCCAGGCTTTCCTTTCTGTTTTATGTATGGTACAAGGAGGAATATTCTTCTAATTATAATTTCACCACTAAGGAGTTGAATGTGTAAAAATTGGCTTTATCTTGAAAAGCAAGTGCCTCATTTGAGCATTCTATAAACTGTTAAAGAGAAAAAGTTTTATCAAATAACTGAAGAAGAGGCTGCTTGAGCTGACAGAGGAGGTTCAGGGAGGGCTGAGGCTTTGGGGGAACCATGAGTTTTGAAATTTCCTGAATGCCTATATTTCTCTTTGTAAAGCCCAAATTTCTAAAATCCATGTACTGACTTTCATAGAACAGATCTGGAGAGTCAGTGAATTCAATTGTCATTGCAATTTGGCAACCTATGAAATAATAATTATTAGCCACTGTATTGCTGGTACTACTAGAGATAACAGGTTTTTAAAGTTTTGCAATATCCATTATTTCAGGCTATATAAAAACAAATTTTAGGATTTTGAACTTGTTATTCTTTTCCTTTAAATTATTTCATTCCCTTAGAAACAGCCACCCTATGCAGTGTCTCTTGAGTTATTTTTGCCCATCATACAATCCTAACATGAGAACAGCAAGGACCCCCCAAACTTGCTTTCAATCAGCTTTTTAATCATGGCTATCATAGAGAGTAATTTAATTTTCTCTTTTTAACAGAAAGTCACAGGCAACCAGATGTCTATCCATAAATGATAATGGGATTTTCATTGCATTTAGCAGTAAAAGCAGATAATCAAGTTCACATTTCTTTGATTTTACTCCAAGTCTCTCATCTACAATGTATTCTTGGTTCCAAAGTATAAATCAGACAAATCCTCGTTTGAAATCAATAGAAATAATCACAGTTGTAAACAACAGAGAAAATTTGGAGACTATCTGGACAACAAAGCTTGGAAGATGGGCAGAAATCAATAGGAGATGAAAAGTGGAAAGTAAATGCCCAAAGTACCACCAACAGCACTGTTTTGTCTGAACACACACTAAAATTAGGAAAGATATGAGATGTGAACACATCTAATGGTATGATGTGAGTAGCACATCTAGAACATGTAACTAACAACATATCTGTTCATCACAAAGACATGAAACATTTTCAGAACTGCAACCTACCTCTTCTGAGGACATAGATTAAGGATAATACTTCACATCAATTCCAGGCCTTCCTTTCTTATTGAATAAAAACTGAGAATGATGGATGTTAAAAAGTTCCTTATACTCATTATAGATACATTATATTAGACTGACAGATGTAAGTATCAATAGTATATAAGTAGATATAATTGTGCTTTATATGTAATCAGTGTATATTGTGGTAGTTACCATGATTCTGAAGAAAAATGAGGGCATGAACAGTGACTCAATGGTTATTGAATTTAAGTGACCAAATTTTGGGATAAATAAGTTATTATATAGAAGCAAGACACTTTGTCTGGAGCTAAGGTTCAATTGAAAAAAAAGTTTGCTAACACAGAATTTTATAGAATCTTTATGAATTAATAAATATTGGTAATTTTTCTCTTTCCCCAAATAACACAAAGTTAAGATGATGGGTTTTTAAAAATTTCCGGTTTTGAACAAGTCCTCTAATTTTCACCCACTTTCCGTAGAAAATATTTTGATTATTATTATGCCACAATCATAATTATTATGACATTTTATGGCAGTGAGGGTACCAATTTAAATATAATGAGGAAGGCCCTTATTCTTTATTTTAAAATCACCTCCCTTAGTTTCAAGCATGGCCAAACTTCTATTTTGCAGTCTCCTTATGCAGAAAGTAATTACATTCCACTTAACTTTTTGAACATCAACTAATATTTAATGAGCACCCAGTGGCCACATGGCAGTGTAATAAGTATTCTTCTAAAATGCCTATTTGTTCCCAGATTGCAGTGTCTTTTTAAGATGCTGAGGATCATAGCAGTTTGACAGTACGAAAAAAACATAATAGTTCCATTATGAGAAATTAACACTCTTTAAAATATCCCAGGAACCAAAGAAAAAGAAACATCATCTCTGAATATTAATAATCTCCGTAGTTATAAGGCTTTACTGAACTATTTTTCAAGTACTTTTAACAGCATTTAGAATAATTCTGACATATCAAGAAACATGGTAATAAAAGGACAAAGACTGAATCTAATATCAACAAAATTTATTAAGTACTTAAAGGAATTGTATTACACTACTAAACCAATAATGATGTTTTCTAGGTGAGGGAAAGGAGAGTTGATAACAATGATATAAATAAGTCCATAGGACAACCAAGTAGAAATCAGAGGCTTACCCTAAAACCTGCATCTTCAATCTGAAATGTTTCTAATGATAAAGGGAAAATCGTTTACAGTAAGGGCTACAGGTTCATTCCTTATTGGTAGACAGATAGAGCTGGTGGGTATTGAGACCAGGGTCTATAAGTAAATATAGGAACTCTTGATACAGACTGAAGGTCTGGCTATAGCCTCGTCTGAAAGATCAATATAGGAGTTGGTTAAGAGAGTATAATGCCTAGGCTTTGTTTATTTAAATTTATGTTTGGAAAACTTATGACGTACTGTTATAAATTAGAAAATTACCATGAACTGCCTGTTAGCATGGAGAACTCAGAATATCATCCACTTCACAGTTGGATAGGATTGAGCCTAGGGGTGATCATTAGGAACATCTGGAGTATAGCTGGATCAGAAAAAGAATTTAAAATGTTTGATGGCATGCTAGATCTGATACATTCTGTTGACATATTGAGCTGGTGGACAGATCTATGTGAAGTGGATTCTTGTATCAGGCATCCTGACTGGCTTACATTTAGTAGAAAATATATTACAAAGTTTTAGTATTGGGTACAAATAAATATGAAAACCATACATGTTGCAATAGATCGTATACCATCTGGAGTACAAGGTGAGAAATTTGCTGAGAAAAAACAATGGCCATAATATGAAAGCTATCATTACTTGGGATCTCTGTTTTCCACTAAGAAAAAGTGGAGAGTACCTTTTTAATATGAATGGAATGGTAGCCCTGGTCTCGAGGAGAATGGAGACTTTCGTATCAGATAACAAGTTGTGAAGAGTTTATTCTGCTTTCAAATACTGAGCAAAGAGTGTGTCACTTAATGTGCATGCTACAAAAAAAAAAAAAAAAAAAAAAAAAAAAAAAAAAAAAATTGAGACCGGTCCAGAAGGAGTAGATGTCAGATAAGAAAAAGCAAGCATGTGTTTTGTGCCTTTCATTGTTTTAGAAGAAAAAAAATGATGATCCTAAGTGAGTTAGATAAATGCACTTCCACTCAAACCAAATTCTCAGTATTTTCTAGTATATGGGACACATATAGTTCCATCTTCATAAACCTAGATGTAGGTCTACAAAAGGCTCAGTGAATGAGCTGTCATAGCTGTATCTGTAGTAAAAAATAGCTATGATCGGGATCCCTGGGTGGCGCAGCGGTTTGGCGCCTGCCTTTGGCCCAGGGCGCGATCCTGGAGACCCAGGATCAAGTCCCACGTCAGGCTCCCGGTGCATGGAGCCTGCTTCTCCCTCTGCCTGTGTCTCTGCCTCTCTCCCTCTGTGTGTGTGACTATCATAACTAAATAAAAATTAAAAAAAAATAAAGGTCACCTACTGTTAAAAAATATAGCTATGATCATTGAATGCTGTCAGGTATTTTTCTCAGAACTTTACATAATTTACCTCATTTAGTCTTTTCAGTAATGTTATAAATGAGAGAAAGTCATTATCTCTGTTCTTACAGATGAACTTGAAGTTCGGGGTAATCATCTTCCCTAAATAATAATTAGTGGAAAAGCTAAGACTGGAACCCAGGTCTGCTGTATTTCAAATACAACATTTTAGTGTTAACTATGGCTATCATGTTGTACCTTATACCCGAGTACTTAAGACTGGAAGTTTGTAACTTTTGATCACCTTTGTTCAATTCTTTCACATCCCATCCCTGCCTCTGGTACCCACAAATCTGATCTTTCAATTTTTTTTAATGATTTTGGTTTTTTTTTAGATTTTACATGTAAGTGAGATCATATAGTTTTTGTCTTTCACTGTCTAATTTATTTCATTAGCATAATGCCCTTAATGTCCATTCATGTTGTGGCAAATGGCAAAATTTCCTTATTTCTTATGGTTGAATGTTATTCCATTTTGTGTGTGCATGCGTGCATGTGTCCGTGTGTATACTACACTATTCATCCATCTGTCAGTGGCCACTTACGCTGTTTCTTTGTCTTGGCTATTATCAATAATGCTGCAATGAGCATGGGGATACAGATACCTCTTTGATATAGTATTTTTATTTCCTTCAAATGTATACCCAGAAGTAGAATTGCAGGACCATATGCTAGTTCTATTTTTCATTGGAACTAAAATTTGAACACAGATATTTTTTACTATAAATCCTATGTACTTTAAGATTGTGAAACATACTCCCTCCTTTTGAAGATTCTTAGTGCATTTTGGCCTACTGAGAAGATCAGCAATCAGGCTCCCTCAGTAGAATGTCTTGACCATGAGGAACAGGCATATCATTCTAGAGAGAACTCTTTTTAGTGTGAGCTAGAAGTTGATAGACACCAGCTACAGAAGATTTCCTGTGGGAACACAATCCCAAAGATATCATGGAAATAAGTTGAAAAAGACATTTTGGTTCATAGACATTTGTTCAATACATAACTCACTAGGAGTATCTCAAGTGGAGATAAAACAAGTGAATTACTCAGCAAAATAAAACCTCCTAAGTATGCTGAATGTGCTACTTACTGCATTGTGAGCACAGTTAAGTAGACAATTGAAAATCAGAAAGATACACCTGCTAGAGAGTTTTTCAAATGTAAAATAGCTGCACTGTGGGTATGTAATTTTATCAAGGCCCAAATACGTTAAACTTAGGAAAAGGTGAGTCATTTCTAAAGACATTTAAAAATTAAAGTTTGCAAGTACTTTTGTGCTAGATATTGGCAGAATTTCAGAGTATCCAGCATAACAAATCCATGGAGAACATGGTATGGACTGTTTGCCCTAGCAAATTACTCATAACCACTGCCATTATCACTTGGTGTGGATGTGTGGAATTTGAAGAACAGAAAAATGGTCAGGTAATTTTCAGTTAAATATGACAGAGCTTGATGCCTTCAGTGGATTCTTTCTCCTCATCTTATTGTACATTTCACAGCCTTTTAATCTACTGGAACTATTATTTAACAGCTTTATATTGTAATATAATTCACATACCATACAATCCACTCATTTATGGTGGACAATTCAATAGTTTACAATATATTAAGTTATTCAACTATCACTACTCTAGTTCCAGAACATTTTCATTACCTCTTAAAGTAACCCCATACTTAATAGTGGGTAACATTTGTCATTTCCACACAACCAATCAACCTAAAGTGACCCATGCTTTGTTGGGGGGATGAGCAACACAGTATCTGTTGTGATAAGCAACACAAATCTATTTTCTGACTCTATAGATTCTCCTATTCTAGATATTTCATTTAAAAGTAATTGCATGAGATGGAGTTCTTTCTGCTTGGCTTCTTCCGTTCAGTTTAGTACTTTCCAAATTCAACTGTGTTGTTGCATATTATCAGTACTTCTTAACATTTTATGTGTGGCTGGCCAAATAACATTACATTGTATGGATATACTACATTTTGTTCATCCTTTCATCATTTAATGGGTAATTGAGTTGTTTCCATTTTGCATTATTAAGAACAACACTTCTATGAAAATTTGTGTACATTTCTATATATACATATGTTTCCACTTATTTAGGGTATATATGTAGAAGTAGAAATGTTGTGTCATAATAGTTTCAGATGTATAATATAGTGGTTCAACAATACTACACATTACTCAGTGCTCATCATGATAAGTGTGCTCCATTTTTTCCCCCATCTCTCCTCTAGTAACTATCAGTTTGTTCTCTACAATTAAGAGTCTGTTTCTTGGTTTGTATCTGACTCTCTTTTTTATCCCCTTTGTTTTGTTTTGTTTATTAAATTCCATATGAATAGAATTGTATGGAATTTTTCTTTCTCTTACTGACTTGTTTCACTTAGCATGATACTCTCTTCCTCCACCCATGTCACAGCAAATGGTAAGATTTCACTGTTTTTTTAATAGATGAGTAATAATCCAGTGCAAGGGCATTTTCCTTCTCCATACCCTCACCAATACTTATTGTTTTTTGCGTTCTTTATTTTAGCCACTCTGATAGGCATGAGGTAATATTTCATTGTAGACTTGATTTGGGTTGATGAGTGATGTGCATCTTTTCATGTGTCTCTTGGTCATCATATGTCTTCTTTGGAGAAGTGCCTTTCATGTTCTGCCCACTTTTCAGTTGGGTTACTTATAATATGGGTGTTGAATTTTATGAGTTCTGTATATATTTTGAATACTATTCTTTTTCAGATATATCATTTGCAGATATCTTCTCCCATTCAGTAGGTTGCTTTTAGTTTTCTTGATTACTTCCTTTGATGTAGGAAGCTTTTTATTTTAATGTAGTCCCAATAGTGTATTTTTGTTTTTGTTTCCCTTGCCTCAGGAGACATATTTTTAAAAAAGTTGCTAAGACTAATTTCAGAAAAGTTACTGCCAATGCTCTCTTCTAGGATTATTATGGTTCTAGGTATCACATTTAGGTCTTTATTTAATTTTTGGTTTATCTTTGTGTATGGTATATGAAAGTGGTACAATTTAATTCTTTTGCATCAGAGATATTGGCCAGTAGTTCTTTTTTTGTGGTGTCTAGTTTTCCTGGCATCATTTGTAGAAGAAACTGTCTTTTGCCCGTTGGATATTCTTTTCTCCTTTGTCAAAGAATAATTGACTGTGTAATTGTGGGTTTATTTCTAGGCTTTCTATTCTGTTCCATTGACCTATGTATCTATCTTTGTGCTAGTACCATACTATTTTGATATCTATGGCTTTGTAATGTAGATACAATTGTGATACCTTCTGCTTTTTTTTTTTTTTTTTCTTTTTTAAGATCATTTTGGCCATTTGGGGTCTTTTGTAGTTCTATACAGATTTTAGGATTAGTTACAATTCAGTGATAAACGCTGTCAGTATTTTCATGGGGAATACACTAAATGTGTAGATTGCTTTGAGTAGTATAGACATTTTAACAATATTTGTTTTTCCATTCCATGAGCATGGAATGTCTTTCAATTTCTTTTTGTAATCTTCCGTTTCTTTCATCAAAGTTTTACACTTTTCAGAGTACAGGTCTTTCACCTAATTGGTTAATTTATTCCTAGTTTTGTTTCTGTTTAATTTTGGTTAAATTGCATATGGGATTGTTTTCTTAATTTCTCTTTCTATTGTTTCATTATTAGTATATAGAAATGTAACAAATTTTTTTAAATTGATTTTGTAACCTATAACTTTACTGAATTCACTTATCAATTCTAGTAGTATTATGATGGCATCCTTTGGGTTTTCCATATAGAGTATCATTTCATCTGCAAATGGTCACAGGTTTACTTCTTCCTTACCAATATGAATGCCTTTGATTATTTTTTCTTGTCTGATTGCTGTAGCTAGGACTTCTAGTACTATGTTGAATAAAAGTGGTAAAAGTGGATATCTTTGTCTTATTTCTGACCTTAGGGGAAAAGCTCTCAGTTTTTCCCCAGTTAGTAAGATGTTTGCTCTGGATTTCCATAGATGACCTTTATTATGTTGAGGTAAATGCCCTCTAGATATGCCTTGTTGAAAGTTTTTTTATCATGAATGGATGTTGTACTTTTTCAAATGCTTTTCTGCATCTGTTGAAATGATCATACAGTTCTTATCCTTTCTCTTATTAATGTGATATGTCACATTGATTTGCAGATATTGAAACACTAGTTTCCCAGGAATAAATCCCACTTGATTGTGGTGAATGATTTTTTAAAGCATTTTTTGATTTGGTTTGCTAGTATTTTGTTAAGGATTTTTACATCTGTGTTCATCAGAGATATTGACCTGTAGTTCTTTTTTGTGATGTCTTTATCTATATTTGGTATCAGGGTAATGCTGGCCCCGTAGAATGAATTTGGATATTTTCCTTGCTCCTCTATCTATTGGAACAGTTTGGGTAGAAGAAGTGTTAACTCTTCTTTAAATGTTTGGTAGAATTAGCTTGTGAAGCTATCTGGTCTAGGATTTAGGTTCGTTCTGAGTTTTTTGATTACTGATTCAATTTCATTACTGTTAATTGGTTTGTTCAAATTTTCTATTTCTTCAGTTTTGATAGTTTATATATTGCTAGAAATATATCCATTTCTTCTAGGCATATTATTTATACCCATTTTGCTTATGTCTCTTGATGTGGCTTTATCCTGTTCTTTGATTTGGGACATATTCCTCTGTCTCCTTTTGTCTACCTCTCTGTACCTATTTTTCTGTGTTAGGCAAGTTAGCTATGTCTTCTGCTCTTGAAGGTAATGGCCTTATTAAAAAGACATCCTGAAGTCCCGTACAGTGCAGTGTCTCCTGATCCCTAGGACCTGGTACCTCAGGGAATGTCATCTATGTGTGCTGTGGGTGCCTTCCTGTTTTGTTCTGGCCACTTTTTTTCTTCAATACAGTCAACTGCATAGGCTCACTTTGCCTGTTTTGGGCAGTGTTTGGTCCTAGGCCAGGTGGGGTGCATTTTAACAATGGGTGCACTTGTCTGCTTGCAAAATGAGACCTTTTGTCACCCCCACCAGAACAGAGACTGTGATTGGGACATAAGGTGTTGGCAGAGTTTAGGCTGGTCTTCCCCTCACCAGAACTGTAGCCCCAGAACTGAGGAAAACTTGCTTAGAAAGGGAGGGCAAAGAATGTGGGGCTTGGTGTAAGCAAGTTAGGTAGCAAGTATGGCAGCCAAGCTGGTTCTCAAAGGTGGCTCTGTGTTTGTTCTGGGGGGCAGGGAGGAAAATGGCCCCTGTAGCTCTTTTGTTCCTGGAGTCTCTTTGTGATCCCTGCCTCTCTGGTCCACCTCTGAGATATGTAAATAACTCTTTCCTGTGTGCCATAGGCATTTTTCAAACTACTGCTTCTAAATTGTATTTCTACTTGCTATGTTTTGTGCTGTTTTTGAGTGGGGACTCAGCTTCCTAATGCCCTCTGGGTTCTCCCAGAACCCAGCCCACTAATTTTTAATACTCTAGGTTTTAAGTCCCACTGGTGGTAAGAACTCAAAAATTTAGCCCCTCTTACTTTCAAAGAAAAATGTTCAGGGAATTGATCTTCCCCATGCAGTCTCCCTGATGTGATAGTATGCATTTGCAACTCACTCTCCACCATGGACAGCCATGGTTTCCTTTATTCCCAAACCACATCTCTACCTTCCTACTTTCTTATACAGACCTCTTCTCTACCTTTAGTTGTAAGATTTGTTCTGCTGGTCTTCAGGTCACTTTCTAGTTACTTAGGCTGATGTGTTACCTAGTTGTGTCTGTAGGATAGGCAGGCTTATGGTCCTCCTTTTCTGCTGTCTTCCCAGCCTCCTGTCTCTGCCCATTTTCTAATGGAGTTGTTTTGTTTTTCTGCAGTGGAGTTTTGAGAGCCTTTTATATATCTATATACAAAGATGTCTACTATATTTGTGTCCTGTAACCTTCTGAAGTGGTATATTCTAATTTTTATATGTGCATTCTTTAGGATTTTCTATATGCAAGATCATGTAATTTACATGATTTTAATTTCCTTGCCAACTTCTTTTATTGAACCTCTGGTAAGATGTATAGAGACAGCAGTAGCAGACATCCTGGTCTTGCTCTTAATTTTAAGGAAAAAGTATTCAGTCTTTCACTACTAAGTATTATGTTAGATGTAGGTTTTCATAAATGCCCTTTATAAGGTTGAGGAAGTTCTCTTCTATTGCTACTTTTTTTTTTTGCATTTTGTTTTGCTTTTTTGAGTCATAAACAGGTGTTGAAGTATCTCAAATGCCTTATTTTTATCTATTAAGATAATTGTGTTTTCTTTCTTTTTTCTATTGCTATAGTGTATTACTGTATTGATATTTATAGTGTATTGATATTTGGCTGTTAAACTAAACTTACATTCCTGAAATATAATCCTGCTTTATCATGTTATTTAATTCTTTTTATATTATTCTACTTTTGAATTCCTGTTGTTACTGGAACTGTTCTCACCAAAAATATTTAGCAATGCTCTAAGGATCCAATTGTCAAATCCAATAGCATCTATTTATTGACATAGCATTTGTTTAGCTTTGTTTCATTTGTAAATATTTATTTATTTATTTTAGAGAAGGAGAGAGAGAGTGTGCATGTGTGAGTGGGTGGAGGGGCAGAGGAAGAGGGAGAGAGAATCCTCAAGCAGACTCCCTGCTAAGTGTGGAGCTCAGCTCAGGCCTCAATCCCATGACCCAGCCAAAATCAAGAGTCGGATACAATTAATTGAGCCACCCAGGTGCCCCATTTTGACATAGCATTTGTGACCATTTTACACACTTTTCAAATATATATACTATTTCTTTTTTCCTTTATCACATGAAAAACCATCGATGTGTGAGGCTCTTCCTCTACCTTTGCCATATTCTGGTGTCTCTCTCCACATCTGGTATAGACAGCACTTAACTTTATGTCTCTTCCTTCAGGTTACATTCTTCTTAAAATGTAGAGATTTATTTTTTATAATCTCTGTACTTAGAAGACTTTCACATCCTTCTCCTCCTTCTTTTCCATCTCTCTTCTTCTTTTCTTCTTCTCCTCCATTACCTTTTATTTTTTTGACTAAGTGAATGTATATAGAAAACTTAAAGCAGATGGGAGTGAAGAAGACAATTTTACCTTGAAACCCTAACTATAAACTCTTAAATCAATGTGTGTTGGGAAAGTAATAGAAAAGATGAGAGTAAAGGGAAGAGTTGCAATAAATTTTTGGAGAAGTTTTCACACACTGAAATGTCAGGCAACAGAATTAGGACACAAGAAGAATCAGAACAAGTTTTCTATAAAAATGAAGCACTGGTAGATTGTTAGGTTAATGTTTCCCAGAGCGTATTTTATGTGTCTTGGGTTAATCGAGGGGTATGGTCATTTATGTTTAGAAATTTATGGGTAAAATGAAGCTAGATGATTCCTTAGAGATTCTGATAGGAAGAGCTATATTGTCAATATGAAACAGTCATAAATAGATAGCATTTCTCAATAATACTTAAAAAAAGGAGACATTTGAAAAACAGTACAGTGAACACCTGAGGACTAAAGCATGCTTTAGATGGTAGAAAACCTAGTATCTCTTAGGTCAGAGATGACATGCTGTTGGATGAGTATAACTCCATATTCTGACTTTTAAATATTCTTTATCTTTCAAGTCAATTAATTTAACTATTTTAAAGTTAAGCCATTAGCATTATATATATATATATATATATATATATATATATATATATAATGTGTAGTGTTTATAGGTGATCTTTTATCTGAAACTGGTTCTTCAGCATTTAAACTCCTTTATTAGCCTCTAATTTATTATTACAAAAATAGTATGAAATATTCTAAAGCATCACGGTAACAATATAAATTCAGAAAAAGCAGGGGTGCTTGAGTGGCTCGATTGGTTAAGTGTCTGCCTTGACTCAGGTCATGGTCTTTGATGTAGGCATGGAGCCTTTATCAGGCTCCCTGCTCAGTGGGGAGTCTGCTGCTCCATTTCCCTCTGTGAATTCTCTCTCACAAATTAATAAAATATTTTTTAAAATGCAATATTAGACTGAAACCTTACAAAGAAATTATGTATTTATCCATTTGTGATCAGATAGCAAATTCAGCTGGCCAGTAGGGAAATAGTTAGTGATATAAAACATATAGATACTTAAAATCCTGCAATGAAACCAATACTTCTTAAGAAAATTTTCTGTTTACTTTCTAAAATTCATTAATAGAGCCCTATTATTCACAGTATAAAGTACAATAACATAATTATAGCAAGCATGGACTATGCGGATCTATCCTTTGTCCTTGGTCTCTTTCAAATTTGGAAGTTACTTTATATCCAAAGCTGTACCCTGAAGAACCTAAAGATTTTGAACCTGATATTTTCTGGAAATGTTCTGGAAATGTTCTACTTTTCCTTATATTTGGATTTTTTGAAGCTCTGTCTCTTTTTTAACTTTAAAAGTCAGTTTTAATGCTTGCCTCATTCATAGTGAAACAATAACTACTTGGACTGAGTGATTATTTCCTGTTATGTGACAAAATTTATACACCAATGAGTACTTCTCTCATGGAATGAGAAATATCTGTATGTCATTCTCTTCCAACCAACTTTAGCATAGAACAAATTTATCTATCTTGACATCTTCTTTGTTAGCGAATGCCTAAAATATATTTATTAGGTATTTAATAATTTAGCAGAATCTGCTAGATTTTTCCTGAACAATATTATACTTTTTCCTGACCTAAATTAATTTTCCCAATTTTTCAGACTTCCTTGCAGTTAGGTAGGGTCACATACTTTGTTCTACTCAAAGGCAATTGAACTGAAGTTCTGTGATTCCAGGCATTCTGTGGTCATTTTGCTATTTATTCATCCCAGTGACCTTAAGGGTAGCAATGCCTTAAGATGTAGGAATACTGAATCCATGGGTATTTCCTTAGAAGAAAGTCACCTGCTTATCATGAACACACAAAATTTATGTGAACAAGAAATAAACTATTTCATTAAGCCTTGTTATTTGAAGATTCATTTGTTCTATTAACTACTGTTTATTAGGTAATATGTTTTGAATACATCTGGATTGTTTTAGCATATTTTTAATAGGTTTTCACTGTATTTGGTGTACCCATTAAAGTTAGTGTAAAATATAATATTAAATAAAAGTAAAAATGGAATGTTCTTTGCCAAATATTTGACATTGTCTTTAATATGTTAATCTGGTTTAATAAATGGAAAAGTGAGATTTATGAGTATAAACAGTTATTCCAGGATATATAGCCAGTTGTAGAAACTCCACTCAAACACTGAATTAAAGGTTCATATTCATTCTACCATACAGCATCATCTTAAAATAATTCTAGATTGCTGTAATTATTCAGAAGGATCTTTGAGATCAAGTTTATTAATGTGAACATCAGTCCTCACTTTGGATGTCAGTATATGTCTATCTTCAGATTAGAGTGGAAACTTTCCAAGAAATTATCTTTAGTAATATGGCCTTAACAGGTCATATGAATTTATTAGATCCACTGTATATGCCAATATTTTAAATGGTTTGAATTTTCTGACTGCATAGATTTTGAATAATAGAGCCCTCACTCACATTAATTATGTATTACAAATTCATGTATGGAAGGAAAGATCATAAATGCTACATCCAATTCAAATTTATAGCAAACAGAATTTGGCTGGGTTTTGATACAAGGCAGAAATCATTTACTCATCATTTAAACATTCAGTTGCTACTTTGTTGATTAGTAAGATCAACTACTATTCATTTTGTCATTCAATTTTTAATTAGCTAAAAACTACCATAAACTTTGGTTGCCATAGATAAATGGGATAATCCAGAACACAAATATAGATGGACAATTTTTTTATGGTATGGGGTAAAATAGTAAATTGTTAAAACTTTATTATTACTAAAAATATTATAATATCACATTTTTATAAATTAAATATAATCTCAATTTACTAAAAGAAAGGAGGCATATTAGGTGTTTTTCATAACTTACTATTTCATTTTTTAGATCTAGGCCTGAAATTACAGGCTAAATCTGTTGTGCTTTTGCATTTGAAATGTCCTCCCAGATGTAATAATTGTTACTAAGTTATTTTTCACCTCTTATCAGAGGTAGACCATTGCTTTTACATGATTTTTCTTAGATTCATTACATTCATTCTGAGAACCTTTCCCATTTCTACCCGTAATGCTTTTCTCCAGTTACCCACTTACCTAAATATATATTGGCATTCCTAGATATTTTTGATCTGGGAGGAAAAAGGGTGTCACTATTCCAGGCTCTCACAGCACCCCCTTCATACCTCCATTATAGCACTTACATAGTATTTCAGTGATTTATGTATTTTCTAAATAAATGCCTATCTAGTGTCACAAAGTAATTGAGGTGAATTTTAATTTAATTTAATTTTAACAGATTCAAAGAGGAAAAGAAAATTTGAAAATCACTAACATAAAGGGGAATACATAAGGTTTTCCTTATGTTTTCCCCTGATAAGGAGAGAAGTCCAGCATAATGTTAATTTTGATGGTTAAGTCTCTGAACTAGTTTCCTCTTTAAGTGAGAGAGAGGAACATGATCATTAAGAAAATGTCTTTGTAATACTTGATTATAAAATAAACTTCTGTGACGTTGTTTACAGAGATACTGATAAGAACATTCCAATAATAGTTGGGAAGCAAATATTTTGAAAAAAGG
Organism: Canis lupus familiaris; assembly: GCF_011100685.1. Lineage (NCBI taxonomy): Eukaryota > Metazoa > Chordata > Mammalia > Carnivora > Canidae > Canis > Canis lupus. The sequence goes on from NC_049232.1 coordinate 47,589,850, forward strand.
TATAATCATTATTTTAGTATGTCTTTCTTGTAGATTCTATTCTTAATGTAAAACACAACCTCCGTGCACAATTTAAGAAAAGAATTACACATGGATAAGCATGTATATTCAGGGCCATCTGTTTTTTTGTTGTGGTTGTTGTTTAAAAATAAAGAATAAAACATGCACACAGTAGATTGTTACAGTTTTCAGTCAAAATAGGTCTTTTGTGTTACCAAAAGACTACATTTTAGACTTCTTTGTATCTAGTTACAGACACAATAGTGTCTGATCCATAGTAAGTATTAAACAAATTTCAGCATTTTCTGGTTGAATAAATGAATGAGATATTTTATTCACCATTGCTCAGTACACATAGTAATGTTCTTATTTTATACTCTGTTAACATGAAGTAAAAATTATAAGCTAGATAGGAAAACAAGTCAATTTTAATTTGCACATACTAGAATATGATTTTTTACACATGGTTACACACATACACAGCTTTATTTTTACACCTCAACAATTGGTGCAGTTGATTCAATTTATGAAATTTTCTTTTTCTCCGCTTGTGAATTCAAGTCTTTTTGGAAAACTGCTATTTGAAGTGTTTCTCAGGGTTGCAGTCTGTCCGCATATACTGCTCTTCTTTCTTAAGCTATTAATTTCTTGTTGTTAGTTTTTTATTTGATCAACTTCCCTTTGCAGATTTTCTTATTTGGATTATCAGACTGGGGACACTGAAATTTTAACATCTCAATCTTGACGAAGTTTCCCTTGTTGAATGCTAGTAGAACTGAGCTTTGGTAAAGCGAGGTTAAATATGGTTTGGCTATAGCTGTGTCTGCTCTTGTACACTTTTTTTTACAGGTAAGAAGTACATTAGGTTGTACTTTTTATACCACAGAATTAATGACAGAATATGCAGTGTGCAGTACTATAAAAGTTCTACAGCATAATTGGGATCCTAAATACCACTTGTAGCCAAAAAGTTGGATGGAATTCAAAATTTCACTATACCTATTCAAATTTTAGGGGTTGGGAAAGAATAATGGAATAAAATAAAGACTGAAATATTCCTAACTACTTCATTAAGTTAATTATGGAATGAATTATTGAGTTGATGTGCAATTTACTTGCATACAGAACAATTTTCATTTAGTATTTCCCAATGATTCAAAAATGTTTGAAAAGAGCAGGTTTTAATGTTAGCATTTTTACCTAATGTATCCTATTTTTCAAGCATAGACTTTATCTAATTATAGATTGGAGGCTTTTTAATTTAAAATATTTCCTAGGTCAAAAACTCAGTTATGAACTCCTATAATTATGTATTAAGGTTTGATTTCTCTGCTCTATTGGTCTCCACTGCACTCATAATCTTCATCATGGTAAAACGTTCATTTGTTTTCATTTTCTTTTCTCATTAGGTCTTTAAATTCACTAACAAAATACTGGAGCATTGAGAGCTTATACACGTTTATGTGCTAAAGTTATGTGACCTTTTCAGTAATTCTCTAGTTCATTTTTGCTGGAAATTCTTTGTCATATGACTAAAATACAGTGGTTTTGAAAGAATCCAGCAGCTTCAGGGTTTGAGCTATACAACTATAATTTTATTACGGCAAGAGAGAAATTCTAAGAATTTAAGTCCAGTTTTTAAATGAGAAAGATGATAATTATTCAAGATAAGAAGGACAAAGGAAGATTAGACTATAAAAATGGACTTAAACTTGTAAGTAGACTTATTGATCTTCATTTTAGACATTGAATCTTTGTTACTTTATTCATTCACTCAACTATAAAAAGCTTTTTGAGGCAAACTCAAGGCAAGAATTTCTGGGATTAACAGGAATTCTTCCCACTCCAGAGCTTCAGGAAGCTACAAACCAATAGGTGAATAAAATATACACATGCATGTCTGTAGGATTGAATTAAGATAAGAATTAAACACTACAGATTTTAGAAAACGAAAGACTCCTTCCAACTAGGGAAACAAAAAAGCCTTTTAGAGAAGATGGCATATAAGGTAGGCCTTTAAAGACTAGGAGAATTTAGGTGAATGTGAATAGAATAATTCTGGACAGAAGGAATAGCTACAAGTTAAATATAACCGGAGAGTCACAGTATTGGGTTTTGTGTTGCTTTATTTTTTCCCATAAAATAAACAATAAACATTATGATTACTTAAATTAAGCTTCTTGACAGAGAACACTGCACTTAATTCTATAGATGGATTTTCACACTTTCGAGTACATCTAGAACATTTCCAAAAGTGAACCATATGCTGGGACATAAAGCTGGAATCTAAATTTTAAGAAGGTAATTAGAAAATCTTTATATGTTTAAAAACTTAGAAAGCATAATTTTAAATAACTAAAAAGTCAATAAGAGATCACAACATAAAATTAAAAAAAATATTTAGGACTGAATTTGTAACTAAATGTCACATATCAAATCTTTTGAAATAAAGCTGAACTTATGCTTGTAGGAAAGGTATATGTATATGTGAGTAAAAAAATAACCTGAAAATTACAAATAAAGACATTTAGCCCAAAAAGTTATTTTAAAATGGCAACTAATAGGACTCAAAAAGAGTGGAAGAAATTCAATCATAAAGACCTACATGTAAGGAATCCCTGGGTGGCTCAGAGGTTTGACGCCTGCTTTCAGCCCAGGGCGTGATCCTGGAGTCCTGGGATCGAGTCCCACATCAGGCTTCCTGCGTGAAGCCTGCTTCTCCCTCTGCCTGTGTCTCTGCCTCTCTCTTTCTCTGTGTCTCTTATGAATAAATAAATAAAATCTTTTTTAAATAAAAAAGACCTACATGTAGAAGTTCATAAAATAGAGAAAATATACAACATAGAAAATTACTGATACTTTAAGAAGACTAATAAAATTGATAACTGTGCAAATTAAAAAAATCACTGCACAACCTGTGGTCACTAAAAATATTAAGTGAATATTGTAAAAAGTACCAATAAAGTAAGCATTTGGAAGGAATAGACAAAATTCGCTGTATTTTTTTAGATCAACAACAGTTACAGCCCCTTTTTAAAAAATTTAAAATAGTCTCAAAAACGTTTAAAACACAGGAATAAGCCTAAAAACTAATGTGCTATATAAAACACCATGGTAGTATGTTAAAGGTGATTTAAATAAAATGAAAGGATAAAACATGTTCATAAATTAGAAGACAAAACATTGTGATGACGTCAATTTACCTCAAATTCATTGAGAGATTTTAAATAATTTAAATAGAAACATAGTTTTGTTTCTGGTGGAATTTGAAAAACTAATCCTTTACACAGAAAACTGGAGGGACAGAGTATCTGAGATACAATTAAAAAGCAAGATGGAAATATTTACACCAATTATTAAATCTGAAAATACACAATGATAAAAGAAAATATGGTAATGGCATAATGATAGAAAAAGAGAAGAAAGAAAAAAGACTGCCCAGAAAAATGTGTCACATGTATACAGCTACTTAATTTATGACTAAGGTGATACTTAAACAACAACAATATTTTCAATTAGGTACTAGGCCTTTTGGATATCCATATATTACTATTAGAAACTTGACTCTTATACTATACACAAATCTATAAAAATCTGACTCCTACTTGTACACAAAATAGAAATATGTCTACGTGTGCATCAAGAGACATGAATTAAAATGCTTAGGACAGCTTTCTACCTCCTTCCTTCCTTCCTTCCTTCCTTCCTTCCTTCCTTCCTTCCTTCCTTCCTTCCTTCCTTCCTTCCTTCTCTCTTTCTTTCAGAGAGAGACAGAGGCAGGGGGAGAGGGAGTGGGAGAAGGAGTGAGAGAGAATCTTAAGTAGGCTCTATGCACAAATGCTGAGCCTGACATGGAGCTTGATCCCTGAGATTTAAAAAACAGCATTATTTCTAATAGTCCAAACTTGAAACAATACCAAAGGCCTTCAACTACAGATAAGATAAATTACAAATTGTTATAAATTTTGTGACATAATCTTATCCATGTTGTGATAATTTAGCACATTACTTTGATTTTGTACACTTTTCTGTAATGTATTTTGCCTCACAACTTAAAAAGTAAAAAAAAAAAAAAAACTCCATTAATGCTACATGTAAAATTCCAATGTATTTAGAACTTATATTCTGTACTGAAAATCTGCAGGGAAGCCTGTGTGGCTCAGTGGTTGAGTGTCTGCCTTCTGCTCAGAGCATGATCCTGGGTCTGGGGATCAAGTCCTGCATCAGACTCCCCACAGGGAGCCTGCTTCCTACTCTGCCTATGTCTCTGGCTCTCTCTCTGTGTCTCTCATGATTAAATGAATAAAATATATATTTTTAAAAATTTTAAAAAAGAAAATCTGCAGATAGAGATAAATAGGAATTAGAAATAAATGCATAATATTAAATAGATTGCATTAAAAAACAAGAAAAAAGAAAAGGAATAAATTAATAAAACTGGTAATGAGAGAGAGCACATCACTACTGGTTCTATAAACATTAAGCAATAATAAATGAATATTATTAAAATTCCATGCCCATAAATTTGATAACCTATGGAAAATAGACCAATTCCTTGAAAGTCACAATCTGCCCAATCTCCCACATAAAGAAGCCACACAGATTGACCTATATCTATTATAAGAACTTAATCAACAATTAATAGCCTGCCAAAGCAGAAAGCACCAGGCCAAGATTGTTTCACTGAAGAATCCTTTAAGGATGATCTACCAATTCTCTATTATCTTTCTCATAAAATAGAAACAGAGACAATACTTTCCAATTCATTTTATGAGGCCAGCATTCTGCTAGTACTACAACCAGACAAAGATATTACAAGAAAGGAACCACAGGCCAATATTGATCATAATAGACACAAAAATCCTCAACAAAATATTAAATCTAATAATGTATAAAAACATTTATATACCACCACCAAGGCTGGCTCAGTGTTAAAAAGTCAATTGACGTAATTCATGATATCAAGAGGCTGGAAGAGACCTATCAATAGATGCATAAAGAGCATTTGACAGAATTCAACACCAATTCATATTAAAAACTTCTATCAAACTAGAATAGAGGAAAACTTTCTCAACTTGTTACAGCATATCTGTAAAACCCCTGCATAAATCACATTTACTGGTAAGAAACTAAATGCTTTCCTCCTAAGGTTAGAGAAAAGGGAAAGATGTCTCTCCTAATCACTCATTTTCAACAACATACTGGAATATGTGCGTTGTTGAAAATAGTTAATGAAATAACACAAGAAGAGTAAATAGAGTTATATATGATGTTTTTTAGCAGATAACATGGTTTTCCATGTAGAAAATCCGAAAGAATCAACAACAAATACACTTCTAGAACTAATAAATGATTATAGTAAGGTTCCAGGATAAAAGATTATTATAAAAAGTCAATGCTTTTTTTCTAGAACAGCAAAGAACAATTGAAATTTTACATTAAAAACATAATACCATTTACATTATCACCCAAGAGAAAAAGTACTTCAGTATAAATCTAACCAAATACGCATAACATTCTATACAAAGAATATTATAAAACTGTGGGGGGGGGGGGAACAAATGATATAAATAAATTGGGGAAGTATTCCTTGCTCATGGATAAGAAGATTCAATGTTGTTAACATGCCATTTCTCCTCAACTTTATTTATAGATTCTGTGTCGTCTGATTAAAAATGTTTTTGGATGCCAAAAAACTAATTATAAAATTTAGATAGGCAAAAGAGCTAGAATTGCTAACCTAGTAATGAAGAAAAACAAAATTGGAGGACTGATACTACCTGACTTCAAGACCTACTATAAAACTAAGCTAATCAAGATACTGTGGTATTGGCAGAAGAATATACAGATAATAGAACAAAACAAGAAGCCCAGAAACAGACCAATACAAATATAGTCAATTGATTTTTGACAAAGTAGCAAAGGGATTTCAATGGAGAAAAGGATGTTTTTTTTCCCCCCAAGAATTGGTGCAGAATTGGACTTCTAAATGTGTATAAGTAAATTGAGACACAGAACTTACGCCTTTCCAAAAAAAAAAAATGGGACATAGACCTAAATATAAAATGTAAGTTTCTAGAGTAGGCTAGGAGAAAATCTCAGTGGTCAGGGGTGTGGTAATAACTCTTTAGATAACACCAAAAACACAATCCATTAAAATAATGATTGGTGGAATTTCATTAAAATTAAAAATATCTGCTCTGAAGAAAAAACTGGTAAAAGAATAAAAACACAAACTGTAGACTAGGAGAAAATATTTGTATAACATATAACCAATATAAGACATATCCCAAATATCAATGAATTCTTAAAACCTAACAAAACAAACAACCTAATTATTATGGTTTTTTATATAGCAAATGTCAAATGATGCCCTCTTTGATTCAGCAATTCCACTTTTATACTCACATAAAAATCAAATGTGCTTAAGAATAGTGTTACAAAGAAGATTCATAAGAGCATTTTTGTTATCCTGGAAAATTGAAATCAACCTAGATATATACCAATAGAAAAACAAATTATGCCATATCTGAATTGAAATATTATCATTAAAATGCAGGAACAAAAGCTTCAACATTGACATGAATAAATTCCAAAAACAAAATAACATAAAACTGTTTCTGAGTAAATCTCTTGCATAAGAACACATATACCAAGTATGTAAATAGGAATAAGTTATGTGTATAGAATAACAAATTGTGCATATACATGTATAGATACTTAAGTATCTATTGTATAGTAATAGAACAGAAGCATGCATTGCCATTTAAGTAACAAATTTGGAGAGTGGGAACATATGTGGAAGAGAATGGGATCTAGAAGAGCTACAAATGTGGTCTCAATAGTAAATGTTTTTCTTTTCAAAACAGATAAAGCACAAGTATTATAAAAAAAAATAGTAGGCTAACAGAGTTGAACAATGCACACAATATTTAGGATAATTACTGTATTAAAATAAGTTAAAAATAAGTTAGCTGAATTCTCTGTATTTGGCTGTGAAAAAAATAGGAAAGTTCTCAATATATGAACATGGAAAAATTTTAATGCATAGAGTACTTCAACCAAAAAAAAAAAAAAACAGTCGTGGAGTCATAGGTAATTCATATCATCTATACAGAAAAACTCTCACACATAAACTATATATTTTTATCATACATGCTTGAAAGCCTACAAACTACATAATGGCATTCCAATAGTGTTTATCCCAGGGGAAAAGAATGAGACTGTATCAAGAAATCTTTTGTTTCATATGCAATTTTTTCCCATAGAGTATATTTATATTACTAGTTTAAGTAAAAATAAATGATGTTTTCTTTAAAACAGGAAATAGTTGATTCTGTGACAAAATAAAATTGAGACAGAGAATCTCAGCCAAGTATCTTTAAAACTATTCTTATGGGCCCCTGACCTCCAGACCTCAGATCTGATCTGCAGACCTCAGATTTCATTTCATTTTTCTAGAGAAAATGCTAGATACAATAAAGACCCTCTACATCCCAAAAATTACTTAAAAGCAAATTGCTTCAGAAATGACTATGTTAACGTAGTCATCTATCCTGAAGATCCATGTCTAATCTATTACTCAAAATCTCTATGGCACCTAAAGCTGGTGGTTTCCAGACATCACTCTCTTCCTCTCCAGCCATTTCTTTTCAAACATCTCTGTAGCTGACGACTCTGTCCTTGGACCCCAGTTCTTCTGACTCCGCTTCTTTTTCCTGAGTCTCCTTAGAGTAATGTAGCTTCCACATACAAATTGTACCTTAATCTCTTGCCCTCCCAACTGCAAGGGTACACCAGACGTATTTACATATCCAATAATATGAAGAATTTTTCCATTTAGAGGTCATGCATTTAGTGCTATTTTTCTCTAAATATCGCTGTCCAAATAATAACTCTATCCTCAAAGCTCCCTAATATTATGACCACTCATTTGGTTTCCTAAGCAAATGATAATTTTTGTAATGACTCTCTCCATTCTTTGGTATTGAATTTCTCATCCAGGACTGTTGCTTTCTCTGGAAGGTGTCCGCATTTCCCCCTTAATTATGACTCATTATTTTTAACTGATTCTGCAATAATTTTCTCATTGGGTTGCATAGACCAAGCCTACTCTGTTCTCCATATCACTGAGAGTTTTCTACAACATAGACCTGATTGTGTTATTCACTGTCCTTTAGTTATTACATATCTCCTAAAGCTTTTAGAATTTTAGAAAAAAAATTACCTTGACATTACAAACCTGTCTCTTGCCTCTTTCTCTAAACTCCTATCCAACCACTTCGGTGTTCATTTCCTCCCAATAATAGTTCCAGGTATGAAATAGTACATAACACATTTTTAAATAAGAGATATCTTTAATGAGGTATAATTTACATACTATAAAATTCAGCCAATGTAACCATCCAATTTGCTAATTTACTAAAGTTGGGCTTTCATAACAATAATTCAGTTTTTAAAATAATTCTACCACTCTAAACAAATCTTTAGAGCACAATTTATAATTATTTCTTAATCCTACCCCACTCCCAGACAACCCTCAACTGCTTTCCAGTCTTTATAAATAATATAAAGAATCTGCCTTTCCTAGACACTTGATATAATTGGAATCATGTATGTAGTATTTTTCAATCTAGCAAGTTTGATGTTTATCTGTATCATAATGTATGATTCAGGGATCCCTGGGTGGCGCAGCGGTTTAGCGCCTGCCTTTGGCCCAGGGCGCGATCCTGGAGACCCGGGATCGAATCCCACGTCGGGCTCCCGGTGCATGGAGCCTGCTTCTCCCTCTGCCTGTGTCTCTGCCTCTCTCTCTCTCTGTGTGTGACTATCATAAAAAAAAAAAAAAAAAAAAAAAAATAATGTATGATTCAGCACTTAATTCTTTTAGTTGCTTAAGAGTATCCAGTTGTATCTTATATAACACTTTGTGCATTCAACAGCTGATAGACATTAGATTGTTTTCAGATTTGGGCTGTCATAAATGATGCTGCAAAGAATATTTACATACAAGTGTTTTGGTGAACAGATGTTTTCACTTCTTTTGGATGAAATCCTATGAGTGGAATTGCTGGGTCATATAGTAGCTCTAGGATTAACTTTTTAAAAAACTAACAAAATGTTCTTTAAAGTAACTATACAATTTGACATTCCCCCAGCAATGTATGAAGGCTCCAATTTCTTCACATTCTTATCAGTATTTGGTATTTACTGTCTTTTGATTATAAACATTTTCTTAAATATTATCTCATTGTAGTTTAATTTGCATTGAATGATGCAGAGCACCTTTTCATGTGCTTATCAGCTAATTATAGGTCTTGTTTGGTGAAATGTTTATTCAAGTCTCTTGTCCATTTTCTTTTTCTGATTGTTTATCTTATTGGTAGTAAGTTTTCTTTAAATATTTTGGGTAGAAAAAATACATTGTTTGCAAACATATCCCCTGTAGACTGTTTTTCATTTCATTTTTTAAAAAATATTTTATTTATTTATTTGACTGAGACAATGCACCAGGCAGAGGGAGAAGCAGGGTCCTGACTAAGGAAGCCCCATGTGGGGCTCAATCCCAGCACTCTGGGATCATGACCTGAGCCAAGAGCAGATACTTAACCAACTGAGCCACTGAGGTGCCCCCATTTTTTGTTCTAAATTGTGTGTTTTGAAATAAAGGGTTTATAGTTCTAAGAAGGTCCAAGATTTTATTTTTAAAATGGCTAGTGTTTTAGAATTTCTACCTAGGAACTCTGCCTGAACCAAGGTCATAAAGATTTTCACCTATTGTTATTTATTCAAAAATTGTATAGTTTTAATTCTTATTTATCTTTATGATCGGAGTTACTTTTTGTGTGTGGTATGAGAAAAGAATGTGTGTATATGTTTTGCTTGTTTTTACTTTGGCCATTCAATTGTTTCAGAACTACTTAATGAAAAGACGATTACTAAGTTAATGTTTTGGCAACTTTGTTGAAAACCAATTGATAAAAAAAAGGGGGGAAGGGTTAATTTCTGAACTCTCAATTCTCTTCCATTTATCTATAATCTATCCTATATTATATATCCTATATATAGAAACTATATTGTTGTGATCACTGTCTTTACAGCAAGTTTTGAAATAAGATATTGTTAGTTTTCCAACGTTGTTCTTTTTCAAAGTTGGAGAATTTTTTTTTTTTAAAGATTTTATTTATTCATGAGAGAGACACAGAGAGAGGCAGAGACATAGGTAGAGGGAGAAGCAGGCTCCCTGCAGGGATCCTGATGTGGGATTCAATCCCCAGTCCTCAGGATCATGACCTGAGCCAAAGACAGATGTTTGAACACTGAGCCACCCAGTTGCCCCCAAAGTTGGAGAAATTTGATTGTAGTTTGCCGGTGTAAATGTTGAATGATATAATCATGTGTACAAGAATTGTTTGACATGAGATCTAGCAATTTTGCCCTTTAACATTTATCTCAGAGAAATAAAAACTTACTTTCCTACAGAAACTTATACATAAAAGTTCAAAGCAGGTTTATTTGTAAATGCCTTAAACTGGAACCTGCTCACTTATTCTTCCACAGTGAATGGTTAAAAAACTGAGATGTATCCATACCATGGACTATTACTCAGCAATGGAAAATAATAAAATATTGATATATAAAACAACCCGGATGAACATCAAGGAATTTGTAATTGAGTGAAAGATGTCAATTTCAAAAGGATATATAATGTGTAATTTTATTTATATGACAATTATGAAATAACAAAAGAATATATATATATAGATACTGATTAGTAATTCGCAAGTGTTAGGAGAAGGGGTTTGCATCTTTATAAAAAGGGCCACATGGGGCAGGCCGGGTGGCTCAGTGGTTTAGCGCCATCTCCAGTCCAGGACCTGATCCTGGAAACCCTGGAATCGAGTCCCACGTTGGGCTGCCTGCATGGACCCTGCTTCTCCCTCTGCCTGTGTCTCTGCCTCTCTCTCTCTCTCTGGGTGTCTGTCATGAATAAATAAATAAAATCTTTAAAAAAAAATCGAAAAATATATGAAGAAGAAAAAATGAAATTAAGAGTTTCTTGAAAATGTACTTCATATCTGAAAAATCATGTAAAAGAAAAAAACATTGCTCATTAAAAACTTTTAAAAAGTAACATAAGAGGATGCGGGGGAAGAAAATTCAGAAAGCAAAACTCAAAAGATATAAAAAGCATGATTAGTTTTCACACAAGGATAACTGCTATTAAAATTGAAATATATACATTTTCCTTTATTTTCATGCCTGTAGTAAATATTATTTTCTAATATCCTTTTTAAAATATTCTATCATGAGTATTTACCATATCATTAAATATTCTTGCATAGCATCATTTTAAATGTTTATATAAAAGAGAAATGTGTGGAAACAATCACTTTTAAAGAAATTATTGTTGAATGTTAGGTTTCTAGTTTTACTCTAGCAAGAGGTACAATAAATATTCTTTCATATTTTCCTTTATATAAACTCATATTATTAGGATACATATCTAGACATAGAAATGCTAGCTCACAAATTGAGGATAATTCTAAGGGTTTTCAAAATATCCTGAAAATTACTCTCAAGAGTTGGGGTATCAACTCATAGTTCTGCCAGGAGTATATAAATTATCCTACATATCCATATATTGAAAAAGACTCAGTATTATCAATAAAATGTGTTTTACCTAAAAATTTCTATGTACACATAATGCATTTATTTCATTAAGTTAATAATGAAGTTAATCTTACTTTTGCTTGAATTATCTTTCTTCACATGCATATTGGCTATTTGTATTTTTCTTTGGTGATTTGTCCACTATATCATTTACTCTTTTTCTGTTAGAATATTTAACATTTTTGCTAAATAGCTTCCAACTCGGTTTACAATCATAATCTGTTTTCAGATTTCAAAGAGTTCAAAATTCTTAATAGAAATAATATATTACATGTGTAGGGCATATAGTGCTTTTGCAAAATATAGAATTCTATGAAATTGCTCTTCTTACACTTACTTTTGGCCAGTGTTCAACAAATCAAAGGCTATATTTTACCAATTTGGAAAGAGCTATGGGAAATCAACATAATTCTCTTCCTACTAGAACCAAAAAGGTAGATAAATTATTGCCATTTTTATGTAATATTTTCAGTTGTCAATGAGTAGATACTATTTTTTAAAATTTTCCCCTTTAAAAATTTTTAATTCTGAAATGGTTTACATACAGTGTTACATAAGTTTCAGGTATACAATATAGTGATTCAACAATTCTGTACATGACTCAGTGCTCAATATGATAAGTAACTCTTTAATCCCCATCATCTGTTTCACCAACTGAGCAGATATTATTTTAATATTTGTAAAGTAGTTGCTTTACCAAATGTACTTTATGATCAAAGATATGATATTAAACTTAGTCCTCAACTTCTCTCCTAGGCATAACAATAAAATTCTTAAGCTAGTCCATAAAGAAACGGAAGAAAAGCAAATTATTTTTGGCTTATGTGCCATTTTTCAGATTATGAGATGTCTAGGGATTAGTACAAACACACATCAGGATTTTTATATTCAACTTTTTCTATTACAGACTACTTTTGAAAGTAGTATCACTTAAACATCTCAGTGATGAGGCTTAACCATCTGTGAAATGTGTGGCAGGTGACTTGAAGCTTAATTAATGTTTTAAATGTCCTTTGAAAGATTGGATTAAAATGTTACTATTATTGCAAATCTGTGAAATTATGATGATTTTTATTTCAAGTTTATTGAGCAGTGTTGGCACAGAAACCAAAAGCCATTAAATAGATAGAAACAAAAAACCAGTATTTGAATGTTTGGGCACATTTTCCATCTGCATGTAATTGGGGGCAAATATAACAATCTTCAAAATAAGAGACAAAAGGAAAGGATAGTTCTTAAAATGTGGCTCATATCTCCAACTCATTTCTAACATGAAAACTTCATGCTTCATCTTCACAGTTTTGGTATTTAGTTATGTACAGCATTTGTTATAAATCTGTTTCATTGTTATCCTGTGAGAGCTTTCACAGTCATTGTGCAAGAAATCATCTTAAGATTTTGACTCTTTCAGGCTTTCACTTTAGTTCCTTGGGATAAGTTTACCAAAGCTTTTCTACACTACTTGTCTTCGTATGTGTGTGTATGTGTGTGTGTGTGAGTGTGTGTGTGTGTGTGTGTGAGAGAGAGAGAGAGAGTATAAGGATGCTATGGAGAATAGACATGAGCCTTTCTTGACCTGTCAGAAAAACTAGAGACTTAATTGAGTAATCTCCATCACCATTTTTATTATTGTACTATTTATTTCATCAAAATAGTACATCTTTTCTCCTTGACTTCACTCTCTTTTTAGCTCCTTTAAGTGTTTTGGTTCTTTTTAATTTTATGATACTACTTTTTTCAGTTTTCTGAGTTCCTGAGTTGTCATGAGAGGATATTTTAATATTTTATTAGCTAAGAGACCTATTCTAAAATGAAAGTTCATTCTCCACTCAAAACAAAAACAAAAAACCTTGAATCTCTTTGGAAAATTGGTAATACAGGCCACTACAATTCTCCATAATCTGATCATATTGCCTGCCTTTTTGGATTAACCTCCTCAAACTTTGCAGTTCCAGCTTTGCTAGAGACAGCCCTTCTCAATTCTAAGTAAATCTATGGTTTCTTACTCTAGAACTTTGGGCAGTTTCCAATGTCTAAAGACTGTCTCAAATTCTATACTTTTTCCCATCAAAAGGCTATTGCTTTCCACTGTATAGACTGCCTTCTCTGAAATAGCATCCTCAAAAGCTAGTTTAGTATGTTATAGTCTTGTAAGAATTTAAGAAATTTACAACCATATAAGACATTTAATTATTTATTTATAACATAATGCAACATGAGACAGAGGAACAAGCCATTTGGTTTAGCATTTTACCCCCATTGTCTTGTTCAATGCACTTGGCACATAGGAGCCTCTCAACAAGTATGTATTGTTCTTTATTGATGATATAATGTGTTTTTAGATATAAAGACTTGTTAGAAACAATAGCAGGGAAGAGCTGAGTAGTACTCCAGAGGTCATCTAATGTTGTTTGCTAGTTTTCCATAAAGTATCATTTGCAATCTATTTTCTATATTCTGCTTATCTGTCTTTACAAAGATCCTATTGTATCACAAGCAGTGGTGGTGCCTTTTACTTTTAGGTAGCACCAATTGTTAAAATGTCAGTTCCTTCTTAAATCAATTTTTTTCTCTCCGATATTTCTTTCATAAAAAGAGTGTACATTAGACTATTAGCACTTACTCTATTTAATTTCTTATGGCCATATATATCTAAAGTGGTATGTATGAATATAATGAAGATCAAAAAATATAATTGAGAGCAATAACCACTTTGAATTATAACTTAAATTACATTCTAATTGGAGTGAACTTTTAAACTATAACCTCCATTATTTTATTCCACAGCAATCTGTTATATACAATAATAATAATATCTAGCACCTATTGAGTTTCTCCTATATCAGGCATTTTCATAAGTGTTGTAAGTATAGTAACTCATTTACAACAATAACTCAGGAAGTAGTTTAATACTACATACTATACAATATTATATAAGCACAATTGTTCACATTTTAGTAAGCTAGAGAGGGTGGTAATATGCTATTATTTATTACCAACATAATGAGAATTAGTTTAACTGAGTGTTGAAGAAAAGTGAGCATTTTGTCAATTCAGGAATGATTTGGGGATGGTGGGGTGTACCCGGCCAATGCATGACCAGAAGCAGTGCTCCTTTGAGGAATTGAATTGGGGAATTGAATTTTATCTCTGATAGAGAAAGGCTTCCAAATGGAGGGTAAGGGAAACAGAAATGATAGGTGGATAACAGGAGACAACAAATAGCACATACTTCATGAGTCTAGAACCATTTAAAATGGCCCAAGAGTTTAATTTTAATTAGGAATTTCAATTCAAGCCCTAGTATGCCAAATGTGGGCTTCACCCAATCCACAGTCGTCATTCACCTTGATTTCACAGATCATTTTCACTCTCAGGTGCTACGCAATTTTTCTCTTAGAGAAAATATTTTGGTTTCTCACTTATCAAAGGAAGACTAGTTTCTATTTACTGTGTAAGCTATATAAGGAAGTGTCAAATCAAAAGCTAATTGAAAATTTCACTATCTTCTACAGAACTCAAACTATTTCGAAAAACATAGTTCAATTTTAGGTGTAAATTGTAATGTGTGTTTTGAACTATAATCAAATGCTAGTATCTTGAGGTTTTAAATAATGAAATAAGAGACTTTTACTTGTTCACATCATAACAATATTAAAAATAAATTTAATTCTTATTTCTCTGAGAAT
The DNA here is from genome assembly GCF_011100685.1 of Canis lupus familiaris. Taxonomy (NCBI): domain Eukaryota; kingdom Metazoa; phylum Chordata; class Mammalia; order Carnivora; family Canidae; genus Canis; species Canis lupus. The sequence goes on from NC_049232.1 coordinate 47,605,212, forward strand.
GGATATGAAGAATTTGTTCTTAAGTATAATAGTGATGTAAAAATTCCACTAGCTATGTACTGGGAGACCCAGAGATTTGTACCCCATTTCAAATACTTTAATGCTGGCAAAGTCCCAATATTTGTGTTGCTTACTTTGACAAGCGTTGAATGTTTTGAGGAATAGAGTTTAAGTATTATTTTTGTCATGCCAAGCCATGCTCTTTTCCTCAGGAAAACTAAATTCCAGAAAGTTATCAACTGAGAACTTTTGAGAGTTTTTGTAAATGACATCAATTGCAAACCTTTCCATCTTATCTTATTTTAATTATTTTTGTCCAAAAATAAATGTCTTAATACACAATTGAAATATTTTCCACAATATTTTATGATATATAGTATAATGAAAAATGCATCTGTCCTTTTTATTCTTTTATAAAGTAGTTCATACAAATTATTACTCAGAGTTGGTGTTCATAACCTGAAATCCACAGATGGGCTTCAAAAGTTCACAAATGCTTAAATCACGTGAAAAATTTTGTGTTAATTCAGTTGTAAACATAATTCTTATTATTTTTATTTTTCCTGAGGAAGGGTTCCTAAAATTCATCAAGTTAGGAGAGGGCATTCTGTAACATACAAAAAAAAAAAATTAAGAATCACAGCTTTTGTCTACAATCACCATTACTTCCTTCACAGTATGTCAATAAGAGTTGATGCTTACTTGACTATTAATTTGTACCAAGCATCGGTTTAAGTGCTTTATGTATAATAACTCATTTAATGGACTGAACAGTCTTATCAAGGCAACTCTCATTTTATTTCCACTTTAGAGATGAAAAGATTGAGTTATAGTGGCTTAGAAAGGCAACTGAGATCACTCAGCTAGTAAGTAACAGAGCAAGGATTTGAACTTAAGCAACCAATTTCCAGAATACTTGCTATAATGTATAATAGTAAATGACTTTTCATTAAAAAGTTCATATAGTTATAAAGACCAGATATTGGTTTACTCAGTTTATACCATTATCTCATGATCATCACAATAATATGAATTAAGTATAGTTTATTTTCTACATTTTATAGTAGAGAAAACTAGGTTTTGAATGGTTTAAATAATAAGTGAATGAGATAATGTCTACAGCACTTGATGTCTAGAGACTGTCCAATGAACGAAAAATTCCCATTCTTTTTCTCCCTGAAGATATGACATGCAAAAGAGATGAAAAGATGTGAAAAGAAGAGTGTATATTCTCTGACTCCAGTATTTATATACCATATGAGAAAATTTAGGAAAGAAATTCTTCTTTAGGAAAGAAGTCTAAATAGAGGAGAAACTACAATATGTAACCATTTCTATTCAGGAAATATTCTCATGAAAAGGAATCAGTATGCATAGTCAGGAAAGACATTTCAGATTCATTTGATACCTACTTCCACTTAGGTATCTAACCAACTATAATTTTTCTCTACCTAAGGAACAGTTCAATTTCCATTTTTGTACTCCTCTACTGCGTACCTATGTTTATGGTACCGGATTCTGTAGTCTTTATCCTTAGAGTTTTTTTTCCTTTAATTGATTGGTCTTATTTCATTTTGCACAGAAACCATTCATCTTGGTAGCATCCACTTAAAGTCAGCTTTCTTTTAAAGTGCTTTGAAATCTTGGAGTAGTTTAGATGTTTGCCAAAATCACAAATCTTAAAATCTGCAGATGTTAACCCTGTTTGTGCTCATCATTTGCTATCTTCTGCCTTCCACCTCTTCACTTTAACTAAATTCTGACTTCCCTTAGCTGACCACATCTTCTTAGTGGGTTGGAGAGCTGCCTGCTTTCAACTTGGAAGTGCTGATGAGAACTCCACAGATAAGAGATTCTGATGAGAACTCCACTCCCATTACACTATTGTCTCTCTCTAATCTTTGCATCTCTTTCCACTCCTACATTCTTCCCCCATATGTCCTTAAACCCATCTCTTGTTTGTTGTCTTCAACCTGTCACCATTTTTCTTTTCTGAATTCATCATTTCTGCTGGCAACCTGTGTAAACATTGATGGAAACCTCGTTGATGGCAATATTAAATACACCTCAGCCATCTACCAGGACCTCACTGAAACCTGGGAGTGGACTACTGTAATGTAGTGGAAGGAGCAAAAGCATTAGAAGCAGTGCGTGATATGTTATTTCCTAGTTAGGCAGCTTTACTCAGTTACGTAGTATATTGAAATCTATTATTACATCTTTTAATAGAAATAATAAATGTTTCTCTTAGAATTATTTTGAAAAGAGCATGTGATTTTGTAAACTACAGCTTGCTAGGCATATTATAAAAGTGACTAGAAGAGGACTGTATTTGGATTAATGATGACAGTGTGAGAGGATCCCTGGGTGGCTCAGCGGTTTAGTGCCACCTTCAGCCCAGGGTGTAATCCTGGAGACCTAGGATTGAGTCCCACATCAGGTTCCCTGCATGGGGCCAGCTTGTCCCTCTGCCTGTGTCTCTGCCTCTCTTTCTCTTTCTCTGTGTCGCCCATGAATAAATAAATAAAATCTTTAAAAAAATGATGACAGTGTGATATTGGTAAAGATTATGAAAAATCTAGTTCTGTGTAGCCTAAGTCCATTTAAAACAATTTAAAAATTGCCATGTTGTGGAAATGTTAATTCTTAGTCCGTGTTTATTAGAAAATTTTTGTTGAGTACCTTCTACATTTTGTTGAGTACCTGCTGGACTCTACTTAAATTATGTTAGATTCAAAGTTTTGTAAAAAAACAAAAAACAGAAACTTATCCCTATTAGCATTATAGTGTTTATCAATACTACATATCCATAAATGACATTTTGTGAGGATGAAACTATATTATTTTAAAAATCAGTATTAAATTAATATTATTTTTAAATAAAAAACAATTTCAATCTATTTCTTACTCTTCTCCCACTTCAGTGTTAAGATTCATTTATTCACAATGCAATGTGCTTAAAAAGGTCAATGAGTAGACTAAGACCAAAAATTTTCTAAACTAGAAGAAGAAAATTACATTATTTTCCATTACTATATCTAAAAGAGTACTGTGACCTACCAGTCTCTACCCTCTAATTTTGTTTCAATTATTGTATTTATTTATTCTCCATCACACTTACTTATTTTTATCTATCCCATTAAAATGAAGGTCCCCGGGATCGAGTCCTGCGTCGGGCTCCCTGCATGGAGCCTGCTTCTCTCTCTGCCTGTGTCTCTGCCTCTCTCTCTCTCCCTGTGTCTCTCATGAATAAATAAAATGAAGGTCCCATGAAGATAGGATATTGTCTGTCTTGTTCACTACCATACTCTAGAACCTATCCTTAGTAATTGACACTTAGAAGCTACTCCACGCTACTTATTGTATAATAAGGAATTTGTGTAATTATTTGGCCACGTGTGTGTGTGTTCATACCTCACACTCCATGAGAATATGGATCATGTGTATTTTGCTTATCATTGTCCCAGTATGTTCTCAAAAATACTTGGCATATTGGATATGATCAATTCATTCACACTATAAAGTTACTCAAAGAGCAAATCAGACACTCCCTTTTCATTTCTTTTGAGGAATCCATCATATCGTATCAATTTACCTTTCCAGAATAACTTATATTAGCCCACATATAATCTTATGGCTTTGATCTGGTATCTGGTAACATATTTTTAATGTATATATGTCTGCTTTCCTCACTTAGATTATATGTCTATTATAGCCATTATTAGAACCAAGGGATTATTTCTTGTAAGGTTCTGAAATTAGTCTCTAAAACCAGACACACATTTTATTTCCTCTATATTTGGCCGTGTCCTGTTATGGATCATTATTCTATTTCGTCTTTCTCAATTAACATAGAATAAGCCAATTTGGCATGGAGTTCTTATTACTCTATAAAGAAAAACCTTAATTTCTCCTTGAATACAATATATGGCTGAGACCAGAGTCTACACAGTATCTGAGATAGGAAACACCCAGGATAAGAGAATTTGCCCCAGTAACTTGAATTCAGACATATTCTTCAGAGAAAGTAGTTTGTCTTTCTTGTCTTAGTTCTCTCCCTTTCTAAAGACAATTTGGCAACACCTTTTAAGGAACACAAAACAATGTATGTGTGAAAATAAATATTTCATGAGAATAAGAAAAGCAATTATGATTTAAAAAATTATAAATAACTACAAGCCTCACAAAACCCAGAAACCTGTGCTGGGGAGCAACTGTGAAACTTAAGCATTATTATCTTCATGAAAAGTCCCCTCTTCTTTACCATTACAAAGCTGCAGAGTGAATTAGAAGTCCATAACTATGAAAAAACCCAGATCCTAATGGTACTAGAACACCCTTGACTTTACATTATACAGGGTGGTGTGATAGTTCTCCCTCACAGAATCCCCTGTAAACTGGCTTTAACAATGAGGAAGTTGTCCCTCCAGACTTGGTTTGAAGCAGCTGCCACACTGACTCCCTCCAACAGCAACAGCTGTGGCATTTCCCAGGCCCAAATGGCATTCATCTGAGGCCCACTCTCATAAAAATCTGGAATAAGTAGGATTGCTCTTTCCAATGACCCCAATGTCCTTTCCTGTCTTCCTGCCCAGCTGATGGGTCTACTTCTTCCTCCCCAGATACCTCTCCCCCAACGCATACTCAAGGGCACACACATCTTTGAGACCATAAGAATTTCTAAACATAATGGAGCTAGAATGGACTTTCTTTTAATCTAGAAATGTGGGGGATTGAAGCATGTATGTCTTTCCTATAATCAAATACTAAATCTAGACATGGTTATCAGTGAACTCCTATTTTTCAGTATAACTCTAAGAACAAGTTTATTGGGGGCCATCGTCCAGAGACATCAAAGATGGACGGATGATAAACCTTTCAGTTACTTCAATTTTCTTCTCTCTGGCTTAGCAGATGCAATTTCATTAGTAAAAAAGTGTCAGCGCAGGTTAGCAACTCAGATGTCCCAAATTTTAAATGTGAGCCTAGACAGAGAGTGTTGAGCTAATTGAAAGTTGGGAACTGTATTTTCTTCATTTTTTTGATACCCTTTTGTGCTACAATGTCAACTCAATCTAGTGCTTTGTACATAACAGTGAAGTGAGGGCTTATAAACTAAAAGCAGTTCTCCATTTTTGAAAGGAAATCGGTCTAGAAACTTGCAAAGAATTTATAGAATGCATCTGCACAAAATAAATCTGAATGGCATTTATTTTATTTATGTCATATTAATAAAGATAAAAAACATACATTTCACAAAATGCTCTTTAATTGAAAATGTGCTCTCATATTTCATCGGTTCTTATTTGTTCATCATAGTCTTTTCATTCATGAAGAGAAAGAAGCATCTATTTTTAATAACACCCTTTGATTAAATAACATACAAATATTTCTACTTTCAGTTACACAAGGGTAGTAGGACTCATTTTTGTTTTCATAGGAGTTCCACTGTATATTTGGTTCTTTGCACATCAGGCTAAATGGCAACCGGCCCTTTATTTAGAGAATCTTCATTTTCAGCTGTTGGCACTGCAATCCTTTCAGCTGCTCTTAGCCTCTAGAGCTTGAACATAATAAATAATACAATCTGCTGGAAGCCTCTAACAGCTTTAAATGTTTCTGCTAATGTGCCTGTGGCATTTTAGACCAGACTTTTAAAACTTCCCTAAAATCTAGGAATTACAAAGCATTTATGGGTTTAAAAGGGCATAAATTAATGAACTGCTTGATTTTCTTTTCGATGAGACCTCCATTTTCCACCTCAATCACTGAGCACTATTGCTTCTGATATCCAAATGGCTGGGGCAGCTAAATCGCCTATTATAAATGACCACATTTTTTACCATATCTGCATTAAGATTGATCTACTGAATTGCACTATTAGTTTGGGAACCAGCATATTAGAGCTGCAAACCCCAAATGAAAAATCAGCTCTTGTTGAATTCTGTTTTTAAAAAAAGGCCTTTTGTTGTTCATTCATATCTACTAGGGCTGCTGCCTCACTTTTTCAATTTCTAATCCCTCTGGAAGGTGTCTGATACATATTAGGGAAAAAGTTAAAACTTCCACTGCATTTCACAAGTGTGGCACAGATTGGAAAGAAAATAAAAAGACAAATTTCCTCTACATTTTCATCTCAAGATTATTCCCTGAGAAAGTCCTAAAGGGCAAGGTGGGATGTATACTATTAGGAGGGTTGAATACTGTTTCAAGAATGCTTTCAAGTCTCCTAAAGTAAAGCTAGTTTTACTCTAAGAGCTAAGGAAGAGCTATTCTGTAAAGGGGATCATTGTATTTGCTATTTTTGTGCATATAATGCAAACCTTTTCAATTCTGAGGTTTTGTACATTGGTATATATCAAGAATCTAGACTTCTGTTGAAAATATTAAAATGTTTTCCATATGGAATATAATATACTCAGTTCAATAATTTAAGAATGTCATTGCTGATCAACAATCTACATTTCCATTCATTATAATTTAGCTATTCCAAATTGTGCGTGAACTTGGCCATGCATAATTTTAAAATTCTATTAATTCTGCATGCTTTGCCATAATTTGAGACAAAGCTAAAATGGGGCCACTGACATTATATCATTAAATAATTTGTTGAAGACAATTCACTCAAGAGAAAGGTTGAACTTATAAATGGAAGAACAACTCAAATAAGTGTCAGTGACATTTCCAGACTATAAATATGGCAGCTCTAAGTAATTCTCCTTGTCTTCTATGATACCATGCTTCCCTGGCCTTCCTGGCACTTGTTTTGCTGTTATTGTTGTTGTTTTTCTTTTGTTTTGTATTTTGGCCTCAATACTTGAACATTTTTTAAGGACTTGATATTGCTACTCTACCTACTTCCTTAGGAAAAAAAAACAACACCTCTCACATATTTGATTTTGCACTAATTGATCCAGGAATTTTTGCTATCAATCATGATTCGTTCTACTTTTCCAAACTACTTGTTCAGTATTTCATTTTTGCTTCCTTATTATCTCATCAATAAAATATACCTAAAAATGAAGCTCTATTAAAATTTAATTTAGTGACAGTTAATGTAAGAGTTTATAATAGATCTAATCCTTCATGACCTTTCCTCTTGGATTGATATGCTGCTTGACCTAATATTTATTTTAACTTTTGTGTTCTATTAACACTTTTTTTGAATGCATTCTCTATGTCATGAAACTTAGTGATAAATACTGTAGAGTCAAGGATGAATATAACACTATCTAGCCTTTAATTATAGGATGCTATAAACAAGTTTCTGAGGAACTATCATAAAACTTATTGAATTGAATTCATGAATGCCCAGGTGATTAGGGGACTTTTCTAAGTAACAATAAAGAAAAAGCATAACAAAAGAACAGCTAGTTTAAAATGGACATGTGAAGAAACACCTGGTGGCTCAGTCAGTTGGGCATCCAACTCTTGATTTCAGTTCAAGTCACGATCTCAGGGTAGTGAGATTGAGCCCTGCATTGGGCTCTGTGCCCAGTGTGGAGTCTGCCTGAGATTCTCCCTCTCCCTCTGCTTCTCCCCCTGCTTGCTCTTTCTTCCAAATAAATAAAATATTTAAAATGGATGTGTGAGATATAAACAAAAAGAAAACTTGGGTTGTCCTGGGTAGAAATATTAATGTCAAAGAATTTAAAACCTAAGCTTTGTGCCAGTTGTAAGGTAGGGCAAGGAATTTGCAAATATTGAAACTATTCCAAAATATTTGAAGGGAGTAAATAGTGCCCTCGAGTCCCTCATGGAGAGCAAAACTAAATCATCTCTATAGAAATAATCCACAATTTAGACTCTTAAGATTTCAGACTGTTAGAGTTAGCAAAATAACGCAAGAATAACAACAACAAAAAGACTAAATATGAATAAGGGTATTTTAAACACAATTAAATAGTACTTTTTAGAAGTAAGAGTTAAGAAACAGGAGTTGACATTTAAACTAAGTGTATATCCTTCTAGGTCAGAATAGAAAGTTGTAAAAAAAATATTGTTCTTGTCCTAACAACAAAAGGCAGATCAATGACATACTTATTTTCTGCCAATCATGGAGAACATAGAGAAATAGAAGTGAAATAAATGAACTAAGCTCCAGAGAATGAAAATAGAAACAATCCAAGGGTACTGTAATCCATGACTGAAACAGAAGATAAGGTATTTGTGGCAGCTTAGGATAAGGACAATGAGCCTAATTTTCAAAAAGTTTTATTTGCCATGTATTAACATATATGACAGATTTGGGTCAGAGAATCCCCTCCACACAGAACAAAACTGTACTACCTTTAAAATGCTAGTCCACCAGCATCTGCGGGATGCTAGGGGTTATACCATAAAACCGGAGGCTGAGAAGAAAAAAATAAATTCACCAGGGAGTCTAGGTTCACCAATAAGAAAGTGACAAGAACTGGAATGTGTCTCTTTCTGGAGATAAATCTAAGTCACTTCAGTCTCTATTGGGCTTTTAAAAAAATGTATGACACAAAATAAAAATCCATGGTAAAGCAAGAGAATGTGAAACATGTTTGAGAAAATAAATGATCAATAGAATTAGGTACAAAGAAGATATTTCAGGAGTTGGAATGATCAGTTATAAATCTTATAATTATTCTCATAAAATGTTAAGGGATCTACAGGATGTATAAGCAATGTGAATGAAAAGAGAGGACATTTCAGTAAGTGTAAAAACTAACAAAAATATCCTAAAGAGAACTCTTGATATGAGAAATCGATAGAAAACTAAATACAGGCCAATAACTAATGATCAAATTGAGCTCAAAGAGAAGAAATTAGTTTAAAAAAGGATAAGGCATCCATAGTCTTCTGAAAAATATAAAGTGGTTTAAGATGCTCATAATTCAAGTCTCAGGAGAATAGAGAAAAATAGAATATATGAAAAATGGAAGAAGATAATGGCAGAGAGATTTCCAAAACAGATGAAAGGCATCAAATGACATATCAGTTTATACAAGAGATGTTTTTTTAAAAAAACAAAACAAAATAAAACTATAACCCCTGAATGGCTCAGTGGTTGAGCATCTGCCTTTAGCTCAGATCGTGATCCTGGAATCCTGGGATCGAGTTCCACATTGGGCTCCCTCTGCCCATGTGTCTGCCTCTCTGTGTGTCTCTCATGAATAAAGTCTTTTAAAAACAACTATATATAGGTATATAATAATAAAATATATAAAATCATGACTAATAGCAGAACTTAAAGGCATTCAGAGAAAAAATAATACTATTCACAGGGAAAGTTCTACAAATGCCAATATTTTAAAAGGACCATAAAAACCCGAAGAAAAAAATCTTAAAGAAAAGCTAGCTGTCCTGGTTCTCACTCTTTTGGACAATAGATCTTAGGACTTCTTAGCCTCCATAATCACATGAACCACTTCCTTATTCCATAGATGGATGGAAAGATAGATGTCTTGAATAATAGATATTTTCATATTCTGAGTGTTTTCTAGAGGAACAGAATGTTAAGGATGAGCTTTTTAAATTGGTCCTGTGATTTCTGGAATTGGATCTCCAAATAACTAGATTAGGAGATGATAATGGCTCTACTTCTAGCAGGAACTAGACCACTAATAGTGTAATATGGCAGTAGAGATACACAAAATATCTGCACTTGATACTCTTACTTAACTATGTAATAGAAGCTAAGAGCAAGGTAACTGTATATAGTACTGTCAAACATTTTTGGAAAACTAAAAAATGCAGTACTCTAAGTAATTGATTAATTAAAATATTTACTTAAAAAGTGATTTTAAAAAAGACCTAAAGATGACTGGATTGAAAATTGAAACAGTATAAATAGTCTCTTTAGCCTTATATGAGCTAGATAATGTAATAGACACTGTGTATTTAATACTTATGGGTAAATTATGCATCAAAGACTTCAAAAAGAATTGTTATCATTCTTCAGTCTGAAAAAATGAATTTGTGATGGAATTATCTTTTAGTATTTCACTTCTGTTAAAGAATTTGAGCTAGATATGAGAGAATTAGTTTTATCTTGACAGATGGTGCTCCAACTATATTAGGTCAAAATTTGAATGTTAAAAGAAGGGACTAGTGTTTTCCTTATTGCTCTGTTCCGCTGTATAATACATATTGAAAATATTTGTGCTTAGTTTCTGAAGCAGACTCTTAAAATTGTCATGGATACAGTTGTGAAAATTGTTCAGTCCATATGACAGATGCTATGAATCATTAACAGTTTATGGAACTTGCAGAAGAAATAGAAGACAATGAATTCAATAATCTTGTATTCTTTGCCAATTGACTCTGGTTCAACATGGAAGAATTTTTTTTTAAAGATTTACTGTACTGTTAATTCCAATTGCAGATTTTTTTGAAACCAAGGAATGTCTGCCAAATATTTAATAATAAAGACAAAAAATGGCAGTGTGTTTTTTTTCACAGATATCACACTGCATATGAATGAGCTCAATTTGAAGTTCAAGAAAAGGAAAACTTATTTGTTATCTAAATAGACAGATATGAAATGTATGTTGAAATTGAAATTTTTCAAAATAAGAATGTATTATACTTTTACAGATTTTTTTCCAACATGAATAAACATACAGATGATTTTAGTTGAAATTCAGTGTTATACCCACATGTGCATATAGTGCAAAATATACAAAAGCTGAAAAGTGTTGCATCATGATAAATTCAGCATTTCATAGTTTTTTATTGAGGTGTAACATATATAGCATTATATTAGTTTCAGGTTTAAAATGTAATGATTAAATATTTGCATATATTGTGAAATGATAACCATAATAATTCTAGCTAAAATCTGTTACCATGCATATTTAAATTTTTCCCTTGTGATAAGATCTTTTATTATCTACTCTCTTAGCAAGTTTCAATTATGCAATACAGTATTAACTATAGTCACTATGCTGTTCTTTAAATCCCAAAGGCTTATTTATTTTATAGTTTTGTGCCCTTAAACCCCCTTTATCCATTCCAGCCACCCCCCACCTCTGGTAACCACCATTCTGTTCTCTGTATCTCTGAGCACAATATTTTTGTTTTTGGTTTGTTTGAGATTCCATGTATAAGTAAGATCACACGTAGTTTAATCTTTCCCTGTATGACTTATTTAATTTAACCTTATGCTTTCAGTGTCCATCCATGTTATTTCAAATGACAAGATTTTATTTTTTTAATATATGAAAAATACTTTACTGTGTATATATACTACATTTTCCTTATCCATTTATCCATCAGTGGATACTTAGGTTGTTCCATACCTTGGCTATTATAAATAATGCTGCAGACAATATGGGGGTACATATATCTTTTCAAGTTAGTATTTTCATCTGCCTCAAATAAATACCTAGTATAATTATTGGGTAATGTGGTAGTTTTATTTTTGATGTTTGTGAGGACTTTCTATTCTTTTTTTTCATAGTGGCTATAAAAACCTACATTTCTACCAACAGTGCACAAGAGTTCCCTTTTCTCCATATCTACACCAACACTTGTTGTTTCTTGTGTTTTTAGATCATAGCCATTCTAACAGATGTGAAGTGATAATTCATTGTGGTTTTGATTTGCATTTCCCTGATGATTAATGATGTTGAGCATCTTTTCATGTACGTCTTGGCCATTCTTCTTTGGAAAAATATGTATTCGGATCCTTTGCCCATTTTCTAATCACTTGTTTATTTTTTTGCTATTAAGTTGTACAAATTCTTTATATATTTTGGATACTAACCCCTTATCAGATGTATGATTTGTGAATATTTTCTCCCATTCAGTAGGTTGCCTTTTTGTTTTATTGATGGCCTTCTCTGCTTCATAGCTTTTCTTATATATATATATATATATAGGCAATACTACTTGATTATGTTTACTAAGTTGACATAAGCATTAGCAAATTTACTTAACTTGCAAAAGTGTATTTTCAAACTTCAGTGCTTTTCTTCAAAGTCAATTCAATTCTTATAAAATTAGATAAACTAGTTTTATCTGTATTGATGTATTAAAGGGAAATAATTTTTTGTATTTAATTTAGTTATTGGAAAATCCTTACATATATTTAGAAAATTTTGGTTCTATTAATCTACATTTTTTATTGTAAATTTTATGAAATAGAAATACAAACCATATATTTCCAACTATGTTTTGGTATTTAAATAGATATAAGGATAAAATTTAAAATTTTTTTTTGAAATAAGGATAAAATTGACAACTGATCTCAACAACTGAGAATGAAATATGGGAAAATATTAATAATTTCACGTGTATTAAAATGAATAAAGGGTATTTTAAATGATTTGAAAAGATTGTATCTTGTATGATTGAGTTACATAAAGTATACTAAAATTAAGTTCACCTCTTTCTTACACTGTTTTTAATGTAAATACCAGAAAAATTTAAATTCTCTGTCAGGGTTACACTATATTTCTATTACATAGCATTTCATTATAGCAATTACTAAAAAAAAAGAAAAAAATTCACAGTTTGAGTAAATAAGATAATTGTAGGTGTAAAATTAAGTCATTGAAATATTTAAAAGAATATAGAGAAAGGAGCAAAAAAAAGACTGGTAGAAACTAATAAACTTTAAAGGTCTTCAAAGAGTAACTTCAGAAGTTTGACATTTGTATGAATACTGTTTCTGGCACATAAAGAGGTTCAATTTTTCCTGCCAAGTGGGAAAAAGAAAATATTTAACTAACAGTTTAGAAGATGTTGGACATCAGAGAGTGAAGAACAATGATCTCTGAGAAATATGAGACAATTTAAGACCTACCATTCTCGTAGCTTATTGCCTATTGATAGTTTCCATGGCATGACACAGGGATATGGAACATAAGAGCTTACATAGGATAGTTTCTCGGCCTTTTAGCCAAGATCAAGTGAAGAGATTACATAGGTTGGAGAGATTGATGTTAGAATCCAGAGAAACCATAACAACTAAAGTTTACAGACAAAGTAACAAAGAGCAGACAACTGCAGAGAGCAAGAATTCCACATATCCACATAGGGTTTCTCTTTAGTAATCAATAGAGTACTGATCAGAATATGTCTGTGGAAAAATAAAAAAACAAAGAACACCTCACATCTTAGAAAAGAAGGAGCCAAAAGAATAGGAAAGGATAGTACTAGGAATTCACAGAAGACTGGGTATATAGTCCATTCCCATTAGTTAAACTGAATACCTTATTGTTTATTGAAACATAGGGTAGCATAGCTCCATGGTCTTGCATCAGAAGTGAGTGATAATTAGTCCTAGTCTAAACAAGATGCTGGTCAGAACTAATCAACCATAAAATAAAGTTAAAAGGATCAGACCATTTCCAAGTAATTTAACCTGCATCCCAGAACAAAGCTGAAGAACATTTATAGGAACATAAAAATAGCTAGAACCCAAGAGTATAAAATCAACAAGAACTGGCATCAGTAAAAAAGTACCAGGCATGCAAAGAAGCAGGAATGCATTACCAAAAATTTAGAGAATAGTAAACTAATCCACAACTGAAAAAGATGCCAGAACTATCAGAAAAGGATTATAAATAGTTACTGTAACTGCATTTTAGGTGTTAGAAATTTAGAGACCTAGAGATATTTATAGAGGGACATTGAAATTCTAGAGGTAAAGACTATAGGATCTGAAATTCAAAATAGGCTAGATGAGATTAATGGCAGTTTAGATATTGCAGATAACTTAAAGACAACAATAAAAAGTATTCAAAATGAAAAACAGACAGCCCTTGGACACACAAACTTAAAAATGACAACAGATTTTATCAGAAGCAGTGCAAGCAAGAACACAATGGAGCAATGTCTTAAAGTATTTGGATAAAGACAATTCTGTACCCAAGTGAGAATATCTCTACTCTATTGTAAAATCCAGGTTTTTTCAGCATCCAAAAGCAAAGAGCATTTACCAGGAAATCTGCACTACCAAAATGTTAAAGTAAGTTCTTTAGGCAGAAGAAAAATGAAACCAGGGGGAAATTAGAATCTATAAAGATGAAATAAGAGAAGTGCTATTGGCAATTATATGGATAAAGAGTTCTACATACTTAGGTTAATTTTAAAAAGGTAATTGAGTGTTTCAACAAAAATGTAGTGTACAATGAATAACATATAAATTTAAGATGTTTGACAGCAGATGACAAAGATCAAGAGGAAAACGATGGAAATGTGGTATTTCAAGGTTGTTGTAGTCTATGTGAAGTGGCATAATATCTCTTGAATGCAGACAGTAATAAGCTACAGTTATATATTATAAACAAAAAAAAAACACTTCAAGTTAATATATCAAGAGAGGAGATAATTTTTGGTTATACTTCTTTAGGAGATAGAGGCCTATCCAGATTGTTTCTTCCTGTGTATGTTTTGACAGCTGTGCCTTCTAAGGAATTGGTCCATGTCTCTAGATTAGCAAATATGGGGGCCTGGAGCTCTTAATATTGCTTTACTTTATTTATTTATTTATTTATTTACTTACTTATTTATTTTATAGTAGTTTTTTTTCCTTTTCTTTTTTTTAAATTTTTAATAAATTTATTTTTTATTGGTGTTTAATTTACCAACATACGGAATAACACCCAGTGCTCATCCCGTCAAGTGCACCCCTCAGAACGTCACCCATTCACCCCCACCCCCGCCCACCTCCCCTTCCACCACCCCTAGTGCACTTCTCAGAGTTAGGAGTATTTATGTTCTGTCTCCCTTTCTGATATTTCCCACACATTTCTTCTCCCTTCCCTTATATTCCCTTTCACTATTATTTATATTCCCCAAATGAATGAGACCATATGATGTTTGTCCTTCTCCGATTGACTTACTTCACTCAGCATAATACCCTCCAGTTCCATCCACGTTGAAGCAAATGGTGGGTATTTGTCGTTTCTAATGGCTGAGTAATATTCCATTGTATACATAAACCACATCTTTATCCATTCATCTTTCGATGGACACCGAGGCTCCTTCCACAGTTTGGCTATTGTGGACATTGCTGCTAGAAACATCGGGGTGCAGGTGTCCCGGCATTTCATTGCATCTGTATCTTTGGGGTAAATCCCCAACAGTGCAATTGCTGGGTCGTAGGGCAGGTCTATTTTTAACTCTTTGAGGAACTTCCACACAGTTTTCCAGAGTAGCTGCACCAGTTCACATTCCCACCAACAGTGCAAGAGAGTTCCCTTTTCTCCGCATCCTCTCCAACATTTCCTGCCTTGTTAATGTTCCCCATTCTCACTGGTGTGAGGTGGTATCTCACTGTGGTTTTGATTTGTGTTTCCCTGATGACAAGTGATGTGGAGCATTTTCTCATGTGCATGTTGGCCATGTCTATGTCTTCCTCTGTGAGATTTCTCTTCATGTCTTTTGCCCATTTCATGATTGGATTGTTTGTTTCTTTGGTGTTGAGTTTAAGAAGTTCTTTATAGATCTTGGAAACTAGCCCTTTATCTGCTACATCATTTGCAAATATCTTCTCCCATTCTGTAGGTTGTCTTTTAGTTTTGTTGACTGTATCCTTTGCTGTGCAAAAGCTTCTTATCTTGATGAAGTCCCAATAGTTCATTTTTGCTTTTGTTTCTTTTGCCTTCGTGGATGTATCTTGCAAGAAGTTACTGTGGTCGAGTTCAAAAAGGGTGTTGCCTGTGTTCTCCCCTAGGATTTTGATGGAATCTTGTCTCACATTTAGATCTTTCATCTGTTTTGAGTTTATCTTTGTGTATGGTGAAAGAGAGTGGTCCAGTTTCATTCTTCTGCATGTGGATGTCCAATTTTCCCAGCACCATTTATTGAAGAGACTGTCTTGTTTCCAATGGATAGTCTTTCCTCCTTTATCTAATATTAGTTGACCATAAAGTTCAGGGTCCACTTCTGGGTTCTCTATTCTGTTCCATTGATCTATGTGTCTGTTTTTGTGCCAGTACCACACTGTCTTGATGACCACAGCTTCGTAGTACAACCTGAAATCTGGCATTGTGATACCCCCAGATATGGTTTTCTTTTTTAAAATTCCCCTGGCTATTCGGGGTCTTTTCTGATTCCACACAAATCTTAAAATAGTTTGTTCTAACTCTCTGAAGAAAGTCCATGGTATTTTGATAGGGATTGGATTAAACATGTACATTGCCCTGGGTAACATTGACATTTTCCCAACATTAATTCTGCCAATCCATGAGCATGGAATATTTTTCCAACTCTTTGTGTCTTCCTCAATTTCTTTCAGAAGTGTTCTATAGTTTTGACGGTATAGATCCTTTACATCTTTGGTTAGGTTTATTCCTAGGTCTCTTATGCTTTTGGGTGCAATTGTAAATGGGATTGACTCCTTAATTTCTCTTTCTTCAGTCTCATTGTTAGTGTATAGAAATGCCACTGATTTCTGGGCATTGATTTTGTGTCCTGCCATGCTACCAAATTGCTGTATGAGTTCTAGCAATCTTGGGGTGGAGGCTTTTGGGTTTTCTATGTAGAGTATCATGTCATCGGCGAGGAGGGAGAGTTTGACTTCTTTGCCAATTTGAATGCCTTTAATGTCTTTTTGTTGTCTGATTGCTGAGGCTAGGACTTCCAGTACTATGTTGAATAGCAGTGGTGAGAGTGGACATCCCTGTCTTGTTCCTGATCTTAGGGGAAAGGCTCCCAGTGCTTCCCCATTGAGAATGATATTTGCTGTGGGCTTTTCGTAGATGGCTTTTAAGATGTCCAGGAATGTTCCCTCTATCCCTACACTCTGAAGAGTTTTGATCAGGAATGGATGCTGTATTTTGTCAAATGCTTTCTCTGCATCTAATGAGAGGATCATATGGTTCTTGGTTTTTCTCTTGCTGATATAATGAATCACATTGATTGTTTTACGGGTGTTGAACCAGCCTTGTGTCCTGGGGATAAATCCTACTTGGTCATGGTGATTAATTTTCTTAATGTATTGTTGGCTCCTATTGGCCAGTATCTTATGGAGAATTTTTGCATCCATGTTCATCAGGGATATTGGTCTGTAATTCTCCTTTTTGGTGGGGTCTTTGTCTGGTTTTGGAATTAAGGTGATGCTGGCCTCATAGAACAAATTTGGAAGTACTCCATCTCTTTCTATCTTTCCAAACAGCTTTAGGAGAATAGGTATGGTTTCTTCTATAAACGTTTGATAGAATTCCCCTGGGAAGCCATCTGGCCCTGGACTTTTGTGTCTTGGGAGGTTTTTGATGATTGCTTCAATTTCCTCCCTGGTTATTGGCCTGTTCAGGTTTTCTATTTCTTCCTGTTCCAGTTTTGGTAGTTTGTGGCTTTCCAGGAACGTGTCCATTTCTTCCAGATTGCCTAATTTATTGGCATATAGCTGTTCATAATATGTTTTTAAAATCGTTTGGATTTCCTTGGTGTTGGTAGTGATCTCTCCTTTCTCATTCATGATTTTATTAACTTGAGTCTTCTCTCTCTTCTTTTTAATAAGGCTGGCTAATGGTTTATCTATCTTATTAATTCTTTCAAAGAACCAACTCCTGGTTCTGTTGATCTGTTCCACAGTTCTGGTTTCGATTTCGTTGAGTTCTGCTCAAATCTTAATTAACTCTCTTCTTCTGCTGGGTGTAGGATCTATTTGCTGTTTTTTCTCCAGCTCCTTTGTGTGTAAGGTTAGCTTTTATATTTGATTTCTTTCCAGTTTTTGAATGGACGCTTGTATTGCGATGTATTTCCCCCTTAGGACTGTTTTTGCTGCATCCCAAAGATTTTGAACAGTTGTATCTTCATTCTCATTAGTTTCCATGAATCTTTTTAATTCTTCCTTAATTTCCTGGTTGACCCTTTCATCTTTTAGCAGGATGGTCCTTAACCTTCACATGTTTAAGGTCCTTCCAAACTTCTTGTTGTGATTTAGTTCTAATTTCAAGGCATTATGGTCTGAGGATATGCAGGAGATGATCCCAATCTTTTGGTATCGGTTCAGATCCAATTTGTGACCCAGTATGTAGTCTATTTTGGAGAAAGTTCCATGTGCACTTGAGACGAATGTGTATTCAGTTGAGTTTGGATGTAAAGTTCTGTAGATATCTGTGAAATCCATGTGGTCCAGTGTATCGTTTAAAGCTCTTGTTTCTTTGGAGATGTTGTGCTTAGAAGACCTATTGAGTATAGAAAGAGCTAGATTGAAGTCACCAAGTATAAGTGTATTATTATCTAAGTATTTCTTCACTTTGTTTATTAATTGATTTATATATTTGGCAGCTCCCACATTCGGGGCATATATATATGGAGGATTGTTAAGTCCTCTTGTTGGATAGATCCCTTAAGTATGATATAGTGTCCCTCTTTATCTCTCACTACAGTCTTCGGGGTAAATTTTAGTTTATCTGATATGAGGATAGCTAGCCCTGCTTTCTTTTGAGGACCATTTGAATGGTAAATGGTTCTCCAACCTTTCATTTTCGGGCTGGAGGTGTCCTTAGGTCTAAAATGAGTCTCTTATAGACATAAATAGATGGGTCTTGCTTTCTTATCCAGTCTGAAACCCTGTATTTTGATGGGGTCATTAAGCCCATTCATGTTCAGAGTTACTATTGAAAGATAAGAATTTAGTGTCATCATAATACCTATTCAGTCCCTGTTTTTGTGGCTTATTTCTTTGGGCACTCTCTTTCTTTTACACGGTTCCCCTTAATATTGCAGAGCAGGTTTGGTGGTCACATATTCTTTCAGTTCCTGCCTGTCTTGGAAGCTCTTTATCTCTCCTTCCATTTTGAATGAGAGCCTTGCTGGATAAAGTATTCTTGGCTGCATGTTCTTCTCACTTAGGACCCTGAATATATCCTGCCAGCTCTTTCTGGCCTGCCAGGTCTCTGTGGAGAGGTCTGCTGTTAATCTAAAATTTTTCCCCATATATTTTAGGGATCTCTTGTCTCTTGCTGCTTTAAGGATATTCTCTTTATCTTTGGAATTTGTAAGTTTCACTATTAAATGCCCAGGTGTTGAACGGTTTTTATTGATTTTAGGGAGGAATCTCTCTATCTCCTGGATCTGAATGCCTGTTTCTGTCCCCAAGTTAAGGCTAAGTTCTCAGCTGTGATTTGTTCAAACATGCTTTCTGGTCTTCTGTCCCTTTTGGCACCTCTGGAACCCCAATTAAGCGTAGATTTTTCCTTCTGTGGCTGTCATTTATTTCCCTTAACCTTTCCCCATGGTCTCTTAAATGTTTTTCTCTTTTTTCCTCAGCTTCCTTCCTTGCCATCAACTTTTCTTCTATGTCACTCACTCTTAATTCTACCTTATTAACCCTCATTGTTAGGACCTCCAGTTTGGAATGCATCTCATTTAATTGATTTTTAATTTCAGCCTGATTAGATCTAAATTCTGCAGTCATGAAGTCTCTTGAGTCCTTTATGCTTTTTTCCAGAACCACAAGTAGCTTAATAATTGTGCTTCTGAATTGGCTTTCTGACATTGAACTGTAATCCAAATTCTGTAACTCTGTGGGAGATAATATTGTTTCTGATTCTTTCTTTTGTGGTGAGTTCTTTCTAGTCATTTTGGTCAGTGTAGAGTGGCTAAAAACATACTGGAAAAAGGAAGAAAAAAATGAGAAAAAAAAGAAAAAACAAAAAACCAAATAAAAGAAAAAAAAAAAAAAACGAGGGGTATCGTCTGGTTCTATATATTGTAAATCCCTCGACTTCCCCTGTAGCTTTCCAGGTCTGCTCTGTCGAGAACTTGCTCTTCCCCTGTCCCTCCAGCTGGGTTTCTGGGGGAGGGGCCTGTTGTGCCGATTCTCAGGTGTATGCACCTGGGGGAGCTGCCGCACCCCCTGCCAGGTGCACGGCTCAGTGTGAGCTTTTTGTCCTGTGAGGCCTCTGTTCCCTGGCGGCCTCACACTGTTCCAGGCACAGGGGGACACCAAGAGGAACGACCACACTGGCGGCGGCCAGCTCTCTAGCTCTGGAGTCAACTCCCACAGTAACTACCACAGTTCCCAGTCCACACTGGCCTGGATGCTCTGGTGGCGGGGGATGCTGACCTGCACAGTTTGGGGCTTCCCAACAGCAGGAGTGTCCTCGCTGTCCTGTGCCCTCCCCGCCTCCACCTGTCCTGAGAGGAGCACAGGATCGGGGGCTGTGTCTCCCAGCGCCCTGGGATCCAGGCCTGCACTGCTGGAATCACGTCCTGGGCCCCTCAATCCACCGCCTGAGCTGCTCCCGATGCCCCACTGGGCGTGCATGGCTCCAGTCCTTTACCGAGCTCGGCCTGCGATGTATGGTGCACTCTCCCCCAGGGCGCATCTCCTCTGTTAGTGACTCCAGGAACCTGGGGGCTCCACTGCCCCTCTGGGAACCGCCCGAGTTTCCTGCGAGCACCTTTCCCTCTGGGAAATATCTGGTGCGGATTTTTAAAAGTTCTTGCTTCTCCAGGACTGGGCTTTCCTGTCTTGGAGGCTTCTGCTGCCTAGTCTTAGCCCGGCTCCCTGCAGGCGGCCCATCCCTGACTTGATTCGTTCATTCATTCATTCATTCATTTATAATTTTTTCCCAGCTTCCTACCTTGTTAGAAGCACAAACTGTTCTCTCTGTAGCATTCCAGCTGTTCTCTCTTTAAATCTCAGGCCGAATTCGTAGGTTTTCAGGATGATTGAAAGTTGTATAGGTAAGTTGATGGAGACAGGTGACTTGGGGAACCTACTCTCCACCAGCTTGCCCCATCCCCCCTAATTCAATTATTCTGATAGTTTTTTTGAGCAGTGGAATCTTTAAGTTTTCTATGTATAGTATCATGCCATCTGGAAATAGGGACAATTTTACTTCTTACTTACCAATTTAGATATTTTTTAAAATTTATTTTCTTGCCTGATTGCTATGGCTAGGGCCTCCACTACTCTATTGAATAAAATTTATGAAAGCGGGCATCCTTGTCTTGTTCTTGACCTTAGGGGAAAGTTTTCAGATTTTCACTATTGAGAATGATGTTAGCTATGGGTTTGTCATATATGGTCTTTATTAAGTTGAGGTAAATTTCCTATAAGCCCACTGTGTGGAGAGTTTTTATCATGAACAGATGTTGAATTTTGTCAAAAGTTTTTTCACCATTTATTGAAATGATCATATGGTTTTTATCATTTATTTTGTTAATGGGGCATATTACACTGATTGATTTGTGACTATTAAATCATTCCTGGATCCTTGGAATAAATCTCATTTGATCTGGTGAATGATCTTTTGTTAAATTAAATTTGCTAATGTTTTGTTGAGGATTTTTACATCTGTGATTGTCAGAGATAGAGGCTGTAATTTTCTTTTTTTATAGTGTATTTGTCTGGTTTTGGTATTAGGGTAATGCTAGCCTTGTGGAATGACTTTGGAAGCTTTCCTTCTTGTTTGTTTGGGGGGTTTTTTTGGTTCATTTTTTTGTTGTGGCAATTTTGTTTTGTATTGTTTTGGTATATTTTAAGAAGAAGAGGTATCAACTCTTCCTTAAATGTTTGATGTAATTCACCTGTGAATCCTTCTGGTCCTGAACTTTATTTGTTGAGAGTTTTTTGATTACTGATTCAATTTTGCAAGCATGCCTTTCTAAGGATAGCAATCTCAGACCTGTGATAACTCTTTTTTTTGTTGTTGTTGCACAATAGTCTGGTTTTAATTAATTTTTGTGCATGACATGAGGTAATGTGCTATATTAGTCTTCACATATGGATATGCAACTGTTAGAGAATCATTTGTTGAAAAAAATTGCCCTTTTCTATTGAATTGCCTTGGCATATTTGACCGAATAAAGTAACCATAAATTAAAGCATTTATTTCTACATTTCAATACTGTACCATTGATATATATGTTTATACTCATGCCAGTACCAAATTGATTACATTGCAATCTTACATTGCAGTAAGATTTTAAATTCATTAATGTAATCAATTCAATTTTGAAATTTCATATGAATTTTGGATCAGCCTATTATTTTTTGATACATCATTTGCGATTTTGATAGGAATTGTATTAAGTCAACAGATAAATTTATACAGAGTTGATATCTCGCCCCAGTTTTCATCTTTCAATCCAGGTATATATATTTATTTTTTTATTTCATATTTGATATTATTTCAGCAATGTTTTATAGATTTTGATGTCTAACTCTGCTCTTTTGTTAAATTTATTCTTACATACATTATTTTACTATGGTTGAAATAATTTCATGATCTGTTAGCTGCGGTATATAAAAAAAATGCATATTTAAAAAGTGTTATTGGGCACCCCAGGTGGCTCAGTGGTTTAGTGCCACCTTGGGTCCAGAGCCTGCTCCTGGAGACCCAGGATTGAGTCCCACATCAGGCTTTCCTGAATGCAGCCTGCTTCTCCCTCTGCCTGTGTCTCTACCTCTCTCTCTCTCTCTCTGTCTCATGAATAAATAAATAAAATCTTTTTTAAAAAGTGTTATTATGTCTGAGACATTGTTTGTCTTGTTAATACTGTAAAATTTTCTATATACAAAATTGCATTGTGAATACAATTTTTTACTTCTCTCTTTACAAAAAAAAAAAAGTCTTTTATTTCATTTTCTTGTTTTATTACATCGCTTGAACATTCATGATTAAGTTGAAAAGAAGTGGTGCTTGTGGTCATTCTTGCTTTTTTTTTTCCAGATCTTATAAGTGATTAGAAACTATTTAGTGTTCACACCATGCTTTAGCTGCCATCTCAAACCCAAATAGTTGTAAAACAAAAAATATATATATTTTTAATCATTTCTTTGGTAGTCAAGTTTGACCTAAACTTGATGTGTGGCTATATCTAGTTTATCCCACTCAATGTGAATAATCTTGTATTTCACTACAGAAATATACATTTTTAAAATGAAAGATACTGTATCAGATTATGCTGGGAATTTCACATATTATAGGATATATGCAAATGTACCTAAAATAATCCCAAATCCCAAGATTTATGTAGATCCAAGGACTTCAGATAGGGGTGTAATATTATAGTAGGTTCTCAATAAATATTTGGGTTTTTTTTTGTTTTTTTTTTTCAATAAATATTTGTTGATCATTAAAAAAAAAATGAGTCAAGCATAATGTCATAGATTAAAACTGGTTTACAATGTGATTTTAGTTCTAATTTTGCCTATGCCACTAATTACTTGTGTGACCTAGAAGTATTCTTTTATAATATTTGGATTAGTCTTTGTCTCTTAAATAAAGAAATTAACTTAAAATGGTTTGAAGATTCCTTCTAGCTCTTAATTTTACTATACAATATTAAATAATATTTGGGATTAGTTTTTGACTCTTAAATAAATTAACCTAAGGTAGCTTGAAGATTCCTTCTAGCTCTTAATTTTATTACTCAATATTGAATTTAGCAGACCATTAGGTTATACACACACACACACACACACACACACACAGACATTTAAATACACACAGAATTTTTCAGCCGTGGTTGCAAATAATTTTCTACTTCTTGACTTTGAGGCAGAGGAGCAAACTAGTTATTATTAGAAAAAATATGGAAGCCCATTAGCACCCAATTACTCTAATAAAGGGAATGTTCTATTGAAATCCTACATAAGAATTTCTTTCTTTTTAAAATGTTTCTAGTTTATACAAGGTAACAATCAGGCTAAGTATCTGATGAAATACCATAGCTAGGTTGAGAGTAAATGAAGGTAAAGAGATCTAAAGAAAGCCAGTTTGATCATCGTGCATACTGGATGAGTCAGAAGGAATAACTGAAGTAGGTTACTTGTCTTATAAGACTTATTCTATGGAGACAACCACCATAATCAATTTTCTTTCTCATTTTTTTTCTACAAGTTTACATGCTGTTTTCTTTAGTCTAACAAAAGTACTTAATTTTTGGCAAAAGTTAAGCATTCTAATAAAAATAATAAACTACACCTTAATTTTTTTCTATATACTACCCTAAATATTTCATCTATCTTTTTGTGTAAAGTAAAAGTATAAAATAGATAGAATTGTTACCCATTTTAAAAATGAGGAAAGGGATTTATTGAGATATATAATTTTCCCCAGATCAATCACTTAGTGTATAGAGCCATGACTGTATACAGGACTGTCTGAAACTCAGGTCTGTCTGAAATCAAAATCTATGCTCTCAACCATTAAATTTTACAGTCTATGCTCTGTACTAGTATCAAAAGGAGTTTCCATAATTGTGGAATAAACAGTTTCTTTGTTCACAATATTTTGTCTTGAAAAACTGCATATACTGATTCTGCTATCTTTTTGGTAGTTTAATTTTAGTATATGTGCTGCTGAAGTGAGCATTTTTAAAGTCACTTAAAATTAGTGACTCTTTAACTTCATCTGGTACTAAAAATGACATTATTTAATATAAAATTCTTTAAATTCAGTAAATATAATGTTTAAATATTTATAAAAATGTATTTTAAACATTTTTCTAAGCCAAATAAATTATATCACATTAGGAAATGCAACCCTTGCAGAAGTAAATAATGTATGCTTTCTCACCTCTTCTGTATTTCTCACAGATGGTGTACATTATATGTCAGATTAAAAGTATGTGTTTTGATTTCTAATTATGTACATAAACTATATCTTAAGAAAAGTAGTTACTTCTTTTTTGTTTTATTTTTTTCCTTCTCATTAATAATATCTGGAATACAAAGAAGATCATGTTTAGAATAAAATTCCAAGTTCGGCATCATAAAAAGCAAAAACACTCATTAAATACATAAGTAATAGGTTTTATAAGCATTGCTAGATTTGGGTTTAAATGGAAGTGTTTGGATACTGTCTGTGAGCATGAAATGATTTGATTAAAATTCTGGTAAACATACTTCCTGAGTTCCATAAAGTATATGCAAGTGGATGCTGAGGTATTAATATCAATTATTCATTCTAAGGAGGAATAAAAAAGTGTATATTTAACAGATTTAAAATTTTTCCATTAGTGAAATGAGATTCTAGTCTAATATATAATAAAATCTATGTTAGCTCTTATATATTTATTAAATATTACATTATATATTCCTAGAAAAATAGCTATGTGTCCCTGAAATAATAAATTCGTGGTACTATGTGATTTTGTTCTTTAGCCCTTTTATTATTATTATTATTTTTTTTAATTTATTTATTCATGAGAAACACACACACATACACATGGAGACAGAGAGAGAAAGAGAGAGAGGCAGAGGGAGAAGCAGGCTCCATGCAGGGAGCCTGACATGGGACTTGATCCTGGGTCTCCAGGATCAGGCCCTAGGCTGAAGGCGGCGCTAAACCGCTGGGCCACTAGGGCTGCCCCAGCCCTTTTATTATTAATATGTTTTATATAATCAGTCTTCACTTCCCAACCTCTAAGGAGCATTGACTTTATGACAGTTTCCCTCCATGGAAATCTGCTACTTAACTATTTTTTACATCCTTCTAAAAAAAATTAAATTCAATTTTCCAACATATAGTAAGTACATCATTAGTTTCAGATATGGTTTTCAATAATTCATCAGTTGCTCTTAACTATTTTTAAAAATATATTTGTCTCCATTCCAAACCCCCCCAAAAACAAGAAAATTCTTTCACCAACACTGCATTTATCCCAAGTACAGCTCTAATCTCATGAATCTTCCACAAAGTTCTCAATTGAGTTATATATTATCACTACCTCCATTTCTGCCCTAAACTCAACACATTCTTCAAAACCATTCCAATCAGATTTCCGATCTCTGCTTTCTTTAAAAAGTCGATCAACAATGACTGCATATTGATTAATCTAAATGGCATGACTCTGTTCTTAGGCCATATCTGAGGCCTAATTAGCAATCAATACATTTGACTACTTCTCTTTCATTAAATCACTATATCTCCTTTCAATCAATCTTAAGCTCTTCATTTTCCTATTATTCTGAATCTATCTACCAATAAAATTCTGCCATTTATTCTCCTCTATCTAACATTTAAGTGGTGTTCTTAGGGCGCTATATTCTTGATTATTTCATTCACTCTAATGTCTGCAATTACCATTTTATAATTCCCTAATCTCTCTGTAGTCCAAATCTGCCACCTCAGCTGCAAATCTGCATGTCCCACTGATTTCTTATCACGTCTATTTATTTTATCAAAGTTTCAGCCTTAAGATTTCAAACTCAAGCTGATTTTTCCTTTTCCCTGTAAAGATATTCTTGATCCCTTAATGGGGTCATTATTCATTTTTTCAAGATGAAACTGGGCATCATCTTCATGTCTCATTTTTGTATTTCCTGAAAATCTGGCTTCTGAATATAGAGTAACCCTGTCCATTCTTTTATATTGTAGTAAAAGATACTTAATAAGAAACATTACCATTTTGGGGTGCCTCGGTGGCTTGGTCAGTTAAGCACCAGGCTGATTTTGGCTCAGGTCATGATCTCATGGTAATGGGATTGAACCCCAATCATTGGGCTCCACACAGCATGGAGTCCATGTGAGATTGTGTCTCTCCTTCACCCTCCCTTTCTGTCCCTCCCCCCTTGCTTGTGCATTCTCTCTCTCAAAATAAATAAATCTTTTAAATATAAATGGAATCATATAATATGTGGCCTTTGGGATCTGTTTTCATTTACTTAGCATAAAATTTTCAAGGTTTACCGATATAATAGCGTATTATCCATACTTCATTACTGGAAGAATATTCCATTGTATGGATATTCCACTTTTGGTTTCTATTGATCAGTTTGGTTTGTTCTTACATTTTATGTATTGTGAATAGTCCTACAATAGTCATTTTTGAACAAGGTTTGGACATTTGAACATCTGTTCTCTCTTCTTTTGAATGTATACTTAGTAGTGAAATTGCTGGGTCATATGATAATTCTATACTTAATTTTTTGAGGAACCACCAAATTATTTTCAATAGCAGCCACTCCATTTTCCATTTAAACCAGCAGAGTAACAGGGTTCCAATTTCTATATACTCTCTCCAAAAATTGCCATTTCTGGTTTGTGATTATGTCCATCCCAGTGACTATGAAGTGCTATCTCATTGTGGTTTTCTTTCTTTCTTTCTTTCTTTCTTTCTTTCTTTCTTTCTTTCTTTCTTTCTTTCTTTCTTTCTTTCTTTCTTTCTTCTTTCTTTCTTTTTCTTTTCTTTCTTTTCTTCTTTCTTCTTTCCTCTCAATTTTTATTTATTTATTAATGAGAGACACAGAGAGGCAGAGACATAGGCAGAGGGAGAAATAACAGGCTCCCCATGGGATCCCAGGACCCTGGGATCATGACTTGAGCCAAAGGCAGACACCCAACCATTGAGCCACCCAGGTGTTCCTCATTGTGGTTTTCATTTGCATTTCCCTAATGACATTGTCTTTTGTGCTTATTGCTATGCATACATCATTTTTGGAGAAATGTCAATTCAAATACTTTGCTCGTTTTTAATTAAGTTGTTTTCCCTTTTTTGCATGAGAGTTCTTTATTGTTTTTCGGATATTATACTTTTTATGAGATTTGTGATGTGAAAATATGTTCTCTCACTCCATGGGTAGTATTTTAATTGTTTTTATGGTGGGCTTTCATCTGTAAACTTTTAGTTTGATAAAGTCCAATTCATCTAGTTGTTACTTTGTGGCTTATGGTTTTGATGTCAGATATAGTAAACTATGGCCAAATACAAGTATGAGAAATGCCCATATATATTCTAAGAGTTTTATAGATTTAGCTCTCATAATTAGATCTTTGATTCATTTTCAGTTAACTGTAATAGTGTGAGGTCAGGGTCCAAATTTATTCTTTTGTATGTGGATATCCACTTGAGCATTATTTGATGAAGATGGTGCTCTTTCTCCCCTGAATAATGTTGATACCTTTGTCAGAAATCAGTAGACCACAGATCTATAGCTTATTTCTAGAATCTGAGTTCTATTCCACTCATCTATGTGTTCATCCTTTTGATAGTGCCACACATTTTTTATTACATTTGTAGTAGGTTTTAAAGTAGGTAAATATCAAAATAAGTCATCGGAGTTTTGATACAGGTGGCACTGAATCTTTATACTACATTGGGGGAGCATTGCTATCTTAAAAGCTTTAAGTAATACAATTCATGAATACATGGTATCTCACTGTTCAATTAGGCCTTCTTTAATTTCTATCCACAATGTTTTGTAGTTTTCGGTATATAAGTCTTACACTTCCTTAAATTTATTCCTAGTAACTTTAAAGTTGATGCTATTGTAAATAGAATTATTCCCTAATATTCTTTTTAAAATTTTATTTTATTAAGACTTCATATTTTTAAAGCAGTTTCATGTTCAAAGCACAATTGAGAAGGTACAAATATTTTCCACATATCTCTCCCCTCATTCCTAATCTCCCCCATTATGAATATATCCCACCAGAGTGGTACATTTGCTACAACTGAGGAACCTACATTGACACATCATGATCACCCAAATTCCATAGTTCACATTGTGGCTCACTCATGATGGTGTATATTTTGTAGGTTTGAATAAATGTGTAATGACATGGATCCATGCTTATGGCATCACACACAGTATTTTGGCTGCCCTAAAACTTCTTTGTGCTGTGCCTATTTTATCCCTCTTCTTCTCCCTAGCCCCTGATAACCACTGATCTTTTTAATTTCTCAATAATTTTGCTTTATCCAAAATGTCATATAGTTGGAATCATGCATTCATTATGTAGTCTTTTTAGATTGGTTTCTTACATGTTATAAAAGGCATTTACAATTCTTCATGTCTTTTTATGGCTTGATAGCTCATTTCCTTTAGTGCCAATTAATACTCCATTCTCTGGATTTGCTGGTTTGTCTAGTCACCTAGTGAAGGACATCCTTACTGTTTTCCAACTTTCAGCAATTGTGAATCAAGCTGTTATAGATATCTATATGTAAGTTGTGGTATGGACATACGTTTTCAGCTCCTTTGGGTAAATACCAAGGAGTGCAATTGCTAGATAATATAGCAGGAGTATGTTTAGTTTTATATGAAACTGCCAAAGTTTTGTATTTTTCCTCATATAGACCTTACACATACTTTGTTAGATTTCTACCAAAGCATTTTATTTTGGGGGTAAGGCAAATTGTATTGTATTTTTAATTTCAAAGTACATTCATTCGTTGATTGTGTATAGAAAAATTATTGGATTTTGTATGTTAACCTCTGGCTATCATCTTGTTTTTCCACATTTTTTTTTTGTTGATACTGTCAGATTTTCTACGTAGATACTCATGTCATCTGAGAACAAGACAGTTTTCTTTCTTTCTTCCCAATCCATATATTTTATTTTTTTGTCTTACTACATTACCTATGACTTCCAATATGTGGAAAGTAGTGGTGAGAAGGGACATCCTTGTACCTTAGCTGAGTTGGAGAAGTTTGAGTTTCTTACCATGTGTGTTTGCTGTAAGGGTTTTTGTGGAATTTTTTTGTAGGTTTTAAAAAATTGAGTTGAGAAATTTTCCCTCTCTTCCTAGATTTCTGAGAGTTTTAACATGAATGGGATATGAATTTTATCAAATGATTTTTGTGCATATTTTGATATTATGTGATTTTTTTTCCGTTTTTATCCTATTTATGTGATGGATTACATTGATCCGATTGATTTTCAAATGTTGGACCAGAGTTGCTTACTAGGGGTAGACCCCACTTGGTCAGGGTGTATAATTATCTTTACAAACTGTTAAATTCAATTTGCTCATATTTCATTGAAGATTTTTCCAACTTGGGCTGTAGTTTTCTTGTAGTACCTTTGCCTAGTTCTGGTATAAAGTAATGCTGACTTCGTAGAATGAATTAGGATGTATTCCCTGTTTCTAGTCTCTAAAAGATATAGAGAAGCAGTATGGTTTCTTAAATGTTTGGTAGAATTTGCCATTAAATTCATGTGATTTTGGTACTTTACTTTAGAAAGTTATCAAATGTTGGTTAGTTTTATTTAATAGATATGATCCTATTCAGATGCTTTGTTCCATGAGTTTGGAAAATTATGCTTTCTAAGGAACTGATCCATTTCACCTAGGTTTTCAAATTTGGGGACATAGAGTGTTTTATTGTATTCCTTTACCATTTTTTAAATTTCCATGACATCTGTAATTATGTTCTCTCTTTCATTTCTGATATTAGTAATTCATGTCCCCTTTTTTTCTTAGTTATCCTGGCTAGAGGTATATCAATTTTGTTGATCTTCCCAAAGACACAGTATTTGGCTTCACTGATTTTTTCTCTATTGATCTCCTGTTTTCAATTTCATTTATTTTTGTTCTAATTTTTATTCTGCTTATTTTGAGTTTAACTTTCTCTTCTTTTTATAGTTTCCTTAGGTGGAAATATATTTTTGATTTAGTCTTTCTCATTTTTGGATACTTGAACTTACTGCTATAAATTATTCTCTAAGCACTTTCACCATTGCACAAATTTTTATAAACTGTGCTTTCATTTAAATTTAGTCCAAATATTTTTAAATTGGTCTTAATTTCTTCTTTGACCCATGTGTTTTCTATTATTTATACATTTTGGTATTTTCCAGTTATTTGTCTGTTATTGATTTCTAATCTAATTCCAAAGTGGTCTGAGAACATACATTGTATGATTTCTATTTTAAGTTTATGAAGGTGCATTTTGGGGATTAGAGAAGACACTTAGTATGATTTCATTTTTGAATTTGTTTAGACTTGTGGGCTGCCATGTTATCTATTCTAGAAAATGTTCCATATGCACTTAAGAAGAATGTGTATTCTGTTGTTAGAATGTTTTGTGTATGTCTAATATATTTTTCTCAAATTTCTAGGTCTAAGAAAAAAATTAGAAAATAAAAATTTTCTTTACTGATGGCTCTCTTTGGAGACATTCCTTCAAAGTTTTTGTAAGGCCATTCACAACTCTGCTTCAGCCTTTCCATTTCCTACTTGTACTGAAACTAAATTTCAGCCAGAGTTGAAAGGGTAATGACAATTCAGGTCTTTCCTGAGCATGCAGTCTACCCTTTTTATTTGTGTTGGTTTTCCAAATGCCTTGATATATCAAGATGTTTTTCAGAGCTCTTAATCACAAAATATCTTGTTCCCAATTTTTTCCCCAAGGCTTTCAGTTGTCTATGGTTTGTCACAAAGTTTACCCTTTGCCCAAGGGCAGAGGCTCAATTCATTTCTTCAATTGTTTTGAAGACTTTCCTCCCTAAATTTGGTTCTTCACCAATGAAGTACTCCCAGTTGGACAAAACAAAGACAAGCTCCTGTGTCAGTCCTTTAGAGAGCCCCCAGGCAGATCAAAACAGACATACAACTTACTTTGGCATAATGTTTGCTCTACTTTCTCCAGGACTAAGAACTCACACAAGAAATTAAGACCATGACTTTAAGTCTACCACTGCTCCATGATGGTTGTGTAGCAAGGTGAATTAACACTCAGTAAAGTGGGGAATCCCTGGGTGGCTCAGTAGTTTGGTGCCTGACTTCGGCCCAGGGTGTGATTCTGGAGTCCTGGGATCAAGTCTTGCATTGGCTCCCTGCATGGAGCCTGCTTCTCCCTCTGCCTGTGTCTCTGCCTCTTGCTCTCTCTGTGTCTCTCATGAATAAATAAATAAAATCTTTAAAAAAATAAAATAAAATAAAAAAATAAAAATAACTCAGTAAAGCTATCTGAGTTTCAGTGTTTTCTATCCACTACCACCATCACTTGAAACTAAGCAACTCTTACCTCTTATTCTCTTGACAGATCATTTTAAATGAACATTTGGTCCCATTCCCTGCATTTTCTATTAGAAAAGTCTAAAAACTACAAAGCTGATTATTTAGTTTTTATTCTTAGAATACCTTAGACTTTTATGTAGGTCTTTATGCTAAAAAACAAAATCAGTCTAATCGATTACAAGACTCTTCCTGGTTGAGTTCTTGTCTCCACTTGTTAAATCTCTTTTTTTTAGGTCTCCACATTCCAGGTGGGCACTGGACTTACTTTCTTGAACCAGTGTTAATTTTTCCTCCATACTTTCTCCCTTTCTCAGTGGTTTCCTTATTTTCTTCTTTTTTCCCCCTTTCCTCTTTTACCTCAGAGTTTTCACACATGTTAACTCTCTCTGCTACTCATTATCTCACTATTGAACTAGTTACTTTCTTAGGTTCTGGTCAAATTGGTGTTTACTTCTGTAGGGATGACTACACAATCAGGGCAGAGCAAGGCCATTGGATTGGCAGCATCTGCCTTACTGATAAGCTTGATAGAAATGCAAATTATTGAATAGAAACAGATTTGCTGAATCACAAGCTCTAGTGGTGTGGGGTATGGGGATGAGGCCCCAAAATCTGTGTTTTAACAAGCTCTCTAGGTGACTAGTAGATATCAAATTTTAGAATCATTGCTCTAGTGTAGTTTCATAACTTTCACAACTTGTATTTTCTATTTTGAAACATTTATCACTTTTTTCTTCAAGTTCTATCCCATTAATATGAAAGTACCATAAAAGCCATTACTATGAGTATTTTTTAATCACAACATAAGCTAAACATATTTATTGAAAGAATTAGAAATTGATTAATTCATTGAATACTTGATTTTAGAACCCTATATTGAAGAGAATGGATTACTTGTTGATGATCTGTAAGGTTTCTCTGAGTGTAGATCATTATTTCTCACACTGTTAGTGAAGAAACTGCTTGGAAAAGGGCACCTGGGTGGCTCAATTGGTTATCAGTTGGTTAAGCATCTACATTCTGCTCAGGTCATGATCCAAGGATCCCGGGATCAAGCCCCACATCAGGCTCCCTGCTCCCTGGGGAGCATGCTTCTCCCTCTCCCTCTGCAGTTCCCTCTTCATGTTCTCTCTCTCTCTCTGTCAAATAAGTCAAAAAAGAAAGAAAGAAAGAAAGAAAGAAAGAAAGAAAGAAAGAAAGAAAGAAAGAAAGAAAGAAAGAAAGAAAGAAAGAAAGAAAGAAAAAGAAAAAGAAACTGCTTGGAGAATCTTGTTAAAATACAAATTCTGAGGGATGAGTTTTAATTGTGAGATCCAGAGTTCTGCATTTCCATAAGATTCTTGGTGATAACTATTATTTTTTGGAAAACAATTTAAATAGTAAGGAAAACACAGGAAAACAATTTTTTTAAAACAGAAAAAAAATTCCTTGAATCTTTTGTTATATCTAGACTTTGTCTTGAAACAGCAAATAAATTTTCACTTTTGCTGACTTGTATTTTAAGAAAACCACAGTGTTTCTTCCTGTGATGTGGGTAAAGATTTTTAAAAAGCATATCTGTCACTAACATATTTGCTAAATATTTTACATGCGTTAGGGATCTTTGGTTTTCTATGGATGAAACAATAGAAGACCAGTGTGTTATCCATCACAGAGCTACCTATATCTGTGGATGAAAAAATAGATTTGTACACTGTTTCTTGATAACCTCACAAACACTGAATTATTCCTTTTTTCTTTTTTAGTGCAATAAAAACTAACCTATTGAAAAAACCCGTTGACATTAAACAATAGTTTAAGAATTGGCTTGTCAATACTGGTACTTGTCAAAGTAGCAGAGTTGATGCTTGTCAATCAAAACATGTAAATGAACAATTTACCACTCCTGTAAAGAAATCCAGATTCACTTTAACTAGTTTCTGAAGAATTATACTTTGAGAAGAATCTGGGTAATCAAATGAGATCTTTAAGTCAGAAGTGACAGAGATAGTCACCAAAGCACAATGGCAAAGTTTCTACCAAGTTATCATAAAACATATATTTATTTCAATAATAAAGAGAAGCCACTTTAGAAAAGAATTAAAGAAAAAGCAGAGGCTGGGCCAAAAGTCCTTACTTACAATTGTTTTATTAGCTGTGGGTCTTTAGGCAAATCTCTTAATTACTCTAGGCCTCATCATTGAAGTGAGATTGTTAGTACCTATTTTTCTTACATGATTGTTTTATGAATCAAATCAGGTAATATATGATAATATATTTTGTAGTACTTCATGAAAATGTGATTATCAGTCACTCATATGCCAATTCTTAAAATATTAAGCTTCTAATATGTACCAGGTGCAGGCCCATTATCATCATTACCATCATATGGGATCTTTGCCAATTGACATCCAAAACAATATCTTTGGGAAATAAGCACTTGATTATTATGATTACTAAACCTGTGCTAACACTCTGGCATGATTTCAAAGAAGTACTAAAAAAAGGAAACACTTTTAAAATTTAGTAAATTAGAAATGTGGGCCAGCATGCATCTGACTTTTAAATTGCTTTTTTGACCTTAGGTTTGAGGAAAGCTTATGAGGATTCCATGGGTTATTTTAGAATTAGACTTACACTCTAGGTAACTTTTTAAATTAATTTACAGATGTTTTAAATTTGTACAAGGAAAGCATCCCTGATTCTTTCCCTTCCCCCTCAAATTAGATATTAACCATTCACTTGCATTTTTTTTTCTCTCAGGTATAATACAGAATATACAAAAAACAAAACAAAAAAACAAGTCTAGTGTTGGCACCAAATGGTTTTGCAAAATATCAGAGACCTATTTAGTGTCAATGCTAGAAAAGTCCTGATATGAATGGCTTAGTCTGGAAACAAACTAATTTATATAGCAAGCTAAGAAACCCCACTATCACCACTACCCACCACTGCATTCCCCCAATCTCCCTAAAAGAAGGAGTAAAGTTAAGAAAAGGAAAGTGAGCATTTGGTAAAGCCAGTAATGGTGAAAGTGACACATTACTCATAGCTCCAGCCTCACTGAACTCACAATTGATTGCTAGAGGGAGAAGGTGATAATGAAAGGACAAATAAAAGCTAAGTGAATGCTACTCCTCAACACACCTGGGACACTAAGAGCAAGGCACGCTGGGAATATTACTGAGGTTATTGGAAAAGGCATTGGCAAATATGGTGGCAGGATTAGCAATGACAGATGCAGCAATTACAGTGGTAGTTGGCAATGGTCAGTCTACCAACTGTGATGCCTCATTGTTTTCAATGTTAGGCATTTCAAGCGGGGATTAACACTCTTGATCACCCCTAGAAGTAGGAGTGGTGCTCTTGGTAGGTAGCAACTATGATCCCACAGCTCCCCCTTTTGGGTATAGTGATAACAGAGGCATCTCTGAAGGAACAAAGAAGGAAAACAGACACCATCTGGTATCCAAGACAATTAGTTAATCCTTGGACTTCTCATGACTCATCCCTTTGTGATTATTACAACAATTTAGGAGAAACAAGTAGTAGATTAGACTTGGGCTAGAGGAGATGCAAGAGTGTCAGTCAACTGCTATTTTATGGCTATAATCTTATTTTTCAGTTGGTGTGACCTGAGAATCAAGTCATATTTATTTTATTAAGATTGAGGTAAGCAAAAGCATAACAAAAGGCATGCTTCATTTTATCACAAACAACACACATTCAAACTTACTCCAATAAT
This sequence comes from Canis lupus familiaris, assembly GCF_011100685.1. Taxonomy (NCBI): domain Eukaryota; kingdom Metazoa; phylum Chordata; class Mammalia; order Carnivora; family Canidae; genus Canis; species Canis lupus. Next base: position 47,640,571 of record NC_049232.1, read on the forward strand.
ATTTACTCTTTATGATAAAAGATTAATAGCCACCATTTATTGAGCACGGGGTATATTCTAGCCAATGTGCTTACATTTAATCTTCATAACCAAAAGGTTTCATTCTTTGATTACTTTAACTCCCTAGCATCAACAATTTCCTTTCTTTGCTCACATTGCAAATAGCAAACTGTAATATCCTTCACGTAAGCAAAGACATAAACAAAACATCCCCTCCAGTTCTAATCTGATGAAACTTTTCATGTCAAAATCATTGATAGCTTCATTCTATCAGACCCACAAGAGACATTTTTGTTTTACCTGAATGGCATTCATCAACATCTGACATAATTGACTGTTCATGTCTCTAAATGTTCTTCCTATCACTTCATCCAACTAGGTTTTCTTCTTACTTCTCTGGACCCTTGTGTTTAATCTTGATTATAAGCCTCCAATTCTCTCTGACCTCTATATGGTGCAATTATTTCATTTGGGGTGTAAGTCCATTGCATTTTTTTATCTCTTATTTTCTTAGGTGAACTTCCTTCTATATTTTGATGACATCAAGTAGCATTAATATGAAGATATATATATCACATACCTATATTTGATCTCTCTTATTAGCTTCATTTGCTTATTCACGGAGCTACTTGACAGCTTCACTTAAATATCTTAAAAATATATAAAAGTGAGCTTTTAATATTGTTTGCACCCACTTTTTTTCTCCTAGACTTCCACACCTCCTGTAAATGGTGCTGCCATCTTATTATACCTATTATGTCTTCCTTTCTCATACCATCCTTTGAAATACCATGGGTATTTGAATCATGGGTTGTGAATCCCCACTCTGCCACTAACTTTCTATTGGCATGTTTTTAGAACCTTTAATTGAAGATAATATTAATCTTACATATTCCATTCATTCAATCAAAACATAAGGACTAAGTATCTAAAATTTAAGAGGATACTTGGTTCTGCTCATGTGAGGATACCTATGCAGATAAAAGTTGCTACCTATATAAAGTTTCTAAGGTCTCGATGATCATGAGCATTTAACTCCAAAAGACTGTGTTATAGGTTTTGCAAATGCAAATGCAAAAAAAAAAAAAAAAAAAAAAAAAAAAAAGGACAATAAGGCAATGAATAGTTATATGTGGGGGAGTGACATGACCAGATTGAAATCTTGTGTTTCCTACTCTTTGCTGCTTTTCAGTGAATTGGTATAAGACTTTAGTGACTAGATGGACATGGAGGGAGAAGCCTAAAAAAGATTAAGGAAAAGAAAATTAGGCTGTCATGGAAGAGAGCTGTCTGCACTTCAGTCTAGCGTAGTGGTAGTAAAAATTGAAAGAAGTGGGTGAATTTGCTGTAAGCTTTGTTGATAAAATATTTATCACTTAGAAAAACAAATCATTTCAGGAAGATGCTATGTTATATCTGTTGCAATAATGTAATCATTTTGGTTTCTGGAATTTAGATACATCTCTGTAGAATCTGGGAATAAGAGGAAATTAAATGTGAGTGGAGGGATAATGAATATATGGACGAATGAATACATGTATACATTAGTGAAATAAATTCATTAAACTAATGGGAAACTATACAGATTTTATGTTAAATAATCTATTGCTGTTAGCATATTTATCACCAGATATATATGTACTTTTCCTTGCTATATATTTTGTTAAATACTTTTAAACTTTTTAAGATTTTTAAAACGAATTTCTGAGTTCCCACATAAAGGCCTTTGGGAAATCTTTAGAAAGAAGCAGTTACCAAAAAAAAAAAAAAAAGAAAAAAGAAAATTTCATGTTTACTCACTAATAAATGTAGCTGAATTCTATTTAGAAAAATAAGCAAGCTAATGAGTTCCTTCAACTTGATTTTTACTTTTATATGCACTATACTTGTAGCCACCCCTTTTCAAACACACAGAATATCAAGAACTTTATTAAGTCATTTGTACCTAAAATAATTAAACTAGAAAGATATTATTAATATTCCTCCCTCTTTTCCCCCAGAGACCATGCGCTTTCTTCAGTCTGACTTGTGCTTTACTATTTGTGAAAATTAAGATGATGATGCATATTAAATAGACAGCTTTGATTTGCATAAAACATAAGTTTGCCCAAGCTCTTCAAAACACTTCAGAGAGTACTTAAAGGCTGAGTATATTTTCCTGTTCATTATGCATGCAATGCTAAACTTCATCTGGAGATATGTATTTTATTAACAGTGTGTCTCCATCCCCCTGTCCAAATCTGCTGATTTACTAAAGGCTGCCTTTTACCTCTACTACACCTTCATTGCTTCCAAACCTGCCTTTCTTTTCCCTGTTTGTGTGTGTATGGAACACCATTGTGGGTGAGGGGGTGAGAGTTGAGAAGGAAGTGAGAGAGAAGTGAAGGATTTTTGGGTCAGTGATCAGCACTTGCTCCAGTGTGGCTAGGACTGGAGTTGATGTGCTTTTGGAGAGAGGAAGAGGAAGAGAGAGGTAGATACAAAGATAGACAGCACCTACCACTTTTCCAGAGTTTTAATTGGCCTGGATATTTAAACAGTGCTTTGATATTCAAATACCAACACCTGACATCCTACATTATTGGGGAAACATTGTTACTTTGTATGATTACATTTTAATCCTACCTGTTTTCCTCTCTATCATGTTGCTATTAATCAGTTTACTCTTCCTTCCATCCATCTTTCTGACTTGTTCTTACTCTTCTAGCCCCCTCTCCTTTGTTCCTTCCCTTCCTTCTTTCTTTTTTTTTTCTGCCCTTAGTGTAAGCTGTGTGTCCTTAGTTTTACATTTCAGAAAATCATGAGAAATACTCTGAGGTTTTATTAACCATTTTGCATTTGTATTTTATTGTACCCAAATGCTATCTCATCAGAACAGAATTCAGCATAATTCTCAGAAATTATGATGTGGTGAGTGTCTCCTAATCTAATATAGGCTCTCAATAATGCTTACCTGTAGTATTTTGAAATTACATTCCTGGCTTCCAACCACCAGTCTTTCCTACACACACACACACACACACACACACACACACACACAATTAAAAGATAAACTGAAGCATATTAACATTTTTTAAGAGTTTATTCGTGATCCACCAATAGGAGCCAGGGGAGAGGTTTTCATAAAGAAGATGGGGGAGCAAAGAAAGGAAATTATTTGCTTAGGCATAGTTTAAGCAGTTGCCTTATTTGAGAAAGGCTAGTTAACTGTGATTGGTAGTTCTTAGTCCATTTTCTTGGATATGAATGCATTGATTCTGGTTTGCTTAGAGGGCTACCAAGGCATTAGAACCACCTCAGTCTGATGACGTCCTTGTTTAATTTATATCGATCTATCCAACTATCATCTATCTATCTATCTATCTATCTATCTATCTATCTATCATCTATCTATATCAGATATAGATAGATATAGACAGGATTACAGTGCTCTTTGCTTAAAACTTTGATGGTTCTATGTTAAATTTCTCATCATTCCTACAGAGTACCTACTTCTCTTCTGTGGCCTTTGTAGGTCCTGCATCAACAGAGTTTTTAGTCGCTCTCCCACAAAAGCACATGCTAAAAGACTCTATTCTGTCACTGCCCAGAATGAAATAATTCTATCTCACCAGTCCTTGCCAGCTTTTCACTCATGCCCCCAAGAGCATGCTATGATAATGTGTTAATGTGAGTTAATAGGTCTTATTCTTTGTGCACACTGTGAGCTTGTCTTTGTGAACTCTAATGTTTATATTTCTCATGGCCACGGTAACTGATGGATATATTATTGTGAAATGATTATTTTTTAGGGATAAGCAAAGAATTCCCTTTTGATTTAGAATACTTGATATGTGGGTATGCATAAAGATAGCTGGAATTATTTTAGTTATGTGTAACTTCCCCATTCTTTAAGTTTTAATCATAAAATTAATATTTATAACATAAAATATCAGAAAATAAACTAATATAAATGCAAACACACTAAAAGCACCCAAAAGCCTAAAACCCAAAGAAAATGTTTGCTGACATTTCTTGTAGATCATATTATATATACAAAAATATACTTTCTGTTTTTCAGTAAAAAGAAGATGGTTGTGTTTTTAAAGACTTTATTTCTTAGAACAGCATTAAATTTACACAGTTGAGCAGAAGTTGCAGAGAAATACCCCTTATATTTCAGCCCACCCCATCTCCTGCCTACCAAGTGTCTCCCTATTACTGACATTTTTCACTGGCATGGTACATTTGTTAAAATTAACAAACTAATATTAATATATTATTATGAACTAAAGTCCACAGTTTCTATTAGGGTTTATTCTTGGCATTTTACATTTATATGGATTTGACAAATGTTTAATATCCTGTATCCACAATTACATTATCATATAGAATGGTTTTACTGCCCTAAAATTCCCCAGTGTTCCAACCCCTGGAAACTACTGATCTTTTTACTATCTCTGTAGGTTTACCTTTTCCAAATATTATATAGTTGAAATCATGTGGCATATAGCCTTTTCAGACTTCTTTCATTTATCAATATACATTTAAGTTTTCTCCCTATCTTTTGTGGCTTGATAGCTCATTTCTTTTCATTCCTGAATACTATTACATTATCTGGATATGCTAGGTTGTTGATCTGTTAACTTATTGAAGGACATCTTGGTTGTTTGCTTACAGGTTTTGGCAATTATGAATAAAGCTCTTATAGATACCCATCTTCAAGATTTTGTGGGGACATAATTTTCAAGTCATTTGGGCAGATGCATAGAAGCCTGATGGGTAAATTGAGTTGTAATACTATGTTCAGCTTTGTAAGAAACTTGTATGGTGATTTCTGAAGTGGCTATATCATTTTATATTCCCATCAGTATGACTGGGAGTTACTCTTGCTCAACATCTTGCCTAGATCTGGTGTTGTCAGTAGGTTGAATTTTAGCCATTCTAAAAGGTGTGTAGTGGTAACTTATTGTTTTAATTTACAATTCTTTAATAACCTATGATTTCATGCAACTTTCTATACGCTTACTTGCCATCTGTATATCTTCTTTAGCGAGGTGTCACTTCAGATTTTTTAGCCTGCTTTACTTTCACATATTTTGAAATTCCAGAATCATAGTAATTACTAGATATGGATTTTTATACTTATTTTTTATAAACAATGTAATCTAGATGGAAAATACTTTGTTGATGTGGTCTAGTTTTTCCCCAAAATATTCTCTCATCAATATTTTATGTTTAAAGTGATCCCGTAAGTTAGGCAAATTGTCATGCTAAATTAGGAATAAATAACAAACTGGTAAGTCTCATTTAATAGCAAACACGGGCAATTACAGGACATCTTTTTTTTTTTTTTTTAAGATTTTACTTACTTTAGAGAGAGAGCATGAGTGGGGTGAGGAGCATAGGAAAAGAAAGGTAAAAGCAGACAAACCAACTCTGTGTGAGTGTGAAGCCCAATGGACAGCATTCGATCCCAGGACTGGGGATCATGACCTGAGCCAAAATCAAGTCAGAGGCTCAACCAAATGAGCCACCCAGGTGCCCCACAATACATTTCTTCTAATGTACAACCATAGAAGATGCCACTCAAGTTGGTTCCTGTCATATAAGATATATAGAACAGAGCTATTTAATAGAAGGCTTTGTTGCACCTGGGTGGCTCAGTTAAGCAAATGCCTTTGGCTCAGGTCATGATCTCAGGGTTCTGGGATTGAGCTCCACATTGGGCTTGTGCTCAGCCGGAAGTCTGCTTACACACTAAGCAGTCTCCCTCTGCCTTTGACCTTTCCCTGCTCTTGCTTGCTCTCACTGTCTCTCTCTCAAATAAAGAAATAAAATCTATAAACAAATAAATAGAAGAGCTTAAGCATGTAACTCCAATAGTCACTTTTTAAAACAGTTGTTAACTTCCTATTAGCTAATATACAGTGTTACATTAATTTCAGGTGTACAATATAGTGATTCAACACTTCCATATAACACCTGGTGCTCATCACAAGTGCGCTCCTTAATTCCCATCACCTACTTAACCCATCCCCCAATCCATCTCCATTCTGGTAAATGCCAGTTTGTTCTATATAGTTAAGAGTCTGTTTCTTGTTTTGTCTCATCTCACTCTTTTTTACCCTTTGCTCATTTGGTTTATTTCTCCAAACATTTATTTAACTTCTAGTTAGTTAACATGTAGTAAAAAAAAAATGTAGTAAAATATTGGTTTCAGGAATGGAATTTAGTGATTCACCACTTACATATAACACCCAGTGCTCATTTCAACAAATGTTCTCCTTAATATCATCATCCATCACCACCCATCTCCCTCCATCAACTCTGTTTCTTCTCTATCATTAAGATCTTTTATGGTTTGCTTCCCTCTCTCTTTCCCCTTCCCATCTGTTCATCTGTTTCCTCAATTCCACATATGAGCAAAATCATATAGTATTTGTGTTTTTCTGACTTATTTCACTTAGCACAATACACTCTAGCTCCATGCTCATTTGCTTTTTATTTCTACCTATCAGTAAAATCATATATTTGTCTTTCTCTGACTTATTTCACTTACCATTATATACTCTAGTTCTATCCATGTCATTGCAAATGGCAACATTTCATTCTTTGATGGAATAATATTTATTTATATATATTTATATATTTATATATATCTATTCATTAATTGATGAACATTTGGGCTGCTTCCATATCTTGGCTATTATAAATAATGGCTATAAACATACAGGTGCATATATCCTGTGAATTGTTGTTTTTGTATTCTTTGGGTAAATACCCAGGAATGTGGTTGGTGGATCATAAGATAGTTCTATTTTTAACTTTTTGAGGAACATCCGTATTGTTTTCCACAGTGGCTGCACCAGTTTGTTTTCTCACCAACAGTGCACCAGTGTTCCTTTTTCTCCACATCCTCGCCATCACCTGTTGTTTATTGTGCTGTTGATTTTTGCATTATGACCAGTGTGAGGTGATAGCTCATTGTTTTGATTTGCATTTCTGTGATGGTAAATGAGAAAAAAACATCTTTTCATGTGTCTGTTGGCCATCTGTATATCTTCTCTGAAGATATGACTGTTCAGGTCTTCTACCTGTTTTTTAATTGGATTATTCACTTTTGGCTGTTGAGTTTTTAAGTTGTTTATATATTTTGAGTACTAACCTTTAATTGGATATGTCCTTTGAAAAATATCTTCTTCCATTCCATAGGCTGCCTTTTAGTTTTCCTGATTGTTTTCTTTGCTGTGTAGAAGCTTTTTATTTGATATAGTCCCAATCATTTATTTTTGCTTTTGTTTCCCTTGCTTCAGAGGACCTATCCAGAAAAAAAATTTGCTAAGGCCAATGTTAGAAAAGCTCCTGCCTATGCTCTCTTCTAGGATTTTTATGGGTTTAGGTCTCACATTTAGATCTCTAATCCATTTGAATTTATTTTTGTGTATGCTGCAAGAAAATGGTCTTGTTTCATTTTTTGCATGTAGCTGTCCCATATTCCCAGCACCATGTGTTGAAGAGACTTTTTCCAATTGGCTATTGTTGTCTGCTTTGTTGAAGATCAATTGACCATGTAATTGTGGGTTTATTTCTGGATTTTCTAAACTTTTCTACTGATCTATTTTTGTGCCGGTACCATACTGTTTGATACCCACAGCTCTGTAATACAACTTGAAGTCCAGAACTATGATGAATCTGGCCTTGTTTTTCTGTTTTGTTCTGGTTATTCGGAGTCTTTTTTAGTTCCATACAAATTTTAGGATTATTTGTTCTGTGAAAACTGCTGCTAATATTTTCATAGACTGCATTGAATGTGTAGATTGATTTGAGTAGTACAGGCATTGAATTTTTTTACTGGAGTTCAATTTGCCAATGTATAGCATATCACCCAGTGCTCATCCTATCAAGTGCCCCCCTCAGTGCCCATCACCCAGTTACCCCAACCCCCTGCCTACCTCCCTTTAGTATAGGCATTTTAATGATTTATTCTTCAAATACATGAATATGGAATATCTTTACCATGTCTTTATGTCATATTTCTTTCATCAGTGTTTTATAGTTTTCAGAACAGAAGTTTTTCACCTCTTTGGTTACTTTTATTCCTAAGTATCATTATTTTTAGTCCAATTTTAAGTAGGATTTTCTTCTCTATCTAATGCCTCATTATTGGTGTATAAAAATGCAACAGATTTGTGTACATTGATTTTGCATCCTGACTTTATTGAATCTGCTAATCCGTTCTCATAGTGTTTTGGTGAAGTCTTTTGGATTTTAAATATATAGTATCATGTCCTATGCCAATAGTGACAGTTTTACTTCTTTCTTATGGATTTGGATGCTTTTCTTTGTGTTGTCCAATTGTTGTGCTTGGGACTTCCAGGACTACATTGAATCAAAGTGGTGAGAGTGGACATCCTTGCCTTGTTCCTGACCTTAAGGGAAAAGCTGTTTTTTTTTTTTTCTTTTCCCCATTAAGGATGATGCTAAGCTGTGGATTTTTCATAGATGTTCCCTCAAGCTGACTTTGTTGATGGTTGTTATCATGAATGAATGTTGTACTTTGTCAAATGCTTTTATGCATCTACTGAAATAATCATATGGTTCTTATCCTTCCTCTTATTGATGTGATGTATCACATTGATTGATTTGCCAATATTGAACCATGATTGAAACCAAGGAATAGAAGAGGAGGGGCAAGATGGCTGAAGAGTAGGGTCCCCAAATCAACTGTCCCCACCAAATTACCTAGGTAACCTTCAAATCATCCTGAAAATCTATGAATTCGGCCTGAGATTTAAAGACAGACCAGCTGGAACGCTACAGTGAGAAGAGCTCACGCTTCTATCAAGGTAGGAAGACGGGGGAAAAGAAATAAAGAAACAAAAGGCATCCAAGGAGGAGGGGCCCCGTGAGGAGCCGGGCTGAGGCCGGGGCGAGTGTCCCCAGGACAGGAGAGCCCCGACCCGGAGAAGCAGGAGCTGCACCAATCTTCCCGGTCGGAAAGGGGCTCCCAGGGAGGTGGAGCAGGACCTCAGGAGGGCGGGGATGCCCTCGGGCTCCCTGGGACACTAACAGACACCCGCGCCCCGGGAGATGCGCCGAGCTCCCTAAGGGCTGCAGCGCGCACGGCGGGACCCAGAGCAGCTTGGAGGGGCTCGGGGGCGGCTCCGCGGAGGGGGCTGCGGGGCGGGAGCAGCTCGGAGGGGCTCGGGCGGAGGAAGAGGCTCAGTGCGGAGGGGGCTGGGCGGCCGGGAGCGCGAATCCAACAGTGCAGGCCCCTGAGCGCAGGGCGCCGGGACACAGCCCAGGATCCGGCCTCCCCCCAGGACAGGCAGAGGCCGGGAGGGCCCAGGACAGCAAGGACGCTCCTGCCCCAGCTGAGCAGATCAGCGGCCCCGCCCGGAGCATCCAGGCCCTGCGGACTGAGAGCTCCGGAATTCCTGCAGGGGCTGAATCCAGGGCTCCAGAGCTGCCCCCGCCACCGTGGTTGTTCCTCCTGGGGCCTCACGGGGTAAACAACCCCCACTGAGCCCTGCACCAGGCAGGGGGCAGAGCAGCTCCCCCAAGTGCTAACACCTGAAAATCAGCACAACAGGCCCCTCCCCCAGAAGACCAGCTAGACGGACAACTTCCAGGAGAAGCCAAGGGACTTAAAGTACACAGAATCAGAAGATACTCCCCCGTGGGTTGTTGTTGTTGTTGTTGTTGTTTTTGCTTTTTGATTTCTGTTTGCTTCCCCCACCCTTTTTTCCCTTTCTTTTTCTTCCTCTTTTTCTTCTTTTTTTCTTTTTTTCTTCCTTTTTTCTTTTTTCTCTCTTTTCTTTCTTTCTTTCTTTCTTTCTTTCTTTCTTTCTTTCTTTCTTTCTTTCTTTTTTCTTTCTTTCTCTCCTCTCTTTTTCTCCTTTTCCCAATACAACTTGCTTTTGGCCACTCTGCAGTGAGCAAAATGACTAGAAGGAAAACCTCACCTCAAAAGAAAGAATCAGAAACAGTCCTCTCTCCCACAGAGTTACAAAATCTGGATTACAATTCAATATCAGAAAGCCAATTCAGAAGCACTATTATACAGCTACTGGTGGCTCTAGAAAAAAGCATAAAGGACTCAAGAGACTTCATGACTGCAGAATTTAGATCCAAACAGGCAGAAATTAAAAATCAATTGAATGAGATGCAATCCAAACTAGAAGTACTAACTACGAAGGTTAACGAAGTGGAAGAACGAGTGAGTGACATAGAAGACAAGTTGATGGCAAAGAGGGAAACTGAGGAAAAAAGAGACAAACAATTAAAAGATCATGAGGATAGATTAAGGGAAATAAACGACAGCCTGAGGAAGAAGAACCTACATTTAATTGGGGTTCCCAAAGGTGCCAAAAGGGACAGAGGGCCAGAATATGTATTTGAACAAATCATATCTGAAAACTTTCCTAATCTGGGAAGGGAAACAGGCATTCAGATCCAGGAAATAGAGAGATCCCCCCCTAAAATCAATAAAAACCATTCAACACCTCGACATCTAATAGTTAAGCTTGCAAATTCCAAAGATAAAGAGAAGGTCCTTAAATCCCTGACTTTTATGGGGAGGAGTATTAGGGTAACAGCAGACCTCTCCACAGAGACCTGGCAGGCCAGAAAGGGCTGGCAGGATATATTCAGGGTCCTAAATGAGAAGAACATGCAACCAAAATACTTTATCCAGCAAGGCTCTCATTCAAAATGGAAGGAGAGATAAAGACCTTTCAAGACAGGCAGCAACTAAAAGAATATGTGACCTCCAAACCAGCTCTGCAAGAAATTTTAAGGGGGACTCTTAAAATTCCCCTTTAAGAAGAAGTTCAGTGGAACAGTCCACAAAAACAAAGACTGAATAGATATCATGATGACACTAAACTCATATCTTTCAATAGTAACTCTGAACGTGAACGGGCTTAATGACCCCATCAAAAGGTGCAGGGTTTCAACTGGATAAAAAGCAGGACCCATCTATTTGCTGTCTACAAGAGACTCATTTTAGACAGAAGGACACCTACAGCCTGAAAATAAAAGGTTGGAGAACCATTTACCATTCAAATGGTCCTCAAAAGAAAGCAGGGGTAGCCATCCTCATATCAGATAAACTAAAATTTACCCTGAAGACTGTAGTGAGAGATGAAGAGGGACACTATCTCATACTTAAAAGATCTATCCAACAAGAGGACTTAACAATCCTCAATATATATGCCCCGAATGTGGGAGCTTCCAAATATTTAAATCAATTAATAACCAAAGTGAAGAAATACTTAGATAATAATACACTTATACTTGGTGACTTCAATGTAACTCTTTCTATACTCGATAGGCCTTGTAAGCACAACATCTCCAAAGAAACGAGAGCTTTAAATGATACACTGGACCAGATGGATTTCACAGATATCTACAGAACTTTACATCCAAACTCAACTGAATACACATTCTTCTCAAGTGCACATGAAACTTTCTCCAGAATAGACCACATACTGGGTCAAAAATCGGGTCTGAACCGATACCAAAAGATTGGGATCATCCCCTGCATATCCTCAGACCATAATGCCTTGAAATTAGAACTAAATCACAACAAGAAGTTTGGAAGGACCTCAAACACATGGAGGTTAAGGACCATCCTGCCAAAGATGAAAGGGTCAACCAGGAAATTAAGGAAGAATTAAAAAGATTCATGGAAACTAATGAGAATGAAGATACAACTGTTCAAAATCTTTGGGATGCAGCAAAAGCAGTCCTAAGGGGGAAATACATCGCAATACAAGCATCCATTCAAAAACTAGAAAGAACTCAAATACAAAAGCTAACCTTACACATAAAGGAGCTAGAGAAAAAACAGCAAATAGATCCTACACCCAGCAGAAGAAGACAGTTAATTAAGATTTGAGTAGAACTCAATGAAATTGAGACCAGAAGAACTGTGGAACAGTTCAACAGAACCAGGAGTTGGTTCTTTGAAAGAATTAATAAGATAGATAAACCATTAGCCAGCCTTATTAAAAAGAAGAGAGAGAAGACTCAAATTAATAAAATCATGAATGAGAAAGGAGAGATCACTACCAACACCAAGGAAATACAAACGATTTTAAAAACATATTATGAACAGCTATACGCCAATAAATTAGGCAATCTAGGAGAAATGGACGCATTCCTGGAAAGCCACAAACTACCAAAACTGGAACAGGAAGAAATAGAAAACCTGAACAGGCCAATAACCAGGGAGGAAATTGAAGCAGTCATCAAAAACCTCCCAAGACACAAAAGTCCAGGGCCAGATGGCTTCCCAGGGGAATTTTATCAAACGTTTAAAGAAGAAACCATACCTATTCTCCTAAAGCTGTTTGGAAAGATAGAAAGAGATGGAATACTTCCAAATTTGTTCCATGAGGCCAGCATCACCTTAATTCCAAAACCAGACAAAGACCCCACCAAAAAGGAGAATTACAGACCCATATCCCTGATGAACATGGATGCCAAAATTCTCAACAAGATACTAGCCAATCGGATCCAACAGTACATTAAGAAAATTATTCACCATGACCAAGTAGTATTTATCCCCAGGACACAAGGCTGGTTCAACACTCGTAAAACAATAATGTGATTCATTATATCAGCAAGAGAAAAACCAAGAACCATATGATCCTCTCATTAGATGCAGAGAAAGCATTTGACAAATACAGCATCCATTTCTGATCAAAACTCTTCAGAGTGTAGGGATAGAGGGAACATTCCTCAACATCTTAAAAGCCATCTATGAAAAGCCCAAAGCAAATATCATTCTCAATGGGGAAGCACTGGGAGCCTTTCCCCTAAGATCAGGAACAAGACAGGGATGTCCACTCTCACCACTGCTATTCAACATAGTACTGGAAGTCCTAGCCTCAGCAATCAGACAACAAAAAGACATTAAAGGCGTTCAAATTGGCAAAGAAGTCAAACTCTCCCTCTTTGCCGATGACATGATACTCTACATAGAAAATCCAAATGTCTCCACCCCAAGATTGCTAGAACTCATACAGCAATTTGGCAGCATGGTAGGATACAAAATCAATGCCCAGAAATCAGTGGCATTTCTGTATACTAACAAGGAGACTGAAGAAAGAGAAATTAAGGAGCCAATCCCATTTACAATTGCACCCAAAAGCATAAGATTACCTAGGAATAAACCTAACCAAAGAGGTAAAGGATCTATACCCTAAATACTATAAAACACTTCTGAAAGAAATTGAGGAAGACACAAAGAGATGGAAAAATATTCCATGCTCATGGACTGGAAGAATTAATGTTGTGAAAATGTCAATGTTACCCAGGGCAATTTACACGTTTAATCCAATCCCTATCAAAATACCATGGACTTTCTTCAGAGAGTTAGAACAAACTATTTTAAGATTTGTGTGGAATCAGAAAAGACCCCGAATAGCCAGGGGGATTTTAAAAAAGAAAACCATATCTGGGGGCATCACAATGCCAGATTTCAGGTTGTACTACAAAGCTGTGGTCATCAAGACAGTGTGGTACTGGCACAAAAACAGACACATAGATCAATGGAACAGAATAGAGAACCTAGAAGTGGACCCTGAACTTTATGGTCAACTAATTCGATAAAGGAGGTAAGACTATCCATTGGAAGAAAGACAGTCTCTTCAATAAATGGTGCTGGGAAAATTGGACATCCACATGCAGAAGAATGAAACTAGACCACTCTCTTTCACCATACACAAAGATAAACTCAAAATGGATGAAAGATCTAAATGTGAGACAAGATTCCATCAAAATCCTAGAGGAAAACACAGGCAACACCCTTTGTGAACTCAGCCACAGTAACTTCTTGCAAGATACATCCAGGAAGGCAAAAGAAACAAAAGCAAAAATGAACTATTGGGACTTCATCAAGATAAGAAGCTTTTGCACAGCAAAGGATACAGTCAACAAAACTAAAAGACAACCTACAGAATGGGAGAAGATATTTGCAAATGACATATCAGATAAAGGGCTAGTTTCCAAGATCTATAAAGAACTTCTTAAACTCAACACCAAAGAAACAAACAATCCAATCATGAAATGGGCAAAAGACATGAAGAGAAATCTCACAGAGGAAGACATAGACATGGCCAACAGGCACATGAGAAAATGCTCTGCATAACTTGCCATCAGGGAAATACAAATCAAAACCACAATGAGATACCGCCTCACACCAGTGAGAATGGGGAAAATTAACAAGGCAGGAAACCACAAATGTTGGAGAGGATGCAGACAAAGGGGAACTGGTGCAGCCACTCTGGAAAACTGTGTGGAAGTTCCTCAAAGAGTTAAAAATAGACCTGCCCTAGAACCCGGCAATTGCACTGTTGGGGATTTACCCCAAAGATTCAGATCAATGAAACGCCGGGACGCCTGCTCCCCGATGTTTCTAGCAGCAATATCCACAATAGCCAAACTGTGGAAGGAGCCTCGGTGTCCATCGAAAGATGAATGGATAAAGATGTGGTTTATGTATACAATGGAATATTCCTCAGCCATTAGAAACGACAAATACCCACCATTTGCTTCAAGGTGGATGGAACTGGAGGGTATTATGCTGAGTGAAGTAAGTCAATCGGAGAAGGACAAACACTGTATGTTCTCATTCATTTGGGGAATATAAGTGAAAGGGAATATAAGGGAAGGGAGAAGGGAGAAGAAGTGTGTGGGAAATATCAGAAAGGGAGACAGAACATAAAGACTCCTAACTCTGGGAAACGAACTACGGGTGATGGAAGGGGAGGAGGGTGGGGCGTGGGGGTGAATGGGTGACGGGCACTGAGGGGGGCACTTGATGAGATGAGCACTGGGTGTTATTCTGTATGTTGGTAAATTGAACACCAATAAAAATTAATTTATTATTAAAAAAAAAGATATATGTGACATAAAAATGAATGCTAGTATAGGTTTTGGATTTGATAACAATGTGTCAATGTAGGTTTTTTTTTTTATTGTAACAAAAGTAACCCTCTGGTGCAATATTTTGATTGTAGGGGGCCTGTGCAGGCTTGGGGAGTGGCTGTATATTGGAAATGTCTGTAGCCTCCTGTCAATTTTGCTGTAAGTCTAAAACTACTCTAAAAAATAAAGTTTAATAAAAAAAAATTAAAAAAAATGAAACCAAGGGATGAGTCGCACTTAATCATGGTGAAGGATTTTTTTAAAGTATTGTTGGATTTCGTTTACTAGTATTTTGTTACTAGTATTTTGCATCTATGTTCATCAGAGATATTGGCTTGTAGGAGCACGTGGGTGGCCAACTCTTGGTTTTGGCTCAAGTCATGATCTCATGGTGGTGGGATTGAGCCCTGTGTTGGGCTCTGGGTGATCTGTGTGGAGTCTGCTTGAGTTTTTCTCTCCCTCTGCCCCAACCCCATTGCTCTCTCACTCTAAATAAATAAATAAATAAATAAATAAATAAATAAATAAATAGATAAATAAATAATTTTTAAAAATAGAGACAGATTGGCCTCTAGTTCTCTCCCCCCCCCCCCTTTTTTGTGGTGTCTTTATCTGGTTTTGGCATCAAGGGAATGCTGGCCTTGTAGAATGAATTTGGAAATTTTCCTCCTCTTCTATCTCTTGGAACAATTTGGGTAGAAAATATGTTACCTCTTCTTTAAATATTTGGTAGAGTTCACCTCTGAAGCCATCTGGTTCTGGACTTCTGTTTTTTGGGAATTTTTTGACTACTGAGTCAACTTCTTTGCTAGTTATCTATCTCTTCAAGCTTTCTTTTTCTTCCTGTTTCAGTTTTAGTCATTATATGTTTTTTTCTAGGAATTTATCCATTTCCTTCAGTTTGTTCAATTTTTTGGCATATAGGCTTCATAAAATTAAAATTAAAATTCTTAAAATTGTTTGTACTCCTGTGGTGTTAGTTGTTTTTTGTCTCCTCTTATTTGTAATTTTATTTGAGTCCTCTCTCTTTTTTTCTTGTTAAGTCTGGCTAGAGGTTTATTAATTTTATTGATTTTTTTTCAATAATCACCTCCCGGTTTCATTAATGTTCTATTGGGGATTTTAAAATTTCCATATCATTTATTTCTGTTCTAATATTATTTCCCTACTTTTGCTGGCTTTAGGTTTTGTTGGTTATTCTTTTTCTAGCTCCTTTGGGCATAAGGTTAGATATTTGAGATTTTTCTTGCTTCTTGAGGTAAGCCTGTATCACTATAAACTTCCCTCTTAGAAACACTTTTGCTGCATCCCAAGTTTTTGAACCATTTTATTTTCATTTGCTTCCATGAATTTTTAAATTTCTTCCTTTATTTCTTGGTTGACCCATTCATTGGTTAGTAGCATGTCACTTAGCCTCCAAGCATTTGTGGTCTTTCCAGATTTTTAAAAATTTAATTATTATTATGTATGTGTGTGTGGTTGACTTCTATTTCACAGTGCTGTGGTCTGAAAGGGTGCATGGTATGACTTCAATCTTTTTGAATTTGTTAAGGCTTATATTGTAGCCTAAAATGTGATCTGTGCTAGAGAAAGATCCTTGTGCACTCAAAAAGAGTGTGTGTTCTCTTTTAGGATGGAGCGTTCTAAGCATACCTGTTAAATCCATCTTGTCCAGTGTGTCATTCAAAGCCATTGTTTCCTCATTAATTTTCTGTTTGGATGGTCTGTCCATTGATGGAAATGGGGTGTTAATATCCCCTACTATTATTGTTTTACTACATATTAGTCTCTTTAGGTTTGTTATTAACTGTTTTATGTATTTGGGTGGTTCTATGTTGGGTGCATAAATATTTACAATTGTATCTTCTTGTTCAATTTTTCCCTTAATGATTATATACTGTCCTCCTCTTATTACAGTTTTTGTTTAAATTGTATTTTGTCTAAGTATTGCTACTCTATTTTTGACATTTATTTGCATGATAAATGTTTTTCTATCCCCTTACTTTCATTCAGCAAGTGACTTTAGTCCTAAAATGAGTCTCTTGTAGACAACATATAGATGGGTCTTGTTTTTTGCTTTTTGTTTTATCCACTCTTTCACCTTGTGTCTTTTGATTGGACTGTTTAGTCCATTTACATTTAAGGTAATTATTGATAGATATGCATTTATTATCATTTTATTACTTGTGGGCTTTTCTGGAGATATTCTCTGATCCTTTATCTTTCTCTCTTTTATGGTTTGCAAGTTCTTTAGTGATATATTTGGATTTCTTTCTCTCCATTCTTTGGACATTTATTAGTAGTTGTTGATTTGTGAGTGCCATGAGGTTTGATTATAACCTCTTCTGCATATAGCCATCTCTATTAAATTGATGGTCATTTAAGTATGAACCCATTCTTTTCTCTCCTCTCCTCTCCACATTTTAGGTATATGGCATCCTATTTTACAAACTTTTATGTTGTGAGTTTCTTGATTGATATTTTACAAATATTCATCTTCCTTTTGTGTTTCCTACCTTCATAGTGTCACTTTTGGCCTTTCCTTTCTACTCAAAAAGTCCCTCTAATATTTCTTGTAGAGCTAGTTTAGTTGTCATGAGCTCCCTTAGCTTTTCTTTCTCTGAGAAACTATCTCTCCTTCTATTCTGAATGATAGTATTGCTGGATAGAATATTCTTAGCTACAGATTTTTCCCATTCGGCACTTAGAATATATCATGCCACTTCCTTGGAAAGTTTCTGCTGAAAAATTCCCTGATAACATTATGGGGTTTCACCTGTATGTAACTGTTGTCTTTTGTCTTGATTTTAAAATGTTTTCCTTGGATTGCCTGGGTGGCACAGTGGTTGAGCATCTGCCTTCAGCTCAGGGCATGATCCCAGAGTCCTAAGATCAAGTCTCACATCAGGCTCCCCTCAGGGAGCCTGGTTCTCCCTCTTCCTGTGTCTCTGTCTCTCTGTGTCTCTGACAAACAAATAAATAAAATCTTTTTAAAAATGTTAAAAATAATAAAATATTTTCTTTATCACCATGTTTTGCCATTTTAATTACAATATGTTTTGGTGTGGATCAGCTTTTGTTGATTTTGTAGGGGGTTCTCTTTGCCTCCTAGATCTGGATAAATGTTTCCTTCCCCAGCTTAGGGAAGTTTTCAGCTATTACCTCTCAAAATACATTTTTTTGCCCCCTTTTCTCCTTTTCTGGTACTCTTGCAATGCAGATGTATTATGTTTGATAGAGTTACTGAGTTCCCTAAGTCTATTCTCATTTTCCATAATTCTTTTTCCTCTCTTGTTCATCTTTTCTACTTTCCATTACTCTGTCTTCCAGGTCATTAATTCATTTCTATGCTTCTTCTAGCCTACTGTTAATTGCATCAAGCCTGTTTCTAATCTTGTTTATTGCACTCTTCACTGACTGGTTCTTTTGTTTCTCTGTATTAAGGGTCTCACTGATGTCTTCCATTCTTTTCTCAAGTCTAGTGAGGATCTTTATGATTATTGTTTTAAATACTCCATTAGGCATATTACTTATATCCATTTCACTTAGATCTCTGGCTGTGGCTTTGTCCTGTTCTTTCACTTGGGACAAATTTCTTTGTCTTCTCATTTTGTTTGTCTCTCTGTGTTAGAAAATTCAGCTATGTCTTCTATTCTTGAGGATAATGACCTTCTGAAGGAGAGGTCCTGTAATGCCCTGATGTATAGTTTCCCTTGTTCCCTAGATCCTGTCCCTTCAAGGAGTGTTTCTGATGTGTGCTGCATGGACTCTGCTGTTGTTTCCTGGCTGCTTTATCCTTGAGGCCAGTAGTCTTCAGAGGCTCTCTTTGTCTGTTGTAGGCAATGTTTGGCCCTGGCTTCAATGTGGTGAGTTTTAACTAGGAACTAGGTTGCTCTGGTCTGCTTGTGAAATGAGACCTATAGCCACTGCCACTAGAACTGAGGCCTGGCAAAACTCCTGCGTCAGGAGATGGGGTGTGGGCAGGAATTTGTGCTGATTTTCTGGAGGAGGGACCTGCCATGCTGGGTCTAAAGCAAGGCTTACAGGGAAGGGCAGATCCACTGGAGCTTTGGGGGTACAGGTCTTGGTATAAGCAAGTTAGGTAGTGAGTGTAGGGGCTGTTCTGGTTCTGGCAGGTAGCTCTGTTCTTATGCTGAAGGGCAGTGGATGGGAAATTGTGCCTACAAGTTTCTTTGTTCCTTCAGGGGTCTCTCTGTGAATGCTACCTCTGGGACATACTCAGGGGTGAGCAAATAACTTCACCATTGTGTGCCCCAGGCGCTCTTCAGACCATTGTTTCCACATTGTATGTCCACAGGGTATTTGCCCTGTTTTTGCTCCACGTGCCGCCCTAATGCCATTTGGGATCTATCTGAGCCAAGCCCACTAACCTTGAGAACTACAGGTTCAGCCCAGCTGGTTGCAGGAACTCTGGAAATTTCACCCTGATCACTTTCTAAGCCAATTTCCATGGAGTTCATCATCCCCATGTGGGCTTCCCTGGGTGCTAGTCTGTGTCTAGCCCTTCTCTGTGACCACACCTCCCTCCCTACCACAGTGGCCTTGATTTGTTTCTCTTCCAAACCACATCTCCACACTTTCTGCCTTCTTCAAAATGAGCTTTCCTCTATGTTTAGTTGTGGTGTATGTTCTGGCAGTATTCAGGTCATTTCTAGGGGTACTTAGGATGATTTGATAGTTGTCTAGTTCTATTCATGGGTTGAGGTGAGCCTAAGGTCCTCCTCCTCCATCACCATCTTCCAAATGCCTCTGATAGTCACTTTGATATAGATACTCTGCCTACAAAAACAGATATGCAATTATCTGATAAGACAGCATAATGGGTAATTGATTTGATTTAAAAATCAACATTGTTAAGGAAAATTATAGTTTTATTACTGATTGTGACAAAATAATATTTTTAATATACATTCTAATGGATTAAATGGATTTTAAAAAGAAAGAGTTGTATTTTTGCCTTAGGACATTTAAAATGGCAAGAGACAGTGTAATTGGAAAAGTATAATATATTGTGAATGAATTTCAATGTTAGTGAGACAAAAATTCTAGTAAGAAAGGGAGGTTTTTGATACACATATTTTAAAATGTTAATATTCACCCCACACTACAATCCTAATTCCTTTTTCATAAATGGTATGGCTATTCCTTTACCATTCAGGATTGCAATGTCCTTGGTATGAGCCATAGAAAGAAACAAGTGCTAAAGCAATTTAAATGGAATTATGCTTTATTTACTTCCTTAGCCTTTGCATGAAATGTGCTTCAGTGATATATTTTCTGCAGATTTCTGTTTATTCCAAAGGAAAAACTTATGTGGCATGGTTACATAGTTATATTTAAAACAATAAAGGATGGACAAGATACTTTACAAAATAGAAACCTCCCAGAGATGTGTGTTTTAGTATTGTTATGTGGATCTGTCCTGACTCAGTAAAACAAAGCCCACACAGCCACGTAGGGCATTTCACTAACAGAAACCTCCTGCTGTATATTTTCTTGTGTGTTTTATGCTTTAAGGTTGTTTTGTCTTTATTTTTCTAATATTGCATCTTATAGGCACTTTTAAAAATGTACGTCATTTAAAACTACACAGTCATTTGGTAGAATACTCTAGAAATACAATGAGCAATTATGATGAGCATTGGATATGCTCATATATTCTACTCTGTGCTAGGTACCATGGGAAATGAAATATATATATGTCCTGGTCCCTAAACAAAAGCATTGTGTAATCTAGTAGCCACTTCAATAGATAATCAGTTATAGATTGTCATGTATTGAATAGCCACTTGAAATTCTAATAGTCCTGTCAAACTTAACATTTCCTAATCTGAGCTCCCAACACTAATATGCTTCATCCACAGTGTTCTCCATCTCAGTTAAAGACTATCCTATTTTTCTAGTTGTCAGGTTATAAAGCCTACAGTCATTTTTTATTCTTCTCTTCTCTCATACTCCTCATTCACACCTTTAGCAAATTATGGTTACCTTACTTTTACAATATATTCATAACCTGAATTTCCATGATCTGTACTCCCATCAGCAGTTTGGATCTACTATCTTCTAAATGTTTGCAAGAACTCCTAGATAGCTCCTTGTTTTTAACCTTGGCTCCCTATTTACTTTGAATTCTGCTATCTACTAACCATTCATGAAACAACCAGAATGAATACTTTAAAACCTAATTTAGCATATGTCACTCAAATCTGATCAAAACACCACACTGAATGGCTCTCCATTTCACTCACAGTAAATAAAGTTAGAATCTTTCCATAGCCTAGAAGGAACTACATAGCCTGCCAACTATAGACTTCCTCTTCTTCTACTTTATGTCTTGTTCACCTAACTCTTGATGTTCCTCTAACATTCCAGGCCCATGCTTTCCCTAGTGACATGGCTTTAAACTTCTGCCTATAGCTACTCCCTCCGCCCCACCCCCCCAATATGTGCCCTCTCTAACCATCTTCAAGCTTTTCCTGATTCTCACCTTCTCAGATAGGTTTTCCTTAAGTACTCTAATATTATAACTTATGCCTTTTACCCCATTTCACCTCATTATCTCTTTCGTTTCTAACCCCTTTTACCACATTCTACTCTTATTCCTTATATTTGCCTTAGAGTTTTCTTAATCAATTTCTTCTTCTTTTTTTTCTTTCTTTTTAAAATCAATTTCTTCTTTAATTCATCTGTCTTGTCTCATACTCTATCCTAGGCAGTTAATAGAAGTTTGAGATTTCTAACTGGAATCTCGCTAACCAAAGCAACAAGCTTCGTTAAATTTTATCTCCTAAATAACTATAGATTACAATTGAAGTGAGACCTATGATAACCCACATTTCAGCCTATTTAAGGGAAGGGCAAATCAAGCAAATGTGGCAGTCTCACCAAAGTGAAAAGATAGAGAAAGCCTAAGGTGACTGGAATTTGTGGAAAAGAATACTAGAAAGTAGGGAGCTACACAGAAGTTTCCAAAATCACTTAAAGTAATTACAAAGGAGATACAGCCAATAGTTCTATAAATCTTTACTCTTCCCTGACCAATAAAATTGCTACCTTCTTCTAACTCTTTACAATTATGTTGTATTGTAGCTACTTATCTATGTTTTACCTTATTTGTTTCTATAAACTTTTTGAAGCAGGTGGTCATGCACAGCTTTATATCCCCAGCAGCAATCAATAAATATTTGTTGAATTAAAAAAAAAAGATAAAATGTCTAGCTTTCAGATATAGAAGCTGTTCCTCTTCTTTTTATCTTTAAAACAAATGGGGTCACTTAAACTTTGATATTATGAATAAATATTAATTATACTCTAACTTATAACAGTTGAGATGTTTTTATCTTCAAAAATTCTTTATATTTAAAATTTGATTGCCACTAGGTGCATTTTTAACAGTGAAAAGCTGCTACTAGATGGAGTCTTTATACCTAATTTAAAAATAAAACTGTTTAAATATGTTTTTTAAAAGTAAAAAAAAAAAGACTAGTTCTGGATCTCAACATTATAAGGGTCTAAGCTTATGAATTTTTAAAAAAGATTTATTTATTTGAGAAAGAGCATGCATGAACAGGGTGATGGGCAGAGGGAGAGAATCTCAACCAGACTCCCCATTGAGTGGGCTGTAGCTGAGGAAGGAAGTGGTGGCAGATGCAAAGCTCTTAATCTCACAACCTATGTGATCATGACCTGAACTGAAACCATGAGTCCTATGCTTACATGGCTGAATCACCCAGGTGCTCCTAAACTTATCAATTTTATGCAATTCTCAATACATGCTAAAGAAGAAAATTTTTACTGACAAATTGAATTTTTAGTTTTGAACAAGAGCTATCCAAATTAGCTAATTTGTTATAGCATTTCCTCTGTCATTTAACTATAAAATATGGTGATTACATAGGGAAGTTAAAACCCTCATCTAATACCTTCCCTAAGCACTCACTAGAAATGGAAAATGATGATTGTAACAAGCCTATTAAATGTGATGTATCTTAAAATTCACTATGGTTTCTTTATAAAAACCCACATTATATTCTAAAATTCGGTAACATTTCTAACTAGTTCACTTTATAGAAATCTAAGATTAAGAAATTGGAAGAAAGTATTTCCAGAGGTGTAAATTATAGCCTATTGACTACTTAAAAATATTTTTCATATGAATTTTTTCTAATGTGAATATTATGATGTTATATTATTAATATTATAATATTATGATGTTATGATGTCCCAATTCAGATTCAAAGTTTTATTATCTTCTCAGTTTAATCCACACTGAGTATTTTTTATCTTATGGTCCTCAATTAAAAAATGTGTTGCTATATCTTTAAAGACTGATTTGATGAAATTTTATTTGTAAATAGGTAGAATCATTAAAGCAAAATTATATATATATATTTTTAAAGATTTTATTTATTCATGAGAGACACACAGAGAGAGAGAGGCAGAGACATAGGCAGAGAGAGAAGCCGGCCAACTGTGGGGAGCCTGAGTTTCAGTCCTAGGACCCTGGGATCATACCCTGAGCCAAAGGCAGATGCTCAACCAGTGAGCCACCCAGGTGCCCCACAAAATTATATTTTCCCTAATATACTTCTAATTCTCAATTTGAAATAAATGAGGCTTATTTTCATATTTAAGATTATATATGTGATGGTATTAACAAAAAATTCTACTTTTATCATTAAGCAAAGGAAGGGAAAAAATTTCATCCAATTCTATTTGCCTTTAAATAGGTTTTGATATGAAAGAAACTTTATAGAAATTTTTGATAAATGCATCTTCCTGGAGCATAACTGGTATTTATGGTAGTTGCGTTCCTAGCATTTCTATCTCCTTGTTTCCTTGATTTAATTACTGCTTCAGATTGGCAGTGCTTCTGCCACTTAAGAGTTCTAGAACGTCATAACTTTCCTCATAAACATCAATTGGGTTTTATAGAATCTGTTGGTTTTTAAAATTTCTCTTCTGGTTTTTGTATTTTTTGACTTACTCATTCAGCTCCTGCTCTTTCTCCTATCATTATTTTTCTGTTATTCTCATAAATAATTTTACTCAAGCTTAGGCCTTATGCATAAAAAAGTTGGTAAGTTCCATTCTGTTATGCTTTAACCCAGTTAAAAGAAATAAAGAGGATGCACTGTATTGATATAACAATAGAATTAACTTCTAATCAGTTTGTCTTTTTTTTTAATTACCATACAACAATCATTGTAAACAGTAATGGTAATAAAATATTCCTCTTTACTGTGGCACATGGCTTCCACTGCTCCCTCTCTCTTGATATGTAAAAGAGATAGTGTTCATCTTTTCCAAATGTTGCCATGAATGACCTTATTGAGAAATTATATATAATAAAATGTACAACACTTCAATATTCAGCTTGATGTGTTCTGACAGTTGAACCTCTGGAACCAGCATGCATCAAAATATAGAACATACCCATTACTTAGAAATATTCCTGTAGTTTAATTCCAGGCAATTCAGAGTGACCCTCCACCCCACCAACAAGCAACCTCTCCCTGATTTTATCACTATCAATTACATCTGCCTATTTTTGGGCATCATTTAAATGGAATGGACTGGCATATTTGCTCATGATAACAATTTTAAAACTCAATTTGCTGTTTGCTTGTTTTTTAGTGATTTTATACTTTCTGTCATGTAGTTCCAATACATTCATTAATAATTATTTCTAGTTAACATTGGGATTTTGGAGAATGTGATTTTTAAAGTTTTACTTTGTACATTGCATGTTTTAAGATTACTTAGTTCATTATTTGACTCATTATATTAATTTTTAATTAGTCCTTTTAGAATTTTTTAAATCATAAATATATATCATTTTAGGTAATGCTGTTTTTCACTATGTTTTAGTTTTTGTAGTTCTTTTTGCATGAGTCAGAATTTTAGAATAAAAATATTAAAGTCCAAGCTCTTTATAAACAAATGAACTTTCACATAAAAAACATTAATAGTATCAGTGTCAATCATGACTGTAATCTACACTCTGTTATACTAGAACTTCAGTTTTTAGGTTTTTTTCCCATAGCACTTGTACAAAATATCTAAATCAAATTAAAAATATAGACAACTCACACACAAAAATCTAAGATATATTTTTACTGCATGTCCATTCCCACTCTTGTAAGATAAAAAGATTACATTCAAAGTCATCAATGCCTAATCTACCTTTGTTATTTCATTTATATTTAGTTTATTAATGTTTGCTTTTATTTTAATTATCCCCCTTAACATGTCCCTAGATGGATAAAAAATATTTTATTAATATCATTTATAATATATTGCTATTTTAAGCCCCAGCATCAAAAATTTTAAAAGACCTTTCCAGGATATTTATTAAGTTATACTTTGAGTTTTCTATACATTTTGGATATGTAAACATATCAGAGAAGGCTGAAAATTAGTTTCCAAACTTAGTAGAAATCTTTGAGAGTAAAGTACAAAAATTTTAACAATCAACAACAACCTGAGCAAAGTGTTAAGTATTGTTTATTTTTTACCTGTATTTTTATTCTTTGTTTTGCTAATGTGGTGTTATCACATTGATTTATGAATGCAAAACTATCTTTGCATCCCAACAATAAATCCCACTTGATCATGGTGAATGATTCTTTTAGTGTATCATCAAATGTAGTTTGCCAATATTTTGTTGAGGATTTTTGTATCAAGAGTATTGGCCTATATTTTTCTCTCTCCCTTCCTTCCTTCCTTCCTTCCTTCCTTCCTTCCTTCCTTCCTTCCTTCCTTCCTTCCTTCCTTCCTTCCTTCCTTCCTTTCTTTCTTTTTGTAGTGTCTTTGTGGAGATTTTGCTACAAGGTAATGCTGACCTCATATAGAGTGTATTTGGAGGGGATCCCTGGGTGGCGCAGCAGTTTGGCGCCTGCCTTTGGCCCAGGCCGCGATCCTGGAGACCTGGGATCCAATCCCACTTCGGGCTCCCGGTGCATGGAGCCTGCTTCTCCCTCTGCCTGTGTCTCTGACTCTCTCTCTCTCTCTCTCTCTGTGTGACTATCATAAATAAATAAAAATTTTTAAAAAAAGAATGTATTTGGAAACTTTCTTTCCTCTTCTATTTTTTGAATAGTTTGAAGAGAATAAATATTAACTCTTGTTTAAATGTTTGGTAAAATCATCTGTGAATCCAACTGGTCCTGGACTTAATGTTTAGTATTTTTCTGATTACCAATTCAATTTCATTACTAATAATTAGTATGTTCAGGTTTTCTATTTCTTCCTGATTCAGTTTTGAAAATTGTATATTTCTAGGAATTTATCTGCTAAATACTGCCCCACTAAATGATACCATTAGTGTTCTCCCAAGAGAAAAAAAGATATGTATCAAATTTTCTTAGTATTGCTATGATTATCAGTACTTCAAGATTTCCATAAAAATGGAACCAATAGGCTGTCTCTCTACTTGTATATGTATGTCTATAAATTTTATTTTTTCTAATTTCATGCTATATGCATAAACAATGACATTTACTTTAAGATGCTATTTATTTCTTGCCTCAAATATTCTTAGATTTTTCTGTATAAGGTAGTAGATATAACAAAGCTTCATGAAAAGTATACTGACATTACACTAAGGTGAGATATTGCCTGATTTCTAGCCCTATCTAAAAATCGAAGTTCAGGGTTCCCTGGGTGGCGCAGCGGTTTGGCGCCTGCCTTTGGCCCAGGGCGCGATCCTGGAGACCCCGGATCAAATCCTACGTCGGGCTCCCGGTGCATGGAGCTTGCTTCTCCCTCTGCCTGTCTCTGCCTCTCTGTCTCTGTCTCTGTAACTATCATAAATAAATAAAAATTAAAAAAAAAAAAGATTCTCTCTCTAAGAAAAAAATAAATAAAAAAAAAATAAAAATCGAAGTTCTTTAGAAAATAATATTTAGGATGAACTCCAAATCTAATATTTAAATAAAACAGGCAAAAAAGTAAGATTTTGATCAAAGAAGTTATGGAAAGCTTATGAACATATTATAAGGTTTTCTTTAATATAGAATAATTAAAATATAAAAATATATAGATATTATATGAAATTTGATTATAAAATTCATATTTAAAATAGTCCTTCACTTTCAAAAGAAAAAGTCATGCAAAAATCAAACAACTAGAGGTTACATAATGTATGTTAAGCATTCTCTAAGAAGTATTCTGAAGTTGTTGCTCATTCACTTTTGCCTATTAAACTGTCTGAAGCTGTCTTTCCTTAAAATGGATTTAATAGTGTGAATGATGCTTCTAAAGAAAGTCAACATACAGAGTTATTAAGAGAATATGAAAATATATTTCAAAACCTCATGACTTACGATTTAGAAAGATTTTCTGTAGTTATTTTTCAAGATTTTTAAAATAATTTAGCTTACTAATGTATGTTAGTTACCAGATAATCATATTAAACTGAATATTTATTTCTTGGAACATTGAAGCTAGATGAGATTTTCCCAAACTTGCATAAGGCACATGACTTTCAAATGTAATCTAACTAGAAAATCTTTCCACACTTACTTCTCCTCTCTTCCTAGCCTGCCTGATAAAATGGGTTTGACATGCAGAATTTAGAGATTTGAATAGGTTGCTGTCTATACACAGATACCATAACAAAAGGACCCAAAATCTATTTTAAATATGGATAAAATATACCTTAATGGTAACTATTTCTAAATGATCTTGCTTCATTGATCCCCTGTGACTTCATTTCACAGCAATGACCACCTACTAACTAAATCCATAATTATCATTGCTGCATTAATTCAGACACTGGGAAAATTATAACTAGGCTGTTTTTGGAAGAGGAGAAAAATTCTTGTTTCTGTTCTTCTGCACTAGCTATTTGGAGCAAAAAGGGAAATTTACTCATTCTTTGATGATTTAACTTTAAGTCCATTTAAGAAAGTAAGAGGTAACAGTATTGAAATCATCTACTAGTTTGTACCCAAATCACATACAAGTAATGTGCAATTTAACAAAGGAGTCCAAGATCCCTATATGCATTTTGATATACTTCCCACACTTTAATTAGTTATTAAAAAGTTTTATTTCCTACTCCATTGGCCCAAATATAATATGGGATTCTCAAAGGAAATAAAAGTCTTCCATCTTTAGAAACTCAAGGGCATATCCCAGAGAGCATGTTATATGTATTTATTTTCTTGTTCAAGGTTTTCTATTTTTTAAAAAAATGTAATTGAGATATAATTGACCTATAATACAGTTTAATATTTATGTATTGATTTGCTACACATATATTGCAAATGATTACTACCAGAGTATTAGCTAACATGTTTATCATGTTACATAATTACTTTGTGTGTGTGGTAACATTTAAGATCTCTTAGCAATTTTTAAGCATTCTTAACTATAGTCATCATGCTTTACATTAAATCCCAGAACTTATTCATTTTATAACTAGAAATTTCTACCCTCTGACCAACATATCCCTTGTTCCCCCATCATCCAGCCTCTGCTAATCACCACTCTACTTTGTTTCCATGAGTTAGGCTTCTTTAGGTTTTATATATGATACCACACAGTATTTCTCTCTTTGGCTTACTTCCTTTAGTATAATTCCCTCCAGATTAACCCATGCTGTTGCAGATGACAGGATTTCCTTCTTTTATAAGGCTGAATAATAATCCATTCAGAGTGTGTGTATGTCTATGTGTGTATGGATGGATGAATGGATGGAGATAGATATATACATATGTATGGATATAGCCTTACAAATGGATAAATTCCATTCATCCATCAGGGGATACTAGGTTGTATCCATATCTTCCCTATTGAGTAATAATACTACAACGAACATTGCAGAAGTATAGTTACCTCTTTGAGACAATGATTGCATTACTTTTTGGTATATAGACAGAGGTAAGATTACTAGAAATATGTATGGTAGTTCTACTTTTTAATTTCTTAAGGAACCTCAATACTCCTTTCCACAATGGCTATACCAATTTGCTTTCCCACCAACAGTGCACAAAGGTTCCTTTTTCTCTACATTCTCATCAATAGGTACCTTTTTCTTTTCTGTGATGGTTATTCTAACAGGTGTGAGGTGATATCTCATTGTATTTTTTATTTTCTTTCCCTTGATGCTTATTTTTATAGAACACATTTTTCATATACTTGTTGGTCGTTTGTATGTCCGCTTTAAAAAAAAATGTCTATTTACATTCTTTGCCTGTTTTTTAATTGGATCATTTGTTTTGTTTTGCTTTTGAGTTGCATCAATTATTTATATATTTTGGATATTAATTCCTTATCAGATATGATTTGCAAATATTTTCTCCCATTATGTAGGTTACCCTTCCATTCTGTTGATGTCTCTCTCTCTCTCTCTCTTTTTTTTTTTTTTTGCTTTTATTTTGATGTAACACTGTTTTTTTTGCTTTTGCTTTTGTTGTCTGTGCTTTAGGTGGTTGTATCCAAAAACTTACGGTCAAGACCAATGCCAATGTTACTTTCTCTCCTACGTTTTCATATAGGACTTTTACATTTTCAGTTTTTATGTTGTTATTGTTTTGTTTTTTTCATAAAAGGGTGTTGTCAAATGTTCTTTTTTTCATCATCTTTTGCTATTGAAACATCCTTGCATCTCAGGGATATATCCCTCTTGATCACAGTGTATTATTCTTTCAATGTGCTGTTAAATTTGGTATCTTATTTTGGAGACTTTTGCTTCTATATTCATTAGAAATAGTTTGTGGTTTTCTTGTAGTGGCCTTATTTGGCTTTAGTGTCAGGATAATGATGGCCTTGTAAAATGAGTTTGGAGTGTCCTGTCATCTCCAATTTTTTGGAGAAGTTTGAGAAGGGTGGGCATCAATTCTTCCTTAAGGGTTTGGCATAATTCACCAGTGAAACCATCTGATTCTGGGTTTTTCTGTATTGGGAGGTTTGTGATAATTGAGTCATTCCTTATTCATATATTGGTATGTTAAGATTCTTTATTTCTTCATGTTCAGTCTTAGTAGGTTGTATGTTTCTAGAAATTTAATTTTTCTAAGTTATTCAATTTGGAGTATAATTGTTATTATGTAATTATAGTAGTCTGTTATGGTACTTTGTGTTTCTGTAGTAACAATTGTAATGTCTTCTCTTTTTTTAATTTTTTGCATTTTTTTTTTTTTTTTAGTTCAGCAAAGGTTTGCCAATTCTGTTTATCTTTTCAAAACATCAGTTCTTTGTTTCTTAATCTTTATGGTTTTTTGGGTCTTTATTTCATTTATCTCTGTTTGGGTTATTTCCTTCATTCTACTAACTAAAGTTATAACTTTTCTTTTTCTAGTTCCTTGAGATACAAAGTTAAGCTGTTCATTTGAGATCTTCCTTTTTTCTTCATGTAGGTATGTATTGCTGTAAAGTCCCTCCTAGTACTGCTTTTGCAGAGTCTCATATGTTTTGATGTGTTGTGCTTCCATTATTTCAAGTTTCTTTTTTTAAATTTCCCTTTTGATTCCTTATTTGATTCAGTGGTTGTCAGGAGTATAATTTCCACATCTTTGTGAATTTTCCAGGTTCCCTCCAGTTACTGATTTCTAGTTTTATGCCACTGTGTTTGGAGAGGATAAGTGGTATGATTTAAGGATACTTACACTTGTGAAGACCTGTTTATGACTTTGTCATATGAGCTATGCAACAGAATGTCTTGTCTATGTGTTAAAGAATGAGTATTATGCTGATGTTGGATGATATGTTCTGTACTTACTGACTCAGTCCATTTGATCTAGAGTACGGTTCAAGTCCAACATTATGGTTGATTTTCTGTCTGGGTGCTCTATTCATTGACAAAAGTAGAGTACTGAAGTTCATTAGTATTACTGTATAGTTTTCTATTTCTCTAAGTCTCTTAGTATTTGCTTAATATACTTAGTTGCTCCTATGTTAGGTGCATATACATTTTTGTTTATTGTATTTTCTTAATAAACTGGTGTGCTTATCATTATATGACATTGTCTCCTGTTAATTTTGGCTTAAAATCTATTTTGTCTGATAAAAGTATAGCTACCGGGGATCCCTGGGTGGCGCAGTGGTTTGGTGCCTGCCTTTGGCCCAGGGAGCGATCCTGGAGACCCGGGATCCAATCCCACGTCGGGCTCCCGGTGCATGGAGCCTGCTTCTCCCTCTGCCTGTGTAGCTGCCCCTCTCTCTCTCTCTGTGTGACTATCATAAATAAATAAATAAATAAATAAATAAATAAATAAATAAATAAATCTTATTTAAAAATAAAGTATAGCTACCTATGCTCTCTTAGTTTCTACTTTCATGGTGTATCTATTTTCCATTTCTTCTTTTTGAGTCTACACGTATTTTTAAAGCTCAAGTGAGTCTATTATAGGCAGCATACAGTTGTTTTTGTTGCTTTTTTTTTTTAATCTACCTAGCCCTTTTATCTCTTTTGATTGGGGAATTCAATCCATTTACATTTAAAATAATTATCTATTGGTAAGGACTGTTACGATCATACTAATCGTTTTCTGTTTAGTAGTTACCATGTTACTTTCTTTCCATCTTTATTTCTGCCTTTGTGAATGGATACTTTTCTGCAGTGGTATATTTTGATTCCCTTCTCTATCTTTTGTGAATCTGCAGTGAATTTTTGCTTTGTGATTACTATGAGACTTCTGTAAAACATCAACACAATAGTTATTTTACACTGATGACAATTTAACTTCGCATATAAAATTCTACCCTTTTACTCTTGCCTTTTATGTTTTTGATGTCATAATTCATATCTTTTTATGTTATGTATCCCTTAAATTATTGTAGCTGTAGCTATATTTAGTGCTTTTGTCATTTAAAATTTATACAAAAAAGTTAACACATAATTATAATCACTATATAGCAAGACTAGAGGATTCTGGATCTGACTTATGCTCATCTTAACTAGTGTGTTGTATATTTTCATATGTTTTCAAATTACTAATTAGCATCCATTTATTTCAGCTTAAATAACTCCTTCCAGCATTTCTTGTAAGGCAGGTTTAGTGCTGATACTTTCCTAGCAAATAAAAGCTGAGGAAGTTTATTATCTTGCCTTCATTAATGAAAGACAACTTGGTGGATAAAATATTATTGACCTTTATTGGGGACAAAGGCTGGGTTCTTCCTTTTCTTCATTTTGATGGAGATGGTATACTACTGATGATCAACAAATAATTGTTGAATAAACAAATATTAATATTTAAGCATTTTAATTTGCAGAGGAATTTCCTTTTATTATAGTCTCAAATTGTAATTTTACAAAATTTGAATATGAAAACATTATTTGAATTAATATGAATACATTGACACTTCTATCTGCAATATCATAGAATACACTTTGGATAGCTTGGCCTTGACCCAAACCAAATGGCAACACAGCCTTTTTTTGATAATCTTTTATATATAATGTAATCTAATATTTGGTCTCTGAGATCAGAATTTAGTGAAAACAAAACCAAAAAACACTATTGGAAACTCTAGGCAATAATGGAAAACTTTAAAAAGTAATGAAAAATTTAAATATTTTATTTCACTATAAAGAATATGTGAACTCAGGTAGACTTTCTATTTGGTGCAATGCTATAATTATAAAAGAGAGCTTTTAAATAATAGTAACTAATAGGTAGTCTTTGGAGGTAAAAATTACTTAGGAAAAATAATGTCTAGAAATATGCAGAATAACCCAAAATAGGAGTAGTGAGTCAGGCCTACACTTAGTCTGCATTTTTACAAAGAAAGTAAAGAATAATTTTGAGATAATTATCTAGATAATTTATTATTTTTTGGTCTTCCTTTTATAGAAATGTGTATTTGCTGCCTTATTTTCAATTGATAACCTGTGTAAATTACCTGAACTATAGATTTGTTCTGTCTCCTAGCTTTTTTCATTATTATTATAGACAGAGACTTAAATGATAAATTCTAGTTTGGATTCTGATTTCATTATAGGCAAAGAATAATGGAGTATACTGATGAAATTTGTAATGGCATCCTAATATATGTATTCCTCCAATAATGCAATATTTATTAAATATCCATCATGTGCTGGAGGCTGAGGAACATAATCTACTTTGCTGAAACAAAATTGCATAAATACTTAAATGCTTCATCCTAAACTTGGTTGTAGTTACTTTAGTGGGAATAACTTTAATCCCTTTTCTTCAAAAGGAATATTCAGGTCAAATAATAGACAAAAGTTTAGAAAGAAAAAATGAGGGGCCACAGAAATATAGAAATGTAAATCTTACATTGTGGAGGTAGAATTCATCAAGGTTAGGCTAGTGCCTCATCGTAGATTGTGGAAATTCAATAATTGTTCATACTACAGCAATATCCATAAGAGACTAAGTTGTATCATTCCCACACTCCTCTTAAATGCTTACCTGACTTGGAGAAAATTTTCTAAATGCTCTGTTCCTCAGTTTCCTTCTACTTAGTAAGAGGATATTGATAATGCCCTCATTTAATTGTTATATAAAATTAACAAAAATGAAAATAAAAGTTCTCCAAAGTTCTTGGTGCAGACCAGGCATTTATTGTTTATTCCATTTGTTCTTTTAAGAGTTGTATATGAAAAAAAAAATCTGTGACATGTTTGAGCTCAAGCTGGTAATACTTTTTGATTCGCCTCATTTGAATGTTCAACTCCATCATCACCCTCTTTTTTGAGTAATTCTAGATTTTAAGGTCTAAGTTTAGTAAAAAACGTATAATTTCAAAGTTAAGAGCTGGAAAAATAAAAAACCAAACCTGATCACGTTTACTTTATCCATTTTTACTAGGTGAGGAAAAGGGTTTAAGCAAAGTGACTAACATCACTAGTACTGTTAAACAGAATTTAAACCTAGCCCTTCTGATTGCAAATTTCTGTTTTTTACACCAAAAAATGTCATAGTTCTCATTAGTGTAACCACTGTCTAAAGTAGGACATATTCTTACTCTTTCATGTGTTAATAACACTTAATGCCACTGTGTCAAAACAAACAGAATCAAGGCATTAGTTATGCTGGCCATTTTGTTGACTACATTTCACCAAAGAGAAATGATTTCCACATGAAGAGAGACTTACCTGAGACATAAAAGTTTCCTTCTTCATAGCACTTTAAATCACAGTTGAGTGTCATTAGGGTTCTAACTTTTTAATTTCATCTTTCAAGCAATAGATACAAAGGTATTTTTGTGACTATATATTGCTGAAAGCACTAATTGATTTTATTGGTTATAGGGCAGACATCTTCTGATTGAAGGTCCTTCAGACTTTATGAAAAAGTTGCCCAGAGATAAAAGACTGAGATTATTACCAGTAAAGCAGTTCTATTTTTTTTCTGAAATGCTGTTTAACATTGAGGAAATTAAGCATCTTCATGGGATTGATTGCAGTTAAACTCAGATTAAGTGGGATGTATTTTTAAACATTTTTGTTGTACTTACAAATGCACACAGACACAGTTCTCTTTGTCTAGTCCCTTACATCTTTCCTCCCAGCTTCCAGACCTCATTGTTAACTCTGTTCTTCAGCCATCTGATCCAAGTTCTATAATATTCTCCAAGATCAGATGACAGTAAGGCTAGTAAAAATACTTGGATTCTTCTTCAGAGCTTTCTATCTCTTTGCCTTTTTAGTGGAGTATTAGATTGAGAGAAAGGGAGAGATTGTTGAACGTTTTCTTCCACAGAAATATGTAGCTTTTAGAGAAAAACACCTCCAAAGAATAAAATCACCAACAAAAACAATTACTGAATAGTAATTTGAAAATGGAAGTTAAATAAAGCAGTGCTATGGTTCTTTATGTATTACATTACAGAGCTTATAAGCACTCAGTCTAAAGTTATTCACCTCATTAGCTATATGTATCTAGATGATCTATGCACCTTGTCCCCTAAAAATTCTCATGCAGCTGCTCATAGGAAGATTTTCTTTGTCTGAAAGATTTAGAGTGCAGCTTCTTCGTTAATATGATGTGTTCACCACTCATCCCTTATTTAATGTTAAGAGCCAAGGAAAAGAATTCCTCCCTGTATTCTCAGTAAAATGCCTTAGACATATTTGCCACTTGGTTCTTTTCTATTACCAATTCCCGTAAGTTCAGATTTTAGCTTTGCTACCATATATCATGTTCTGATACCTCTTCGTAAGACCGGTTGGATGATTGCCATTTCTATCTCTTGTGCTCTTGTCTTTCAGTGCTAAGATTTTGCTTTGTGCCTTTGTCTTATTCTTTTAGATCCAGAAATTTATGCCTGGATCTCAACTCTGCCCTTGTTAACAATTAATCGTGGACTGTTGCCCTTTCCCTGAACCTAAAATTTGGTTGGTCTTTGTTTATTTCCCCAGTGTGTGTGTATAAAGCATGGGTTATAGAATGAATACCAGACTAAAACAAATAAATAGAGTAAGATTGGATATTAACTTTTGTAGAAACAAAAATTTAGTTGCCTTATCATGGTTGAGGATCTAGAGCTGTTCATACTTTATTTGTCCTTATTTCTCTAAACTGGTAAACAAAATGGACACACGAGGCAGCTACTATTTGATTTCTGGAATGTGTGGTGACAGACTATCAATTATTCTAAAAGTACAATAGCTAGGGGAGAGTGATTAGAGGGATACCTTCCTTGAGCCATTTTTAAGACTCTTGGCCAACTGTAACTGCCACCATTGCAATCTATCGTGTCACCTAAAGTAGACTCCATAATAGTTATATCTTAATTTGTGTAAAAGTATGTCAACCTAAAAAAAAAAGTATATCGACTTCTCAATGTATTAACTTATTATGACTTCACTCATTGTAAATCCAGGTGTAAGCACTCTGGGCCTTATTATAGAATGTACTTGTCTGCTTTTTATACATTTAGTTTAGACACAGTCTATTTATAGGAAATGTTGAAATATATGGTTCATCTGTATTGGGCTAGCCACTCATGTGATCTATATTTTTTCAAGTTAGTCACTAGAAAAACTTTATACTTGGCTTGCTGAAAGACTGTGTTTCCTAAATTGCAGTTTAATATTTAAAATGTGGTCTTTATCCAAGAGCACTTTAAGGAGAAGCCACACAAAGCCCATTAGTGTATTAGCCATAACACATTATTCAGGAAGCTATTGGTGATATTCCTCAGTTTCATCTTCATGAGGTTCCACAAAAAAAAAAAAAAAAAAATTTTGGAGGCAATGTCACAATTATCTTGGTTTTTCACTTAGAATCATGAGTCATGTTCTTTTTAATATTAGCATGACTGACTCCATCTTCACTTCCTTTTAGTAACAAATACAGGAAGCACAAAATTTGAAACTTAAATCAGTAAGCATGCTGTTTCAAATGTTATCTTTTTACCATACTTCATTTTAGATGAAGAAAAATATACAAAAAGAAAGGGGGAAAGAAGAAAGAAAATAAAGTATCTATTTGGCTTTACCTTTTGACTTACTAATACTCACTTCTGATGTTAATTGTTCAAAATCAAATCTGGAAATACTTATAGTCCAATCTTGTTCTTCTGAGGGGAAGTTAATGAATTTGCCTTCTTGTACTTAATTTACACACAAAATCATTTTAAATGCCCACTAGATTCAAAGAAATTTTTACATTAAAATTGGCATGAAAACATGTACAGTTGAGCATATAGAGGAATAAAAATAAATCACTCCAGCTCAAATAATTGATACAGAAAATGGTGAATAATGATCAGATTGGAAAAATACAAGATAGTCACTGATTAGATTTCTCTTTCACAACAACCACAAAGTGATTTATGTAGCATTTCCATTTACTAACAATGGGTTATCTGAGAAAAAAAATAATCACATTTATAACACCATCAAAAATAATAAAACACTTAGGTAAGTTTTATCAAGGAGTTTAACATGTAAGTAAATTTAATCTCTATGATAAAAACAACAAAATATTGATGAAAGAAGTTGAAGAACAAATATATGCAAAGATATCCTGTATTGATAGATTAGGAAAATTCATATTAAAATGTCCATAAAACCCAAACCACTTATAGATTCAGTGAAATCTCTGCTGAGATTCCAATGGCATTTTTTAAAGCAGGAGAGAAAAAAAAAAATCTAAAGTGTGTCTAAAGCCATGAAGAACTTGAAATAGCCAAAATAATCCTGAGAAAGAACAAAACTGGAGGCATTACACTTTCAGATATTTAACTATATTAGAGAGCTGTAATAATCAAAACAGGATGATACTGGCATAAAAACAGACACATAGACCAATGGAAGAGAACTGTAAGCCCATAAATAAACTCATGCATATATATCAACCAATATTTGACAACAGAGCCAGGAATACTCAATGGGAAAAGATGGCCTCTTTAATAAATGATGCTAGGAAAAATATTCATATGCAAAAGAATGTAACTAGACCCTTATATTAAACCACTCATGAAAATTAACTCCAAATAGATTCAGGATTTCACATCTTACATTTAAATCTTTAAACTCCTAGAGGTAAACATAAGGAAGAAGCTGCTTTTTTCCAGCTTTACTGAGATATCATCAACACATAAAATTGTGTAAGTTTAAGGTGTACATCATGTTGAGTTCATACATTGATAATTGTATAGTAGGTATAATTTCTTCATTGAGAGTACTTAAAATCTAACACTTTAACAACATTTAAGAATATGATACAGTATTATTAGCTATAATCACCATGTTCTACCTCAGATCCCTAAACTTATTAATCTTACAACTTGAAATGTGTTCACTTCGATCAACATTTACCTTTTTACCATACCAACCAACTCCTGGTAACCACCAGTCACTCTACTCTCTTTTTCCCCAGTTTGTCTTTAGATTGCTCATGTGAATGTTCTCACACAGTATTGGTTCTTCTCTGTCTGGCTTATTTCACTTAGCATAATGTCCTCAAGGTACTCCCTGTTGTTGCAGATAAAAAGATTTCCTATTATAAAATAGGAATACAAAAGATTTCCTATTATAAAATAGGAATACTTTTCACAAGTATTTTACTATTTAAATGCTATTGTGGAGGGGATAATTTTCTGTATTTCTTTTTAAGGTATTCTGTTATTGCATGGAAACACAGAGCTATAGAGATATAGATATATACACAGATATATAGAGATATAATAATCCATTGTTTGTGTGTATCTTACATAGTCTTTATCCATTTATCTGTTAATAGACACTTAGGTTGTTTTTGTATCTTGAGTATTGTGCATAATGCAATGAATATACAAGAGCACTTATCTCTATGAGATCTTGACTTTAATTTCTTTAGATATATTACCCAGAAGTGGGGTTGTTTGATAATAGAGTAGTATAAGTTCTTACTTGAAGAAACCATGATACTTTTCCATAATGGCTTTTCAATTTGGAATTTATATTCCAACCAACAGTGTGCTTCCTTAGAACCACTTTACGTACCATTTTGATGATAGCCATTCTAACAGGCATGAGGGAATAGCTCGGTGTGACTTTGATTTGCATTTATCTAATGGGTAGTAATGTTGAGCACCTTTTCATATAACTGTTGGAAAAAAAAAGGTCTATTCAGCTTTTCTGTCCTTTTTTTAAATTGAATTGTTCTTTTGCTTTGAGCTGTATCTGTTCCTGATATATTTTGGATATTAACTCCATATCAGATATATGATTTTCAAATATTTTATCCTATTCTATAGTTTTCACTTTCTTGGTTTGTTGTATGGATCCGATCTATTTTATTTAATCCCACTACTATATTATTTCTTTTGTTGTTTGTGCTTTTGCTGTTATGTCAAGGAAATCATTGCTGAGACCAAGGTCAAGGAGATTTTTTCCTATGTATTCTTCCTGTAATTTTACAATGTCAGGTTTTTAATCCATTTGAAGTTCATTTGTGTGAATAGTATAAGATAGGGGTCTATTTTAATTTTTTTGCATATAGTTATCCAGTTTTCCCAACCCCATTATTGAATAGACTATTCTTTACCCATTGAATATTCTTGAATATTAGTTGACAATATATGCATGAGCTTATTTCTGAGCTCTTGATTCTGTTCTATTGATATATGTACCTGGTTTTATGTCAGTACCATACTGTTTTAATTACCATTTATAGTACCATTAAGTACTATATTTTGAAATTAGGAACCATAATGCCTCAAGCTTTGTTTTTCTTTTCCACAATAACTTTGGCCATTCTGAGTCATATGGCCTTGTTGAATTTTAGGATTTTTTTTTCCTATTTCTGTTAAAAAAAATGCCACTGAAATTTTGATAGAGTTGCCCTGAATCTGTAGATGGGTTTGGGTAATATGGACATTTAAAAAATATTCTTTGATTCATGAACATGGGATACCTTTTTATTCATTTTTATCTTCTTCAATTTTTTTTTTTATTTGTGTCTTAGAGTTTTCAATGTGGAGGTCTTTTCATGGTAGATTTTTTTCATAAGTATTTCACTATTTAAATACTACTGTGGAGGGGATAATTTTCTGTATTTCTTTTTAAGGTGTTCTGTTATTGCATGGGAACACAGGATATAAAATAATTACCAGAAAATAGTTGTAACTTCATTGAATTTGTTATTTCAAACAGTTTTTTTGGTACAGTCTTTAGAATTTTCTATATATAAGATCATGTCATCTGCAAACATTTTATATCTTTTTCCTACCTGATTGCTCTGACTAGGATTTGCAGTCAGACCAGCTTAGCAGTCAGATAAACAATGTTGATTAGGAGTGTTGTGAGTGGGCACTTTTGTCCTGATTGAAAAGCTTTCATCTTTTCACCATTGTGTATGATGTGAGTGTGGGTTTGTCATATACAGCCTATATTTTGTTGAAATATGTTTCTTTTATGCCCAAAGTGTCGAGCATTTTTATCATGAAATGATTTAATTGGTAACATGCTTTTTTGTATCTACTGAGAAAATTTTAATTTTTCATTTTATTGTGTATCACATTTATTAATTTGCATGTGTTGAGCCCACCTTTACATTCTAGTGATAAACCCCACTTGATTATGATGAATGATTCTTTTAATTTGTTGTTGAATTCAGTTTGCTATTTTGTTTAGAATTTTCACACCAATATTCATGAGGAATATTGGTTTGTAATTTTGTTTGTTTGTAGTAGCCTTAACCATCTTTGGTGTCAAGGTTATGAGTGCCTTGTAAAATGAGTTTGGGAGTGTTCCTTCCTCTTCAATTTTTTTGCTGAGCTTGATTAATTTTCAGAATTTACCAATGAAAACACCTGGCCCTGCCTTTTCTGTTTGGGGAAGTTTTTTTATTATTAAGTAATAATACTGAATTAGTATTTTTTTCAAGTTCTTTACTTCATTATTCAATCTTGGTAGGTTTTATGTTTCTAGAAATTTATCCATTTTTCCTAAGTTATCTAGTTTGCATATAATTGTTCACAGTGCTCTCATGATCCTTTGTATTTCTGTGGTATCAGTTACAATGTCTCCTCTTTTATTTCTGACTTTGAGTCCTCTTTTTCTTAGTCTAGCTAAATATCAATTTGTTTTATCTTTCCAGGAAAAAAAAGAAATAGCTCTTAATTTCATTATCTTTACTATTTTTCTGGTCTCCATTGCTGCTCTGATCTTTGTTATTACCTTTTTTCTGCTAACTTTGGGCTTAGTTTGTTCTTCTGTTTTGAATTCCTTAAGGTGTAGAGTTAGATTTTTAAGAAATTTCTTGTTTCTTAATGTAGGCATTTATCACTGTAAACTTTTGTCTTTAAACAGCTTTTTCAGCATCCCATAGGTTTTGATATATTGTGCTTCCATCTTAATTTGTTTCAAAATGCTTCTTGATTTCCCTTTTGATTTCTTCTTTGACCCATTAATTATTCAGTGGTGTTGTTTATACTCCACATACTTGTAAATATTCCAACTTTCCTTCTGTTATTACTTTCTAGGTTTATACTATTGTCATTGGAAAAGCTGCTTGGTATGATTTCAATCTTTTTAAATTAGTGAAGACTTGTTTTGTGACCTGTCCGTGACTAATCCTGGAGAGTATTCTGTTGCTGTTTAGTGGAATGTCTATATATGTCTCTTATATCCATCTGGTCTAATGCATAGTATAAGTATAACATTTACCTATTGATTTTGTTTGGATTATCTATCCATTTTTGAAAGTATGCTCTTAAAATCTCCTATTATTACCGTCCTGTAAACTATTTCTCCCTTCTGATTTGTAAGTTTTTGTTTAATATGTTTAGGTGCTTTCATCGTTAAGTGCATATAAATTTACGACTGTGATATCCCCCTGATGAATTGAGATTTTTATCATGTGTGACCATATTCATCTTTTGTCACAATTTCTGACTTAAAGTCTATTGCTTTTGATACCAAATACAGCTACCACTGTTTTTTTGTTTTGTTTTGTTTTTGTTTCCACTTGGATGGAACATCTTTTGCCATTCCTTTACTTTGAATAATGTGTGTCCTTAAAGCAAAGGTGATCTTCCATGGGCAATATAAAATTGAGTCATGTTTTATCCAGTCAATCTTTGCTTTTTGATTGAGAAATTCAATCCATTAATGTTTAGAGTAATTATTGATAGATGTGATTATAGAGAATTTAATAAAATCTAAGGATAGATTTTTAGACTCTCCATTTCATTGCCAGTGAGTCAGAAGCACAAATGATAAAATGCTAATTCCAAGCCAAGCCAAGGTTAAGTGTGCATGTGTGGAAGGCAGTTTTGTAGCACTGAACCTGGAAAATGTCTCTGGGTAGGTAGTGTCAAAATTGAGTTTAATTGTAGGAAACCCAGCTCATGTCTCAACTATTGCTTGGTGGAAAGGGGAAAAAACCCTCACACCCACATCAAAATTGGGCTCAAAACCTTTTTCATAAGGTAGGTACTTATTAATTCCAACTTGCTATTCTCTTGTTGTTCTGTAGTTCCTTTTCAAAATTCCATTCTTGCAGTCTTCTTCTGTAAATAGATGATTCTCTATAGTGGTATGCTTTGTTAGCATCTCTTTATCTTTAAGTATCTATTAGAAATATTTGCTTTGTGGTTCCCATAAGGTTTACATAAAAAGTCTCATCAGCATAAGATAACTATATCTATAAAAATTTAACTTAGACTGAATTCAAAATGCTGTCCCACCTTTTACTTTCTCTTCATCAATATTTTACTCCCACCTTTTACTTTCTCTTCATCAATATTTTAACCATATATCCATTATCTAACATTGAATCCATAGCTATTTTTAATACTTTTGTCCTTCAACCTTTAGAGTTAAGTAGTTAGCACATTAACATATTACAGTATTAGTGTATTCTAAATCTGACTATATGCTTGCCTGTACCACTGTGTTATATATTTTTGTGTTTACTCATTGCTTATCAGTGTCCTTCTTCAGGAAGAACTTTCAACATTTCTTGTAATGTAGGTTTAGTGGTGATGAATTCCTTCGGCTTTAGTTTATCAGGGAAGGGTTTTAGGATTTTATTTCACCTTCAATTCTGGGTACAACTTTGCTTAGAAAAGTATTCTTGTTTGACACTTTCTTTTATCAGTTTGAATGTATCATTCATTCTCTCTTGGCCTAAAAGAGGTCTGCTGAAAAATCTGCTGATAGCCTAATGGAGGTTCCCTTGGATGAGAACCTATATTTTTCTTTCTGCTTTTAAAATTCATTCTGTTTTTGGTCTTAGAGAATTTTATTGTTAAATGTCTTGGGGAAGAACTTTGGAATAAAATTCTGAGCTGGCTTATGAGGTTTATGAACTTGGATAAGCAAGTATCTTTCCCTGTCTTGGAAGTTCTCAGTGATTATTTCTTTAGATAAGCTTTCTACTCAGTTGTCCCTCTGGAATTCCCAAAATACATAATTTCTTTCAATGGTCTCCCATAACCCTTGTAGGATTTCTTCATTCTTTTTTCACTTTTTTCTTTTTGCTATTCTAATTGTATCATTTCAATTGACCTATTTTCTAGATCACTGATACTCATCTGCTTGTTCAAGGCTGTTGCTTAAACTTGCTCTTAAATTCTTCAATCATCGTATTCTTACACTCCAAAGTTTGTTTGGTTTTTATAAATTATGTCTCTTTTTTGAGCTTCTTATATTGTTTATCTGTGTTCTCTTGTAGCTCTCTAAACATTGCTACAGAACAATTATTTTGAATTCTTTGTCAGGCAATTCTGGATCTCTATTTCTT
This sequence comes from Canis lupus familiaris, assembly GCF_011100685.1. NCBI lineage: Eukaryota > Metazoa > Chordata > Mammalia > Carnivora > Canidae > Canis > Canis lupus. Next base: position 47,683,668 of record NC_049232.1, read on the forward strand.
TGGGGCCGGTTACTGGATATTTACTTTATTCCTTTGGTGGTGTTGCAATCCTGGCTTTTCATGATCCTTGTAGCCTATTGGTGCATTGAAGAAGTAGTCACCTGTTCCAGATTTTATAGATGAGTTTTGGTAAGGGAAGGCTTTCCCTGGTGGAAGCTAGCACATTGGATTATGCTATGACTCTGGGTTTAGTACTGAAGGGTGTCCAGTGCAGGGGCATATTGGCACCAGGTCTGAGGTGAGGGTGATGTCTTTTCAACCCAGGCACTGTGGTCTGGAGCATCAACAACTCTGCTTTTTTTCAAGGACTCTGGGGGACCACGTTTCTTCCAAAGGCTGTTGGTGTGTAAAACATCACCTTCAGGACCTGTAGGTAGGGACCAAGGCAGGCTTTTTTGTTTCCAGAGCTAGTGATATACACACAGTCAACTGCAGGCATGAGCTGCAGGTGCCTGTCTAGGGGAAGACACACTCATATGGGGACAGGATCAACTATGGGCTCCCTTATATCAATGAAGGACCTGAGTATCATTGTACTTTCCTATGGCTTTGTACTACACTGGAGATCCATCCAGGTCCTCAGCTGGAAGGTCTAGCTACAAGTGGACACAGTAGTACTGACCAGTGACAGACAGCAGAGTGATACTTACTTAACCTGCAAGCAGCTATATGGGCCCTGGATGGTAGGGTGCTTTCCTGTGGCCACACACTTTCCCCCTGGGCATACTGAAAGGAGAACCAGTAATGGGGATTGGGCTCTGTGTATGCCCCAACCAGCTGGAGGGGCTATCAGTGTGCCTACCTGTAACTATACATTCCCTTCCATATATAACGGCAGCATGTTGCTAAAATTTCTTACGTAAAACCCTGAGGTATTTCAGAGCTGTTTTTGTTCGTGGATGGCTATCTAATCATTGATTTTTGTGAGAGGATAGGGAAACCGGCATCTTAGTTTTAGATGTGAGAGGATAGGGAAACCAGCATCTTAGAACTTAGAACATATCATAGTTCCTTTTTCTTCCAGATTCTGGAAAAAGCCTCTTAACATGTATCTTAGGCAATGATTTTTTGATGGGACATTTAAAGTACCAGCAACAAAATCACAAATAAATAGGATGACATCAAGCTAAAAAGATGTCATTTTCTTTACACAGCAAAGAAACAGCTCAATGAAAAGAAAACTTATAGAATGAAAATATTTGCAAACCATCTATCTGACGAGGGGTTAATTTCCAAAATATTTAAGGAACTCATATAACTCAATAGCTAAATAAATAAATAAATAAATAAATAAATAAATAAATAATCCAATTTAGAAATGGGTAAAGGACCTGAATAGCCATTTTCCCAAAGAAGATAATCAAATGACCAACAGTTACAGAAGAAGGTGTTAAACATCATTAATTATTATGGCAATGGAAATTAAAATATAAACATACAGAGAAATACTATTTAGCTATTTAAAAAAAATAAGAAGGAAAATCTTGCCATTTATGAAAACACAGATGGACTTTGGGGGCATTAGGCTATGTGACTAAAATAAGTCAATGAGGGAAAACCAAATCTTACATGATAAATCAAACACATTGAAACAAAGATCAGGTTCTGGTTGCTGGAGGCGAGGGATGGGAGTGAGAAATAAGTTAAAGTGGTCAGAGTATACCCACTTCCAGTTACAATTAAGTTCTGGAGATGTAACATATAACACAACGTCTATAGTTAATAGTACTGTATTGTGAATATGCAAGTTGCTAAGAGTAAATCTTAAAAGTTCTCATTACATGAAGGAATAAAATTGGAACTCTGAGAGGTGTTGGATTTTAACTAATCCTATTGTGCTAATCTTTTTGCAGAATATACTCATACAATGTTATATGTCAATTATGTCCCCCAAATTGGGGAAAAAAGTATTAAAAATGACTATTTAAATAACTTTTTAAAGTAAAGATGTTTCGTTATCTTATTCTTTAGCTCGAAGGAAAAGGAACAAATTCTTATTTAATGCCTAACAGTAGTTATGTCCTGTGAACATACATTTGGCTACTATTTAGCAAGGTATATAACTAAGATAGTATCAAGGTCACACAATAAATTATTTAAAAATTAAATAATTAAATGATTGAAACAAGTTTATCTGTCTAAAAGTTTATACACTTTCCAGACTTATATTCTGCCTGTCTGCTATTGAACACTTTTATGGGCCCTACCTCTTAGTGAAAATACCAGACTGTGTCTTCACACACTGACCCAGTATTTAAAAAAAAAAAAAAAATCCTTTCAATCATCGATTCATTCATTCCTTAAAGAAAGAACTTTTGGGTATCTATTATGTTTCATACACTTCTTATAACTAGTTGCTTGGAATACAAAATGAACAAGCTTGTTTCATCATGGAGATATTAGTCACAGCAGTTGGCCTAATTCTGACTTGAGTGATTCCATTTTCACATGCTTAAATCTTTCTTCTCAGGAAGCAAAGTGATTAAACATGACAATTCCATTTTTACTTTTTGCAGCTAAGCTGCTGTTGTTCACCCTCTTAGAAATATATCCGCTTCAGAGAAGATGAACTGATATGAGCATTTTGTAGGTGTTCAAACATTAAACAACAATTCATAAGCTACTTTAGGATTTAATATGGGAACTTGGAGCTCCCTTCAGTTCTCAGGAGTTGGTTGGTTAAAAAAACTTCCATATTAAAGGTAAACTAAGATTCTGAATGCTTTCCACTTCAAGTGTATTTTAATCTAAATTTTTTTTTGTGACTAAGCTGTTGTAGGCATTCAAGGAAGTTCACCATCTCATTATATTTAACATTTAGCTGATTTAGTGGTGTAATAAAAATAGTCTCATCAAAATATGTAGAATAAAATGAAGCATCAATCATCTAATTCCTTTAGGTTATCTTCTGTTTTTCTGAAGAAAGGAAATTAGACCTCTAGATGCAGATGCATAAAGCATTGAATTTGGAGAGGCACAGCAATAGTAAATGGGTAGTTCGATGGGGCAGCATTATTGAATTGGGCTGGAAAAGCCACATCCCTATAAAATCTCAAAACTGACCCACAATTATGCATCTCCATCAAAGGGCTCCATACTAAGGAGAAACTTCTGGAATGTAACCAAAAAGAGGTAAATTCTAGAAAAAAGTGGAGAGAAATCTAAGCAGAAAATCTCAAAGAAAACTGCCATATTTTAAAACAAAGCACAAAAACACGAGTAAAGGGAAATTTGTAAAGTTATAAAAGCTACCTCCAAACATAAAGCTTATGAAAGTTCAGAAAGTTCAATGCATGTAAAATAAGCAGCACAAAAATATTAGGGCCTTTATTTATTAGTAGTAGTTTTAGATATTAACTTTCATGAGTTGTTAAAATTATAGTTTTATTATATCCTCTATGTATTCTACTTTCTCAGATAGTTTTGTTCAGATACTATTATTCATAAACTGGGATTTATTTGCTTGCCTTCAATAACTGCTAATTTCCTCACTGTTTGTGGTCAGTTGCTCTTAAGGCATTACATTGCATTTAGTTGTTCCTGTACTCCTTCTATAATATTCTTAGGATTGTTTTTATTTCCAATTCTTTAGTTTTATGGCCTCACTTCTGAATTTTTTTTATGTCATGCCCTGAATAAATCTCTAACATGTTTAGCTTATCTGGAAATATACATTAAATTATTCATGTTTTGTGGGCATGCTTTTATGGCTTGTCTACTGTTTTTGAAAGTATATTAATCTGCTCCTTAGCCTATTTTTCATTTTGTTACATCAATAAGGTATCTGGCCTTAATATGAGAATGGCTAGATAAGTAATCACATAAGGATTAGAATTATACACTTAGTTACTTGTAGAGCTAAGATGAAGTCTTGAAGCATGTATAGCATGAATGGCTATATGAACTGGGTACACAATAAATCTGTGTGGAGAAATTTATGCAAAAATTGTAAAAACTGTTTTCAGTAGTCCTAGTGGTATTGATAGTGTTCCTATTATTATCCTGAATCCGTTCACATGTAATATGAGCAAAATGACTAAACAAAATACTCTAATTGTGCCACATCCTCTATTTTTTAGAACCAACTACCTGTGTGGAAGAAAGTGGATACAAATAGATATAATATGAATGTGGTGTGGAAAAAATTAAGGGAAAAATTTACAATTAGCTATATATTGGCATTGGGAATATATACTCCTACTGTTCCTTTTACCTGAGTATATTCTGTTTCTGTACTTCTCGACCCATAGGAGATACATATTTTCTGATATTTATTGCATATACACATATAATCTGAATATATATATATATATATTTGTCTGAAAATTACCTATAAACTTAGTAGCAATGAACATCCATTTTCTTTTCCCTTTGGAAAAATCTAAGGCTAATATAGAATTTGCTGATTCATGTGTAGGATGAGCCCAGATGAACCTGTCATACCAGATTGCAAGCTAGCTATCAGTGATAACTAAAATTAAGTCTGAAAGGCACTAGAAAAAAGGGAATCCATGAAATAAAGAACGAGTTCTTTGAAAAACATTTAGCCAGACTCATCACAAAAAAAATAGAGGATGAAATAAATAAAATCAGAAATGAAAGAGAGGTAATAACAGACACCACAGAAATGCAAAGGATTATGAGACTACTATGAAAAAATTATTTGCCTACAAATTGAACTCCCTATAAGAAATGGATTAATTCCTAGAAACATACAATTGTCCCAAACTGAATCAGGAAGAAGGATTCTGAACAGACCAAATACCAGTAATGAAACAGAATTGGTAATAAAAAAAACCTCCCAATTAACAGAAGTCCAAGATCAAATGCAGTGACAGGTGAATTCTACCAATTAAAGAAGAGTTCATGCCTATTCTCCTTCAAAGTGTTCCAAAAAATAGGGAAAGAACAAAAGGATGAAGATACATCTAGCATGCTAGTATTACTCTGATAGCAAAACCAGACAAAGCAACTATAAACAACAAACAAACAAACAAAAAAACTACAGGTTAATATCCCTGATGAACATAGATGCCAAGTATTCTCCACAAAATATTAGCAAACCACATTGAACAATACATTAAATGTATTACTCACCATGATAAGTGGAATTTATTTCAGGTAAGGAAGGATGGTTTAATATTCACATTCAACAAGACAGACTACATTAATAAAATGAAGGATAAGAGCCTTGATCATCTCAATAGATCCAGAAAAAGCATATGATAAAATTCAACATCCATTCATGATAGAAACTGTCAACACAATGGGTTAGAGGGAACATAGGCTTCAATACAATAAAGACCATATATGACAAAACTACAGCTAACTGGTGAAAAGTGGAGAGCTTCTACTCTAAGGTCAGGAACTAGAGAAGGATGTCCACTCTCACCAATTTTATTCAACCTAGTACTGGAAGTCCTTGCCCCAACAATCAGCCAACAAAAAGAAACAAATGATATCCAAATTGGCAAGGAAGAATCAAATCTCATTATTTGCAGATGGCATGATACTATACATAGAAAACCTTAAAAGACTCTGACAAAAAAATATTAGAACTAAGCGAATTCAGTAAAGCTGCAGGATACAAAAAATAAAGAAATTCATTATATTTCTTATATAGTTATGACAAAAAATTCCTATTTGCAGTTGCATCATAAATAATAAAATACCTATGAATAAACTTAACAAAGGAGGAGAAAGACCTATACTCTGAAAACTATCAAGCACTGATGGAAGAAACTAAAGACAACACAAACAAGTAGTAAAATATAGCATTCTCATGGATTAGAATGATTAATATTGTTGAATTGTCTGTACTACTAAAAAACCACAGATTCAATGCAATCCCTATCAAAATACCAATAGTATTTTTCACAGAACAAAAACAAATAATACCGAAATGTATATGGACACAAAAGACCCCAAATAGTCCAAGCTGTTGAACTGAATAAAATTTGTGAATCCCATTCTCCAACAATTTTAAGACATTTTGAGAAATCACATAATTCACACAATTTTATGTGAAATATAATGCTGAGAAGTGATGCAACCAATATGGTGACATAGGTCATTCTTGACTCTCCTCACAAGTAAGATCTAATAACAGATCTTTAGGGACAAAACATAGTTATGAAAATTCAAGAAGATGGAGGTCAGGGTAAAGCATCCCTCTGCACCACACAGCCTGAGCTAGACCTCATTACTCCTCCCAGGAAAGCGCCATATTGAGAGCCCCCTGCCCTGAGCCTCCTGTTAGAAAAAGAGAACATAAGGTATATTCCCTAGTCGTCTATCTAGTCCTCTATCATTGTGTGTTGCTTTTAAGGAGGTCACATGGGTCTTGTGTTGGGAGGATCAATTTATGGGGATTGACTACTTGGGAATCAGATTATGATGGAAATGAGGAGTATGGTTTATAACAACCAGCTTGGATCAAGACAGACTAAGTTTCTACCTCCAGCAGCATACAAGTAGAAATCCTAGCAGGAGCCTTGCTCATCAGCAGAGCCAAGACATTGGAATAGTCTGACCTGAGATCATAGCAGGACACAAGCTGGTCTAATTTGGAAATCCCAACAAACAGCCTTGGTAGTCCTGGAGCCCGAGGCATAAAAGCTAATCTACATCTCTACCCACTGTTGAGTATAGCTTCCAACAGGGCCAACCAGGAAATCTAACCAGAGATGCCAGGAATCTGCATAACCCATCCTGCAACTGTGATTACAGAGGTACTTGAGCACAGAACCTATTCCAGTGGCCCTATCTAGAAAAAGGATCTTAGTGCACAGCTCTGCCTTTCTAGCCCTGAGGCAGTCCCAACTAAGCAGGGTGGCTAATTTATAACCTTGTCCAAAGTTGAATACAGCCTCCAGATGGTGTGCCCAGGGAACCTAACCTGATATCACAGGAATCTACATACTTGAAATATAGCAGGACTTTAGCAAGGAGCCTAGTGAGTGACCCGTCCATCTGAGAGCTAGGACAGTATCCCAACAGTTCAAGGAACTTAGGGCATAGCTCTGCCTAACATGATCCACTGATAAGAGCCTTGCCAGCCTTGGGGTCTGTATGGTGACCTCATCTGTGGAACTAATGCACAGCCCCACTCACTCCTGAATACAGCATCCTTCACTGAGAAACTAACCAGGGCACACTAGCAGCTGTTTAGCTCATCCTATAGCCCCACCTACAATGACACTTGAGTAGAGAGCATAGTAAAACAGGGAACTTAGTGTGCAATTCTGCTTGATTTGGGTCCCCAATGAACTGTGCTGGCTACAGGGCCTATTCTGCTGCCCTGCCAATGCAAGGAAGCTAATTCATAGCCCCACCTACTGTTGATAGAAAACCTGACAAGAGCATTTAGGAAACCACATAGCCCATCATGGCCTTGCTTGGGCAAAGAACCAGGCCAGGAGAGAGTGGGATGATATATTCAAAATATTGAAAGAAAAAAAAGTGTCAGCCAAAATACTACACCTAGCAATGCTGTCCTTCAGCAGTGAAGAGATAAGACTTTATCTAATAAGCAAAAAGTAAGGGAGCTCATTACCACTAGAGCTTCTCTATAAAAAGTGCTAACAGTTTACACAGAATAAAAAGACACTAATTATCAGTCAGAGAAAGACAAATACCGTATGAATTCCTCATATGTGAAACTTAAGGAACAAGCAAATGAACATAGAGGGGGGAAAAGAGGCAAATCAAACAGACTCTTAACTCTAGAAAATAAACTGATGGTTACTGTAAGGGAGTGAAGGGGGGTTAAATAGGTGATAGGTATTAAGGCACTAGAGATGATCACTGGGTGTCGTAAGCAAGTGATGAATCACTTGTATTCTAGGCCAGAAACCAACATTACATGCATGTTAACTGCAATTTAAATAGAAATTGGAGGAAAAAACATCATAAAACGTGAAGGTAGAGTAAAACTCACAATGGTAAATATATAGTCTAAATCATTCTTTAATATGACAATGTTGGTGATTATTTCACTTATAACATTAATAGCCTAAAACAGAAGGGAGAAAGAAGTAAAAAATGTAAAGTTTAGGAGTACCATCAAAGTTATCAGTTTAAAGTAGGGCATTACAATTTTAAGATTTTATATAAACTCATGGTTAACTACAAAGGAAAAAATGTGTAGTAATTATACAAGGAACATGATAAAGAAGCCAAAGCATACTGATGCCAACATTCATTAACTTACAAAAGATGACAGCAGGATGAGAAACAAAAATGGATTTACAAAACAGTCAGAAAAAACAATAAAATGGTCAATAGTATGGTCTATGTTATTAATAATTAAGTTAAGGGATTAAATTTTCCATTCAAAAGTCCTTAAAACAAGTAAGATCCAACAAAATTTTACCTATGCAAAATTCACTTCAGCTTTAAAGATACAAACTAAAAGTGAAGGGATGGGAAAAAAAAATATTTCAAGCAAATGATAACCAAAAACCATCAAGGGTAGCTAAACTTGTATGAAACAAAATAGATTTGAAACTAAAAATAAGAAAGAAGGTCACTGTGTAATGATGAAAGGTTCAATCCATCACAAAGATATAACAGTTGTAAATATTTATGCACTCAACATTGGAGCAACTAAATATATAAAACAACAGGAAGCAATAAGCAATAGGCTAACAGTTGGGGAATTTAATACCCCACACTCAACAATGGACAGATCATCCAGATAGAGAATGAATAAAAAGCAATATATTTAAACCACGCTATAAACTTAATGGACCTAACAGACATATACAGAGCATTCTATCCAAAAATAACAGACTACATATACTTCAAGTCCCCACAGAACATTTTCTAGGATAGATCATATGTTAGGCTACAAAACAGGTCTTCACAAATGCATAAAGATTAAAATCCCACGTATCATCTCTGACCACAATGGCTTGAAACTAGAAATCAGTAACAGGAAGAAAACTATGAAACAATACTCTCCTGACCAACCAATGGATCACAATTAAAGGGAATTAAGAAAGCATGCTGACACAAATGAAAATGAAAACACAAGAAACCAAAATGTATGGGATGCAGCAAAAAGCAGTTATAAGAAAGATACTTATAGCTGTAGATGACTATATCAAGATTATAGATCTCAAACAACACAACTTTGCCTCAGGGAAGTGGAGAACTAATTAAGCCCAAAGTTAGGAGGGGGAAGAAAATAATAAAGGTTAGAAAAAAAAAAAAAAAAGAGGAAATAGTTTCTGTAAGATTTGCTATTATTTTCCTGTTCTCTAAGAGTTGGTCCTATAAAAAGATAAACCAAATGGGGATGAATAGGCCAATTACTCATAGGATTTTGTCAGTTATCCAAACCTCCCAACACAGAAAAGCCCAGAAACAGATGGTTTTACTGGTTAATTCTACCAAAAGTTTTAAAAAGTGTTAGTGCCAATCTTTCTCAAAATATGAGTGCCTACCATTATCACTTCTAGTCAACATAGCAGTAGAAATTGTAGCCAAAGAGATCAGGAAAGAAAAATAAATAAATAAAAGTCTTCAGAATTGCAAAGAAAGAAGTAAAATTGCCTCTATTTGCAGATGGCATGATTCTATATATAGAAAATTCTGAAGGCCCCTGAAAATCTGGATAAATCTGGTAAAATTGCAGAATACAAAATCAATGTACAAAAATCAGTAACATTTCTGTACAGCAACAACAAATTATCTCAAAAATAAATACATGATCCTTTTACAATAACATAAAAGAATAAAATATTTAGGAATAATTTAACCAAGGAAATGAAAGACATTCTACACTTAGAAATTGAGAGCCCAGAAATATACCCATGCATATATGGTCAACTAATATCTGACAAGGAAGCCAAGAATACTCAATGAAGAAGATAAAGTTTCATCAATAAATTGGGTATTGGAGAATTGGATAGTCACATGCAAAAGAATGAAAGTAAATCCCTATTTTTCACCACTCACAAAAAATAACTCAAAATAGATTAAAATCTTCAGTATAAAACCTAAAACAATAGAGCTCCTAGAAGAAAACATAAGAAAAAAAGCCCCTTGTTATGGGTCTAAGTAATGTGTTTTTGGATGAGGCACCTAAAGCACAAGAAATAGCATCTAAAATGAACATGTGGAACCACATCAAACAAAAAACTACTGCACAGCAAAGAGAATCACCAATAAAATGAAAAAAAAAAAACAACCTATAGAACTGGCTATCATATTTGTGAATCATGTCTAATAAAGGGTTAATATCCAAGAAAATATTTTTTGAAAACTCATGAATACAAAAACGAAATGATCCAATTAAAATGGACAAAGAACAAAAGCATCTCAGTGGCTCACTCAGTTAGCATCTGCCTTCAGAGCCCTCATGTTGCCAGAGACCAGGACTGAGCCCGACGCTTGGCTCCCTTCTTAGTGGGGAACCTGTGTTTGTCTCTCTCTCTCTCTCCTTCTGTCCCTCCCCCTTCACTTGTGTTCTCTCTCTCTCAAATAAATAAAATATTTAAAAAATAAAAATAAAATGGACAAAGAATCTAAACAGACTTTTTTTCCCAAGAAGACACAACAATGGCTGACTGGTATGTGAAAAGGTGTTCCACTCAGTACTCATTAGTAAAATGGAAATCAAAACCACAGTAAGCATCACCTCATGCCTGTTAGAATGCCATCAAAAACATAAGAAATAACAAATACTGGCAAAGATGTAGAGAAAAAGGAACCCTGTGTCCTGTCAGTGGGAATGCGAAGTGGGATAGCCATTATGGAAAATGGTAGAGAATTTCCTCAAAAAATTAATTATAGAACTATAAAAAATGAAATCAGGATCTCCCAGAGGTATCTGAATTTACATGTTCACTGCATCATTACTGTGATAGCAAAGCTGTGTGGAAACATTCTAAGTGTCCACAGATGGATAAAGAAATGGTGAGATAGGGGATCCCTGGGTGGTTAAGTGGTTTGGGGCCTGCCTTTGACCCAGGGCACGATCCTGGAGTTACAGGATCGAGTCCCGAGTCGGGCTCCCTGCATGGAGCCTGCTTCTCCCTCTGCCTGTGTCTCTGCCCCTCTCTCTCTCTATGTCTATCATGAATAAATAAAACCTTAAAAAAAAGAAACAGTGAGATATTACATACACACCAAATGCAATACTGTTCAGCCATAAAAAAGAAGGAAATTCTGCCATTTACATTGATATGCATAGACCTTGAGGACATTACATAAATGAAATAAGTCAGACAGAAGAAGACAAAGACTGTATGATCTCAGTTAGATATAGAATCTACAAAAAACAAAACCAAACCAAAAAACCTCTAAACCACTGGTAAAAGAGATCAAATTTGTAGTTGTTAGAGGCCAGAAGTGGCAGTTAGGAGAACTGAGAAAAGGTGGTTAGAAGGTACAAACTTCCAATCGTTGGATAATTAATTAGAAGAGATGTAATATACAACATGAAAACTATAACACTGCTGTAGGTCAAATTTAGAGGAAACTTAGGAAACATCACAAGGAAAAACATGTTTTTGCAATTGTATATGAGATAATGTAAACTTGCTATGGTAATCACTTTGCCACAAACATGTCAAGTCATTATATTGTACACCTTAAATATATTTCTGTATGTCAATTATATCTTTAAAACTGAAAAACCCACAAAAGCCACTATGTAGGTGTTCAGCTTTTGTTGTCATTCTTCTCATTAAAAGTTGAAATTCAGGTTACTAGCTCTCCTTCCAATATCTGTTAAAATTAAATCATTATTAAACATTCTACTGTGTGTACAGTTTATCTGTTTTGACCTTCATGACAAAAGTAATAAGCTACTGTTTTTCCCCCTCAGAGTTATTCCATTAATTTTTATGAATTAACACTGAAGATCTTTGGCAACCTTGTCTGCTATACATTTTGACCTTCTAGATACATTTATTTGCAGAGGTAACTGTATTTCACTGGTAAATAAGCATTCTCTTTTGTCCTAGAATCCATACTCATTTGCAAGATAGAATTTCCTCTGGGAAGTTTGAGTTAAACTATTAGGTAGTCCACATTTCCTTAAATTTGAAGGTTTCAAGCTTATCTACTTTCGTTTTGAAGAAAATAGAAGTTAATATCCTATACTTGCCATCTTTCCCCAAAACGTTTGCTCAAATAACTTAACATTCTCATTTAAATGACCTGTTTTGGGTGAATAAAAAGTATGTTTGTCAGAACACTTCAATCACAAAAACTACCAAGAACATCTATGCCCCTAATAATTTTTTTAGAAGCTGTGCACTCTTCCTTTCATCCTTTTTTCATAGCCATATCTTTTACACATTTTTTTTGTAACATGACAATCAGAGACTGAGGTGAGAGGTCATTGGAGCTTCACACATGTGAAAATGCTTGAAAAGAGAGACACTGAAAAATGTAAAATCTATCTGATTTATCTAAGAGGCATGGAAGAAGGAAGAAAGGTAAAATTCCAAGGTCTCCAAGAAGAAAAGAGAATGAAGAGACAAATAATTCAGTAGAAACAAACATAAAAAGTTCAGCCAAAAATAAAGGTTTGAAGTCTAAAATGGGTCTATATTTTATTAAATATTTATATAATTTAGTAATTTCTTTGAGTCAGTTTCACATTTTATTTTTGTATCCCTCATATTCCTCTGTAGAAAATAGTGATTAAAAAAAAAAGCGGCCAAAATCCTTATTAGTTTAGACTATCACATGCTGCAGTCAGAAATGACCTCAAAAATCTCAGGAACTTAACCATATTTTCTACCACTGATATATAGGTAATAGCAGTCAGAAACACTTTTAGCACAGATTCATTTTGCCACATACTTTTATTTTTTGCCATATATCTTTAAAAAACTGCTTAATGACTTTAAGTTAAGCACATAGTACTGTGCGTTTATCTTCAAAGTATAAGAGCAAAGATAGAAAGATACTCTGAATTATAATCTTATTTATCCCATTTTACCTTTAATTAGAAGGGTGACTACACCAGACACAGAAACTAACTCAAAATGGATTAAGCACTTGAATATAAGACCTGAAACCATAAACCCCTAGAAGAAAACATAAGGCAATAAGCTCCTTGACATCATTTTTGGCGAAGAATTTTTGGATCTGACTCCAAAAGCAACAAAACTGAGACTACATCACACTAAGAAAAAAAAAAGCACAGCAAAGGAAATCATCAACAAAATGAAAAGGCAATATATGAAATGGCATTTTCACTTATGCTCAGTGAAATAAGTCAGAAAGACAAATACCATATGATCTCACTTATATGTGGAGTCCAAAACAACAAAACCAAGCTCATAGATGCAGAGAACAGATTGGTGGTTGCAAGGGGTAGAGGTTTGAGGATGGGTAAAACAGGCAAAGGGAATCAAAAGGTACAAACATCCAGTTACGAAATAAAAAGTTCTGGCCAGGTAATTTACAGCATGATGACTACAGATGATGACTATATTACATATCTGAAAGTTGCTAAGAGAATAAATTTATTCCCCATCACAAGAAAATAGAATGGTAACCAGACTTATTGTGATCATTTTTCTTTCTTTTTTTTTAATGATTTTATTTATTTATTAGAGACACAGAGAGAGAGATTCAGGGACATAGGCAGAAGGAGAAGCATGTTCTCTGTGAGGAGCCTGATGCAGGACTTGATCCCAGGACCCTGGAATCATGAGCTAAAGGCAGACACTCAACCACTGAGCCACCTAGGTGACTCATTTATTTTTAAATTTATCAATGTATACAAATATCAAATCATGTACACCTGAAATGAATGTCAATTTTACCTCAATAAAAGAACATAAATGATACAAATGAAGATGTAAATAAAATATTTGCTTACAGTGAAATTTTCGTAATAAATGTCTAAACATTAACATTAATTAATAATATTTGATAAACAGTAAGCATTAAAGTTAAGCCCATATTCCAATCCATAGAGTATTTTTACAAGAACTAGAGAAAACAGTGGAGCAACATCCTCTATACTTACACAATGATCTATTCCTAGGGCTCAACCCAATGGAAAATGACTTAAATTCTGCAGAAAATAACCATCCCCCAATTACCTAGCTCTCTGAAAGTTTGATAAAAGACTTCTTTTGAAAAGTTTCATGAATATAGGGATTGGTAGTTGTTTGGTTAACTGTGGGGAAATTAATAAATGAGATTATAAAGATTACTCTCCCTGAAAAAGAGAGGAAATAAGTGAGAAAATTGCAGCAGAATGTATGTACTAATCTGACAACCCACTGATATCTAGATTAGAAGATGATATTTCATTTCTTCAGTGTTGTCACTGTGGGAAAATGGTGACATGCCCTGGATACTTAAATGTTTCCAAATAGGTGTTTTCCTTAAGATCTGAGCAACTGCTTGCATCTTATGCACTCAGTGTACTGAGAATTTACATTCTGTGCAATATTCTTGAGCATTCTAAGTGCTTTTATAACATCACTTGTAGGCTGTTAAATTACTATGTGTGACTTTGAAACAAAAGACATTTTCTTCTATGGGTGCACACATATACAGCACAATTAGATTAAGTAAAACCATTCTGAAGACATTCCACACATTAAGGTTTGCAGTTTCATACCAAAAATCACTTTTTCTTTGTTCTTAGAGCTGCTTTCTAACCAATGATGTGCAATACTCAGTAAATTATATCAATATTACCCTTCAACCCAAATAATCTTTCACACCCTTCCTAGAAGTTTTTGAAAAATTACTGGAATTTATAATTGATTGGAAGAAACATAGCAAAGTACCCTGTAAACCAAAGTAACCCATCCAGTTCTTCCCTAAGTCACCATAACACAATGTACCAATACATCTGATAAATTCTTATAATTACTATCTGTCCATCCAAAGCATTAAAACCCACTGATATATAATCAGAGTGAAGAAGGGTATTTGGTGAAAACTAATTGGAAAGATAATTTTTAAAAGGCTTCCTGTCTCAAAACAGTATTTCTTCTTGAATATTCTAATCATTTTATTATTGTATTTCAACAACAGAAAAAGAGCCAAGAAAAAAGTAAAAAATCAACTTAAAATGCTACAGAGAAAAAATTACTACTAAAAAATTGGTCTCTAGTCTTGCTGAAAACATAATTCTTGAGATTAATTTATACATGTTATTCACCTATATGTATTTATTCATGGATGTCTTTCACATTACTAAGATCCTTGCCTCTAGCATTGCTAGTTATGGTCTCCTTGTTTGATCTTGAAGATTTGTACAAGACAGTTTTAAGTTGCCTCACTATATGTTGAAAGTGTGCCCACATACACACAGGGGACCCTTATTAAAAGACTTGGTCAGGGACACCTGGGTGGCTCAGCCGTTGAGTGTCTGCCTTTGGCTCAGGTCATGATCCCGGGGTCCTGGGATCAGGTCCCACATCAGGCTCCCTGCGTAGAGCCTGCTTCTCCCTCTGCCTATGTCTCTGCCTCTGTGTGTGTGTGTGTCTCTCATGAATTAAATAAATAAAAAAAAATATTTTTTTAAAAGACTGGGTCATATTTTCTTCCTCCCAAATGTGAGGACATCTTTGTTCATTACCTGATTGCCAAGATAATCAAATAGAGACTTCAGGCAACACAAATGACAAAAATATAACCTGCAAGATTTGTTCAGGAAAACTACTAAACCAATATTGATGATTGCAATAAACAATAATAAGTCCTGAAGAGGGACAAAATAGGATTGCCAGAGTTTCCAGAATAATATATTCAAATAGCCCAATTTTCAGCATCAACAGAACACTGAATTGTATAAAGAAGGCATGCTCCATATACAGGAAACAAAGCAATCTATTGAAATAATTCCTTAGGAAACAGAAACATTAGGCTTAGTAGAAAATAATTTTAAACACCTATTTTAAGTATCTTCAAGTAACTAATGGAAACTATGTATAAGGAACTAAGAGAAACCTAGAGAATGATGCCTAATCAAATAGAAATTATGAAAAATATATATCAATTATAGAGTTGAGAAATACACTAACTGAAATGGAAAATTCACTAGAGGAGTCAACAGCAGATAGGAGCAGGCAGAAAGACACTTAGTGTACTTCAAAATAAATTAGTTCAAACTATCTGATCTGAGAAACAGTAAAAAAAAAAAAAAAATCAAGACAAATGAACACAAAGAGACCTGTTGGGCACTACCAAGCATATGAGCAGTATCATAATGAAAGTCCCATCAGGAGTGAGAAATAAAGAAGAAATACTACGAAAAATAAGGCTAAAAAAATTCCCAAACCTGATGGAAAGCATTAATCTATACATTCAAGAAGCTGAGTGAACTTCAGGTAAATAGATTCAGAGATCCACATTAAGACATATAATCAAACTGTCAAAAACCAAAGTCAAAGAGACTACCATAAAAGCTGCAAGAGAAAAGCAACTCATCAAATACAAAGCATCCTCAAAAATATTCACAGTCATTTTCAAAGCCATCAAGACTAGGGGAAGATGATATAATCTGAGTTTCAACAGAAAAAAAATCTATCATCCTACAATTCTATATCTTATTAAATTATCCTTCAAAATGAAGGAGAAATTAAGACATCTCAAATAAGTAATAACTGAGACAGTTGCTTACTAGCAAACCTGTCCTGCAAGAAATGCTAAATTAGTCCTTCAGGCTGAAATAAATATACTATACAGCAACCTCAAGAAATAAGGAACACCAGTAAAGATAACCACACAGGTAAATATGAAACACAGTGTAATTTTTTGGTAACAACATTTTTTCTTATCTCATTTAAAAAACAGGGATCCCTGGGTGGCGCAGTGGTTTGGCGCCTGCCTTTGGCCCAGGGCGCGATCCTGGAGACCCGGGATCGAATCCCACGTCAGGCTCCCGGTGCATGGAGCCTGCTTCTCCCTCTGCCTGTGTCTCTGCCTCTCTCTCTCTCTCTCTCTCTGTAACTATCATAAATAAATAAATAAATTAAAAAACAACTGCATAAATCAGAAGTTTTAATTATGTGCTATTGTGCAAACAATGTACAAACGTGTAGTTTCAAAAGTAACATCATAAGGGGTGAATGAAAATATATAGACACAAAACGTTTGCATATTAACTAAAATTAAGTCAGTAATAATCCAATCTATATTTTAAAGTTAATTATAATTCTCTAGTAATCACTAGGAAAATAACTAGAAAATATATAATATAAATGACAGTGGAATTAAAATGGTGCAATATAAAATATATTTTAATATGAAAAAGATATAAAATATAAAGAAAAACCAAGCTGGTAGAAAGCAGTCCTTCTTACAATAATTACATTAAATGTAAACGGGCCAACCTTTTCAGTTAAAAGGCAGAGATTGACAGAATGGATTATTTTTTACATGATCCTACTATGTGTTGCTTATAAGAAACGTGAAATCCAAAGATACAAATAGATTGAAAGTAAAAGGATGGTAAAATATTTTCCAGGCAAACAGTTACCACAAGAGACTTTGAATGACTATACTAATATCAGACACAATAAGCATTAAAAAAATCATTACTAGAAAGACTTTATAAATTGTAAAAGAGTCAATCTAATAAGAATATATTTGTCAACATATATGCAGTTAAAAAACAGTATTTCAAAACATACGAAGATAAAGCTGACATAATTTAATGTTGAGATAGTTCAAAATAAATAGAACTTTTCCAATACCCTGATTTAAATAATGAATACAACTAGATAAAGGATAAACAAGAAAAGAAAGAATTTGACCACAGTAAAAGCCAAAAATATAATTGAGAGATCTACAGAAACCTCCATCTATCAACATTAGAATAGACATTCTTCTCAAAGTGCACATGGAACATTCTATAAGATAAACCATATGTTGGTACATAAAAGAAGAATCAATTTTATAACAGTGAAATAATACAAAATATGTTCTCTGACTAAAATGGAATGGAATGAAGTTAGAATCATCTACAGGAGGAAATTTAGAAGCTAATATGTGGAAATTAAGCAACATACTCCTAAATGATAGCTCAAGTAACTAATTATATATTACTTTGAAATTAACAAAGATAAAAACACAACAAATGAAAATTTGAGGTATGTAGAGAAAATAATGCTCAGAGGGTAGTTTATAGCTCTAAATACCACCAAAAAAGACAGAAAAATCTCAAATCTATAACCTAAACTTCTACTTTAAGGAACTAAAGAAAGTCAAACACAAGGAAAAGAATAGCAAAACAATGAAGAAAAAGAACTGAAAGCAGTAGTTCTTTTTTTTTTTTTAAGATCAAGAACGGACAAACTTTATGTAAACTTAACTTAAAAAAAATAATAATCAGATTACAATACTTAAGAATAGATGTGTAGGGATCCCTGGGTGGCTCAGTGGTTTGGCGCCTGCCTTTGGCCCAGGGCATGATCCTGGAGTCTTGGAATCAAGTTCCATATCCGGCTCCCTGCATGGAGCCTGCTTCTCCCTCTGCCTCTGTCTCTGCCTCTCCCTCTCTCTCTCTGTCTCTCTCTGTCTCTCATGAATAAATAAATAAAATCTTAAAAAAATAAAGAATAGATGTGTAGACATCACCACTGACCTTCCAGAAATAGATAATAGTATGAATCCTTTTAAGCTACACATTATTGGAACAGCCAGATGTAATAGGTGCATCAGGAAAGGTATAGGGAGGGGAATAGAGCTCCATGCCCCCTCAGAGCAGGCTAGTCTCCCCAAATCTATGTGTTCACCAACCTAGAAACTCTCTGAACTCTATCCTCTATCCTTTCTGGTTTTAAAGGAAGCTCCATTACATAAGCATGGTTGATTGAATCACTGGCTATTGACAGTTGATTTGACTACCAACCACTCTCCCTTTCCCTGCCATAGGAAAGTGGGGTGGGATGCCAATTTTCTAATCACATGGTTGGTTTCATGAGCAATAAGTCACAATTCTTAGGTGTTTTCCAAAAGTTGTATCATTACCTTAACACAGATACTTTTATTCCAAGTCTTTGGGGAGCCCTGTTCTAGAAACATGGATGAAAAATAAGTATACTATTTCTAATTATAAAATGTAATATTGAGATGCCTGAGTAGCTCAGCGGTTGAGCATCTGCCTTTGGCTCAGAGTGTGACATCAGGCTCCCTGCATGGAGCCAGCTTCTCCCTCTGTCTGTGTCTCTGCCTCTCTCTGTGTGTCTCATGAATAGATAAAATCCTTTTTTTTAAAAAATTGCAATATTACAGATATCATAAAAATGTTCAGGACCTAGTGGTGATGATTGTGCAACATTATGAACATGTTAAAAACCAATGAACCACACAACTTAATGTGGAAAAATAGTGAATTTCATGTTATATAAATTTAACTCATTAAAAAACATTTTTAAAGAATCAAATTTGTTTTAGTACTAAAAGGTTCAGTAACAAATACAGCTAAATGGATAAGCTCAACAGTAGAATGGAGAGGGCAAAGGGGTCTATGAACATGTAGCTAGAACAGTAGGATTACATAATCTGAACAAAAGAAAGAAAATAGAGAACTGATTAGAGCTTCAGACGATCACCAGACTCTAAGAAAAAAAAAATCTATCAATCATATCATCTGAGTCCCAAAATAGTAGACTGAAAAAATAAATAACTGTTGATTTTCCCTAATTTGGCCAAAGACAAACCTAAAATTCAAAACTTAGCAAACCTCAAACAGGATAAGCCTAAACAAATCAATGTCAAGAGACATCATAGTTAATAATCTTGTAAAAACTGAAGACAAATTCTATTGAAACCAGCTAGGGGGAAATAATACTATCAGCTGAGGTAAAACAAGATCTGGCCAGATTTCACAAATTATGGATGTAGAAGGAAATAAAATGCCATTTTTATTAAGCTAAAATTTTTAAAATAAGCTAGCTAGAGAGATAGATATGATTCTGTCAACTAATAATCCTATATTAGCAAAAATATTCCTTGAGGATGAATGAAAAAATCAAGATACTCTCAGATCAAGGAAAACAGATTTCTTTCTTTCTTTCTTTCTTTCTTTCTTTCTTTCTTTCTTTCTTTCTTTAATGCATACTTACCTTAAGGAATGTCTAAAAGAAGTTTTCTAAACACAGTGGAAACAATAAAAGAAGAAACTCTGTAACATTAGGTAGGAAGAAATGGCAATAAAAACAGAAAAAAAATATATGGGAATTCAACAGATTTTCCTTCTCTTGAGATTTCAAAATCATGTTTCAAGCAAAAACCCTAATACTGTTTAATATGGTCTTTCTATATAGTAAATATTCACACCATTTTGATTATAAATGGGAGAAGGAAGAGGATATAGAGATAAGCATTTTACACTTCACTCAAATTGGTAAAATATTAACATCGTGGATTTTGCTGTTATTTATATATAGCAATCTTAGAACACGCACTAAAGGGCCATATAAAGAGATATACTAAAAAATATGTGGACAAATATTTTTTTAGAATTTCATTTTTAGGGACACCTGGGTTGCTAGGCAGTTGAGCATCTGCCTTCAGCCCAGGGCAGGATCCTGGAGTCCTGGGATCAAGTCCTACATCAGGCTCCCTGCATGGGGTCTGCTTCTCCCTCTGCCTTTGTCTCTGCCTCTCTCTCTCTTTCTCTCTCTCTCTCTGTCTCTGTCTCTTATTAATAAATAAATAAAATCTTTTAAAAAAATAAAAGAATTTCGTTTTTAAGTGACTTCATAAAAAAGAAAACCAAAATGTACAGAAACATTAAACAGAAAAAAACATCTAAATATTAAATATAGCAGTAATATTCAATGTAAATTGTTTAAATATTTAAAAGAGAGATCAACAAGTGGGAAAAAGCATATAATCTAATATGCATAGATAAGAAACTTTTTTTTGAAGATTTATTTATTCACGAGAGACACACACAGAGAGAGGCAGAGACATATGCAGAGGGAGAAGCAGGGAGCCTTATGTGGGACTCAATCCCAGGACTCTAGGATCACAAACTGAGCCAAAGGCAGATGCTCAACCACTGACCCACCCAGGTACCACAAAACTTATTTTAAGTATAGTGGTATGAATAGAATGAAAATAAATGATAGAAAAATATATACTATAAAACCATTAAAAGTAAACAGGAGTGGCTTTATTAACATCAGATAAAACTTACTTCACAACAAAGAAAATTACCAAGGACAGAGAGGGTAAGTTTTATAATGATAAAAGAGTCCATCAAAGTAGATATAGTCATCTTAAAGCAATGAACAACAGACCTGTAAAATAAAAGAAGCAAAAACATAAAAAACTAAAAGGAAAAAGAGATGAATCCTGAATTATACTTGGAGATAACATCTCTCTCAATACTTTATACAAAAAAAAAGGAAATTATCAAGGACATATATGAAAGAAATATGACCAACCAACAGGATCTGCTCAACATTTAAAGAATAGTCCCCCAAACAAAAGTAGAATGCATACACACACACACACACACACACACACACACACACACACACACAGATATAGAGAGATACACAGATATTTGTCCTTGGAATATATCCAGAATAGAACATATCTTAATCATAAAGCAAATCTTAACTAGTTTTTAATTTTTTTAGATTTATTTGTTTCAGAAAGAAAGAGCATGAGTGAGAAGAGTACATGGTGGGGAGGAGCAGAGAGAGAAGAAGAGTATCCTAAGCAGACTCTACACTGAGCACAGAGCCCAATACAGGGCTTATTCTCACAACCCTAAGATGATGACTTGAGCCAAAATCACAAGTTGGACAGTCAACCAACTGAGCCACCCAGGTGCCCCAAACTTAATTAATTTTTAAATAATTGCAAACAGATTCTGTTTTCTAATTGCAATGAATGCAAAATAGAAAAGAACAACAGGAAGACAACAAAATCTTCAGACACATGGAAAATAGACAATACACTTTTAAATAATACCTGAGTCAGGCAGGAATTTGCAGAGAAAGAACAAAAAATGCATAGAACTAAATGAAAAATGAAGAATATAAAAATATATAGGACATAGCTATCTCATGTCTGAGAGAAAAATTTATTTAAAGATTAACATTTGAAAGACAATAAAGACCTTAAAATAACCTAGTTTTCTTCCTCAAGAGACTAGAAAACAGAAAAGCAAAGTGAATCAAATGCAGGCATAATGAAGGACATAAAGAAGAGCAGAAATCAATAAAATGAGACAAAGAAAACAAAGAGAAAAATCAATGAACCAAAAGATTCTTGAATAGAAATCAATGAAATTGATAAACCTCTAGAAATACTGATAAAGAGGCAAGATAAAAATCCCATATTTAGAAAAAGAATAGGGGATATCATTATAGATCCTATGGCCATTTCAATTTTTTGGAAATGACAAACTTCCCAAAATCAATCAAAATGAAATAGGCAATCTGAATAGACCTGTTACCTTTAAAGAAATTGAATTTGTAATAAGAAACCTTCCAAGTATAAATATTTAGGTCCACATGATTTCACTGGAGAACTCAACAAGCATTCAAAAAATAAACACAAATTTTACAAAATATTTTTCAGAAAAGATAACACTAATGAAGTCTTCCCAGCTCACTTGTAAGACTGGTGTTGCCCTGATCCAGATTCTATAATCAGAGAAACAAAGGTAAACTACAGATTCATTATTTTCCAAGAACTTTGATGCAGTATCATCAGGTTAATATTAGCAAATCAAATCGAGCAATATATTTTAAAAAATCAAGTACCATGAAGAAGTTGTGTTTCATCCAGATATGGAGGCTGGCTCACTATTTAAAAATTCATTAATATAATCCCACATATCAAGTAGCTACAGAAAAAATATGTGCTCATAATCAACTCGCAGAGAATGATCATTTGAAAAAAATCAAATACCCATTCATTAAAAAAAAAAAACCTCAGCAAACTAAGAATCTAAGAATAAAGGAGGACTTCCCCAACTTAATAGGAATACCTACAAAATGCATGTAATTAACATTATACTCAAATACTTCTCCCCTAAGATTGGAATAAGGCTAGGATATTCACTCTCACCAATACATAAAGCATAATACTAGATGTTCTGGCCACTAAACTAAAGCAAGAAAAAGAAATATTGGAAACTGAGGAAGAAAATTGTCCCCATGTGCTTATGATAAAATTGTCTAAGTAGGCAATCCCATGGATCAAGCCAAAATCCTTCAAACTATTGAGTTCACGAAGTTTGCAGGACAATATATCAAAATACAAATGTCAACTGCATTTCACAGACTAATAGACCCATGGAAACAAAATTTTACAGAATCATTTACCTACAAAACTCAGTGCTCATCACAAGTGTCCTCATTAATACCTATCATCTATTTAGCCCATTGCCTGCCCACCTCCCTCCAGCAACCCTCAGTTTGTTCTTTTTATTTAAGAATCTCTTTTATGGGCTGCGTCCCTCTTTTTTCTTTTCCCTATGTTCATCTGTTTTGTTCTTAAATTACACATGAGTGAAATCATGTGGTATTTGTCTTTTCTCTGACTGAACTATTTCACTTAGCATAGTACTCTCTGGTTCCATCCACATTGTTACAAGTGGCCAGATTTCATTCTTTTATGGCTGAGTAATATTCCATTGTATATATGTATACCCAATCATCTTTATCCATTTATCAGTTGATGGACACTTGGCTCTTTCTATAGTTTGGCTAGTATTGATTAAAATGCTGCTATAAACTTCAGGCTACATGTCCCCCTTCAAATCAGTATTTTTTGTATGCTTTGGGTAATTGCCTAGTAGTAGGGTAGTGCAATTGCTGAGTGGTAGGGTAGTTCTGTTTTTAACTTTTTGAAGAACCTCCGTACTGTTTTCCAGAGTGGCTGTACTAGTTTGCATTCCCACCAACAATGTGAGAGGGCTCCCCTTCCTCCACATCCTCACCATTATATGTTGTTTCCTGAGTTGTTAATTTTAGCCATTCTGACTGGTGTGAGGTGGTATCTCATTGTGGTTTTGATTTGTATTTCCCTGATGATGAATGATGTTGAGCGTATATTCATGTGTCTGTTAGCCATCTGTAGGTCTTCTTCAGAAAAATGTCTCTTCATGTCTCATAGACAAACTTATTTTAAAGCTTGTGGCAATGCACAGATTATAGAATTGTTCAAAAAATATTTTAGCAAAGAATATAATGGCAATCAGACAACAAAAAGAAATTAAAGGCATTCAAATTGGCAAAGAATTCAAACTTTCACTCTTTGCAGATAACATGATACTCTATGTGGAAAACCCAAAAGACTCCACCCCAAAATTTCTAGAACTCATACAGCAATTGAGCAACGTGGCAGGATGCAAAATCAATGCACAGAAATCACTGCATTTCCATACACTAACAATGAGACTGAAGAAAGAGCAATTAAGGAATCAATCCCATTTACAACTGCACCAAAATACAGGAATAAACCTAACCAAAGAAGTAAAGGATCTGTCTTCTAAAAATTACAGACCACTTATTAAAGAAATTTGAGGAAGACACAAAGAAATGGAAAAACATTCCATTATCATGGATTGGAAGAAGAAATGTTAAAATGTCTATGCTACCCAGAGCAATCTACACATTCAATGAAATCCCTATCAAAACACCATAGACCTAGAACTTGAACAAATAATTCTAAAATTGGTATGGAATCAGAAAAAAAACAAAACAAAACAAAACAAAAGCCAGAGAAATGTTGAAAAAGGACACCAAAGCTGGTGGCATCACAATGCCAGACTTCAAGCTCTATTACAAAGCTGTAATCATCAAGAGAGTATGGTACTGGCACAAAAACAGACACACAGATCAATGGAACAAAATGGAGAAGCCAGAAATGGACCTTCAACTCTACGGTCAACTGATTTTTGACAAAGCAGGAAAGAATATCTAATGGGAAAAAGACAGTCTCTTCAACAAATGGTGCTGGGAAAATTGGACAGCAACATGCAAAAGAAAAATTCAAAATGGATGGAAAGACCTAAATGTGAGACAGAAAACCATCAAAATTCTAGAGCAGAACACAGGCAACAACATCTTCAACCTCAGCCACAGTAACTTCTTGCAAAACATGCCTCTAAAGGCAAGGGAAACAAAAGCAAAAATGAACTATTGGGGCTTCATCAAGATAAAAATCTTCTGCACAGCAAAGAAAACAGTCAACAAAACCAAAAGACAACTGACAGATGGGGGAAGATATTTGCAAATGACCTATCAGACATAGAGCTAGTATCCAAGATCTACAAAGAATTTATCAAACTCAACACCCCCCAAAAATTAATCCAATCAAAAAATGGGCAGAATACATGAAGAGACATTTTTCCAAAGACAACATACAAATGGCCAACAGACACATGAAAAAAATGCTCCACATCACTTGTCATCAGGGAAATTCAAATCAAAACCACAATGAGATACCACTTTACACTAATTAGAATAGCTAAGAATAAGAAGACAGGAAACATCAAATGTTGGTGAGGATGTAGAGAAAGGGAAACCTTCTTACACTGTTGGTGGGAATGCAGGCTGGTACAGCCACTCTGGAAAACGGTATGAAGGTTCCTCAGAATTTAAAAACAGAGTTGCTAAATAAACAAACAGACAGAGTTGCCCTGTGACCCAGCAATTATACCACTGGGTATTTACCTCAAAGATACAGATGTAGTGAAGTGAAGGGGCACCTGCACCCCAATGGTCATAGCAGCAATGTCCACAATAGGCAAACTACCATGGAAGAAGCCTAGATGTCCTTCCATAGGTGAATGGACAAAGAAGATGTGGTATATATATGCAATGGAATATTATTCAGCCATCAGAAAGGATGAATACCTACCATTTACACCGATGTGGGTGGAACTGCAGAGTATTATGCTAAGTGAAATAAGTCAATCAGAGAAAGACAATTATCTTTGCACATATGGTTTCACTCATGTGTGCAATGTAAGAAATTGTGCAGAAGACTGTAAGGGAAGGGAGGGAAACTGAATGGGAAAAATCAGAGAGGGAGACGAACCATGAGAGACTCTTAACTTTGGGAAACAAACCAAGGGTTGCTGAACGGGAGGTGAATGGGATAAAATGGGGTAACTGGCTGAGAGGCATTAAGAAGGGCACATGATGTGATGAGCACTGGGTGTTATACTCATCTGATGAGTTATTTAATGCACAATTTAAATTGAGGGGCACCAGGGTGGCTCAGTCAGTTAAGCATCTGACTCTTGATTTTGGGTCAGATCATGATTTTAGGGTTGTGAGATCAAGCTGGGCATGAAGCCTGCTCAAGATACCCTCTTTCCCTCTACCACCTACATCTTTCATATACTCTCTTTCTAAAAATAAAATAAAATAAATACAATTTAAGTATCAAACATTTAGATAAAAACTGAAGATAAATCTTTGTGACCTAAGGCTAGTTCTTAGAATTGAATGCAGAAGCACAATCCCTAAAAAGAAAAAGTTGACAAATGGAGCCACATCAAAATTTAAAACTTTGGGGTGCTTAGATGGCTCAGACAACTCATCCAACTCTTGATATCAGCTCAGGTCTTGATCTCAGAATTGTGACTTCAAGCCCTGCATTCGGCTATTAAACTCTGCCCTTGGTAACAGCCTTATGAGGAAGATATAAGAAAAAGGAAAAAAAAAAAGACTACTCAGTCATATTTTTAAAGCACACATTTGACAAATGATGTATACGTAGAATATCTAAATTAGTAAACTTAGTGCAGAAAAAAAAAAACACACCCAAAACTTACAATGAGAAAATGGACAAGATATGTGTACAGACATTCTACTGAGGTGAATATATGTATATATAGTGCCCATAAAATATGCTTAATATTATTAGCCATTAAGGAAATTTCAGTTAAGACCAAAATTAAATATCAATACATCCTATCAAAAACACTCAAGTGAAAGTAAATTGAACTAATGCTAACCACTGGTAAAAATGTGGGGGAAAATGAATCATTCATGCATTGCTTCAAGAAATGTTAAACAACAACAAAAAAAGAAACGTTAAATGATCCAGTAATTCTAAAATACACTTGGCGATTTTCTAAAAATCTAAGCATGCACTTTCTATATGATCCAGCAATTGTAATGTTTGGTGTTAATTTCTATTGAGAACTTATGTCCATACAAAATCTGTATACACATGTTTATAGCAGCTTTGGTCACTTGCAACAGTCACAAACTGGTACCTCTAATATGTGGATGGTCAAACAGGTAGTATATCTCTTTCATGGAATATGACTTATTAAAGACACTATTGATATACATAACATATTAGATAGATCCAGTCTAAAAATTATTTTGAGCATAAAAAGTCAATCTTTAATGGTGACATGCTATATGATTCTACTTATCAGCATTCTTGAAATGACAAAATTAGAAAGATGAACACAAATTCATTGTTGCCAGGAACTGAGATGGTAATAGACACAGGTGGCTGTGACTATAAAAGAGTAACATATGGGGTCCCCTGTGATGAAACTGTTCTACATCTTGACTCACATAGTCATCATATGAATGTAAACATTTGATAAAATAGCAAACAACTAAACACACATACATGCACAAAGTTGGTGCATGTAAAACTGGTGGACTTGAATGAGGTCAAAGGTTTTTTAACGTCAATATCCTTGTTGTGATTTATAGTTTAATTAAGAAAGACATTTACATCTTGGGAAAATTGGATGAAGAATATAGGGACCTCTCTGTGTTATATACTATGTGTGAATCTATAATATCCCAAAATAGAAACCTAGAGAAAGAGAAATAAAAGTTATAGAAACAAAATAGTTTATTTAGGGATCATAAGAAAATGAAGGAAATAGTATTCTTTCATATTTTTCTTATTATAAAATCTATTTTTTAAAAGTTATATATTTCCTTAAGTGCATAGACACACATTTAACTTTTTTTAAAATTTATACCACTGAAGGCTAGACTGTTGAAAGCATTGTCCTATGAAGTTATTTTATCTGGAAAAAAAGTATATTTTTTGTATAATTTGATCCTATTTTCTAGAGGTGTTCTATTTGAATCATACTATTTCAAACTAAAAATAATATCTTTATTAGTACCTAACATCCTGATTTTTTAGTGCTCAAATTGGAAGACTTGAAAATGAAAGTTTTATTTGAATTCTTTAAATGTACCAGTTTGCACCAGCATGAAACAGCTTTCTAAGAATTTCCATTCAACCAATCAGGATATTTAGTGCAATCTCTATCAGGATTCCAATGGCATTTTTAACAGAAGTAGAAAAATAATCCTAAAATTCATATGGAACCATTGAAGACCCTAAAAAGCTCTTCTCGCTTTCCTGAGAGAGCGAGCAAAACTGGAGACATCAAAAGTCCTGATTTTAAACTATATTAATGATCTTTTATTATTAAAATAGTATCATACCAACACAAAAATGGACACATAGACCAATGGAACACAATTAAGAACTCAGAAATAAACCTATACATATATGGTCAACTAATATTTGGCAAGGTAGCCAAAAATACTCAATGGAAAAAAAAATGTTCTCTTCAACAAATAGTGCTGCGAAAATGGGCATTTATATGTTAAAAGAAAATAGGGGTACCAGGTGGCTCAGGTCATGATCCCAGGGTCCTGGGATGGAGTCCCACATCAGGTTCCCTGCAAGGAGCCTGCTTCTCTCTCTTCCTATGTCTTTGCCCCTCTCTGTCTCTCATGAATAAATAAATAAAAAATTTTTAAAATAAAATGAAATGAAGCTAGACCCCTATCTCTCACCATCACAAAAATTAAATAAGAGATATTTGCCCCCTCCATGTTCATGGAAGCATTATTTACCATAGCCAAGATATAGAAACAACATAAGTGTCCATTAATAGATGAGTGGAAAATGCAGTGTGTTTACACACACACACACACACACAGAGGCACACACATACAATGGAATACTATTCAGCCATAAAAATGGGAATCCTGCCATTTGTGACAATATGGATTCATTTTGAGGGCATTATGCTAAGCAAAATAAGACCAAAAAAGACAAATAACTACATCACTTCACTTTAGGTGTAGAAGTTAGCAAAACCAAATATAGAAAAAGGGATCAGATTTGTGGTTGGGAAGGGGAAGGCAAGTGGAAGAGGATAGAGAACTTTGGAAGAGGATAGAGAACTTTGGTAAAAGTGGTCAAAAGGTACAAACTTCCAGTTTTAAGATGAATTAGTACAGGGCATGTAATGTACATGATGGCTATAGTTAACACTGCTATATGGTATATGTGAAAGTTGTTAAGATAATAGATCCCAAAAGTTCTTTTTCTTTATACTGATGGTGTCTGCAGAAGATAATGATATGGTATATTGATAATCCTGAAAACTTGGTTTTCTAGCCAAATGCAAAAATCTATTCTATCTCAAATACATCTTAAAGTCATGACTTCAAAATATCTTCACTCTGTGTTTCTACCCAAGCTGGAAACTCTGAAGTATAATTGTTATTATAATACTCTGTCATTGAAATTTTTATTCCAAAGCATAGGAGATGGAGAAATTTTTTCCTCTTTTCCACCCTTTCTCCAACACTAAGGATTCCAGAGGCTTCTTTAAAAGATAAAACCATGATGTTGTACTTTATAAATTGTGTAGCATCTGACAGTTACAGGATAGCTTCTTTTAGGGTAATAAAAGCTTGAACACATGATAAGTACTCTGTATTCTACAACAATAAGTCAAATTGATCTGAATTCAACCTCTTTTGTGTCAGAGAAGAATTTATCCTCTTCCATATCCTCTTATGGTCATTTCTAACCTTTCAACTTAATGTTTATTTCTTATGTACTTTCTACATGCCAGACATTGTGTTAGGCACATAAGCAACTATTATAAATAGAAAAATCTGGTTCCCAATCTCAAACTATTTAGAAACTACCAAGGAAGTAAAACCCTGCACAAATATTTACAGTAAAGTACGGTAAATATTGTAAGAAAAGACCTCTTGCTCTTATGCTGATTACTCTTCAGGCTTATGCCAATCCTCAATCTCAAATTCATTATTTATTAATAAATATCATATTGAATCAGTATGGTAAAGACAACCCAGTGATAATCCACACAATCTCTTGCAAAATTCTGTTTCCTGGGGGGAAAAAAGAAAAACTATAATAATATTAAATTTTTAGCTTAATGATATATCTTTTGATAGTTCCTTTTCTGATCTTTGTGGAAAATCAAATTTAAGGTCACAGAAACATAGTCTGTTTATTCTAAATGGTTAATCAATAATCTATCAATCTTCTAAAGAAATGTAGAACCTACACTTTCTTTTCCTTATAGCATTCCTTAGATTAGTTTCCTGGATAAACTGGTAGGGCAAACTTCAGGCTCCTTTTTTTTTTTTTTTTTTTTTAATTGCACATTCACATGTTAATTTCTAGGAATATATGTTTTTGGATTCTTGTTATTAGTAAAGCAGATAATAGTGATCAAAAGATATAAGTGAGATAGATATGATGGAACTATTATGCATATATTATTTAGTCCTTCTCTATTATTTTTCTTTATTGTTTAATCTTTATAATAACATCCACAAGTCTTTATATTTTCCTGTTCCTTATGATAAACCTTAGGCTATATTACTTAGGTTAAAGTACAATAAATACATCAACAAATTACCAAAATAAGTTAATAAGAATATTTCTAACATAGAAAGTTACTCTTTTAACAAATAACAAAACTGGGATTAAAAATAGAGTTCTCTTTGATATAAAAATCTTGGTATACTAAATGGCACCAACCCCTTTCTAGTTACATGAAATAAAGATGTATGCTTTGAAATTTGAAAATTCTAAATACAGCTAATCAAACCTTTTCTGGTGAAGTTTTATAATAATTTCAATTATATGTTTGCTTTGAGAGTTGAATTCAAATACTAGTTATAACTTTATATCAGCTACTTCACATTCCTTCTTAACACAAAGGTAAGTAAAGGATTGCCAATTGGGGCAGAGTGACTTGTACAAGAACAGAATTCATTTGATAAATTTGGAACTAACACAAAAACCAATTTAGCAAGAGAAGAGTAAATTGGGAGGTAAATTTTTCTCTTTTTTGTGAATAAAGTGATTTTTGGCAACCCTATTAACCTAATTATATTCCAGACAGGACTTTGAGAGCAGTAAATAATTTGGGAGACATAATTCTTTTGTACTTTAATTCTAAATAATTTACTCATTCATTCATTTTTTTTTTCAGTGTAGGAGGTTAGGAGTCATTTTTACTAAGTTCTCATTATAACAAGCATTCACTCAGCTCACCTCAACCTGAATGTTTACAAATTAAACAACCTGCTGATATATTCCAGTATTTCTACCTAATTTCCTTTATGATACTTAATGCTATTCCAACAACTTGACTGCTTTGTAAATTCTTGGTCTCTGACTAAACAAATGTTCTAGCATATCATCCTGAAAACTCAGATTCCCATGTCACAATTCATATGATTCATTCACTTAAGTACTTATTGGTCACTTTATATCTAATGTGATGGGATAGAGTCTACAGATGCATTTATGCCCCTTGCTTCAATGTTACATTTGCTAAAAATTGAGGTAAAATATTGTCTTCCTGGTTTGCACATACTCTATCTCCTAGACTATAGCAAATTTGACATGGTGAAGATAAAGTTTAATAAATGGAGGCATGAATGAACATTTCTTTCCAGGGTTAAAACCTGTGAACCAGAGATGTCACCACTTTCTTAATGTACAAGATACTCCTTAATGCACTGGCAGGGTTACCTGTGGTCTCAGAAAATTCCAAATCTCCCAAGGTCTCCTAATCCTGTCTGTAAGTAACTGTTTTAGATAGTTTGTAGAATTTTTTCATATTGAAAACAATCTTAGAATATCTGAGCATTCAGAGGTAGAGAGCTTCATATGGATTTTGGAAGTTAAAAGTGTAAAAGAAAAAAAAAATGATTATCTACCAGGTGTCCATGGCTCCAGCAGGAATTAGAAGTGGCCCTATGGGGAAGGAGGAACTGATGGATTAGGCTCATCTGAAATTACTTGTGGCTGTAAAAGATGCTGCTCTAATAATCAGGATGTTAGCCCCAGTGTTTGGAGATGTTCCAGTTCCGAAATTACTTCTGCCTACCTACTTTCCTCCCTGAAGTTTCAATGGAATTATTTTCTCTGCCTTTTCTGGAAAGAAAATAAAAAAGCTAATAAAGCCACATCCAGTTAAAGCAACACTACCATAATCATATAAATTTACTGAAATCTTAAGAATAAACTGACTATACATTTCCTTGTCAAAAGATTTAATTATGTGCTCTAAATATGTCTTTACTTATATAATTAGAAACAGACATATTCCAACCAATATAAAGTACACATGGGAATTTGTCATTTTGTAAAATGTTCTGTTTACAATATAATTTTGTGAAATATAATCAGCAGACAACACAATTTTAGCTTTTCCTTCAGATAATAAGCTAATAATCCTCACAGTTTTAACGTGTTTAACTATTAACTCATGACTGAAATCTAGATTGACATGTCCTTTAGTTACCAGTGCCTTAAAAAAAATATCATTGATACTAAGTGACAAAATTGTTATAGTCTAAAGGTGAATTAACAAATTTTAAGCATTGTTGAAACATAGTAAGTTAATTTTATTCCTTGATATGAAAAGAAACCCAGACTTGAAAGAGAGCTTTGATTTGCCCTAGCCTATTCTTCTGAAGAATTGAGAACTTTAATAGTTGAATTATAGAAACAGTAGAAAAAAGATTAGTTGCTAAGGAATATAATTTTTCTTTTACATTTTGTGTTATCAATTTACAAAGTGGAAACCTACTGCAGTTTAGCAATTAAAATTGTGTTTATTGTGTATTATTTTTATTAATCTCCTGTTATGACATCAATAAAACCATGGCAAGATTAATATCACAAAACTTTGCAAAAAGCAGTTTTTTCTCATGTTAACATAAATGTGGCCATCTAGAAATAGATGTGCTATTCTTATTCTTACAATGCTTGCTATTCTGAAAAATTTATTTCTTGCTACTAAACTTCTCAGCAATGTGACAAGTGCACTTTATAAATCATAAATTATAGAATAAATTGGGAAATACTGCAACAGTCCTGCCTGAAGATCGTTTGAAGGAAGTTAAGAAAAGTCATAGCTACAGAAGAGTGGCTTTGGACCACTGCCTGTCACTATTGGGTTAATGATATCTTTTCTCTGGTATATTGTTTGGTTGCATCCTAGGTTGAAAATTTTGTTCCCAATGCAGAAGACTCCATAGCATTATGTCTTTATTATTCTTTTGCATGTAGAACGTGAAATAGGGAGTTTTTTCACCTAACAATATCTATTCTTCCATTTGCTCAGCATACCTGAATTATTTCTGAGCCAGAATTTCTGTGTCTTCAATTCATCTGTCTGTGAATATGCTGACTAATCCTGAACATCCATTGTTTTAAAATATCCAATAGATATTAGAGAGTTTAAAACTTGGGGTGTTAATATGTACCTTAATATCTAAAGCCGTCATTTTTGGATATGGGAATTAAAACTCTTACTAAAAGGATTTGACCATATTCAGAGCTAGATAGAGTCTGTCAAAGGACATTGAGCAAATCTCTCAGATTATTAAAGTAAAATAAATTTCATCAAAATGGTGATTGTGGGAGATGAAGACATGTCTACATTATAGCAGAAGATCAAAACACATTAGATTTCCATTATATGTTAATAGTGCAGATATATTTACACTGCATAAAATAAAATATACCACTAGTAATAGCTTGTTCACTTATTTATTCAAGAATACAGCCTATTTTACTAAGTGAAGTTTGGAGATACAAATAAATATAATGTAACATACTGGTCACAGTTCACCTGGTATGAATCTTAAGCATACCTACTACAGATAGTAGTGGTTTAAGCATGTGCAAACCACTTCTCCGATGCTCAGGAGGGAGTTGAACTCTTCCAAGATCACCTCTCCCAAGGTCTGAAATATTACAATTAGAAACTAATCTTCATTTATTTAAAATACACACTTTAGACACAAGGGGACAATTTTATGCATATATATGTACACACTTAGGGAAATTAGTAATGTGAAGTGAATGGAAAAGATTTGAGATGAGCTTTAAAGGATAATATAAATGTAGGGCAAAATGAAGATAGAATGGAAGAGGAAGACAGAAAGAAATATAAATAAACATATTTAATTAGCACTATATTATGAATTTAAAAGAAGGAAAGCAATTTCATTAACCTCTTATTTGTTTTATTGGAATTTGGTCAGTGCATATTGTAACTAAAGCCCACACAAGGTCAAATAATGTTGCTTATGGTCTCTAGAGTTTAGGCAGTTTTAATTGCACACTGGAAAACAAATATGTTTATACTTTGCAGTGTGAGTAGTGTTTAAATAGAGGGGAAGGAAACATCTGGGGTATCATAAGATAAGAAGCATAACTACAAAATTAATCAACTGCCATTTTTAATTATTATAAGGTTGAATGACTTTCTAAGAGCAGAGGATCTGCACTTATTTGGACATTGGCATTAAAATGTTTGAGGTACATTACAGCATTACTCTGACACTAACATTTTGCCTTATTAACAATATATTATAATTGTGAAGCAATCCTGAGAAAGAAATAACATCCAGAGGCGAGTCTGTATACCTCCCTTGCTTCTACCAGTTAAAATTTCATTCTACATGTAGCAACTAAATGTTAAAGAGAACAGGTTTTTCCTTATTTTTATATGATATATGGTATATTAATTATAATTATGCTCCCCCACCTAGAACATTCTCGTTGAACCTTTTATTTCTGGGCTTTTTCTCCCCAGACCTCTTTGCTTCTTCAAATTTTATATATTATTCAGGATCCAGCATAAGCATTATCTCTTCTAAAAATATTCCCAAATCCCTAGGCTGGCTTTAGTTCTCCTTATGTTTGTTAAATGTTCTCTCATGTTTACCACTTCAACTGCATGTAGTCTACTATAATGATTATCTGTTACCTCTTCTTTCTCCTCCATTGGGCCAACCTGGAGTGACCATGAATCCTTCACTTATATTCAAGTACATGCATTGAAACTCTTAAACATCTCATGAATATTTGATTGAAATCATGGGATACAATGACTCCCCCCCCCCCAAAGTCTCACTGAGAAAATTCAGTGGAAAGATAAAATTTAAATAAATATATAGCATACCAATAATTAGGAAAGCTAAGTTGACCAGTTACTTTGAAGAATTGTGGAAATCAAAGAGCCCTTTTGTACAAATCAACAGCAAAATTAAATATAGCCATTTTTATCAGCAAGCTATAGCAGAAGGGCTACTGATGAAACAAATGTTGATCTAAGCAAGATATTTCCAGCCATTATCTAAAGTGTGCTGTATGCTCTCCTAAATGGTAACTCACTGAGCTGATCTGCCTTCCATACAAAAACAGCTCTATTTATAGTTTGGTCATAGGTTAAGAATAGCTAGTAATAAAAAAAAAAAAGAAAAAAAATATAAGACCTTTATGCAAAAATTTTTAAAATGGCATATGGTATCTCTAGAAAGTATGATAAAGCTACAAGAAAAGCAAGGTGATATTTTTGTCTTCTTTAGTCTATCCTAATGATATATATGGCTCACAGACTGAAGCACATCCTACCACCCCTATCATGCCCAGAACTTTTGATTCCTAGCTACATTTCCTGCCAGAGGTAAAGTGCTAGCTGTAAGGAAACCCATTTGTTTCTAATACTGATAATTTACTAATTGTAATCAATCATTATTATTTATATGAATGGACAATGAATTATCACTAAATACGTGAAAAAATGGAGAGGGAAAGCAGAAATAACAAGTCAAACAAATAAACCAACTTTTAGAAAATAAATTAGGATAAATTGGTTACATCTAGTTTAAATAATCAGAAATTCCAGAAGAGTTTACATCTATAAAACAAAAATAGGCTTCTCTGAATAAGAGTTGTTTTTCCTTTCCATATCTATTAACATCACTAGATCTTGCCACTTTTTCTATGCCTACAACAGTGCCTAACAATGCATGTACTAAGTTTTTCTGCCCATTTGTGCTTCTAAATTCAAGGTAGTTGAATAAGAAATACCATCCTATGTTCTTCAACTGATAAAAAATGGCAAAATCTAAGAATATTCAATAAAGTAACCCAGTCATTAAAAATTAAGCACCTATTTATTGTAGGTTACATACTTTTCTAGGTTCTAAAAATGCATCAGTATAGGAAAAAAATATTTCCTTCAGGGAACTTACACTGTAGTGAGAGAAAAACTAAAATTATCAAATGGTGATAAGTTCAAAGAAACAAAATAAGGTAGGTAATGGGAATAGAGTAAGGTGGTGTATTCAGATTGCATTGTTGGGGGAAGATGTTTCTGATAAAATCGTATTTAGCAATGACTTGAAAACAAATAAGTTATGTATCATGAATGAATAAAGAGGTTTCTAGGCAGAAAGAACAGCCAATGTAAAGATTGTAACAAAAATCACAGTTTTGTCATGTCCAAAGAATAAGGAGCTTAGTGAGCAATGGGAAGTGAAATAAGAGCTGAATCATAGAGGCCACCAGGGAAAAATTGTGTAGTACCTCCTAGCTACTGCCTTTGAGAATCCATTGTAGTAAGACAAGAGGAGAAGCAAGAATAGTCAGAAGGTCACATAATAATCCTTTTGAAACCTGGTGCTCAGATTTTGGAAATATTATAAAAGAAAGGTTCACAGAATTGGGCATAGTGTGTGAAAGAAAGCACTTAAGAATTAATGTTATTTGTCATTCTTTGGTGTACATACTTAGCCCCACACTTTATTGAAACTGCCTTGGATGAAAGTAGGGCAATGAGACAAGAACAAGGAAATGACAATAAGGATAGCTAACATTTATTTAACATGCACTTAGTGCCAGAAAATTTCCAAGTGCTTCTTATGAATCATATCATTAGATATTCACCTTAATTCTCTGAGATAGATACTTAAACCAGGTTTCAGATAAAGCAACTTAATCTTATATGGTACATCCCAAGCCCTAAGAGAGTGCAACCTAGTAGTTTGTGGAGGAAAGATGACATCAGACTACTTGACTTCAGGTCCTAAACTCTTAAATAAAATTGTATCAAGGGACTACCCATCTTGTCATAAAATGCTACTGATTAGGCACTTTACAAAGACACTCCTGCTTAACCATCATTAAGTCATTAAGTAAATAGTGAACCACTACTTAATGAGAATATTAAATTTGTCAACAATCAAAGAGACTTCAAGCATTAATGATAACATTTTTGGTTTAAAGCAGTAGGGAGGATATTAATTGAATTGTTAAGGAGAAGAGGGAGGCTTCATATTCAGAAGTTTCAGGAAGTGCTGGCATAATTTGCTTTCTTGATTGCAAGAATTCTTATAGTTTCATGAATATGGTTATAGTCCAAAAGGAGTTTATAATCCAAAAGTCTAAAGAACTTTAGATACTAACCACATCATTACATTTTAAGTATTTTCTGTTACATATACTGTAAGAATAATGACTGTTCCTGGCAATGAGTAAATGAAATTCCTTAGGAATTTTGATAACTCCTGGAAGAGAATTTATAGATATGGATGGCTTCAAGATTCTTAAGATTTCAACCACATCATTCTCCTTGGGAAAGAAAAAGAGTTCAAGTTGACAAACAGTGGAAAGGGAAAAGAATCTTGCTATAATCCCTACCATCTGTAGCAAGTATACAACATAATCAAATGTACCATATTGACTTCCTCTATGAGATAAAATTCGGGCATTTTCACTGACTCGACATTCTTATTAGTCAGCAAGTAGGTCACTCAATTACAAATATCTATCTTTATTGTTTGCATAAACTCAAATATTCCTTGAAGAGTATCTCAAGCCCTGAAAGATAAGTCAATTATTTGTGGAAATAATTTGAGATGCTGATATCTTTACAAACAGCCATTTTAATTCTATAAGTCACAACAGACAAAAACACATTCATAAAAAATATTGTGATTGGTATCTATGTTTATGAGTTAGTAGGAATTCTACAGGCTGGCAAATGAGATCTAAGATTCTTCAGCTACTAAAACAAGATGCTTATTTATATCTACCACTAACTGATGTTAGAGACAGCTATAAAATGTATCAGGCTTTGCTTCTTACTTGCTGTATGACATTACACAGATGACATAATAATAGTGCTTACCTGATAGGGCTTGTTGTGATGATAATTAATGGTGAAGAAGAAGGAGGGAGAAGAGAAACAGGAGGAGGAAGAAAAGAAGAGAGGGAGGAGAAGAGGAGGAGAACAAGAAGGGCAGCAACAGCTTAGAAGACTCCATGACAGAGTAAGTGGTAGGAGTCCTATTTAAATTTTGAAAATCAGGTTCCCAGGGTTACTAACAGAGGAAGTGTGCCCAGGAGACAGTGAGCCACAGACTGTGGGCCAAGCTCAGTAAAGGGCTGGAGCATGCCTGGCCGGGCCTCCAGAGAAGCTCAGGTGGTGGCTCCAGGCAGAGGGTGCTGCACACTTCTGCCTTTGGGATCTGCGGCTCTGGGAGTGTGATTCCAGCAGTGCAGGACCCAGATCCCAAGGCACTGGCGGACACAGCCCCTGATCTTGTGCTACCCCCAGGAGAAAGCAAGGCAGGGAGGGCAAAGGACAACAAGGACTCTCCTGCTGCTGGGCG
This sequence comes from Canis lupus familiaris, assembly GCF_011100685.1. NCBI lineage: Eukaryota > Metazoa > Chordata > Mammalia > Carnivora > Canidae > Canis > Canis lupus. Next base: position 47,722,397 of record NC_049232.1, read on the forward strand.
CCCCCAAATTGTGCAGATCAGCGCCCCCTGCACCCGGGAGCACCTAGGCCCCTGCAGACTGGGAGACGTCAGTAGTTACTGTGGGAGCTGACTCCAGGGTTGGGGAGTTGGCTGCTGCAACTGTTGTTCCTCCTGGTGTCACCTTGTGCATGGAACAGTGCAGGGCTGCCAGGGAACAGGGGCCTCATAGGACAAACAGCTCCCACTGAGACATGTACCTGGCGGGGGGCAGGGAAGCTCCCCCAGGTGCACACACCTGAGAATCAGCACAGCAGGTCCCTACCCCAGAACACCAGCTGGAAGGACAGGAGAAGAGCACGTTCTTGGCTGAGCAGTGCTGGAAAACTCCAGGGGAATTCGAGGGATTTACAATATATAGAACCAGAGGATACCCCTCTTTGTTTTTGTTTGTTTTTTTTTTCTTTTTTTTTCCCTTCCTTTTTTTAGTACAACTTGTTTTTAGCCTATCTGCACTGAGCAAAATGACTAGAAAGAAGAACTCACCACAAACTCAGAAAGAATCAGAAATAGTACTCTCTACCACAGAGTTACAGAATTTGGATTACAATTTGATGTCAGAAAGCCAATCTAGAAGCACAATTATAAAGCTACTGGTGGCTCTGGAAAAAAGCATAAAGGATTCAAGAGACTTCATGAATGCAGAATTTAGATCTAATCAGGCCGAAATTAAAAATCAATTAAATGAGATGCAATCCAAACTGGAGGTCCTAACAATGAGGGTTAGTGAAGTAGAAGAAAGAGTGATATAGAAGATAAATTGAACAAAAGACGATAAGGAAAGGGTAAGGGAAATAAATGACAGCCTCAGAAGGAAAAATCTACATTTAATTGAGGTTCCAGAGGGCGCTGAAAGGGACAGAGGACCAGAAAGTGTATTTGAACAAATCATAGCTGAGAACTGAGCCTTAACTTGGGGACAGAAACGGGCATTCAGATCCAGGAGATAGGAGATCCCCCCCACCAAAAAAAAAAAACAAACAAACAAACAAAAAAAAAACAATAAAAACCATTCAACATCTCAACATCTAATAGTGAAACTTGCAAATTCCAAAGATAAAGAAAAATCCCTTAAGTAGCAAGAGACAAGAGATCCATAACATATATGGGGAGAAATATTAGATTAACAGCAGACCTCTCCATAGAGACCTGGGAGGCCAGAAGGAGCTGGCAGGATATATTCAGGGTCCTAAATGAGAACATGCAGCCAAGTATACTTTATCCAGCAAGGCTCTCATTCAGAATAGAAGGAGAGATAAAGAGCTTCCAAGATAGGCAGAAACTGAAAGAATATGTGACCATCAAACCAGCTCTGCAAGAAATATTAAGGGGGACTCTGTAAAAGAAAGAGGACGCCCAAAGAAATAAGCCACAAAAACAGGGACTGAATAGGTATTATGATGACATTAACTTCATATCTTTCAATAGAAACTCTGAATGTGAATTGGCTTAATGATCCCATAAAAAAATGCAGGGTTGCAGACTGGATAAAAAAGCAAGACCCATCTATTTGCTGTCTACAAAAGACTCATTTAAGACCTAAGGACACCTCCAGCCTGAAAATGAAATATTGGAGAACCATTTATCATTCGAATGGTCCCCAAAAAAGCAGGGGTAGCAATCATATCAGATAAATTAAAGTTTATCTCAAAGACTGTAGTGAGAGATTAAGAGACACTATATCATACTTAAAAGATCTATCCAACAAGAGGACCTAACAATCTTGAATATTTATGCCCCTAATGTGGGACCTGCCAAGTATATCAATCAATAACCAAAGTAATACATACTTAGATAATAATACATTTATACTGGGAGACTTCAACAGGGCGCTTTCTGCAAATGACATATTTTCTAAGCACAACATCTCCAGAGAAACAAGAGCTTTTTTTTAAAAGATTGATTGATTGATTGATTGATGATAGACACAGAGAGGGAGAGAGAGAGAGAGAGAGGCAGAGACACAGGAAGAGGAAGAAGCAGGCTCCATGCCAGGAGCGTGATGTGGAACTCAATCCCGGGACTCCAGGATCATGCCCCAGGCCAAAGGCAGGCACCAAACCACTGAGTCACCCAGGGATCCCCGAAACAAGAGCTTTAAATGATATACTGGACCAGATGGATTTCACAGATACTTACAGAATTTTACATCCAAACACAACTGAATACACATTCTTCTCAAGTTCACATGGAACTTTCCCCAGAATAAACCACATACTGAGTCACAAATCAGATCTTAACCTATACCAAAAGATTGGGATTGTCTCCTGTATATTTTCAGACCATAATGCTTTGAAACTAGAACTCGATCAAAAGAAGAAATTTGGAAGAAATTCAAACATGTGGACATTTAAGAGCATCCTGCTAGATGATGAAAGGGTCAACCAGGAAATTAAGAATTTAAAAGATTCAATGGAAACTAATGAGAATGAAGATACAACCATTCAAAATCTTTGGGATACAGCAAAAGTAGTACTGAGTGGGAAAGACATCACAATACAAGCATCCCTAAAAAAACTGGAAAAAGCTCAAATATACAAGCTAACCTTGAACCTAAAGGAACTGTAGAAAGAACAGCAAATAAAACACCCCAAGAAGAGAGTTAATAAAGTTTTGAGCAGAACTCAATGAAATAGAGACCAGAATAACTGTAGAACAAATCAACAAAACCAGGAGTTGGTTCTTTGAAAGAATTAATAAGATAGATAAAACATTAGACAGCCTTATTAAAAGAGAAAAGACTAATTAATAAAATCACGAATGAAAAAAGTGAGATCACAACAAATACCAAGGAAATACAAACGATTTTAAAAGCATATTAGGAGCAGGTATATGCCAATAAATTAGGCAATGTAGAAGATATGGATGCGTTTCTAGAGAACCACAAACTAACAAAACTGGAACAGGAAGAAATAGAAAACCTGAACAGGCTAATAACCAGGGTAGAAATTGAAGCAGTCATCAAAAAACCTTCCAAGACAAAAAAGTCCAGGGCCAGATGGCTTCCCAGGGGAATTCTATCAAACATTTAAAGAAGAAACAATACCTATTTCTACTAAAGTTATTCTGAAAGATAGAAAGGGATGGAATACTTCCAAACTTGTTTTATGAGGCCATCATCACCTTAATTCCAAAACCAGACAAGAACTCACGAAAAAGGAGAATTATAGACCAATATCCCTGATGAACCCAGTTGCAAAAATTCTCAACAAGATACTAGCCAATAGGATACAGTAAGAAGATTATTCACCATGACCAAGTGGGATTTATCCCCAGGATGCAAGACTGGTTCAACATTCATAAAGCAAACAACATGATAGATCATATCAACAAGAGACAAAACAAGAATCATAAGATCCTCTCAATACATGCAGAGAAAGCATTTGACAAAATACAGCATCCATTCCTGATCAAAACTCTTCAGAGTGTAGGGATAGAGGGAACATCCCTAAGCATCTTAAAAGCCATCTATGAAAAGCCAACAGCAAATATCATTCTCAATGCAGAAACACTGAGAGCCTTTGTCGTAAGATCAGGAACAGGACAGGGATGTCCACTCTCACCACTGCAATCCAACATAGTACTAGAAGTCCTAGCCTCAGCAATCAGACAACACAAAGGAATAAAAGGCATTCAAATTGGCAAAGAAGAAGTCAAACTCTCCCTCTTTGCAGATGACATGATACTGTACTTAGAAAACCCAAAAGACACCACCCCAAGATTGCTAGAACTCATACAGCAATTCAGCAATGTGGCAGGATACAAAATCAATGCCCAGAAATCAGTGGCATTTCTATACACTAACAATGAGACTGAAGAAAGAGAAATTAAGGAGTCAATCCCATTTAAAATTGTACCCAGAAGCATAAGATACCTAGGAATTAACCTAACCAAAGAGGTAAAGGATCTATACCCTAAAAACTACAGAACACTTATGAAAGAAATTGAGGAAGACACAAAGAGATGGAAAAATATTCCATGTTCATGGACTGTAAGAATTAATATTGTGAAAATGTCAAAGCTAGCCAGGGCAATTTAAACACTTAATGCATTTCTATTAAAATACCATGGACTTTCTTCAGAGAGTTGGAACAAATAAACTTAAGATTTGTGTGGAGTCAGAAAAGACCCTGAATAGCCAGGGGAATATTGAAAAAAAAAAAAAACAGAAGCAGGGGCATCACAATGCCAGATTTCAGGTTGTACTACAAAAATGTGATCATCAAGACAGTGTGGTACTGGCACAAAAACAGACACATAGATCAATGGAACAGAATAAAGATTCCAGAAATGGGCCAACTGTATGGTCAACTAATATTCAACAAAGCAGGAAAGACTACCCACTGGAAAAAGGACAGTCTCTTCAATATATGGTGCTGGGATAATTGGACAGCCATGTGCAGAAGAATGAAACTAGACCATTCTATTACACCATACACAAAGGATAAACTCAAAATGGATGAAAGATCTAATTGTGACACAAGAATCTATCAAAATCCTAGAGGAGAACACAGGCAACACCCTATTGAACTTGGCCACAGCAACTTCTTGCAAGATACATCTTTGAAGGTAAGGGAAACCAAAAGCAAAAATGAATTATTGGGACTTAATCAGATAAAAAGCTTCTGCACAGCGAAAACAATGGTCAACAAAACTAAAAGACAACCTACAGAATGGGAGAATTATTTGCAAATGACCTATCAGATAAAGGTCTAGTATCCAAGATCTATAAAGAACTTATTAAAGTCAACAGCAAAGAAGCAAACAATCCAATCATGAAATGGGCAAAAGACATGAACAGAAATTTCAGAGGAAGACATAGACATGGCCAACATGCACATGAGAAAATGCTCTGCATCACTTGCCATCAGGGAAACACAAATCAAAACCATAATGAGATACCACCTCACACCAGTGAGAATGGGGAAAATTAATAAGACAGGAAACAAGTGCTGGAGAGGATGTGGAGAAAGGGGAACCCTCTTGCACTGTTGGTGGGAATGTGAACTGGTCCAGCCACTCTGGATAACTGTGTGGAGGTTCCTCAAAGGGTTAAAAATAGACCTGCCCTCTGACTGACCTAGCAAATGCACTGCTGGGGATTTACCCCAAAGATATAGATGCAGTGAAACGGCAGGACACCTGCACTGCAATGTTTATAGCAGCAATGTCCACAGTAGCCAAACTGTGGAAGGAGCCTCGGTGTCCATCGAAAGATGAATGGATAAAGAAGATGTGGTCTATGTATACAATGGAATATTACTCAGCCATTGGTCACGACAAACACCCACCATTTGCTTCAACGTGGATGGAACTGAAGGGTATTATGCTGAGTGAAATAAATCAATCGGAGAAGAACATTATATGGTCTCATTCATTTGGGGAATATAAAAATAGTGAAAGGAAATAAAGGGAAAGGATAGAAAATGAGTGGGAAATATCAGTGAGGGAGACAGAACATGAGAGACTCCTAACTGTATCAAATGAACAAGGGGTGGTGGAAAAGGAGGTGGGCAGGGGGTTGGGGTGACTGGGTGATGGGCACTGAGGGGGCACTTGACAGGATGATCACTGAGTGTTATGCTGTATGTTGGCATATCGAACTCCAATAAAAAATATATACAAAAAAGGATAAAATAAATAAATAAATTTTGAAAATCATAATAAATCGACATATCACAGAAATAATATACTATAGACAAAGTATAAATATTTACAATAATTGTGTTCCTAATAATCCTTTTTTTAATCTGTATACCTCTAAAAAGTATAGCAAATATTGACATGTTATAGACCCCTCACAATTGAGGAAAGCATCATTTATTGAATAACTTTTCCAATAACAATTTACTAGGAGCAAAGCACAAATGGATGCTGTGAGAAAAGTGGTAACTGGATGATGGCTTTGCTTGGAATGTGCCCCTATATACAGGCATCCGTTGTTGAGATTCTTAAATAGCTACAGATCTCATAAAAAACAAACAAACAAACATGCATTTAGAATGAATACACACACACAATTGTTGATCTAAATTGGATATACCTTAATGTAATAGCCCAAACTAAGTATGTAAACCAGGTTATAAAAAACACATTGTCCATTTCTACTTAAGAAATAGAATACATTTTTAGGATGCAGGGATGATAAAATTGCTTGTGAATGTGCTACTTATACCTGAGTCTAGAAGAAAGGCAAAAACACAAAAGGTGAGTGATATAGCCTAGTTTTGAATTTTATGGCTTGTGATTTGATTATGAAACTAGCAGTGCCCCCAGCATTGGATTATATAAAGTCACTTTCAAATGATGCATAATCTGGAGTCCCTTTGAAGTATGAGTTTGGAATTTAATCAACAGTTCTGTCACACACATATGTCCTGATACCTGGTAGCAAGGTGAATGTGTAGAAACAGGTCCTGACTATACTTTTTACATGCTTTTGATTCATTTTATTCTGAAGCAAAGGAGTGAAATTGCTATAAAATTAAGAAATGAACTGGTGATACAACTAAGTTGATTTTAATTCATACATACCTATAGTTCTTTTTAAGTCTGAGAAGATAATTTAAGACATGAAAATACATAAAAACAATAGAATATCTCAGAAACTGAAATTAGACAAACTTGTATTTTAAAAATATTCCATCTATTGGGTATTTTTAGTGTACCGATTTCAAATTGGCTTCAGAATTTTCTCAAGCTTCATAAATGTAATTCTTTTTAGATAGACAGACATACACATACATACAGAGAAGCCTTAGTGAGTTTCATTTAATAGTGATGGCTTCTAGTCTTTCCCTACCTTAAGAATTATAAGCTGAACACAACTAAAATATACCTAATTCCTTATGGCACAGCAGCTTATAGCTGTATTTTTAGCTTAGCCTCCAAGCATTACTTTTTAATATGGAATCCTATAAGACTTACAACAGTTTTTCCCAAACTGTGAATTGACCCATTTATGGGTTATGATGGAGTAGTGGGTCATAAGATCAAGTAGAGGGCTAGGCAACAGTATTTTAAAATTAAGATAGAACAGCAAAAATCAGAGTGCCTATCATATATAAATATAGGCATGGTCCCATGAATATTTTGTTCCCTTTAAGTGTATAGATATACAAAGTTGTTTAAACCATCTTTATACTACTCATAATAATTTAAAATTTTGATAGCAATGTGTGAGAATTATGCACCTATTTCAAGGGCTTCATGTGCCCTAAAAATAATCTTCAAAATTCTCCAGTTATATACATTTCCTGAGGAAAGTGCTTTGATCTGATGATTATGAAAATATTTTTTAAAAACCTCAAATGACAGGTGGGAATGGGGAAGATAGTGATAGAGTAGGAGGACCTTAGGCTTGCCTTGTCCCATGAATACAATTAGGTAACTACCAAATCTTCCTAAATACCCCCAGAAATCTATCTAGAGACTGGCAGAAGAAACACTACAACTAAAAGTAGAGAAAAGGTCACATCAAAGGAGGTAGGACTTGCAAAGATGCAGTTTGGGAGAGAAACAGGCCATGGTTACTGTGGTGGAGAGGGAGCTGTGGTCACAGAAAAGAGAAACAGACTAATACTTAGGAGAACTTACAGGGGAAAAAGAATCCCCACAGCAATTGGTCCAGAAAGCAAGATTGGCTGAGTTCTTGCAAGCAGTGAGGAGGCTTAAAGCATGAAGTCCTAAAGGCCAATGGGCTTGATTCAGATAAAGCCCAGTGGGCATTGAGCTGTACGTGGAGAGAAGGCAGGGCCAACAGCCCATGCACATACAGCATAGAAAGAGTAATCTGAAACATACCTAAGGCAGAGAGTGAGGAAGTTATTTCCTTATCTCAAATCATGTCCCAGAGAGGCAGCATTCAGGAGAGACTCCTCAGAGAACAAAGGAACTCACAGGCACCATTTTCTTCCCCCACCCTTCAGCATAAGCACAGGGCTACTGGTAGAAACCAATGCTGCCATGTCACTCAATACTTAACTTGCTTATACAAGCCTCACCCCTGTATACTCTGGTGGAACTGCTGTTCCCAGTCATACTTCCCCCAGTTCGAACACCATGGGCACCCCTCCCCTCAACAGAAAACCACTCAAACACATGCCAGCCCTGAGTCTACCAACATGAGAGTTTTGTGAAGTCTCATTTCTGGTGGCAGTAGCTATAAATCTCATTTGGTAAGCAGACCAGAGCACACTTAGTCAAAATTTGCCACATCCAGGCAAGGGAACAAACATTGCCCACAGCAAGCAAAGAGAGCCTCTGATAACAACTGGCCTCAAGGATAAAATGGTGAGGACACAATAGCAGAGCACATGCAGCACATATAAGAGGCCCTCCCTGAAGTGCTGGGCCCTAGGGAACAGCAAATACTGCACAGCAAGGCATCACAGGACCTCTTCTCCATAAGGCCATTACCCTCAGAATAGGAGATATAGCTGACTTTCCTAACATAGAGAAATAGGCACAGAGATAGACAAATGAGAAGATACTTATCCAAATGAAAGAACAGGAGAAAGTCACAGAGGGAGATCTATGTGAAGCAGATGTAAGTAACACGTCTGATGGAGTATTTAATGAAGTGATCATAAGGATACTCACTGCATTCAAAAATAAAAAAAAAAAAGAGTAGGAAAACATCAATGAGACCCATAACACAGAGATACAAGAGAACCAGTCAGAGACAGAGAGTACAATGAGGTTTGATGCAATTAACAGCAGGCCAGAGAAATAGAGAAATGATTTAATGACCTAAAAGCCAGAATAATCAAAAGTAACCAAGATGAACATGAGAGGAAAAAAGAATTATGGAAAATGAAAATAGACTTAGGTAACTCAGTGACTCCATCAAACAAAATAACATTCACCTTATAGGAGTCCCAGAAAATGAAGAGAGAAAAGGAAGCAAAAAATTTACTTCAAGAGATAATAGCTGAAAACTTCCCTAATCTGGGGAAGAAAACATTTATCTGAATCCAGGAAGCACAGAGAACCTCCAACAAAATCAACAAAAGCAGATCCACACCAAGACATATTAGAATTAAAATGACAAAATATAGTGATAAAGAAAACATTTTAAAAGCAGCAAGACAAAAAAAAAAAGGCAGCAAGACAAAAGAAGACCATTATATATATAAGAGAAATTCCATAAGTTTATCAATGGATTTTTCAGCAGAAATTTTCTAGGCCAGAAAGAAGTGGCATGATATAGTCAAACTGTTGAATGGGAAAAACCTGCAGCAAAGAATACTCTATCCAGCAAGGCTATCATTTAGAATGGAAAGATATATAACGAGTTTCCAAGACATGGAATAACTAAAGGAGTGTATGACCTTTAAACTAGTCCTGCAAGAAATATCAAAGGAGACTCTGAGTGGAAAGGAGAGACCAAAAGTAACACTATGAAGGTAGGAAAGACAAAAGGAGTAAATATGAATATTTTTGTAAAATATCAGTTGAGAAACTCATAAAATAAGTGTTTGCAAAATAGGACACCATATGCCTAAAATGTGGAGAGGAGAGGAGAAAAGAATGGGGTTCAAACTTAAATGACTATCAATTTAATAGAGACTGCTTTATGCAGAACAGGTTATAATCAATCCTCATGGCACTCACAAATCAACAACTACAAATATATGTGCAAAGAATGAAGAGAAAGAAATCCAAATACATCACTAAAGAACCCAGCAAACCATAAAAGAGAGAAAGATAAGAACGGATCAGAGAATATCTCCAGAAAAATCCACAGGTAATAAAATGGCAGTAAATATATATCTATCAATAATTCCTTTGAATGTAAATGGACTACACAGTCCAATCAAAAGACACAAGGTGAAAGAGTAGATAAAACAAAAAGCAAAAAACAAGGCCCATCTATATGCTTCCTACAAGAGACTCATTTTAGACCTAAAGTCACCAGCTGAATGAAAGTGAGGGGATGGAGAAACATTTATCATGCAAATGAATGTCAAAAGAAAGAGTAGCAATGCTTATATTAGACAAAATATAATTTAAACAAAGACTGTAACAAGAGGAGGACACTATATAACCATTAAGAGAACAATCATACAAGAAGATACAACAACTGTAAATATTTATGCACCCAACATAGAAGCACCCAGATACATAAAACAGTTCATAACAAAGCTAAAGGGACTAATATGTAGTAATACAATAATAGTAGGGGATATTAATACCCCATTTTCAGCAATGGACAGACCATCTAAACAGAATATTAACAAGGAAACAATGGTTCTGAATGACACACTGGACAAGATGGATTTAACAGGTATATTTAGAACACTCCATCCTAAAAGAGAATACACATTCTCTAGAATAAATCATATCTCAGGCTACAAAACAACAACAACAACAACCACCTGAAAAGACCACAAATACATGGAGGCTAAGTGAAATGCTACTGAACAATGAATGGGTCAACCAGGAAATAAAGGAAGACATTTAAAAATTTATGGAAGCAAATGAAAATAAAATGGTTCAAAAACTTTTAATGCAGCAAAAATGGTCCTAAGAGGACAGTTTGTAGTAATACAGGCCTACCTGAGGAAGCAAGAAAAATCTTAAACAACCTAACCTTACACCTAAAGGAAATAGAAAGAGAACAACCAACACAACCTAAAACCAGAAGGAAGGAAATTATCATTAGAACAGAAATAAATGATACAAAAACTAAAATACCAAAAGAACAGATCAATGAAACCAAGAGCTTTTATTTGAAAAAATAAAATTGATAAACCTCTAGCTAGACTTAATCAAGGGAAAAAGAGAAAGGACTCAAATAAATAGAATCAAAAATGAAAGAGAAGAAATAACAAACACCATAGAAATATGAACAATTGTAAGAGAGTATAATGAAAAACTATATGTCAGCAAATTGGAACACCTGAAAAAAATGGATAAATTCCTAGAAACATAAATTATGGACACTAAGACAGGAATAGAACATTTGAACAGATCAATTACCAGCAAAGAAATTGACTCAGTAATCAAAACACTGAAAAAACAAAAGTCCAGGACCAGATGGCTTCACAGCTGAATTTTGCCAAACATTTAAAAAAGAGTTAATACATATTCTTCTCAAACTATTCCTAAAAATAGAAAAGGAAGTAAAACTTCTAAACTCCTTCTTTGAGGCCAGCATTAATTACCCTGATACCAAAATCAGATAAAGACTCCAGTGAAAAAGAGAACTACAGGCTAATATCCCTGATAAACATAGATGCAAAAATCCTTAACAAAATACCAGTAAATTGAATCCAACAATACATTAAAAAAATCAACAACACAATCAAGTGGAATTTATTCCTAGTTTGCAAGGTTGGTTCAATATTGGCAAATCATTTAACATGATACATCACATCAATAAGATAAAGGATAAGAACCATATGGTCATTTTAATAGATATAGAAAAAGCAGATAACAAAGTACAACATCCATTCATAGTAAAAACCATCAATAAAGTCAATTTAGAGGAAATATACTGCAACAAAATAAAGGCCATATACGTAAAACACAGAGCTAATATAATCTTTAATGGAGAAAAACTAAGAGCTTTTCTCCTATGGTCAGAGGCAAGACATAATGTCTACATGGTACTGGAAATCATAGTCACAGCAACTAGTCAGCAAAATAGAAATGAAAGGTATCCATCAGTAGGGAAGAAATAAAACTTTTACTATTTGCAGATGACATGATACTATATATAGAAAACCTGAAAGCCCACCAGAAAACTACTAAAACTGATAAATGAATTCAGTAAAGTTGCAGGATATAAAATTAATGTATAGACATCTATTGCATTTCTATGTAACAATGATGAAGCAGCAGAAAGAGAAATTAAGATAATATCCCACTTAAAATTGTACCAAAATATGTAAGGCACCTAGGAAAAAACCTAACCAACAAGGTGAAAGGCCTACATTCTGAAAAATATAAAACACTAATAAAAGAAATTAAAGGCAACTCAAAGAGATGGAAAGATATTCTATGTTTATAGATTGGAAGAAAAATTTTGTTAAAACCTCTGTACTACCCAAAGCATTCTATGTATTTAATGCAATCCTTATCAAGATACCAACAGCATTTTATACATAACTAGAACAATCATAGAACTTATATGGAACTACAAAAAGACCCCAAATAGCCAAAGTTACCTTGAAAAAGCAAAGTAAAGCTGGAGGCATCACAATTCCAGACTTCAGGTTACATTATAAAGCTGTAGTAATCAAAACAGTATGGTACTGGCACAAAAATAGACACGTAGATCAATAGGAAAGAATAACAAACTCAGAAATAAACCCACAATTATATGCTCAATTAATCTTTGACAAAACAGAAAAAAATATCCAATGGAAAAAAAATAGTCTCTTCAAAAAAATTGCCAAAAAATATTGGCAAAACTGGTCAGGAGCATGAAAAAGGTTGAAACTGGACCACTTTCTTATACCACACACAAAAATAAATTTAAAACGAATGAGAGACCTAGATGTGAACTAAAAAACCTTTTATTTCTAGAAGAGAACATAGACAGTAATCTTTTTCACGTTGGCTGTCACTACTTCTTACTATATATGTCTCCTGAGGCAAGGAAACAAAATAAAAAATAAACTATTGAAACTTTATAAAAATAAAAAGCTTCTGCATACTGAAGGAAACAATCAACAAAACTAAAAGGTAATCTATGGAATGGGAGAAGATATATGCAAACCACAGAACGATAAAGGGTTAGTATCCAATATATATAAAGAATTTATAAAACTCAACACTCAAAAAATAAGTAATCCAATTAAAAATGGGCAGAAGACATGAATTGAGTTTTCTCCATAAAGACCTACAGATGGCTAACAGACACATGAAAAAAACATGTTTATCATCACTGGCCATCAGGGAAATACAGGTCAAAACAACAATGAAATACCATCTCACATCCTTCAGAGTCACTGAAATTAACAATACAAGAAATAATAGGTGTTGCTGAGGATGTGGAGAAAGGAAAACCCTCTTGCACTGTTGGTGGGAATGCAAACTAGTGCAGTCATTGTGGAAAACAGTATGAAGTTTCCTCAGAAAGCTAAAAATAAAATTACCCTATGATCCAGCAATTGCACTACTGGGTATTTACTCAAAAAATACAAGAACACTAATTCAAAGGGATACATGCATCACTGTGTTTACTGCAGCATTATGTACAATAGTCAAGATATGGAAGCAACCCAAATGTCCATTGATTGATGAATGGATAAAGATGATGTGGTATGTGTACACACGCACACACACACACACACACACTTATACACACAGTGGAATATTATTCAGCCATAAAAACAATGAAATCTTGCCATTTGCAATAACATGGATGGAGCTAGAGAGTCTAATGCTAAGTGAAATAAGTAAGAGAAAAACAAATACCATATGATTTCACTCATATGTGGAATTTAAGAAAAAAAACAAATGGGCAAAGGGAAGAAAAAGAGAGAAGCAAATCGAGAAAACTCTTAACTATAGAGAACTGATGGTTTCTAGACTGAGGTAGGTGTGGAGATAGGGGAAATTGGTAATGGGAATTAAGGAATACATTTGTTGTGATGAACCCTGGGTGATGCATGGAAGTGTTGAATCACTATATTGTATACCTGAAACTAATATTATACTGTATGTTAGCTAACTATAATTGAAATCTTTTTAAAAAAGTTCAGACGACATTTATTCTCACTCTAAAGCAAATTTAATTACTATATTTGTAAATTAGGAATATATATACTTTAAAATCTGAAAATAACAAATATAATTTATGTTTATATGCCTCTCTATTTTGCAGAGATGTAACATAGATAATGTCCCCAATTCAAATTTAGGTTCTAAATTTTTAGGTTCTAATTTTTTTGTGTGTGTACATACAAAGTTTATGTTCACAAAAATAAAAGTACCTATAAAGATGCAAATAAAGCATATTATATATTTCAGCTTACCTAAAATCCTTTATATCTTCTGGAAACAACTATTTTGTATGTTAAATTTTTATTTATATTTCTAGGCTTAATAAATATGTACGTACTAAGTACATAATGAGGATGGTGGCCAACAGAAGGGAAAGAGAGGTGAAAGATTATTAAGGATTTAATAATGACCTAGCAAAAATTGATGCATTATGAACAATAATTCTATGCCACCTGCAGAGATCTTATATCACAATGTTTTTCAGCATATAGAGAGTATTAGGATGTTATTTAAATTTTCCAAGTAAGGGAAGTGAGGATCAATGTAGTTAAGATTTTTTGCCTTTGGTCACAAAATCAGTAAATGTTGGATCTTGCATTTTAATACAGCTCTGACTCCAAATCTACCCATGTCATTGTGCACAGGATAATAAAAGAGGAAGAATTCTCAGCTCTAATTCTCATTTGCAGGTAACTTTAGGATGTGAAGTACTGGCTTCCTCTTACCTAACACCATCCTACTCAGTAGACTAAATTAGATGTTGGGTTATTGTAGAAAATAGCCTTGTGTATGGGGAAACTGCCTTCTTTAGTCCACCCAATTTATTTTAGTACATCAAATCTCAAATGAGACAGGATGATTAGGCAGCATTTGTTAACAAGAGAGAATGGCACTCCAAAAGGCATACATAAACAAGCAAATGCTCAGTTTTAACACAAATTTTGGGTAATAGCAATATGAGTGACTTGGGCAGACATCATCACTAGAGTAATATTTAACACATATATTATAAGAACATATAGGCAAAGATTAGATGTAGGTTAAGAAATCAAACCCTGGAGGAATAGTAGATGGTGTGATGCCCTTCCCATATCCCCATTCAAGCCTGAAAGGCTTATTTCTCCTGCTGCTATGAATGCTGCTGTCTGATGTCTGATGGCTCTCAAATGTCAGCTCCCTCTGGAAGTTGCCCTGCTTGGAGAGACTGCCTCACTCTTCTGTGGGCAGCCTGCATTGAAGGGTTCATAGATTCCACAGCATAAAGACTTAGTCCTCTCGCTGTACACAGAATAATTTAAAGGGTACACCTAGCTTTAGAAACTCCTTCTCTAATATATAGCCACCTGAGTTTTTTGGCAAGACTATCTTGCAGCCTAATCTTCTTCTCCACCAAACACTACTGCTCCTTTCCCTCTCTTTCTATAGTGAAGATCTCCAAAATACTCCCTAACAAACTTCCTACAATGTACATTCTACTCTTCAGTCTGTTTCTTGGAGAACCTAGGCTTTGAAAAGGTCTACAATAATCTGAGTCCATATCCATTGTCAGCTGCCAAGAAACCCATAGAGATTAAGGGAGCAAAGCTAATTGACCAAATGATTAGCTAGATGGTCACACTTATTCAAAGATGAAAAAGATGGAGGTGTGGGGCAGCAAGCACTGCAAGAGAAAAAGAAGCTCTTGATAGTGATCAAGTCCATTCAGATGAGGCCCCCCTAATCAAGCCATTCAGATGAATGGGTCACAAAGATGTCCACATTCTAATCCTCATCCCCAGAACCTATGTGTACATTACCTTGCAAGACAAAATGAACTTTGCAGATATGATTAAAGTTAAGGATCTTGAGATGAAAAGATTCTCGATATCCAGGGCTTAATCTCAGGACAGATATCATTAAAAGAAGACTATATTTTCCATTTGCAGTCAGGAAAAAAAAATGTGATGTGAGAATGGTCAGAGAGATGCCATATCATTAGATTCAGAAGAAGGAAAGGGGCTAATAGCCAAGAAAGGTGGTTAACCATCAAAAGCTAGGACAGGCAAGGAATCCGATTCTGCCCTAGAGTCCACAAAGAATGTAGCTGTGCTGGTAAATTAATTTAAGCCCAATAAGGCCTGTGCTACAATTCTAACCTACAGATCTGTAACACCATAAATTTGTAATGATTAAATCACTATTTTGGGGGTAATTCAATATACCAGCAATATTAAACTAATATGTATTCAGTACCAGAAGTGAAATGCTGCTGAAACCAATATGTGAAAATGTAAAATGTAAAAATGTGAAAATCGCTTTGTAGTCGGGCTATGGGAAGAGACTAGAAAAATTTTGAGGAGCCTAATAGAAAAAGGCTAGACTTCCTTGAACAAATTGTTAGTAAAAATACAGATGTAAGCTACTCTTAGTGAGGACTCAGAAAAAAGTGAAGAACAGGTCTGAGAAAACATAAATCACCTTACAGAATCCAAAATCTTTATGAACAGACCATTAGTAAAAATATGGAAATAAAAGCAACAGCTGGTAAAGGCAGAGAAGAAAATGAGGAACACGCTATTGGAAACCAGAAGGAAGAAAATTTTTGCTGTAGAAAGGCAGAATGCTTAGCAGAATTGGGTCCTTCAGATATGTGGAGAACAGAATTGGTAAGTGATTAAACTGGGGAAATTTCTAAACAGATGAAGCCTGGTTTCTTGCTGCTGAAAGTCAAATGGTAGAAGGAAAAGATAAACTGAGCAAGAATTATTAAACAGACAGAAAAATAAAAATGTAAAGAATCTTGAATGATTCTGGAAGTTCTCAAGTCAGACTGAAAAAGAAAAATCACCAAAATTAAAAGATTCACCACTAGTAAATCAATCACGATTCAGAGGAAAAAGCCATCCATGGTATTACCACTTTTTGCTAATACCTCGGAGAAGCAAAATGTCATAATATTCATTCATACCAGTGGCTCTTTGAGGAGCTCAAAATATTGTCTCACTTATAACTTCAGTCTAACTGGAGAACATCTAAGAAGTTCTAGCATTATCCTTAGGCCATCTCCACAGGCCAAACACAGAAATGGGATTATTTAGAAAAGATCTGTGGAAAATCTTGGCTAATGGAGTGAATACCATGACATGTACAAGAGACCCTCAAGAGTCCAGAATTTTAACCAGTAGAAACATTGTTGGCTGGGAATTTAAAGGAATATAGAGACTACAAAACTAAAGTTGATGGAAACACAAATTTCTATACAAAGGAAGTAGGCTAAGACTACCCAGATACAAAAAATATACTACTATTCATGAGAAATGAATGATGCCTCAGAAGTCAGAACTGAGAGCCTGAGTAGCTGAGGCACCTAAGATTAATCTCAAGATTTGAAATCTAATGGAGTTTTTTCATGTGGATTTTTTAATTTCTTGGAGCCAATGACACTTTTTCCATTTTTTACTTTCTTGAACCAGAATTTCTGTATCTGTTATATTATGCCTGCCTCCCAATATTTCAGGAATGGATTATTTACCTCTTTAGTTCCATAAATCCATAGATAGGATGCCCTGGAAGAGATTATTTCTGGAACATCACCCATATCTAATTTTGATGATTGGCCTGATGAGTTTTGGACTTTTGAGTTAATGAGACTTAGGTAAGGTTTTGAATTTTAATTGATGTTATAATGGGTTGACACTTTTTTAGAATGCTGTGATCAGGTACATATAATGTGTATGTGGAAGAATGTGAATCTTTGCATTGTTGAAGGTAAATTGTCATAGGCAGCATAATGGACCCCTAAATATATCCATATCTTAGTCACTGGAACCTGTAACATGTTACCTTACATGGCAAAAGGGCCCTTGCAGCTATGATTAAGGTTAATTCCTTGAGATGTGAGATTATATTAGATTAACCTAGAAGGGTCCCATCTAATCATATGAGCCTTTAAAAGACCCTTTCTGGGGATCCCTGGGTGGCACAGCGGTTTGGCGCCTGCCTTAGGCCCAGGGCGCGATCCTGGAGACCCGGGATTGAATCCCATGTCGGGCTCCCGGTGCATGGAGCCTGCTTCTCCCTCTGCCTGTGTCTCTGCCTCTCTCTCTCTCTCACTGTGTGCCTATCATAAATAAATAAATAAATAAATAAATAAAAAGAAAAAGAAAAGACCCTTTCTGGGCAGCCCTGGGTGCTCAGCGGTTTAGCACCGCCTTCAGCCTGGGGTGTGACCCTGGAGATCCGGAATCGAGTCCCATGTCAGGCTCCCTGCACAGAGCTTGCTTCTCCTTCTGCCTGTGTCTCTGCCTCTCTCTGTGTGTCTCTCTCTATGTTTCTCATAAATAAATAAAATCTTTAAAAAATAAAATAATAATAAAATAAAGTAAAATAAAATAATACATACATACATACACACATAAAAGACCCTTTCTTGGCTGGGGTCAGAGTCAGAAGGAGCTGTGACCTCAGAAGAATAGTCAGAGAGATACAACACAGGCTTTGAAGACCGAAGAAGGGGGCTCCCACCAATTAATGTATGTGGCCACTGTCAGCTGGAAAAATAGAAAATGGAGTCTCCCTAGAGCCTCCAGGAAGTAATACAACCTTGCTGACACCCTGATTTTAGCACTTAGCCCAGTGAGATCTGTGTTGGACTTCTCACCTACAGAACTATAAAATAATTAATTCGTGTTGTTCTAAACCATGAACTTTGTGTAACTTTTATTGCAGCAAATAGAAACCCAACAAGCTTCTTTAAATGGTTGCCCGCTATAGTATTTGAGACACCAGTGAAAGGAATTAAAAGCCTAAGTATGACAGTTGAAAATATGATAATGAATAAGAGATAGGCGTCAATATGGTCTCTCCCTTGAGACACCTTCTCTATAATATTTGCAACAGAAAAAAGGCCTATTTATGAAAATGTGAATTACTGTTTATGTGTAGGTAATGTTAAATTCAGAGCCTTATATGTATGTTACAAATGTTCCATCTCCTTTCTGATCTAAAATTATGCCTAAAAAAAATAAAATAAATAAATAAAATTATGCCTAGAAATGTGGGGTACTTCTTTGCACAGACAGAATATGTTTTCTAAACATATTCACTTTCATTATTTTATATTTTTCTTTGCATATGGAACATGAATTGGTTTATCTTGTCCTTTTCATATTACTTCACTGACTGTAATTATGAAGCTTTTCTTTTTGAATATTTTTCTTCTCACTAAATTCAAAAGAAATTGATTCTTTTATCACCTCTGATGTGCCTGAAAACACTTCCTATTGTGAAAATGCTGACAGACCAGTTCTCCAGAAAGAAAAATGTCACATTTTCTTCTTCTTGGGAGAATGCTTGTAGAGGGTAGGGTTTCACTTTGTGAAATTAATTGTTCTGATGTAACAGAACAGAATTGTTCTGAATAGACAAGATTAAGAACTTTCAAACAGTATAAAATGTATACCTAACCCAGGTTGCTGGAGATGTTTGGAAATGCTTGGTGCATACACTGAGTTTGTAAGACAATTCGAATGCATCATATAAACAGAAATGTAGGATAAGCAGTGTGTTTATATACATAGAAAAGTGAACATGCTACTTGAAGGAAATTTTCCAGTCCTTATAAAGTGAAGTGAAATTTCATTTAATTCCTCCCATGATTCACTGATGTCTCAGTGGCTGCAGTCAAGTACAATCTGTTTCTGTGATATTTCATGTTGATTATTTTCCTTTTCTTTCCCAGTCTTTTGTCATAAGATATTTAGTATTTTTTCAAATAGAAGTAGGGATTCATTTCCCTGAACATACACATGTACACACATAATTTTGATGCTAGATTCCCTAGATATAGAATTTTTAGATAAAATTAACATTTTCAGAATTTTAAAGAAAATTTAACATTACCTTTTATCTTCATGTGTTGGTAACTGGAAGTCATGCCAATGACATATTCATTTCAGGTAGCCAATTTCATCTTCCTGTAAGTAATATTGTCAATAATCAAGATCATATATCTGAAATATATAGGAGCATATTATTTTTTACTTCTGTTTATAACAGTGGATTTGCTCATTTTGCAAGTATAAAATTATACTTTTGCAAGTATAAAATTAGATTAGGAAAATACTGCTCTATCATATTGTTGCTAACTGTTTCTTAGGTGGACTAATGCTCCCTATCTCAAAACGTTTTCATATTTTTCACTGTTCTTTCCTCGTCTTAGATTCTAGGATATTTTTCACCAAAAGAACTTAGTGATTACTAATTAAATGTAGAGCTGCATTCACTTTATTAATTAGCCATTCTCTTAAAGTTATTTTGTAATTTTATTAATTCCTGATAAATCTTTTTGTACTTGTTTCATAGAGATAAGACTATTCATATGTTTTTAATAACATGGACTAGCTAATTTTTACGTTATACCCCTACATCAGATTTTCTGTTTGCACATCTTGTTCCTCTTTCAAATAGGTGTTTGTTTCCACTTTTTAAAACTGTCACATGATCAGGGTTTTTTTCTCACATTTTTGAATGGAGAATTAAGTGGGTCAAGTAGAAATACTTGGTATGTGTTTTCCTTGCAGGTATATAGGCCTGTTTTCCCAATTTCCTCCCTTTTAAATGAGCATTAACAGCACATTCTAGTAAAGTAGCTTTTAAGTTTGCAGTATGTGCCAAATAACAGATTTTTCTTTATTATTTTATGAGACCACTAATTTCCAAGATAAGAAGGTGATAGTATTTCAACAAATTTCTTTTATCGATGGAGTCTTTCCTTTTCTTTTTATTTGGGAAGTCCAGCTATGTTCTCTTTCTTCAGATTCTAAGTCCTACACAGGAGATCTTCTTCTAGGTAGAAATTAGGTTCACTTTAGAAAGAAAATGATCCTGAGATAGGCACAGCTTTTAAGAATAGGATATTTTTCATCTATAGTACCCAAGGCAGTTTACACATTTAATATGCAATCTCTATAAAAATACCAACAGCGTTTTTCACAGAGCTAGAAGAAACAATCCTTAAATCTGTATAGAAACACAAAAGATCCTGAAAGTCAAAGCCATCTTGAGAAAGAAAACCAAAGCTGGAGGCACCGTGATGGCAGACTTTAAGTTCTATTACAAACTATAGTCATCAAGACAGTATGATACTAGCACAAAAACAGACACATATATCAATGGAACAACATAGAAAACCCAGAAATGGACCTGCAACTATATGGGCAACTAATCTTTGACAAATCAGTAAAGAGTATCCAATGGAAAAGTCTCTTCAACAAATGGTGGTGGGAAAACTGGACAGCAGCATGCAGAAGACTGAAACTTGACTACTTTTTTACACCATACACAAAAATAAATTCTAAATGGATTAAAGAGCTAAATGTGAGACAAGAAACCATAAAAATTCTAGAGAAGAACATAGGAAGCAACCACTTTGACCTCAACCATAACAATTTCTTACTACACATTGCTAGGATCAAGAGAAACAAAAAGCTAAAATGAACTATTGGGATCTCATAAAGATAAAAAGCCTCTTGCATAGCAAAGGAAACAACCAACAAAACTAAAAAGCAGCCTATGGAATGAGAGAAGATATTTGTATATGACATATCTGATAAAGGGTTAGTACCCAAAATTTATGAAGAACTCATCAAACTGAAAACCCTACACCCAAATAATCCAGTTAAGAAATGGGCAGAAGATATGAATAGACATTTCTCCAAGGATGACATACAAATGGCTAATAGACACATGAAAAGATGCTCATCATCACTCATCATCAGGGAAATACAAATCAAAACCACAGTGAGATACCACCTCACATCTCTTAGAATGGCTACAGTTAACAATACAGGACTCAACAGGTGTTGGTGAGAATACAAAGAAAGGGGAACTCCCTTTTACTGTTGATGAGAATGAAACTGGTGCAACTACTCTGGAGAACAGTATAGAGGTTCCTCAAAAAAGCTAAAAACAGAACTACCACACCATTCAGAAAGTACCCTAACTAGGTGTTTACCCAAAGGATACAGAAGTAATACATGGTACTCTAGGAAGAGTACATGGTACTTTGATGTTTATAGCAGCATTATTTATTTATTATGAGCAGCTATACATCAGTAAATAAGTCAATCTAGAAGAAATGGATGCATTTCTAGAAAATCAGAAACTACCAAAACTGGAACAGGAAGAAATAGAAAACCTGAACAGGCCAATAACCAGGGAGGAAATTGAAGCAGTCATCAAAAACCTCCCAAGACACAAAAGTCCAGGGCCAGATGGCTTCCCAGGGGAATTCTATCAAATGTTTAAAGAAAAAACAATGCCTATTCTACTAAAGCTGTTCCAAAAGATAGAAAGGGATGGAATACTTCCAATTTCGTTCTATGAGGCCAGCATCACCTTAATTCCAAACCAGAAATGGACTTCACCAAAAAGGAGAATTATAGACCAATATCCCTGATGAACACAGATGCAAAAATTCTCAAGAAGATACTAGCCAATAGGATTCAACAGTACATTAAGATTATTCACCATGACCAAGGGGGATTTATCCCCAGGATGCAAGGCTGGTTCAACACTCATAAAGCAATCAATGTGATAGATCACATTAGCAAGAGAAAAAACAAGAACCATATGATCC
The DNA here is from genome assembly GCF_011100685.1 of Canis lupus familiaris. NCBI lineage: Eukaryota > Metazoa > Chordata > Mammalia > Carnivora > Canidae > Canis > Canis lupus. The sequence goes on from NC_049232.1 coordinate 47,744,769, forward strand.
TCTCAATACATGCAGAGAAAGCATTTGACAAAATACAGCATTCATTCCTGATCAAAACTCTTCAGGGTATAGGGATAGAGGGAACATTCCTCAGCATCCTAAAAGCCATCTATGAAAATCCCATAGCAAATATCACTCTCAATGGGAAAACACTGGGAGCCTTTCCCCTAAGATCAGGAATAAGACAGGGATGTCCACCCTCACCACAGCTATTCAACATAGTACTAGAAGTCCTAGCTTCAGCAATCAGACAACAAAAAGGAATAAAAGGCATTCAAATTGGCAAAGAAGAAGTCAAACATCCCTCTTTGCAGATGATATGATGCTGTACATAGAAAACCCAAAAGACTCCACCCCAGGATTGTTAGAACTCATACAGCAATTCAGCAATGTGGCAGGATACAAATTCAATGCCCAGACATCAGTGGCATTTCTATACACTAACAATGAGACTGTAGAAAGAGAAATTAGGGAGTGAATCCCATTTACAATTGCACCCAAAAGCATGAGATACCTAGGAATAAACCTAACCAAAGAGGTAAAGGATCTATACCCTAAAAACTATAGAACGCTTCTGAAAGAAATTGAGGAAGACACAAAGAGATGGAAAAATATTCCATGCTCATGGATTGGCAGAATTAATATTGTGAAAATGTCAATGTTACCCAGGGCAATTTACACATTTAATGCAATCCCTATCAAAATACTATGGACTTTCATCAGAGAGTTGGAACAAATCATCTTAAGATTTGTGTGGAATCAGAAAAGACCCCAAATAGCAAGGGGAATATTAAAAAGAAAACCATATCTGGGGGCATCACAATGCCAGATTTCAGGTTATACTACAAAAATGTGATCATCAAGACAGTGTGGTACTGGCACAAAAACAGACACATAGATCAATGAAGCAGAATAGAGAATCCAGAAATGGGCCCTCAACTCTATGGTCAACAAATATTGGACCAAGCAGGAAAGACTATCTACTGGAAAAAGGACAGTCTCTTCAATAAATGGTGCTGGGAAAATTGGACAGCCTCATGCAGAGGAATGAAACTAGACCACTCTCTTGCACCATACACAAAGGATAAACTCAAAATGGATGCAAGATCTCAATGTGAGACAAGAATCCATCAAAATCCTAGAGGAGAACACAGGCAACACCCTTTTGAACTTGGCCACAGCAACTTCTTGCAAGATACATAAATATATCTATGAAGGTAAGGGAAACAAAAGCAAAAATGAATTATTGGGACTTAATCAGATAAGTTTCTGCACAGGGAAAGCAATAGTCAACAAAACTAAAAGACAATCTACAGAATGGGAGAATAATTTGCAAATGACATATCAGATAAAGTGCTAATATCCAAGATCTATAAAGAACTTATTAAACTCAACAGCAAAGAAGCAAACAATCCAATCATGAAATGGGCAAAAGACATGAACAGAAATTTCAGAGAGGAAGACATAGACATGGCCAACAAGCACATGAGAAAATGCTCCGTATCACTTGCCATCAGGGAAACACAAATCAAAACCACAATGAGATACCACCTCACGCCAGTGAGAATGGGGAAAATTAAGACAGCAAACAACAAATTTTGGAGAGGATTTGGAGAAAGGGGAATGCTCTTGCACTGCTGGTAGGTACAACCACTCTGGAAAACTGTGTGGAAGTTCCTCAAAGAGTTAAAAATAGAGTTACTCTACGACCTAGTAATTGTACTGCTGGGGATTTACCCTGAAGGTACAGATGCAGTGAAACGCCGGGACACCAGCACCCCAATGTTTATAGCAGCAATGTCCCCAATAGCCAAACTGTGGAAGGAGCCTCAGTGTCCAGTGAAAGATGAATGGATAAAGATGATGTGGTCTATACATACAATGGACTATTACTCACGCATTAGACACGACAAATATCCACCGTTTGCTTCAACGTGGATAGAACTGGAGAGTATGATGCTGAGTGAAATAAGTCAATTGGAGAAGGACAAACATTATATGGTTTCATTCATTTGAGGAATATAGAAAATAGTGAAAGGGAATAAAGGGGAAAGGAGAGAAAATGAGTGGGAAATATCAGGATGGTGACAGAACATGAGAGACTCCTAACTCTGGGAAACAAACAAGGGGTGGTGAAAAGGGAGGTGGGTGGGGGGTTGGGATGACTGGATGATGGGCACTGGGGGGCACTTGACGGGGTGAGCACTGGGTGTTATGCTATATGTTGGCAAATTGAAATCCAATAAAAAATTATTAAAAAGAGAAGTAAAAGGCAATCTCTGGAATGAGATAAGATATATGTAAATGACATATCTGAATAAACACTAGTATCTGAAATCTGTATAAACCTATCAAACTCAACACCCAAGAAACATCCCAGCTAAGAAATTGGGCAGAAGACATGAATGGACATTTTTCCAAAGAAGGCATCCAGATAGCTAACAGACACATGAAAAGATGTCCAACATCACTCATCATCAGGGAAATTCAAATCAAAACTGTGATGAGATACCACCTCACACCTGTAGGAATGACTAAAATTAACAGAGGAAATAACAAACGTTGGTAAGGATGCAGAGCAAGGGGAACACTCTTATGTTGTTGGTGGGAATGTAAGCTGGTGCAGCTACTCTGGAAAACAGTAAGGGGTTTCCTCGAAAAGCTAAAAACAGAGCTACCCTACCACCTAGCAATTGCACTAGTAGGTATTGCAAAGGATACAAACATACTTATTTGAGGGGGCACATGCACCCTGGTGTTTATAGCAGCATTATCAGCAATAGCCAATTGAGAAAATAACCCAAATGCCCAATGACTGATAAGTGGATAAAGAAGATGTGAGTGTATACACACACACACACACACACACACATATATGGAATATCAGATGAAATCTTGCCATTTGCAACATGGATGGAACTATAGTGTATTATGTTGTGCCCAAGATTGCCAATCTGAGAAACCACCAAGGAGCCGACACCGATGCAAACACACGAGGGCTTATTTACAAGCTCGAGCTTGGGTCCAAGTATACCCAACACAGTGGAGCAGGGACTTAGACCCCGAGTTGGGTTTCAGCTTAGTTTTAAGGGCTGGTCTAGGGGACCTCCAGAAGGGGTGGAGGAATTCCTCAAGTTCTTTTTACATTTTGATATGGGGCCTTCAAGGGCATTGAGTTCTATTCTTATTCTAATATGGGGCTTCCTGCCCTTGGTTTGGGCTCTGTTCTTATTCTAATATGGGGCTTTCTAGGACATTAAGCTGTAAGCTGTTTTCTTCCTGTAACTGAAGTAATGTAAATCTCAGCTCTTATTCACAGGGGCCTGGGATGGCTGTACTTGTGCTAATGATGAACTTAAAGTGGAATGGCCTTAATTTTCTTGGCTTCCACATATTATACTAAGTGAAATAAGTCAGAATAAAGACAAATACCATCTGATTTCACTCCTATGTGGAATTTAAGAAACAAAACAGATGAACATAGGGGAAGAAAAGGAGGCAAACCATAAGAGACTCTTAACTGTAGGGAACAAATTGAGGGTTGCTGGAAGGGAGGTGGCTGGGGGGATGGATATTAAGAAGGGCACTGATTGTGATGAACACTGGGTGTTGTGTAGAAGTGAGAATCACTAAATTCTACTCCTGAAACCAGTATTACACTGTATGTTAACTAACTAGAATTTAAATAAAAACGAAACTAAAAATAAGTAAGTAAGTAAATAAATAAATAAATAATAAATTTAAAACAAACAAAAAGAATAGGATATTTTTTACTTAGAACTCTGAGTATCAAAATTATTTTCTTGCTGACATTTACTACATTGTATGTTGTGTGTATTGGGTTATGATGCTTTTGCTTTGCTTTTGATCTAATCTCATTTGCATTGTATATTCCAGAAATTCTTTGATTTTATGGCTCAGTAATCACACCAATTCATATTATGGAGACATATTTTGTCATTGGAGAGGAAGTTCAGTATGTCACTGTCTAATCTGCATGGCAATTCTCTAAGGACATTTTAAAAAATATATTTTTTCCTTTAGACTTTTTATCTGAGGGCCAGGTAAATGTTATGTGTCAGTTGAGTGATTGAGCTGTGATTTGACCTCAGATCCTCTGTTTTCATCTCCAGATCTCTCATTCCTAACCAGAGACAATTGTGGATTGCGTTTCATCCCACTCAATTTCGCCGAGTTCAATCAAAACATTCTGAATGCCTACAATATGGTAATACTGTACAAGCACTAAAAATACAGAGATGGCTAAGACGAACATCCTAGCTTCAATCTATTCATACCTTTGTATGTGGAATATAGTAAAGAAGGAAAATAAGGGAAAGCAAAGACTAACGTGACTTACTAAACAATTTTGCCTGATTGTTCTGGTATAGGCCAACTGAAAAACAAACGTAAATTGAAAGAACTTTCACTATGAATACCTGTTGTATGTTAGAGAAAATAATGAGCATGTCCCTTTTTATGTCTTGATATAATTTATAAAATAATGAGTATTTGAATATCCAAATGATAGAAATAAGCTTACTCATATATACATTATAAGGATTAATTTTTTAACCTACCTTCTACTTTTCAGAGTTAATTTCCAAAAAAAGGGAGGGGGAACAAATAGAAGAAGTAGTGTTATTCATAAATAAAATGAATAAAAATATATTTAGGAAAATCAATGCTGTTGCTTAACTGTCTAATTTATACCTGACCTCTATCAGTTTAATATTTTCAAAGCTCCATGAAATGGGAGATCTTAGAGAGCACTTATCTGCCTGTCTTTAATTTTAGACAAATTGAAGTCAAAGGAAGACTTGTCTGGAAAACACATAAAAAGGCTTAGGTGAGCCTACTCCACAAATTGTTTCTCCTAATTCCTTCTTAATGGAGGAGGATGGGGGTTCTTCTAGTCACTGAATTCCCCCTATTGCACTTGAGGGAAATTTTTCCTTTAGTGTTATGGGAACACAGCATCTCAGTCTATGATTATGATTCTTTTAAATAACAATAGAATAAGAAGGGCTAGACAATAATGAAACAAAAGGTACCTGTAGAGATTTTTCTTACATGTAAATGCCTTTGTTTCATTAATGGCCCGAACTAGAGGGTATTTAATAATATCAATGGGATTTTTTGGTTGTTGACATCTATTATGTTGAAAGGAAAATTGCTGATGGTTTCTCCATCAGAATTTATGCAGGAAATAGACTCATGGCACACAGTACGGTCTTATTTTTCCACTCATGCTACTCTAGTTTCAAAGTAAATGAGGTGCCTGAGAAAAGTGAGACACAATTACTGACTGAAGGAAATTAGCATTTTTTCATGGAATTCAATGCTGATTAAGGGAAAGAATAGTATTAAGAGATGCATTTACATTCCCTATAGGAATTGAAGATCTAAGAAAGGAAAAACACGTATATGTGTCTTTTGTTATGTATGTACCCTTTAGCTACTGTAGATTCAAAGTACATTTCAGTAGAACATCAGTAGAAGGCAAACCCTACAGACATAAGAGCTGCAGGCAGTCTACCAAAGGATACTAAGAGTAGCAGGTGAAAAGTGGAAAAGAAACAGGGTATTATCATAGTTTTAAAATATGTATCTCAAGATATTAATTACAAATGGAAAGAGTAACCCAGCAAACATCATTTTAATCAAGTGATCAAAATTAGTATCACCAGGAAAAAGACACAAAGACATTGTTCTTTGGTATTTATGCCAAACACTTATAACCTCAGTCCAATCATGAGAAAACATCGGACAAACCCAAATTGAAGGACCCTCTACAAAACAATCAGTAGTACTATTCACAAGAGTCAAGATTATAAAAAAAAATAGGTAAGACTGGGGCAGCTGGGTAGCTCAGTGGTTGAGCATCTGCCATTGGCTCAGGTCATGATCCTGGGGTCCTGAGATTTAGTCCTGTATCAGGCTCCCCACAGGGAGCCTGCTTCTCCATCTGTCTATATTTCTGCTTCTTTCTCTGTGTCTCTCATGAATAAATAAGTAAAATCTTAAAAAAAAAATAAGACTAAGAATTAGAGAATTAGGAAGAGAATAAAGAAACAACAACAATGAAAACAAAAAATAACATGTGGGCTCCTGTACTGGATTCTGAAATGTAAAAAGGACATTAGTGAAAACTGGTGAAATTTGAATGGGATATGTCATTTGATAAATAGTATTGTATCAATGTTAATTTCCTGGTCCTGATTATTTTACTATGATATGTCAGATGTTAACATGAGTAGAAGTTGATGAGAAATAGGAACCTCTGCACTATTTTTGCAAAGTGTTAAGTCTACACTTTCTGGTATAGGCTGACTGAAAAAGTCTAAATTAAGTAAAAATTAATTAAATTAAGTCTAAAATTATTTCACAATTAAAAGTTTAAATATGGTCATTTTAGTATGAGAATATAGATTTTGAGGTAATACACTTTCTTTACCCAACTTTTAAAATTGTGCTGATATAAAACAAACTAGATTTGGAGAAGAAAATGAGACCTCTATGGGGAATGGGTGAGAGAAATTGGGGCAGGTTTGAAAGCTTTTGCATTCAGAGACACATCTATTTGCCATTCTTCATCAGAAATGAAAGTTGGTGTCCTGGAAGAATTACATGGAGCTCCAATGCATGGAGGTGACATGGGGTAGAGTGTGGAGAAGGGCTAATAGAAAGATGGCAAGTTTCAGAGGCAGACCAATTCCTTTTCAAATCTCAGATCTTCCACCTGATAACTATGTGACCAGTTTAACCCTAATTTACTACTACTCCTCCTATTACAACCACTACTATCACCACCTCCACTACTACCATTACTACTTTTCTTCTTCTTCCTTGTCGTCTTCCCTTTCCCCTCCTCTCCTTTTCCTCCTCCTCCTCTTTTACCCAGAGATAACAGAAATTACCTTACAGGTTTCCCAGATATTACTGAAATGATGTAAATATTATTTACATAAAAGCTCCTAACCCCATTCAAGTTAAAGCTGTATATTTCTTATTAAACTAACAAAGTATCATGAGATGAAATTTAAAAGAAAAAAACACATACATTTTCATTTACCAACAGTTATGTGTAGTCTCTAAGTCTTATGGGTATATTTCTAAATGATTATGATTTTAGTGTATCGTTTTTACCTTGCATTTTCCCCACTTACTGCTTATAAATGCTATCATGTTGCTACATATTTTTAAAATGATTATCTCCCTACAACTGAATATTTAAGTCGATTCTAATTTTTTTATTCTAATTATTTTAAACTATTGTAAGCCATGAATGCATTCAATATCATTTCTTTACTTGAATTATTCCTTTTATAAAAGACTATGCATTAACAGTGTAGTTTTTGTGAATAGTTAAAAATTAACCTTCTTCATAAACTTTTATTGTTTACCCTCTACTTTTATATAATTGAAGACATGAATCTTAAACCACTGAAGTTTCTTAGCATTATTATCAGAAGTACTTATTAGCATCATCTTTGCTTCTAATATAGAACCACAACCCAACGCTGCAGAAACGGTGCAGAAAAATGTATAACCACCACTCTTTAGATATAAGAAGCATGACAAGTGCTATATAGATGCTAGTTTTCATTATTATTAATATTGACATGTGCTATTGGTAAAAAATAACCATCAGTAATTGTTATGATCATTCTATTAGACCTCTAGTATAGATTGCCACTGGTGGAAGTGGACAAGAATACGGAAGAGATGAGGCCTTTAAAAGTATATGGGGAAGCCCATCACAGTGTATCTCATTTACCAATGTTGCTACAATGCAAATTTTCCTTTAGTTCTTTCAATTTTGAACAGTGATGGCTTTGTGTGGCATTTTTCTTGATTCTGAGGTTCTGTCAATTCCTGACTTGTAATTATATATATGTATATATAATCTCCACCCAACTTTTAAAATTGTGCTGATACAAAACAAACTAGATTTGGAGAAGAAAATGAGACCTCTATGGGGAATGGATGAGAGAAATTGGGCAGGTTTGAAGGCTTTTGCATTCAGAGACACATTCTTCATCAGAAATGAAAGTTGGTGTCCTGGAAGAATTACATGGAGCTCCAATGCATGGAGGTGACATAGGGTAGAGTATGGAGAAGGAAAAAAATATTTTTTCATTATTTCTTTCATTTTTTATTATATATAGCTATATATATAATATATGTATATATAATAATATCTATAGTAATTATATATAATATATATTATATATATATATATATATCTCCCACCATACTCTAAACTTTAGTTTTATGCTCTCTTGATTTTGCTTACATTTGTGATCTCTGATTCATTGTGATCTCACTAGTGTCTTTCTTTTATAGTCTGATCTCATGTCTTGCTTCCTTGTTAAGCTGTTATGCTGCCACCTTTGATCCAGTATGAAAAATTTAAAGACTATGGGCAAAATGAAAATCTAATATTTTAATTTTATTGGAATATATCATACATTTATCGGCTTATTAGAGTAAAAGATAAAAGGTTAAGAAAACAGGTTACATGCTACAAACTTTTCTATCAATTGTTCCTAAACTGGAAAGGAAAAGTACAGCACAACTTCTCACTTAGAACTCATTTTACTAGTTTTGACAATATTAGAAACAATCAAACTAACTTCACAGTGTTATTTAATTATTGTGTTAAAACATATGTAACATTAAATTTATCATTTAAAATAGTGTAAGTGTACAGTTCAGGAATATGAAATACAGTTGATTCACATTATTATGCAACTTTTGCCATCATCCCCAGGACTGTTCATTTTCTGAAATTGAAACTCTATATCCAGTAAACAGTAACTCTCTTTTATCCCTACTCTCAGCCCCTGGCAACCATCATTCTTCTTTCTCTGAATTTTACTATTCTAGGTGCCAATAATAATAAAGCATTTTGTCCTTTTGTGACTGGCTTATTTCACTTAGCATAATATTATCAAGGTTTATCCATGTTGTCACTTGTTTTTAATTTCCTCCCTTTACAGACTAAGTAATATTCCATTATATGTATATACTGCATTTTGTTTATCCATTCATCCATTAATGGACACCTGGGTTGCTTCACCTTTTAGCTATCAGGAATAATGCTGCTATGAGCATGTGTATCTACATATCTAAATCCCTGCTTTCAATTGTATTGGATATAATCTTGTCAATACTTCAGACTTGTCATTTTCTGTTTGTTTCTTGCCACTACTCAACACTCATTTTCTATTTGTTCTAACAGCTTTAAAATACTAGCCATACTAAAATACTACTGGGTGTGAGAAAGCATCTCACTGTCGTTTTGATTTTCATTTCCCTAAGTATTATTGATGGATATCTTTTTGTGTGGTTATTGTTCACTTATTTATCTTCTTTAGAGAAATGTCTGTCTATTCCAGTCATTTGTCCATTTTTAATTATTTTTTTCATGCTCACTCTAGTTTTAATGATGGAAGTTTTAAGTTGTTTTCTTTTTTAAGATTTATTTACTTTAGAGAGAGAGACAGAGTCAGCATGGTGGGGAGGCACAGAGGGAAAGTCTTAAGCAGATTCCGCACTGAGTGCAAAGCCTGACACAGGGTTCAATCTCATGACTCTGAGATCAGGGCCTGAGCAGAAACCCAGAGTCTGATGCTTAACCAATTGAGCCACCTAGGTGCCCCAATAATGGAAGTTTTAAGCTTCAAATCAAAAGGTGAGGCAAGGAGAGATGTGATAAAGAACTTCAGCTTCAATGCAATATATTTGGCTGTATCTAGGTATTTTACATGTCTTGACAGGGAGGATAATCTAAGCCAGCTGTTATTCGCTACAGAGTACTACATCGCAGTTGAACCAATGGGTTACAAAGACACCATAGGTTAAAGGGAAATGACAACATCTGGAACCCCCAAACCCGATCTGAGCAGATGGTTCTTCCCCAAGGGACATATAAGTAACTATTTTCCTTAAATAAGCCATCTGTCTGAATAATCATTGTTACCAATTAATAAGACATTTAAAGAGTTGAGAAATTTGTTAACTCAAAAAACAGGAGAAAACGAACTATGATTTTCCCAATCATAAAATGACAGCATTCTGAGACACCTATGTTACATGTAATATAGGATATTCTTTGGTTGCCCTTTCTGAAATATTTTGTGCAGGTAGCTAAACCAGTAAAAAGCAAATCAATAGATCAAACTAGTCTGTGGTGACAAATTTGATTTGTTGAGAGCAGTGTACATCGTCCCTGATCACCAAGACCAAATGAGGCAGAACAAGCAAGTCATGTGCTCTTATGAAAAAATAAAGCTCCAACTGAGGGTGATAAACTGGTGGTAACCGTGTCATATCTTTATGTTGTGTAACTCTTCTACTATTGGTTAAACCCCTGCCTACTACACATAACTCTTCTTTACTCTGTATGTTCCATCTCTTTTTAGAAACATAACATCCCTACTCATGTTGTTTCACATCAACGTCCTGTTTGTGCTGGTGTCAGCCCCAAATGACTTCCACTTCGCCTAAGTGGCCAGCGCTTCTCAATCTTCAGGTTCTAGCTCAAGCATCTTCCCTGTGAAGAATTACTTCATGACCCAAGAAAGCTGACAATGTCAACTTAGCCTCCTCACTCTGTGTTATATACATCAATAAAACAGCATTTTCCCCACTGAACTTAAAAATGTTGATTCCCATGTTAAAGTGTGATTGTATGAGGAAATAGCTGTATCCTACACATCTATGCAGTTCCTAGTTTCTGGAAACAAAACTTGAAAAGAAAAACGTTTGTTAATGAATGAAACAGATTGGAAATACTATTGACAAAATGAGAGTTCACTTCAAAAAAATCCTATCGATGATTATTTTACTAAGGCTTCAATTCTTTTTGCTTAAAATGAAAAAAAAAAAAAACCCTATAAATCAAATTCATTATTTTCAGTTTCTAAGCCCATAGCAAAAATAAATTTCAATTAAAAAAAAATTGTCTGGATACGAGGGTGCTGAGATTGCAAATCTTATTGAGTTTGGGGTTGTTGTTATTAAAAAGATTTGCTGGAACCTGTAATCCAACTTTGAACCTAGAAATTTGTAGGAATCAGAAATCCCCATAGCTTTGTGTCTAATAGTGGAAAAAATTGCTTTCTGGTGATTAAAGGGGCTAATTTGTTAGCTAGTTTCATTAACTATTCTTACAGGAAATAGAAAAACCAACCTAATGTTCATTTCCCCTGGCCTGTTTGCAGTGCCAGCCAGGTGCAGGCTGATTTCTCTCAGTCCCACTCGGATTTCCTGGAGCCAGACACACAGGATGGAATGCCACGCTATAAGCAGAGCATGCACATCACTGTGAAGGTAACAGTGTTAAACACTGTGAAAATAAATAAAGGAAACCTCATTTAAAATGGATTTGAAAAGCCCTGAAGGGGGAGCTCTCAGGCACAGACAACTGCAATCAGCAGAAAGGGAGATAAGAATTCTCTGACCACAGAGGCTGGTTCACACAGGAGTTTCATCCCCCACTTTTAAGAAATAGAAGAAGGACCCTTTCTTGCCCAGAAACAGCACACTAATCACTGCCTGCAGCCAATGAGAAGTGGCCGCCACCTCCAACTCTTGTTCTTCCCCAGTGAACTTTTGTTTAAAGCAAACCTCTTAGATTTTCTCCAAAACGGAATAAAAGCTGAGCCCCCACCCCCTTTGTCTCTTCAGATTTGCCTATGGTTGGCCACAGTTTGCTTATCCTGAATTACAATTCCTTTGCTATTCCTCAATAAACTCATTTTGCTGGTATACTAACTGGCTCTTTTATTTTTAAGGTTGACAACAGAAAAACTCACTCACCTTTCCTTCCAAAACGAAGAAACCAGTTCCCGAGGTTATCGCTCATCCTCTCTCTCCGTCTAGAGCTACGCACTTTGATACCCCCCTTGTCAAAAAAGTGCAGAGTGGCGTTCTTTTTTTCTTGTACATTATCTCAAACATTTGCCCAGTCTCTTCGTATCGGCTCACCCCATTTTTCTCCCGCAGTAATTTTCTGATTAGTGAGCCTTTTACTCACGGCAGCCCTTAATGATGTCGCTTCGGGGAATGTGCTTGGAATGAATTTTAGCTCTGCTGGCTTTATCTAAGTAGGAAAGCCCTTTTGCATCCTTTTCCTTTCCCTGTTCCCTTAGTGCTGCATTCTAGCCCAGCTGATGGATTGTTTCCTGTCTGCAATCACTAACCAGTGTCATTCAGTCTGGGTTCTCGTGCATTTAACTGGCGCTGTCTCATTGTCCTGTCCTCTTAATTTAAATGCTTGTCTCCTTGCCTCTCAATCTAATAGCTCATTCCTTCTCCTCCCCTATTACCCAGCATTGTTTCTCCATCATATCACTTGCAATTTCCAGGATGACATATTTTACTTCAGATCATAGCTCATTTAGTCTTTTTGCCTGCTGGTATGCTAATAGCATCTCAAGCTAATCATTAATTTCCACCCTGTGGTTTCAATAATTCCTTCCATGCTAAATCTTGCATAGAAAAATTGTTTTAGGTTTGGCACCTTAACTTCGTCTAAGGGAAAAATGAACCAAAAGATGTTGAGTCACTGCCAGAGGCCTCCACTGGTCAATGGAGGCATTATTGCTTACCTAGTTAAAGATGTCTAAAGAGTTAGAAGAATACAAAACAAAAACCATATAAAAAAAACAACAACAAAAACAGAAATGACTGTAAACCTGCTGTTTTATGTGTGTCTAACCCATGCCTTTTGAAAATAAAAGGTAGTGGGCAGTCCCGGGTGGCTCAGAGGTTTAGCACCGCCTTCAGCCCAGGGCGTGATCCTGGAGACCAGGATGGAGTCCCACATCGGGCTCCCTGCATGGAGCCTGCTTCTCCCTCTGCCTGTGTCTCTGCCTCTCTCTCTCTCTCTCTCTCTCTCTCTCTCTCTCTCTCTCGTTTTCTCTCTATGTCTCTCATGAATAAATAAATAAAATCTTAAAAAAAGAAAAGAAAAGGTAGTATTTAGCAAAATTATTTAGATGACCCTGCAAATATATGTTTGGGTATAAAAAGGTATCAAAAGGGAAGAAAAAATATAAGATGTTAGTGCTCAAAGGATCTTCAGAGATAAAGTTCAGGCTTCTCATTTTTACAGAGACAAAATCTGAGACCCATGGAGTTTCAAAGATTTGCCGTGAGTCACACATTCTGTTCCACAAGGATCATTGGGTGGTGGGTGGGAAACAGACCTGTGGCTAACTTTCATTTGCAGTGCCTGGGGCAAGAGAACAAACAACTGGCTCCAGGTCCACTTCTCTCTGTCCACTTCAGGCTCCTGTAGGACACAGCACAGTTCTTGTAGTTGTGTATCTTGACACAGTTAAGCCTGTTCAATCCCCTTGTACACCGTACATCTCTACCCCCAAGCAGCTATTGCTACTATGGTATGGTCTGTGTTTGGGAGAACGACCAGGGAAAAGCAATGGACGTAGAAGCTGGCTCCAGGTGAGTAGGCCAGGGAGTCCTAGAGTACTGGGACCCAAAAGAATGCTCTAGAAAGGTAAAAAAAAATAGGCCCTAAGATCACACACACATACACACACACACACACACACGCAAACATCCTATTTTCTCTTAATTCCTTTTTTCCCCTAATTCCTTAGGTCTTTAGCTTTCATGTTGTGGGATGCCCTCAACTCTGCCCTCCTCCACCACCACCCCCAGTACTCCCAAATATCTGGCATTTAATGTTTTCTTTCATACTTAAATTTAGATCACTAAAATACTGGTAGAAGCTTTATGTTGGAAGGGTTCGGGGTGGGGGGCGGTGAAGATTGTCAACTAATGATCCTCTTTGTAGAAGGATATGGGCAGATTGGGGACCCATAATTTCCTTGGAGAACTTTTAAACCACTATTTAGAGGTCTGTTTTACTGGGTTATTCAGTGTTTCCATAGAAGAAGCCAACTAACTCAAACCTGGGATATATAAATCTGGCTACCAACATTCTTAATCCTAGAAGAAGGCTGAATTTCACTGAACACTTCTGTCTTTTGCCATGTAACTCTTTCTTTCATCTGCAGTGACCAGTTTCCCTGAGTCTGATGCTTCACCAATTCCATTTTTCCAGTTCCCTGGTAAATAACCCAAATTTGAGGTAAGCAGTGACTGGAAGGTATGGAATGAGAAATAACCTAAGGGTATACCTGCTTCATATTGTGCTTTTTACCTATGTCCCTGATTTTAGCCCCACACATAATAAATAGTCCTCATTCCCACTGTTATATCCCACCCCAAAATATTAGTGCCTCTGATTCCTACATCCACTCCGGGTTCTGTATTATTAATTATCTTCCTTTTCATTCATATTACCCTCTACAGGCAATTGAAATCAACTTCCTGAATCCATTGATGCCTCATCCACATTCTAACAGTAAGTTTGTTAACATCTTATGTCCACTAGTCTCCACTCCTCTTTGTAATTGTCAATTTATAATTAAACACCCTTTATTTTTATTTTATTAAAGTTTCAGAAGACAGCAAAAATGAGTATTGATTCAGCTGTTGACCATCAGATACCTTCTAGGTAAGGAGAAGATGATTTATTATTTATGACCTATTATTACATGGCTTACAAAAATCACTGAAAAGACTGATAAGCAACTCTTGACTAATTCCCTGAACAAGACTGCTGAGCTAAACCGAGGTCGACACTGAGTGCCTGATGTTTGGGATGCCTGAGAATCAAGACATTGTTACACTGTTTCTTACTCCAGGACCACACTGTGTCTACCATGAACTGGGCCAACAAAATACTGGCCCACATCTCACCATAAGCATGCAGCTAGGTTCCTGACTTTTGATTTTTGGTGCAGTTCACACAGAGAAACATGATATAGTCTTGCTTGCCAGATGAGTCCTAAGTCTACTTCATACTATTTTCTTTTGCCTTCAAAATCAAATGTTGGTGCTTTAGTTTGTCTGAATGTAGTAAACATGCGCCATCTGAAATGTAACAGAGTCTTGGAAATGTGGCGTTCTGTACACTAATATGCCAGGGGATTAAAACAGAATTGAGTGAGCTTATATAAAACATTCCACACCTATGTTTAACTAAATTCTCTTTCTATACATTTCCTATGGATTCATATGTGTATATGTCAGTTCTTCTCAATTGGAGACATTGCAAATTGGAGACATTTGGCCAAACACTTTTGAGTGTCACAATTAGTCTGGTACTGGCATCTAGTAGGCAGAGGCCAAGGATTCTACTAAATATCCTACAATGCACAGAACAACCTCCAACAAAAAAGGATTATCTCATCCAGTGTATCAGTAATGCTGGAGTTAAGAAACCCTAATTTATTGAATACATGATAAGTGAGTAATTCATAACAATGATTATTTCTAGGGAAAAGAGGCAAGGATTGGATTTAAGAATATTGATAAAGGAGACTAAAGCCATTATTCTTTTAAATTGTATTTATTTTTACAAAGAGAATGTGTTTATTTATTTTTTTTTAATTTTTATTTATTTATGATAGTCACAGAGAGAGAGAGGCAGAGACACAGGCAGAGGGAGAAGCAGGCTCCATGCACCCGGAGCCCGATGTGGGATTCGATCCAGGGTCTCCAGGATAGTGCCCTGCGCCAAAGGCAGGCGCTAAACCACTGCGTCACCCAGGGATCCCAAAGAGAATGTGTTTAAATGGTATAATTAAAGATTAGTAAAAATAAAACATCATGAGTGGGAACTAAAATGTGGCAATAGTCTCATTACTAGTTTCCTACCTTCAGAACTCTCCATGTAATGTTCTATGTCATTGACAATTTCATTCATAGGTGTTATTGTACACAATGTCCTCTAAAAAGGTCCCCCTAAATGTCATTTTTGGTTAGATCAAGGATGACGAAGACAGCACCTAGTCTCAGTTCCCACGTTCAAGGCAGCTATTGCTGATTAATCATGGCTGCTATTCACTGTGCTATTCACTGTGACCTCAGACTCTCTCTTAACATTTTGATCCACGTGGTCACTACAAACTGACTGGAATCTGTATGAAGATGAAACCTATTGTGCTTTCTTTCATTAGGGAACTGCTGCATCTCTAACATTTTTTGTCTCTTTCAGTAAATATTTCCATACTGAGGAGTAGAAACGAGAGGTTGGTAGCAACTTAAAGTGCAGTTAGAGATTCAGGAAAGTAGTACCGTAACTGAATGTTCTTTACTCTGCTTGTGAAAAATTGAATAACCTTAGTCACAGTACTTCACTAGTAACTGACCGTACTCTGGAACTGACCCTATTCTGTTTTTCTTAGTTTCCTAAGATAGAGTTTGTTGGAAACTGGCATTTAATCGTACCAGACTTGAAAGGACTATTGTTACTGAGGTTTAGGATGCTGCCTAATTGTAAATAGACATCGTCTAAATGGAAAAAGAGAATAATATACAGAGACAGTCTCAGGATCTAGCAGTCAAGAGCATAATTAGGGATCAGTCAGAAAGAATAGAAAAGGGCAATAAACAACTCTGATCCTGGGCAAGTTTAAATAAAGAGGTAGCAAGGCAATGTGAAGGAGATTATTTCAGAATAAGCAAAACTAGCACAGAGTCTGTGTCACAGGGTACAAAAATAGAATGGAAATGTATCATGAATGTGAAAATGTCATCAAATGACATCAAGTAGCAAGAAAGAATGCAAAGATCTAAAAGGAAAGAAGTTTGAGTCAAAATTCTTAATAGGAACTTATTTTCTACACATGAGATAGGAAAAAGGAATGAGAGGTGTGGAGTCAAGTGGGCCTACAAAAAAAAATATGGAGAAAATGACATTAGAGAGAATGAAAAGAGAACATCTGACATTACAAGAAAATTATTCAATACTTCCTGAGGAGAAAGATTATTTTTAAAAGGAATTATCTTCAACAATACATTTTAAATTGATTTTATGTGGTCTGATTTCTGAGTCTTTCACAGAGGCTAAGAAAATTGTCTGATTTGAATAACATCGTTTTTATAAACAATATTCTTCATAGTTTTAGTATCTTTTATTATTTTGTCTTATAGGAATAAAAAAAAAGGAATTTCTTAACAAAGGGTAGAAAAGACATTTGAACTTAAATAAAATGCCATTTATCATAGCCACATGTGGAATCAGCACCCAACACAGCAGTAGTATTCTCTGGATGAAATGTCTATGTTTGCTTCCCACAATGTTAATGACTCCAGTCCCATAGGATATTTAAGCCAACTTATCCTTGCCATGTATACAACTGGCAGTGTTTTTATTGTTTCCTTTAATGTTTAATTTCAGGAGTAGATAGAATAATAGGTGGGAAGAAAAGTTAGATGACCTAAACTTGCTGTCTCAGAAATAAAAACCAAGGTAGTTTAACGAAATAGATCTAACTTTAAACGTGTAGTGTTTTTTATACAATCACACAATGGCGACAATGTAGGAGGAAATGAGAAGAAGCATAAAACCAATAGGGTTAGCAAGGTTAGAGCCTACCTGTATTGACATTGATTTTTTTTTAACATGGACTGATAAACTACCACTGCTCCATTACATACTAAGTCTTTGAAAGCCAAATCACCACTTTACTGACACACCTAAAAAAGGTTGAAAAAATTTTAAATGAGGAAAAGTCATTCTCCCAAAACATCACAGCCTACTGATTTGAAAATACTGTATGAGAGAAGATAGCACAAAAATTAGTTTTGTTAACCAGAGACTTTGTGTTCCTTCTCATCAAGTTAGAGGTAACTATGTATATAAGCAAATATAGACATATGCATCTATTTTTCCATTCCGATGCTTCATAGTAGTATATATGCATATTTCCATTTTTAATTCTTTATGGAATTTTTCAGAAGATATCAGGAAAAAGAGTGATTACATAGAGTTTCTTGATTCTGTCATAAGATAAGATTAGTCTACAACTGACACTTGTGCTAAAATGCTAGTGAGTTTATGGCAGAAATAATCAAATAAAAACAAATGGAAGATGGAGACACAGGAGGCTCCAGTCTTTAATAACAGTCTTTAATTCTCTCATACCACAGATATACTGAATCTATAGTCACATTTGAGAACTTTCCTCTAAAAAAAACAAAACAAAAACAAAACACACACACACACACACACACACACAGGCACTGAGTGACTGCTACGCATTGGGCAAACAAGAAAAAGAAAAATCAAAAGGGGTAGGAGAGGCTAAGACAATCTTGTCATAAAGCCACCACTGGCATGATGGCATGCAACCAGAAAGGAACTCACAACCCCAACTTCTCCTTGAGGAGCAAAGAGTTTCAACTCCACATCCGGCACCCCAATTTTTATGACTTCCAGCTGAGAGAGGAACCCCCAAAATACCTAATTTTAAAAGCCAATGGGGATTATATCCATTAGACTCAGAAGATTATAGCAAACTAAGAAACATTTTTTGTTTGTTTTTGTTTTGTTTTGTTTTTTGAGACAGAGTGCACACATAAGCATGGTGGGGAGTGGCAGAGGGAGAGGGAGAATCTTAAACAGGCTCCATGCTGATCAGGGTTCATCTCATACACCTGAGATCATAACCTGAGTCAAAATCTGAGCTGAACACTTAACCAACTGAGCCACCCAGGTACCCCAAGAAACAGTTCTTAATAGGCTTGAATAGACTTATTGTGGCTATCCCACCTGGGCTTAATGCAGGGGCAACAGATTTAATGGCACCCAGTCTTTCCCTGAAAGGACCTATTCGCTTATCTTAAAAGCTGTATCCTGAGGGTCAGGTCTCTAATTTAACACATGAGTAGGAATCTATCGTATTCTCTCCAGAGACCAGGCAGGCCAATGGGTGCCATGTTTATGTTCTCCCTCTACCTGACCCCAAGTCACTGATTCCTTAAAAAAGAAGCTTGTATACATATTTTGAACTCCAGCTTTTGTGGCTGCTACCCAGAAGACATGTCCCTGGCTCTGGTGGCCAGCAAGGTTTGTGTTCATGCATTCAGCAGGATTATAAAAGCATAATAACGTAATAACAGTCTTTAATACTAAGTACAGAGGAATTAAACAGAAACTTCCATCTAACAGTGTTCCCCTGAAAGAGGTATATTTGAATGCTGCCTGGAGGTCCAGCTTCCAATTGGCCTACATCTAGGTGCTCATTGAGATCCTTAGATTTGGAACACTGAGTTCTTGACACACCCTCAACTCCTGGAGCCACTAAGGACAAAGAAGCCTGCTTGGATAATTACAGATTCAAGAGACAACCAAGAGTTAGAACAAAGATGGTTGTTAAGTTTCATCTTTACAAGATTATGCCTTCAAGACAAGAAGAAGTGACCATTTTATCCAATGTATAGAAAACAAACACAGAGAATCAAAGGAAATGAAGTAACAAGAAGAAAAAAAACTAAAGAATACTCAAAATTAGAAATGAAAGAGGGATTGTTACAACTAATACCACAGATATGCAAAGGACTAAAAATCTCCATGAAAAATTGTATGCCAACTAAGTGAACAACTAGAAAAAATAAATTCTTAGAAGCATGCAACCTACAAGACTGAATCATGAATAGAAAATCTGCATAAACATTATTAATAAGGGGAATTAATTGGTTATCAAAAACCTCCTAACAGGGACACCTGGGTGGCTCAGTGGTTTAGCACCTGCCTTTGGCCCAGGGCGTGATCCTGGAGTCCTGGGATCGAGTCCCACATTGGGCTCCCCACATGGAGCCTGCTTCTCCTTCTGCCTGTGTGTCTCTGACTCTCTCTCCCTGTGTCTCTCGTGAATAAATAAAATCTTTAAAAGACCAACAATAACAACAACAAGACTCCTAACAGACAAAAGTTTAGGACCATACAGCTGTGCTGGTGAATTCTACCCAAGGAGAATACCAATCCTCAAATTTCTCCAAAAAATAGGAGAGGAAACATTTCCAAAGAGCATTTTAGAAGACCAGCATTACCCTGATATGTAAACCAGACAAGGACTTTCCAAGACAAGAGATTATAGGCCAATATCCCTGATGAACACAGATGCAGAAGTCCTCAACCAAATATTAGCAAACTAAATTACACATTAAAAATATCATACACCATGATCAAGTGGATTTATTTCAGGGATGCAAGATGGTTCAATATCCCCATATCAATTAATGGGACACATCAAATTAGCAAAATAGAGAAAATCCTGTTTGTCTCAATAGTTGCAGAAAAAGCATTTGACAAAATTCAAACTCCATTCATGATCATAACGTTCAATCAAATGCGTAAAGAGGGGACATACCTAACATAATAAAGGCCACATATGACAAGCCCACCAATATCATCATCCTCAATGGTGAAAATCTGAAAACTTGTAAGATCAGAAGCAAAATTAATATGCCCACTCTTGCCACTTTTATTCAACATATTACAGGATATCCTAAAGGAACTAGGCAAGAAAAATAAATAGAAGGCACACAAATCATAATGTAAAAAGTAAAACTGTCTCTATTTGCAAATGGCATGATATTATATATAGAAAACACTAAAACTTCCACCAAAAACTGTTAAATCATTAAATGAATTCAGCATAATTGCAAGATACAAAATAAACACAAGAATCAGTTGCATTTCTATATACTGATAATAAAATACTAGAGAAATCAATCAAGGAAGTAATCCCTTTTATAATTGTATACGTTTAACTAAAGTGAAAGACTTGTACAATGAAAATTACAAGACACTGGTAGAAATTTAAAATGACATAAATAAATGGAAAGATATTCCATGTTCATGGATTGGATGAATTGATATTGTTAAAATGTCTGTACAATCTGAAGTTAGCTACATATTCAATACAATCTCTATCAAAATTCTAAAGGTATTTTTATATCTAGAACAAACTATTTTAAAATTTGTATGGAGCCACAAAAGACCTTGAACAGCCAAAGCATCTTGAGAAAGAACAAAGCTGGAGGTATAATACTTCCTAATTTATAACTATATTTCAAAGCTATAGTAGTCACAACACTATGGTATTGGTATAACTATAGACACATAGATCAGCAGAAAAGAAGAAACCCAAATAAACCCGCATATATATGGTCAACTAATTTATGACAAAGGAGCTATGAATATGTAATGGAAACAGGATAGTCTCTTCAATAAATGGTGCTGGGAAAATTAGACACATTCAAAGATGGAAACTAGACCACTATTATGCACCATATGCAAAAAAATAAACTAACTCAAAATTCACTAATTATTATAATGTAAGACTTAAAATCTTAAAACTCTGAGGAGAACACACAGATGGTAAGCTCCTTGACATTGATCATGGTAATTTTTTTATTGATACCGAAACCAAAAAAAATATTTTATTAATATTCACATTTTATTTGTATTCATAAGATTTATTTCCAGAACAAGTTCTCATACTGCCTCTTTTATTAGCTAGATCAAATTTAATTCTAAGACAAACATAAAATCTATCAAATTCTCTTCATATGAACCATTACCCTAGTCTACACTACCATCATCTCTGTTCTAGACTAATGCAACACCCTAGTAAGTTGTCAGCCTGTTTCTAAATTTACTATTCTTCAATTTATTCCTCACACTACTACTAGGGCCAGTTTCTTTTTTTTTAGAAAATTAATAAAGATAAATTATATCTCTGCTTTAGATTCTTCAGTTATTCCTAACTATAATTAATATAAAACCCAGTGTCTATACAGGCTAAAAATCTAGCATTGTCCATACTGTCACATTTATTTCAGGCAACTCCCCACTTGTTTTGATCATTAAAAATTGGATTAAAGTCAATTCTTAACACCTAACCCTGTACCTGCCTTCCAAGTACAGCTATAAGGTCTAGAAAGAATCAAAGAAACATATTAGAGAGAACTAGTAAAGGCGGAAAGAGAAAAGAAAACTTGTTAGGAACCCAGGATTAGAGAAACAACATAGCAGCATAACATCTTATAAACCCTAATAGAATAAGGTGTATTGTAGCCAACCTAGCCCAACCTAGCAACTTACGACAATTCAGGTAGACTTATTCTTCAACCACACTGAACTGTAATGCTGATGAAAACTTCATATTAACTTAGTTACACTTTCACAACTGGCATGTGATCTAGAAAGCCTCTTTGTGGTCTGAGATTCTTCTTTCTGAGAGGCACCAGGATGGAAGGCAGCAGTGGCAAGAGGTATTCCAGTACAACAAATGTCCAGTACAGAAAGCCTCTGTCTCCATGGACTTCACTCACCTCACCCAGAGACACAGGATGTCCAAGAATAACTTCCAAAAGAACAACATGTAGCTCTCTAACAAGTGGCCTGATCTGGGAAGCCTCTTGATCCCTGAGGATCTGAGACTACATCCCCCAGTGAAAGGAACCAGGTATCAATGCCAAGATTTCACCAAAACAAATTGGCTTGATCAGGAACACTGTCCCAGAAGTCTTGGATCTCCCAAAATCCATTCAAAAATACCAGGTAGCCAGAAGGCACTCATAGAAAGGATCCCAACACAAGAACCACTTATCACTGGAATTACCATCATTCCTATACTTGTAGTAGGTGTCTACCTCAACAAGTTTCAAATCTTGGAAGGACTCAATTTCCCCACCATGAGTGAGGGTCTGCTCCTGCACCAAGATACTCATTATCCTGGGGGCAATGGCAAAGGTATCCATCCCACCCCAACAAGAGGCTCATCTCGAGAATCACCAAAAGCTTGAAACAACCATTTCCCATCTAGAGACACCATTTAGGAGGATTGCAATGCCACAAACCAGAAAATTCGCAATTTGTATGAGAAAAGAAAATGATTTGATGCTAACATTGAGTTGAATCAGATGTTGAAATTATGACACAGATTTTAAACCAGCCATCAGAAAATGAATGTTTAACCACATATTATAAATAATCTTGAAGCAATTAGAAAAAAAAAATCAGAAAAACTAAGAAATAAAAGTTATTTAAAAAAAAACCCACATGGAAACTATATAACTGAGAAGCACAATAGGAGAAACAAACAATTCACTCAGCAGGCTCAGTAATATAGTGAAGATGACAGAAAACAGTCAATAACCTTGAGGACAGAATTCCCAGAGAAAACAGACTGAAAAAATATACAAGAAATATTAACTGAAAATTTGCCAAGTTTGTTGAAAGATACAAACCTAGAGATTCAAAAAACTAAGTGAACCTCCAATAGGATAGACCTAGAAGAATACATACCCACACACTATATATAGTTCAATTCTGAAAAATTAAGGAAAAAAAAACATGTAAGCAATCAGGTTAAAAGAATACATTACCAATAGGGAACTCAAATTCAAAAGACAACCAATTTTTCCTATAAAATCATAGTGTTGGGGCACCTGGGGGATGCTCAGTTGGTTAAGCATCATATTCTTGGTTTGGCTCAGCTCAAGATCTCTGGGTCATGAGATCAAGCCCTGCATTGGCCTCCATGCTCAGTGAGGAGTATGCTTGAGAGTCTCTTCCTCTCCCCTCTGCTCCTCCTATGCTCATTCTCTCTTTCTCTTTCTAAAATAATTAAATCTTTAAAAATAAATAAAATTATAGTGGCAAAAAAGGGGGCACATATTTCAAGTGTTGAGAAACAAAACATCAACTGACTTCTATTAGTGAACAAAACTACTATCTTTAAGGAATGAAGGATAAATACATTTTCACTCAAAGAAAAACTAAAAGATTATTTCACTCTCAGGCTTATCCATAAAGAATGGATAAAAGAAGTTCTTTAAACAGATAAGACTTGATAAAAGAGTAAATATTGGAGAATCAGGAAGGAAGATGGAAAATGCTGACATTTTGGTATATACAATAAAAATTATTTTTTTCTTTGTAAGGTTTATAAATCATATTTGATTATTCAAATGAAAATTATGGGGCACCTGGGTGGCTCAGTGGTTGAGCATCTGCCTTTGGCTCAGGTCGTGATCCCGGGGTTCTGGGACAGAGTACTGTATCAGACTTCCTGCAGGGAGACTGATTCTCCCTCTGCCTATGTCTCTGCCTCTCCTTTTGTGTCTCTCATGAGTAAATAAATAATTTTTAAAAAATTTAAAAAAATTATAACTATCTTATATTCAAGAAAACATATTTAAAAGTGTGAAGATTAAAGAGATTGAAATGGAAATAAGGTTTTCACTTTTTTGAAGTGGTGATTGTTACTATTAGTAGGCTGTATTAAGTCACATTAATACCTAGAGCTATCACTATAATAAGTATACAGAGATACACTCAAAAGCATTTAATAAGCCATCCTGAAATCCTAAAAATCTTCAAGTAACCAACAGAAGATAAAATAAGTAGGTAAAAGAAAAAGTAGAAAGAAAATGATAAAATGGTGAACTTTAACATACTAATATTACTTTATATATAAATGATCTACTTACACTAATTAAAGGCACACATTATTATAGTGGATAAAAATAAAATATGGCCCACTACTTGCTATTTATGCAAACTCACTTCAATTTCAACAAAATATTAGCAAATTGGTTCAACAGTGTAAAGAAAGAATTATATACCATAAACAAGTAACATATATTCCAGGTATACAAGATTACTTCAACATTTTAAAACTAGTCAGTGTAAGACACAATGATAACAGTTGGAAGTTGAACTATAATATGATGCTATCAACTAATACAAAAACACATTTGATAAAACCCAATACCCATGCACAGTAAAATATCGTAGCAAAGTAGAAATAAATTATTTCAACATGATAAAAAAAAAAAACTCCAAAAATCTATTGCTAACATCATACTCAATGTGAAAGACTGAATGCTTCCCACTTAAGATTAGGAACAAGGCAATGATGTCTGCCCTCATCACTTTTGGCACCTTACTGGGAATTCTAACCACTGAAATAAGGGAGAATAATGAAATAACAGGCAAAAGGATGAGAAAGAATCATGTGACATGACTATGTAAAAAATGTCAAGGAATCTACAAAAAATAATTCATAGAATGCAAGAGTTCAACAGGGTTGCATGATAGAAGATCAACAAACAAAATTTGCATTTCCAACTACTAAAAATGAACACGTAGAAAAGTTCCATTACAAAATGGACAAAAGACATGATAAACTACATATGTATCCTGAGAAGTTAAGGCCTATAAGCAACAATTGTGTTGCATCCACCAGACTGTAACCCTTGTCATCTTCATAAATCCACAGTAGACACATCTGTATTATTCCAGAAAACACACACTGACATACATGAGAATTCATTGTCCTTTGCCCTGCATCTTAAATCTCTCTATATTCTTGTATTCTTCTATGTAAGTAGAGGTGGAGTTTCTCCTTTCATTTATACTTTATATGTGCAACTTCTTTTTTTGGAAGCTGGAGATAAATTAGACTCATGATTTCTTTCTTTGCTACAGACTTTAGTATTTCTTGTTTTTTTTCTGTTATGTTACTTTTAAAAATTCATCCCATTTTCACTTTCCTTTGGTTTTAAAACCTTCTATCTCAATAACTTTAACCAATGTTTTGATTTTTTTCAAAATTAGTTAAAACTGATGTTATAATCACTCAATAGTTAAATTAAAATGTGAAAATGGCTTTGCAAAAAGTGTGATTCTTCAACTTATGAATTACAAAAAAGGAATAAAAACTAACAGTCTATTATCTATGTATACACCTTGAGACAGAAAACATACTGAGAACACTGAATTAGAATAAAGGTCAAGCTAGTCTGTGTTTTCCATATTTTTAAAAGTTACTTAATAGGAAATTAACAAAGTCTTCCAGAAAAGCATGCATCAGAGAAAACAAAGTGGTGAACTTATACTCAATTTCTCTTTTTATTTTTTAATTTTTTTAAAGATTTTATTTATTTATTCATGAGACATAGAGAGAGAGAGAAAGAAGCAGAGACACGGGGAGAGGGAGAAGCAGGCTCCACGCAGGGAGCCCGATGTGGGACTCGATCCCGGGACTCCAGGATCATACCCTGGGCCAAAGGCAGGCGCTAAACCACTGAGCCACTTCCCTTTTTAAATAACTATTTAAAGTTTTAGGGATTTTTGCTGTTGTTGTTGTTGTTGTTGTTTTTAAAACCTCAGGACTTTATCCTAGGTCCAAATAGGCACTTGAACTTGTGGCAGCCACAATGCTAGTTGAGCATTAGATTATTTACATAGTCATTTTCCCGTCAGTTAACCTATTTAACTATCCATGTGTGAAGAATCATTTCATGAAATATTTTTACGAGGTTTCACTTTTGTCTATTTAAATATGCAAATAAACCACAGATACTGGTATACATGGTACAGTAGGTACAATGTAAGAATTTTCCTTGCAAATTAGAATTCTAAAAGAAATGGCAAATGTTTCAACTATGTAATTTATTTCTTTTTTCATGAAAAGCAATAAGATCCTGACTTGACCTAATTTCTATCTAGAGCTCTATGGAAATGAATTCACCTTACATATTTTATTTGGTCCCCTCCCCGACCCCACCTCAATATCATGTTACCTGAGCTCAGGTAATCCTCAACAGATTGATTAAACTAAAGGCATTTAAATATAACATGAAATCCCCCTCCTCACCCTCTCACACACAGGCAGGTGGGCAGGAAGAAAAGGTTCAAAATGGGGACTTTGGGCTATGTTTATGAACTTTGTAGTCAGTTTGGAGTTACTTATTCCAAAATTTTATTGGTAGCTGACTTCATAGGATTGCTGTAGTATTTTATAGGAATGTTGGTGGGGGAAGGGTGTGACCTTACCTTCAAATGTCTTCCTTTGTGTTTGATAGAACATCGAAAGTTATTCTTCACTACTATGTCTCATAGACTGCACATTTTCTATTAAACTTTTTATGTGTAGTGTTATAACAGGTAAGCTGCAAATTCTCTGAGTAAATTCTGAACATAGTCAACACTCAATTATATTTATACCTTTCCTGAATTGCCACAAATAAATAAGTTATTATTTCTTCGCAATAACAAAATGAACCTTCTCATTCAACTAATTATTTTTTCTAACTGTTCCAACAGAGATTAGTATTTGTGAGACCTGAGACCATGATTTCAAAACCTCACTTTACACGAACTAATGGAATCTATGTTATTTTATTCTTAGTATACATCCGTTTTTCTTAGAATAAAAATGAGCTGGCAAATTTCAATACCTTGCTAAGTTTCTCTCACTTGCCTTGATTTTTGTCTTGATTGAATAAAGGCACCCAAGTGTTTTTAAAGCCAGAAAATTTTGATACCTCCTCAGTACTTTTTACATGGAGAACAAGTTTGCATGCAAGTTGTAGTTTTACTTTAGAGTGATTTCTTTTACCACATTAAGAAATATTAAGTGTAACGCCACATAAATATTTTTTTAACACCACATAAATCTTAATATTATGCAATGGCAAGACAACAAAAGGTTTCTAATTTTTAGTGAATTGAAGTTACTGATTACCTTCCTTTGGCTCACTTCATTTTTCTTTGATTAAAGGACTTTGGAAATAGAATTCCATTTTGCACTTGAAATAAAGGAGTTTAAAAAAGTTAGACAATTCTGAGGTCCCATTTCTAGTTGTTATTTAGTTCAGAGCATTAATTTCTCAAAACCTCAGTTTACTCACCTATAAAATAGGATTTTACTGAGTTCTTTTTGGAAATTAAATTAGACAATATATGAAACAGGACAACTTAGAGACTGACTAGCTGGTATTTAAATACACTCGTTTTATTTAAGTCCGGGCATTTCTGAGCAATGGAATGTGGGTATGTGGAATGGATATCCTCCCAGAATCAGCTTATTAAGTACAATTACCAGTCTAATTCTCTACTCTTTCTTCCACCTTCTCCTGGTGAGGGAACCTTGAAAGCAATCATGTTGAAAATGGCAAATCTCCTATCCAATTGAGTCTCTAAGTGACTGCCTTGAGCAGAGCCAAAGTTGGGACTTTACTAGGAAAAAATGAACTTCAATTATTTTTAAACCCCTGAGATTTCAAAGTTTCTGTTATATTTACTAGCATTACCTTAACTTACATAAAATTTGAATAGTAAATGTTACTGATTGTTCTCCAATTGAAAAGAAAGAGAAAAAATATACTTTAAATATACAGACTGCTTATACACCTGTATAGACTACACATTCACTATAAATAGAGTTATTCATTGTGTTTCTGCCAATAAAGATGGGAAGAAAGAAAGAAAGAAAGAAAGAAAGAAAGAAAGAAAGAAAGAAGAAAAGAAGAGCCAACATCACCAAAATATAATCAAGAATAAAAGATTTATATTACACATGCCAAAGCTCAGAGCCCAGGAGCATTACACTTATATGACATTTTCCCCCGATTATAGGATCAAAGTCTTGCTGTTAACATTTCAACTTCAAAAGATCTTTTGGGTACCAAAGACATCACAGTGTAAAGAGCAACGAATATTTGGCTACTGAGCAGATATGTCAAAAAAAGAGATGATGGAAACAGAATTTTCATTTAGCTGAGATTTTATATTTTTAAATAGCCATATTCTCAGAAGTTTATTCCTTTAGCTTTAAAAATTAAAGGCAATTATCAGAAATATTGTTGGGAAAATCACAGTTACCAAATGAAGTATCAAATTAGAACAAGGGAATATGTATATTTTTGTATGAATTTTTAATTGTGGTAAAATTCACAGAACATAAAACTTAGCATCTTAACCATTTGTAAGCATAGAGTTCAGTGGCATTACAGATATTCATATATTTGTGCAACTATCAGCATCATCTTCCTCCAGTACTATTTTTGTTTTGCAAAACCAAAGCTCTGTGCCCAATAAACAATAAATCCCCATAACCTTCTCCCATCCGGCCATAGAAAACATCATTCTAATTTTTTTTCATCTCCCCTTTTCCGCTTATGCCCCAGCCTCTGATAACCACTATTTTGCTATCTGTTACCATGAGTTTAGCTCATGTTTGATTTTTTTTTAATATTCCACATATTGGGATCCCTGGGTGGCGCAGCGGTTTGGCGCCTGCCTTAGGCCCAGGGCGCGATCCTGGAGACCCGGGATCGAATCCCATGTCGGGCTCCCGGTGCATGGAGCCTGCTTCTTCCTCTGCCTGTGTCTCTGCCTCTCTCTCTCTCTCTCTCTGTGACTATCATAAATAAATAAAAATTAAAAAAAAAAAAACTTAATATTCCACATATTAGCATGATCATTCAAAGTTTGCCTTCTATGTCAGGTTTATTTTACTTAACATAATGCCCTCCACCTTCGTTTTAACTAGTAGGATTTCCTTCTTTTTAAAGGCTGAATAATATTCCATTATATCTATATGTATACATATATACATATATATAAGTAGATAATATATAGTTTAGATGTATTCTTTATATACAGATTGTTTCCAAATCTTGGCTATTCTGAGTAACGCTGCAATGAACATAAGAGTGCAGATATCTAATCAAAACAGTGATTCTACTTCTTTTGGTTATATTAAGAAGTAAGATCATATATTCTTACTATTTTTTTTTAAATTTTTATTTATTTGTGATAGTCACAGAGAGAGAGAGAGAGAGAATGAGGCAGAGACACAGGCAGAGGGAGAAGCAGGCTCCATGCACCGGGAGCCCGACGTGGGATTCGATCCCGGGTCTCCAGGATCGCGCCCTGGGCCAAAGGCAGGCGCCAAACCGCTCCGCCACCCAGGGATCCCTATTCTTACTATTTTTAATTATTTTAGGAAACTCCATACTGTTTTCCATAATGTTTGTGTTAACTTACATTCTATCAACAGTTCAGGAGGGTTCCCTTTCCTTCACATTCTGGCCAACACTTATCTCCTGTCTTTCTGATAACAGCCATCTTAACAGTGTGAGGGGATATACCTCATTGTGGTTTTGATTTGCACTGCCCTGATGATTAGTGATATTGAGTGCATTTTCATATACCTACTGAATTTTTTATTTTCTCTGAGAATATAGTTAAAAATAGCTCATTTGTATTCTGTGGTGCTCCAGGACCCCAAAATGCCAAACTCCACTGACTCTCTGAGCTAGATGATTTAGTAGCCAGTCTCTCAGGCGGCACTAGATGTGTGGTCCAAAACACTTGCTCTTCTGGGGAAAGCTGGAAGTTAAGGATTTCCTCTTCATTATAAGATACTGTGCTAGGAGTAGGGTTTATGGCCTCAGTGTTGCTCAGCTTTTCCTACCCATTTACTTAAAATAGTGATCCTCCACCTCTCCTTCCTATTTAAATAAAAGGAGAGTTTTTTATAAATCTCAATATTCCAGGAATAACTCCAAACTATAAATCAGAATATGTAGGGGTATCCTAAGATATAAGTAATGTTTAAAGATCCCCATGTACAGACTCCTGGGTGGCTCAGTGGTTGAGCATCTGCCTTTGGCTCAGGACATGATCCCAGGGTCCTGGGATCGAATTCGGCATCAGGCTTCCTGCAGGGAGCCTGCTTCTCCCTCTGCCTATGTTTTTGCCTTTCTATGTCTCTCATGAATAAAAATAAACAAAATCTTAAAAAAAAGATCCCCATGTAATTCCAACTTGTACCCAAGTTGAGGAGCACTACCTTAAAATGACAGTAATATATTTTTGTGGGATTGTTACACAC
This sequence comes from Canis lupus familiaris, assembly GCF_011100685.1. NCBI lineage: Eukaryota > Metazoa > Chordata > Mammalia > Carnivora > Canidae > Canis > Canis lupus. Next base: position 47,775,359 of record NC_049232.1, read on the forward strand.
CAAAGCTGGACTATACATAGAAAAAGGTAGACTTTCTCTTGAGGAAGGTGAAATACACATACTTTTTTTCTATTCCTCTCACTAAATACAGCTAAAACCTTGGACATAATGAATAAAACAAATTCAAGATGACTATAAAGTTTGAAAAAAGAAATATGACTGCCCAGGGACCCCAGGATCCAAGGGGTAGCATGATAATGAGTTTTACAGGTTTTGTTTTTGTTGCATATAACTTAGACTTAGACCTGAGGAAGATGACAACTTGGAACTGCCAACAGATACATAGGTAATTGAGAAATACACCAATCAACAATAATAGCTGGGGATTTTTTAACATTTCTCTCTCAAAAACTGAATAAGAATATAAAAGAACTCAAAAGAAAAAAAGTACCAACTCATCAACCAATGGGATATAATCAACATTTTTACAACGGTCCATCCAATAACAACAAAATTGATTTTTCTTTCCAATGTCTATAGCACATATATCAAGATAGACCATATTTTGGATAATAAAAAACTAAACAAATTCAAAATAATTTAAATTATATGGAATGCTTTACCAACTACAATTGAACTAGAAATCAACAACAGAAAGTTAAAAGTTAAAAAACTCTGAATGATTAGAAACTATACGTCATACTTATAAATAATCATGACTCAAAGAGGAAATCTCAAGGGAAAAAATATTGAAATAATAGTGAAAATGAAATATAACAAGATTTGTGTGGCACAGCTAACTCAATTTTGGAAGGGAAATTTACAGCAGTAAATATATGTACCCATTAGAAAAGTCATAAACCAATAATCTAAGCTCTCACCTTAAGAACTTAGAACATGAAGAGCCAAAGAAACTCAAAAGACATAAAATAATTAGTAAAAGCCAACAATACTGAAAATAGAAAAGTAATAGAGAAAAATCTATTAAAAATGGTTCTTTGCAAAGATCAATACAATTGACAAAGACTCAAGCAAGTTTGATCAAAAACAATGATGTAAATAACCAATATTAGAAGTAAAATGGAAGGTATTACTACACATTTTAAAGACATTTAAGGATAACAGCATGTTACAAACAACTCTAAATGCATCAATTTAAGAACTTTGATGAAATAAACCAACTCCTCAAAAAAACATCTACTATCACAATTCATGAAATATGAAATAGAGAAACTGAATTGTCTTATAAGTATTAAGGTCATTGAATTCTAACACAGATAAATGTTAGAGAGGATGCGGAGGTAAAGGACTCCTTGTATACTGTTGGTGGTTATGTAAATTTGCCACTAGGGAAAACATTATGAAGTTTCCTCAAAAAATGAAAAAAGAACTACAGGGCAGCCTGGGTGGCTCAGTGGTTTAGGGACACCTTCAGCCCAGTGTCTGACCCTAGGGAGCCGGGATCGAGTTCCACATCGGCTCCCTGTGAGGAGCCTGCTTCTCCCTCTGCCTCTGCCTCTCTTTCTCTTTGTGTCTCTCATGAACAAATAAATAAAATCTTTAAAAAAAGATAAGAAGAAAGAACTACCAAATGAACCAGCAATCCCACTGCAGAGAATATATGTAAAGAAGTGAGAACAGGATATCCAAGTGATATCTGCACTCCCATGTTTATTTCAGCATTATTCATAATAGTCAAGATATGGAAACAATTTAAGTGTCTATCAAGGGATTAATAAAGAAGTCGTGATATCTATATTATATATACATATCTACAGATATATCAGGTACACACACACACACACACACACACACATCATGTATATTATTCCCAGCAGAGAGTGGTAAAACTTCCTACTGCTACTATTGACACTTTGCCAAGTGATTTTTTTTTTTGTATCATCCTATTTAATCTTTACAACAACCTTTTCAAGTAAGTTACTACTATAATCACATTTTTTGGTACAGGAAACTCAGAAGATGACTTTAATAACTTATTCCAAGTTATGTTGTTTCTGTTGTTATGGATCAAATGTTATGACTGGAAAATCTCTTTAGACTGTAACATTTAAAAATATGATTTTTGGAAAGTTGCCCATGGGCAAAATTTTTAAAACATGCTTTTATAATTTTCCTACAAAGGATTATTTACAACTGCAAATACACAGCACTATTTCAATGGTTAATTTTTATCTTTTCATAGACTTTTCACCTCCCTTAATCTGTATTCTTAACAGGAGTTTGGACTTTCCACAATCAAAGAGAACCCTATATATCAAAAGCTCCATAAAACCCTGCTTTGTCATAAACTAACACATTTCTGGGAAGATGGATCAAGTGAAGTTTAAGTGACCTTGATTCCCAAGTAAGTCAAAAATGACAAAGGATAAATAAAAGCAAGTTTATTCCAAGATGGTACTTTCCTAAATCTAGAAATATAGGCCATATTTCTGACTTCTATTTAAAGAAACCTAACTCATGGGCTCTGGGGTGATCTCAAAAAGATAAAACAATGTTTGCATTGTTTTTTTTAATATTTGTTTTTATCTGCTCTGTTGTTGCTGTTAGTAAAGAATTCATAGTTAACACCTTAATAATCTTAACCAGAATGTAGGTCAATGATGAAAATATCACTGGTTCTAATAGTGGATTAAATTGAGATTATCCGTTGATTAAGAGTTCTAGATAACCCACATTTTTGTTTAGAATGGTTGTAAACTCTGTAGGAAACTACTTTAAAATCTCTAGAACTTTATAGATATGACCAGACAATTTAAGAGTTAGGATGTGCCTAACAGAAGTCGAGGACTGTTTGCTATGTGATCCTCTCAATAACCCAGTCAAATAAATATCATTATCTTCCTTCACCATTAAGTATGAAGTGATTTGCTTTCAGACAAAATAAGCAAAAGTTCTAATATTCAAACTGAGATTATGCTTTTGGTACTTGATACCATCCTTCCCTATGAAAGATTTCTACAAAGTTTCTAGTTAGTAAGAGGAGTTCAGGCTGACTCCTGAGACTTTTTTCATGACTCCCTTTAAAAAAAAAAAAAAACTTGCTCCTTTCTGCTATTCAGGTTTATATCAGGATCCCTTGTTACTTTCCCTGTTCTGGATCTGGAATCAGGCATTTCTCTCAGAATTCAAGGTTGCTGTAATTCAAGTGAGTAACTGTCCTAGAGCCTTAATATGATACCAACAGTGTTTATTGTTACTGTTTCTTTAATTGTATGTATTTTTAGAATATATATAGCAATATTTCATATTTTCAGTTATACTTTAATGGTATTTTCAATTAATTCACTTGATTTTATAATTGCATCTCTTTTCCCTTATATTGAATCCACTTATTCATAACAATTAACATAATTGCTTTATTCAGTCTTGTAAAAGTAGTTTTAAAATAAAAATGCTGGTATTACTACAAATAATAAAATTGAATAAGTATATAATTTATGTTCTTCTAATTTCTAGAACTCATTTCATTCAGTCAAATTCCAAGGACAGTGTAATGGGAGTGGTCAAATTTGAGTGTAGTCAATAAAAGGATGCTTTTTCTCCAGAGCATTTTAATTCAATAATAACATTTAACACTTGGTCTACTTTTTTTATCATTAAGTGCCAGCAATTTTAATATTGCCAGCAATATTAAATACCAGAATTAACTAACCCCCAAATCTTTTTTCTAATTTCCAAACATTTACTATATATTACACACATTTCAATTACACACATATAAATATACTTCATATTAGCACATAAATATTATTTATCTTTAAGAAGTGTTATTTTATACTTGGAAGCTACTTTGGAAAACTCTGTTATAGAACTAGCCTGGAAATATGTAGACTCAGCAACACCTGATTCTTCTAAGAGTAAATTTGTAATGGCTCAGAAATCTTTCTAGCTTTCTTCTGATTGAGTTTATGTCTCTAATCCTGCTGGTAACACATATCTTCATGTGCAAACCACAAATTGAGATAAATAATGAGTGCAGTGATTGCAAAGCCAAAAATATAGAACATGAATTACTCCAGTTCTGTTCTACATTGTGACTGTTGTTGCAGAATATTGGTGTGAAAGTAAAAACCTTCCCACAAAAGTGAAGCGCTGCTCATTGTCAAGCTGTGAGCATTGTAAAAAGAAATTTGGGGAAGTTAATATCAACCTTTAAAGTACTGTGTTATCCCAAAGAAAATGGGGATATAAAAGAATCTGCTCAGATTTTTCTATTTGCTATATGTGATTTTGCTTTTCTAAGTTATTACTTTTTCCTTAAAGTTTTATAACATTTACAAGCAGGCAAAAAAACCTTTTACAATGAAATATCAAGCTTTAAAACTGCTTTTGGAAAGAACAAAATGTGTAGAAGACCAATTAATTTTGCAATCACAACAACAAAAGCAAATGGCATTTAAATATGGAAAATAAAAATTGAATTTCAAATAAGGATACCCAAAATAACAATAAAAGATACTTCTCTTAAAATTTCTTTTTTTTTTTAATTTTTAAAATTTATTTATGATAGTCATACAGGGAGAGAGAGAGAGGCAGAGACATAGGCAGAGGGAGAAGAAGCAGGCTCCATGCACCGGGAGCCTGACGTGGGATTTGATCCCGGGTCTCCAGGATCACGCCCTGGGCCAAAGGCAGGCGCCAAACCGCTGTGCCACCCAGGGATCCCTCTCTTAAAATTTCAAATCAAGTGGTTGCAGGTTTTCTATCATTAGTCACTTCTTTTGGCTTTTTGTTTTTCTAAAAAGAAAACACACACACAAAATTTTTAATGTTTTTTTTTTTGAATCTCTAAGATTTAATAGAATTTTTTTCCCCAAGGTGGAAGCTTCAATTAATGATTTTAGATCTTTTTCTCTTTAATATATGCATTCAATGCTATAAATTTCCCATTTACTGACTTCACTGTAGCCACACATTTAATGTTTTCATTTCCATTTCGCTCAAAATATTTTAACATTTAACATAGTAATTTCTTCATTGATTCATGTGTTATTTCTGTTGTAATCAATATTTTGGGATTTTCTATCATTTTGTTACTGATTTCTATTGTAGTTCCATTATGGTCTCAGAGTAGATATGGTACAGTTTCTGTTTTTATTTTTGTTAATGTGTGTTTTATAGCCCCACACATGGTTTATCTTGGTGTATATTCCATATCTTGAGAAGAATGTGTATTCTCCTGTTATTGTATCACATAGTCTATAGATGTTCATTATATCCTTTTGATTTATTGTTAAATTCAAATGTCTCAGGGTGCTTGGGTGACTCAGTTGGTTGAGCAACTGCTTTGAGCTCAGGTCATGATCTCAGGGTCATGGGATGCAGCACTATATTGGGCTCCCTGCTCAGCAGGGAGTCTGCTTCCCCTTCTCCTCTGCCCCTCTCCCCCATTGATATGCTTACGCTCTCTCTCAAATGGATAAATACAATCTTAAAAAATTTTCAAATAGGTCCTTAATCATTTTCTGTCTGCTGGATTTTTCCATTTCTGAGAGGGGTATTGAAGTCTGCAACTATCAGAGCATATTCATATATTTTTCCTTGGAGTTTTATCAGCTTTTGCCTTATGTAATTTATTATATATGTTGGATGCTGTTTTGCTAGTCATGTACACATTAAGGATTATTATCTTTTCTTGCGGGAATTGACTCCTTATCATGTGTAATGCCACTCTTTATTCCTGATAATTGTTCTCGCACTAAAGTTGCTCCATCTGAAATGTAGTTATTGCCACTTTCTTTTAATTAGTGTTAGTATGGGGGTACCTGGGTGGCTCAGTTGGTTGAGCATCTGACTCTTGATTTAGGCTCAGGTCATGATCTCAGGGATGTGAGATCAAGTCTGTCAGGATCAGCATTCAGTGGAGTTCACTTAAGATTCTCTCTTGCTCTCTGCCCCCCCCCCCCGCCACAAAATAAATATTAAAAAATTAGTGTTAGCATGGCTTATTTTTTTCTCTCCATTTACTTTTATTCTCTATATATCTTTATATTTGCAAGTTGGTTTTCTTGTAGAAAATATGTGGATGGATCTTATTTTAAATCCACTCTGACAACCTGTTTTGGTCTTTTACACTTTTTCTGCTTTTAGTTGAATGTTTTATATGATTCCATTTTCTCTTTCTCAGCATACTAGTTTTACTTTTTTTAAAACTTACTTTAGTGGTTTCCCTAGAGTTTGGAATATACACTTACAACTAATCCAGGTCTAATTTTACAAAATACTACACTGCTACAGGGGTAGTGCAAGTACTTTATAAAAAAACAAATAAAACTAATACCTCTTTTCTGGCTTTTGTTTCACTATTGTCCTTCATTTTACATTGTGTGTGTGTAAGACACACAAACACACACGAGTTGACACTTAAAAAACACAAGGATTAGGGGTGCTGAATCCTCTTGCAGTTTAAAATCTGCATATAACTTCTGACCCCCACAAAATAACTACTAATGATTTACTGTTGACCAGAAGTTTTACTAACAAAAAGCAGTAAATTAACATATGCTTTGTACACTTTACATATTATATACTTTACTTTTTCTATAAAGTAACATAGAGAAAAGCAAATAATCCAATTAAAAATGGGCAGAAGGCATGAATAGATATTTTTCCAAATAATACATCCAGATGACCAATAGACAACACATGGAAAGATGTTCATCATCACTTACCATCAAGAAAATGCAAATTGGAGACACCTGGGTGGCTCAGTGATTGAGCATCTGCTTTCAGCTCAGGGCATGACCCCAGGGCATGACCCCAGGATCTGGGATAGATCCCACATTGGGCTCCCTGTGAGTAGCCTGCTTCTCCCTCTGCCTATGTCTCTGCCTCTTTCTCTCTGTGTGTCTCAAATGAATGAATGAATGAATGAACGAATCTTATAAAAAAAGAAAATGCAAATCAAAATTACAAAGAAATATCATCTCATACCTGACAGAATGGCTAAAATTAACAAAACAGGATATAATGGACATTGGCAAAGAAGTGGAGAAAGGGAACCCTCTTGCACTGTTGGTGGAAATGCAAAGTGGTGCAGTCACTCTGGAAAACAGTAGGGAGGTTGCTCAAGAGGTAGAAAATAGAGCTACCCTACAATTCAATAGTCACACTACCGGGTATTTACCCAAAGAATATAAGAACACTAATTCAAAAGGATACGTGCATCCCTCTGTTTATAGAAGCATTATTTACAATAGCCAACTTAAGGAGGCACCCAAGTATCCATTCAACGATGAGTGGATAAAGAAGTGAACATATATTACACACACAATGGAATGTCATTCAGCCATTAAAAAATGAAATCTTGCCATTTGCAACAATATGGATGGAGTTAGAGAGTATAATGCTAAGGAAAATAAATCAGACAAAGATGAATGCCATATGATGTTACTGCTTTGTGTTATTTAAGAAACAAACCAAACAAAAAAGGGGAAAATAGAGAGAAAGGCCAAACCAAGAAACATACCCTTAACTATAGAGAACAAACTAATTGTTACCAGAGGGGAGGTAGGTGGGGGAATAAGTTAAATAGATGATGGGGATTAAGGAGTACACCTGTCTTGATGAGCACTGAGTGATGTATGGAATTGTGAAATAACTATATTATATACCTAAAACTAATAAATATTGTGTTAAAAAATAAAATCACTTTCAATGAAAAAGAAATAACAACTGAGAATTTTCTCCAAATTAATGTCTGACACCAAACCTCAGATCCATAAAGCTCAAAGACAACAAGGTAAATGTCAAATAAACTATACCTACACATAACATTTTCAAACTCCAGAATATCAAAGATAAGGAAAAAATCCTGAAAACATCAGGGGAAAAACCTCTTACCAAAAGAGCAGCAAAGAATTACATTTGGCTTCTCAGAAATCATGTAGAAGAAGAGACTGGATTGAAATAATTTAAGTATTAAGAGAATAAAAATATCAATCTAGATTTCCATACCCTGTAAAATTATCCCTCAAGAGTGTAGGAGAAATAAAGACTTTCACAGCAAACAAAAACTGAGTTAATTTGTTGCCAATAGACTTGCTTCATAAGAAATGCTAAAGATGCTTTAAAGAGAAGGAAAGCCATATAGATCAGAAATTCTGATCTACATTAAGAAAGGAAGAGCATTGGAGAAGGAATAAATAAAAATAAAATTTTTATTTTCTTAATTTTTTCTTAATTGTTCCAACATAGAACAGTTTGTTCAAAATAATAGCAACAAGATATTATATATATTCATGTATTCATATATGTATTTCATATATTCATATGACCCTTGAACAGCACAGGTTTGAACTGTTCAGGTCCACTTATACAGTTTTTTTTTTAATTTTGATAGAGTACAGCACAATAAATGTATTTTCTCTTCCTTATGATTATCTTAGTAACATCCCTTTCCTCTAGCTTACTTTATTGATAGAATATTTTATACTGTCGGTATATATAAAAACCAAGAGAACCACTCCAGAAGCACAAATGTTGACATAGATGGAGATATAACAATTTCTAGTATTATGAATTTAAGGAATCTCTGCCAGTTTTATGATAAGATTTTCCTATTCACTTGCATATCTGTCGCTTGATGTTAAACAATACTAAAATTATTTCAAAATGTTTTTTGATCAACTATGAAGACAGAAAATACAGTTTACATGTTATTCTAACAAATATGAATACACAAAGATTATTGACCAATTTACAGAAGTTAAAGCTTGAAAACAGAAATTATTACTGTGACAGGTTAATATGTAGGTGTTTGTCTTTCACTTTTTTTTTTTCTTTTTAGAGAGAGAAACAATGAGCACATGTGCAAGAGCATGAGTGGAGAGGGGGGAGACGCAGAGGGAAAGGGAGAGAAAGAATCTTTTAAGATTTTTTTTTTTAAATTTATTTGTTTATGAGAGACAGAGAGAGAGAGATAGAGATATAGGCAAAGGGAGAAACAGGCTCCCCATGGGGATCCCAATGTAGGACTCTATCCCAGGACCCCAGGATCCGACCCAAGCCAAAAGCAGAAGCTCAACCACTGAGCCACTCAGGCCCCTGAGAGAGAGAGAGAGAGAGAGAGAGAGAGAGAATCTTAAGCATGCTTAGTGTGGAGCCCAATGCAGTCTGGATCTTGTCACCCTGAGATCATGACCTGAGCCCAAACCAAGAAACAGAGGATTAACCAACTGAGCTATCCAGGGGCCCCAGCCTTTTGCTTTTTATCAAGACAGACCCATTAATGTGTTTTAGAGTTATTACTTGTATCTTCAACATTTATATTAGTTTCTATTTTTTACAACCATGATTATGTATTTAAACTTTAAAAAAAGAAAATGCTCACTGACTTTCTTTTCTGATTAGTATGATTTACTGTATTTATTATTAACTGGAAAAACCTTTGTCATATAAACAAAGATGTTTAAAAATGGGCATTCTAGGTATCTTGGCTATTTCTGAGTTCCTCTTTTTTTTTAAGATCTTATTTATTTATTCATGAGAGACAGAGAGAGAGAGAGAGAGGCAGAGACTGGCAGAGGGAGAAGCAGGCTCCATGCAGGGAGCCTGTTGTGGGACTTGATCCCTGGTCTCCAGGATCCCACCCCAGGGCTGAAGGCATCACTAAACAGCTGAGCCACCCAGGCTGCCGGATTTCTGAGTTCCTTTTAGATTCTTGGCATTCTTTCATAGTTCCAATGGATATATATTTAAACTAAAGTTAGGATGTGTTGCTGTTTTCACCTTCATCTTAGCCTTTTTCTGATTATTTTTCTTCCTCCTGAAAATGTCAATTTTTCTTTAATTGCAAAAATCTTTATGTGGTTATGAATGTTTTTAAAGTTAGTATTCATATTTAAGCAATCGGCATTCACATTTTTTGGATTTTCCTGAATCCCTTTGAGGAAAAGGGGGAGAAGTTTAAATGTTGCTACAATTCTTTTCTATTGCTCCTATGACATGCCCTCTCCAGTGATTTTTTTTTCTCTGCACCTTGTGCCTTTTCCCTGAGCCACTTTAAGCAACATCTTTGCTACCCTACCGTTCTTAGAATTGGTGAAATCAGTCACTCAGCGGGGGGTGGGGGGGTGGGGGGTGAATGCTCTCAGTGTGGAAGAGAAGCCCTTCATCCTAGTTATGGTGTTCTCTGGCTACAGATTTCTCTAGGTCCACTTGAGTGCATCTATTTCCCCACAGTATCTGCTACCCTATCCCAGCTATTTGCAATAATATTCCTGGGCCTGGATAGCCCACTCTTCCTGCTCACTTACATCTTATGAGGAGTTTTCTGGAATTCCCTGCCTCCATCTCACTCATGGTGTCAGTTGTGGGAATCAGTTTTCATTACCATTCTTGTTAACTATTGCTTTTAGAATCAGCTCAAGGCTGCTTCCTTGCCCTGTGGAAAATAGAAACACTAAAAGTAATGTTTAAATGAAAATTATGGTAAAAAATGCCTGAAAAACTAATTATTATAAGCGTGAAGGAAGAGAAGTGGCTGAGGAACAAAATAGTGAAATCCAACTCGTTTTTTAATTAGAAAACAGCTAATGTCTTAACTTAAGAATATTTAGCAACATGGAGGTAAACAAGGAAAGAGCTGGAAATCCCAACTAATAAGTTAGTTGCCTGTCGGAAGCGTGTATATGATGGTGGGAGGATGGTGGAATTGGGGCCTGTTAAATTTTCTTCATAAGCTATTCTTCACTGCTTCTGTTAGACCTTCTGCATGTTTCTCTATTCTTTTTATCTGTGTGTGTGTGTGTCTCTCTCTTTTCCAGGTCATCTGTCTCCAAGATGGTTTGAAGCATTCTTGTCCTAAAATGAGAAAATAGACTAATCTCATATGTAGTGATTAGAAGATTTTACACCTGTCATGACACCCTCCTGGACATCATGTAAGCCAAAGCCATAAACAATTATTCATCTGAATTTAAATGGCCACTTTTACTTCAGATACATTATGAATTACTTAAACAGACCTCAAACAGCTTTTCTTGTTTTTTTTTTTCTAGAAATTCAAGCTACTGTTGAATGTTTTCAATCCAGATAATTGTGTGATGAGCTGAGACTTTTCTCTAAACACATTTAATTACTACTATCTACACAAAATCAATGTATATCATATTCATCAGTGTGTGTTTAAAACATTTAGTTGTTGACTGAACTTAATGATTTCCTTAGTGGTCAATCACTCTGAAGGTAAATTCATATAGTTCGATGCAGCTCTATCATCACTATGCCAGGTAAACTTTTCTCAGATGATGATTGGACCTTAGCCATTAAAGTTTTTCTGTGATTGAGTGGAATAGACCATTGATTTTTGGATAATGATTCTGGATCTTTTCTCCTCCTTCATAGTACAATAATCTATCCCAAGTTTAAAAAATTTGGTATGTTCTGTAGAATATAACTTACCAGTATTTGTGAACATTCAAAATATATTATATATTCTGTCTGGTAGATCTAAATATTAAGACCAGTTGAAGACATTTGTCATTTATAAAACATATAGTTAAGTCACTTATATTGAGCATTAAAAGATTGGATAGTTGAGACTTTTATCCGTATTACAATAGAGGAAGTTAAATAGCGCTGACTTCCAGAATAACTTTCTGTTGTAGTCACAGGCTGGTTGTGTGGGTCATACTAGAATTTCTCTCTTTGCAAAACCATAGGGGTAATGTGATCTATTTCATTTCTGTACTTACAATTTTACAAACAAATATGCAGTTTTCAGCAAATCTTTAAGTCACTGAGGCATATATCCAGTTGAGTTTTTGGCACTGTCAAGTCTTATTTGTATTTTTCCCCATTGTCAACTTTAGTTTAGTCTTAGGAGGGCATGCAATTGATGTACCTTCATCCACCCTGCAGTTTCTCCCATCACTGCCCTTGTATGATTCCTACCCTATTACACAGATCCATTGTTTTCTTAAATTCTGCTAGATGAGAAACAGTTTTCAGTGTTCTTCCTCTGGTTCCTGCAGTGGATGATTTTTAGAGCTAGAATCTTCTTTTTATTTTTCCAGGATTCACCTTTCCTATGTTGTTTTGTAGTAGTATTTCAAAATGTAAGAACTCAATGCTATGCTCTAAAGACTTGGTATGTTCTAAAAGATTAATAAAAATAAAGATTTTATTTATAATTTAAGTGAATTATAGTTGAGTTTAAATATCTAATCTAATTAGAGGTGTTAAAAAAATATGGTTCCCATCACAAAATATTTCTAAAATTTATGTCTTTGTGTTGTCAATTTTTTTCCTGCAAATTCATGAATACGTTGAACCAGACCATCATCCTAACTGTGCATAGACCATGGTCTTGTCTTTTCCTAGCAAATTTTGCCTCATTGAGCCTATTTTTCATATAGCACCATGTGATCTGACCCTACTGATCTCCCCAGACTCTTGTTACCTACTTTTATTTTGAATCCAGTACTTCTTTCAGTTCTTCAGATACACCATGTGGGGTTATTCCTCTGAGCTGTACCCCCCTCCCCCAATTTAGAATCTTTTTTTCCTCCTCCCTCTAACATTTTTCACCACATACACATTGCCTGGCCAACTCACATCTGCTTCTGGTAAAATCAATTTTATTAGAGTTCAATGACTTTCTTGAATCACTACAATGGTTAAAATATAACAAATACATGAATAACTCATAATCCCCTTATAATTAAATCTCCACTTGTTTAAAGTCTATTTTCCACTGTAGAACATTTATGAAAAAATTGTAGATGACACAAAGAAATGGAAAAATATTCCATGCTTGTACATTAGAAAAACAAATATTGTGAAAATGTGTATAATAGCAAAGCAATCTACACATTTAATATACTCCCTATCAAAATACCAACAGCATTTTTCACAAAGCTGGAATTACACAATCTTAGAACACACAAATTTGTATGGAACTGTGAAAGATCCTGAATAGCCAAAGCAATCTTGAAAAAGAAAAGCAAAGCTGAAGGAATTACAATTCTAGATTTCAGGCTATATTACAAAACTGCAGCCATCAAGATGGTATGGTACTGGCACCAAAACACAGAGATCTATGAAACTGAATAGATAACCCAGAAATGGACCCACAGTCATATGGTCAACTAATCTTTGACAAAGCAGGAAAAAATATCCAATGGAAAAAAGTCTCTTTTTCCCATCCAAATAGTGTTTGGAAAACTGGACAGCAACATGCAAAAAGAATGAGATCAGACCACTTTCTTACAACATACACAAAAATAAATACTAAATGGATGAAAGAGCTAAATTCAGACAGGAAACCCTCAAAATCCTAGAGAGGAACAAAGGTAGCAGCCTCTCTGACCTCAGCCATAGCAACTTCTTACTAGTCATGTCTCTGGAGGCAAGGAAACAAAAGCAAAACTGCACTATTGGAACTTCATCAAGATAAAAAGTTTCTGCACAGTGAAGGAAACAATCAATAAAACTAAACAAAATGGGAAAAGATATTTGCAAATGACATATCTGATAAATAGTATCCAAAATCTATAAAGAACTTCTCAAACTCAACATTCAAAAAACAATGCAGGAAAGAAATGGGCAGATGAATAAACATTTTTCCAAAGAAGACATACAAATGGCTAACAGACACATAAAAGATGCTCCACATCACTTGTCATGTGGGAAATATAAATCGAAACCATAATGAGATACCACCCCATACCTGTCAGAATGGGAAAATAACTCAGGAAACAATGGATGTTAGCAAGGATGTGGAGAAAGAGGAACTGTCTTGCACTGTTGGTGGGAATGCAAACTGGTATAGCCAATGTTGAAAGCAGCATGGAAGTTGCTCAAAAAGTTAAAAATAGTGCAATTGCTGGGCCATAGGGTAGCTCTATTAGGTATTTATCCAAGGATAGAAACATAGTGATCCAAAGGGGCACTATGCACCCCCATGTTTATAACAGCAATGTCCACAATAGCCAAACTATGGAAAAAGCCCAGATGTCCATCAACAGATAAAGATTATATATATATACACACAATGTAATTTTACTCAGTCATGAAAAAGAATGAAATCTTGCCATTGGTAACAACATAGATGGAACTAGAGGGTATTATGCTAAGTGGAAATAAGTCAGGGAAAGAAAAATACCATATGATTTCACTCACATGTGGAATTTAAGAAACAAAACTGATGAATATATGGGAAGGGGGAAAAGAAGGCAGCACATGTAAGAGACTCTTAACTATAGAGTTAAGACAACTGAGGGTTGATGGAGGTGAAGTGGGCAGGGGGACAGGCTAAATGGGTGACGGCTGTTAAGAGGGGTACTTGTAATAAGCACTGGCTGTTATATGTAAGGGAAGAATCGCTAAATTCTACTCCTGAAACCAATATAATACTATATGCTAATTAAATAGAATTTAAATAAAAACTTGAAAAAACAGGCCTGTTTTCCCATTTAATTGCATGCAATTATATGTGACTTATCTATAATAACATTGGGAAATAATGTTGCAGATTAAAGGTATTTCAAAGTAAGTTCCTTAGGAGTACTTTTTCCTCATATTTACCTTTGCATCCACAGGTTCTAGCCATTACCTAGTATATAATAAAATAATTAAGAAATTATCTTTTTATAAATTTCCTACTAAAATCTAAGTATTTGTAATTAAAATAGTTCAAAACATGTCTGCTATAGTTTTAGGAAATTTTCCTGACCGAAATCTCAAAACTACTTTTGCACTGAAATATTTTTGAGTTATTTATTTTTATTATCTCTATTATCTGGTGATTAAAAATATACTAGTAACAACTTCTTTCTCACCAGCCCAAGTTTCACAAAGGCATGCAAACCTCCTCAAAGCTGCTTCATCTACCATTTACTAACTGTAGATCTCCATGCAGTTGTTCATCTACCCATTTGTAATAATGTCCTAAGTAATATTTACAATGCTAATTCGAGATTCTACAAGATTCTGAAGTAAACTTCTAGTAATCAAAGACAGGTTTAAATTGTGCCTGTTAAAGTTTTAATGGCAATGACAGTAAGAATTGCTATATGTGGTTCACATCCCAGACTCATGTTCCATTTTATCCTCCCTTCATTGTAACCCTGAGATCAAGGCATCAGTATCCCCCTTTATGAACTAAGGGCCTGCCAAGAGCACACAGCTGGGAAGTGACAAGATCAAGAATCAAACCCAAGTTTATCTGATTACCAAGCCCAGTGTCTTAAGAACCATTTACTGTTCACAGGAATCAGAATCAGATGGACTGAAGTTATTAGATTGAGTCTCTCTGGGAATCTGTACCACACTGGGTCCAGGATCTTGGTTTCAGCTTTTGGGGATTTGGAAAAATGCTGTTTGAGTCAGCTCCCTCGGGGAGGATTTGATAATACTCGTGAGAGACTTGTTTATAAACTAGAATGACAATTTATTATTTTATGCTGAGAAATATTACTGTCAAACTGGCTTCAAAACTCATGTTTGTAACTTTTTTATGACAAATTCTATATTAGGTTATAAAGTCTGAATCCTTTGAGAACTGTGTCTGTTAACTTGAGTGACTAGGAGAAACTGGCACACAGATACTTGTTTCCTAAGTACTTTTTCTGAATGATGCCAATAATTGATATCTCCTAAGATATATTTCTCTTAGCTAGAGTTTTTTTTTTTTTACGTGTTTCTCAGCTAATTGCAGAGAACACTGCCCTTCTATTCTGCTTCCCTTCCAATAGTCAAGTTGAAAAACAGATCTGCTCTACATAATAAAATGATTGCCATTCAGTCTTAAAGGTTTAAAAACAATGTCTTCAGATTTCTGAAAGAGGCTCTACCCTACAGGGCCAGATAATCATTAGCTACTCATAGGTCTTATAAATATACTCAAAACATCACTCTATCCAGTATTTTAAACACCTACAGGAACAGCATACCCTTAATAGGTATGAATTAGTGCATTATTCTCCTCTAGACAGAATAACAAAAACAAATCAAGATCATAAAGCTGCTGGATGAACACATAATAAGAATAAAAGGCTTTAGTGAGATGTATTAAATATGTAATGGCATCAGAATAAAGCAGCCTCATTTGTCTTATATACTTAGAATGACCTTAACAATGGAGCTAAATTTTAAAATACTCTGAACACCCAGAGTTGGACACTGTCATAACTTCCTTTATTGAACTCCTTTTGTTTTCTCCTTGTTAGACCACACTCCCTCCCCTTTTGATTTTCACATTCTTTAGACTTTTCCTACTTTTCAGTTCAAATGGGAACACTGTATCTGGTCATTTACATTTTTCAAAACTTTTTAAGTCATCACAATGTGAGTCATAAAAGTCTAACTCTCGGAACATTTTTCTTTTATTTCTAAGTTCCTTCTGAGCCATTCTATGCAGTCTCCATGTACTGATATGTGGAGGCACTATCGCCTAGCATTTAGGTACACAGACCCTACATCACACTGCCTGGTTTCAATTCTTTATTACATCATTTATTAAGTGACCTCAGGATGTTGATCTTTTTGTACTTATGTTTCCTCATCCATAAAATGGGAGCAATATATTATAGCATCAAGAAACAGATGGCTCGGCTAGAGAGCTAATAAAGGGATTATTTATAGAGGTATAGTTAGGGTTAAAAGAAAAAAAGGATGACGAGATACAAAAAAACTAACCATAGAGTGAAGCTGTTACCGTCACTATGATTGAAAAGACACGGAGACAAATAATGTACTTGGAGACCAGGGAGAACAGAACCATAAATACAGCCATATGGCAGAAGTTGATTTCAAGGAAGGGTGCATCTATGTACTAACACACAATGACTAAGCAGGAATGGATTTGGCAAAGAATACCTGATTGCTCTATTTCCTCTCATTAAACTCCTGCCATTGCTTCCCTCTGGCTGAACAGGGCATAGATCCAGTCAAGGGGACAATCGATGTGTCTCGTATTCATATCAACTTCCAAGAACTGGTTTGTGGAATAAATGCCTTAATGCATGTGAAGTCATCCATAGACTCTTAGCTGAGGAGAGAAAAAAATCAGAATGTTTGCATGGGTGAAGGTGCTATAAAGAACTTTGTAGCACAAGAGGGGAATTGGAGAAGGGGAAATAGTGATTCTTGGCAGCTCCTCAACTATCGGGTCTCTGTTCCATCACGGTGCATATGCCGCCAGTATCAGCTCCCCTGTGATCCTCCTATTGTCTCCAGTGTGATAGATTCCATACAGGGTGCTGTGAAGTTCTTCCTCAACACCCTACTATTTCCATGATAACACAAATTTTATTTTAGTGGAGGACAATTAAGTTGCTTCTGAAACAGACAGTAAGAACTAAGATACACTATTTCACATCCTTGCCCCCTTGAAACAGTCCAAAGTAAGCATTCCCAATCAAGGGAGGGCTCTGCTTGGAATATAGGTTCCATCTTATATTTCTGTCAGCCCTTGAGCCATTTTATTTATCTGCAGGCCAAAACTAAGATATCTTAGGTACTTCCAGGTATTAGCTTCTGAGAAGGGGAAAGAGTGGGAGGGGTGTGTTCACTGTTTTTAAAGTGCTTGTGTATTATCAATACCCACCACTTCTGTTCATATCTCAGTACATTTAATCTTATTGTTACACCTAAATACAGGAAGGCTAGTAACTCTAGGGTAGCTCAGGAGGTATGTGCCTAATTATTTTTAAGAATTATTATTTACAGAATCTGTGAATGGATGCTGTTTGACAACCATAGCTGACATTATCTCCCTTGCTTGCTGTTCTTGGATAGAACAGATGATGCTGTCTGACATGTAAGTTTACACACTGCAGTTTACGTAAAGAATGCATTTCATCCCTTTTTTAGCTATGTATTATTTTGCTAAAGGTATTTTAAGCCAAATGGGCTATAATGCAGAGTACGTTGAAAGTATACAGGAAGGCATATTGAATATATGTATAAAGATTTCATAGACTGTTCCCTGAATACAATTCCCTACTCCCTCCCTCTTGGCAACAATTTGCTTCCTCCCCTGACCCTGGTTTTTAATGTCATATTCATTCTTCTTTTTTTAAGATTTTTTAAAATTTATTTATTCATGAGAGACACAGAGAGAGAGGCAGAGACACAAGCAAAGGGAGAAGCAGGCTCCATGCGGGGACCGTGATGTGGGACTCGATCCCGGGACTCTAAGATCACGCTCTGGGCCAAAGGCAGGCACTAAACCACTGAGCCACCCAGGGATCCCTATGTCATATTCATTCTTTCTCTCCCTTAAGATCACCTGTTTGTACTCTACCTGAATGTGCAGATTCCCAACAGGCTCACTTGAATGAATTTTCTAATTCATTCATCACTCACATCCGAGGCTAGCACCATGTGGTCCACTACCCATTCATTAGTGGTCATAGAGAAAAAAGTTATATGAGATGATTTGTTAGAATTGGCCACTGACACATTATCCTCTGATAAATCTAATTTATTATTGTCCACCTCCTGAAGTCACATTTCTAAGTGTTGGAGATTTGGAGGAAAAAGACACTGATATAGCCTTTAAGAGGTAAATCAGAGGACTCAAATCAGTGCTATGAATTTAGAGAATGGAGATACTACTATGGGTTTCCATGGACTTTGATGCCTTGTACAAGAGTACATGGTAGAGTGTACTTCAGCAGTTGAGAGGAGAAAGTACTCTAAAGGCAGGAAATAGAACATGTGAAGACATAGATTAATTAATTCTTATATACAGAAAAACCAGATGCTGTTAAAACAACAGTTTATATGGGTAAATAGTAAATGAGTGATAGAAACATTGTCTGAGACATTAAATCCATTTAACCTTGTAGGATTCTGAATGCTTTCAGAGCTAGTTTTTTTTTTTTTTTTTTAAGATTTTATTTATTTATTTAACAGTGAGAAAGAGCACAAGCAGGGGGAGCAGCAGGAAGAGGGAGAAGGAGAAGTAGGCTCCCCGCTGAGCAGGGAGCTCCATGTAGGGACCATGACCAGAGCTGAAGGCAGCTGCTTACCCAACTGAGCCACCCAGGTGCCCCTAAATATTATCTTATGTAATCCTTTATACAGCCCTGGTACTCTGTTCCACATTACTCTTATTTTTCACACGATGAAAAAACAGTTCAAAGAGATTAAAATAACTACAGCTAGTGAGTAATAGAACCAGAATTTGAATTCCATTAATTTGACTCATTTCAGTAAGCCACAGCATTTATCAAACATCAAAAATTCTATTGATCTTGCCTGACTTGGATTTCTTCAATCCAGTATGCCTAAAAATCCTAGGAAACCTAATTTAGAGGGGTATATTACATTCAAAATGGCTTCATGTTACACCTTGGTTATGTGGGCCTTAGCAAACCATTTCATGACAGACACTTGCCAAAATATCCAGAAACAACCATTAGATTTAATACTATATGCCTATTTATGAATTCACTGACCTACAAATGAAGCTTTCCAGTTTTAATTATTTTTATTGTTTTGAATTTTTTGTAGCAGTGTTGAGCTTCTTTTGCTCAGAAATTCAGGTAAGGATGAACCTCCCCTTTTGAAGGCTCCATACACTCCAGTGCAGGAACAAGTTTAATATAATAATAAATTTTAAAACCTACAAAATTTAAATTTTTACCAGAGTTTAGAAAGAGTGAACAGCATTATGTAAAGAGACTCGGCATTTTAAAAACAGTACATTTATTTAATGCATCTGCTTCCTTTCTGGTTCAGATTGTTTTTCATTTTGGAAAGATAATGGTACCAGAGTTAAATCGCTGTAAAAAATTTAAAGGAAATCCTTATTTATAAGAGCATTAAAATGAACTGTGCCCTAACCTCGCTTTTAATGGTTTATTAATAAACAGTTCACAGAGCAGATAAAACAAATCATGAATTACTCTTCTGTGTTTATTATTTTTATTCTTTAACATATATTAGGCATACGCAAGTGTGTGGAGGGCTATATAACATGAATAAAAGCTACAGTGATGATTAGGTTATATTCTGGTGCTGAAATCACAGTAGGTGCTCAGTAGTCAGTGACTTGGCCTTTCATATTTTTGTTAATGGTTGAAGAGAGGTCAGTAACATTCAAGCAGGATTGTGGAAACTGTTTATCATGGAAAAAAATATTATATTATGATCAAAGATTTTATGTCATAACCCTCCTCATTCTCAACCATTAAAAACAGTATAATAGATTCTAAATTCACATCTGCAAGTTGCTTCATAAAACTTTCAATTCTGGTTCATTTCCTAATTTAACAAGACCCTGCTGGTTCACATGAAAGATAGAGCTTCTTCAGTGGTACACAATGGACAACCACATTCTTTTGACACATTAGATTCCACATTGGCTAGGGAATGATAGAATCATCACTGCATTATAATTGACCACTTGCCAACTTTGAACTAGGTGTCTTTGGGCATCTCATTTAAACTTTGCTATCAGTTTTTCCTTGGCTTCATGTTATATGCAACATTTTATTTCTTTCACTATGGCCTATACTTTTCAGTACTATAATTTTGTACAAAAGCAATCATAATTTTTTTAAAACTCCCCCATGGTTTTGCATGTATTGGTAGTTTCTTCCTTTTTCTTGTTGAATACTTGCCTTTTAAGAATAATTATTATCTATTTGCCTGTAGATAAAAATGTGGCTAGTTTTATGGGCTTGGTTCTTATCAATAAAGCTACTCTGAATATTTATATTTAAGTCTTTGAGAGGGTTATGTTTTTCTTTCTCTTGAGTAAATACACCAGAGTGGAATTCCTGGGTCCTATGATTTATGTTTAAATTTTTAAGAAGGTGCCAAATGTTTTTCCTAAGTAGTCCTAACATCACACATATTCATTAGCAATTCATTAGAGTTCTAGCTGCTATCTATCCTAACACTTGGTGTGGTATAGTATTTTAAATATATATTAAGTGATAGTTTGTGGATTAAATTTCTCCATTCTTTATAATTAATGATGTTATGCATCTTTTCATGTATTTACTGGACATTTGAATATTTTAACTTGTGAAATTTTTGTCAAGAGTACTCATTATTTTGGGAGATTTTTTGTATCATTGTTACTGAGTTATGAGAGTTATTTATATATTCATAAAACAAGTCCTTTGTGGATTGAATTTTTTAGTTCAATCACTTGAAGAGAAGAGGACTTCAGTTTATAAGACCTACAGATGGCCAACAGGTATATGGAAAGGTGCTCAATATCACTAATCATCAGAAATCAAATCAAACAATCATGCAAATCAAAACCACAATGGGATATACTACCTGACACATGTTGGAATGACTATTGTCATAAAGACACAAGTTAACAAGCAATGGTGAGAATATGCAGAAAAGAGAACCCTTATGCACTGTTAACAGGAATGTAGACTGGTGCAGCCACTATGGAAAACAGTCTGGAATTTCTTCAAAAACGTAAGAATACAACTACCATAAGATCCAGCCATTCCGTTTCTGGGAATTTATCTGGAGGAAATGGAAACACCAACTTAAAGAGCTATCTGCACCCCCAAGTTCATTGTAGCAGTATTTATAGTAGCTAAGACACAGAAATAACTGAAGCATTCATGGATGGATGAGTGGATCAAGAAAATGTGGTGTTTACAAACATATGTACACAAAATAATGGATTACTCAGCCAAAAGAAGGATGAAAATCTTGCCATTTGTAACATGAACAGAGCCTGAGGGTATTAAACTAAGTGAAGTAAGTCCAAGTAAAGCAAATACTGTGTAATCTCATTTTTTTTTCAGAATGTAATCTCATTTTTAAGTGGATTTGAAAATAGTAATACAACCAACTCAGGAACAGAAAACAAATTGGTGGTTGCTAGAGACAGAGGGGACAGAGAGAGTTGAAATGGGTGAAGGTGGCCAAGAGATATAAATTCCCTGTTATAAAATGGGTCCTGGGGATTTAATTTACAGCATGGTGACTGTATTTTCTAATACTGTATGCATATTTGAACATTGCTAAGAGTGTAGATCTTAAATGTCATCACCACAATAAAAAAAATTTGTAACTATGTGTGATAATGGATGTTAACTAGACTTGTTGTGGTGATCATTTTGCAATAAATACATATCAAAACTGATATTGTATACCTGATTTTAATAATTTTATATATCATTTGTGTCTTAAACAAAAGACTTCAATTTGACCAAAGTCTAATTTATCAGTTTTCTTTTATAAATTACATTTTGTTCTGCCTTAAAACCTTTCCCTACTAGTCACATATAATTTTTCTAGGTTTTATTTTAGAAGTTTTACAGATTTTTGGATTTACACATAAGATTATGACTAATGTCAATAATGAGTTAACATTTGTGTATCTTGTGAGATGAGATTTGAGAGTCATTTGTTTTTTTTATAAGCTGTCCAGTCATTCCAACACCATTTGATGCAAATTTTTTTTCTACTGAATTTCCTAAACCTCTTTCCAAAATAAAAGAAAAAGAAACTTAATTGACAATGCAAGAGTAGACCTATACTGAACTATATATTGGTTTCATTGATTTTTCTTGACATTTAAAAATATGTAAGTTAAAGGTGTTCAATGTGTTCATTTGATACATTTATATTGCAATATGATTACCAGTATAATGTTAGCTAACATCTCTATCATGTCACCTGATTATCATTTCTTTTTTCTGGTGGAAACAAGATCTTGTCTCTTAGCAACTTTGAAGTTTACAATCCACACAGTAGTGAAATCAGAAAGAAATAAAACTATCCGTATTTGCAGATAGTGTCATCTTATATGTGGTAGATTCTAAAGACAACCAAAACACTGCTGGAACTAATCAATCAATTAAGCAAAATTTCAATATACAAAATCAAAATATAGCAATCAATATAGTATCTATAGTGTAAAATGAAATATCAGAATTATCCCATTCACAGTATTATCAAAAATAATAAAATACTGGGGCACCTGGGTGGCTCAGTTGTATAAGCATCTGCCTCTTGATTTCAGCTCAGGTCATGATCTTGAGCTTATGGGATTGAGCCCTGCATCAGGCTGCATGCTCAGTACAGAGTCTGCTTGAGATTCTTGCTTTCGTTCTCCCTTTGCCTCTCCCCCTGCTCATGCTCTCTCTTGCTCTCAAATAAATAGTATCTTTTTAAAAATAAATAAAATAATGAAATACCTAGGACTGATTTTAGCCAATGAAGTGAAAGACCCATACAATGAAAACTACAGGACACTGATGAAAGAAACTTAAGACTTAAACAAATGGAAATATAACCTGTGTTCATGGGTAACAATACTCTTAAAATGTCCAAACTACCCAAAGCCATCTATAGATATAGGAATTTCCTAGCAAAATTCCAATGACATTTTTAAGAAATAAAAAGGCAATTCTAAAACTGGTGTGAAACCACACAAGACCTGAAAAGCCAAAGCAATCTTGGAAAACAACAAACCTGGAGGATCTTAGGATCTCAAACTATACTACAAAGCTAGATAAAATAAAATACTATGTAAATACAAGGAGACACAAATATCAATGTAACATAATAGAAAGCCTTGAAAATGGATATACGATATACAGAAACTATTGGGATTCAACAAAAGCAGTTCATAATGTTATGATAAATGCATATACAGCAGGAAAACAAACCAAACCAAAACAAAACAAAACAAAAGGATCTCAAAGAAACAGCCTAACACCTAAAGGAACCAGGGGGAAAAAAGCCCAAAGTTGATAGAAGGAAGGAAAAAAAAATCAAAGAAGAAATAGAGACTAGAAAAGCAATAACAGTGAAACTAAGAGCTAGCTTTTAGAAAAAACAATACTGTCAGCTAGACTAACAAAGAATAAAAGAGTACTCACATTATAATAGAAAGAGACATTACAACTGACATCACACAAATACAAAGGAAACTAAGACCAATATGAACGTTTACGTGCCAACAAATCATACAATGAAAACTACCAGACACTGATGAAAGAAACTTAAGGTTGTAAGAAATCATACAACCTGGAAATAAAGGATAAATTCCTAGAAACTTATAACCTACCAGGAACCAATCATGAGAAATAGAAAACCTGAACAGACCTATTACTAGTAGGGATATCAAGTCAGTTATCAAAAACTTGCCTAAAAAATGTCTGGCTTCACAAGTGAATTTTATCAAACATTTAAAAAAGAATTAATACCAATTCTTCACAAACTCTTCAAAAAACTGAAAGAGAAAACTTCAAAACTCATTTGATTAGGCTAGTGTTGCCATGATACTAAAACCAGACAAAGTCACTATAAGATTAAAAAAAAATTACAGTTCAATATCCTTAATGAGCATAGACACAAAAATCCTCAACCAAATCCAGCAATACAGTGAAAGGTTCATACACCACATCAGGTGGGATTTATCCCAGGGATACAAGGATGGATGAACATCTGCAAATTAATCACTGTGATATGCCACATTAACGAAATGAAGGATAAAAGTCATATGATTATTGCTGATGATTCAGAAAAAGGATTCGACAAAAATCAACATCCATTGTTAAAACTCCCAAGAAACTGACGATAGAGGGAATATACTTCAACATAATGAACACATATATAACAAGCCCAAAGCTAACATCATACTCATTTTAGAGGAAAGTTTTCAGCTTTTCACTATTAAGTAACAGGACAAGCATGCCAACTCTCACCAATTTTATTCAAAACAGTACTGGAAGTCCCAGCTGGAATTGTTAGACAAAAAGAAAAGGTATGCAAATTAGAAAGGAGGAAACAAAACAGATTCACTTGCAGAAGACACAGAAAATCCTGAAGACTTCACAAAAACTAATAAATGAATCTAGTAATGGTGCAAAATATAAAAATCAATGAACAAAAATCAGATGTGTTTGCATACACTAAGGAATTATCAGAAAGAGAAATATAACAATTCTATGAATAACTATATAAAAAATAAAATACTTAGCAATAAATTTAAGGAGGTAAAAAATCTGTAAACTGTAAACTTTGAGACACTAACAAAAGAAACTGTTAGAAGACATGCGTGTATATGGAAATCTAGTTTGTCCTCATGGATTGGAAAAAAATTGTTAAGATGTACATACTACCAAAAGTGATATATAGATTCAATGCAATTCTCATCAAATCCCAATGGAAGTTTTCACAGAAATAGAAAAAAAAAACAGTCATAAAATTGGCATGGCACTAAAATATTGTCAAACAATCCTGAAGAAAAAGAAGATGGAGGCATCAAACTTCCTGATTTCAAACTATATTTTAAAACATTATAGTATTGCAAAAAAAAAAAAAAAGACACACACACACACACAGTGATCAATAGGACAGAATAGAGACCTCAGAAATAAACTCATGCATATGTAGTCAATTTTTGACAAAGAAGCCAAAACTACACAATGAGAAAAGAATAGTCTCTTCCTAAATGGTTTTGGGAAAACTAGACAGTCACATGCAAAAGAATAAAATTGGTCCTCTATACCACTCACAAAAAATACCTTGAGAAAAATTAAAAACTTAAACCTAAGATCTGAAATGTGAAAATCTTAGAAGAGAACATAGTGGGGGTACTCAGGTGAACAGTTGGTTAAGGGTCCAACCCTTAGTTTTGGCTCAGGGTTGTGAGAGCCAGCCCCCCAACATCAGGCTCCAAGCTAAGTATGGAGTCTACTTGAGATTCTTCTCCCTCTGGCCCCTGCTCATGCTGTTTCTGTTTCTCTCTTTCTCTCTCTCATAAACAAATTAATCTTCAAAAGAAAAAATAGGCAAGAAGCTCCTTAACATTAATTTTGGCAGTGAGTTTTTATTTAAAAAAAAATTTGGTGAGTTTTTTTTTTATAAGACACTAAAAGCACAGGCAACAAAAGCAAAAAAAAATCATCAAATAACAGTAAATCAAGTAAAAAAGATTCCTCACAAGCCAAAAAAGTGGGAGGGGCAATATTGAAGAAAATATTTGTGAATCATATAGTAGGTAAAATGTTAGTATGCAAAACATGAAAATTCGTACAAGTAAACATAATAAAAAATGAGTAAAAAGTGGGCAGGAAACCTGAATGGACATTTTTCCAAAGACAACATACAAATGGCCAAAAGGCACATAAAAGGATACCCAACATCACTAATCACCAGGGAAATTAAAATCAGAAACACAATGAGATATCAGTATATACCTGATAGAACGCTTATCAAGAAGACAAGGGGGTAACAAGTACTGGTAAAGATGTGAATACAAAGAAATCCTTTTTGGTGAAAATGTTAATTGATTCAGTCATTATTTAAAAAAAAATGGAGGTTCCTCAAAAAACTAATAGAAATACCCTATGGGACACCTGTGTGGCACAGTTGGTTAAGTGATCAACTCTTGATTTCAACTCAGGTCATGATCTCAGGATTGTGAGGTCAAGTCTCTTGTGGGTCCCTTGCTCAGCAGAGAGTTGCCCTGTCCCTCTCCCTCTGCTTATGCATGCTCACTCTCAAATAAATAAAATCTTTAAAAGAGAGAGAGAGAGTGAGAGAGAGAGAGATCCTATGATCCAGCAGTTCTTCTTCTGTGTATATATCCAAAGAAAATGAGGAAATGAATATCTCAAAAAGATATCTGCACTCTCATGATTATTGCAGCGTTATTCACAGTATCCAAGGTATGAAAACAATCTAAGTATCCATCAGTGGGTGAATAAAGAAGATGTTGTATTTACTTACTCATACACACAAATATCATTCAGCCATGGGAAAGAAAGAAATCATGCTATTTGGGACAACATGAATGGTCCTTGACCGCATTATGCTAAGTGAAGTCAAAGAGAAAGATAAATATTGCATGATATTACTTACATGTGGCATCTAAAAAAAAAGTCTCATTCATAGAAACATAGTAGAAAAGTGGTTGTTAGGGTCTATCGGTGGGAGAAATAAGGAGAGACTGGTGGAAAGTAACAAATCTGTAGCTGTAAGATGAATAAGGATCTAACCTAATACCTAATATAGTGACCGTATCTTGTACCACTATGGATAATTGAAATTTCCTAAGAGTACAATTTACATGTTCTCACTCAAAGAAATATGAAGTGATGGTTCTATAGATTACCCACATAGAAGAAATTTTTTCACAACATATACATCATATCAAATCATTATGATGTATACTTTAATAGCTTATAATTTGATTTGTCAGTTATCTGTCAATAATGCTTAACAAACAAGAAACCTCAGTGGGATACCATTTATTAAGAACTTCAATTTCTCTCAGCAAGGTTTTAGAACTTTCAGAATTCAAGGTTTTTTGTTGTTACTGTAAAATTATTTTTCTTAAATAAATGTCCAAGTATTTATTCATTTCCCTAATTTTCTTCTGATGATTCCTAAATTAACTCTTTTTTTTTTTTTAAGATTTATTTATTTATTTATTCAGAGGAGCGAAAGAGAGGCAGAGACACAGGCAGAGAGAGAAGCGGGCTCCATGCAGGGAGCCCGACGTGGGACTCGATCCTGAGTCTCCAGGATCACACCCCGGGCTGCAGGCGGCGCTAAACCGCTGCGCCACCGGGGCTGCCCAACTCTTTTAATCAGAGAACAAATATTCTGCGTTTTTTTAATACTACTGAGTACTTGTGAATATTTGCTTTATGGCCTGGGATATGGCCTATCATGGAGAATATTCTAGATCAACAAGATAGAATTCTGTACTTAGTGGTTTCTGTGGCCAAAGAGGTTTTTCTTAAGGTCAATCACTATGACTATTTTACTCAAAAAATTTACTATAAATTGGAGTTTTTGTGAGATTAAAAGAATACTATCCATACCAGCTGAGCTGAGTCATCTAAATCATGAATCTTAACAAAATTGTTAAGGCATTACTGTTTTAATGTCAATGCTATAGCACCTCTTTGAGCCTCAATATCAGAAGTACTTTTAGGAAATCCTTGAACAGATACTAGATTTTCTT
Source organism: Canis lupus familiaris (assembly GCF_011100685.1). NCBI lineage: Eukaryota > Metazoa > Chordata > Mammalia > Carnivora > Canidae > Canis > Canis lupus. The sequence continues at coordinate 47,803,239 of NC_049232.1, forward strand.
ATAAATTCTCAGTGACATCTAATTATATCACATCTAGACTGCATACATTTTATGTAGTCAATGGGCTAAAAAAGATGTTTCCAGGGAAATTTATCACTTTAAGTCTGAATTAAAATGGAATTTTTGCTATATATGTAGATCTTTATTTTTTCACTTTTTAATTTTATTTATTTATTCATGAGAGACACAGGCAGAGAGAGAAGCAGGCTCCCTGCAGGGACCCCGATGCAGGACTGGATCCTGGGACTCCAAGATCACGCCCTGAGCCAAAGGCAGACACTTAACTGCTGAGCCACCCAGGCATCCCTATATGTGTATCTTTAATACAAAAATGAAAATATGGCTTGATTAATAGAAAATATTGCCCAACCCAGAAAATTTAATGTAATTAAGCACTATTATGCAGAGTGTATGTATTCAGTTTTGTAGTATTACCTGTGTTCAAAAAAATCAATCTTCCTCTCTAATATGATATTTGAAAGTAATTAACATCTCGTGTGTGTTCTCCTCAAATGGAAATTTTAAAAGCACCTACCACGTCAGACTTCTATAAGGGTGAATATATATGTTTTCAACTGTGGAAACTCACTCCAAGTTCCTTATTGCCATAATTCTTGCAATATCATACTACTGTAATATACCATCTCTGACTCCAATAACAAACGAATATTTAAATGATTTATTTGTAGACTCAAAATCATTATGGAAGAGAAGTACCTTCAAAGGAGATTTTGGTCACTTCTTAATATTAAATAAGGAATCTGGCATCATAGTTAATTCCAATGGGAATGTATCTTATTTTACTGTAACTGCAGCATAGTTAGAGTGCTTTTCACCGGCCATCAGTGTAGACAAAAATTTAATTCTGTTACCTATTAGGGAGGTCTGAGAACCAAACATCTCTCTCAATTTCTTCAACTTTCTGAGACCAACTTTCAAATTTATTGTGATCAGGCAATTAAAATGTTGAAAAATAAGCAATGGGAAAACCAGTAGTGCCAATGCAAGGTACAATAACCTCTTTGTATTGATCTTGCTTATTTTAACATTGATTTGAGTCTAACACATCCATTTTATTGTGAACATAAATGCCAAGTTTTTAAAAACTAAGTAAATCAAGGGGCACCTGGGTGGCTCAGTTGGTTGTCAGACTCCTGACTTCCACTTGGGTCATTACCTCATAGTTCTGAGATCAAGCCCAACATCGGTCTCCATGCTGGTTGTGGAGCCTTAAGACTCTCTCTCCCTCTCCCTTTGTCCCTCACTCTCTAAAAAAAAAAAAAAAGATAATCAAAAATAAATAATAAGATGGGCAGCCCAGGTGGCTCAGTGGTTTAGTGCCTCCTTCAGCCCAGGGTGTGATCCTGGAGACCAGGATCAAGTCCCACGTCAAGCTCCCTGCATGGAGCCTGCTTCTCTCTCTCTCTCTCTGTCTCTCATGAATAAATAAATAAAATCTTAAAAAAAGATTTAAAAAAATAAATAATAAGTTGAAGCAAATATTTATAACAGTTGCTCTAGGTGTGAGTCCTTAAAGCAGTACCTAGTTATTTTTAAAGTGGCATTTCCATTGCTACTTCGTCTTCAGCAATTTTGATCATACCAAAGATACAGTAAGAAGTCTTATAGTAGCATACATATAGCATCTCAAAAAATATCAAAGCATTCCAAAGTGCGGGGAATATATTAATAGAAAAACCGAATGAATCTAAGTCATTTTAATGCAGCGTGACAGAATCAGAATGTAGTAGGCTGAGTAATAGTCTCCAGAGATATGTTCCCATGATCAGAACCTGTGAATGTTACATGGCAAAAGATTTTGCAAATGTGATTAAAGATCTTGAAATAGGAAGATTTCCCCATATTATCCAGGTGGGTCCAGTATAATTTCAAGGGTCCTAACAAGAGGCAGGCAGAAGATATGGCACAAAAAGAGACAGTGTTACTACTACAGCAAGATTTTCTACTACTGGCTTTGAGTATGGAAGGAAGTGGCCACAAACCAGGGAACTTAATACTGCTCAAAAAGCTGAAAAAGGCAACGAAATAGACTCTTCTCAAACCTCCAAAAGGGAGCAGACCCTGCTGACACCTGGCTTTTTATCCACAAAACTATAAAAACAATTTTAAGTTGTTTTAAGTCATAGATTTTGCATCAACTTGTTATGGCAGCCATAGGAAACTAGTACACTAGAGTAGAACATGGATTTTCAAATCCCTACTCCAGGGCTCTTTGGCTTTATTTTAACAGGTTTCTTCTTTTCTACTATCAGACAAGTATAAAGAAGCAAAGGTGTTAGCCATATGGCTACAAAGTGCTGCCAAAGCTACTTGTTCAATAGACCCTCACCATCATAGCAAAGTGGCCTAACACTGGAAAGAAAATTTGGAAACGGAAATCTGTCTACAAATACAGACTTTTATTGAATAACTGTGCTTCCCCAATTGGTCTCTGAGATACTTATAAAATGAGGGTAATACCTACAGTACAGACTGTTTTATGGAATAACTGTGCTTCCCCAGTTGGTCTCTGAAATACTTATAAAATGAGGGTAATACCTACGGTATCAGGTTATTTCCAGAATTAAAGTAACTACTACCATGTGTTAGATGTCCAGCCCATGTTAGACTTTCAGTAATCTCCAGCTTTATCTAAGTTTGTTACTGACACGCCCATGTAATGGCTGGGGAACCTGGAGCTCAGAGACTAATTGTTACATGAAGAGTTGATAGGAGAGCTAAGGCTGGAACCCAGACCTCTTGAAGATAATCTCATTAAGTCATCTGCCACCAATTTATGAGCTCAGCTTTAAATTTAAGAAATTTACTGAAAAGGGGATTGCTCTTCACAGATAAATCTGAAATACTAATAAATTATATGAATTTCTTATTCTAAATAAAGCCTGAAACCATTAACAATCAGAATTCTTATTTTAAAAAGCTCTTATGTTAAGGGGAAGAGTTCAGATGAAGCAAACACACACTTGATCTCAATTCAAGGGGTGACTCCACAAAAAGTAGCTACAGAGAGGGCAATGTTTATTCTGATGGGGGAGGGGGGTAATAGTAGGCACCCATACTGCTTTACTGAGTGAAATATTTAAGTTCTCCAAGGTAAAGTATAATTGTTTAAAGTTATTTTTAAAGTTATTTCAATTACTCTTTTTTTTTTTTTAAGATTTTATTTATTCATGAGAGACACACACAGAGAGAGAGAGAGAGGCTGAGACACAGGCAGAGGGAGAAGCAGGCTCCATGCAAGGAGCCCGATGTGGGACTTGATCCCGGGTACCCAGGATCACACCCTGGGCTGCAGGCGGCGCTAAATCGCTTCGCCACCAGGGCTGCCCCCAATTACTCTTTGATTAAAATGTTACATTAGCCAAAAGGTGAGGGGTTTATTTTAAGGGATTATTTTGTGATCTTGCTTTCATTCAGGTTTAGTTGAACTTTATGAAGATCTGCTTTTGTTTTTTATAACGTTGAGCTCAAGTCATTGATGCTATGAACTGGATTGAAGAAATTATATTACAATACTAGTTCCATCTCGTCTTGCTTCATGCACATCTCTAATACAGGAATAATATTTCTTCTGGAGAGCTTCCAGTAATTGCCCCTTATTATGTAAAATTATATACCCATATGTGTTCCATAAGTTCTAAATAAAATACAAATGTGGTAATTCACGCTAATACATTCAGCTTGGGCATATTTTATTTAGGACATTTCTCAGGGTAAATGGAATTAAAACTACCTAATTTTGGGGATGCCTGGGTGGCTCAGCGGTTGAGCATCTGCCTTTGGCTCAGGGCATCATCCTGGAGTCCTGGGATCGAGTCCCACATTGTGCTCCCTGTGTGGAGCCTGCTTCTCCCTCTGCCTATGTCTCTGTGTCTCTCATGAATAAATAAAATCTTTTAAAAAATAAAAATAATTTTCATTTTTGTTTCTTAAGAAATTGCACTTTAAGATAATATATATGCATAAATTTAAGAGAATGATTACTGTGTTATCTCATGTAATATGCAGTATTCAATAGGCAAAACTAACAATTGTTTTATCAAAACAATTCTAATGCATGCTTTTCAAAATAAGTAATAGACAACAGGTTCATTTTAAATCATTGCAAACTCAAAATCAAAAAAATCATTATGATTTTTTTCACCACTTTATTGGTATGATGAGTGGGAGTTTATTCCCAAAAGGGAAAAAAACACACAGAATTGAAGCGCTGAGACATGAGCCAGTTTCAAATCACCTCAAATATTTGTCATATATTTTTCCATAAAATCCCATACCAATTATCAAAACATTGTTTATTGAATAAAATTAAAGTATATATGAATATAACAGTTGTTTCTCATTCAATATTTGCTATAAATTGAAATTAAAGAATTTAGTTTCATCTTTATACAAAATATCTTTAGTAGTTTTGCAAGTAATACAGTAATTCATGTCAATGCTGATTACAGATAGACTTGTAGTGGGTGCAGTGGTTAAAAATTTACTCTATGATCAGCCTATTGGGTTTCAAATCTATGTTTCAATAATTCAGAAGTCTGGGTGAGCAATTTAGTGAAGTAAAGTCAAATTTTTTATAGGGCTTTACCAGGAAGGGGTTAGCAGAGTTGAGGTTGTTTAGGATTAGTTGGTCAAGGCCAATTCTCAGCAAAGAGAGTAATTTTTCTTATTACTTAGTCATTTGGAGGCATTTAAAATTTTATCAGCAGGGAAGGAAAAACAAGCTAGTGCCTCAAAACATACACATGAGTGGGTGAGGAGATTATAGAGAGACATAGGCCACACAGGCAAAAATAGGTAAAGTGGACTATATCAAGATTAAGAACTTCTGTGCATCAAAGTATACAATCAACAGAGTAGGCAACCTATGCGTGAAAAGTTGCAAATCATGTATTGATAAGAGATTAATATCCAGAATATATAAAGAATTCCTAGAATTTAACAATGAAACCTGACTGAAAAATATGCAAAGGATTTGGATAGAGATTTCTCCAAAAGACATATATAAGTGGATAAACACATGAAAAGATGCTCAACATCACTCATCAGGAAAATCTTATCTAAACTACCGTAAGATACTGTCTCACACCATTAAAGATGGCTACTATTAAAATAAAAACTACAAATAAATAAATGAATACATACATAACAAAACAAAATTTTGGTGAGGATGTTGAGAAATTGGAACTATTGAGCACTGCTGATGGGCATGTAAAATAGTACAACTGCTGTGGAAAATAGTATGATACTTCTTAAAAAAAAAAAAAAAAGATTAGAATTACTCTATGAGCCAGCATTTGCACTTCTGGGTATGTAGCTTAAAAAATTTAAAGCTGGTTCTTGGAAGACATATGTACACCCAGATTCACAATCACTAGATGTGAAAGAAACCCAATGATCAATTTATGGATAAAAGAATAAATAAAATGTGGCTTATACATATAATGGAGTATCACTCAGCATTAAAAAAAATTTAACATAGGCTACAGTATGCCTTGAGGATATTATACTAACTGAAATAAGCCAGTCCCCAAAAGACAAATACCGTTTGATTTCATTTATATAATGTACCTACAGTAGTTAGATTAATAGAAATAAAAAGTAGAATGGTTGTTGCCAGAGGCTGGGAAGAGAAAGGAAAGAAAAGCTGATGGGTCTAGAGTTTTAGCTGTGCAAGACGAAAAGTGTTCTTGGAGACTGGTTGCACAACCCATGTGAATGTACTGAACGTTACTGAACTGTATACTCAAAATGGTGTAGATGGTAATGTTTATGTATATTCAGCACTTTTTAAAAAATATGTACTTATTCATGAAAGACACAGAGAGAGAGAAAGAGGCAGAGACACAGGCAGAGAGAGAAGCAGATTCCTCTCAGGGAGCCTGATGTGGGACTCGATCCTAGATCCTGAGATCATGACCTGAGCTGAAGGCAGATGTCCACCTGCTGAGCCACCCAGGCATCCCCATTTCACCACATTTTAAAAGAAAATGAAAGTGGTTGGGGAAGAACTTTGGGAATAGGAACTTGCAAAGTCTTCATTGCAAGGTCTCAGATCTCCCAGTCTCTCACAGTAATAGACAAAGTATTTAACTCTGCCTCAGTTTTCTCTTATTTAAAATAATAGCAGATGTTGAGAAGATTAACTAGTTTATACATGTAACACCCTTAGGACAATTTATGGAACATTATAGCACTAGTAAACTGTTCACAGTTACTATTACTATTCAGATGGAATTACTTTCACCAGTAGGGATAGCTGGAGGGTAAAACTGCCTATTGCTGCAAGTAGACCTAAAACCATTAAAAGCCAAATCACCATCTCACTAGTATGGGAAAGCTATATTTTGAAGTAGCCTATCAATTTATAATGAGGCTTTTTAAAATTCATTCCCCCTAAAACTCATCTGCCTTAGTTTTCAGAATACTTGCCAAAATATGCTTATTAATACAACTTCCAAATTCATGTTTCAAAAGTTCACTATTTCAAAAGAATTCACAATACAATTTGATTTCTATTTCTTTCACTTTGGGTAAGAGTATCCATGAGTCTGAATTGTAACTCAATTTGACATCTTGAGGGGAAAAATAATAGTGCCAATAGTAGTTTTCAGAAAAATCAAACTTGGGAAAATACTACTTGCTAACATAGCAGGCTAGTACAGAGTAATTGATTACAGTGCCCTAGGATTGCCCAAAGAAAAGTCCATGGATACCAGTATTAGCATTGGTGGGAATAATTTATAGGGGGAGACTTCTGTGGGTATTAACATGGTCAATAGTTCTTAAAATGTTGAAAATTGTCAATATAAGTAAACTAGAGATGTAACAGGTAACAAATAGCTTTATACTCTTTGTATCATTTTAGAAAAAGGTCACATTAACCTATTCTAATCTCTTTGGCATTTTATAAGTAGTAATCTCAATAATGTATGACCTTATGTATCTGTAGAAGCTGTAGTACTATTTGTTCTGTGGCAAATACAGTGAGATTTAACATACTTTTTTTCTCAGTATTTTCTTACAATATTAAAAAATGAGCTACTCATTACAATTTTAAAAGGAGCTGATTTTTGAAAACAGCCATTTACTTTTATCCATCCCATAAAATTCAACATCTTTTTTCATTAAACGTTTTTATGAGTCCATAACGAGGACTGAATTGGACTGTTTCATTTCCTTTATTTCCTGTATTTACCCTTTGACAGATGTGTTAATGAGCAACAAATTGGGACTAAAGACAAGCCTCAGGAGGGAGAAAGCAGGCTTGGAAAATGTATCAACAAAGTAATTTGTCCCTAAATAAGAGATGCTGTTTATTTCAACATCAAATCAAGAAGTTTGTGCTCTACCTAGAATTTAATATACACAGGATTAGGTGGCCAGATTCACATTTCTTAGAATTTTTGAGGGGCTGGTCATCACTATTATTATCTCTCAAGAGAAACAGGTTCTATCATGGCATAAATAGTGCTATTGTTTTACCCAGGGAGTTTTTAAGTAGAGGGCTGATCACAATATTTTCTACTAATGTATTGAAAAAAGTCTCAGAGGCTTGGGCTAGTCTCTTTTTGTTGTATTAGAGTTCCATAGTCAATATGGAATTGTTTAACAATTGAGACTGGGACATCTCTAGGGAAATAGACATGAAGTCAGATTTAGTGCTCTTTTCTTTCATTTCTGTATTCTCTCCACCATTTTACACATTGTGTGAAACCTTCTTCTCTTCCTCTAGGAATTTATAGTCTTTGTGTTTTAATTTTAATTCTCCCCTTATTATCAAATTCTGTCTTCCCCAGCACCATCTTCTATCCATCATAAAACTATTAAGATATTTTAAGTTTTCCAGTGTCTGGTTGTAATTTTTAAAACATCCAAGTTCATTAAAATACTTAGTCATAAATGTGCATGTTACAAAATTTTTGGACTGATGCTACTATGTACTGAATTGTGTTCCTTTTCCCCAGAATATAGATGTTGAAGTCTAATCACCAATAACTCACAATGTGATTATATTTGGAAAGAGAGTCTTGACCTCACGTTATTAGGATGGGCCCTACTCTAATCTAACTAGAGTCCTGTAAGAAGAGGAAGACCATGAAAGACACAGGGAGAAGACAGCCATTTATAAGCTAAGGACAGAGGCTTGGAGGAGATCCTTACCTCATCGAAGATCATCAGCCTTACTGACACTTTGATCTTAGACTTCCAGCCTCCAGTTCTGTTGCTTAAGGCTGTGTACTCTGTGGTGCATTGTTGGGTCAGCTCAAGCTAACAAGTGCTTATTTCAATATTCTTAAGAAACACATTGCAAAGTTCACTGCCCAATAGGTATGTCAGTACAACTAATTCTTCCAGTGAGCCAGGCATTGCAGTCTCCTTTTGTAGGTAAAATACTAGGAAATAGAATTCAATATATACTTATTTATGTACTATGTATGTATGTACATACGTCTACAATGTATAAAACTAAGACTATGGAGGATACAAAGTTCCTGATCCCAAACAAACCAGAATGAGGAAGACAAACATAAAAATCATTTATTCCTAAAGATGTACAATTTTAGAATAACATTGATGCTAACAGATTTATTGCCAGACAGATCAAACTATTTTAGAAGTGCAGTTGGGGTAAAAGGATTGGGGGAAAGCTTAATTCCAACTGGATATAGTGTGATATGCTTTCTAAAAGGTCACCTTAATTTAGCCTTATAAGTCATTTTCCACTTCTCGAGCTGAGTGGAAGGGCCAGACAGATACAAAGAACGGCCTGTGATAAATGGCCAATGTCAATGTCGGGTTAAACAGGGCATGTTTAACAAAATAGCAATCATCTTATGGGGAAAAATGGAAAAGGAATGAAAATAAAAATCCACCTAGGATAATTAATAAAATTAAACTTTTTAGAAATAAGGTAGAATATTAAAAAATAACAATGAAGAGATGCTTTATGAAAAGCACATAAAATCCAGTAAAAATAAATCATACTTGCTTCAACAATGCAGTTTCAAAGCAAGTTTTGTGTACAAGTTGGAAGTTTCCCATATAGACATTCTGATTCTTCTATCTGATGAGGCAAGAACATTTATAGTAAATTAGCATGTTTACGTAACGGTACTTTTGTTTGTAGGAAAGTTCTTTATCATTATTATCATTTGATATATGCTCTCACTGAAGCTTCAACAACTTTAATAGTCTTTGAATTATATTCATTCCAAATTTCACATAACAGGGATATACTTAGTTTCGGTTTATATTTTTGTTGTCTCAATTTCCCTTTATATCTCCTGAGGTCTTGATACAGAAGAAACACTTTCAGTTAAGACATGGCAATAACCAAGTCTAGTTTGGTCACCTTCCCCAAACGTCATAGTAAGTGATTTCAAGTCTGAATAATGGGTTTTAACTGACAATCAGTAAATCTTCAAGTATTTATATTTATCATTTCTTAACCAAATCTTTAAAAATGTGGCAAAATATCAATGTCATGGGGTGGGGGTGGGGGGGAGGCTAAGTGGTCCTGGAATGGAGAAAGAATAAGGGATGCTATTGGAACAAGTGACCAGATATGAATATAAAGGAAGGTTTTGTTAAATGAAAGGCATCAAATATTAAACTTCCTGAATTTGATAATTGCATTGGGTTACATATTCACTTCTGTGTAAAAAGAGGATATATGCAATGCACACTCAAACACAAAGAGGAATGCAATTTCTTTAAGTTTAGAATTATTTCAAAAGTGGGAGCATAATTATAATACCACAGTCTCCTCAACTAGGTAAAGTAGATCCCTTCTCTCTTTTGTGATTTGTTTTCTTAATCTTACATATTTTGATAATTTTAAACCTATTGACTAACAGTTTTAAAAACAAAAGCAAATAAGGAAAAGGAAAGCTTGATACTTCTTAGTCACTGTTACAAAAAAGTAAAACTTTTACAATTTCCATTTTTGGGTGGTTAAGTTCTATGTTGTTTTGGAAAAAGTTATTTGAATCATGTACCTTGTTGTTTTTGAAAAGCAAAACAACAAAACAAAAACAATTATCCTGGCCTCTTAAGAGGTTATTTTGCATTTTTAATTTTTATTTTTTTAAAGAATTTTTATTTAATTTTTATTTTTTTATTTTTTATTTATTCATGAGAGACAGAGACATAGGCAGAGGGAGAAGCAGACTCCCTGCAGGGATCCCGATGCAGGACTCGATCCCAGGACCCTGGGATCATGACCCAAGCCAAAGGCAGATGCTCAACCACTGAGCCACCCAGGCACCCCTGAGCCACCCAGGTGCCCCAAATTTTAAATTTTTAATCTTAAGGTATTTGGCATGAGCAAGTATTGGGAGGTCAGAAAATCTTTGAGTTGTCTTGTATTCAGTATTTAAACTGAAAATGGGCGGCCATTGTAAAACTTTGTTCTAAAGATGACGGTTCTAAAAAATAAATAAATAAATAAATAAAGATAACGGTTTTATGAGCAGGTGCATTGGAGCTGGGGCTCTGAGGAAGAAAAATTTAAAAAGGTCAATCCTGAGAAGTCTGACATTTTTAGCCTATCTGTAATATAGACCTCTTTCACCTCTGTTTAAAAAAAGAAAAAAAAATTAAAAAGAGCCAGACTTCCTAACTTAATGAATCAGATACATGTTTTTTTTTTCATTATGGAATTATTTCGTGAAGAATAAATGAGAATAAATGGAATGACTTATTTCCTACTTCATTCAAGAAATGGTATAAAGCTCAAGTGGTTTATATGATTGGAAATAGAAAAACCTTACTTAATTTAATTAGAGTCACTCCAAACTTTCTCATTTTCTTTTAACACAAGTATTTGTCTTACTCAAGTGCTTAATAGAAATATAAATGTCAATAAGGAAATGAAACCATAGCCAAATAGATAATGGAGAACTAAATCTCCAGGCTAGAAAATGAGCTGCGGGCCAAAAAGTACATAGAAGTAATGGCTTTGGGACACTTTGATTGTTTCAGAAATGGAAGTTCAAAACTTCAGATCTACTTATAGCATGACAACATGGGTATATCTGTAACCACCTCCTCAGTGAAGTGGTAAAAGTTATATTTTTAACAAAATTATTTAAAGCCTTTGGAAATACTTCTAAAAATTACAGCAAATGAACATCTATTGAAGAGACTTTGTGAAAATTCAGTAATAATTGAGTATCTGTGTAATTTAAACCAAGAGAACTCTCTCCCTCCACCTCCAAGCTCAGCAAGATGAATACTCCAGACTAGTGTATCCAGGAACACAAGGCTCCCTATCTTGCCAGCTCCTGGCCAGAGGGCTTTATTTCTGGGAAGAGCTAGACATCAGCATTTCTCAACCTGCCCTGTGTTTCCTATTGCTGTGGCTAAATTCTAGGTGAGCACGGTTGAGAGATGGGATTTTTTCCTCCTGCCCAACCTCCCCTCATGGAATACTCTACCTTACTCATGGCACCATGGGAATATTGGGTTCCTAAGCACCCTGCACTGGCTTATAAAGCAGTAGTGGAGGAAAGGCAAGTCAGAAAGAACTTAGGCTTTTGTCCACCTCTTAATTGAACGTTTAATATTTAAAGAGGGGGTGTCCAAAATAAATAAATAAAGAGGGGGTGTCACTCCAAGAAAGTGTGCCTTTGTGGCCCAATTCCAGAGTCCCAGCCTTGGATCTGAGATTTTGCCTGGGTGAGAAATAGGACAAAAAACAAGGTAGCTCCTAATCTATTTCCAAAAGATCTAATTTTAACAGGACCTGGAGATGTTGAAGCCTAAAGGACTCTCACCAAACATTGGAAGCTGTGGTGAAAAGCAATAGGGAGGAGTCTAGTAATATTAATAGGTATAATATATATGCAACAAAAATATTATGAAAGGAGGATAAAGTAGAGAAATAATCTTATGTATCTCTTTATCTCACTGAAAATTTTTCTTTTTTTAAAGATTTTATTTCATATGTTCATGAGAGACACAAGAGAGAGGCAGAGACATAGGCAGAGGGAGAAGCTAGCTCCCTAGGGGAAGCCTGATGCAGGACTCAATCCCAGGACCCAGGGATAATGATATGAGCCAAAGGCAGACCCTCAACCACTGAGCCAGCCCTTATCTCAGTGAAAATTAAGGTAATATAAGTAGGATGCTAATTGTGGTCAGTGAAGATATATATAGTAAACCTTGGAGCAACCACTAAATAATGACTCCATGAAATGTTGAAAAAAAAAAAAAAGGTAAGAAGTCATGGGAAAATATTCACTTAATACAAAAGGAAGCAGTAAAGAAGGCATAGCGGAATAGAAACAAAATGAGACACATAGAAATCATGTTTCCATAGACATAAATCCAACAGTATCAGTATCATGAAATATAAATGAATTAAAATTCAATCAAAAGGCAAATATTTTAACATGAAATTTAAAAATCCACTGTATGCTGTCTACAACATTTAGGTTTTAAAATATAAATAAATTCCAAGTAAAAAGATGGATGAAGGTATATTATGCAAATAGCACACACAAGAAATGTGAAGTGGCTATATAAATACCAGACAAACATGTGAAAACCATTTGTTACTACAAATTTGGAGGGTAATGATACAAGGTAAGTAGGGTAAAGCCATCAAAAAAGAATGAGCAATTATAAATATATGCACCTTATAACAGAGTGCCAATTTACATGAAGAAAACTGACAAAAATAGAGATATCAATTCAGAAATAATGGTTGCCTACTTCAAAGCTCAATTTTTAACACTTTATAGACTTGATAGTCATCTACAAAATACTCCAATGAAAAACAAACTGCACATTCTTCTCAAGTGCATATAGAATATTCTCCAGAATTGACCATATCTCCATCCATAAAACAAAATTCAATTAATTTAAAAGTATAGAAATACAAAGTCTGTCCTTTGTTCACAATGGAATGAAATTAGAAACCACTAAGCAAAAGATTTGGGAAACTCACAACTGTGGATATTAAACAACACACTGTTAGAAATGTTATTTAAATAACTAATGAGAAACAAATCAAAAGGGAAATCAGAAATACTTTGAGATTAATGAAAATGAAGGCAGAAATATAAATTCAAAATGGATGAAAGATCAAATATGAGAGAGAAAACCATCAAAATCCCAGAGAACACAGGCAGAAACCTCTTTGACCTCAGCCGTATTAACTTCTTACTTGACATGTCAACAGAGGCAATGGAAACTGCAAAAATGAACCACTGGGACTTCATCACGGTAAAAGATTCTGTACAGTGAAGGAAACAATCAACAAAACTAAAAGGCAGCCTACAGATTGGGAGAAGATATTGCTAAACAACATATCTGATGAAGGGTTAGTATCCAAAATCTACAAAGAACTTATCAAACTCAACACCCAAAAAACATAATCCAGTTAAGAAATGGGCAGAAGACATGAATAGACACTTTTCCAAAGAAGACCTACAAATGGCCAAAAGACAGATGAAAAGAGGGAAATACAAATCAAAACCATGAGATACCATCCCATAACTATCAAAATAGCTAAAATTAACAAGCCAGTAAACAGATGTTGGTGAGGATGTGGAGAAAGGGGAGCCCTCTTACATTGTTGCTAGGAATGCAAACTGGTGCAGCCACTCTGGAACAGTATGGAAGTTCCTCAAAAAGTCAAAAAATAAATCTACCCCACAATCCATGAATCACACTACTAAATATTTACCCTAAGGATACAAACATAGTGATTTGAAGGGGCACATGCACCCCAATGTTTATAGCAGCATTATCAATGACAGCCAAACTATGGAAGGAGCCCAAATGTCCATAAACAGATGAATAGATAAAGAATATATGGTATGTAAATGCATATATATATATATATATATATAATGGAATATTACTTAGCCATAAACAATAATGAGATCTTGCAATTTGCAATGACCTGGAGGGAGTTCGAGTATATTATGCAAAACGAAATAAGTCATTCAGAGAATGGCAAATACCCTACGATTTCACTCATTTGTGGAATTTAAGAAATAAGACTGATGAACATATAGGAGGGAGGAAAGGGGGGGGGGGGGGACAAGCCTTAAGAGACTCTTAATGATATAGAACAAACTGAGGGTTGACAGAGGGCGGTGGGTGGGAGATGGACTAGATGGGTGATGAGTATTGAGTAGGGCAGTTACTATGATAAACAGTGGGTGTTATATGTAAATGATGAACCATTGAACTCTACTCCTGAAACGATTATTAAATGGTATGTCAACCAACCAGAATTTAAATTTAAAAAAAAAATTAATGAAGAAAATGAAGGCAAAACATATTAAAATTTAATAGAATGTAATAAAACAAAACACAGGGAAATTCATAGTTGTACCTATATATATATTAAAAAAATTTTTTCTAGCATGCATATTGTTGCAAATGGCAAGATTTCCTTCTTTCTTACAGCTGATTAATATTCCATGGTATCTACATATACTACATAGTCTTTATCTACTCATCTGTCAGTGGACACAGGTTGCTTCCATACCTAGACTAATTTAAATAATGCTGCAAGAACATGGGGGTGTTTTTGAATTACTATTTTTATTTCTTTTGAATAAATACCAGAAGAGTAAATGCTGGAACAGATGGTAATTTTATTTGCATTTGAGGAACCTCCATACTGTTTTACATAGTGGCTACATCAATTTACATTCCCACCAACAGTGCACAAAGGTTCCCTTTCTCCACATCCTTGCCAGCATTTATTATTTCTTGTCTTTTTGATAATAGCCATAATGACAGGTGTGAGGTGATATTCCATTGTGGTTTTGATTTTTCATTTCCCTGATGATTAGTGATGTTTAACATCTTTTCATGTACCTGTTGGCCATCTGTTAGTTCTTCTTTGGAGAAATATCTATTCAGATCCTTTACCAATTTTTTTCTTTTGCTATGGAGTTGAAAAAAATTAATCTAAAATGTAACCTTCCATCTGAAGACACTGGGGAAAAAGAGCAGACTAAAACTAAATCAAGAATAAGGAAGAAAAAAAAGAATAAGGAAGAAAATAATTAAGATGGGCACAAAGACTATAGAGAGAATAGAACATTAAAGAGACTGAAAGCTTTTTCTGGAAAAAAAAAAGTTGGCAAATTTAGCTAGACTGACCAAGAAAAAGTGAAGTATCAAATAACTAATCAGAAATGAATGAGGAAACGTTATTACTGACCATAGAGAAGTGAAAGATTAGGAGGGGACACTAAAAAATTGCATGCCAATAAATTGGAGAACTTACAAGAAATGCATTTTTTTTTTAAAAAAGACATCAACTGCTAAAACTAACTCACAAAGTAATAAGCAATCTAACTAGGCTTAAGACTGCTGAAGAGATTGAATAAGCAATCGTCACCATCATCATGTACCCACACAGAGAACCTGAGACCCAGAAGGCTTCAGTGCTATCATCTACCAGGCCCTTAAAAATTAATTTGTGAATTATTATTCATAAACTTTCCTAAACAACACAAGTAATACTTCCCAACTCAATATCCAAACCAGACAAAGACATCACAACAAACAAAAACTACAGGCCGATATTTTTTATGAATATGGATACGAATCCTTATTAAAACACTAACAAGATAAATCCAGCCACATAAAAATGACAATTGTATAAGTGGTATATACTCTAGTAATATAAAGTTGGTTTAACATCTGAAAAGTAAGTTAGTAATCCCAATGGACACAAGGGGAGAAAAAGCCTAAAGGAAAATGACTAACGAAAGACTACTGATGGCAAACAGTGACTTAACAACACATTTAGGATTTTAGAGCTCTGGAGGTCATGAATTCACAGTGACCAAGGGCCTAAATATCAAGCTTGGTTCCTCCCTCAACCTCTAGAGGAGCATTTGTTCCCTTGCCCTTTTCTGGTTCTAGAGACTTCCCCAAATTCTTTGTCTTGTGATCTCACACAGCTCCTTTTACTGCTTCTGTTATCCCATCGGTTTCTTCACCTCTGCTTCCATGGCCACATTGCCAATGCTATCTCCCTCAGTCCAAGATGACTGTTTCTTCTAATAGTACATGCTCCAGAACACTGCCTCCTATGTATGTCATGCGGAATCCTCCAGATGAGGACAAGAGGCTCCCTCAGCGACATTTTATGGATAATCCTGTCCCTATTCCTGGATTCTGCTGAGACAATGAAGATCAAGACTTACACTCACATTTTCCTAAAACAGCTCTCTTTGTGATTGAAACTGTCTTCCGCAGCACTAATAAACGCTTATCCAGCTACATACAACCTTGACTTTCTCTTTAAAACACACTTTTCTACGAGATAATCTTCTAATTGCAATATCTTTTACATCCTGGATGGCTGGGAGTTTCCCTCATCATCAAACCCCAGTTCTTTTGCTAAACATTTCATAGAGAGCAAAATGGAGTCTCTGTTATGTCAAGCAGGAGCCTGCGTCAAGCAGGGGCGTGTGCCCCAATGATAAGCAGTTAAGGTACAGCACCTAGGAGGTATCACCGGGACCGGTGTCAACTGACACCCCAGAACTGAAAGCAGAACCAGAGGAGGCCTGCAGGGGCCTAAGGCGGATTCAATCCCTTTAAAAAGGGGAGGATTTTGGCAGCAAGTGGTCAGACTCTTCAGACACATCTGAGGACCCCTCTGTGTCTGACCACTTAAAAAAGGCAACTGCCCCCAAAGGCTCTGCCCGACTCCTCTCCAAACAGAAACGAGATCCTTACTGTTTGAACCTAAGAAGCAGGAAGTGCCGAGAGCTGACCTGGATCAGACCGAGGCCTTATCTCAACTGTGTGCCCACAGACTGACTTTGCATTTGGATCCTTAACTTCCCACACCCTTCTGTGATCCTGTCTGTTGTGTGGTTTGTCTTCTGTCTTGCCCTATGTACTGTGTAAGAAGCCAAGTTTAATCACATGATGAGATGTCACTGAGTTTGGAATCCTGAACCTGCTTTATAATTGTGATTTAAGTTTGCTTTAGGATTAAATAAAGCTGACACTGTGGAAAGACAGAACTCGTGT
This sequence comes from Canis lupus familiaris, assembly GCF_011100685.1. Lineage (NCBI taxonomy): Eukaryota > Metazoa > Chordata > Mammalia > Carnivora > Canidae > Canis > Canis lupus. The sequence continues at coordinate 47,820,285 of NC_049232.1, forward strand.
GTGCACCTTCATAGCTGCTCAGGACACATTTCTTCCCTCAATTTTTCCTTTTAGTCTCACATTTTACTGCAAGCAGCAAGTCCTCTTCAGGCCACATGTCTTTATTTGGAAATCTCCTTTAATATCCACGTTTACTGCTTACAAGTTTTGATTTCCACATAACTGCAGGACACAGGTGAATGAAGCCTCCTATCATTAATCAGCAAGGATTCCCCTTTCCTCTGCTTTCAAGAATAGCAAGTTCTCCATTTCCTTCTGAGTTCTTACCAGTAGAATCTTTAACACCCATAGTCCTAATAGTCTGTTCAGAATGATCTAGGCCTTTTCTATCATGCTCTTCAAAAATCTCCCAGCCTCTGCCCATCGCTGAATATCAAAGCCATTGGAACCTTCCCACACGTTTGTTATAGCAGCACCCCCTCCAGGTACTAAAAGCTCTAACAGGTTCAACTAGAGAAAGACACCAGGTCCCTAACCTCCTGGGCCTGCTGCCCGCCCGGGGTCTCGGTCCGACCCAGGAACCAGCAGCAGGAGCCGACCCAGGAACCAGGCCGAATCTCGAGAAGCCGAGGGAAGGGGAGTCGCCGGGCTTAATCGGGTCTGGAAGGAGGGAGTGAGGTGGGCGGCTCCGAGGGCTCCAAGGGAGGCTGCAATCACCGACGCCGTTGCCTGGAGACGCCCCCGCCCGCGCCCCAGTGCAGGACGCAGGAGCCGCACCCGCCGAGCCCTGCCCTGGCGGGCCGCCCCGCAGGAGCCCCTGATGCCCACCGAGGTCCACCAGAACCACATCCTGCGGGACTTGTATCTCAAGGAGCTTCGAACCCACAAACTCTCCACAGAGTATCACGTGAATCCCCTCCGCCAGGCTCACACAATCACCAGAAAGCCCATGTCTTGGCATGAGAACCTGGAGGAACCTGCAGGCGCCAGGTTCCTGAATCTTACCCACCATGCGCTCAGGGGCCACGGAAGAAATACCCAGACACGCAAACAGAAAACCAAGAAATTGGATGGGCCTCCGAGCCCTTGGTGAGTGTCCATCCTTGCCTTGGGGAGGCCCAGAGGCAACAGAGGCTGTGGCTAAGAGAACGGTGTATGAGGCCAGACTGCCTGGCTTTGAACCCTGGCTACCACTTAATAGCTGCGTGACCTTGGGTAAGTCATTTCAGGTCTTTCGGGACTGCGTTTCCGCAGTGGAGCAAAAAATGGAGCTATTACAGCATGAGGTAGTATGTGTCAGGTGCCTAGAACAGTGCCTAACCCACGGCAAAACACACCTCCTTTGATTGGAGAGGCTCCGGGCCGGGAGGAGCCCGAAGAATGTAATCGTCAGCACTTACCTCCCGAGGTGACATAGGGCTTCTGGGGCTAAGACGGTTCCAAGAACTTCCTGCCACGTTTGTCTCTTAGGTTGCTCCGTCTTTCATCACACGGAAGGTTTCCGTTTTTTTTTTTTTTTTTTTTTAATGATATTTATCTTCTTCTTAAAGATTTTATTTATTTATTTATTTATTCATAGAGACAGACAGAGAGAGAGAGGCAGAGGCACAGGCAGAGGGAGAAGCAGGCTCCATGCAGGGAGCCTGACGTGGGACTCGACCCAGGGTCTCCAGGATCACGCCCTGGGCTGCAGGCGGAGCTAAACCGCTGGGCCACCGGGGCTGCCCGGTTTCCGTTTTTAAGTAGTCAGATGTGCCAGTCTTTTCCATCCCGGTGTCTGGGCTTTGTGCCTTGCTTGGGAAAACCTGCAATATCCAGAGTAGCAAAACGACTAGCTTTCCTTTTAGACCTTTCCTCAAGTTGTGGTGCCTTTTTAACACGTGGCTTTTAGGCCATCTGTGTGTTTTGCCCCTGAGGTGAAGCTGGAGACGCTGATCCTCAGCTGGATCAGAACTTCCTTCCTTCCTTCCCTCCAAGGCACCAAGGTCTCATGCCCCCTGTCTCCTCGCACTTACTGCCCCTGCAGCCTCCTCCTGCTAGCCTCTACTCCTTGGGGAAGTCCTGCTCATCCTTCAGGAACAGCCAGGAGTCCCCTCTTTATAAGGTCCTGTTAAGGACCCCATGCACCCCATGCTCTCCACCGGGCAGATTTGGGCACCTTGCCCGTGTTCTTCTGGAGCATTGCGTGCCTCCTGCTCCCCAGCATTCAACCCAATTCCATTATCAATGTAACAGATGGCTCTGGAGCCAGACAGCTTGAGTTCAGATCCCAGCTCCTGCACTTTAGAGCTGTGGGACCTGAGGAGGAATGGAAAGGAGAGCTCGTAGCCCGACCACGGACTAGTCACGGGCTTGTCCTGGCCCCTTGGTTTGATCCCAGTTGTCTCCCTCTGCTGAGGGTGAACCCTTCCCAAGAAAGGCCCACATCCTAAGCTCTTGCATTTCTACCTTTCTACCGTGTGGCCCGGCCTTCTCACCCGCTTCTGCAGCTCTCCTCTAGGGCATGTGGCTCTGCCACAGGGCTGCTGCAGGGGATTTGGGGTAAATAGCTCAGTTCTAATGAAGGGAGGGAAGGGCTTGAAGGGGAGGGAGAGAAAGGAAGGGTGGAGGAAAAAGGGAGGGAAGGAAGGGAGGAGGGAGGGAAGGAGGGATGGAGAGAGGGAGGAAGGAAGGGCTTAGGAAAAAGCTGCTCATTTACTCCAGCTTCTCTTTGCCTGTGGGGCATCACCCCGGGGAGAGCAGACTGGGAGACCACAGGGTCCAGCGGGGAAGCCCGCCCTCCACAGGGTTGCTGAGCCTGAGAGCGCTCCATCAGCCCGAATGTAACTTAGGGCTCCCTGTCCCCACCCCAGAGCTGACCTCGCCCCGGACAGGCAGACAACCCCAGTCCCAATGTGGGGACACTGGAGAGGCCACTCTCAAATACCTCCAACTTCTGCCCTCCTGGTAAATTTGAGGAAAATGTATCCTTTCAGTTAACTGTCTAAGGTAATCTTACAACTTCTCTAAGTTGTACGTGTCAGCGGTCGCTGTTGCTTCTCCGTGTAACCACGTCAACGATGTCCATTCTTTCATCCAAGGAACGTGTGCTGAGCCCCTGGGGTGTGCTGGCCCAGGCCCCACAGACTTCGAACCCAGGTCACCCTCCCTCCTCAGGGGCTTCCTTCTGATGCCCACGATCTCCTCTCTAGGCCAGCCGGGAACGTGATGACCGCAGGCTGAACCATGTCAGGGTGCACAGCGATATCCCGCTCTACAAGGCTAAAGTGTGCAGCTTGGGAGAAGATGATCGCCACACGTAGTATTCGGCGCATGTGTGCTGCGTGGATAAATAAAGATGACCTCCAAGCATCAAAAAAAAAAAAAAAAAAAAAACCAAAACAAAAAACAAACCACACACACACAAAAAAAAAAAAAGAAAGAAAGACACCAATGCTGATTTATATTAAAATATTTACTTTGAAGATTTGGCAGCCACGATTGTGGGGCTGTTAAGGCAAGTCTGAAATTCATAGGGCACACTGCCACTAAGGGCAGGATGGAAATCTCAGACATGATCTAGGCTATCAGCTTAATCTGTCTGGGTGGCTGTAACAATACACCACAGCACAGGTAACACATAAACAACAGAAATTTCTCACTGTTTTGGAGGCTCAGGGTCTGAAAGCAGGGTGCCAACATCCATTGTCAGGTGAGTCACAGAGTTCCTGATACTTCCTCACAGCAAGGATCTATCTAGTCCCACTAATGAAGACTCCGCCCCATGACCTAATCACCTTCCAAAGGCGCCACCTTTTAATAACATCATCTTGGAGGTTAGCTTTCAACATGAATTTTGGGGGAACAAATACAGATGATGGCAGCGACCGCCTCCCAGTTATTCAACCAAACACTTTCTTAGGTATTGTCATAAAGGTGTTTTATAGCCGTCGCTAAAGTACTCAGCTGACTTAAATAAAGAAGATTATCCTAAGTACATGAGGATGGTCATTCAATCCGCTGAAAGGCTTTAAGAACTGAGCTGAGGCTTCCCTGAAAAAAGAAGCAACTGCCAGTAGAATGCAGTTGGTGTTCACATCTGAAAGATCTAGCCTGTCCGTCTGGCAGCCTGCCCTATGGATTTCAGACTTACCTAGTCAGCTCTCACAGTCAAATAAGTCCATTCCGTGCAGTAACTTTTTAAATATATAACCGCTATTGGCTCTGTTTCTCTCATTGGACCCTGACTGATTCCCCTGGATTTAGAATATATTTGTTCTTACAATGTAGCAAAGATCAGTTTAAATAGATGATATCTGTTTCCAATAATCAGAATCTTGTCTGAATTTGATTTAGAATACTTCAGTTTCAAAGATATTAAATAAATATCTACTTGTAACACTTGCCAAATCACACCTAATATTAAATTTAAAGTGGCATACCCAGCCTCTGAATCATTGTTTTATCATGAAAAGTAATCATTAAAAACCTTATAAATGTCTCTGAATATTAGCAAAGTGTCTATATTTATGTCTCAAATGGATTTATTTTATTTAAATTGATATAATTGGTCACATACAGAAAAAAAATCAATGCTATTTTTCAGCAGAAGTGATCTAGAGGCCCTTTAAAATGATCTTATAAAGATCACCTTAGATTGATTATTTTCAAGTGAGGAACCATTTAGATTTAATTTGATTTCATGGTCTTAATGAAGAAAACTAAATGACCTTTTCCAACTATTAACATTTTTCCCTGCCTGAGGCAGAAAAGGCTTCTCCATGGGCCACGACTAAAACAAAGCAGCAAAAGTCATTTCCTTATTTTTCTTAAAGAAGAAATTTTATTTTATTTGTAATGAACCAAATTTAGAGGAGAGCCATTAAGCCTCCAAATATAAGCAATTATACTATAATTCTGTTTTTCAGGCTCTTTTTTTTTTTTATATAAGCAGTTAGGTTAGGAATATACCTTGACAAAATTTGAAAAACAGCAGTAATGAGAAATTATGCTTAGCAAAAACATAAGCTATTCTGGACTGAGGTTGATTGTTTGAGAATTCTGATGATGCAAAAAGAATTTTACTGAGCAAAGGTATATAAAACTTAATTCTATATAACCAGTACATGATTTTAGGTAGAAAAATAAAAAGCAGAAGTCTGCTTCCAGCCATGACACAGTAACTGATACTAGACTTACTTTTCCAGGAAAAAACAACAACAAAATATTTGAGGCATCTGCTGTTAGTCAATGAACAACAGGCAGCATTAGGACTATGATTTTCACACAAAGGAAAACACGAGAGGTGAGCCCCATGTGAATCATCCTAGCCCCCCGCATTGGGATGCTTTTCTGCAATGAGTTAAGGAGCACCTGGACTGAGCTAAGGAGGTAGAAATTAGACTCCCTACCCACTAAAATGAGAAAGAGCAGTACATGACAGTGTACAGAATTTGCATGGAAATTCATACAATTACATCACTAAAGGTTGTGCTTTTTAAGCGTAAGCAAAGACTTCATGAGACCTACAGATATCATTTACTTCTGGGCTGAGAACTTCCTGGTGATACCAAATGTTATACATCACTAGGAGATATTGGAGTTCTGACCCAGTAGAGGTAGAGAGTCCTCACTAAATATCAAATACATCCAGATAAAATCCCAAAATAAAGGCATATCTAATAGCATGGAGCATACCCTAGGTTAAGGTTAAGGGCTGCTCCCTAGGAATGAGCCCTAAACCACTGCAGCCTTGCTTTAACAAAGAATTAAATCTACCTGAGAGGAGCAAAAGGCTCTTCTAGTAATTTAACCAGCAGCAGAAACAGATCCCAACACTTCTCAGAGCAAAAAAGACATAATCCAGACACCTTAAAATGTATCAGTCAAATGACCAACATAAAATAAAAATTTACTGGATATATGGTGAAACAGAAAAACAAGACCTATAAATCAAGAGTAAAAGCTGTTAATAGAAAAGACCAAGAGTTTCCCCAGATGTTTAAATTAGGAGACACTGATTTGAATCAATTATTATAATGTCTTCAAGAAGGTAGGGGAAAAGATGATCATAATGAATAAACTGTGGAATTTTAGTGGAAACATGTAAATGAAAAAATGGAAAAATGGAAATTAAAACAAAAGTCTACACTTGAAAAGTTCAACTTCTGAATTGAAACCTTCATTGAGCTTAATTAACAGCAATGAAGACAACAAAATAAATATTTGCTGAACTTAAAAACATATCAATATAAAGTCCCCAGTTTAATGAACAGAGAGCAAGGAGATTGAAAAATAGGAAGCATCTCAGTGACTTAGGTACAGTATCAAGTTAAATATATGTGCAATTTGATTCTAAGATGCAAACGATAGAAAGTAAGAACAATTATTTGGGAAATATTTCAGCAATGCATTTACAGGTTTGTTTTAGATTAACTAACACCTAGATGTTTTGCCCTTAAAAATACATTCAGAATGTCTAGTCTGCCATATGCCCAAAAGTAGAAGTTCAGTACATTAATTTTTGAATTGATACTACTTTGTTTCAATATTCTCCAGTGGATGGGGTATCCACTTCTAACCTTCACAGACACAGAATTAGTGAACTTTCCTAACACACCAACAGGGAATAAAGTAGATGCTTGATGAGTCAAAACTCTTTGGGTATAAAACATGTGATATTCTCATCTCAGTATTTTTTGCAAATAGTATAATAAAGACATCAACTATGTAGTGTCAGTCACTCTGCATTTTTCATGTACAATGATACTTATGACTTGCTGAATTGCTTTTCAAGTAAGAGGCAAAAGAAATGTAATGATACACTAAACAAATTGTTGTAAAGATAGAAAATGCTGTTCTAGATGACCTTTCTGTCTTTATCCATGAAATAGAGGACAGAATGCAATGTGATTTCAGATGTCTTCCTCTATTTTTGAACTCAGTAGTATTAAAATATATACTGTGTATAACTCACTATATTTCTACCTATCACAGTGTCACTTGCGAATTGTTAACAAAATCATCAGTCCATAAGTATTTCTTGGCTGTAATCACTTTAAACACCAATTATTTTTTTTCTCTTTGCTCACATTACTGAGTGCCTAACACAGTGTGTCTCACACGGTGGTCCTATCATGGTTTCTTGGTGTCATGCTAGAAGAACCTGATGACTAGAATGACTGTGTACACTTGTCCATTCTCCTTGAGAAGATAAAACATGTGAAACATTAATTTTATAGCAAATTATCTCTAATATGGCATGGGATAAAATGCAAACTTCCTCTACATTTTCTAAAATGAAACCTAGTGTTCAAAGACATCCTTTACTCCCAGCAGAAGCTTTAAACTACATGTTTAAATCAGAGCAGGCATTCACTTTGCTTATAGAGGTATTTCAATAGCAAAATTTTAAAAGTACTGGGTTAAGAAAGTATATTTCATTTAGTTATTTAATCTTTATTTAAAAAATACTGAAGTGGCTTATCATAAAAATACTGCATAATACGGCTATAAACACAGAATTAGAAAATTTAAAAAAATGATTTCAGTAGAGCTAACAAAAGCCTCAGGGTAAGAACAATGTATTTCCTTCTAGACCTGATCATCTGCAACAGAGAGGGTCTTTTCAAGGGTATGCATTCAATTTGGGTCTTAGAAACGTCCTTCAAACACCTTTACCCAGAAGCAAATTGAGTAGATTTTTTTGCATAAACATATTTCTGTTTATGCAACTCCTTTTATAGGAATTGAAAGTGATCATTTATATATATAAAAAAAAAAAACAATGAAATGCAAATAAGACCCCTTAGGTTGCTTACATACATTTCCCTTATCCCCTTACAAGGAAAACTAAGCTGAATGATAAAAGAAAGAAAAGATGATATATATATAAAATATTCCTTTAAGGATTGTTAGCCAATGTTCCTTAAGTCTCCTCTGAAAGTATGTATGCTTTCTCTGAGTTAATGCAGACTCAAGAAGAGGCTCACAGATAATGCCTTAAATAAAGTGACAGTAAGAGAAAGTAAAAGCATTAAATAGAATTTACTATAAAAGATCAGAAATAGGGGCACCTGGGTGGCTCAGTCAGTTAAGCATCTGCCTTTGGCTCAGGTCATGATCCCAGAGTCCTGGGATGGTTCCCTGCTCACCAGGGAAGTCTGCTTCTCTCTCTGCCTCTGCCTCTGCCCCTGCTAGTATGCTCTCTTCCTCATAAATAAATAAGTAAAATCTTTAAAAAAAAAAAAAAAAGGATTAGAAACAACATCCATTCCTTCATCTAATGCCAAAAAGTTAAAACAGATTTGGATTTTAATAGTAACGATAAATAAATACCATTCCAAATTTTAAAAGCTAAGCCAAAGTAAATTCAACATTATATGTTGGAGTAAAAATCCAATCTATTTCAAAGGCCCTTCACTTTCAAAGTCATAATTTGATAAATTATCCCAACTTCATGAATTTTCTTAGTAACACATTTTCAAATTAATAAATTATGATGGTTTTATCACATTCACTTTTGCTAATATCTGATGAATTATTATCAATAGAGCTAAAAGCTGAACTTTGTTCAACTATATACTTATACACAAATAAAGAAAAATAAACAGATCCCCCTCTTGAATACACTCATCTGCCATGGATATCATTAAGAAATATGCACACATTATAAAGAAGAAATGTTAGGTTTATTTTGAAATATTCTATATCTAAATTTAAGTTTTAAATTGATCCATACCCTTTTTATTATGACTTGCTCAGACATAAGAGAAATACATGGTATTTAGCTTATTCTTATTTCACATTCTTTGCTCTACACTAGTTTCAAAACACCTCTTAGGTTCACCTCGGGTCCAAAGAACTGAAGGAGATTCTAGAAGGGATAGCTAGCCACTGCTAATCTCCTCCTTTGATTTTGTGACTTTACTCATGGGTATCCATTCCCTACTTCTCAGTAAATTTTCTACTTTAGCCTCAGATTGTCACAAATAGCAGTAATCAAAAAGGATTCATGTACTTATAAGTACCAGGAAAAGGATTAATATAAGTACAACCGGTCTGTGACCAATCCAATTTCAACTGAATTGTACAATATAAAGACATAGTTTATTTCTGCATATGTGTCTATGATGGTGGGGAGGATGGTAGAAGAAATAGGAATTTCTGATTCCTTTTTCAGTTATGAATTGAAGTGAGATTAATCATTACAACCACATTAACATTTTCTTTTCAACTGAAACTATAGTCAGTGTCAGGATAGGGCACAATGTACGCTGAAGATTTCTTTCAGCATGTGAAATAATTTGTATCTTTTCCAAACCAAAATCTAAGTCACCAGTCCTATAGTCACAAAACTTCTCATCAGCTAACTCCAACACGTTTCTCCTTCTATTATCTTTGATAATAAGGATGAGTCAAAGTCCTTACTGACATTTATGCATGGAACTAGAATGCTTTTAAATTTTGTTTGTTAGCATATTTACTTTCCTAATTATATTTGCTTAAGTGAACACCAAAATTCGCTTACACACGAAGTCAAATCATCCACTGTGAATAATAGTACCACACAAATGTGACTTAGGATTTTTGCAATCAACAAGCACAAATAAAAATTGTTCTGAAGAGTTTGGAACAACTGATCAAAAACTTCTCAGTAAGACCCAGATAATGCAAACACACAATCAAAAATTAGCTATCTTTGTGTTAATAATACCCTTTCTCAATTTTTAACATTTTCCTCATTTGTGGAGAGAGCATACAATACCAGGAAAGCAAAAGTCCAGGAGCTTTTCAAAAGCTGTAACATGATCTTAGTCATTTCTGTATCTTCAGTACACCTCAGTGCAGAGCATATGCATATTTCATCAATTTTACAATGCACATTTTTAATAATTTAACATCTCTGAAATTAGAATGCATCTTACAATCAATGGCATGACTTAGTTTCTTTTTTTTCTTTCCTCTTTTTTTTTTTTTTTTTACCTTCTTAGTGAAACATGTAAATCAGTGCACCTTAGGATCAATGATGTCTTTTTTCTAAAGGATGAGATTTTTTTTTTTAATTTTTTAAAGATTTTATTTATTCATGAGAGACACAGAGAGAGGTAGAGACACAGGCAGAGGGAGAAGCAGGCTCCATGCAGGAACCCTGATGTGGCACTCGGTCCGGAACTCCGGGATCATGCCCTGAGCCAAAGGCAGATGCTCAACCTCTGAACCCCCCAGGTGTCCCTCAATGATGCTTTTTGATTCAATTGAATATATGGTAGTTCGCAAAAGTTTATTGAACTTGAAAAGCAGTATATTATAGTGGAAAGATAGTTCTAGGATTCAGCTCAGAGCTATATTGCAATATATGCACTGAAACAATGACTTTTGTGAGGAGATGGGATTTGAGCCTAATGGTGGGTGTTTTTAATATGGAATAGGCTATGACACAAAGAGATGTGGTAGCATCAAAGACAAAATAGAAATTTTGCTTAAGGATAAAAGGAGCGGCACATCTGCCTCACGTGTAGAATGAAGATTGGAGGTGAGGGGACATGAAATGCAGGAAAGGAGCAGGGATGATTAGGGAATAGAACTCGTAACTCTTGTTTTAGTGAAGTGAAAGACAAGATCATATATTGAGGATCAGACCAGCTTTAGACACAAGCTGGGAAAGGTGGGTTAATAATTTTGTTCTTCATGTATATGAAAAATGAGAATCCTAAAGCAATGTTCTGTGAGGTTCTGGTCAGAATCATCTAGAGGACAGGTACAGTCCTACAGCAAAAGGAGTTGAGAAAGAAGCCTCCACAGGTTCTTTATTTCTAACCTGGACAATTCCCTCTGGTCCAATGTTTCATACCCCATTCAATAAAATAAAAGCCCTGATACTGAAACTAATAATGAAAAATGTAAAGACCAGTGTCATGGCATTTTTAAAATGAATGGACATGGCTAAAATTAATCTAATCTAATCAATCTGGTTAAATCAAAAACCTTAGTACCAACTCCCATGAGCAAGAGAGAATGAGTAGGAAAAAAAATCTAGTTGTTATATTAAAAGGAACTGGGGCACCTGGGTGGCTCAGTGGTTAAACATCTGCCTTCAGCTCAGGTTGTGATCCCAGGATCCCAGGATCGAATTCTGCTTCAGGCTCCCTGTGGGGAGCCTTCTTCTCCCTCTGCCTATGTCTCTGCCTTTCACTGTGTCTCTCATGAATAAATAAATAGAATCTTAAAAACAAAATAAAATTAAAATTAAAAAATAAAAGGAATTAAGTGAAAAAGGAAGAATGGACTTAATATAATTCCAAGATCAATAACCTTAGGCCACTCTAAGGGTGATTCTAAGTATGAAACTAGATTGGATAAGAAAAAAAACAAGTTAAAGATGGAGCTTAAAATTCTCTAGATGTAAATCCAAGTTGTCATGTGTCAGAATCCTTGTGTATTACCATGTTGGCTTCTGGTCACATTGGCCAGATAATGAATTATATAGTTCTGTGTTCACATGGAAATATTTGCTATATTAGGTTGTTTAGCATCACTGCTTATTAGAAAATCCAGCATCATAAGCTAGAAAAAGTCCAACACTGGCATTCTTGGTTTTGGATTGAGGATTCTACAATAAGAACACTCTTGACAGCTTGCTGTTTTTAATCATTTTTCCTTGTTTTTGCCAGTGCCCAGGAGGGTTGGCCCCACTTGTATTGAGGGAAAGTGGAAATCAAACTTACATTGAGCAACTGTACTCTCCACAGAAACAGTTGAGCTTATATGTTTGGGTCCCAACCATAACATTCAGATTAAGAGAGAAATCCATCCAAATACCTATATGACCTTCCCTGAAACTTAAATCTAAAAACATTTTAGGATTCCATAAAGTGTCCAGTAGTGCCTTGTATTCCTTATTAGCTAGTACCTTTGGAAACCATGTTTGTGTGTCCCTTTTTCTGCCCTTAAGAAGAAGCAGAAGTGAAGAAGTGGAAGACATATTTGACCCATGATTGGGAATTGGAAAAAGCAATTGTGTTAGAATGAGGGAGGGAATCCCTGGTGCTAGCAAATGTACCGCTGATAAGGTTTATTACATCACTGATGCTGTTTGGATTGAGAAAATTATAATTGGTTGATTTATAGGGGAAAAGGAAATCATTAAACAGATACTTTGTAATAGGTTTTATAATAGGTTTAGTGAGAAAGAGAAATGAATGAAAAGATGAAGTAATGGGGTGCCTGGGTGGTTCAGTCAGTTGAGCCTTGAACTCTTGGTTTAGGCTCAGGTCATGGTCTCAGGGTCTTGGGATCAAGCCTGCATCTGCCTACATGCTTAATGCTGAATCAGCTTGTCCTCTTCCTCTGCCCCTTCTCCTGCTTGTGTGCTCTCTTTCTCTCTCTAAAATAAATAAAAAAGATGAAGTAATAATTTGTTCCTGAAATTGCACTTGAACAAAACAAGAAAGAAGAATAATGGTCTCATGATGAGAGCGAAAAGCAGGCAGGAAAGGGGCTGGGACCTGTCATGTGTACGCCTAATGTGGTGAACATGTACAGTTTAAGAATCGCTCCCTGGCCACTGGTTAATTGTGGAAAAATGAAATCAGAAGAAAAACCATAAGAAAGAAGAACGTCAAGTAGGGTGATCTGAAGAGTGACTAAGTTCCATGCTCAAAGTTGAGCAAAGCTGAAAAAGAAGCTTTTCCCTCCAGCTTAGCTCAAAGGGTAGCGTTGCATACTGGATCCACCTATTACACAATGTGGTCCTGATAGAAGTCATACGAGGTACCATAGGCTTCCCATTTAAACCCTGATCCCCAGAAATCACTGATTTTCTGAAAACAGCAATAATCATTTCAGAATTCACAGTAACCCATTCATACAATGTAAATTCCATTAACAGTTTTAGCTGTCTATTTAAAACAAATTGAAACAATTTTTCACTGTGTTGGATATTTTTTTTAAATGAGTATTTTGCTTGTCTGTTTTCACTAATTTACTGGTAAATTTACTTGAAATGGTCAATCCAGCTCTATAATTATACAAAGCTAATGGATTTCTTGGACTAAGTCATTAGATAATTATATTAGTTAATGTTCTTTTGGTTGCAAGCAATGAAAGCTGACTCTGTTAGCTCAAAGGAACGGGAACTTTAATGGCAGGGCACTGAAACAGTGGATGTCATCAAAAGGAAGTTGTATAAACAAGACTTACAAAGGTACTGAACCAGTCAGGCCTGCTTTAAATACTCATGGTCTTTTCCTCTAGACTAGAGCAGAGACAAGGATACTTTATTTTTTTTTTTTTTCCATAAAGAGCCAGATAGAAAACATTTTAGGCTTTGTGGGCCATACAGTCCCTGTTGCATTACTCGATGCTACCATTATAGAATAAAAGTAGCCAGCCACACAATGCATAAATGAATGAGCTGTGTTCCAATAAATCTTTATAAATGGACACTGAAATGTGAACATCACAGAATTTTCATGTGCCATGAAATATTATTCTTTTTTTTACTTTTTCCAACCATTTAATAATTGCAAAACCCCCAAAACAGGTAGTAGGCTGGATTGGCCTGTAGTCTTAGTCTGTCTACTTTTCCTCTACGAAGCTGCCAAGAACTCTCAAGGACTTTCCATTTCTCTTTGTGCAAAGTTTAGAATTCTGGAAAAGAGAATCCCATTGTCTTAGTTGAAGTTGTTTTTCTATTCTTAGATCAAATGTTCCCCGCCAGATGGGAAAGGCCATTCAAGGCGGGTGGAGTCTCTGGAAGTTTATCCTTAGTATCAGATACAATTATCATAAAAGATTGGGCAGAGGCATGTTAAAAATTAAGCAGTCCCCTCAACAGAAAACCTACTACAATAACATTATGTCTTTGTATTTGTCTCCAGACTATTAATAAATGTATGTACTTCATAGATAGGAACTAGTTTAATCAGTGCATCCACACTTAAACCTTGTTTTGTCTCTTTATCTTTTCTTGTCTTTGAGATAAGAAAGAAATTCCCCAGGTGGGACAGTTAGAGCCACTAAACATCAATGCAAACTTGCTTTGATCTATCCCAAGCTCCATGACATCTTACTTGAAAAAGTTTCAGCAGCTTAAAGGAAAAATTTCAACTGCTTAAACAAGTTTAAAGCCACCAGCTACACGAAAATACCTAATTTGTGAAAAACAATATAGAGATCCTTCATAATCTGACCTCAACATATACTAATAATCTGCTACCCCCAATATGCCCCATGTCCCTAATCTACCTATTATTCTCCAAACACATTGTAGGCACATAGCTTTGTGTCTTGCAGCAAGTTCCATCTAAAACATTTTTTTTTTCTCTTTCCTTCTTAAGAACTCCTGTTTGGCATTCATTAACCCACACAGAGTTAACTGTATTTTCAAAACACTGTTAATTCTTATTATAGATATATCATATCTGCCTAATTTTTCTTTCAAATATTGAAGTATAACTATTAGTTTAGGCTTTTATTGGTCTTTTCCACACATACATATTTTTATTAAATACAAGATGCTCTAAGTTCTCCCACATTATGCCATCTACATACACTCTGCCCTCTCTCTATTAATCCAAAATTTCATACCCCATAAATCCTTATAGACAATACTGGAATTATATTTTTGAACTACCTAAAAATAAGAAATATGAGGTGTTTTTTTTTTTTTCCCCTGCCTACATGCATTAAGTTTAAAATAGTTTTGGGGAAGTGACTTTATTTTTTATAGCCTATTATAGTAGGCCATAATTCTAAAATGGACTTCAAAATTTCTACCTACTGGGCAGCCCGGTGGGTCAGTGGTTTAGCACCTGCCTTTGGCCCAGGGCGTGATCCTGGAGACTAGGGATTGAGTCCCATGTCTGGCTCCCTGCATGGAGACTGCTTCTCCCTCTGCCTGTGTCTCTACCTCTCTCTCTCTGTGTCTCTCATGAATAAATAAATAAAATCTTAAAAAAAATTCTACCTACTAATATGAACATACCTCTTTTTTCACACCCCTTCAAGTGTGAGCTTGACCTATAAATATGATAGGCTATAACACTCTTAATCATGCTACATGAAAAAAGAAATTTTGCAGATGTAGTTAAGATCCCTAATTAGATCCCTAATTACGTGACTCTGATTTAATAAAAAGTGATAGTACCCTGGTGTGCCTGACCTAATCAGGTAAGCCCTTTAAAAGAGGGAGAGCCTTAGAGAAATGCTCTTATGCTGGCCTTGAAACAATGAATGGAATGGCTACAATAAACATAATAAATATATATTCCACACAGTGGGATATTGTTCAGCCATAATAAAGGGGAAATCCTCTCATTTGCAATAATATGAATGAAACTAGAGGACATTGTGTTAAATGAAATAAGACAGAGAAGGGCAAATACTATTTAATCTCATTTATAGACAGAATCTTTAAAAAAAAAAAAAGAAAGAAAGAAAATGTCAAACTTATAGAAACAAAGTAGAATGGTGGGTGCCAGGGGCTGGGGGTGTGGGTGTGGGAAATGGGAAGATGTTGGTCAAGGGTACAACCTATCAGTTATGAGATGAGTAAGATCTAGAGAACTAATGTACAGCATGGTGACTGTAGTTAACAATACTGTATTGCTAAGAGGGTAGATGGTAAGTGTTCTCACCACACACATACACACACGCATACACACACAGGTAACTATGCGAAGTAAGAGGTGTATTAATTAACTTGGTTGTGGTAATGATTTCACAGTATATATTAAATCATCATAGTGAACACTTTAAATATATACATTTTTGGGTCAATTTTACCTCAATAAAGTTGGGGGCGTCGGAAATGATGTAAGAAGAGGCAACTTTCCATTTTGTAAGATCTGTGGATGGGACCATGGAAGGAAGCAGATGGAGAGTAATTGTGCCCCAAGGAACTATAGTAAAGAATTACATCCAGGAGCTTTTATTGCATCTGCTTGAGAAAATTTAGATGACGAGATTTTGGACTTCGAAATGATGATATTTAGATTAGATTAGGACTCTAAATTAAAGATATGATGAGATTTAGATTATGAGATTTTAGACTTCAAGCCAATACTGTGATGGGATGAGATTCAGGAATCATGATAAAGGGTGGATGTATTTTGCTTTTGGGAAATATGTGAATCTTTGGGGGCCAGAATTCTAATATCACTTCCAAAATTCCTGTCACCTATTGTATATATTTGGTATTACCCCTTCCATGGAATGTACAGAACCTGTGTGTATGACAGAATATTGTTCCCATGATCAGGTTACTTAATCATGGTGAAGATAAAGGCATTTTCACATAATTCAGATCTTTAATTTATTGACTGAAAGAGACTCTTCTTGGTGGGGCTGACCTAATCAGATGAGCTTTTAAATTTAAAAAAGGAACTCTCTTGTTGGACTAAGAGAAAGGAAATAAATTGTGGTAAACTACTTATGGAAGGGGTTACGTGGCTAGGATCTGACAGGTGACTCCAGGAGTTGGAAGTGGATCTAGCTGACTGCTGAAGAGAAAAGAGGGACAAACCTATATGAGCAAGAGAGTGAATTCTGTCAATGACTGATTGAGCTTAGAAGAGAACCCTAACCACCAAAAAGCAATGGAATTCCAACTCTCATCTTGAGTTAAGCCTGGTGAGATCTGAGCAGAAAACCAGTACCTGAACTTCTGACCTACAGTAACTATGAGATAGTAACTGTTGTATGAAGCACTTAAGTTTGTGATAATTTGTTACACAGCATTAGAAAGTTAGTACAATTGTGTTATGATTATTAGTCTCAGTTCCCAGATGCTAGCCTTGTGTGACTGTTCACTGTATTTTATACTCTGTATCTAATTGTAAGTCTTCCAAAGAAAATTTAGTACACATTTGCATAATTCTCTCACGAGTAAATTAAATACTTTGTTTCTCTTATCCTTCCCTTATAGGAAAGCTCAAGTGTTTCTATATTCATTGTCTGTTCATTGTTTTTATCCTTGCACTGAAATTAGTATTATTTTTCATTTGTTTTTAGGTCTTTTTTTTTCTTCACAATTTGATAAATGCTTATGCTTGCTTAATTGCTAATCCAAAAAAAAAAAAACATTATTAGAACTTTCATTTTTATATGAGACTATTTTATGTCCCTATTGTATAGAGCAACTAACTACATTCCCTCAGCAGGAAAAGAGCCAATTCTGATTTCATTAAACACTTGTCCTCGATTAGTTTCCTTCAGTATCTTGAAATCACATGAACTGTGCATGAGTTTATTTCACCAGTTATTGCTTCAGCCAAGAGATGAGCTAATATTCCCAAGATTTCCCCCCTCCATTTTTTTAGGAATTTTTTATATTAAAAAGTCTCAAAATTTAAATGTATAAAATAACACATTAAGAGCTGAATCACAACATAAAACGTGAGTTAAAATAAACTAAACTGAGGTTATAAACCATGCTTTATGAAATTAAAAAAAGCTATTCCTAAAATATCTATAAATAATTTAAATATATAAAGGGCATTTTAGACAGAATTGTATATGATTTTTAAGAGAAAATGTAATTTGAATTTCCTTAAAAATAAGTAATATATATTGAAGTGGCAAAAGTAGAAAAGTAGAAGTAGAAAAAAATGAGACTGAAAACATTTAAGACTGACAGTACCTCCATGATAGCAGAAGGGGCACAGGTCCAATGGTAATCTGTGATAGTAAGACATAGATTTTTTAAGGTGTCTTGGATGATGAAGAGAATGCAGAAAGTTCAGAACATTTTCTGACACATAAATATGAAATAAATGCAGTGAAGCCATATAAGGAGATAGTTTTTATTAAGGCACAGAATTCTTCCCACATCCAAGAAGGCTCATGGTAAATTCCATCAATAATGGCAGCTTTCCTTTCCTAAACCAGTCAAATGAGAGCTTTCCTCAGTGTTCTAGGGTTGTGTGTCAGATTACAGTTACTTTTACTTGGATCTTGGACTTTAAGTCCCATTTTTTATCATAATAGTTTGCATCTACTCTCCAACTCTCACCCCAACCACTCGCACTCAGTGCAGTGTTGATCTGATTTACGATAGCTCCACCTGTGGATCCGGGTCTTTCCCAGAGGATATCAGAGGCAACTGGACTACCTCTCAAAGTCTGTTTCTGAGCTGTTTCCTCCATGGGCCTGTTTCCTTGCCGAGATCCCAGTTCTTACACTTGGCTTCCACAATGCTGATTTCTCTCTGTACCACTCACCCCACACGTTTTTCCTTCATTTTCTCCATGTACTGCTAACATAATCAGCTGTATGCAGAACGAAACGGATCAAATATATAGGAGCCTCAAAGAAATTTTAAATACTAAAAAAAATACTAGAACCAATTATAAGCTTCTTCCTTTGCCTCAAGTCAATTTTCCTTTCAACATTTCTCCCATATGATATTCCTTTTCTAGGTAAGACTTTATGTTCTTCATCTGTTTGTCTTTTTTAACCTGAAAAAATTTACTTTGTTCAGTCTGTCTTCTGCATCCTAGTCTCAGGTCACTTAGTTGATTTCATAATACACTAATGGGTGTTGGCTTATAGCGTTTAAAAAACCTATTCAAATTATACCCCAAAGACTTCAAGGTATCACAATAAAAAAATACATACTAATCCATTTTTTCCCAAAACATCGAAGCATCTGCCTCTGAAATGAATCCCCTGGATTCACTTCATAATAATTAAATAAATATTATAATTTAATTTTCATAATTAAATAAATAATATAATTTATTATTATAACAAATAAATATATTATTGAAATAGTATTTTTTCTTTTTTTTTGATTACTATTATCATTGGACTTGTTGTTGTTATTACTGCTACTCTTACAACTATTAGCACAATTGCCAGACCTATCATTATTATTAATATGTAGCAGTTATTATGCTTGATTTGACATCAAAACCTAGAGCTTTTATTGTTCTATTGTACTCAGATACTTGTTATTAACACCTATGGTAGGTAGCCTCTAAAATTGCTCTCAATATTTCTGGTCTCTTGGTATTCCTGACATTGTTAATCCCTCCTCTTAATTGTGGGTTCCACTGGTGACTCATTTCTTTCTTTCTTTTTTTTTTTTTGGTGACTCATTTCTAAAAATAGAATGGGGCAAAAGTCACTTCTTTCATGGCCAGGTTACAAAAGGACTCTGGCAGGGCACCTGGGTGGCTCAGTGGTTGAGCATCTGTCTTTGGCTCAGGTCGTGATCCCAGAATCCTGGGATCAACCTGCATTGGACTCCCTGCAGGGAGCCTGCTTCTCCCTCTGCCTATGTCTCCCTCTCTCTCTGTGTGTCTCTAATGAATAAATAAATAAAGATCTTTAAAAAACAAAACAAAACCTAAAAACTAAGAAAACTCTGGCTTCTGTCTTATTTGTCCTCTCTTGCTCTTTACTTGCTGGTCCTGATGGAAGCCAGCTGACATGCTGTGTGGACCTATGGAGAAACCATATGGGAGGGGACTGAAGCAGGCATCTACCCACCAGCCAGCAAGGGCATTAAGCTCTCAGGTCAACAGCCCTGTGTGCCAACAACCACATGATCAGACTTGGATGCAAATCCTACCCCAGTTGAGCCTTTATATGATTACATCTGTTGCTTACACCTTATTGCAGCCTTGGGTGAAATTCTGAGTCAGAGGACCCAGCTCCATAGTGTGTAGATTTCGGAACCACAGAAGCTCCACTGGTTTAACCTGCTATGTTTTGCAGCAATAGATAACCAATAAATGACTTTCCATAACTGAGTTTGTTGTTTTCTTCACGATTCTATAATTCCCTTTACATGTGACAGACAGAAAACACTGAGTAAAGAAATGTGAAAAAATAAAAAAGAGAGTGTATAGTTTTTCTTTAAATCTCAAAGGTAAAAACCATTTTGAATCAGATCAGTTTTATCAATAGTTAGCACTCTGACACCTGAGTGGCAGACTCGGTGAGAGCCAAGTTTCCTAATTCCCACATGTCCTGGTCAAGTTATGCTTATTTTCTTCTCAGGGACTAGATGTTGAAAGACCTGGAGTTTCCAGCTCTCCATTCACCTCTTTCTCCATTCCTGGCATTTCAACCTTCTCTGCATTAGATTTTAGTAGTGACTCATATGATACAGAAAGGAAAAGGAACTTCAATCAATATGCTTTTCTTAGGTTGACACTCCATCTGCTTCTAGTCAACCTAGAACCCTAGTCAGTGAAGGATACAAAGCTCTGTCAGCTTTTCTTTCTATTGAAAACTCCCAGGAATATGATCATTGGTGCTGCTTGAGGCATAAACTCCCAGCAAGGTTTGTTTCTTTGTTTCTTTCTCTTTCTTTCTTTCTTTCTTTCTTTCTTTCTTTCTTTCTTTCTTTCTTTCTTTCTTTCTTTCTTTTTATCTTTTTCATCTTTTTAGAGAGGGAGAGAATGTGATGGGAAGGGGCAGAGGGAGAGAGATAATCTTAAGCAGGCACCATGCCTAGTGCAGAGTCTGACATGGGGCTTGATCCCACAGCCCTGAGATCATGACCCCAGCCCAAATCAAGACTCAGAGGCTTAACTTCTTAACCAACTGAGGAATCCAGGAGCCTCTCCTAACTGCTTTTCATGATGACTTTTATTTCTTCCTCAAGTCCTAGATGCAGTTTCATATCAGTTTCTTCTTTCACTGTATCTCAATATTTCTCTTTAAGCACTATTCAGTATGCCCCTGTGTGTTAAATCTAAGGTTACCAAACTTTTCTGTTATATATTATGATTCCATAGTATCTGTATGTCTGACAAGTATCCCAGGTGATTCTTACCCGCAGGAAAGTTTCAAAGTCACAGAAAGAACCTAAAACCAGGCCTGTGCTAAAATACTACCTAGAAATAACAGTGGTACAATATGGTCTTCTCAAATAATTTATTCCAAGCCATTTAAATTTTTAAATTCTTTAACTCCACACAAATTACAAATAAGCAATACCTTTTCCTTAAAAAGGACTATATTTTAATATTTGCATAAATGAATTCAACACATTTATGCTACAGGCATCATAGCACTTTGGGTTACAGATGAATCAGGCATCTTTCCTGTCCTTGAAGAGCTCATACTCTGACAACACAGTTGAAATTGAGGTAAAAATGGAGAAAAAAGCCCTTCAGAAAGGAGAATTAGAAGTATCAAGACTCTTATAGAGGAGTGTGAGTTCCAAACCACATGTAAGCCCAGTAATTCTATCTAGGGTTCTTAAATTCCAAGTCTAAAAGGACACATATCAAGTCATATACTTCTTTTTATGGGATGAGGTGGGAAACAGGCCCCATGGAGCATATCTTTCTTTTACCCATACACTGCAAAAAATTAAATTAATAGTGTTTTTACATGAGGAGTGTTAAATGACATAAGTGGTATTTATGAATAGGGTCATTCCTGATTGTTTTGACTCTGGCTCAGAAAACAATGTCAGTGGGAAGGAAGAACAGTGGTTTGGAGGAAGAGGTTTTAAAGAGACAATTAAATACTGAATAGTGAGATATGTTTTAAAAGGTGCTTGTAAGTCATGTGTCTGTAACCCAGCGAGCAAACGTACTTATTACATGCTAATAAACTTGTCAATTATGGAAGTCAATATGAGCAGAAGAGCCAACACTTTGCTTTTTTCTGTGTCCAACCCTGAATTCTAAAATGCAACTTTGACATTATCTTTAACTACACATTTTGGCAAGTGACACAATTATGACCATTATAACATTAGGATATGTCAATGTCTCCAATTTAAAATTTGGGAAACGTGGATTACTTTTTTGCCAGTAATTCTCTGAGTTTATCAATAGAAAGCCCATTGACTTCTGGGATATAGCTGTGCCCTTTATACTGTGTCATTACCAAGAAGACTTATTTCGGAACCAAATGAAGATTCAGTGGCCAATCTCTACCAACAGTTGCTAAGATCTAAATCTTGGAGTTGCTGAGGTACAGTGTTGCCATTGAGTACTCTGTATAAAATGGATTGGAATCTGCTATGGTCTTACATCTCCTCGACAGTCAATTTTGTGCCTTATTCGCAAATGTAGCACTTTGTGTGAAGCAGTCCGCCACGGATGTTACAAATCCTAATGAAGTGCTTTACCTCCTGCCAGATTTCAGTTGGGAAAGCTTTCAAATGTGTTTCCATTTATACATGCCTGCTTTTTACTCTCTGTGCACAATGAAATCCTACTGAATAATGTGTTTTATTTTCTATTTCCTTTCTCTGGGATATATGTTGAAAGACAGAAAGTAGATTGGTGTTATAAATGCAAACAGAGAGAACCAATTAAGTCATAAAAAATTGGATAGGCTTTGCCTAATGTAGATGTATTGTTATAAATAAGAGACGTGTAGAAGTCTGTAGACTTTGGGATTTCGTTCTCCATGCCACTGATTTTAGTTTTCTATCAATAGTGAGACAGCCAGGATTCTATTTTCTTTTCTGCCAGCACCTGCTGGACCTGAAAAACTGTACATCAAAGCTTGTAGTTTCAGTGTCTTAGAGAGCTCATTCTGTATTTTTCATCTCTCTGGCCCTGAGCCATTAGAAGCACAAAGTCTAGGCTCAAGAGGAAAATGAATTAAATATGACATAAAAAAATTAAAAAGATAAACCATGCCAAATAAATGAAAACTACAAAAATCACAGAAAAAATATTTAAACAAAGCAACTTGGTTTGCTCTCTGACTATGAAGCACCATTTGTTATGACAATTGTAAGTCTAAAAAAAAAAAAATGGTAAATCTAAGCATGATCAGAGCAGGACGTGAGTTTTGGTAAATTGACAACAAAAGCTCTAACAATTATATATTTGGCTTCCATCTTTCAATATTTTTAAACGAAAACACATGGTGTCTTGATTGATAATTAACATGTTTTTGATTTAAACAACCATACCAGTCATGAGATTTATACTTGCTTTATCGCCCAATGATAGCAATTTAAAACCATGCTAATAAACTACAGCATTTATCCTTTATTCATTTTTCTAATCATCAGTATCACTTGAAATCTTACTAAAAGAGGTATGTATCTTTGGCTTCTGTTGCTGTAAGTATGATCAAGATATAATAAAAAATGCTGAAAAAATAAAAAAAATAAAAATAAAAATGCTGAATACAGATTTCAAAGCAATTGCATAAAATTATACTGTTGGTCTTCAAAGACAGCAATAATAATAGCCCTCTAGTGTTACTTTATGCCAGGTGTTGTTCTAAATACTTCTGCCTATCACTTATCACATCTTCTCAATGATGTTGTTTTACAGATATGAAAACTAAGGCCTAGAGAACATAAACATACCCGAGGTCCCCAATGTTGTATATCTAGTAAAAAACCAAGCTGGGATTTGAATCCAGACAGGTTGATATCAACATCAGGTTTTTAACTACAATCTACCCCACATCTCTGGCTCTCTCTCAGATTCTAGCCTAGGGTTCTACAGTCAAAGGAAGAAGGAATAAAAAAATCTATAAGCTGGGAGCCACTCAAGCACTATTAGCTTTGCCTGTTGGACTAGCAACACTTTCTTAAAAGATAGAAGTCCCTGCCAACTTCCCATTAAAATGTCTGTGCAGGCACAAAAAAGTGTGAAAACACACGGCAAATTTTTCAGAAAATTAGGTATATCATCCAGTTAGTAACATAATATGTGAGACATTTCATCACCTATAGAAAATGGAGTTGAACACGCATAGACTTCATATTGTAGGACTGGTGTCCTCAAAGGAGGAAATGGAAATATAATATTCACATGGATAACATGCTGTGAATTCCTAATTATTTAGTCTAGGGCCTTTCTGTCATTAGACATTGTCAGCATAGTGTCTAGTCCTTTAAGATTTCAAGGGCCTACAAAATAATTGAAAACTAATTGAAAACAGAAGACAATATTAACCATAACCTACAAAATAAAGAAAATGAGAGTCTAATGCTCAATATACAACTAACATATTCATAAATGTTACATCACATGAATTAATTGCAACACATGAATCAGATTTCTAAGTATAGAAAATAGGAATAATACCATAGAGGCCAGTGCATTCCTGAAAGCATCCTTGCTTTATCAGCCCTGATAGATTCTCAGCTCTTGACTGTGCCACTACTAGTTCTTTATACTCAATGCTATTGAGTTCCTTTACTTCAGGTCCAGCATCAATCAGTTTCCATGGCTAAACAGGACTCACAAAAGCATAATCAAAGGCAACTTCTGCCTCTCCAAAAGTTGAGGTCATGTGAAATTATTCTGGCATGGAGCAAAAGTGGAACATACAAATGTATGTATGTACAAAGTAGCTGCTAATACCCATGCTGTTTCCTAGTTCCAAATTTCCTATTTTTATTCCTTACCCTTGACCATTTCCATATGTCTAATACTTAGCGTTAGATTTCAACTATAGTCCCCAATCTCATTTCCCTTTCACTAACTAGCCTTTAATAATCTAGATTCTCTGCAAAGCTAGAGGCTAACGTATGGTTAAATCTTGGGCTCCAAGTCCCACACTATGTCCCAATTTATAGTTAGGACAAAACTTCTTTGGTGATCCCCTTGTAAAGCTACTATTTGAGAGGCTTATCTGCTGCTACAATCTTCTTCCCCTACATGACCTTCTTCTTTTCTCCTCCAGATTCATAACACGGGCCCCTACACCCATGTTATCCCTGGGTCACTGTTACCATGGATCACTCCATAGTTCACCTGCTGCTTCTTGGGTCTTTGGAGATCTCTATTCATCTAACCCAAGGTGGGAGAGGATGGTCATCCCCATCCAGTTCCACCTCTGGTGAGTCCTGCCCAAATACATTCCTGGAATAACAGCAGGTCCCAAGCTTTTTCTATTCCTGGATATAACTCACCATAAATAAAAAGCACACTTTGCTGAAACTTCCCAAGATTATATGAACTGAACTCTCTTCTATGTTTTGATCGTATTCTTCTGCCTCGTCTTCTTTTCATTCCATTTCGGGAGCACATCAGGGATCCTGCTCTATGAAGTCAGAGACCAATTCTTCTAATATTCCTATAGAAAGACTCATATCTTTGAGAACATATTTGGAACACTCCTATTGAAGGCTTTTTTCATATAATGGTATTATATAAAATAATTCAAAGTCCATTAAAGTTTATCAGGCTTGGAATTAGAATGATTTCCTACATCCATGACTAGCAATTTTAAAGAAGAGAGAGAGGGGAAAAAAAAAAAAAAAACAGTTAAAACTCTTGAAGTTCTGAGTTCCCACACCTGTGGGGGAGGGGGGGGATAAGGAATATTGTGGTCAAGAAATTTCAAGAAAAAACACTCATTATCAGGGTGAAGGGATGGTCCTTTGATAGGGAAGCTATTTCTCTTATCTTTTCCTCCCCTGCCCTTTTCCATTTCTTGTGTGTGGTTGCTAGATAACACCCTTTTTGGGGCAGCCTGGGTGGCTCACCGGTTTAGTGCCACCTTTGGCCCAGGGCGTGATCCTGGAGTCCCGGATCAAGTCCTGCATCAGGCTTCCTGCATGGAGCTTGCTTCTCTCTCTGCCTGTGTCTCTGCCTCTCTTTCTTCTCTCTCTCTCTCTCTGTGTCTCTCATGAATAAATAAATAAAATCTTAAAAAAAAAAAAAAAACACCCTTTTTGCAAGCGGCCACCCACAGAGATGGATTGGCAAAGGTAGCTTTAGAGGGTTGTGGTTTTGGAAAGCAAAGATTCTGATAGTCTCTACAGACAGAAAAACTGGATACTTTATTATTTAGTTATCCATTTTGGTTTAGTGTATCAATCAAAATGAATAGCTAATAAAAATTAAAGAAAATGTCTATGTACTGCAAAATATTGTTAGTTTAGGGTGAAGATGAAAGTAGAATTACTTTCTGCCTTGAGGGTCTGTTCTCTTCCCCCTTGCGTTATTTATTTATTTATTTTTAATTCTGGCTTCTTTCAAGTACAAAATGTTATCAGTGGGTATTGATATGAGGTATGCTGGCCTCTGGTATTTTTCTACCTCAGCAAAGAGGATATTGCTGAGACGTGCACAGCTGTAACAACTATGTCCCACATAAATGCATCTAGCCTGTCTTACGCGACTTTTTATGTTCCTTGAGAACTGGGTCGATCTTATGAGGTTTTTAATCTCATGAGTGTATGTGTTCTATAAATTCCAAGGCTGTTACAAAAATCTGTAAGTATATATATTTTTTCAAGGCCGTATTATTTTCAAAAAAATTTTTAAAGCCTATTGTTATAAATAAATTAATGGTAGAAACACTATCTTTGCACAAATTCTGAAGCCAAAAATTTCAGATGAGTTCAAACAAAACACAGAAGCCAACCAGAAGAGAAATAAATAAGTAAACAATAAACAAATAAATACAACCACAAAAGCTTTATCCATGCATTAACAAAACATTTAACAATTTACGTATTACGTATAAGGAAAACAGCATCTGTTATTTGTGATAACTATTTCCAATTTCTTTCTTTGGAAGGTAATGTTTTTATCCAAAGTCTTTCTTTGTTAATGCAATGGAAAATAAAACCTGCAGGAACAAAAAAAAAAAAAAAAAAAAAAAAAAAGAAAGAGAAGAAAGAAAGAAAGAAAAAGAGAAAGAAAAAATATTTCACGTATATTAGAAATTTAGGAGATGCTTTATATTTAAGATAATTTTTATAAAAGCAACTTTTGAAGCATATTCTCAAATGTGCTTTTGAGTAATTGTGTATCACTTTAAAGTTTTATTTCTATACTTCTAGAATAGTCTCTAAATATTTGTAAGTCTAATAACAATGTATGACAGTATCTATTATTAGCCACGTTTGCATTGTGGCTAACTTCTAACTTCTTCCTTTAAAAAATAAACAGGGGAGAGGGGCGAGATGGCGGAAGAGTAGGGTCCCCAAATCACCTGTCTCCACCAAATTACCTAGAAAACCTTCAAATTATCCTGAAAATCTATGAATTCGGCCTGAGAATTAAAGAGAGAACACCTGGAATGCTCCAGTGAGAAGAGTTCGCGCTTCTCTCAAGGTAGGAAGACGGGGGAAAAGAAGTAAAGAAACAAAGGCCTCCAAGGGGGACGGGCCCCGCGAGGAGCCGGGCTGAGGCCGGGGCGAGTGTCCCCAGGACAGGAGAGCCCCGTCCCGGAGGAGCAGGAGCTGCACCGACCTTCCCGGGCGGAAAGGGGCTCCAGGGAGGTGGAGCAGGACCCAGGAGGGCGGGGATGCCCTCGGGCTCCCGGGGACACTAACAGACACCTGCGCCCCGGAGAGTGCGCCGAGCTCCCTAAGGGCTGCAGCGCTCGGCGGGACCCGGAGCAGCTCGGAGGGGCTCGGGGGCGGCTCCGCGGAGGGGGCTGCGGGGCGGGAGCAGCTCGGGGGGCTCGGGCGGAGGAAGAGGCTCCGCGGAGGGGGCTGCGGGGCGGGAGCAGCTCGGGGGGGCTCGGGCAGAGGAAGAGGCTCCGCGGAGGGGGCTGCGGGGCGGGAGCAGCTCGGAGGGGCTCGGGCGGAGGAAGAGGCTCCGCAGAGGCGGCTGCGGGGCGGGAGCGCGAATCCAACAGCGCAGGCCCCGGAGCACTGGGCGCCCGGACACAGCCCAGGATCCCGCCTCCCCCGGGACAGGCAGAGGCCGGGAGGGCCCAGGACAGCAAGGACGCTCCTGCCCCGAGCTGAGCAGATCAGCGGCCCCGCCCCGGAGCCTCCAGGCCCTGCAGACCGAGAGCTCCGGAGTTCCTGCAGGGGCTGAATCCAGGTTCCAGAGCTGCCCCCGCCACTAGGGCTGTTCCTCCTGCGGCCTCACGGGGTAAACAACCCCCACTGAGCCCTGCACCAGGCAGGGGCACAGCAGCTCCCCCAAATGCTCACACCTGAAAATCAGCACAACAGGCCCCTCCCCCAGAACACCAGCTAGACGGACAACTTCCAGGAGAAGCCAAGGGACTTAAAGTACACAGAATCAGAAGATACTCCCCGGTGGTTCTTTTTTTTTGTTGTTTTGTTTTGCTTTTTGATTTGTTTCCTTCCCCCATCCCCCATTTTTTCTTTCTTTCTCTTTTTCTTCTTTTTTTTCGTTTTTTTTCTTCCTTTTTTTTCTCTTTCTCTTTTCTTTCCTTCTTTCTCTCTCTTTTTCTCCTTTTCCCAATACAACTTGATTTGGCCACTCTACACTGAGCAAAATGACTAGAAGGAAAACCTCACCTCAAAAGAAAGAATCGGAAACAGTCCTCTCTCCCACAGAGTTACAAAATCTGGATTACAATTCAATGTCAGAAAGCCAATTCAGAAGCACTATTATACAGCTACTGGTGGCTCTAGAAAAGCGCATAAAGGACTCAACAGACACGTGACTGCAGAATTTAGATCCAATCAGGCAGAAATTAAAAATCAATTGAATGAGATGCAATCCAAACTAGAAGTCCTAACGACGAGGGTTAACGAGGTGGAAGAACGAGTGAGTGACATAGAAGACAAGTTGATAGCAAAGAGGGAAACTGAGGAAAAAAGAGACAAACAATTAAAAGACCATGAAGATAGATTAAGGGAAATAAACGACAGCCTGAGAAAGAAAAACCTACGTTTAATTGGGGTTCCCGAGGGCACCGAAAGGGACAGAGGGCCAGAATATGTATTTGAACAAATTCTAGCTGAAAACTTTCCTAATCTGGGAAGGGAAACAGGCATTCAGATCCAGGAAATAGAGATCCCCCCCTAAAATCAATAAAAACCGTTCAACACCTCGACATTTAATAGTGAAGCTTGCAAATTCCAAAGATAAGGAGAAGATCCTTAAAGCAGCAAGAGACAAGAAATCCCTGACTTTTATGGGGAGGAGTATTAGGGTAACAGCAGACCTCTCCACAGAGACCTGGCAGGCCAGAAAGGGCTGGCAGGATATATTCAGGGTCCTCCATGAGAAGAACATGCAACCAAGAATACTTTATCCAGCAAGGCTCTCATTCAAAATAGAAGGAGAGATAAAGAGCTTCCAAGACAGGCAGCAACTAAAAGAATATGTGACCTCCAAACCAGCTCTGCAAGAAATTTTAAGGGGGACTCTTAAAATTCCCCTTTAAGAAGAAGTTCAGTGGAACATTCCACAAAAACAAGGACTGAATAGTTATCATGATGACACTGAATTCATATCTCTCAATAGTAACTCTGAATGTGAACGGGCTTAATGACCCCATCAAAGGCGCAGGGTTTCAGACTGGATTAAAAAGCAGGACCCATCTATTTGCTGTCTACAAGAGACTCATTTTAGACAGAAGAACACCTACAGCCTGAAAATAAAAGGTTGGAGAACCATTTACCATTCGAATGGTCCTCAAAAGAAAGCAGGGGTAGCCATCCTTATATCAGATAAACTAAAATTTACCCTGAAGACTGTAGTGAGAGATGAAGAGGGACACTATATCATACTTAAAGGATCTATTCAACAAGAGGACTTAACAATCCTCAATATATATGCCCCGAATGTGGGAGCTGCCAAATATATAAATCAATTATTAACCAAAGTGAAGAAATACTTAGATAATAATACACTTATACTTGGTGACTTCAATCTAGTTCTTTCTATACTCGATAGGTCTTCTAAGCACAACATCTCCAAAGAAACGAGAGCTTTAAATGATACACTGGACCAGATGGATTTCACAGATATCTGCAGAACTTTACATCCAAACTCAACTGAATACACATTCTTCTCAAGTACACATGGAACTTTCTCCAGAATAGACCACATACTGGGTCAAAAATCGGGTCTGAACCGATACCAAAAGATTGGGATCGTCCCCTGCATATTCTCAGACCATAATGCCTTGAAATTAGAACTAAATCACAACAAGAAGTTTGGAAGGACCTCAAACACGTGGAGGTTAAGGACCATCCTGCTAAAAGATGAAAGGGTCAGCCAGGAAATTAAGGAAGAATTAAAAAGATTCATGGAAACTAATGAGAATGAAGATACAACCTTCCAAAATCTTTGGGATGCAGCAAAAGCAGTCCTAAGGGGGAAATACATCGCAATACAAGCATCCATTCAAAAACTGGAAAGAACTCAAATACAAAAGCTAACCTTACACATAAAGGAGCTAGAGAGAAAACAGCAAATAGATCCTACACCCAAGAGAAGAAGGGAGTTAATAAAGATTCGAGCAGAACTCAACGAAATCGAGACCAGAAGAACTGTGGAACAGATCAACAGAACCAGGAGTTGGTTCTTTGAAAGAATTAATAAGATAGATAAACCATTAGCCAGCCTTATTAAAAAGAAGAGAGAGAAGACTCAAATTAATAAAATCATGAATGAGAAAGGAGAGATCACTACCAACACCAAGGAAATACAAACAATTTTAAAAACATATTATGAACAGCTATACGCCAATAAATTAGACAATCTGGAAGAAATGGACGCATTCCTGGAAAGCCACAAACTACCAAAACTGGAACAGGAAGAAATAGAAAACCTGAACAGGCCAATAACCAGGGAGGAAATTGAAGCAGTCATCAAAAACCTCCCAAGACACAAGAGTCCAGGGCCAGATGGCTTCCCAGGGGAATTTTATCAAACGTTTAAAGAAGAAGCCATACCTATTCTCCTAAAGCTGTTTGGAAAGATAGAAAGAGATGCAGTACTTCCAAATTCGTTCTATGAGGCCAGCATCACCTTAATTCCAAAACCAGACAAAGACCCCACCAAAAAGGAGAATTACAGACCAATATCCCTGATGAACATGGATGCAAAAATTCTCAACAAGATACTGGCCAATAGGATCCAACAGTACATTAAGAAAATTATTCACCATGACCAAATAGGATTTATCCCTGGGACACAAGGCTGGTTCAACACCAGTAAAACAATCAATGTGATTCATCATATCAGCAAGAGAAAAACCAAGAACCATATGATCCTCTCATTAGATGCAGAGAAAGCATTTGACAAAATACAGCATCCATTCCTGATCAAAACTCTTCAGAGTGTAGGGATAGAGGGAACATTCCTCGACATCTTAAAAGCCATCTATGAAAAGCCCACAGCAAATATCATTCTCAATGGGGAAGCACTGGGAGCCTTTCCCCTAAGATCAGGAACAAGACAGGGATGTCCACTCTCACCACTGCTGTTCAACATAGTACTGGAAGTCCTAGCCTCAGCAATCATGATACTCTACATAGAAAACCCAAAAGTCTCCACCCCAAGATTGCTAGAACTCATACAACAATTCGGTAGCGTGGCAGGATACAAAATCAATGCCCAGAAATCAGTGGCATTTCTATACACTAACAATGAGACTGAAGAAAGAGAAATTAAGGAGTCAATCCCATTTACAATTGCACCCAAAAGCATAAGATACCTAGGAATAAACCTAACCAAAGATGTAAAGGATCTATACCCTCAAAACTATAGAACACTTCTGAAAGAAATTGAGGAAGACACAAAGAGATGGAAAAATATTCCATGCTCATGGATTGGCAGAATTAATATTGTGAAAATGTCAATGTTACCCAGGGCAATATACACGTTCAATGCAATCCCTATCAAAATACCATGGACTTTCTTCAGAGAGTTAGAACAAATTATTTTAAGATTTGTGTGGAATCAGAAAAGACCCCGAATAGCCAGGGGAATTTTAAAAAAGAAAACCATATCTGGGGGCATCACAATGCCAGATTTCAGGTTGTACTACAAAGCTGTGGTCATCAAGACAGTGTGGTACTGGCACAAAAACAGACACATAGATCAATGGAACAGAATAGAGAATCCAGAAGTGGACCCTGAACTTTATGGGCAACTAATATTCGATAAAGGAGGAAAGACTATCCATTGGAAGAAAGACAGTCTCTTCAATAAATGGTGCTGGGAAAATTGGACATCCACATGCAGAAGAATGAAACTAGACCAGTCTCTTTCACCATACACAAAGATAAACTCAAAATGGATGAAAGATCTAAATGTGAGACCAGATTCCATCAAAATCCTAGAGAAGAACACAGGCAACACCCTTTTTGAACTCGGCCATAGTAACTTCTTGCAAGATACATCCAAGAAGGCAAAAGAAACAAAAGCAAAAATGAACTATTGGGACTTCAAGATAAGAAGCTTTTGCACAGCAAAGGATACAGTCAACAAAACTCAAAGACAACCTACAGAATGGGAGAAGATATTTGCAAATGACATATCAGATAATGGGCTAGTTTCCAAGATCTATAAAGAACTTATTAAACTCAACACCAAAGAAACAAACAATCCAATCATGAAATGGGCAAAAGACATGAACAGAAATCTCACAGAGGAAGACATAGACATGGCCAACATGCATATGAGAAAATGCTCTGCATCACTTGCCATCAGGGAAATACAAATCAAAACCACAATGAGATACCACCTCACACCAGCGAGAATGGGGCAAATTAACAAGACAGGAAACAACAAATGTTGGAGAGGATGCGGAGAAAAGGGAACCCTCTTACACTGTTTGTGGGAATGTGAACTGGTGCAGCCACTCTGGAAAACTGTGTGGAGGTTCCTCAAACAGTTAAAAATATATGTCCTACGACCCTGCAATTGCACTGTTGGGGATTTACCCCAAAGATACAAATGCAATGAAACGCCGGGACACCTGCACCCCGATGTTTATAGCAGCAATGGCCACGATAGCCAAACTGTGGAAGGAGCCTCGGTGTCCAACGAAAGATGAATGGATAAAGAAGATGTGGTTTATGTATACAATGGAATATTACTCAGCTATTAGAAATGACAAATACCCACCATTTGCTTCAACGTGGATGGAACTGGAGGGTATTATGCTGAGTGAAGTAAGTCAGTCGGAGAAGGACAAACATTATATGTTCTCATTCATTTGGGGAATATAAATAATAGTGAAAGGGAATATAAGGGAAGGGAGAAGAAATGTGTGGGAAATATCAGAAAGGGAGACAGAACGTAAAGACTGCTAACTCTGGGAAACGAACTAGGGGTGGTAGAAGGGGAGGAGGGCGGGGGGTGGGAGTGAATGGGTGACAGGCACTGGGGTTTATTCTGTATGTTAGTAAATTGAACACCAATAAAAAATAAATAAAAATATAAAAATAAAATAAATAAAATAAAATAAAAAATAAACATCACTCTGCCTTTCTCTCTGGTATACCTTTTCCTTTTAGCTTCTTTTCCATTTTTTTCCATTCTTACATAGTATTGGCAGAAAATACAATGAAGGAAGAGATAGAGACCCTTTAGAAATAAAATGAACAATAACAACTACTAAAACACACCTTGTGTAACTAGCGAATGTTTGTAACTAAGCAAAAATGCTCAAAACACAAATGGAATTTTGATATCATATACGTTCTGAAAAGACTCAGATTTTGTTATTTTTGATGTTGAAATTCTTTAATAGGAAACTTTTCTTTTTCTCTTTCTTTTCTTTCTTTTTTGACCCTGTGCTAACGTTCCCACATAAGGGCTATTGCTGATATTCATGATTTGTTCCCAATTCTGGGTCCCTAGCTCTGTGGGACTTACTGACACGATAGCTATTAATGACAGGACTGACAGTGTTTTCTAATGAATGAATAAATAAATGATATTTTAGTTATGTGGCCTGTTTTGCAAAGAGATGGAGAAGAGAAATGTACAATGAAGAGAGTAACTAACTTAATAATTATTGAGTAACTAACTTAATAATAAAAAGAATTTAGAGAAACTAATGGTAGAGAAAAAATATGGTAAGATATAGGACAAGCAATATTAAGGAAATGATCCATAACCAGGATAGACAGGAGACAAAGGATCCTGCACCGGAAGGTGGTGGTGTTCTCACTGTCTAGGTCTTCTTCAAGATAGTAATTCCCATTTTGAAAAACATTATGCCATCATACAGGTTTACCTGTGTAAATTCCAAAAACATCCTGTGTGTGTGTGTGTGTGCTTGCATGTGTGTGTATGAGAATAAAGTTTAACTCTGCATGTATCAGTACAGAAATAACATTGTTATATAGTAAATATTTCATAGCTTTTGCTAATTTTAGTTAGCATCACTGAAAAACAATGTTGGTCATTTAAAGAAAAGCTTAATTGAATAAGTTAGAATTTAAAAGCATATATGTTCTGAATCAAATTAACTTTATGTACAAATGTATATCAAATATTTAAGAGGGTATGTGGGAGATAGCAACAAAAAAACTGCAAGAAAATCCAGTACTTCATTTACAAAGAAGGCAGATAACTGTATTTCAATAAAACTCTCTGTTGCTCTATCATTGCTTTAAAACAAAAAAAAAATTTAAGAAAAGAAGAAGGCAAGGTAGATCCACATTTTCTCCATATACAATCTGACTTAAAGGTGAGAAAACCGATAGACATTGTATGCCAAGCTCACATTATTAATTATAGACATTTATACAAGAGTAGTTTGAGCCACTACACCTGCCATATAGACAAGAAGGCTCTAACTGGTGCAGAGAAATTGCACAGAAGCTAGTCGGAAGAACTGTTATTCATCTATAAAGAAATACAATACAAAGCAAAACGATTTACTGTTTCTGAGTATTTCTTACCAGTTTTGGAAAACTCACTGAAGGCTTTTGATCAAGTTAAGGATATAAACTCAGCCCTGGGAAATTCTCCTCCCACACAACTAAGTAATGATAATTCTAATATAAGTATTCAAACAAATTATAATACTGTAAATATAATGCTAAAAACAGTACAATCTTAATTTAAAAAAAAAAAGTTTTCCAAGGATTCTAAATGCACAGAAGTAACCTGGGGATGGAGCGGCACAGTACATCAGTAGCAGATATTGAAAAACCTGTAAGTGGCAGAAGTCTGGATCAAGACTATTTGAATTAAGGAGGCTAAAAATAAATGGGGACTGCTGCCTGAGACTATAGCTGATATAAATCAATGTACTTGTGGTTGAGGAGAAATCATTGCAGATGGAACTAGGGTGCAAGTCATCCCTTGTTTGAATAACTAGGGCCAGAATAGCAACAACATTACTATGAGACAGAAGGTTTCAGCTACTGATAGAACACCTCACTCTGGACTGGGAGTCTGCTAGCAGTGCCCAGAAAGCCTATAAAAAGGAAAAAGTTAAGTGCAAAAATTGAAGGGGAACATTTCAACAGAAAATCTTCCAAACTTCCAGGGAAGATGGCAGAGTAGGAGGACCCTAAGCTCACTTTGTCCCATGAATACAAGTAAGTAACACTCACATCAATGTAAACAACCCAGAAAACAGCCCAAAGACTGGCAGAGTAAACTCCACAACTAAATGTAGAGGAGGGGCCACAATGAAGAGGGTAAGAAGGGTGGAGATGCAGTTGGGAACTAAAGGGACTCATGGGACTCTCTGCAGGAAGGAGGGATGCTACAGATTCAGGGAGGGAAGAGAAACAGACTATCACACTGAAGAACCCACACGGGGAAGACAAATACCTATAACAGTTGGCTTTGAAAACCGAGGGGCTAAATTTCATGAGTTCTTACAACCAGTAGGAGTTAAAACCTGGAATTTTTAAAAATCAGGCTCAATCTGAGAGCTGGGAGGCCAAGAGAAAACCGAGTTCCTTCCTCGTAAAGATAGCACAATTAACAGCTCAGAGACACAATATAGAAGCAGCAGTCTGAAAAGTGCCTAGGGCATACAGGTGGGATAGTTATTTATTAATCTCAGAGCACGTCTTGGAGGGACAAAAATCACTGGGGAACTCCTCTAGGAACAAAAGGAATGGAAAGTGCCATTTTCCACCCACATCCTCCAGCATAAACACATGACCATCTGCAGGACTTGCTACCTAACTTGCTAACACTGCCACCCTACCTCACCATGCAGTGCTTCTAAGGTTCCAAGCCCTCTGGACAGGCTGCCCTAGTCCCTCACAGCAGGACCCTTCCCACAGAAGACAGGGACATGTAAAGCTTCTTAGTGCTCCCACCCTGTATGACTGCTCCCTGCACTGTGCTTTGGTAGATCTACCTTCTCTAATACCTTCTTGGCCAGAGCTTATACAGAGTGGTGTCACAGGCCTGGCAGTGAGCAAGCAGCCTTTGCAATGGCCAACACCACTCAAAATGAGTCCCGACTCTAAGAGTGGGAAAGATAACTACACAGGGGCCTGGAAGCAGACAATTGGTCTAGCTGTAGGCCCCACCCACCAATGAAAGCTTCTCAGGAGAAAACACAGGGAAAGTACCCTCCAGTTTTGTGCTACTGCATCTCAGATAAACATGTGCTCTGATTCAACTCAAGCCAAAGGGGTTCCCAAACTGACCCACTAATACCAGAGGAACCAAACACTGCCCATAACAAGCAAAGTAAGCCACTGCAGGTGACTGGACTGAAGGAATAAGAGGCTCAGCTACAACAACAGAGCACACATATCACCCCTAAAGCTCCAGGTCCTGGTGAACAGAGGACACCGCCCTGCAGGGCACCAAAGGATCCCTCTTTCATAAGACTGCTACATTCAAGTGCAGGAGACATAGCTGTCCTTCCTAACACAGAAACAGACACAGAGTTAGACAAAATGAGGAGACAGAGAGATATATCCCAACTGAAAGAATAGGCCAAAATCACAGCAAGAGTCCTAAGCAAAATAGAGATAAGTAATATGCCTGACGGAGAATATAAAGTAATGATCATAGACACTCATTAAACTTGAAAAAAGAGTGGAAGACATCAGTGAGACCCTTAACAATGAGATTAAAAAAAGAACCAATTAGAGTTGAATAACACAATAAATGAATTTAAAAATACACTAGATGGCATATATAGTAGACTAGATGATGAAGCAGAAAAATGAATCAGCAAACTGGTGGACAGAGTAATGGAAAGTATTCAAGTTGAGTAATAAAGGGAAAAAATTATGCAAAATGAGATTAGGGAATTTAGCTACACCATCAAGTATAATGACATTCACAATATAGGGATCCCAGAAGGAGAAGAGAAAGAAGAAGGCACAGAAAATTTATTTGAAACAATACTAGCTGAAAACTTCCCAAAGCTGAAAATGTCCCAGAAATCGAGACCAGAGATCCCCCAACAATATCAACCCAAGGAGCTCCACATAAAGGCACAGAAAATAAGATGGCAAGAGTATTGATAAAGGGAGAATTTTAAAGGCAGCAAGAGAAAAGAAAGCAGTTATATACAAGGGAAACTCCATAGGCTATCAAGTGTGTTTCAGTTGAAACTTTGCAGGCCAGAAGGGAATGTCATGACACATTCAAAGTGATGAGAGGGAAAAATCTGCACCCAAGAATGTTCTATCCATCAAGGCTGGCATTCAGAATAGAGGGAGAGATAAAGAGTTTTCCAGACAAACAAAAGTTAAAATAATTCATGACCACTAAACCAGCCCCACAAGAAATGTTAAAGGGGACTCTGAGTAAAAAGGAAAGATCACAAGTAAGAATAAGACAAGTAGGAAATACAGGAGGTCTACAAGGTTTAGTCAATTAAGCATTTGACTCTTGGGTTTAGCTCAGGTCATGATCTCATGGATTGTGATATCAAGCCCCACACTGGACTCCTTGTTCAGTGGGGAGTCTGCTTGAAAGATTCTCAGGGATCCCTGGGTGGCTTAGCAGTTTAGCGCCTGCCTTCGGCCCAGGTTGTGATCCTTGAGTTCCAGGATCGAATCCCACATCGGGTTCCCTATGTAGAGCCTTCTTCTCATTCTCTCTCTCTCTCTCTCTCTCTCTGGGTGTCTCTCATGAATAAATAAATAAATTCTTAAAGAAAAAAAAAAGATTCTTTCCCTCTACCGCTCCCCGGATCATGTGCACACTCTGGTTTTCTCTCTCTCAAAATAAATAAATAAATCTTTTTTTTTTTTTTAAAAGAAAAGTAGGAAATACAAAAGCAGTAAAAAAGTATGCATATAAAGATCAGTCAAAGGACTCACAAAATAAAAGGATATAAACTATAGCACCATATACTTAAGATGTGGGGAGGAGAGAAATAATGAATGGATTCAAACTTAAATGACCATCAACTTAGTATAGACTGCTCTATGCAGAAGATGTTACTGATTGATAACCACAGTAAAAAAATCATTGATAGATATGCAAAAAAAAAAAAAAATAAAGAGAAAGGAATCTAAGAATATCACTAAAGAAAGCCATCTTATCATGAGAGAAGAGAGCAAAAAAAAAAAAAGAAAGAAAGAAAGAAAGAAGGGAAGGATAGAGAGGAACACAAAAACACTACAAAGCTAAAAACAAAACGGCAATAAATACATACCTATTGATAATTACTTTGAATATAAATGGACTAAATGCTTCAATAAAAATATATAACATGATGGAATGGATATAAAAAATAAGAGCTATCTATATGCTGCCTACAAGAGAGACTTTTCAGACTTAAAGACACCTGCAGATGGAAAGTGAGGATGGAGAACCATCTACCATGCTAGTGGACATCAAAAGAAAGTTGGAATAGCCATACTTGCCTTGTAATCAAGACAAACTTGATTTTAAACCAGACTGTAACAAGAGATGAAGAGCACTATATCATAATAAAGGGATCTATCCAACAAGAGGATCTAACAATTGTAAATATTCATGCCCCCAACTTGGGAGCAACCAAATCTATAAAAGAATTCATAATGAACATAAAGGAACTCATTGACGATAATACAATACAATAATAATAATACAAAGCAGGGCACTTTAACACCCCACTTATATCAATGGACATATCATCAAAGCAGAAAATCAACAAGGAAACAATAACTTTGAATGACACACTGGACCCAATGGATATATTCAGAACGTTTCAACCTAAAGCAGCAGAATACATATTCTTTTCAAGTGCACATGGGACATTCTCCAGAATAAATCACATACTGAGTCACAAATCAAGCATCAACAAGTACAAAAAGATTGAGATCATACCATGCATATTTTCCAAACACAAAGCTATGAAACTTGAAGTCATCCACAAGAAGTCATCATCTTTTGTGGAAAGACCACAAAAACATGGAGGTTGAAGAACATCCTACTAAAGAATGAATGGGTCAACCAGAAAATTAAAAAAGAAATTTAAAAAACTCATGGAAGCAAATTAAAATGAAAACACTACAGTTCAAAACCTCTGAAATGCAGCAAAAGTGGTCAGAGGGGGGAAGTATATAATAATACAAGCTTACCTCAGGAAGGAAGAAAAATCTCAAATACACAACCTAACTTTACACTTAAAAGAGCTAGAAAAAGAATAACAAATGAAGCCCGACAGCAGAAGAAGGGAAATAATAAAGATCAGAGCGGGAATAAATGACATAGAGACAAACAAAATTCAGTAGAATACATCAATGAAACCAGGAGCTGCATCTTTACAAAATTAATAAAATTGATAAACCCCTAGCCAGACTTATCAAAAAGAAAAAAAGAAAGGACCCAAAGGAATAAAATCACAAATGAGACAGGAGAGATCACAACCAACACCACAGAAATATAAACAAGTATAAGAGATTATTATGAAAAATTATATGCCAACAAATCTGGCAATCTGAAGAAAATGGATAAATTCCTAAAAACACATAAGCCACCAAAACTGAAAGCAGGAAGAAAGAAAAAACTTGAACAGACTGATATCCAGCAAAGAAATTGAATCAGCAATCAAAAATCTCCCCAAAAAGAGTCCAGGGCCAGGTGGCTTCCCTGGAGAATTCTACCAAACATTTAAAGAAGAATTAATACCTATATTTTTCAAATTATTCCCAAAATATAGAAATGGAAGGAAAATTTCCAAACTCATTCTACAAAGCCAGCATTACCTTGATTCCAAAACCAAAGATCCCACTGAAAAGAGACCTACAGGCCAATACCCCTGATGAAAAAAGATGCAATAATCCTCAACAAAATACTAGCAAAACAAATCCAATAATACATTTAAAAAAAATTTACCATGATCAGTGGGATTAATTCTTGGGATGCAAGAGTCACTCAATATTCACAAAATATCAGTGTGATATATCATATCAATAAGAGAAAGTATAAGAACCATGTGATCATTTTGATAGACACAGAAAAAGCATTTGATAAAGTACAACATCCATTCATGATTAAAACCCTCAACAAAGTAGGTCGAAAGGAAACATACTTCAACATAAAGAAGGCCATATATGAAAAACCTATAACTAATATCATATTCAATGGTAAAAATTTGAGAGCTTTCTCCCTAAGAGTAGGAAGAAGACATGGATGTCCACTCTCACCACTGTTTTTTAACATACTACTAGAAGTCCTAACCACAGCAATCAGACAACAAAAATAAATAAAAGGCATTCAAATCGGCAAAGAAGAAGTCAAACTCTCCCTCTTCGCAGATGACATGATACTATATATAGAAGACCTGAAAGACTCCTTCAAAAACCTGCTAGAATTGATAAATCCAGTAAAGTGCAGGATACAAAATCAATGTACAGAAATCTGTTGCATTTCTATATATTCATAATGAAGAAACAGAAAGAGAAATTAAGAAGCAATCTCATTTAAAATGGCACCAAAAATAATAAAACACCAAGGAATAAACCAAAGAGGTGAAAGACCTATACTCTGTAAACTATAAAAATTAATAAAAGAAATTGAAGAGAACACAAAGAATGGAAGGATATTCCACGCTCATGGATTGGAAGAACAAATATTGTTAAAATATCTATAATACCAAAGTAATCTACAGATTTAATGCAATCCCCATCAAAACACCAGCAGCATTTTTCACAGACCTAGAACAAATTATTCTAAAATCTGTGTGGAACCACAAAAGACCCAAATAGCCAATACAATCTTGAAAAAAAAAAAAAAAAGCTGGAAGTATCACAATTCCAGATTTCAAGTTATATTACAAAGCTGTAGTGATCCAGACAGTGTGTAACTGGCAGGAAAACAGACACATAAATCAATAGAACAGAATAGAAAGCCCAGAAACAAACCCATAATTACATGGTCAGTTAACCTTCAACAAGAGATTCAAGAAAATGCCATGGGAAAAAGATGGTCTCTTCCACAAATGGTGTGGGGAAAAGTAGACAGCTACATGTAAAATAATGAAACTTGAGTTCTTTCACCATACACACACAGAAAACTCAAAATGGATTAAAGAACTAAATATGAGATCTTAAACCATAAATATCCTAGATGAGAGCAAAGGCCATGATTTCTCTGACATCGGCCTGAGTAACGTTTTTCTGGACATGTCTTCTGAGGCAATGGAAATAAAAGCAAAAATAAATATTGAGGGCTTCCTGGGTGGCTCAGCGGTTTAGCGCCGCCTTCAGTCCAGGGCGTGATCCTGGAGACCCCGGATCGAGTCCCACATCAGGCTCCCTGCATGGAGCCTGCTTCTCCCTCTGCCTGTGTCTCTGCCTCTCTCTCTCTCTCTGTCTCTCTCTCTCTCATGAATAAATAAATTTGAAAATATATTAATAAATAAATAAATATTGAGACTACATCAAAGCCAAAAGTTTCTGCACAGTGAAGGAAACAATCAGAAAAACTAAAAGTCTACTGAATGGGAGAAGATATTTGCAAATGACATATGTGACAAAGGGTTAGTATCTAAAATACTTAAAGAACTGATACAACTCAGTACTCAAAAACAAATATTCCAATTAAAAAGTGGGCAGAAGGGACACCTGGGTGGCTCAGTTGTTGAGCATCTGCCTTTGGCTCTGAGTGTGATCCCGGGTTCCTGGATGAGTCCTACATCGGGCTTTCTGTGGTGAGCCTCCTTCTCCCTCTGCCTGTGTCTCTGCTTGCTTCTCTCTCTCTCTCTCTCTCCCTCTCTCTCCCCATGTCTCTCATGAATAAATAAATAAATCTTTTTAAAAAATGGGCAGAAGAAGGGTTAATGGCTGACTCAGTCAGTAGAACACATGACTCTTGGTCTCAGAGTTGCAAGTTCTGGCCCCACGCTGGGTATAGAGATTACTTTAAAAAAAAAAAAAAAGTTTAAAAAAAATGAGAAGACATGAACAGCCATTTCTCTAAAGAAGACAACAGACATGAAAAGATGCTTAACATTACTCATCATCAGAGAAATGCAAATCAAAACTACAATGAGATACTACCTCACACCTATGAGAATGGCTAAAATAAAAAACACGAGAGACAAGTGTTGGAGTGGATATGGAGAAAAAATAGCCCTTGTGCATTATTGGTGGGATTGGTACAGCCATTGAGGAAAGCAGTATGGAGTTTCCTCAAAAAGTTAAAAATTAAACTACCCACTATGAGTTCATCAATAGCTACATATGGCTAATATCTGTCATGTTGAGCATTGTGGTTCTGTATCATACCCCTCATCTTTGGTTTAATTTGCAGATAGAGCAAATTGTATTTTATCTAGATTGCACTGATAGAAATTTTTGCAAGATGTGATATATATATATATATATACACCACAGAATATTATTCAGTCATAAAAAAACCAAAATCTTGCTATTTGTGACAACATGGATGGAGCTAGAGAGTATAATGTTAAGTGAAATAAGTCAGAGAAAGATAAATATTCTATGATTTCACTCAATAGTGAAATTTAAGAAACAAAACAAATGAACAAAGGTGGAAAAAAAGAGAGAACCAAGCCAGGAAATAACCTGTTAACTATATAGAACAAACTGATATTAACCAAAGGGGAAGAAGGTTACGGGATGGGTGAAATAGGTGAAGAAGATTAAGAGTACACCTATGATGAGCATTGAGTCATGTATAGAATTGTTGAATCACTATATTGCACACTTGAAATTAATAAAACACTGTGTGTTAACTATGCTGAAATTAAAATCAGAAACTTAAACTAAATAAAAATCTCACAGAATTAAATTTCCAAACTTCCTGAGGAAAACTGAGCAAGACACCAAGAATGAACAGAATAATGATACATTAGACCTATAGAACAATCTCTAAGTGGCTGTAAAATGAAATAAGCTCTGTAAACTATAAAATGAGGAAATAATAGTCTGAAGAACAGAATAAGACATCAAAAACAAATCTCTATAAATAAAATACACAAACATAAGTTTACTGTGCTTACTGTAACAGTATAGACCATGTATTGTTTAAAAAGTCTAACAGAGGGGCACCTGGGTGGCTCAGCAGTTGAGCATCTGCCTTCAGGTCAGGTCGTGATCCCGGTATCCTGGGATCCAGTCCGACGACGGGCTCCCCTCAGGAAGTCTGTTTCTCCCTCCGCCTATGTCTCTGCCTGTCTCTGCGTGTTTCTCATGAATAAATAAATAAAATCTTAAAAAAAAAGTCTAACAGAGTTTCACATGTGTATTAGATTATATAAGTGTCTATATGATACACTAGATTTTGCTTCTCAGCCCACAAAGTCTAAAATATTTTCTATCTGATCCTATAGAGAAAAACTTTGCCAATCCTTGGTCTATAGAATAATAAATCATGTGTGACTTTGGTCAATTTAGAGGAAAAAAAATCATCAAGTCTCATTTAGCTAAATTTCCAATAGTTTCCAGCAGTACAATTAATTACAAATAGTTGATTCAGGGCAGTCCGGGTGGCTCAGCAGTTTAGCGCCGCCTTCAGCACAGGGCCTGATCCTGGAAACCCGGGATCGAGTCCTATGTCGGGCTCCCTGTGTGGGGCCTGCTTCTCCCTCTGCCTGTGTCTCTACCTCTGTGTGTGTGTGTGTGTCTCATGAATAAATAAATAAATAAAATCTTAAAAAAAAAAAAAAAACTTGATTCAGGTATTCTAAGTAAGTACAACCTGTAACTCATCCCCAAAGTCTGCACTAAATATAAAAATATAAATATAAATATAAATATAAGTATAAATATAAATATAAATGCATATAAATATAAATATAAATATAAATATAAATAAATATAAATATAAAAATATAAATATAAATATAAATATAAATATAAATATAAATATAAATATGTGGAACAGCTTCAAATTGGGAATGTACCAGCAACTTTATTTTAGGCAGGGACTAGACAAATTCCTGTAGAAAGAAGGTAAACATCTGTCCTTTCATTTGATACAAAGTCTATATACCTGGGAGATTCAAATGATCAATTCTGCTAGCACAGATGTCATAG
Organism: Canis lupus familiaris; assembly: GCF_011100685.1. Taxonomy (NCBI): domain Eukaryota; kingdom Metazoa; phylum Chordata; class Mammalia; order Carnivora; family Canidae; genus Canis; species Canis lupus. Next base: position 47,864,266 of record NC_049232.1, read on the forward strand.
AGCTTGACCTCAGGGAGCTTATGATTCTGTTTTACTTAGCATACATCATCCATAGATTTAGATGATCATTCTGAACACTACAATTAGGTGGCTATAAAACTGATTAATACCTAAAGAGTTACCCATGTGAAATGCTGGCCTACAGAATGTAATAAGCATTACTGGTAAAGGAAAAGCTTCAAGTCTTATTGAAAAACTTCTATCAGTGCAATCTGGTTAAAAATACAATTTACTACATCTGCAAATTAAACAAAAGTGAGTGATAGGATATGCAACCACAATGTTCGGTATGGCAGGTATTAGCCACATATAGCTATTAAGACTTACATTTAAATTGAATAAAATATAGGGGCACCTTGGTGGCTCAGTGAGTTAAGCATTTGCCTTGGGCTCAGTTCATGACCTCAGGGTTCTAGGATCAAGCCCCACATCAGGCTCTCTGCTCATTAGGGAGCCTGCCTCTCGTTCTCCCTCTGCCTGCCACTCCACCTACTTGTGCACTCTCTCTCTCTCTCTCTCATTCTCTGTCAAATCAATCAATCATTCTTTAACCTAAATTGAATATAATTTAAACAAAATTAAAAATTTAGTTCATCGGTTGTACCAGCTACATTTCAAATGTTCAATCGCAGCCGATTATGCTACCATTTTAGACAACACAGGCTTTGAAGATTTGCACCATTGCACAAATTTCTGCTGGACAGAACAGTTACAGAAGATAAACTGAAATTCATACTGAATTCAATCACATCTAGAAGCAGCAAAAAAGAATGATTAGAATAAAAACTTGTTTGACTTGACTGATAAAATTCTGACTTTGGGTGTGATATAGTGAGCATAAGTTTTGAATATATTTAGAGAACTTTTGATGCATAATCATGGGGGTGTCTACGAAATGAATGGAAACAGTGTGAAATTCAAACAACTAATGTCAAAGACAGAAATAAATATTTGGCAGTTATTAACTTCTGGGTTTGGTTGCAGTTGTGAAAAGGTTTCACTTAGGACTGAAATATAGGTCATGGACTGTCATTTGAGGGACACTGTATCTGTTACTGATCTTCGTTGCTAACAACAGAAAACATCGTAACTAGTTTAAACAGAGAAGGGATTAAAGGTAATAGGTAGCTCCAGGAGTATTTGCGTCTACTAGAGATTTGGACTTAGAGAATACACAGCCTAAAGGCTCCTGACTACCTCACAAGAACGTGCCAGCAAAGACCCAGGTGCTGCAAGTGCAATCATGGGCACTGGCCCTGGACCACAAGACCCTCCACCTTGTGCTTTTAGGCTGAATGATTTTATCCTCACCCTCACCTAGTCTTATTCCTCACTTCCCAGTTAAAGTCCCACACAGTTGCACTTGACCAGCAGAGGCTAATTTCTGTTTGCACCCTCTTAGCTTCAAGAAAAACTAAGACTAAATTTGTTGACTTCTTCATTAGAAATATACAACTCATATTGTACAAAATTTCCCAAAACAAAGGAAGTATTTTCAAAATCAGCCAGAATTTCTGACTGAAGTTCATGGTAATATGGATATCAACATGCATACCTTGGTTAAAAAAGAAAAAAAAACAGCTAAAATATTTAAAAATATTCAGAATAAATGGTGCTATGAATGCCAGAGGACCAAGGATTTTCAGAAATGAAGGATGACTTGCAGCATCAAATGCAATAGGATGACAAATGAAGCAACACTATTTTCTATTTAGTTCTGTAAAAAATGAACTAGTTGATCTTAACTGATGAACTTCATGGAAAAAAAAGTGGCAATTTTATATAAAAATTATTCTGGCAGAAGATTCATTTCACCTGTTTGCTGGCTTACCAGATTAGCCAATCATTTACTTTGTGGTGGCAGCCTATCACAGAAATTATCTAATTGTATCTTCATTTCAAACTATAGAAGTTTGATATCTATGCAAAAAAGTTTGCATAGATAAAGCAAACTGAAGTTCAGAGACATTAAATAAGTTGCCCCAAGTAACTAAGCTGGTAGGCACTACACCTGAGCACCAAAAGACAATACACTAACTCCAAAGTGCATTACTATTCCATTATGTTATGCTGCCTAATTGTATTAGATATTTGATAAGTATAATAATATCTGTTAGAGCTAAATAAAAATATGGGCTAGATGTTAAATTTGTTAACAGGCAGATGAACAATTCTCAGAGAGGATTAATCAAATGATATCAATTAATATAAAGAGATAAATGAAGACACATTATTTGGCTCTCTGCATGTATTGCTGTTTTTCCAACAATGAAAACAACAGCTTGGGAGATAGCATTCTTAATTCTGTGGCTGTCTTCCTTTTATCTGTCATATATTGCAAATTACATTATTTTCCTTTCTTTCATTTTCTGTTTCTGGTGTGTTGACTTAAATCATGGTTTTGGTTTAATTCCTAACTTCATCATTCTACTACACATTAATTGACATTGGTTCAATCAATGAATAGTTATTTACTACCCACCATGTGGCAGGCCTTTTGGTGGGTGCTGCAAATAGACATAATGGCCTATGGCCTCATGAAGCTTAGATCTAAATATTCTTGACAACCTATCTAACACTCTGATCGTGGTGTGTCTGAGCTGTCCTGTCCACTGCTCACCTCTAGTACATTTATCCTTTATGCCTTTATGAACTTCTTTGAAGGACTAGTATGTTTTCCCTCAGTCTAAAAATAAATTCTTCTGATTCTTTTCATCTTCTGTCTGACCAAATGTCCCCATTTCTTTCTTATCGGGTCCCACTCCAGAAGTTCATAAATTTTAGGGTATAGAGGATTCACGTAAGAAACTAGTTGAATTGCATTATTTCACCACTACCCCCAACTGCTAGATTCTGATTATTGGGCCACTAAAGAACAATGCTTAACCTGAGAAATTCAAGGATGATCTGTAGCTTAAGGAAGATTAGTAGAATGAGAGACTCCTACCTCTGGGAAACAAACAAAGGGTTGCAGAAGGAGAGGTTGGTGGAGGGATGGGGTAACTGGGTGACAGGGCACTAAGGAGAGCACATGATGAGATGAGCACTGGGTGTTTTACTACATGTTGGCAAATTGAATTTAAATAAAATAAAAATAAATAAATAAATAAAACAGCATCACCATACCCAAGGCAAAAAAAAAAAAAAAAAAAAAGGAAGATATTTAACAGAAGTTACTTTCTACTAATCTACCATATATAATAGAGATTTTAGCTGATACTTTGTGTTTTGATTCATTTAATTCAGTTAAAACTATTATTGCAATTATGTAGATAAGCCAATATGAACTCAATTGTGTCCCTCTAAAAAATCCTATTTTGAAGGCCTTCTTTACCCCCAATACTTCAGAATGGGGAGATATTTGAGATAAGGCCTTTAAAGGGGGCAATTAAATTAAAATGAGGCTAAAAGAGTGGGCCTTAATCCAATCTGACTAATGTCCTTATTTTTTTTTAGAAAGGTTTTATTTATCCATTTCAAAGAGAGAGAGCATGCAAACATGAGCAGGAGAAGGAGCAGAGGGAGAAGCAGACCCCTGTTCCCACTGAGCAGGGAGCTCCATGCGGGTCTTGATTCTGACCCCAAGATCATGACCCGAGCTGAAGGCAGGCACTCAACTGACCGAGCCACCCAGGTGCCCCCTGACTGATGCCCTTATAATACAAGAAAATTTGAGCATCAGGATGAATATGCACAAAGAAAAGATCATGTGAGGACACAGCAAGGAAGTGGCCATCTCTAAACTGAGGAGAGAGGTCTCAGAAGACACCAAACCTGCTGACACTTTAATCTCAAACTTATAGCCCCCAGAACTGTGTTAAAAAAAAAAAAATCTGTTGTTTAAGCTAGACTGCTTATGGCAGTCCTAGCAAACTAATACATATTAAAAATGAAGCCCAGAGTCACATACTTTGTCCAAGGTCAACTAACTCAAATAGAAGTAGAGAATATGATCCAAACAGAGATTGTTTAATGTAAGTAAATGATCTTTTGCATTACCACATGTTGCCTCACATAAACAGCAGTAGTAATACCATCAGGATATTATAAGTAACATTTGCCAGCAGTGAAAGTTTTATATATTCTCAAGGGAGATCATGACATTTCAAATATAGAGTTGTATATGTCGAGGCTGAGTAAAGGTGACAGGACTGACAGGACAGCCTGCCTTTCAGAGTCCATTCTTGTTATTGCTAGTCTATGGTTCAATGTTTCCCTCTAATGTCTACTGGCCATATAGACTTCTTTCTCTGCCTAATTTTCTAACTGATGGAGTTACTTGTCAGCAAATGAAGGAAGATGCTGATTTCCAACTGTTGTTATTTCTTGTCTTTATTTTACTAGAATAGAGAGGGCAGAATCATTATCTTCTCTGTGATCTGTGCTGTGACTTTCACTGGCCAGATTTCAATCATTATGAACAGTCAATCAGTCTACAGTCTCCAATGGAACCCGATTACTAACAAGCCATTTTTTTATTATCACTCATCTTACCTTTACTATGTAAGAAAAACTCAACTCTAATTTTACATTTTTTTTGCAATGTTTTTTGGGCTTGCAGAAAAGTCCTTGAGCTTTGTTGATTTTTGTGGGTGTCAGCATTTTCAGAGACAAAATTCACAGGAGATAAAATCACTTTCAAAGAGTGTGAAATTCTAAATCCATTGCCTCATAATGCCAAGGTGAAGAAAAGGAATATGGAAAAATCTCTACAATGAATTTCAAAAGGCAAATTATAAATAACTCAGAATTTTCACCCAGTTATTACATAAACTTACATTTTGCTATTCAAGTACATAATCAAAATAATGAAGGTGAAACCTTCTATTAGAAAATGATACATCCTTTAGATTGAGACACTGAGCTGCACCCAACTGCAAAAACAAAATGTCCTAATGAAGCTAAAGTTGTGAGATTAATTGCTCCCTTATATTCATTTTTAATGATGAGTAACAATTGACTTGACAGGCTAATTATTATAACATCCTGGGTCCACAGTATGTAATAAGAGTTATAATGTACCAGTCAATCAAAATCTTTCACTTCTGTTATTGTGCTTGAAATCCTCAACTTTCTTTGTTTGTCACATTAACTAGATGACATATGGAAATTATTAAAGGTGTTATCCTCAAGAGAGAAAAGAAGCATGAAATATTCTGCTCATATTTCTATTGCAATTGATGTTATGAAATAGCTTTGGGTACATTGAACATGATTTTTTTCCAATATTATAATAATTATATTACCATGGGGCATACTGAAATGGAAATTTTGATAAGAAGCACTAAAGCTCACTGCAATATATTATTAGACAGAATATGTTCTTATAGAATAGAGAGAGATTAGATAAATTTTACAATGCAAAACTCTAATAAAAGGTATGTTGGAAGATCTAATAATAGGTAAAAATTATTGCTGATGTTGCTAGATTGTTTTACTATAAATTTTGAGTAGCTTTATGCTTTCTTATAAAAAATGGAGAGGGTATATTTTCTGGGAAATTTCATTTTTAAGAGCTTATATTTATAATTTATTACCTGAATGTGTGTTATTTCTCCTTCCATTTGCAACTCAGCCTTTCTCACGTACTTGCCCAATCATGTTTGTACAGCACCCTCACACTTATACTCAGAGCTCTAGCCATCAAAACACAGAGAGGATGCTATAGTGAAAAAAAGAATGCAAAGTTATTGGTCCAGAAGTCAAGCACACAAGAGAATGAGAATTGAAATCCTTTTTGGTATATATCATGAATGGAAATTCAAGAAACATTTTCAAGATGTCAGCAAGATATTCCTGACAGAACAGTATGGATGCACTTCAAAGATGTCTTTGCATCACACCTGATGGGAAGAAGTAGATTTTTGTCTATTACTTAATCTAAGAGGTACCACAACCAAACTGACTCACTCAATATTTTCTTATCATTTGGAAACTTTGATTTATAACCACTGAAACAACTTTTTATACATATTCTGATAAAGATATTTGTCATACATCTCTCTTAAATATCTGTAAAAATTAAAATGTGAGACAAGTTAATTGGGCTAGTGATTCCTAGAATTTCTTCTCAACCGTTTTCTGAGATACTCTCTGACTCAGTGTAAAAAAGTCTATATTTTTCTATACAATATTATCTCCTAAGACACCAAGAGAATTGGTGATGTAGCATGTTTAAAACAGCGCTTACTATTGTCCTTGACATTTTCTCCTAAGTTACTGTCAATTCTTTGTGCATTGATGCTGTTGCTTTCTTCTCTTCACCAAGAAATATCAACAGATTATGAAATAGCAACCAGAACTCCTATTGTTTCTTCAATTATTTTAACTGAAACATAAAGGGATTGCATTTGTCTGTGCTGACAACTAGAAACAATAATCAAGTTTAGGAGCACTTGGATGACTCAATGAGTTAAGTGTCTGACTCTTGATATTGGCTCAGTTTTGATTTCAGGATCATGCGTTCAAGCCCCAAAACAAAAACAAAAACCTAGAAGTTTGTGCATGCATGCATGCACAGGAAATAACTATATCCCACTTGTTACCAGATAAAATGGGCTCTTTCCTGAGGCACCACATAAGATTTTATTTATGGTACCTGATATTCCAGTCTTTCTCCTAATTACAAAGTATATGATTAGTCTTCTTCAAAACAGGGCTCTTTTCATTGGAAGTCCATATGAAGTCCATTGGAAGTCCAAAGCAGTACTTGCTACTGATCAAATCATGGTATTGGATAGTGATACATACATATCTACTAAATAATTTTTTAAAAACTTTACAAATAACACCAAGCATAATGGATTGGCTTGATTCTGAACATATACCTCTAATCACTGCTCACTAGGCTGCTACTAAAAATACACTAGCTTTGAGTAGATAAGTAAATATCTCAGGCCTACCCAGTTTTGGACCCCACTGTTTTGTCTAGCTTTGGCTTTCTTGTATACCTTTCAAGGTATGACAGGCATACTTTGCAGATTAAGTCTTATTGCAGGGGCTTTGCTACACTAAATATGAAAGTATTGTTTTGGGACGCCTGGGTGGCTCAGTGGTTGAGCGTCTGCCTTTGGCTCAGGGCATGTTTCCAAGATCCAGGATCAAGTCCCGCACAGGCCTTCCTGCGAGGAGCCTGCTTCTTCCTTTGCCAATGTCTCAGCCTAAGTCTCTGTCTCTCTCTCTCTCTGTCTCTCATGAATAAATAAATAAATCTTTTTTAAAAAAGTATTGCTTTGTTTCTGCTCTTGATTCGGTTGTTTCTTCTGATCTCAGGACTACATTGATTGTCTTTCTTTTCCACTTCTTTCTCTTATTCTCTTATAATGTTTCATACCTTCATCTCAGTCTTCTCATTTATTTATTTTGCTAAACTGTGTTTGTTTTTACTAATGTATTTATTTCATCATTTCATCACTTTTTTCTCAGGAACTGATCTCAGTCTCTATCCAGCCCTCCACATCAAAGATTTTCAGACAAATGTTTGGACTATTTCTATAAGTAAAATAATTGTATATAGAGGTATAATTTGTGCATGTGGATATGTGTGTACTATTCCAGTAATTGTTTCTGTGCTCAACCTCTACTCATACCTGATTAGATCATCGTTTATGCAACTTTCATTTCATTCATAATATTGCTGATACCACAGCTGGGAATAGGAGTCAATTCTCCTATTGTGTTATTACATGCTTCTACCTGTAGTAATTTAGTTTTTAATCTGTAAGTCTTTAAATAAATATTTTAAATCCATTTTTGTTAAGGTAAATGTAGTTAAAGTTAGATAACATAATCTATAAATATTCTCAATTTAGAACATGTAAATTTCAATGTCCCAATAAACTGAAAGACTCTCAGAGCATGTGAGCTTCTGAAGCCCTGAATTGTAGATTTCTCTTCCTTTACTCAGATTGCCTCCTATGTGTTGATGTGTTTGACATAGGACCACCTGAAAAATTAACTGAGGGAACATTCAATATCAAGCCTTCATTAATCATAAACGAAACTTAATTTTTTCAATATGTTGATATAGGTGAAGGTATAGATAGAGATAGGGACAAAGATACTGATATTATATATTCTTTTTTCATTTCAATGGTTTATCTTGCATAATCTCAAGAATGTGGTGATTCCATTTGGAGATCACTGCTCTAAAACAACCCTCTTCAACGTCTTGTCACAAAGTCAATGATTCCATTGTTTTACATCTTTGTTCTAGTTGTGTTAATTTTGCTGCCTACATGAACTTTACTAGTTGGAAAAAAAATACCCTAGCAAACTGCAAAGAGCAAACCAAATAGCAATAAAATAAATTTTGTCTCCATGTAGCAGAAAGCTCTGATTTTGAAAATGTTCCCCCTCAGGTATGGAGCAAGGAGAAAAATGAACATACATCAAGATACGTAAACTTGCTTTGAAATCTTACAGTCGCTGATGAAAAGTAATTCACCTTTAGCCCTTTCTTATCTACTATGAATAAATTATATAAGCAATTTCTTTTTTCTTCATTTTTCATTTTTTACTGGGAGATGGATAATATTGTTAAGTAGAGGTTGAAACGTTCTTTTCTTCCTTTTCTGCTTGCTTTTGCTGCTTTGCATTTTTTTTTTTTGTTTTATGTTTAGGTTTTTATTTAAATTTCAGTTAGTTAACATACAGTATAATATTATTTTCAGATGTACAATACAGTGATTCAATGTTTTCATACACCATCTGGTGCTTATCACAGCAATGCACTCCTTAACCCCCATCATTTATTTTAACCCCCACCCACCTCCATTCTGTTAACCAATCGTTTGTTCCTTAGAGTTAAGAGTCTGTTTCTTGGTTTGTCTCTCTCTTTTTCTTCTTTACTCGTTTTGTTTCTTAAATTGTACATGAGTGAAATCACATGGTATTTGTCTTTCTCTGACTGACTTACTTCACTTGGCATAAACTCTCCAGCTCCATCCGTGTCATCACAAATGGCAAGATGCTGCTTTGCAATTTTTATGAAGCTCTGTACCATTACATATTTCCAAAAGAATTCTGGTTCTATTTTGATGAGAAATAGGTTAATTCTTAATAGTTTGTTAACTCAGGGATCCCTGGGTGGCTCAGTGGTTTAGCACCTGCCTTCCACCCAGGCTGTGATCCTGGAGTTCCAGGATTGAGTCCCACATCAGTCTCCCTGCATGGAGCCTGTTTCTCTCTCTGCCTGTGTCTCTGACTCTCTCTCTCTCTCTCTCATGAATAAATAAAAAATTAAATCTTAAAAAAATAGTTAACTCAGCTATTGACGAACTGCTTTGTGTGAGGCATCTGTTAAAGGCTAGAAGTAAAAAATATACTCCTAAAACCCTCATGGAACTCAGAGTCCAGTGAGCAAGACAAATGCAAACATATTCAATTCCAGTGAAATCTTATGTATGCATCCTGCATATAAGAATATAAGCAAGGGAATAATTAATTCCCTTAGAAAGAAGAAAAGAGAATTTGGCCTTAAAGAATGAATGGTCACTATGACAGGAAAACATGGAAGAGCAGAACCTTATATGAAGAAGGAAAGCTAGAAAATACATGGAGTCTAAAAACTTATGTTTTAGACTTAAAACACCTTATGTTTCTTGACTTATGTCCTTCCACCTTATGTTTAATGACTAAGAGAGGAAGAGAAAGTGGCTACACACGTGGCACAATTTAGTTAGAATTATTCTGTCCAAATGTAGAAAACGTCAAGTGTAACCAAACTGAGATGTTTCATAAACTTTATTTCATGGGTGAGTCCATAAATATTAAATAAATAAATTTTCATAATTTCAAAGATATTACTTATATATACAATATAGCTATTCATCTCATAAACAGTGGAATAATAATTTTTCTGGCTAACTTCATCATACAAGAAATTTATTTGAAGTCAAATGGTAGCTGAGAAAACTACAACAGAATCTAAGAAAAGGCAGGAAACTGTGCAGGCTGAGGATTTGTGTAGAAGAACTCACATACATGGAGCGCCTGGGTGGCTCAGTCAGTGAAGTGTCAGACTCTTGGTTTCAGCTCAGGTCATGATCTCAGGTCCATGGAATCTAGCCTTGTGTTGGGCTCCATGCTGAGCATGGAACTTGCTTGAGATTCTTTCTCCCTCCCTCTACCCCTCCCCCTACTCGCATGTACTTTTTCTCTCTCTCTCAAATCAATCAATCAATCTTTCAAAAAATGAACTCACATATACTTTCTTCATTCTGTTTCTATATAGCCCAGGTTCAAAGATTTCATGTCATTTATCTGCTTCATAAAGATTAACTTTCACAAGAGTTTACCTTGATTAGCTTGAGTTATGTGTCCTAGAGGAGAAAGGAAGAGCTGCATAAGACCGGACAGTAGTTTTCTAAGAGGCATTATTACTGAAAGAAAGTGGAAGGAAAGATGTGCCTGCAAAAATATTTTTTTGAAGATTTTATTTATTTATTCATGAGAGACACACAGAGAGACAGAGAGAGAGGCAGAGACACAGGCAGAGGGAGAAGCAGGCTCCATGCAGGGACCCTGACGTGCAACTCGATCCCAGGTCTCCAGGACCACGCCCTGGGCTGAACGCAGGGGCTAAACCGCTGAGCCACCCAGGGACCCCAAATAATTTTTTCATCTATCACTTTCCTTGGCTTCACAGCATAAATACAGTATCATTTTGTTTCACACTAACAATTTTTTTAAATTTTTTTTTAATTTTTATTTATTTATGATAGTCACAGAGAGAGAGAGAGAGAGAGGCAGAGACACAGGCAGAGGGAGAAGCAGGCTCCATGCACCGGGAGCCCGACGTGGGATTCGATCCCGGGTCTCCAGGATCGTGCCCTGGGCCAAAGGCAGGTGCTAAACCACTGCGCCACCCAGGGATCCCTTCACACTAACAATTTAACACATGCACAAAGCATCCTTTTCTGTCATATATATCACACTATCATATATATTATAAATGTATAATGTATATCCAAATGCACAACATATCTATATATACACACACATACACATATACACATACCTCCTCCCTGCTTCCCCAAAAGAGAGGCAACCAGAAACCCAAGGTACAACCTCAACAGCTTCATGATCTCTGAATGACTTGCATTCTTTTTCTCGTTTTGCATCCTGTTTTATTTTTCTTTCTAGCTATCCCATAATCTATGTTAGATGTGTCCATAACCAGTATGTCCTTTATTAATAGCGTGGATAAAAAAGAGGAAAAATATGGTTTGGGTTTTTTAGTGTAACCTACTAAGCAAACACCATAATATCTTCTTCTGTGATTGTTCAAATCTGTAAGCTATATTGTGGTGTTCCTTCCCCTGAGGATGTTCCCCTTCTTTTTGCCTAACAACTTAGCTAACTGAACTACTTTGCCTAAACCTTGATTTTAAAGGATCTGACTTTCTGGTAATCCTGCCTAACACTTTAGTGGTCTTTTTTTAAATTTACAATTGCTATATTAATTTAAAATAATACATCCTGAAGATCTTATATGCTGCTCTATTCCCTTCATTTAACAGAAACCTATTTACTAATTACTTTAATTACTTTTTTTTTTGTCTATGGATCTGGTGGCATAATGCCGAAAAAGGCTATAAGAAATTATCAGCTTCTAATATACCATAACCATTTTTGTATGCCTTGGTTAGGATAAACCTAGAGTGGCAAAAATGAGATTAATTTTAGAGAAGATCAACAAATGTCCTTTGCTGAGTCACTGCTCCCATGGTTCCTGGACTTCCATATTCTGGCATATGGAGAAAAAGCACTATGTAGATAAATGGTTTGGAGAACATAGCATATGCCCCATAATAGCACTCTCAACTGAATGGTGTTGGTAGCATTGTCTTGTCATTTGTTCAATTTTTATCAGAGCCCTGTAACATGTTAAGAGCTATTTCTCTAAGTTTAACTACTAAAAAGATCATGGCCTTTCATCTTCATGTGAGGACCCAACTCTCTCATTGTGAGAATGATGCTTGCCAAAGGCTCCATCCATTCTTTCACAGACACTTTGGGAATCATTTTATCTGCTGAATCATTGTATCTGGCTAGTTCAAAGAATCATTCACAGCATAGCCTGGTAGTGGTTTGTCTTGCCCTGGGACACAAACAAACGTCACAATTTCGTATTTCACCTGGGAAATGGGTTTGAAAACCAAAATGTTTTCAAAGTCCTTAGCAGCCTTTCAAATATTGTTGGTCCTTCTTAGTGGGGGCAGAACAGAAAATGAACAATATTTCATTGACTTTAGAGACAATATCCTAGTATGCCTCCAGACCATTCAAACTTTTCTAAAGTGAAATCTAAAATGTTCTCTTTTGTGGTATGATCTCCCACTCTGTGGTACTCTTGTTTAACATTTATCTATAGTACAAACTCCTACTCTCAAAGAATACAAGAATGTGGTAGAGTGAATATTGGCCCTTAAATAGGTCCACATCCTAATCCCCAGAACCTGTGATTATGTTTCTTGACATGTTAAAAAGTCTTCCCAGAAGTGATTAAGTTGAGGAGCTAGAGATGGAAGATGATCCTGAATTATCCAGGAGGCCCAATGTAATAATAAGGGTCCTTATGAGAGGGATATAGGAAGGTCAAAGTCAGACCAGATGTGATAAAGGAATAGAAGTGGAACTTCTGTGGCCACAGGACAAGGACACAGATTCTCCCCAGAAGCAGCATGGTCCTGCTTATACATCATAGACTTCTGACCACCAGGACTACAAAATTATATATTTTTGCTATTTTAAGCCATGAAATTTGTGGTAATCTGTTAAATTAGGAGTAGAAAACTAATACAAGTATTAAACGGATACTACTGGTTTTACTGAGAGAAATAAACTATTTCCATACCTGATACCAATAACCAGAAGCATTATTATATCCCCTAAGGCAACAACATCAGGGATACTGTATATAGTTGAAGTCATTTTTTTAAAAATTAAGCTTCAATAATCCCATAATTTTCTAAGTCTCATTAGGAATTTTCAGAAGTCAAATGAAAGATTTGAACAGGCATGGTATGGAAATTTCCACCTCGATCTTTTCTATTTTGTAGGTTTTTGGTGGTGGAACTAATATCTTTGAATTTCCTGAGGATATGTCATTATTTTTTTATGGAAAGGAGTCTCCTAAAGCTTCATCCTGACCATTCCTTCAGTAATGATCTTGACTGTGTAGTCAGTGATGGATTCTTCCATTTTCTGAGAATATTCAGATTACTTGTCTTAGACTATGGGGGGAAAAAAAACTAGGATGAGTTTGAGGTAATAATCAGTCCTCCTCTATCACTTGAACCCTATAGGCACCTCCTCTTCCTAGCAGGCTTAACATGTACCTAGTAAGCTTAACATGTACCCAGTACTTTCCAAAATTTTCCAGCTATTTCTCATTATCCCATATAAAGTTGTTCTGGATATTAATTCAGTCTTTTTATGGAGAGCTACTGAAAGATTCACAGCATATATTTGTGGTTATAAAATGTGTACACAGTGTCCCCTTTAAGAGACCATAACAACTGTATTTCATTTCAAGTAGCCTCCTGGCTCATTGTCAGGTATATATCCAGATCATAACTTTCCACGTGATCTGGTTACTTTTCAATCCACTATTCTCAATATAATAACCATGATGAATGAACAGATGAACATAAAAGATCCAATCCAGCATTGCAATATCTCAAAGTCTGTGATAATACTTCTTTCTAGATATTTGATCTTTTTGAGATTTTTGGTCTTTCAACATCAGTTAGCAAACTGGATCCAGGTTTGCTTTATCTAAACCTGAGGCAGCAGCTGGCTTCTTAAACTCATACAATAAATGCAGAAATTCTGTTGAGAGTAACTATTTCAATAATCCAGCCTGATCCAAAATTATGTTATCCCAGCCTCTTCCTTGGCTAAACTTTCTCAAAATCCAATCTTACAAATAATTTCCAGGCTTTGACTACACAAATTAGCAAATTCCTGTAAATCCTTCTGAGGCTAATTTTTAGCTTCACTGTTCTAATTCAGCATTTCAACTCTGTATTTTCATGATTATTGCCAGTCATCTCTCAACAATACAGGGATTGTTTGATTTCTCTTGCATGAGAAACATAGACTTTTTTTTTCTTTTAAAAAGGATATTTCATGAGGATTTGAGAGATCTGTGTTCTCCAACTAATATTATTCTCATATAATGCTTCCAAATTGTCTGTTATTGGGGATATTTTAGTTCTAGAGCTGTGCTTAAACTTTACATAAGAAAACTGAGAAGGCAAAAAAAAAAAAAAGAAAAGAAAAGAAAACTGAGAAGGCTATCAATTGACCTGACTTTTAATTCAGCAATCTACAGACTTAATCTCTAAGGTTTTGTTTGTTTGTTTGTTTGTTTGTTTGTTTGTTTTTTGGTGATCTCAGCCCTATGGCTATTAAAAGGGAGGAGATTTTTCAGCCTCCTTACAGAAAGGCCAGAGTTTCAGCCCATGCCTTGAGGCAAGTATTTTAAGATTTGAGCTTGTCATTCTTTTGCCTTTAAAATATGGAAAACTGTCAGAAACAACTCTCCTTACTCTTGCTTGCAGAATTATTCGACCTTTCTGAGATGTTCTAGGACAATAGTCAGTCACCCAAAGCTTTGCTCATGTTGGACACATGGTTCCAGGTGACCACAGGGAAATACTTAATTAGCTGTTATATTGCTGATTACCTTGGGGCAGTTACTTTCCAGTTCTGGAATGTTAATGGGAATCTCAATGTCATTTCCTGCATTTCAATGCCATAGCTCATTATAAATATCCCACATTTCACTGAGGGTCTGTCGCATGAAATTCATTGTAAATCTTTTTGTCCATTACTCTGGATACTTGCTGTGGATAAATTCACTCTGGACAACTTAAACTTTCATAATCAAAGATAAAACTAAAACAGACTTCAGAAAGGACAAAGTCAGGAGAGCTCTTGAAATCTAGGTAGATTAATTATTGATTGATGATAGCAGTTAAGTGAGAATGGACTAGACAGTAATAACAGAAACTACTGCATCAGAAAACAACTGTAACACATGTCAGTGTGTATAACACAATGATTAAGAGGTGGGTTTGTGCAAGTCGGGCTGAATGGGATCGAATCCCAACCCCACTATTTGCTGGCTGTATGAACTCAAGAGATTATCTCTCTCTAAATTTTAGTTTCTTCGTCTGTAAAGTAACAATTATTAAAATGCATATGGTAGTTGTTAGGATTAAATTAATTAATGCAGTTAGCATATAATGACTAACCCAAATTAAAGATATTTAAGATACATTAGGATTATCTATTGATTTATATGTGTATATACAGGAAGATAAATGACAGATAGATAATAGACAGATATGTATTCTATACCACCATTCTAACACAAGTTACCCTGTAGTCTAGATCTATTTAATTCATAAAATAACATGAGAGAACTGAATAAGGGAAAAATCAAAATCTCTTTTCAATTTTCTTATGACTTTACAACTAACTAAAGGTGGAAAGGGGCAGCTAGTGAGTTCAGCAATTCTCAATAGTGTAGGGGATTTTTGAGTATTTTTTCTTTCTTGTTAAGTAGTTCCTTACTTATTAAACTATGAACAGATGCATACATGCGTATTAAGTCAGATCTGTAAGGCATAAGCGGAATTTATCCTCTATCTTCTAGTATTTTTTTTTGTAACGCAGATTAACAGTTGTTCTCATTTTTTCCCCACCTAAAGAACCAGAGGACCAATAGGAGCTGGAGAAATACACTTTGTTCTTTAAAAATCAGCACAACAGAGACAGAGCATATAGAGACAAGTTATCCGATTTTTATTTATCCTTTCATGTACCCAGTGACAAGGTGACTGGTTTCTACTTGCATGCTGAATTTTCTGACAACATAACTTTTAAAAGGCTCAAATGAAGGCCATCCTAATAAAAGGATGAAATTATAAAAATCTCAAACTTTGAAATAGAAGAAGTTCTAATTTACCAATAAGACTAAGATGATTAAATTTAGATTCCAACCTCTCCTTGAACTACCAAATACAAGGAGTGCCTGGTTGGTTCTGTCAGTTAAGAGCCTGACTCTTGATTTTGGCTCAGGTCATGAACTCTGGGTTGTGGGATGGAGTCCTCTGGGCTCTGCACTCAGCAGGGAGTCCTCTTGGGATTTTCTTTCTCCATCTCCCTCTGCCCCTTCCCCCTGCACTCTCTCTCTCTAAAATAAATCAATAAATCTAAACAAAACAAAACAAAAACCCACTACCAAATACAAAACTAAACTGATGATACATGATAGGTCACTTTAGTAATTCATTTACCAATTGAATCACATTGGATGTTTTATCAGTTAGTCACAGAAAACCCAACTAAAAATGTATCAGTGTATCAGACCATAAGGATTTTTATGAGATTCAGGTAATAGTAGGCAGGTAGTTCAGAGTTTTGCTGAATGACTTACAAAGGCCAGTGACCCAATATTTTCTGGTCCTTTTGCTAAATCACCTTCAGTTTGACAGTATCTCTCCAAACACTCTATGTCCACAGGGGAGTGTAACAGAAGGTGGAGGACAGCAGGTAAAGATCTTTCTCCTCCAGCACCAGATGGTTTCCCTTTGTCTCTCATTGGCCATAACTAAACCAGGTACCGGCTCTTAGGTTTAGAAAGAGACCAGAAAAGCTGGCATTTTTTTTTTCACTTCTGTAAGTGGTTAAAAAGTAGAAAGCATCACTTAGAGTACATGAAATAACTGGAGGAGTGATAGCTAGTTGAATAAGAAATATGTTGATATATCACATACTTCGTTGACAAGAATAACAGACTCTTAATTATTTCAAGTTTGCTACACCACTTTCTAGGTCACCCCTTAGTGCTCTACAACCTGGTAAGCCTACAGTATATTCAAACCTCAAAAAATATTGTGATACAGCCAGAGAAATGTAAAAGCATTCCAATGCCCATTCACTAATACTGCATGACTACAAAGCCCAATCACCTGCTTCATCATCAAAGGTGTTCATTTTGGCATATACCATCCAACAACAGCAACATTCCAAGTAAGCAGTTTTCTTATGAGAAAGAAATGGAGAAGAAACAAATTCTACTGTGTTTCCATCTTATGCTCCCATATAACGGCTAGATTCATAACTGCTGAGGTGGAAGTGGCAAACACAAGGTCTAAGCAACAAGATTGGCAGTGGGCAAAGTCTGATCAAAAAAGAACATTTTTTTCTATGCTCATGTCTCCTGTTTCCACATATTTACTACATAAAACAAGAAATATATGTGGTATAAATGTAGGTGTGGTGAACCACAGTGAACCATATAGTTCCTTTTTGTGCCATTTCCCTAGGATTCCAGGTATTTAAATGAGGAAAAGCCACCACTCCACAATGGAATCTCTTGGTGTCTCCCTTATATCTTCCTAGCTTCCTCTTCCTTTTCTAATTTCCCCATAAATCAGGAGGCTAAGTGTTATGAACAATTGTTACAAATAGGGACATTGCTACAGTATTACGAAGGGACATGTTACTTGATTTTTTTTAGCAGAAAGCTTTGTAATATAAGTTTTGAGTTAAAGCAAAGTTCCTTCAGTTTGTATTTTATTATGCATTTTATGACTTGAGAGTATAGTCAGATGAAGTAGAGATTCTTTTGATTACACTATTAAAAACATATTTCCTCAATCTATCATCTATTACATATGTTGCTACTTGGCAGCTACTTGAAGTTTATAACCAGAATATGTGAAATTCTTAATAGAAATTCTAGTATCCAGGGATCTTTTTAACAGCATGGGTGAATTTAAAAGGAAATACATATTTCATATTTGAGCAAAACTTTTGTAGCTTAGGTTGGTTTCCTGATTCATGTAAGCACTTCCTTTCTGACCTTTTGCTTTTAATAAAGATTGAGGCGACTGGTCTACCCAAAGTCTATCGTTTGCAGAAGCCTTGCTTCTGGATCTCAGGTATATGACACTCTTCATCTTGTTAAACCTTCCCCCTAGGAGGAAAACATTTGAAGTGCCCAAAATGTATTATGAAATTCTCTTTCAGAGGGATAGTTAAAGAAAATAGAGAGTGCCACGTTTTCTTTTAGCACCTAGGACTAACATAATCTTTTCTCTTATTCTCCCATCAGATGTTTGGTTCATAACTGCTGAGGTGGGTGTGGCAAATACAAGGTGTTAGTGTCAAGATTTCCAGTGGGCAAAGTCTGCAGGTATCACATCCAGTCTGAGTGCTATGGCTTGTGCTCTCCCTCCAGCATCTCATGTTTTGATCCTTGGACAAATAAATGCAGCAGTGGCAGAAGCCCGACCAGAGTCTCAGGTGCAGACCGCCATGAGATGTAACTATTAGATCCAGTTTATGAAAACACAGAACAGAATCCAGTTTTGCTAGAGTTTTTAAAACCTCAAGGGATGGGGTAAAAAAGGTCATAGAAATCCTGTGACTGTCCTGGCTAGACTTCTATACCAGACACAAACTCCAGACGTGGCAAAATCCAGACTAAAAGCAGGCTGGACTTTTGAGAGTTTTCTCCTGACAGAAATTAGCGAACATAGTTCTTCATTTTATGACCTGTATATTTATTCATATGACCTATAGTGTGTACTCAAACACCAGAGAATATTTCAATAAAAAAGTAAATGAATGGATGAATGAATGAAAGTTGATTTACCCTCCCTATCCTACGTTCTATAATTGTGAGTACAGGAAATTGCCTTGTAAAGTTTCTCCTTTTTTTTTAATCCAGAGAGTCTTATTGGTATCTTAAAATGACTATAAAACAGACTAACCCATATTTTTACTCTTTAAAAATCTATTTCTCAGGGAGCCTGGGTGGCTCAGAGGGTGAAGCATCTGAATCCAGCTCATGACCCCAGAGCCTTGATATCAAGCCCTACATGGGCCTCCCTGCTCAGCTAGAAGCCTGCTTCTCCCTCTCCCTCTTTTTGCCACCCCCCCGCTTGTACTCACACTCACTCTATGTCAAATAAATAAATCTTTTAAAAAATAAAATAAAAATTTATTTTTCATTCTCTGGCTCATAACTTGGTGAATAACAATAACATCTATGTAATCATCCAAAAGAGAAATTTCAATCATCTTACTTTTTCAATTTATTCAGTAACTGAGTCCCTTATAGCTTGCTTTTCAACATGTTTGGTATTCATACCCTTTACTGCATCCTGCCTGTTTCTTCTGCAGTTTAGGGACACATTACATTTTGCCTAGTTAAGTGAAATAGTACCTTTAAAAAACTGGTTGTTCTCTAATGCTTAGGATCTCAAACACTTTCTCTGCAATATCTAAAAAGAATAAAATAAACTATGAATCTGATTCCATCTGTCACTTGCTTAAATCTCTTTAATTTATCCTCATTGCAAAGGAGATATAATCAAAATGTGCTAATATCATGAATATCTATTGATTTTTCAGGAATATTGTCAAGTCCAACTTCTTTGGAATACATTTCCTGTCACCTCTGTCTCACAAGTAGACCTGACACTGCTTTTCTTATAGGAAAATTCTTCTGGTGCCTAAGAGGTAAAGAAGTAATAAATAAATGAAAAATACAGACTATTATGAACTGAAGTCTATTTTTTTACACCTTCCCTTTTATCTTAGACATTATCTTAGGACCTTAAAACTCAAATCTTTTTTGTAATAATTTTACAGATATGAAAGCTATTCCAATAATTTGAAGATATTCCTTCCTAGATCTGTCAATCTAAACTGAGAATCATCTCTTTTCTGTGCTGATCTAATTCTTCATTCTCTTCTTGAATTATATATTTTATGTTTTTGTCACTTATAGAGCTATCCAAACATATGCAGAATAAAAGAGTATAGGGGCCTCCGGCTGCCTCAGTTGGCAGAGCACATGACTCTTAATCTTAGGATCATAAGTTCAAGCCCCACATTGGATACAAAGATTAATTAAAAAGCAAAAACTAAAGAAAAGAGAATACATACGGAGTGTCAAATGACTAGCTTCAAGAACTAGTAAAGTTGGATGAAGTTGTTTCATCAATATCAACACTACCAACCCCAAACAACTCTCTTTTACATGAAGCAAATTCCAGCCATAATAGCATTTCAGACATAATTGAATTAATAGCATATTTTCATATGTATCTTTCTTACATTCACATAGTTTCATGACCCACTCATCATCTTGATCAATGGCTTCTGAACATGTTTTAGCTGCCTTGTGTCCCTCCATGTGTGACATCCAGAGCTGCACTTGAATAACCAGAATCAGATAATCAGCAGAGAAAGATTGTCACCACCACCCTGACTACACACACACACACACACACACACACACACACACACACTTCTCAACAACTACAACTTTCTCCTTTAGTAGCTATCTTTCAATGTTGCTTCATTTTAATTTACCAACCAGGATACTTCTGGACATTTTCTTAAGTTCTTTGTGTCTTCTGAGCTTCCACACAGACAACTTTATATACAATCTTAGAAACACCAGGGAACACACTCATTTTTAAATTATTTTTGGAGAATTTTT
Source organism: Canis lupus familiaris (assembly GCF_011100685.1). Classification (NCBI taxonomy): domain Eukaryota; kingdom Metazoa; phylum Chordata; class Mammalia; order Carnivora; family Canidae; genus Canis; species Canis lupus. The sequence continues at coordinate 47,884,802 of NC_049232.1, forward strand.
TTAAAAATCACACAAAAGTGTAAATTTCTTTGGCCTCTTAAACAGTTTATGAGTTAGCCTAAGAGTAAAATGAGATGAACCTGAGGAAGGAGGATAAGCTCACTGGGGAAGGGTAATAGAAAGGGGATGGTCCTCTCAAATTCTTAAACATTCAGAAAACATTGAAACCATTGGTTACAAATTATTATTTGCCTTTAAAATTGACACAATTTTGGGCAGCCTGGGTTGCTCAGTGGTTTAGCACCACCTTCAGCCCAGGGTGTGGTCCTGAGGACCCGAGATCAAGTCCTGTGTCGGCTCCCTGTGTGGAGCCTGCTTATCCCTCTGCCTCTCTCTCTCTCTCTCTCTCTCTCTCTCTCTGTGTGTGTGTGTCTCTCATGAAAAAAAAAAAAAAAAAAAAAAAAACATTGACACAATTTCAGTTTTATAATCAATCTATTCTAAAGTCATTTATCTGTTCCTTGCTCACTTTACCTTATCTTCTGTTAGTGGAGCTCTAAATATATACATGTCTATATATTTCTATGTATATATGTGTATATATACAAAAAATAAACTTCAGATGAGTTAAGGATATGTATGTATGTGTGTATATCTAACTTGTCTGAAATTTATTTTTTATGGGAGGCAACTTTTTTTTCTTAAAGGGGTAGTCATTTGTCTCTGTACCATCTGTTGAATGGGTCATTCTTTACTCACAGATTTAAAATACCTTTTTAAAACAAACTGAATTCATGCATTAAAAAAAAAAAAAGGGACAACACAAAGGGACAACATGCTACTAACTTCCTAGGGTTCCTGAGGTGACTATACATTCCAGTTTTCAGTGTGATGCCTATCAGTTCCAAGCTCACCTTCCAAACAATGGACAGCATCCCTTTAACCATCTCTTCTTCACAGTGAGCACCATGATAAACTTTCTGAAGACCATGCACTGGAGGGACACTGCACCAGGAAGGGCTCCCAGCTGCCCAATGGATCTGTGCAGTGAAGATGAGGATTCTAGTGGAGCTCTGAGCCCAGGCTCATGCCCAGAACCTCAGCCTGACCTGGTAATTACCTTCTCACAGTTTCCCCACACGAAGAATACCATCCTGAAGCCCTCCTGACCACTCTGGTACCCCAACTCCCTCTGCAGGAAAATAAGTGACTCACCTATGCCCAAAAGGTTCCCTTTGAGCCCCAGTCTCTGCATATCCAACAACCAGCTAATGGCTAATGTCCTATATCCTGCATGTACACCATAGGGCTGCATTCTGCTTGCCTGGTGGCAGCAAACCAGCTCTAGCTGGGGCAAACCAGCAAATGTCCCTGCTGTCTGAGGGCCTCAGCTATATCTTCTGCACTGAAGGCTGAATCCCAGAGGAGCACAGGGGTGGGTGGTGGGGCCTTTCAAGTTCATCCTTCCTTTAGTAGTCTCCCCAAGCACTAGGGTACAAGATAGGGTCTTTGTATCTTGTAGCCATTCTTTTATCAGTGTGATTATTCTTCATAAAATTGCTCCTGATGGGCAGCCTGGGTGGCTCAGTGGTTTAGCACTTCCTTCAGCCCAGGGTGTGATCCTGGAGACCTGGGATTGAGTCCCACATCGGTCTTCCTGCATGGAGCCTGTTTCTCCTTCTGCCTGTATCTCTGCTTCTCTTTCTCTGTGTCTCTCATGAATAAATAAATAAAATCTTTAAAAAAAATCCTCCTGTTTAAAAACTAAAACCAAAAACATTCATTCCATCAAAAAACAAATGCTATGTATGTGTGTCATCTCAATCCTGGTAAAATTCCACAATATGGAAAACTTTGTTTCAATCTAACATACAATTAAATTGAGTCTTAAAAAATTAAGGGTGTCCATGATCATTCATTTAACTAGTCGATGAAGTTAGTATGTATGTATGTATTTATTATTTTACTCTAAAGCCACTTTTTTCCCCTCTCCCTAAGCCATGGATAACTCCTCTGGTAGAGGTGAATATCTGTGATAAACAACAACCATGGTATTTTAATATACTCACTTTTAAATCTCTCTTTTCTAATCACACAAGCTCTAGAGAAGTTACATATGCAAATTCTCTCCAAAAAGTCAGTCCAACTCTCTTTCCTCAGTGTTGTCATATCCCAGTGTCAGATCTATAATATTAATCATTTGACAGTTCTCTGATAATATGCTGTTTTAACTTCATTATTTGGTACTCATATTTACTGTCAGGATATCCAAATATTCATATCAGTCACATTTTTATTTTTAGTCATGTTCTTGGAAAATGAAGATAAGTATTTTAGTGTTTTTAACATATGAGTACTATTCAATGTACAAAAAGAAATGCTTTAAAAATCACAGAAATTTCTAAACCATTATCAGTTAATATGATTACAGGAGCATTGAGGTTTCTAATGCAATTACAGATCAGTACCTACACTATGTGGGGGGAAAAAAAAAAGCATTAAAGCTGCAGAGGCCAATGAATAAATTCAGAGAGCTATTGTGTAGGTTAACTTGGCAGCAAAACCAGCAGTAAGAAAGAAAAATGACTAAAACTATGTCTAATAGGTTTGTTCAAGATAAATTCATTTAAGAGAAAAATAGACGCTTTACAAAAGGGCATCTTAGGCAAAAATATTAACCATAAGATAAGATATAAAAATTAAAAAGATATACAAATCTTGTCATATACTGAATTATGTAATTAAACACCCCGGAAAATTGCATTTTTATGTTTTAGACTACGATTCTGTTATATTTGTCTGTATTGATAGAATATCTCATAGATTCTTATTTAGGCTAGGTCTACAGTTTATCAATTTACTCAGGTACAGGTTGATTACTACAAAATGGATTATGATATTTAGAAACTAACATTATCTCATAATAGCAACCATTAAATATAGTATACATTTTGGACTATTAGAAAGAAAAAAAAAAAACAAAATGTCCTATGTGGATATTATATAGTAGTTGGACATATTAAATTCATGTAATGTATTTTATAATGCAAATATACTATAGAAGACATGACCCAATCAGTAAAACAGTCATCTTTATTTATTCTTCAAATGAATTTAGAGTTCCCCATGTAGTGTCACTTAGGGCAACTTTTCAAATTTCTCTGGGCTTGAAATTCTTCATCTCTAAAATAATGAGTATGTGTGGGAATTTTTTTTCAAAAAATTATTTATATACATTTTATGCCAGGCCAGGCAACTACATATATGTTATGTGCTAATGGAATAACCACAAGAACCAAACCAAAAAGACATCTGCCATAACCAGACTTTTTGGTTGTTTAAGCTACTTGATAAGAACAATAAGAAAGTTCTATATCCACACTCTTTCTATTATATGAAACAAAAAATAAAACTCTAATTCCTATAGATATTCCTCAAAACTACTACCAAAGAACAGAAAATAATGACATCCTACTGCAGTTTTAGGGACTTATCAATATGTATTCCAACAAAAATTGCAAATTATACTCATAATGATAAATAAAATGTATGTAATAGTATACATATATTTTGAGAGACTGTATAATGTCTAAAATTATTTTTTCTCTAAGATTCTAAAATTGTATAATAGTACCATGAAAAGAAAAACATTAGCATAATCATTTAGATTTAAAATTAATAGAGAAATATGGAGCACTAACCTGAGCAGTTAAGATAGTCTTATAGAAAAACATCACAAACTTATTTACTTATTTAACTTATACTTATTTAACTTTACTTATTTAACTTATTACTTATTTAACTTAAGTTACTTAGTAAGTAACTTAAGTTACTTATTTAATTTATTTACTTATTAGTATAATGAAGGTTGGTGGCAACTCATTCTCATTGTCCTTGAAACACTTTACAATTATAGTAAAACTTGAAAAATTTCTCCAATTTGTTTCTTAGATTTTCGTGCTCCATGTATTTTTATCTGTAAGATAGTTTCTCTTGAATACTCACACTTGAAATGAGTTCTTTATAGAAAGTTATAATCTTCTATATTGAATGATCTAAGACTATGTAGTAAGTTCTTGTAGATCCTCATTTTCCTCTTTAGCAACTGAAATCAGATCAAGCATGATTTACTTAGATGAATTCATTGACTTTGTTTCATTCTATACTGTAATTTTTGGGGCAGCCAGATAAATTAAGAATGAACTACTGGGGAAATATAAAGATCCAATAAAACAGAGGGAAAGTAAAAACATAACTACTCTAAGAAAGAATCCCTACATTGATGAGAGAGACCACCAATGCCTCTATCCAATCTTCCTCTTGGGACACTCTGGATGGCAAAAGATTATCTTATTCACCAACTATGAGACATTGGCTTCCAACCTGAATTCCTATGTCTGGTGCCAGAATGTTGATTCCAAATGTCTCTCTTCTTTTCAGCCTGATTTCAAACTTTTTTTAAACAACAGTATTAAAAAGTCATGTGCTATAGATTTTATGAAGAGTAGCAAGTGTAAAAATACTCATTTAGTATTGCTTAAGATAGATTAAGAAATGAACCAATATATAATTAACATAAACACAAGTATGCTAGAGCTCTATGTGTGCCTTTGTAGAAGTGTATAATAATATTAGTAATTAAATTGCTATTAGCATACAAAGTATGCAATCAAATGGAAACTTTGAGCCATGGTTAATCATTTGATATCAAAAAGAGGGTGAAAATACCAAAAAGATAATATGGAAAGTTCATGAAGAACCAGGATGCCTCTAAATATAACTTTAAAATACGTGACATCTTCGCTATTACTTCTCCCTTCCTCTATCTGTTGTGGATGTTGCTAATAAAGTACTCTTTTATCCTTGAGAATAGAAGAAATTTAGCAGACTTTTTAAGGCAATAAACCACATGACTGTTACCCATTAGCTCTAACATGTGCTGTGAAGCCTATTTTTCTGTCTCGATCTAAAGAAATCATCTGAGAGGAAACATAAGTTAAGAAATAATTCAAAATACAGTACAACAGAGATTACTAGGACAATGTGGGAAGGGTAGGTTCAGGTACTGTTTATCTGTATGTATATGTGTATCCTAAGCAGGCAAGGCAAATGCAGAAAAGAGATTTCTGCAGCAATAGCAATGATTACCCTATTAAAAGTTTTAAGCCAGGAAGTGATATGTCCAGGACTCTACTCTTTTTCTTTTTCTACTCTTTTTCCCCAGCCCAACACTGCAACTTCTCTCTATAGGGCCGGAGGCAGAGTGAGAACCCATGAATTAACTAGAAAACCCAGACCTTGCTGCTTCATGTGTTTCTCATGATAAAAGAAGAAAATAAAAGGCCCTGTAACCCAGGAGCCACAGATAAACAGGATCCTGTCTCACCAAAGCCCTTAACACAGTGCCTGGCATGTAGCAGTCCACAGTAAAGAGTGGCCAAAATGACAGTCTATGATTACTTTTTTTTCAAACCAAATGGGATCATTTTGCCCCCTAGGGACATTTGGCAATGTCTAGAGACATTTTTGGTTTGGTAACTAGGGGTGGGGTGCTAGTGATGGTTGGAAACCAGAGCTGCTGCTAAATGACCTACAACACACAGGACAGCCCCACAACAAAGGGTTACCCAGCCCAAATGTCAGTGGAGCAGAAGGTAGGAAACTCATCTAGTGGGAACTTTTCTTGTGTCATTAACATTTTCAGTGGATACAGAGCAATTGATGACATAGTTGATGATCTAGAATAAATTAGAAGACTCTTTTCTTCTTGTGACCCAAGTATAGCATTGATTTGCTTTACCCTGCCCCCCTGCCTTCCAGACTTCAGAAGATTTTCATTTGCCTGTGAGGTTTCCTTCATAGATCAGCTATGAGGTGTTGCCATATTGACTCATTCCACATCCCTCCCCATCACACTAGTTCTCTCAGGAAGCATGGAAGAGTTGGATAAAGCCTACATCTTTACAGAAAAAGTCAAAATTCCAAAGATTTAGTGAATATTTTTAAGTGATCATCCTCTCAAAGTTCCTTCTCTCTCCACCACAAGCCTGGAGTCTTCTTATGACCTTTGGGGAATGTTAATGCACTTTAGTAATGGGAGCCCTGGAAGCCAGTGCCATGTGACATGAGCCCAGCCAGATTAGAGCTACTTCAAGTCCTTTTAGACCTAAGGAACAACGGCCTTGTTGGAAATATCAGGATAATTAGGGAAAAAATAACATTTCTTTTTCTACTCAGGGTGAGAGTCAGGGGACTGCAGAGGCATCAGATGGGAAGCAGCTACCTTTTCTCTACAATGTGAGGATATAGAGGACCTACAAGAATCAAGGCTATTCCTTATTACTCCATCTTGACCAGAAGTGGATGTCCCAAGTTTATTGTTTGTGCCAGTTACACCTCCATAAACCCTTTTTCTTTTTTTTTTTTTAAGTCAAGACTCCATAGTGGGAACCTGATTATAACTCAATAAAACTCATATATAACTGGACACATGAGGGGCCTTAGTAGTTATCCGAGCTGTTACTCAGCCACAGTACTCCTATTATGTTCCAGAGCTTTCTCCACTCCTCTGGCTCCCACATTTATTGCAGACACAGAAATTCTAAAAGGCAGGAAAAACCCCAGGGTCCCCAGATATCCCTGATGGGGCTTCTCCAAGTTTGGGAGATTCCCTATGAAAAAGATTAGAGGGAACCCTGGCAAAGAGCAGCAGATGCTGATGTCACTTGTGACATGTTGGCCTGGAGGGTGGGTATTTCAATGGCTAGAGGAGCCCATGGCCTCTTGCTGGCACCTAGGAAGGGAAGCCTCCTTGTCAAAGGCACGAGGGTAGGATGGATATTCATTTTTTGATAAGGCTGAAAAATTCTTTTTCTGTTGACTTACAGTTCAAGTAGTGATAAAGGATACCACTGGTGCTAAAAGATAATGATACCAAGTGAAAGCTTAGATATATAAGAAAGTATAAAAAAATTCTCAAATGACATATCTCATTAAAATAGAATAAGAATGAGAAAAAGTCCACTTCTTCCTACAACCCCTTCAGGAGAAAATTAAGCCCTACCTGCCAACAAGTGGACTCTGCTTCCTTGGCTCCTTTGAAAGCCAGATTGTCTGAAGTCCTGTTTCCAATCTCTTATTTTGTACCAAACATCAGCAGGGAAACTTAGAAGGAACCACATCTTCCAATGGACAAACACTTGCCTTAGGAGTCAACATTCTAGCAGGCAGCCACTGGGCCCGTCTGCCCAGATCTGCTCAGATGGCCTTTGCCAAGGAGGGGAGCTGCCCCAGCCTCTCTGCCCAGGAATGTCCTTTCTCTCTCCCTTCTCCTTGTCCCCTGCCTGTCACACCCACACTGGAAGGATATTGTCATTAGCTGATAGTAAGTAGTCTTGGTACAAAGGGCACTAGAGGTGGGAAGGCAATGATGAAAAAGCACAGCTTGTGGGTAGGAAGCAGGAATGGTGGCAGGGAAAAGCTGGGAGCCAGAGAGCAGTTAGTTGGCAGCTAAGGGCTGAGGGTGGGGAGGAGTCAAGCACCAAAGTCCTAGGATGCACAGGTTATGGAATTCTCTCTGAGAGAGTTGTTACATACCAGTAGTACACACAACAAACTTGCTCTTGGGCCATAGGATTCCAGACCATAAACAAATGCTGAGTGGGCAGGGAAGGTAAAGAAAGTCCTGCTGCTGTTCCACAACCTGTGTGACCTTGTATTAGCTTATTAACCCCTCGGAGCCCTTTTCTGGCAAGTAGGTAGGCAAATCCTTGCTCACCTCTCAAGTTTGCCATGGATGTTTATAAACCTAGAGGACATCACAAGTCCTGAAAACCTGAGAATGCTTCCCGAATGCCAGTGTGAGGTATTTATTTGTTAGAAGATGTTAAGAAGTTGCTCGCCTATACCCAACCCATAGGTTCCCCCCTGCCCCCTTTCCAAATGAGTCTCAGATTTGTTCTGGGATCTACCCATCTCTGGAGAGAAACTATTATTGGTTTGGGACACCTGCTAAATAGATTGTGTGTATGTACATGTTTCTGTGTTTATAAGTGAATAAGCAATAGAATACACTAATTAGGTGATATTTCTACATGGTTACTTCTATAAGGTTATGAGTTTATGAGTTACTTCGGATATTTATTTAATATAACTTGTAGAAAATCTGTATTGGAAAACTACTACCTATGGGCTACACTTGCCTTGCATGCCGTTTTGGTAAATAAAGTTTTATTGGAACCTGGCCATGCTCATTCACATACAAATAGTTTACTGCTGCTTTCATGTTACAATAACAGAGTTGAGTAGTTGCAACAGAGACCACAGAACCCACAAAGCTGAAAATATTTATTGTCTGGCCCCCTAGAGAAAAAAAAATTGCTGACCCCTCTTCAACATAAATTTGTTGCAGAGGTATAAATACATTTGGATATTAGTGGAGTAGGACATTTGTCAAGAAAATATGTTTGTGGAGAAAGCCCACTGCTTTTTTTCCCACTGTAGATTCCATTTTTATTTAGAATGTCTTAGGGAATGTTTTACAGCTTTCTTAAGTCTTTTTCCCAAGCCACCTCGCTGTAATCCCCTGCCTCAAAATTATATAACTTGCAATTATAAAGGCTCCTATATTTCTAGGTTCTAGATCTTTCTGTGAGCCTTGCTCTCAGTAATCATTAATAAACCAGTACTCTTTGGATCTCACATCCCTTACCTATGAAGTGAGAAGTTTGGATGGCATCATCCTGTGCCCTATCCCAGGCAAGCTGGCTTCATGGGTCTGTCACCTGTGCAGTCACTCAGTTTCATCACAACTCTTGCTCATAGAATTGACTGACATTGTATCCCAGGCTGCAGCAACTTTTGTTTTATGAGGTGCCTGCTGCTCCTATATTTTCTGAGATCTCACCAGCCATGGACATGAGGTAGCTTAATGTTCTTTTCATCCCAGGAACATCTGTATCTAACACAATCTAGGAAATTAAAACATAATAAGCCAAAGAGATTTGACATTACCTAGAGACCTAGTTCTCTCATTTTATAGATGAAGAAACTGAGAACCAGAGAAGTCCTGAAACTTGTCCAGGTTAAAGGTGAAGCCCAGACCAAACTGAACACATGATCTGACTATCATCTGCTTATTTTAGTACTTCAAGGGAGGGCTGAGGCATTTCCAAATTTTCCCACAAAGTACTATAAATAGCAGGGCAGAATCTTCCATTTATTTCAAATTCAAGGTGGTGTAAGGTTTTACTAAGTTTTTTTAGCAAAGCATTCTCAATAGCAGCCTGATATACAACTAGTACTTTACTTGAAGCTTTTAATTTAAATAATAAATATAAACAATGATAGTCATATTAAAGCCCAATCTTCCCTGTGTAATTAGAATGTGTTAAGCATTGTGCTAATACTTTACATGCATTTCCCATTTGTTCCTGTACTAACCTAGTGGTAAGACTTTGTACCACTAATATAACTCTTTTGCATCTCTGTTTCCTCATGTGGAAATTAGTAAGCACAGGAGGTACAGAATCAAAGTGGCAACAAATGTTAAACCCAAAGCATGGTGGATAGTTCTGGGTGTTTTGCTGCAGGAAAATTTACCCCAAAATGTAGAGGTATAACATAACAAACATTGGGGTCACAATCTTGCGGATTAAGACTTCAGAAAGAGTGCAGATCACTTGAGATCTCTCCTACAGTTGTATTCAGATGCTGGCTGGAGCTGAAGTCATCTGAAGGCTTCCTTAGACTGTCAAGATGGCTCCCTTGCATGGCTAGTTGGTTGATCCTGGCTACTGCTTATGAATTCAACTGGTGATGTTGATAAGAGGGCCAACATTTGACTTTTTCATTTGACTGTCTCAGAACAATCAACCTCCTTAAACAGCAGCTGTGTTCCTCCAGAGAATAGACTTTAAGAGAACGAAACAGAGGCTGCATGGCCTTTTATGTCAGAAATGGAACTGCCCCCATACTTCATTGTTCAAAGCAGATACAAGCCCAAGCAGTGTCAAGACCACACCTCTTGATGGGAGAAATACCAAAGGTTTTTGAGGTCATAGTTTAAAACCATCACATGATCTCTGCTAGGAAAAAATATTTTGATCATACAGGAACAAAAAGTTGACTGCATTTAAGTAGTAGACTACGTCATCCTCTCCAAAGCTAGCCATCTTCTTTTTTAATCTTTAATCTCTAACTCAAAGATCTTGAATATATCATCCAATTCTCATCTTTGTGAGAACTGACATATTGAGTTATGTAATGCTTACCAATATCTAATCCAACTTGTGACCCACATAGAAACTGCCAAAATGGGCTACGGTATAAGAAATTCCCATTAATTGCTTTTTGCGAAAAAAGGAAGACTATATTAATAGAGTTTCATAGAATCCGCAATTTATATTTAATTATATTCCTGACAAAGTCTAATGGTAGATGGAGGAAAGATTATTTTATAAATTTACAATAAAAATTGTAAACTGTAACTTGCCATATGTTACAGAAGGAACGTAACTTTCATATTGATAACCTTTATAGAAGTTACATCTTGATTCATGTACATAGATTCAGGCTATCTTTTGTTATTTTTTCATGCAAATTTATGCTTAATACATATACATGGATATTGGAGTGTTGTTTCCATGAATGTGAATAGACTCCTAGACTCATACTCAGGCAGGACCACGATATGTAGGCATCAAAAAACAAGAGCATATCAAATAATCTATCAATCCACAAATACTTATTTACCTGCTTTGAACAGAATACCATTATTTACAGCTAACTGAGCTATGAAACTCATGAAAGAGTCTCTTTCCTTGAGTAGCTTCTAGTTTTGTGGCAGGAATTATAAAAATAATTAAATATATATAGAGAAGGTATAATCCAAATGATATAGGTATTGATTTCTCAAGTTGATCTGTGGAAAGGATCTTGGTTAAATATGTGGGAAAATCTTATTTAAATCCCAGGGGTCACCTGCAGTTACTGTGCAAAAAAACTTTGATAGAACTACAAAGAAGTAGTATGCTTCTATGCTTCTTTACTTTGATATGGAGAAGCCCTGAATTAGCTTGTGATCCAAGGCAGCTGTTAAAATATAGACACTTCAGCAAGGCTTATAAACTGATTTGAGAGGTTTATGTGACCTTTGCAAGTACCATATTATTCATCACAGCCCTGGATTTTGCTTGGTGGTTTTTGGAGATGCAATGAGACGAAGACCAGTTTGCCTAGCTGAATTTTAGGATGTTCCATATGCTTTGTGACCCAAGTTTGCATCAAATCCAGTACAAAGAAATAACAATATTGCAATTCTTTCATTTTATAAATCTCAATCTTATTATGCTAAGAAATGTGAAGCTCATAATAAGCAGCTATGACAATTAGCAACCTATTTCAATGCATTATTGATTATACATGATAAAATGACCAGGAGAATAACTATAGATATCCTATTTACCTAAGTGTATAGATATTTATACTGACACTGATAAGATGATCTGGATATATAATTGGTGGTATACTTTCTCTCTGAGTCCTGGGATTTCCCTGACATATTTTGTTGCTATCATTCATTTTTACCTTACTTTTCTACTTCAGTCCAAATATTTGATATAACCTGCATGCTGATCATGCACCTCACTTTTTACTTAATTTTTAAAATTTTATTTCATTTTATTTTCATTTGGGCTGAGTCCTAAAATGAGAAGATATGAGGAGCAGAGCCATGCCTGAAGCAGAAGCACAGGTAATCCATTGCCTGCAAATGGTATTAGAGAAATATCTGGTGGGAAAATATACTTAGATTAATTTTTGTGTGTGTGTGTGTGTGCATGCATGCAGCAACACTGATTTAATCAATTGAGCTATTTATCACATGAACTTAACCTGGACAGGGAATTGGTAGGCAGAAAGACGAGAGCCTTTGTCCTTCTTCATTGTCCTAAATGGTGAAGGGGAAATGAGTACATGTTTATCTTTTGTGCTAGCTACATTATTTCCATAATGCAGTTTTAGAATAAGCTCATCATGTTAAACTTTGCGACCACGTGAATTACCTTTGTAGTTATTATAGGGAACAACATGCTTTGCTAATCTGGGTTTTATATGTTTAAGACTTAGCTAATATTTCAGATATTGGATTTTTTAGCTCTAGGATTTCCTTTTTTTTAAGATTTTATTTATTCATGAGAGACAGAGATTGACAGTCAGGCAGAGACATAGGCAGAGGGAGAAGCAGGCTCCATGCAGGCAGCCTGATGTGGGACTCAATCCCGGGACTGTGGGATCATGCCCTGAGCCGAAGGCAGATGCTCAACCCCTGAGCCACCCAGGTGTCCTTAGGATTTCCATTTTTAATAGATTTTTTATTGCTCTGCTGAGATTTCCTATATTTTCACTTATTACAAGTATATTTCTCTTTATGTTGAATACAGTTTTATTAGCTGCTTTAAAATCTTTTTCAATTTATTCTAACATTGAAGTTATCAAAGGGTTAGTCTTTGTTGTCTTTTCTCTTAAGAACAGGCTATGTTTTCCAGATTTTTTTTTTTAATTCCCGTATGTTCAATAGCTTTATATGGTATCTTTGACATTGCGAATGGTATATTGTAGAAAATCTGGAATCCGTAATGGTCTTCCCCAAAATATTGATTTTTTTAAAAGCAGGCTGAAATCAGACTATAAAACTCATCTCCTTAGTGATGGGTAGCAGCTCAAATTCCAATTGAATTTGATGGGTTGCTTGATATTGATTTCATTCATGAATGGTTCAGCCCTAAGCCAGATATTTGAGTAGTGACTATACACAGGGCTTGTTTCTCATTCTCTGGCTTTCACATTTCTGGGATTTCCTCTTTATTGTCCTATACCTGTAGTGGCTCTCAAGTCTGTCTCCTGGTTCTTCTGGGCAGCATAACTGTAGGCTGTCCATAGAGTATTAAGTGCCTTGAATATTGCAGATTTGGGCCTGCCTTCAGGTAGAAGCCATAAAAATTGAAAATCTTACCCAGTGCCATTCCTTTCTTCTAAGAGTTAATTCACTTATAATTTCTACCTTTGTTTTTTGTTTTGTTTTGTTTTGCTCTCTAATGCCTCTCTAATGCCTTTTGTTTTGTTTTGTTTGGCTCTCTAATGCCTTAATGTTTTGCTCTCTAATGCCTGTCCCCAAATTTTAGTTGTTATCTTCATAAAGTTTGTTTTGATAGAAACTACTCAGCCAAACCAGAACAAAATTTTCAAATAATAATTGAAATGCAGATGGAGGTTTGTTATCTACAATTAATATCCATAATTGAATTAAAAGTTTTTTAAATTATATTGAATATATTATTGTGCATATTCCAATTCTCCCACACTCCATTGATAGACTTTAGATTATTTTTAAACAAAATATTCTTTATAAACTATTTCTGGAACATTAATTAAAAGATAATGTTCATAGTTATAATTTAAATGATTCATGATCTGCTTAATTTGTAATCTCAGAATAAAAGATTTAAAAGTGTTCTTTTAATTTAATAGGGATGAGATTTGAATTCTTTTGTGGCACCTTTTGATATGGCCCATCCTTACAAGGAATTACATTTTAAAATGACTTTAAAAAATGTAAGTGAATAAAACTACATATACAAGAAGAAATTAGACAGGGAAAAGAAGCACAACATTTTAAAAGTAATTTTTTCAACTAGCATATATTTTATAAGTTACACATTTGAGTCTACTACCATACTTCACAAAATAAATTTAGATTATTTTACATAGGTTTGTTTCTACATTTTTCATGGTGAGAGAAATTTGATATAAGAAAGAAAGTTTTAGGGATCCCTGGGTGGCGCAGCGGTTTGGCGCCTGCCTTTGGCCCAGGGCGCGATCCTGGAGACCCGGGATCGAATCCCACGTCGGGCTCCCGGTGCATGGAGCCCGCTTCTCCCTCTGCCTGTGTCTCTGCCTCTCTCTCTCTCTCTCTGTGACTATCATGAATAAATAAATAAAATCTTTAAAAAAAAAAAAAAAGAAAGAAAGAAAGTTTTATATTTCAGGGTTGATAACAAGTGGTCACAATAGAAGAAGGTTTTAATTTCAAACAAATTCTGAAGAACATAGCCACTCTGCTTCTCTTCCAGACTAATAAAGACTTTGCATAAACCAAGCATATTCTGGTGAGTCAATATGACAAATAAATTGAATTCATGCCCCAAATTGCATACATTTACCAACAGTTCATGTACTGTTTCATTTCTCTTGATACATAATCACTATAAATACAGGCTATTTGCAATACAAAGCATAAGTTATCTAGAAAACCATTACTTATTCACACTGATGTCATTTATATGAAAAATATTCTACAGCTTGAACAGACCAATTTATTCTTGTATACAAAAAAGCTAGTCATAAATCCTATCTGATTTTGCCTTCATGTTGAATCTTATATTTCTTGTATTCTCTAATTTAAATCACGTTTCATTCACAAAAATCATTTTGTGGCATATATCATTCTGTTGCTTACTATTCTGATGATCTAAATAAAAACATCATGTCCTTGAATGAGCAAACATCACATAAAACAAATGAAAAATACAATCACCACAGTATATTTTCTAGTTTTATTATTTCTGTAATCTCATTGAAGTATATGTATATTCATATGTAAAACTAACATAAAACTTACATAGCATATAGTTTATCTATGGATGTATTTTAAAAATATGTTTAGGTTTGGAGTCAAATAGGAGACAGCCATTGTTTGCTTGATGTAAGTTAATTCTATTCTTAATGTTTTTCTGTTTTTTTTCAAGAAACATATTTATCTTTACATACAGTTGTAGAACTCTGTGAACTTTTATAGTAACACACATTTTTATCTTATAAGTATTAGAAAGTCAAAGAGATGTTGAAAGTCAGAGGACCAAAACTCACCATTCATTTTTTATTATATAATACCTAACTTCTATAAAGTATAGTATCTAAAATAACTAAATAGAAGACTCAAATTTAAATGACTTAAGAATTTTCTAGTATTATCAACAAGTTGGAAGTATGCTAGCTCCAAAAGTCAAAGAACATTCCTCTTTTATTAAGCTATATGTAGCAACCAATTGCATACATACACTCTAATCAAGCTTTATCCCCTAAGCTCACAAGAATTTCAGGATTATCAGAGATATAATTAACTCATTTATTTATTTATATGTTTTTGGAAAATAGATTTTTTTTTAATTGTAAAAGTAGAGACAATGTAAAAATAATTTTTACTCTTGTATAATTAATCTTTAAAGAATAATTTTGGATAGTATAATCATTAAATGCTGTGACTGCCATTTCTTCCTTTTATCTTAACTAAAAGGAGATATGTTTATTGTATTTGTCCAAGATCAAGAAAAGTAAAACTCCACTCCCAAACTCAAGGAATGGTCACCTGTCTTGGGTTTGATAAATAAAACAAAACAGGAAGTCCTATAATAAGGAATTTCTTGGGCACCTGGGTGGCTCAGTGGTTGAGCATCTTATCTTTGGCTCAAGTTGTGATCCCAGGGTCCTGGGATCAAGTCCCTCATCAAGTTTCCTGCAAGGAGCCTGCTTCTCCTTCTGCCTATGTCTCTGCCTCTCTCTGTGTGTCTCTCATGAATAAATAAATAAAATCTAAAAAAAAAAAAAAGCATTTATTGACTTTCAAATAGGTGCTATATAAGACACTTTCTGATAAGATCTTCTACATTGAAATGCAAGAAACCCATGGAAGTCAGATCTGCCTGGTTTCTTATTTTTTTAGTAAAGCCATTGGTAGATAGTTTGTTAATTTCTATTAGAAGCATTTCTAACTAACGTATTACACATATATATGAGTCAGTGGTTTTTAGATATTACAAAAAAGCCATCAATAGAACTATGATTCCAGGTATTTAATAACAACTACAATAAAACAAAAATACATCTGGGCTGGGTAAATCCTATAATAAGCAAAGTTTGCTGGTTGAAGGCAGTTTTCAGACCACAGAAAGATAGGAAAACTAAAGACAAGCCAAGGGTCTCCATTAGGTGAAAACCAAATGTCAGACTTTGTGAAGTAGAATATTAGACACGGAGGGTAAGCAGTGCTCTATAAGTTGCACTATAGCCTCTCTTGTCACTTTCATTCCCTGAGAAGGGCACTGGAAAGCAGTTTCTCAAGGGTTTAAAGACCATGTGATTCAGTAAAGCTATAAGTCCCTCAAATGAAGGGGTGACTATACAATGTCTTTTCCCATTTTTTTTGAGACAATATGGAATCAGCATTTTTGTGAGGTACGGTGCAGAGTGAACCTCACTGCACCCTTCTACCACCTCTGTAAGAACTGAATTGAATTCCTGTTATGGAATTCAGACTATTGTGATGGAAGCTAAGAGCTTTATTTAATTCAAAAGCAGTCAAATAAAGAAATTAAATTCTTTGTGAATATTTTTCAAGAAAGATATTGCTCTTAATTTGGGCAATGGTGAATTGCATGTTATAAAAGTTAATTCTCATAGCAGTGAATAGGGAAATCAAGGAGATTTGGGAGCATGCCAGAAAAATAGAGGTATGGAAGAGATAGCCAGCAAAAATAATTAAGAAGTGATAAATAGATTAAAATAGCTGGACTAGGAGATTAAGCCTGCAGAAAAGCAGAGAATAGTTTCAAAAATCAGATTAATCTTAGGCTATAAAGATTAAGGGATATGCTCTATCTTGAGTGGGCTGTGGGGAGCATTGAAGCTTTTACATTTAGAGTGAATATCATTGCAAAAGCAAAACTTTAGGAAAATTTGCTTCCTGTAGGAATATAGTGAGAATGATCAGATGAAGATTTAGGAGATATTCTCTATGATTACTCAAGCCCAAGTTAGTATTAATAAATAAAATACAGAACTGAGAAATATTTAGGAGACATTTGACAAAATAATTGATAGAATTTAGTGAATTGATTGACTTAAGAGATAAGAAGGGGTAGATAATATCATGGTCAGGTGTTCGGAGCCCAGAATATTAGAAATTGTTAAGGGTCACTAATAAAATTAAATCTGCCAAAAAACTGAATCAATATGGAAACCATAGCTATAAGATATTTTAATCATATTAATATTTCTTAATCAAAAATACAATAAAGTAAATAATATTTATTAAAATGTTCAACTATTATAAACATACTAACATTTTATGAATATGCATATATTATATATATATTATTATATATGATACATATTTGTTTTTTGTTACATTATCATTAAAATGAGTCAGAACATGTAACATACATTTTGATAGAAGAAAAACTCCAGGATAATTCTAATGCATAGCGGTGTTTCAAGCACTATTTCATAAATTATCTTATTATTCTAAAAAGATATATCAGAATCAAAATAAAAATAATGTTGCCACTTGTCTAAAATCTTCTTTACGCATATATTCTTTGATAATAAAGATTAATATTACCTTCTGTGTAGAATCAGCAAATCACTTGTGAAATTGATCCTTACACTGAGAAAAAGTGAACCAGTCTATTTGTGGCCTTCCAGGCCAATTCCAAACAAAATGTGACACATTTTATTGTGACTCCACCTACTGATTTTATTTTTCAAAAGTGACCCGCAGACAGATTCAGTCTGAGACTTGAGAACAGGTTATGTGATGCGATTATTTGTAATAATTAATAGTAACTGATAAATTCTAATAATTGAGAATATCTTGATCCCATATATGTAATAATATAACACATTTTTCAACTGGGTTCAACTTTTGAAAACTGCTGAGATACAACTAAGTGTGAAAAATGAAAACTGGAGATTGGCATATGTGAATTATAAGAAGAAAAAAAACAAAAGGAATTAATATGTTACAAATCACTGCTGAGAATTTCAATTTTCGCAGATCAAAAGAAATTGCTTTTAAATTAACTATGACAGAAGGGGGGACAAATGGCAGGAAATAAACATGATCACTTCCAAGTACTAAGGAGGAATTAGGAAAGAGGACACAACTCGGCATTTTGGTAAAAAATAAAAAATGAAGAAGCTTGATTTTACCAAAAGTAACTGAAGTAAGGAGGAGGAAAACAAGCATTTCTAGTGCTTTCATTTAAAAACCAATCACAGTAGGGTGCCTGGGTGGCTCAGTTTGTTAAGTGTCTACCTTTGACTCAGGTCATAATCCCAGGGCCCTCTGATCTGGCCCTGTGTTGGGCTCCCTGCTCAGTGGGGAATCTCCTTGTCCCTCTCCCTCTGTCCCTCAACCCCATTCATGCTCTCTCTCACTCTACTCTCTCTTAAATAAATCACATCACAACTGTATCACAATCCTAGACTTCAAGATATACTACAAAGTCATAGTAATCCAAACAGTATGGTACTGGCACAAAAATACACATATAGATCAATGGAACAAAATAGCCCAGAAATAAACACACACTCTTTAGCCAATTAATCTACAACAAAGAAAGCAAGCATATACAATGGGAAAAAGACCATTTCTTCAACAAATGATGTTGGGAAAACTGGACATGCAAAGGACTGACACTGGACCACTTTTTTAGACCATACAAAAAAAATAAACTGAAAATGGATTAAACATCTAAATATGAGATCAAAACCATAAAACTCATAGAAGAAAAGATAGGCAGTAATATCTTTGACATCAGCGATAAAAATATTTTTGTAGATATGTCTTCTCAGGCAAGGAACATTAAACTATTGGGACAATACCAGAATAAAAAGGTTTTGCATAGTGAAGGAAACCATCAACAAACAAAAAGACAATCTATTGAATGGGAGAAGGTTTTTGCAAATGAAATATCTGATAAGAGGTTAATATTCAAAATACATAAAGAAGTTATACAACTCAACACCAAAAAACAAAATAATCCAACTAAAAAGAGGACAGAAGACATGAACAGATATTTATCCAAAGAAGATATCCAGATGGCCAACAGACATAAGAAAATGTGTTTACTATCACTCATCATCAGGGAAAGCAAATCAAAACTACAATGAGATGTCACCTCACCCCTGTCAGAATGGCTAAAATAAAAAACACAAGAAACAAGTATTGGCAAGAATGTGGAGAAAAAGGAACCCTCGTGCACTGCTAGTGGGAATGAAAATTAGTGCAGTCATTCTGGGAAACAGTATAGAGGTTCCTCAAAAAATTAAAAATAGAATTACCATAAAATCCAGTAATTATAGTACTTGGTATTTATCTAAAGAAAACAAAAATATTAATTTGAAAAGATATATGCACCTTTATATATATTGCAGCATTGTTTACAATAGCCAAGATATGGAAACAACCCAAGTGTCTGCGTGTCTGCTGATGAAAGGATTAAGGAGATATGGTTAAAAAAAATACACACACACACAATGGAATACTATTCTGACATAAAAATGAATGAAATCGGGATCCCTGGGTGGTGCAGCGGTTTAGCGCCTGCCTTTGGCCCAGGGCGTGATCCTGGAGACCCGGGATCGAATCCCACGTCGGGCTCCCAGTGCATGGAGCCTGCTTCTCCCTCTGCCTGTGTCTCTGCCTCTCTCTCTCTCTGTGTGACTATCATAAATAAATTAAAAAAAAATTAAAAAAAAAATGAATGAAATCTTGCCATTTGTGACAGCATGGATGGATGGATGAATGGACAGATGGATATATGGATCTAGAGGATATAACATGCAGGGAAATCAGAGAAACACAAATACCATTTCATTTACATGTGGAATTTAAGAAATAAAACATATGAAGAAAGAAAAAAAGATTTAAAAACTAAGACTCTTAAATACAGAGAACAAATTGGTTGTTGCCAAAGGGGAAGTGGGTGGAGTGATGAGTGAAAGAGATGAAGGGGATTAGAAGTACACTTATCATGATGAGCACTGAGTAATGTATAGAATTGCTGAACTATTATATTATGCATCTGAAACTAAGATAACACTGTATGTTAATGATATTTAAGTAAAAAAATAAAAATAATGAAGCCAATTGCATATTTTTATATCACCTAAAAAAAGAGAAACAATAAAATCAATGGTATAAGTATTTCTAAAAATATAAATTAATATTCCGTTGTCTCATGACAAAGTCTTATTTATTTATAATTTTTGTTATTTGCTTATTTTTAAAAAATTGATCCTTATTCAGTAAGAATTAAAAAGTTCCTATGTAAAAACATAGACGATGCTCATAAAAGTATAAAGGATTTGCAAACTCTTGGAAGAAACATACAAGCAAGCAGGGAATAAATTGCATCATGGTAAATCCTAGGCATATGCATGTACAATTAACAAATATACAGTGAGCAAAGAGGTATTTTTTTCACTGTTGTATGAGTAACATTCTTCACACTGGAGATCCTCAGGGCATAACAGGCAATCAGTGAATATTAGGTGAAATGATGAATGAGGGAAAAGAGTGAAGTGATTTGACAGGGAAGCATTGTTGCTTTTATCCAGATTTTTAAAAAATGTTTCTTCTCACCACTTCCATTTGTATTGTATGTTCAAATCCTACCACTTCAATAAGTTAGGATAAAAAGGTAAATTATATAAATTTTAGAAAGGAAGAAACAAAGTCTTATTTGAAGATGAAATAATTTCTTAAGTAGAAAATCATGTAACTTACAACAACTCTCCTAGAGTTATTGAGCTTCTCAAGTTAGCAGAATAAAAATTCATTATACTTAAATCAACTGTAAATTAGAAAAAAATTTAACAACACTTTTTATAATAGTTTTCATCAAATACTTAGTGATAAACTCAGAGAAAAAAATGCACAAGAGTTCCACTCTGAAAACTTTAAAACATTAGAGAGATAAATGTTTTAAAATGTCAAAATATGTGTAGGCTAATACATATCTGAAGTCCCAATATTGCAATGCTAATTGCCCTCTTTACAGACCTGTATTTGGGAGGCAAAGCCAATTCAAATACCAGAAAACAAGATGATTTTAAACTTTATATAGAGAGGCAACTGGCTGGCTCAGTCAGAAGAGTGTGTATGACTCTTGATCTCGGGGTTGTCAGTTTGAGCCCCACACTGGGTGTAGAAATTACTAAAAAAAAATATTAAGTGAAAATGAAAAAATGAACAAAAATGTATATAGAAATTCAAGTGACCCATATAACTAAGGCAATATTTTATTTTATTTATTTATTTATTTATTTATTTATTTATTTATTTATTTATTTATTTTAAGGCAATATTTTAAAAAGAACATTTTGAGAGGACTTACATCATCTGATTTCAAAACTATATAAAGCAACTAAGGGGATCCCTGGGTGGCTCAGCGATTTAGCGCCTGCCTTGCCCAGGGAGCCATCCTGGAGTCCCGGGATCGAGTCCCACATTGGGCTCCCAGTATGGAGCCTGCTTCTCCCTCTGCCTGTGTCTCTGCCTCTCTCTCTCTCTCTCTCTTTCTATGTCTATCATGAATAAATAAATAAGATCTCTTAAAAAAAAAAAAAACAACTAAAATTGAGGCAGCCTAGTATTGGTGTAAAGACACACAGATCAGTGTAACAGAATAGAAAGTTCAGAAATAGATCCAAATATATATGGTCAATAAATTTTCAACAAGGCCACTGAGGTCACTTAACAGAAAAAAAAAAATCTCTTTCAAGAAACAGAGAAGGAACAATTGGATATTTAATTTTAAAAAAATGAAACCCCACCCTCTGCATCAACCATGCAAACACATTTTGTTTAAATTAATCACTGACTTGTGAATCACTTTGAATGTTAAAGTAACAAGAACTTCAGAAGTAAACATGTGAGAATGTTTCATGATCTTGGCATAATCGAGGACTTCTTAAAAACTCAGGAAAACTAATAAGAAAAAACATTGTTGAATTGAAATTCATCAAAATTTAAAATTTCTGCTATTCAAAGAAATAAGATAATAAGGCAATCAGGGAAAATTATACATATAACTATATATAAATTACATATATAACATACACATATGTACATATATGTAATATATTATATATAGAAATACACATGTATATACAATGTATATGCATATATGACAAGATTCATATTTAGAATATATAAAGAGCCCCTATAATTCAATAATTTAAGATTTTTAAGTTTAAACTGTGTAAATAACTTTAACAGGAACTTAATAGATGATATCCAAATTACCAGCAAGCATATAAAATAATCTTTCATATATTTAGTCATCTGGGAAATGCAAATTATAATCATAATGAGGTACCACTTCACATCAGAAGGATATCTTAAAAGAAAGAAACAAACACAGCAATTGTGACAATGTGATTATTGGTAGGAAGGAAAAGGCAAAACCATTCTGTGAAACAGGTTAGCAATTTCTTATAAACTTAAGCATAAACCTACAGTAAGATAATTCCTCTCTTAGGTATTTACCCAAGAGAAATGCAAACATATGCTTATTTTTTTTTAAAAAAAGGAAACTTGTATGTAAATGTTTATGTCAGCTTTCCTCTTAATAGCCCCCAACAGGAACCAAGCCAAATGTTCATCACTGGATAGCTGTTAAACAAACTGATTTATTCATACATAGAAATACTGCTGAGATATAAAAAGAAATGAACAGGTGATATCATGGATGAATCTCAAAACCCATATTTTAAATGAAATAACCCTTGTACAAAAGGGTACATACTTTAGGATTCCATTATGATGAAATCCTGATCAGTGATAACCTTGTGTGTGGAATTTGTGGAAAGGAATACAAAGAAATTTCTGGGGTAACATATTCTATATCCTGTTTAGTGATGCAATTACATGGGCATATAACAAAAGTAGCCAAATCTACATCCATACTAATGAGGGTACTTGAATAATCTTAAAGTCTTTGCTTAATATAAAATAAAAATGGGATCCTATTAAGGGCTTGGGAGCTACCAATAGCTTTTGCATGTATTCAGCTGCTTACATACCTAGAGGGTGACGCAGTGACAACTGAATTGATATTCCCAGTGTAATTTTTCAAATCCTAGTAGCCATATTTGGACTGGTTATATCTTCAACAGTGAGTCACTTTGTTGCTTTGCTTTTTGTGACATGGAAAAGGAAGGCAAAGAAGTCTCTTAAGCTTAGACCCACAATGAAATAATATACATGCCATGCAAATATGCAGTGAAAGTATTTCAGAAATCATATGGCAATATGCAAGATGAAGCAGGGAATCACTGCAATGGATCTGAGAGCTAAACAGTCAAGCCATGCTCAGATGCTTGAAGTTTATCCAGACTGGAGAATCCTCATTCAGACTCCAAGGTTATCTATATGAAACTTAAACTGCAGAAAAACAACACCTTAGGAATAAGAATTACATCCTGGTATACATGGGATAAAAAGGTTCGAGTTTTTCAAATTTAATAAAAAAATTTGATACGTAAATCCAAGAAGCTTAGTAGACCCTACATAAAACAAGTACAAAAATAATTATACCTCGCCAATCATAGTAACATTGCTGAGAACCAAAGAGCAATAGAAAAATCTTTAAAGCAGCCTATATATATATATATATATATATATATTTACACACACACACACACACACACACACTGTAGGTTGTGTTAAAACAGAAAAAAGTTTCTGACTTCTCTTCAGAAACAAGGGAGACCAAAAGTAAATGAAAAAAATTTATTTAAGATTTTATTTATTTGAGAGAGAGAGAAAGAGAGCACAAGCAGGGGAAGCAGCAGGCACAGGGAGAGGGAGAAGCAGGCTCCCTGTTGAGTGGAGAGCCCAATGTGGGGCTCAATTCCAGGACCCTGGGATCATGACCTGAGTCAAAGTAAGACAGTTAACCAGCTGAGCCACTGAGGTGGCCCAAAATGGAAAAAAAAAAAAAAGTAACGAAAGAAAACAAAACAAAATAAAAAAACTTCAATATTCCTAAAATTTCAGAATAAGCACAAATACTTTCAAAATGAGGATAATATAAATACATTTTTTGATAAGGCTGAAAAGTTCTTTTTCTGTTGACTTACAGTTCAAGTAGTGATAAAGGATACCACTAGTGCTAAAAGATAATGATACCAAATGAAAGCTTAGATATATAAGAAAGTATAAAAAAATTCTCAAATGACATATCTTCACATAAAATGACCAATTTGTTCATATCATAATTTCCTTAAAAGAAAACTTGCTGCTTAATGAAAAATATGTGACTATCATTACTATTTCCATTCATGTAAATACTACATTAAATTTAAATAGATTAAACGTGATACTTAAAACTCAGAATATTGGATTGTATAAAAAGAGCAAAACTCACCTGTGTATATATTTATATATAAATATAAAGACACGTAATATTTGAAAATAAGGGGTGCCTGGATAGCTTAGTCAGTTAAGCTTCTGACTCTTGATTTTGGCTAAGGTCATGGATCTCAGGATCATGAGATCTCCTGAGTGTGGAGCTTGCTTAAGATTCTTCCTTTCCTCTCACCCCTCCCCCACCCCTACTCAAGTGCTCTCTTTCTAAAAAATAATTAATTATAAAACTTTTGAAAATAAAAAGACAAAATTATATGCAATGAAACAGGAAGCTTAAGAAATGTGTCATGACTACATCAGACAAAATATATTTTTTTAAAGATTTTATTTATTTATTCATTTGGAGAGAGAGACCACAAAGGGACAGTGAGACTTCCCACTGAGTAGAGAGCCTGACATGGGGCTTGATTCCAGGACCCTGAATCATGACCTGAGCCAAAGGCAGATGCTTAACTGACTGAGCCACTCAGGTGCCCCTGAACAAAATAGAATTTAAGAGAAAAATTATTACCTGTTATATAGTGAAGAATTTCATAATAATAAAAGTCCACCAAAAATGCATAATATAAGTGTATATACAATTAATAATAGAACTTCAAAATCTTGAAGAGAAATAAAAGCAAAACTACATCCACAGCCATTGTTGGAGATTTTAAGTTCTCACTCTTATATTTGGTAGAACAAGTAGACAAAAAAAGAATCATTAAGAATAAAGATTTGAACAATTCTACAAACGAACTTATTAGACATGTTCGTATAAAATACTAATGCCTATTATTTTTTTAAAGATTTTATTTATTGGTATCCCTGGGTGGCTCAGTGGTTTAGCACCTGCCTTTGGCCCAGGGTGTGATCCTAGAGTCCTGGGATCGAGTCCCACATTGGGCTCCCTGCATGGAGCCTGCTTCTCCCTCTGCCTAGTGTCTCTGCCCCTCCCTCTCTGTGTGTCTCATGAATGAAGATTCTCATGAATGCCTATGCCTAATGCCAAATGCCACTAATGCCTATTAATATGAAATACTATAATCCACAACCAAAAATAAGCATCACTTTCAACTGCATGAGAAATGTTTACTAAGATAAACAATATTTGAGGACATAAAAGAAATCTTAAATATTAAAAAAAAAGTCTTAAATATTAAGAAACTGGGGTGCCTCAGTGGCTTAGTCAGGTAAGCACCTGACTTCAGCTCTGGTCATGATCCCAGGGTCCTGGGACAGAGCCCCTTGGAAAGCTCCTCTCTTGGTGGTGAGTCTTCTTGTTCTTACCCTTCTGTCCCTCCCTTTACTCATGCTTGCTCAGTTTCAGTCTTTCTTTAAAATAAATCAAATCTTAAAAAATATCTTAAGAAAATAAATTCTGATGTGGTATCTTCCCTGACAACAATGGTATTGTCAGACTATACAGAAAATATCTTTTATTCTCTGAATTCCAATGAATAGCATGGCTGTTTGCATAATGCTGACCATGTCTCCCAGTAACAACCTATATGTTGGACAAGAAACAAACAAAAAAATACCTCTAAATTTTTGGCCCAAGCTTGTATACCATTTTCTTTACCAACTATGTTAATACCATAAGCTTGCCTCAACAATACTAAATCAATGCATATAACTGGAAGAATCTTGTTATATTCATAAAAAGTCAAAACTTTTACTTTTTAACAATGTATTAAAATGAAGAATATTTCCATTAGGATAGTTTTCTTTTTTCTGTTACATTAAAAGTATATATGATAGGGATGCCTGAATGGCACAGTCAGTTAAGTGCCCGACACTTGGTTTCAGTTCAGGTCATGATTTCAGGATTATGAGATCCAGCCACATGTCAGCCACTCAATGTGAAATCTGCCCGAGATTCTCTCTTTCTCCCTCTGCCCCTCTCCTACTCCCTCTGCCCCTCCCCTACACTTTAAAATAAATAAATATTTTAAAAATGAAAAATAAAAATTTTAAAGTATATACGATAAATGTTAGTTGCTCAACATGACTCTGTGCCTAGTATGATTTGTCCTAATTTGGAATATTTATTTATAAATTTTATTTATAACACTTTTTTTACTTTATTGACTATCAAGTTAAAAATCTTCCTGGAGGGTTGCTGAAGGGGAGGTGGGTGGGGGGATGGGGTAACTGGGGAATGGGCATTAAAGAGGGCTCATGATGTGATGAGCATTGGGTGTCATACTATATGTTGGCAAATTGAATTTAAATAAAATAATAAAAGAAAAAAGGCTGAAAAAAATTTTAAATCTCTGGACAGAATGATAAGGCAGAAAAACTCACCTTAAAAAAAAAGAGAATAAGAGGGACACCTGGGTGGCTCAGTGGTTGAGCTTCTGCCTTTGGCTCAGGTCATGATCCTGGGGTCCTGAGATCAAGTCCCACATCAGGCTCCCCACAGGAAGTCTGCTTCTCCTTCTCCCTATGTCTCTGCATCTCTCTTTGTGTCTCTCCTAAATAAATAAGTAAAATCTTAAAAAGAGAGAGAGAACAAGAGGCAGTTCTGGGGCAGCCCTGGTGGCTCAACGGTTTAGTGCCACCTTCAGCGCAGGGCGTGATCCTGGAGACCCACGTCAGGCTCCCTGAATAGAGTCTACTTCTCCCTGTGCCTGAGTCTGCCTCTGTGTGTGTGTGTCTCTCATGAATAAATAAATTAAAAATCTTAAAAAAAAAAAAGAGGCAGTACTCACCATAAGGGACCTAACTAGTATGGTTATAAATAAGATGTTAGAACTAGAGTTCAGAATAATGATTTTAAAGATACTAGTGGGGCTTTTTAAAAAGCATGGAACACACTAGAGAATCCCCTTCTGGAGAAATAAAAGAACTTAAATCTAATTAAGTCAAAATAAAAAAAGACTATTAATGAGATGCAATTAAAAATGGAGGCTCTAACTGCTAGGATAAATGAAGCAGAGGAGAGAATTAGTGATCTAGAAGACAAAATGATAAAAAATA
This sequence comes from Canis lupus familiaris, assembly GCF_011100685.1. Lineage (NCBI taxonomy): Eukaryota > Metazoa > Chordata > Mammalia > Carnivora > Canidae > Canis > Canis lupus. The sequence continues at coordinate 47,911,977 of NC_049232.1, forward strand.
TCAAGTCCAGGAGGCACAAAGAGTCGTCCCCTCCCACAAATCAGTAAAAATAGGTCAACACCTTGACATATAAGAATGAAGCTTGCAAATATCAGAGACAAAGAAAATCCTGAAAGCATCTAGGGGACAAGACTTCTGTAGCCTACAAGGGTAATTAGACTGGCAGTGATCCATCCACAGAGACCTGGCAGGCCAAAAAGGACTGGCATGATATTTCGGGGTGCTAAATGAGAAAAATATGCAGCCAAGAATACTTTATCCAGCTAGGATCTCCTTCAAAATAGAAATAGAGATAAAAAGCTTCCAGGACTAACAGAAACTAAAAGAATTTGTGATCACTAAGCCAGCCCTGCAAGAAATATTAAAGGAGGTCCTTTAAGTGAATAGAGAGCCCAAAAGTAACATAGACTAGAAAGGAATAGAAACAATATACAGAAACAGGGACTTCATCAGTAATACAATGGCACTAAATTCATATCTTTCAATAGTTACTCTGAATGTGAATGTGTTAAATGCTCTAATCAAAAAGATGCAGGGTATCAGATTAGATAAAAAAGTAAGACCCATTGATATCATGTCTACAGGAGACTTATTTTAAACCCAAAGACACCTCCAGATTGAAAGTGAGGGGGTGGAAAAACATTTATCATGCTAATGGACATCAAAAGAAAGCAATCTTTATATCAGATGAATTAGATTTTAAACTAAAGACTGTAATAAAAGATGGGGAAGGACACTATATCATAATTAAAGGGTCTATTCAACAAGAAGATCTAACAATTATAAATATTTATGCCCTTAACATAGGAGCAGTCAATAATTATATAAACCTATTAATAACCAAAATAAAGCAACACATCAATAACACACTAGCAGTAGGGGACTTTAACAGCCCACTCACAACAATGGACAGATCAGATCACCTAAACAGAATATCAACAAGGAAACGAGGGCTTTGAATGAGACACTGGACCAGATGGACTTCATAGATATCTTCAGAGCATTCCATCTTAAAACAACAGAATAAACATTGCTCTCGAGTATACATGGAACATTCTCCAGAAGAGATCACATACCAGGTGGGTCACAAATTAGGTCTCAACCAGTACCAAAAGACTGGGATCATTCCTTGCATTCATTCATACCACAGTACTTTGAGACTTGAACTCAATCACAAGAGGACATTTATTAAGAACCCAAATAGATGGAGGTTAAAGACCATCTTACTGAAGAATGAATGGATCAACCAGGAAATTAAAGAATTTTTAAAATTCATGGAAACAAATGAAAATGAAAGCACAACTGTTCAAAACCTTTGGGATGCAGCAAAGGCAGTATATGGCAATATAGCCTTTCTCAAGAAACAAGAAAGATCTCAAATACACAATACACAACCTAACTTTACACGTAAAGGAGACAGAGAAAGAACAGCAAAATAAAGCCTAAACCCAACAAGAGAATAAAATTAATAAATATTAGAGCATATACCAAACAGATACCAAAAGAATAGTAAAACAGATCAATGAAACCAGGAGCTGGTTCTTTAAAATAATTAATAAGATCTATATACCCCTGGTCAGACTTATCAAAAAGAAAAAGTAAAGGACTGAAATTTTTTAAAAAATCATGAGTGAAAGAGAGATCACAATCAAAGAAATACAGAGAATTATAAGAATGTATTATGAGCAACTATATGCCAATAATTTAGGCAATCTGGAAGAAATGGATGCATTCCTAAAGATATATAAGCTACCAAAACTGAAACAGGAAGAAATAGAAAACCTGAACAGACCTATAACCAGCAAGGAAATTGAATCAGTAATTTAAAAACTCCCAAAAAACAAGAGTGCAGGGCCAGATGGCTTCCTAGGAGGGAATTTTATCAAACATTTAAAGAAGAGTTGATTCCTATTCTTCTGAAGCTGTCTCAAAATGTAGAAATGGAAGGAAGACTTTCAAACTTTGTCAGTGAGGCCAGCATTACCTTGATTCCAAAACCAGACAAAGACCCTACCAAAAAGGAGAATTACAGACCAATATCCCTGATGAACATGAATGCAAAAATCTTCACCAAAATACTAGCCAATAAGATCCAATGTCACATTAAAGGATTATTCACCGCAACCAAGGAGGATTTATTCCTGGGTTGCAAGGGTGGTTCAACATCTATAAATCAATCATTAATAAAAGAAAGGACAAGAACCTTATGATCCTCTCAATAGATGCAGAAAAAGCTTTTGACAAAGTACAGCATCCTTTCTTGGTTAAAACTATTCATAGTGTAGGGATAGAGGGAATATATCTCAGTATTATAAAAGTCATACACTCAAAGCCCTCAGCAGATATCATTTGCAATGGGTAAAAATTACATGGTTTTCCCCTAAGGTCAGGAACATGAGAGATGTCCACTATCACCACTGTTGTTCAACATCATACTAGAAGTTCTAGCCTCAACAATCAGAAAACAAAAAGAAATAAATGGCATCCAAATTGGCAAAGTCAAACTCTCAGTCTTCACTGATAACATGATACTCTATATGGAAAATGCAAAAGACTCCAACCCAAGATTGTTAGAACTCATACAGCAATTCAACAACGTGGCAAGATACAAAATCAATGCACAGAAATCAGTGGTATTTCTATACACTAACAACAAGACTGAAGAAAGAGAAATTAAGGAGTCAATTCCAAATACAATTGCATCCAAACCCATAAGATACCTAGCAATAAACCTAATCAAACAGGCAAAGGATCTGCACTCAGAAAACTATAGAACATTCATGAAAGAAATTGAGGAAGGCACAAAGAATTTTTCTATTCACAAAGAATAGAAAAACGTTCCATGTTCATTGTTCCATATTGTTAAAATGTCTCTGCTACCTAGAGCAATCGATACATTCAATGCAATCCCTATCAAAATATTATCAACTTTGTTCACAGAGCTGGAACAAATAATCCTAAAATTTGTATGGAATCAGAAAAGATCCTGAATAACCAGAAGAATGTTGAAAAAGGACACCAAAGCTGGTGGTATCACAATTCCAGACTTCAAGTTCTATTTCAAAGCAGTAATCATCAAGACAGTATGGTACTGGCACAAAAAGAAACATATAGATCAATGGAACAGAATAGAAAACCAGAAATGGACCTTCAACTCTATAGTCAACTAATCTTCACCAAAGCAGGAAATAATATTCAACAGAAAAGAGTCAGTCTCTTCAACAAATAGTGGTGGGAAAATTGGACAGCCACATGCCGCAGAATTAAACTGGACCATTTTCTTACACCATATACAAAAGTAGAGTCAAAATGAATGAAAGACCTAAATGTGAGATAGGAATCCATCAAACTCCAGGAGGACAACACAGGAAGCAACCTCTTCAACCTCAGCTGCAACTTCTTGCTAGATATGTTTCCAAAGGCAAAAACAAAGGCAAAAAAAACCCCAAAACAAAACAAACAAACAAACAAACAACTATTGGAACTTAATCAAAATAAAAAGCTTTCACACAGCAAAGGAAACAGTCAACAAAACCAAAAGACAACTGACAGATGGGAGAAGATATTTGCAAATGTCTTATAAGATAAAGGGCTAGTATCCAAAATCTATAAAAAAAAAAAAAAAAAAACTTATCAGGGATGCCTGGGTGGCTCGTGGTTGAGCATCTGCCTTTGGCTCAGGGAATGATCCCAGGGGTCTGGGATTGAGTCCCACCTCGGGCTCCCTGTGAGGAGCCTGCTTCTCCCTCTACCTGTGCTTCTGACTCTTTCTGTGTGTCTCTCATGAATAAATAAATAAATAAAATCTTTAAAAAAAGAAAACTTATCAAGCTCAACACCCAAAGAACAATTAATCCAATCAAGAAATGGGCAGAGGACATGAGCAGACATTTCTCCAAAGAAAACATACAAATGGCAAGTAGACATATGAAAAAATGCTCCACATCACTTGGCATCAGGGAAACAGAAATCAAAACCACAAAGGGATACCACCTCGCACCAATCAGAATGGCTAAAATTAACAAATCAGGAAATGACAGATGTTGACGAGAATACAGAGAAAGGAGAACTCTCTTACACTGCTGGTGGGAATGTAAGCTGGTACAGCCACTCTGGAAAACAGTATGGAGGTTCCTCAAAAAGTTGAAAATAGAGCTACTGTACCACCCAGCAATTGCATTATTAGGTATTTACCCCAAAGACACAAAAGTAGTGATCCAAAGGAGCACCTGCACCCCAATATTTATAATAGCTATGTCCACAATAGCCAAACTATGGAAAGAGCCCAGATGTCCAACAACAACAGATGAATGGATAAAAAAGATGTGGGATATATATATAAAATGTATATTGGAATATTAATCATCAAAAATAAATAAATCTTGCCATTTGCAATGACGTGGATGGAACTAGAGGATATTATGCTAAGCGAAATAAGTTACTCAGAAAAAGACAATTATCATATGATGTCACTCATATGTGGAATTTAAGAAACAAAATAGAGGGCAGCCTGGGTGGCTCAGCAGTTTAGTGCCACCTTCAGTCCAGGACATGATCCCGGAGTCCTGGGATCAAGTCCCACGTCAGGTTCACTGCATGGAGCCTGCTTCTCCCTCTGCCTGTGTCTCTGCCTCTCTCTCTCTCTCTCTCTCTCTCATGAATAAGTAAAATCTTAAAAAAAAAAAAAAGAAACAAAATAGAGGATCATAGGAAGGGAGGGAAAAATAAAACAAGATGAAATCAGAGAGGGAGACAAACCATTAGAGACTCTTAATCATAGGAAACAAACTGAGGGTTGCTGGAGGGAAGAGGGATGGGGAACAGGGTGACTAGATGATGGATATTAAGGAGGGCACAGATATAATGAGCAGAGGGTATTACATAAGACTGATGAATCACTGAGCTTTACCTCCGAAATATAATACACTATATTTTAATTAATTGAATTTAAAAATAAATGGATAAGAATTTTTAAAATAAAGGTTTAAAACCTCATTTTGAATTTTCCATCATAGTGAACCATTTGTTTTTAAATTTTCTATTAAAGATTCTTATTTATTTATTTATTTATTTATTTATTTATTTATTTATTTATTTTCATTATTATTTGATAGAGAGAACATGAGAGAGAGAGAGGGCATGAGCAGGGGGAAGAGCAGAGGCAGAGGGAGAAGCAGACTCCCCACTGAGCAGGAAGTCTGATGAGGGGCTCGATCCCAGGACCCTGGGACCATGACCCAAGCCGAAAGTAGACACAACTGACTGAGCCACCCAGGCACCACCCATGTTTTTAATTTTTTATTAACTAAATTCTATAATTGTCTTAGGTATTTGGTCATTTTAGAATCAAGTTTATGATTAGCTTTAGTTAGCTCAGATATAATCTATAAATGTTATAAAATTTCTACAGAAATTCTATAATTCTTTTCTACAAATGTGTATTTTTAGTGCCAGGAGCAACATTATCACTAGTGGCTGAAAAATAAACAAAATATCGTTTTATGAACATCATGCCAATTTCTATATTCGAATTACCTTTTTTTTTTAAAGATTTTATTTATTTATTTATTTGAGCGGGGAGGAGGAGCAGGAGTAGGAGGAGGGGCAGAGGGAGAAGCAGACTCCTCTACTGAGCAGAGAGCCCAACACGGAGCTCAATCCCAAGACTGTGGGATCATGACCTGAGCCAAAGGCAGACACTTTGACTGAGCCACCCAGGTGACCAGGAATTACCTTGGTTTTATTATCTGTCGTTTGCTGCTTATTCAGTGTTTCTTACTCTTCATTTATAGTAATTGTGTATGTGTGTGAATTTGGCTACCTTTTTGTTCCTCAATAATTTTTTGAACATACGTTCAAAACAAATTAATAAATATATGAACATATTTCATGTTTCCAATGTATTATGTTAAAAAATATAAATGGATGACATCTTAAATGGCTTCCTTTAATTTTAAATGGAAATTTAAAAATTTAAGTTATAAAATAATTTAAATTATAAATTTATAATTACATTTTCCTAACTTCTACTTTTGCACTTAACCATTTGTTTTATTTTCTAGCCTTAATGGTTTCTGTTGCTGACATTTCTCATGTCTAGAGCAGTATCTGTCTCTATGGCCATGGAATAACTCACAAAACTAAGGACACCTTTCAAATGCAGATACATTTAATTTTGAGAGTCTAGTATTAGAGACAGAGAGACGTGGTTTCCTCATGCCTGAACTGTGCAGCTAGGAACAGATATCTAGGGCTGTAGTTTATTGTAAGTACTAATTGTCATATTCCAAGTGACATGGACACTCCGATGAACCTTAAAATAGTGGTTGTTCATGTGGGTATGTGTATTTGTGTATAAAATAAGGGGGCCATTTGAAAATTAGTACTATGGGAGGGACACTTATTCCTTAGGACTAAATGTGATATTGGGTTTTGTACAGAAATCTCTGGTGATAATCTGTATTTTGTCCTCTTTAAAATATTTTTGGACTCCTATTTACAATAAAGAGACTGTTAAATATCTGAGTTGAAAATTTCTGTATTTATAAAACAATTATCATAATTAGCAGATACAATAGTTTTAAATCTAATTGATATCCTTTTCACAAAGATGTTGGGTCTTCCGAGATACTTTTGGTATATCCTTAGAGCAAATGAATTGATCCTATATATTACAAAGGCCCAGTGTTTTTACAAGAAGTGAGCATGATTATTGGAAGGGTCCCTGAGGTCAAACAAATGTAGCAATTACAGATTTATCTCCATCTTAATAACCCCACAATCTATTATAGATTTGGACTGTTAAACTGAGAAAGAAAACCCAGCCTTTTTTGAGGTTAAAAATAGCAAAAATTAATTTCATCATTATTATATATTATGCCATTTCATATTCTTTCAAACTGCATGATGAAAGTAAAAATATGCAGCAATGCAACTATGACAATATGATTGAGAGAAGTGTAGAAAGGGAGCAATACTCTGCATAAGGCAATCCTTTTTCTTACTGGCATGGTCACAATTCATAATTTTTAAAAATTACTCAAGAGTGATTCTGTGTATATATACATATATATAAGCAGTTCATCCTGAATCATTTAGATTCCAGGAACAGGAAAACAGATTTGACATTTTTAAATAATATATCGTAGCAGAGATGAAGGGGCTTTCAAACATGCCCCACTGTATGCCAGAGCTTCCTGCTAGAGGATCAGTCCAAAGAAGCCTCACAAGTGAATCAATGTGAGTTCTCTGTGTTCCGGTTAGAAATGTCATTCAAAATTGATGACAAGATTTCTGACCAAGATCTATTTTGGGCTAGCTTTTTTCATAACACCCTCTGACCTCACACGTAATGGCTCCTTGACCTATGTTACAGACATCTGAAATTAGAGATGAAATGTTAATGAGTGTGCTACACACAGAGGCTATTTCTTCATTCAGTGGCAGTGAACCTAGAGCTAACTCCAGGAGAAATATAGATTTGAAAAACAACCCTGAAAATATAACCTCAATGGGCATAATCCATTATTAAACTAAGACTTATTTTGTCTAATCCTCTGCTTCCTACATTTCTAATGATAATCAGAATGAGACTAATTATAGTCAAAGAACACTGATGATTGAAAAACAACCCTGAAAATATAACCTCAATGGGCATAATCCATTATTAAACTAAGACTTATTTTGTCTAATCCTCTGCTTCCTACATTTCTAATGATAATCAGAATGAGACTAATTATAGTCAAAGAACACTGATGATTGAGATCAGCTCATCATGTTTGGAAAAATGGAAACCTGGCCTTAACATTTTTTTTTTCTCCAACTTGCTACTCATAAATGAAAGTAAAAATCAAGCTCACGATCTTGTTTTAATTGGATGAAGTCTTTTAGAAAATGCTCCAGCCTTTAATTATTTTGGTAAGGATAAATATAGGTTTTTTTTTTTAAGGTCTAGAAAAGGTATTATTATTCTTGCATTGCATTCAGTTTGGTGCACAAATACTCACATGCAATCAAAGACCATCCTCAAATATATATGCTCTCATGGAAGGCAGACAAACATTACTAAATGGCTTACTTATACCCAAACACTTTATGTTTTAGATGGATTCAGGCAAGCAAATGCACCCAAATAAGTCAATCAATAAAAGTTCATTCAGTCTTATTTTCTTTAAGCACTTCGGTATTAATCTCTTCATGTAAGATAGGGTTCTTAACAGGTCTACTCTAACCAAATGATGTCCTGATTTAGACTTTAGCTCAGTTTCTTTCAAGATCAGTGTCCTGACATTTGAATGTTACCTAGAGCTTTATTCTCTTTCTCTTTTTCTGCTCCTATATTCATCACTATTTATGCTACCTGGCCAATTTCATTCCTTGCATTGTTTAACTCCCTTTGTATTTTTGAGATCCAAATCCATAACTGCAATGTCCTATGAGGCTTTACAGAATCATGTTTGTCTAATGCTCTGTCTTGTTAGATAATATGTACAATTTCTGAGTCCATAAACATGTACTTCTTTGTTATTTCCTTTCATAGAATTTCTACATTTAGGGCAGCCTGGGTGGCTCAGCAGTTTAGCATCACCTTCAACCCAGGGCATGATCCTGGAGACCCGGGATCTACTTCCACATCAGGCTCCCTGCATGGAGCCTGCTTCTCCCTCTGCCTGTGTCTCTGCCTCTCTCTCTCTGTTTCTCATGAATAAATAAATAAAATCTTAAAAGATGTTCTACATCTAGTAAATAGACATTTACAAAAAAAACATTTACTTAATATTATTTTTAACATTATAATTGCAGATTTATTTTCTAATATCAGAATAATCAGAATGCCAATTCATAAGGAAATGCTAAAATCTACTTCACTGTAGCTATTTAAAAATGATGCTTAAGACTAATCCATTATTTTGTTATAGGAAAGACAACAAATATATATGAAAATACAGTAATTTGTAACATAAGGATTGAATTAAATTTAAGAAATCATTTGCAAGTAGCAATAGAAAGGGATCTTCTCTAAATGACCTTTTCATCATACCTGTAAACTCCACTTATGGGAATTCTTTGTTGTCAAAGAGCACTGGGCTCAGTTATTTCACTTGCATGGTGACTCTGTAGCTTATATGTCTACTGATAGGACATTGGTTTCAAACACATGAAGCAGTTTAGAAATAATTATGTCTAAGTGGTAAAGAATATTCCTTGTTTACTCCTTTTGCTCTAAGGCTGCTCTCTGGGGCCACTGATATAACTTCTAGCTCTGCCTCCATCCCATTTCCACTGTGGATATATTCAGATACATTCTCTCATAAAACACAAAAGCCCTCTGCAATAGAAAAGAGTTTGCTTACTCCTGTCTTCCATTGCAAGCTGCACGTTTCCTTAACTGGCTTAGTGAGAATCCTCCTTATGACTGTTTAATAGTAAGTAAGTTACTATACCATAAGAACAGTTATGAAGGATTTTCAAAAATTAGAAAGATAGCCACTGACCATATGTTCACAATTGCCCGGTTGTTACCTTCTACTTCATCTTGACAAAACTTAGTCAGATTTTTCTGCTTACTACAGTTCCCAGAATTCTTCCTACCCCCAAGCTCTGAGCAAGAGCTAAAAAGCAGAACGTGCTCCCTTTATTTACTTATTTTGAAACCCACAGCAAAGCACTTTTTTTCTTTGTCCCTGCTGGCCATTATCCCTGTCTGTCCAACTTCTCTTTAAAAGTTTCTTCTAAAGCATTGTCTACCTCTCCCCACTTATAAAAGAAAAGCCTTTCCTGTTTGTTTTTGAGACATTTGCATATTTTTTAAAGATTTAATTTATTTATTTGAGAGAGAGCACAAGCAGGGGGAGCAGCAGGCAGAGGGAGAGGGAGAAGCAGAGTCTTTGCTCAATCCTAGAACCTTGGGATCATCACCCGAGCCAAAGACAGATACCTAACTGACTGAGCCACCCAGGCACCCCAACACTTGCATAGTTTTATAGAACATTCTCCTTATTTCAGTAGTCTTACTTTTAAATAAAGTCTCTCCTTATCTAGGTCCAGATTTGTTTTTATTTAACAGCATGAAATTCTTTTAAAAAGGAGAAAAAATATCAACTATATTTAAAATCTGTTTTAAACAATTTTATAAAACCAGATTTATGACTTTTGCGACAAGAAATGGGAGCTTAGATAATTTAGACCTATTCTGCTGAAAACATTTACAAAAGCCTGAAAAATAACTTTAAATCTCCTAAGCACCTCAAATCTCCAATAGGATAGTGAGGATCATTTCAAGTTAAGAACAGAAAGAGATCTCATTTTCATATTCAGGAAGACTTAATGATGTCAAATACATGATTCGTTATTCTGTCCAGCATTATTCATTCACTCGCCATTTTCCCCCAAATTCCAAAGGATCTAAAATGGTGTGTTTGTGCATGTGATAGAGAGAGACAGACAGACAGAATCTTGATATGCTGAATCTGAAATTTATTTTAAAATATAAGAGGTCAAGAATGTTCAAGACAATCTTCAAAATCAGAAAGTAGGATCATTTCCTCTACTATCAATGCTTAGTATAAAGTTACGGTAATTAAGACATTGTGTGTTGGCCCAAGTGTTGATAAAATGATCAATGGAATAGAAAATAGTGCCCTGAATTAAACCCACACATATACGACACTTGATCTATGACCAAAGTTAGTGCTGGACGAATGTGAGAAATCAAGGTCTTTTCAATGAATGAGTGAATTGGTAATTTGTTTTGTCCATATTAAAAATATCATGACCATATACCATTATTTCCACATGAATTACTGTCCTAATATAAAAGGTAAAACAAAAAAATTCCAGAAAAAAAATATAGGAAAATAATTTTTAAAAGAAAGAAAAATGTAAGGGAATATCCTAATGAGTGAAGGGTAGGAACATATACCTTTAAACAGATTACAAAATACACAAAAAGTAAAAGTTAATAAGTTTGACTATACTGAAAGTGGAACTTATGTTCAACCAAAAACAGTGATAAATTCAACCTTCAGAATCAGTAAAAATATTTGAGCACATAAAAACTACACATAGTTTATCTCCAGAATATATAAATCATATGATATATGCAAATATATAAGGCCTACAAATCAATTAAAAATATAGAAATCCTACAAAAAATATGGGCAATAGACTTGAGCTGTGTTTTCACAAAAGATGAAAGAGGATATCTACAAAGTCATTAAATACGTAGAAAGGTGTACAACTTCCTTAGTAAATAGAAAAATATCAATTCACACCACAATTGATACCTCTATGAATGAACTAGAGTGGAAATTTTAAATAGATAAAAGAATAAAACAATGGTATATGAGGGGATAGAGAATAGAAAAGAATAAAACAATGGTATTTGAGGGGATAGAGACCCATAAAAACTTCTGGGAGGGCTATCTGGTTAACCACTTTCAATGAGTTTGATATTATTTACAGAAGTTGAAAGTAAATGTTGGGTAATGATTTGGGGAAGGGGGTAGGGGGGAGGGTTCCAAATTCCTGGAACAGACTTTCTAAAATCCTGAGAATTTCCTGAGGGATAGGAGTATTTTTATTATTCATGGACCTCTGGATCATACCTGAGTTTATGCTAACCAGGTAATTTAGGATGAGGGTGGTCACTGGACAGACCAGCAATATGATCCGAGGGCTGGGGCTTTGACCCAGCCCACCCTCCAGAAAGAGGAAGAGGGCTGAAGATTGAGTTCAATCACATGGCCAAAGATGCAATCAATCATGCCTATGAAATAAAATACCAAATAAGAATTATAAATGTTAAAAAAAAGAATCATAAATGTTGAGGTTCAATGGAACTTCCTAATTAGTGACACATATGTGTGTTGACAGAGTGATGCATTCTAATCCATGGGGAAAGGACATAAAAGCTCTATATTTGCAAATCTCCCATATCTTGTCCTAAATTTCTCTTTATTTGCCTGATCCTGATTTGTATCTGTTACTATAAAACTGTATTCTTTTTTTTTTTTTTTAGAGATTTTATCTGTTGACTTGAGAGAGAAAATGAGCGGTGGGAAAGGGCAGAGGGAGAGAAAGAGAGAGAGGAGCAGACTCCCCACTGAGCAGAAAGCCCTATACATGAGGCTTGACCCCAGGACCTGGAGATGACAACCCGAGCTGAAGGCAGACACTTAACCAATTAAGCCACCCAGGTGCCCCTAAAATTGTATTTGTAAGTACAGATATTTTCTGAGTTTTGTGAGTTGTTTTAGTGAATTTCATACCTAAGTGGGATTGTAGAAACCCTCTGGACTTGTAGGCAGTTGGTCAGAAAAGTGAGAAGGCTTGGGGACTTCAAACTTGTGGCTGGCATCTGAAATGGTGGCCTTTTATTGGGAAAATTAACATAAGGGGTTCACACTAACTTCAGGCAGTTAGAATCAAAATTGTATTGCAATACAGTAGTCATACACCATGATCCTGCAATTATGTCCCTAAGTGTATTCCCTAGAGAAATGTGTGCATATGTACACCAGAAGACATGCACAAATGTGTTAACAGCATTATTCATAAAGTCATAATCTGCATAAGACATAAACTCAACCCCCTATCAGCAATATAAGAAAAATGCTCTATATTCATAAAAGGAATATCAAGCAATGAAAAATAAAGAATTACAACGATATGCAAAAACATGACTGAGTCTTTTTTTTTAAGATTTTATTTATTTATTCATGAGAGATACACAGAGAGAGGCAGAGACATAGACAGACGGAGAAGCAGGCTCCTCGAAGGGAGCCCTATGCAGGAGTAGATCCCCAGATCCGGGATCATGCCCTGAGTCAAAGGCAAGCGCTCAACCCCTGAGCTACCCAGGCGTCCCAATGGCTGATTCTTAAAAATATAACTTCAAATGAGAGAAGCTTATCACACATGTATTACAATACAGATAGTATTGTAAGTCTCCTTTTGTACAATACAAATAAGGCAAATCTAAACCATGTTATTTATGCAAACGTGTATAGGTATAAGAAGTGGTTACTATACATTTTAGAATAATGGTTATCTTTAAAGAGGAGAATGTTATTACTGGGATGGAGCAACTGGAAGACTTAAGATGCTGACAAAGATTCCATTTATTGCCTGCATGATGGTTACATGAGTGTTGGTCTTGTGAAATAATTTTGCTCAATAGTTGTTTCATGCACATTTCTATAGATTACATTTAACTATACAAAAAAAAATTCAGACTCCATAGCAATGAAAACTTGTGATAGAATTTTACTGACTTTCTTTGGCTTGCTCTGGTCAATATTGATAATAAATGCATCATGTTTATCACATAAATGCTTGCTTCTAAAATGGTTAAAGCTAGTTATTATTTAAGGCAGATGTTGCTTCATGATATTCTTTTCTTTTCTTTTTTCTTTTTTTTGATGATATTATTTTCATGACTTATTTGATAAGAGCATTAGTAATTCATTAGCAAAGTTGAAAGATGCTTCAGCTCAGCTCCTTACAAAATGTAAATAAAACTTTAGAGTCCAAATAGAGATTTTTAGAAATGTCAATTTCTCTGTTGTCATAAGACTGGATGGTATTGTCACTTAAGCCAGGGTCTGGAAAATTAACTAACATTAAAGAAATCAAACTGCAACTGTCAAATGCATAATGAAAGAATCTACAGTGGAAATCAATGTTTTCCCAAATGAAATGATTTTTTAAATAATTCAAATATTATTTTTAACTCAGATATATATTACTCATTCTGAAATATTTATTAACATTTTTAAATGAAACTCCTAAAACATTCTAGTCAATGATAAATTTGAGCTTTATTTGATTTCATCCCTTCCAATCTCCTCATTTATTTTTTAAAAAACACTTTTTTCATAACATGACAATATATGAATATCATGACAACATTTCTTATTGTTCTCATTTATTTTATAATCCTATTCTTAACTTATTGTAAAATGAGGCATTAAAATGGCTTTTATGTGTTTCTAAAAAGAGCAGCAATTCATAGCCTAAACCAGTATATCAAAAGCTTGGCTGTACACAATAATTATTAGTTGAGAATTCTGATTCAGTAGATTTGGGGTTTGGCCAATATATCTGTTTTTTTTTAACTCTATAAAAAATTTCAGTATGGTTTGAGAATAAGTAGTTTCTACAGAAATTCTTATTTATCAGCATCATTCTCTTCTTTCAGAAGTGTTTGTACAATTATTCCCAGCATGAAATTGTTCAATTCTTATGATATATAATTACCCCCTCCCCATTCTTGCTTAATGTTTAAGATTTTTGCAACTTCTTGTAGAATACAGAAACTGGGATATCATAGTTTTTCTTTTTGATGGAAGGATAATGATTAATATAAAGGCTTTTCTCTCCTTTTCCATACTCTTTACTTGTCATGGACCAATTGAAAATTATGGCTGGCCTGTCTAAACTAGATCTGCCTTTTTATTAAGACATGATCTTCTATTTGAACATATGCATCCCTGCAATCAGAGATTTTCAAGTCATGATTCTCTGAACAATTTCAATCAACTACTTCTCCCATTATATACAAGTAAAGAAGGTAGAATGTTATATTTACTAACTTTGGTGTTGCTACCATTGCCTAAAAAAGGGTAGCGAGAAAAGACTTTAAGGAAGGAGGTATTGGGGATCTGCCAGGTCTTTCCCAGTATATTGAGGTACCTGACAATAGAGCTAACCCATAACCCATAAGATCTCTCCATCTTTCTGTTTTGTATGGTGTTGAAATAATAGAGCTTTTGTAACCATGTATTGACACCATAGCAGTAATGAAAAACACACATTTTCAGTCAGATAGGCCCACATTCAAATTAATAAGTAATTTGACCTATTTGCATCTCTTTTTTCTCATCCTTAAATAGAAATCATTGTGTCTTTCATGTTAGAAGTATTGACCTCAAGAGAAACCTGATGTATAACAGGAAGGGAAAGGTATCAAGAGCAACTAGCAAAAATAGATTATGGTAACTTAATACATTCAGGAAAGATTGGAAGGATATCAAGGTTTGGGGAAAGAAAGACTGATTTTGAGGAGAAAGTAGATTTTTAAAGACCTAAACCCCCAGTAATTACCATGGAATGGTTTTCATTCCATTAACCAAAATAATTAGAGAAGCTGAGATCATTGTGGGCACCTAACAAGGTAGGTTCTACAATTACTATCATAACCGCAAACTCTTAACTTGAGGGCCCATAGTACACTTGTCATATAGTAAGAACATAATATTTAGAGAAAAGTGTTTAAGAGGAGTAAACAATTTTTAGAGGTGAGGATAACAAATGTCCGCCTAGCTCCATTCTGGGGAACTAAACAGGGCACAGTTTGGTGTCTGGGCCTCAAAGAGTACTCTCTATGTTGTATATCTGATATTATCTGAACATCTATTCCAAAAGTCTTTTTTTTGTTGTTGTTTTTAATTTTTTTAATTTATTTATGATAGTCACAGAGAGAGAGAGAGAGAGGCAGAGACACAGGCAGAGGGAGAAGCAGGCTCCATGCGCCGGGAGCCTGACGTGGGATTCCATCCTGGATCTCCAGGATCGTGCCCTGAGCCAAAGGCAGGTGCCAACCCGCTGCGCCACCCAGGGATCCCTGAACATCTATTCTATATTAGGAACCATTGTAAGTTATTTACATGTGTGTACTGATTTAATTCCCATAATAACCCTATGAAATAAGTATACTTATAAGACTTCATTTTGCAGATAGGGAATCTGAAACAAAGACAGCTTAAGTAAATGATTTAAAGTCATACAACCTTGTGCAGATACACAAAAGTTATATTGATGATTACAGAATATAAAGAAACAATTTTTTGCATTGTAAGCTTTTTTTAATGTCTTAAGTCATTTTTTTGGCTTCCCATAGAAAAAATAAAATCACTACTGATTATCTCTGTGTGAAATTAGAGCTATCTCTTACAGAAAATTTATCTTTGATTATTGAATTGTGTGATACTTGTATTGTGAAGATGAATTCTTCACATACTGGCAGAAAATAGGTTTTCTGGTCCCCTTAATAAAAATTGGTAGAAAAAGTTATTTTTAAAACCAAGAGTCAGGGCGCCTGAGTGGTTCAGTCAGTTAGACATCTGTTTTCGTCTCAAGCATGATCCTGGGGTCCTGGGATAGAGCCCCACATCGGGCTCCTTGCTCAGCAGGGAGCCTGCTTTTCCCTCTGCCTCCACCCCCCACCCAGCTTGTGCTCTCTCACATGTGCTCTTTTTCTCTCTCAAATAAATAAAATATTAAAAATAAAACCTGATACTCAACATTATTTTACCATCTAAATAAAATCAACGTTTGCAGTTGATTTTTCCCCACATAGAAAACACTTTGAATTTTTTTGACTATAATTACTTTGAAGTATCTGACATTTCTTTCTCCCTTCCCTCTTCTTTTTGTAAATCTTAACTTCACGGACTAGCCTATGCTCTGAATCGTGTAAACATGTAGATATGGATATCAGAAATAACCATAGGCCATAAGACGAACTGACACTCTTTTTCCTTTCCCAATTAGCTGAGATTTCTAAGATTTTCAACTAGTTCAAATGCGTAAAAGGAGAACTAATTTAACAGAGCTTTCTATTTATAGTTTTTATATATCAGCACATTATAGAACATCACTACACAGATATAGACACCCTGCAGATGGGGTTCCATCTGCTCAGCCTGATTCTGCTACATACTTATGAACAAAGCCCAGGCATCGACCTTTGGAACTGCTGCTTCCTTAAACACTCACTGCATTTCTATAGCATAGACACTGAATGTTTTCCTGCTCTGTATGGTTTTCTTTACCCAGCAAAAGAGTTGTTTTGCTGGAAGATTTGCCTCCACATACAATGTATTTCTGTGGGCAGGTATTGCCAGTTACATCTTTTATATGAATTCTAAATGTAAATTTATTCATTAAAGTGCCTCTTGTTTACATTAAAATTTTTAAAAATAGTATGTTTTAAATCAATACAAGGCATTAATAAATGCGGCCTTAATAATTCTTTTGTAACTTCAATTAAAACTATCTTTTCTATGGCAGCCTTTTTGTACTTAAATTGACAAGGCCTTGCATTAAAAATACAATGGCAGAAGAATAGCTTAGATCTCTAGGATGGATCAGCACAAACATATATAAGGTATGCTGTGTCACATTCTATTATCCTGAGAAGCAAAATCTAAAGTCAAGATGGATGACTTCCAGGCCCCCTCTGCAATTCTCTTCCATCTTCTTTTCCAAGTGGGTTAGAACAACAAACATAAAATAAAACAAAAAAGACAGAGAAAATTAAGAAATCCCTGCTATCTTTACCTCTACCAGAAGACCTGCAGGTTTTCTGGGGGAACTCATGACTTCAGAAATGAAAGCTTCCAATTGCCAGTGTCTCTTATCAGTAGTAAAACTACAATGGCACAGCTTGTGGTGCAATAAAATACACTATCTTGGAAATAAGAGATTATAAAGCATACCTTATATAGGTAGGCAGCTCCTTTACATAGAATAAGCAGTATTTAACTTTTCCAGATCAGAGCTTTCCTGCTTCGTGATTAATATATACTATAGACACACTTCCTCACCATTTGAGGAGTCTGTTCAAAGTACTCTTTACCTGAATGGATGACAATTTGTAATATCTTTCAAAGTTTCCCTTCCTCTTTTTGTCTCAATCTCTCTTTTAGCCCAGACAGTTGCTCTTGGAGTTCATCTACAGTTTCTTTTGAGATCCTTTGTTCTGTTAATAAAGAAATAGCTTTTTTGGGTCTTTTAAAAAATGTTTTATTCTTGACTCTGCAAAGAATATCACCTCCCATCTCTCTCTCTCTCTCACATACACACACACACACAGACACACACACACACACACACAGACACACACACACACACACACACACACACACACACACACACACTATTCTTTCTGAGCTTTTTGAGCTGCCACCTAGCAGGAATTTCAATTTGATTGAATTCCCTTCCTTTTTCCTCTGCCTGGTATACTTAGAGGTGAGAGCTTAAGGGCCCCAGTCAGGGGAGATTTGATTTTGAGCCAGATAGTTGAATCTCTGGGGAGAGAGGAACCACCTGCCAAGATGCTATAAAGAACCAACATTACAAGTGGCGACCCTCAGATCACCTCAGAACTTGCAAGTAGCCTTGGTCACCGTCCTAGACAAGTATAGACCTCTCTAAGAACATGCTACTCCACAATTTCTGTCAAACAGTACAGACAATGGAAACCAAATGAAGTTTAAAATCACAGAATCCTGTTTTAAATCTTGGGTTTGCTAAGTATTTGCTCTCTTTTCTTAGCTTTCTTACTATACATGGAAACCCTCATTTTGCTCTTGTAAAACTAGATTTCCCAAACTTCTACAACATGCTTCCTATTGTCCTTAACCTTAGTTCTAGCCTCATAACTCTCATTCTTAATGTATTTAGTATAATTTTAGTACCTGTACAACCACATGAGATTTTTAACAAATATGAAATTATAATCTTGTCACAGTAGATTTTCCAGTGTTTTTTTTTTTTCCTTCTATGCTTGGCTCACACATTCTTGGTTTCAATTTTTTGTTGTTCTCTTCTACAGCCAGTATATTTATTAAATTTCACATTTTCTTAAAGAATTAAATCGACAAGTTTGTGATACACTAATTTCAAATATATAGTGGTACTACTTCCATGTTCTTGTGATGAATGCTATTCTATTATCAATAATAATGAGATATATTTTGTAGCACCCCACAATTAAATGAATAACAAATACACTATGATATCAAACATTTCATCTAATTTCTCACTGAAATATTTATAAGAGTATAAATATATTTTTATTATATAATTGCACCAAGTATATGAAGAAAATCACTGGTAGAAATTGAGGACAATGAAAGAAATGATTGTGCAAAGCTAACATGCCTAGAAAAACAAAATGGATACATACTAATAAGGATGATTCTGCTTCTGCTTTGAATGTGGTAAGTTGCAAAAGAATGTTTCTTCCACCCTACCAAGAACAGGGCAGATAACCCACAACATCGTAGTTTTATTTAAATCTATGAAAGCTCTAATAATCTAAGCAATCTGAAATAAATTAAAATCCAGAAAATGATCCCCTTCTGGTGGAGAAGAGACCCACTATTGCTTTTTTCCTTGGGAGAGCAGTGTGAAAAGGAGAAGCTGCCAAAATTAAGAATCAAGAGAAAACAGCTGAGTATTTTCTAAAAAATAAAAATAAAAATAAAAATAAAAAA
This sequence comes from Canis lupus familiaris, assembly GCF_011100685.1. Taxonomy (NCBI): domain Eukaryota; kingdom Metazoa; phylum Chordata; class Mammalia; order Carnivora; family Canidae; genus Canis; species Canis lupus. The sequence goes on from NC_049232.1 coordinate 47,931,260, forward strand.
AATTATAGTTGAGAATAGACTAGCATGAATGTTTGATTGTTCAGGAGTCTGAGGCCCAAAAGGAATATGTACCCACTGACCACCAAGAGTTTCCTGCAGGCCTTCATTAAGCACTCACTTAGAAAACTGAGGGGAGCACTTGACGGGATGAACACTGGGTCTTATACTATATGTTGGCTGGTTGAATTCCAATTTAACAACTATACAAGAAATAAAAAATAAAAGAAAATAAAGGTTCAGCAGGATAAGCCAGAAAGATCATCTGATCCATGTCCTTCAATCATAGGAAAAGTCCACCTATGCCCAGGAGAGAAATCCATCATTTATACAATTTATATAAACTGACATAGGCATACCTCCGTGTGTGTACAGGTAGCAAATTGTAAAGTAAAATTGTTTCTAATCACAGACAACCCAATTGTCTACTGTGAAGTCCCAAGGAATCTACAAAAAGTATTTTAATTTTAATAATACTAATGAGCAGTAGTAGTTCCTACTAGTAGAATTAATAAGGAGTCATGTGAAGTAGCAATATACAAAGTCAATACTTAAGGCCAAGTGAATTTCTGTATACTGGTAACAGACAAATGAAGAATGAAAATTTTTAAAATATCAGCTACAGGCAGCAAAATAAATCTTATATAAATAAATAAATTTAACAGATAAAATGTGCAAATTCTGTCTGTTGAAGATTACTACACATGGCTGAATTTTTAAAAATACTTAAATACCTAGAAAAATGTACCCATGAAACAAAAACCTCAATATTGTTAAGTTGCCAATTTCCCCAAATTTATAAATTAATTGCATGCAATCTCAATCAATACTGAAGCAGACTTTCCTGAAGAAAAAAAAATGACCCTAAAATGTATTTGCATATGCAGATGCCTGAAAATACACAAAGCAGATTTGAAAAAGAAAATACATCATAAAGCAGGAAGAATTTTTCAAAATAGATTCTTGCTATACTGATTCACCAAAATATTTTAAGACGAAGTAGTGTTTAGTAGTTAAATCAGTGTGGGATACCATAGTCTCTTTTTATTTAAAAAAAAAAAAAAAAAACCCAATGCCCATTAAAACTTGTCTAGAGCAGTGAAGCAGTAAAAGAGGCTTAAGCAGTAAAAGTGTTTAATCAATGTTTCCCAAACCTATTTGACTATAGGACCTGTTCTCTTAACTCCTGTTAACACCTTTCCGAAGTAGAGTTAATGGAGTATTCTGTGAGAAATTCTGCTGTCAATCTCTGTCACAGGGAAATAACATAATCACTAGGAGAATGTGCATGTTAAACTATTTTAAAAAACTGAAATAAATTACCAAAGTCTAAAATGCATATACAATGCCTCTTCAATGGTATAATTCTAATATTTTGACCTTTTTCTGTAAGCTACATTTTATGAAATATGATGAAACCACGATTGGCTAAATATTCACTTTTAATGTACTGGCGACAAAGACTAAAAATGTGATGTCATAATTCTTTTTTTTTTTTTTGTAAGGAATCATGATTCTTGACTTGAAAGAATTATCTTCATAAAAGGAATAGTTTTAAATTTTCTGGAAGGAAATTTACTTATTTATTTATTTATTTGTTTATTTATTTATTTATTTATTTTTACGATTTTATGTATTTGACAGAAAGAGAGAGCCAGAGAGCACAAGGGCAGAGGGAGAGAGAGAAGCAGGTTCCCTGCTCAGCAGGGAGCTCATTGCAGGGCCCAATGCAGGGCCCAACCCCCAGACACTGGGATCAAGACCTAAGCCAAAGGCAGAGGCCTAACTGACTGAGCCACCCAGGCACCCAAGAAAAGCCTTTAAAAAATTGTCAGTGTGCTTCTTGCTGTCTGATGGGTGATCATAATTAAGAGAGTAGAAGCCTTTATGTTACATGTAAAGGCCATCAAAGTGCTTAATTTTATGTGTGAACTTGGCTATGCCACAGTACTCAGATATTCAAGCATGTCTGGATATTGCTGTGAAGGTGTTTTTTTTAGATGAGATTGACATTTAAATCAGTACACTTTAAGTAAAGCAGCTCATCATCCATACTGCATGCGGGCCTCATGCATTCACTGGAAAGCCTTAAGAAAAAGATTGACCTCCTTCAGTAAAAGGCAATTCTGTCAGCAGACTGCCTTTGGACTCCATCTGCAACTTTACCTCTGCCCTGGGTCCCCAGTCTGCCAGTCTACCTGCAGATCTTGGCCTTGCCAACCTCCACAATAATGTGAGCCAATTCCTTAATACTTCCTGAATATTTATTTACATATTTATCTCACATCCTTCTGTTTTTCTGGCAAACTGTCACTACTATGGCCACATAGTCCTACTCACATTTCACAAATCTATCCTTCCCTTTATTAAATCTATAAGATGTAGAACTCCTTTTAATGTATTAGGTAAAAAAAAAAAAAAAAAAAAAAAAGCTATTTATCACTCCACTGAAGTCATTTTATACAACTGCTCTGAAACCCAAGAAGATACACTTCTTTGCCACTAATGTAGAAATAGGTGGCATGTATTAAATAATTTTCTAAATGAGACCATTTATAAAACGTTGTCATTCTGATACTAAACAATGGGAATTTCAGCAAGCAATTGTATTTTGAAATTCATCTGATCTGAACAACAATTTATCTCTTACCATGGAAGAGAAAGCAGGAATACATTTTTAAGGGCTTTTCTTAGATAAAGTGGCTCTGTAGCCTTTGAGTAAATGTCTTTGATGAATGAGCCTAAGATATTGGACATCATATTGTACTCCCTGAGCATCTGGTCAATACCTCCATGATACAGTTTGACTCATTACATCCCGTGAGGAACTCACACTTTGGTAACCATTTATTTGACTAATTGATCTGACTCACAAAGTAAGGCTTAGAAGAAGAAGAATGACCAGATTCAGTTTGTATAGTTTATGCCTTAAACCATTTGGATTTCAAATCCAACTTTTTTTTTTTTTTTTTTTTTTTTCCTGAGGACAAAATGAGTCCTTCTTAGCAGAGTTTAAAAATCTGTCTGGTAACCTAATTCTGTCACCAAAGTAGTGAGTCTTGATTTACATGCCCATAAGAAAAGGACCTCTCATTATTTTTATCACCTCTGACATTTACCTAATTTCATGTGTAATAATTCAGAATGGCTGTTATGGTGATATTTAAGAAAAGTAGAAAGGTAAACTGCCTGAAAATGAGAGCATTCATGATTTTTAAAAGTAATTCACATTTATCAGGGCACTTTAAACTTCAAATTCAGTAGTGACACAGTAACAGTAAGGAATAATACTCGCTGGTGATGAGGATCAAGGCAGGCTGCCCCCAAAACATGTCACTTTGGCATATGGATTACTCTGACATGAGGTCAATTAAGATCCAAAGGATTTAAGAAGAGCTTTTTACCTCCCCTTCAACTGCCGAAAAGGATTTAGACAGGGAGGCTATCCTAAGAAAAGAGCTATTAAAGTTAACTTTTTCACAGTTTTTTTTTTTTTTTCACAGAAGGAAGACTTGTGTGTATGACATGGCAAACATTTGTTTACCAAACATTTGTTTTTCCAATCTTCCTATGATTTGTCTTCCTCCTCACTGAGGTCTCAAACCACTATCCCTTCTCCTTAGCTCAGGATAGCATATAAACCTCAATTGCCTGACTGTCAAAGACAACTGCCTCCCCAGTTTTTGTGGGGCTGCATATGACATTAAATTACTCTTCTGTTAATCTGTCATAGAACAGTTTAATCAATAGACCAGCCAAATGAACTGGGAAAAGTAGAGAAGACAACTGTCCTCTCCTACCCTGGTCTTACCCATGGAGTTACAAGAAAAATCATAGGAGGAGAATCTCTTTACTACTGAGTGGGGAGATTTCTTACCTCTCTCTTATCTAACTCTACATACATTAACCCTTACAATTCCCTGTGAGCTTGCTCTTGTGTATTATTTATTCTATACTCAAATTGGTGCCCTGACATTTCTGATTAATCCAAAATATGCTACATTGTTCAAGTAACAAAATAATCTCCAGTGGCCTTTATTTGATGTGAATATACCCTGCTACTTCTTGCATGTAAAGATTACATATATTCTTTACATCCAACATTTCCTACATATTCCCAGATCCTCATTTAATTCTCAGTGTTGGCAAATCACAATGGGGAAGTATATCTTTCTTCCACTTTTGAAATGTTTGTTATTTCTATTTCATAGGGCTCCACAATTCCTGGAGAAAGAAAGGCAAGATATCGAATCATATAGCATGATGCATTCAAAATAATCCTTTTGTATTTTCTGATATGTTCTCATACTCTAGGAGTATTTCCTTCTCCTGAAGACATCCAAAGCAATAAAACAAACAAGTTACCACATTTGAATCCCCTCATATGGTGGCTTTGTTCTGCCAATCCAACATGCTAGGATAACTCTGTATCTATAAGATGTGGCTCAATTGTGTCCTGTGTCCCCACTACATAAATAAAATGAGTGGGCAATGATTGGTCTATTTGAAGCTGAAGGCCAAAATTTAGGAAACATATTATAAGGAACACTATTCAATTTTCAATTATGAGAAGGGTACATCTCGAGGGGAGAAGTAAAGGAATTAATTTACCCTACCATAAAACACCTTGTTAAATATTACAATAGTTTTTAACTGAGATACTGTATGGTATCAGTCATATCAACTCAATATCAGAGATAGAGGTAGGATTTTATAAAATTGAGATGTTAAAGATACTCCCAGGACAGAAATTCAAGGTAGCCCTATACTGTATTCCAATAAAATAGTTGTGATGCAGGTGGTAGAGAGTCCATTCCCAAATAAGAGAAGCAGAATAAATTACTTTTTATTGAGCATCCTTTATGTGTTAGGCTTATAGTGTATACTTTACCCTTTAATACACTAGAAATGCAAAGGTGCCAACTTTCATAGTATTTACTTTGTGCCAGGTCTTGGGATAGGTAGTATTATCATTTCTGTTTATAGATGGAGGAAACTAAAGTACAGAGAGGTGGAGAAATTTGTTAGCTAGTCTCCTGGCTAGTAGAAAAGCCAAAGTTAAAGTAGAATTCTTGGTGGCTATGTTCTCTAAAATATTTTAAAGCAAAAATACATCATATGCTCAATAAATATTGAACTGAACTGAGCTGCATGTCACTACAGATACAATTTTTAAATGCGGTTTTGATCAAATTACATTTATTTTAGTTTGAAGCAAAGAGAAAAATGAAATGGCAATGTAAACTTTCCTTATTTAGCAGAGTCAAACCCAAATCTCTGAGGATCAAAATAATTTGGTCAGTGACCAAAACAACACACACACACAAACTATTTAGCCACTCATGCAATTTATGTAAACATAGTACAGAAAGAGTTATGAACTTTTATCACTTTCCCACATGCCTAGTAATTTATCATATTTGTTTATGTAATGTTTTACAGACTATTTAAAGTATGAGAGCACATAGTTTCCTTCAGCTAAATTCTTTCAAGTAATCCATGATGTTTGGTTCAAATGTTAAGACTGATGTCACCACACATGCACCAGGAAAGTATGAAAAAGATCTTTCTCGTGTTAATTTTCGATTTGTATTTCTTTTCCATTTTTTTCTCTTGGGGGATGTTTTGCATTTTCAATTCATTCATATTACCTATTTAGAGATGAAGGTAATTAAAACCTTGTATATGCTGCAAATATTTTTCTCACTTCCTTTTGTTTTCTTACTTTGTATTAATCACATAGAAATAATTAATGCTTACACAGTCAAATCTGACAGATTCTTCACTCTGGGGCTACTCAGATTTATCTATTTAGTGCTAGCTCACCAGGTTCATTTATCTCACTGCCTATTTGTTATACACAATTGAACATTCTATAGGATACCTCTAATATCGCATTTCATGCCACATCATCCTTACCTGTATTCTATACCCTTGACCGATTGTTTCTTTCCTCTCACATTGGTTACCAAATTAGTTTGATGTTAATCTAGTCAATGGCTGGGGCAACAGACTCCACATTGGTAAAGACCAGATAGCTTTAGCCCTCACCTTTTTTTTTTTTAATTAATTTATTTATTTATGATAGTCATCAGAGAGAGAGAGAGAGAGGCAGAGACACAGGCAGAGGGAGAAGCAGGCTCCATGCACTGGGAGCCCGACGTGGGATTTGATCCCGGGTCTCCAGGATCGCGCCCTAGGCCAAAGGCAGGCGCTAAACCGCTGTGCCACCCAGGGATCCCCTTTAGCCCTCACCTTTAGTGATATGCCTATTTCTCACTCCAGGACTTTCCTACTGTTACTAGAAGAGTCAACACAGTCTTATGGCCATAAACACAAAATTTGGTCATGTGGTAATTGTCCTCAGGGTGAATCAGTGATGGGATGTCGGTAACTGGTGGATAAATTTCTTTCCTTTCCTCCTCCTGAATATCTGATCCGTGGTGTTCTATCTTATATGACCTATTTGAAGTCCTGTAAGATTGGGCTATTGACTGTGCTTGATCTACTAAGTGGCCAGCCAGGCACCTGATACTGATCCTCATTCCTTTCCTACCTTATTCCCTCCCCCTTATCCTCATACTTGCTTCTCAATTATTGCAATCTCCATCAACATATTAACATATAAGCTTCTACTCCAGGCTCTGATTTCTGGGCATCCCAAACTAACACAAATGTCTAGTAAAGAGCTAATTCATGTATCTAATAATTAACTATTGATTCCCTAAAATCTGTTCTTCACATTCAAATATTTAATGTATTCATCATGTTAACAATCATTTTTTTTATATTTCTAAATGTTTGCTGTCATTTGTTTGGATGAATGAGTGTGCCATGGTTAAGTATTTTAGGATATACTTATGTCAACATGTTATCATGCTCTCCTCTCTTTTCCATTATCTGAATGTCACACATTTGTCTGGTCTTGTTTCCTCCTTGCTTCTAGCAATTTTCTGTTGATTTTTTTTTTTTTAAGTTTCTATCAACATTCTTTTCCAGATTCACTTATCTCTTTCCCAGATTCTCTTCCTATTTTTCTTTCTTTTTCTTTTTCTTCCTTTCTTCTTCTTCTTTTTTTTTTTTTTTTCCTTTTACTATCATTTTGGGGTTTCTCAGTCAGGGTTTGGAGTTGTCTGTTGCCATGGAAACTGTTTCAGCTACTTGCCCACAGGAGGGAGCCCTCTACCTGTTAAAACGTAGGCAGCAACATTTTTGATCTAGAAGAGGACAATGGAGAAGAGATCAATTAGCAGTGGAGACAAACTGGTTTATTATTTTTTACAGTGTGCATCTATTGCTAGTGCAAGTATAGAATTTGACACATTCTCTAGACTTAAATTGGAAGCACATTAGACAGTTATTTATCCGACACAATATGAAAGGCATGGCCGGCTTACTGAGCAAATATTTCTTCTCACTTTCTTTTACCAGCCCCATCTCTTTGCATTGAAATCTTGACATGAAATACCGAACAAGAATATGATGCAGCTAGACATCAGAGAGGATAGTTCTTATGGGAGAAAAAGAAAATGAAAATGACTGGTTCTGAAAGAAGGTGAGGGCTAAAAGGGGCAAAGCAACAGTGTTCCCTAGGTAATCATGGGGTTTTATAAGATCTGTTTAGCTGAGTCCTTGAAATAAAGAAAATTTCATGACAATTTCTCCACATTCACAGTTTTGAGAACAATTATGCCAAAGTGAAAATAATTTCATTCAGGGCCAAGAGTGATTTCTAATCTCAGGTACTCAAAAATATTTTTTATACATGTCCAATGCTGCCAGTCCCACAGATAGACTGCAACTGCCCTGAAACCTTGAATTTCCTGAAGATAGAATAGCTCCTAGATGCTATCAGGCAGTAATTTTTGCCTACCCACCAACCCCTGATGAATGTGACTGGGCTCCTTGTGAGCTTAGAACCTAGATTTTTTTCCCTTGCCTATGTGCTTTTAATTACTGACCAATTAAAATGTATACAAGTAGGAAACACCAAGTGATTGTTATACCTAAAATAGCCACCATGTATATGTTATCTCCTGCAGACAAAAATAAATGCAAAAAAGCTTAACTTTTAAGCTTAAAGTGCAAAAAAGCGTAATATTTTAGGTCACAAATGAAGAAGAGTATTAAGTTGTCATAGTTGATAGCCAAGGACCATAGTTACTTGCAGAAAATATAAAGCCTAATGCTCCATATTTCTGAAGGAATAAGACAGATACGTATCTGCCCAAATTAATTTGGAAAGAAATTGGCATGCAAAGAGGATGGCAATTGAAACTTCATCTTTTGTTATGTTTTCATAGCTCCAATCATAAATGCTAACTTCTCAAAAAGCATACAAATTAAAATAAATAAAATTTGAGTTTCATTAATGGAAAAGATACAGCTTTTTTGGAGAATAGAGATTTAAGATGCTAAAACTCTTTATCAATCCTATATCAAATACCTGATTTAACTATAGAACATATACCAAATGTAATAAGAAGTTACCCTAATATATAATCTCAAATATAAATGAAGCACATAAAGTAAATTTAATGGAATGTCTTCTTTGTTCGTTTTCATTTTTATTCACTTTTCCCTTTGGCAGTGTTCTCAGCCTTCACATTTCAAGTCTAAAAACTCCAATTTCAGAATGTCTCATTTTTGTCTATGTTGATGCTGGAAATCTCTTTTATTTGAGTGCCTAAAAGTAATTTAAGAGCCAGAAACTAACGGTAGAGGCCAAATTCCTCAAAAATGATTTTAAAGAGAAGAGACTCCTATTACAAAAAAAGAAAAAGAAAAAAAGTCACTTACTTTCTATTATACTAGCAGCAACTAAGGGAAGAATTCCCTCAGAAAAACAGAATCATTGTGGTTTTTGCCACGACTTCCCAGACTTAAAGCTCTTCTCTGTTCTGTAACTCAATGAAGGATTCACAGACTGATTCTTTTTATTTGATGCTGTCCATCAGAGAAAATCAGAAATTAAAAAAAAAAACTACAATATACATTTGAATTATAAAACTAATTTTGTCCAAAGTAACCCAACAAAAGAATGATGTAGCTAAGATAGGCATGGAATTATCAAAGGAAAGAAAGTGTGCTCTATTTGTAGCTCAGGTTTTTTTTTTTTGTTTTTGTTTTGTTTTGTTTTGTTTTGTTTTGTTGTTTTGTTTTGTTTTTTGGAGGGGGAAGGGATAAGGCATGAGGATTCATTAAAACTCCTACTAATTTCCAAAAACATGCTAACCACAGTGGATGAATTCTAAAACACTTCATTTCAAATGCTGTCCAGGAGTCATCGAAGAAGAAGAAAAAAGAAAAAAAAAACAAATGCAAATTATCTGAAGGGAAATAGCCACTATATAAGTTGTCTATATCTCTATGCAAAAGAGCAATAATGCCACTAGCCCTGTGACAACAAAAACTGATAATATTTGGAGGTCTAATAAAGAAAAGTGTTCCAAAATTCTTGCTATAATGTTACAGTTTTACTTAAGCAAACCATCAGTCCACTGTTGTGAGGTAATTGAACTGACTGCACTCCACACAATACCTGCGACCCCAGCCTGGTTTCAGGGGAAGAAATACACATACATACTATGCAGACACACCCACACATATATATGTAAATATATATGCTTGCATGTAACTATCTTTTGTTTAATCTGTAACTAATTAATCTCATTTTTATTAGAACCAATTTTTTAGATTGCTAGGTAATATCTGTGACATTACTGAAAACAGACTTTTATCTACTTGTTTAAAATTAGAGTAAAAGATAATTTTAATAATTTTTGTGTGAGGGCAGCCCCGGTGGCACAGCGGTTTAGCGCCGCCTGCAGCCCAGGGCGTGATCCTGGAGACCCTGTATCGAGTCCCATGTCAGGCTCTCTGCATGGAGCCTGCTTCCCCTCTGCCTGTGTCTCTGCCTCTCTCTCTCTCTCTCTCTCTGCATCTCTATGAATAAATAAATAAAATCTTTAAAAAAAAATTGTGTGAGAGTTGATCTAAACTGCCAAAAAAAATGTTTTTTAAGCATGATAAAAAATTAAACAGCCATTTACAAAGTCTGGGCTTTGGACAGTGAGTTATCAACTTGATCTTTTGTCCTTTTCTATACTAATCATCAATTACACATTTGGCTTTTGAAAACTAAGGTGGGGGTCTAAATTTTGGCAGGTTTTCTCTGTTGACTTCTCTTACTTTGCTTTCAGGCTTTAGAAAGATAATTACTCATTTACATCAAAATCCTTTTGGTAGGTTCTTTTTTAAAAAGTCTGTTTACATCTCTTTACAAGGTGAAATGATCCAGATTTGTTGGAGTCATACATAAAAATGCTAAATGAATAATGTCCCTGCAAACTCTCTGCACGCTTCCCAGCAGGACTGCAATGATCCAAAAGCCTGGCCTAAATGAAGGAGTTCAATACACAAAAATATAATGACCTTTCATTGTAAGACGATCTGAGTTTCCATTTATTAAAACAAATCATCTTGAATCTCTCTTCCTCAGAAATAATTGTTGCACATCTATTCATGGGAGCCTTATGTTGGGAATAATTTTCCATACTTGTGTGTTTTCTGACCTTGCACACGTTCACTACTTTCTTTCCACTTGGTAATATTTCAAAGGGTATGTGTGGGACAGGGTGGGGTGTCCCAAACTGTGTCTTGCTTCTTGTTCATAATCTGCAACCCTACACTTTCACACTCCCTCCTTCTCACTACCTTTGTTTTGGAACATGGTCTAAGTTTCTGCAGCCCTCTGTTTTTTTTTTTGTTTGTTTTTTTTTTTAAGATTTTATTTATTTATTTGAAAGAGAGAGAACTTAAGCAGGGGGAGCCAGCAAAGGGAGAGGGGGGAAGCAGACTCCCCACTGAGCAGAAAGCCTGAGGGCTCTATCCCAGAAGTCTGAGATCTTGACCTAGCTGAAGGCAGATGCTTAACAGCCTGAGCCTCTCAGGTGCCCTTCTGCAGCCCTCTTTTTTGTTAGACAGTCCTAAGATAAATGGTGGCATGGAGTGATCTTTGTAACGTGTTCCACTGGCTTCCATTCTCTGGCCTGACTCCTGACATCATAGTCAGAACATGATTCCAACTCCATTCTCTTGCCAAACTTTGAAGTTGTACAGCAAGAACACTGACTGCCATTTACAACTATGATTCAGTATGTTTCTAATTGTCTAGTGGGAGATATGTCATATTTAATCTTTGTCTCATGGGAGATATGTCATTTTCCCCCATTAAGCTATTGTAGAAGTTATTAACCCTTCTTTATGGATACACTGAGCCCACTGCGTACATGAATTACAGTTGCTATTACCTGTTTGTCATGGAATTGTTTACATTTGTCTTTCTTGCTGATGTAGATTGTAAGCTCTTTGAGAACTGCATTTGTTTGTTTTCATACTCTCCTTTAGCTGGAACTATACTAGGCATATAATAGATTTAAATAAATATTTACTTAATGGTAACAACAACACCATAATGTAGGTATCATTCACACAATTTAAATTAAGAAACTCATGAATGGGAGATGTAAAGTAACTGTTCTCAGTTCTTCTTGTAGATAAATAGGAAAACAGAGATCGAGACATCAGATAAGTCTGACTCTAACACCACTTCTTATAATCTCTGTATGATCTCAGATTCTGTTTTCATTTTTCATATAATTGGGTTTGTATTGTCAGTGTTTTCATTCCTGCTATTGTTTTCATTTTCATTCCACATGCAAATTCAAAACGGAAAATAATCTTTTAATTGAATGGGGAAAATATTATCTGAATGAGAATGTTTTGCTTTGGATTTTCTGAATGGGGAGGACTATTATTTGGATGAGATCAAATTAGACAAGTGGTTGTAAATACTGAGGATGATAAATTAGAAATGAGATGTGTAACACTGCATTTAAAAATCACAGTCCATGATGCTAATTACACAACTCTTGAAAAGAAGAGAAAAAAGAGATGTTGAAGTCAGCCTAGGGGCCAGAATTCTTTTTCCTAGGAGACCTATTCCTAAGGTTGCTATATATCTCTGAATCTGTTGTTTTGCTCAGTTTTTATTGTCGCTCCTTTTCCTAACACTTCAAAATGGGGCTATCGGGAAATGTTATTACAACATATTCAGTTTAGCTAGCCTTCATTAGAGGCTAATCGGCCCATATAATCTATTTTATATGTTTCTGTACCATTTGCCGAATTGTATCTTCTCAAAATAACATTTTTAATATCTTTATCAATAATAACCACAAGTAAAACTGTGAACTTAATAACAAATCTTCAATGTTCATGTCCCTGAGCATCCATAAAAATATGGGAAAATAACTTCCCAAGGAATACCACATAGAGGGGAATGTTATCCATATCTTACGGGAAAGTGGTAAGAGGTAGCAAGCCAGTATGAAACACTCTGAACAGGATATTGACACACAGCATTGTCTTTTCAGAGATGTTTTTCAGTTTAAGCCTTCTTTTTATAAGCACATAAAGCTTCTTCCACAGGATATTTACTACCATAACTCTGTCTGATGTGGTCTCACTATTGTAGAGGATATTGCTATTGTAGAAACAATATCCCCAAATGCTTAGTGGTAAGGATGTTGAGAGCAAAATGAATCCTTGACTGCCATCATAAAAAAAATGTATAGAAATAAAGATCTTTGCATCACAATATAATCACTGAGACCTAATGAGGTGAAACTCTCAGTCTTCCTTTTTCTTTCCCCCTTTCCTCCTGGCCCCTTCCTTTCCTTCTCCATAGATGATAGTACATACAGGGAGAACTCACTAAATGTACACAGAACTTCATATATGTTTTTGAAATCATTAAGCCAAAAGTAAAAAATGTGGGTCATTGAAGGTGCTATGGAAGGTAAGTGGATGGAGGAAGAAAGTGAAAAAGTAGTGCACTGACAAGAAATTCTATTACCTCAAAAAGAAAACAAAATAAGTGATACAGATTTAAAATGCTAGTTGCCTTAAATATTGATTTTACTGCAAATCTATGTAGTTACAAACATTGCTTTCATGATATATTTCTGATGCTGTACAAGTTTCACATCAAAATTGCTTTTCGGCTGTATTAAAGATATTTTTTCTCTATTTCCAAATATCGTAAAGGACTTTCACTTAAAACAAGTATAGAGCTCTTTAGCGGCACATCTCATTTTTAATTGTTGAGAAAAAAATTCTGCTCCTTGCTTTAAGGAAAAAAAGAGCTATGGACTCAAAGAGAATTTTGGAGTTCCTTTCACTTAGCCCTAGAGTGATGTTTCTTTCCATGAAAAATTTACAGAGTCTGTCAATAGATTCTTTATCATTTTCCTGCTTTCTAAACAGTTCAGCAGACATGGAATCATCTGCTATCTCTACTTGGCAAGAAAACAGTTACTTGAAATTTGTGATCTATTTATGTTCACTTTTCAGTATTTTAAACAGCATTACAAGGAACACATTTAAATCTATATTTGGATCTAAATCAGCTGTCTCTACAATGGAAAATATCTGTGGACTTGATTATATATGTTAAGCTATATTAGCAGAAACCAGCAGATCCACACTGTGCCACAGTCCTGCAAATGCAGCTGCCTGTCTTTACATTAGTGTGCAGAGTCTCTCTAAATGCAAATAAAAGCATGACTGATGGGCTTGAAATAAACTAAAAAATTAAACTGAATTTAGTGATTTCTAATATTCTCTCAAAAACCCTGCTTACCAGTTTAAAATAATTTAAATTTATTTACTTTCAAAAGAAATAACCTTTGAAGTAACTCCTCTTTCCTCCCAGGGAGTCTGTCTGTGTGCCTGACTTGACATGGATCAAATATTTCACAGGACTGCAAGTGGGTCCCACATCTCAATTTGAAGGTAGCTTAGCCTATTTGAAGAAGATAATTTTTTTTTAAAAGCTGGCTCCACAGTCAGCATGGAGCCCAATGCCAAACTTGAACCCAAGACCTGAGCTGAGATCATGAGTCCAACACTAAACTGAGCTGTCCATGTGCCCCTGAATAAGACAACTGTTTTTTTTAAATGAAGAGGCTTTGTTTTGTAGAGTTTTAGGTTTACAGAAAAACTGAATAGAAAGTACCAAGTGGGGGCACCAGGGTGGCTCAATTGGTTAAGCAACTGCCTTGGATCAGGTCATGATCCCAGGGTCCTAGAATTGAGCCCCACATCTGGCTCTCTGCTCAGCAGGGAGTCTGCTTCTCCCTCTCCCTCTGCCTGCCCTGCTTGTGCTCTAATAAATAAATAAAATATTTTAAAAAAGATTTAGATTTAGAGTACAAAGTGTTCCCTTAGTCCTCTTCGTTCCACACTTTTCTCATTATTAAAATCTGACATTGGTGTAATGCATTTGTTACAACATAATTCAAATTGATGGGCCAATACTGATACATTATTACTAACTATGCAACTACGTTGGGGCACTTAGTGGTGTTCCACATTTCTCTCATACTCTGTTCATTTGTCTTCATTCTTTTTTTCCCCTCTTTGTTCTTCAGGCTGCATAATCTCTATCAATCAGTCTTCATGTAGTTAATTCTTTCTTCTGTCAGTTCAGAACTATTCCTGAATTTCTCTAGTGAATTTTTCATTTCCATTATTAGCCTTTTCAACAGTATCTCCATATGGTTGTCTTATAATTTCTCTTTCTTGATAGTCTTCAAGTTGAGGCATTATCATGCCTTTCTTTACTTCGTTGAGCATGGTTTCCTTTCCCTCTTTGAATGTATTTGTGGCAGCCCCTTTGAAGTCTTTGTTATATCTGACATTTGTACGCTCTCTCAGGTAGTTCCTGGTACCTGCAATTTTTCTTGTGTATGTATTACACTTCCCTTTCTTATTGCATATCTTGTAATTTTCTGTCAAAGTGGGACATTTTAGTCCATTTAGACTAAATGGACTGTTTAGTGTTTTTTACTTTTTTTGGACTGGCTGGATTATTATAGTAATGTCTATCTACCACCACCCCTAACAGTGAGAAGTTCTGATGCTCTTTGGTGGGACTGGAACACACAGTCCCCTGGGATGATAGTGGTTTTAACAAAACTCTCCTTCACTGAGTTGTACTCTAATCACCAGCTGATTGTTCTTGTGTTTGTTTTACAATATTCTGGACATAAGTTGCTCCATACTCTCATTCAATTAAATTTGATCTCCTTTGCAAGAGTAGTTTTCCAACACAGTGTTGAAAGTATATTCTGAATCCAGGGGAGCTCTTCTTAGCTATTTATTTCCCTGGTTCTCTTTTAAGCTAGAGGGCTTAGGGTACACCTTTTTTGCTTTTATGAAACTAATGTCTCCTTATAATTTTTATTACTATCAAAACATCAACTCCTTCCCCCAACTTTTCTAAGAGTAGTTAAAGGTTTGAACTTCTCTACTTCAAAGACTATCAGTTCCTTATGAGTAAACCTCAGAGGTCATTTAACTTAATAAGGCTTGTATCTATCTCTGGAAAAAAACCTCTGAGCCATGGCTCTGAAGTTGAAGGTAGTTAACAGTGGCTCAGTTCTCTAAGTGACACCCTTCTTTAAGAGCATGGCACTGGTCAGGAGCACTAGCCTCTGGTCTTTTAGGCTCACTGCCCTCAAGATGTAATCTCCTCCTTAAAAACAATCTGGGCAAGGATGATTGGGCCCTAGTATTCTCAGCTTGATACAACTGTGCCCTGTGACTGGAGGCTGGAATTCAGATGAACTCATATGGACTTTAGCTTCCATCAGGAGGAGAAATGTGGGCACTGTCTATCCTGGGAAGTATCATAGTTCTTGACCAGAGAGAAGAGGAGCTCTGTGTTCTTGGCTGCTCCTGCCTAGAATGGAGTCTCTGTTCCCTGTGAATGTAATGGGGGAGAGGGAGAGCACCTGATTCAAATGCTACTGTCTCTTGCTATTTTGAATAAAGTTTCTTCATTTGCTGTATGCCCCTAGAACAATTTCCAGAGAAATCTTAGGTTTTTGTTTTTGTTTTTAATTATTTTCACTAGTTTTATTTGTGCTGCTAGATGGGAGACTGCAGAGCTTCTCACATGTACTTCCAAAAGTGGAACTCTACAGCTCATGTAATCTAAGTGTTCAAAATGAAAGGTTCCTTCTAAATCATTTCATCATTGCATGTTACTTAGAATTGAGGCCCAAAGATGTTTAATTGTTTAAATTTAAAGCTAGTAAAAGAATTACAACGGGGATCCCTGGGTGGCACAGTGGTTTGGCGCCTGCCTTTGGCCCAGGGCGCGATCCTGGAGACCCGGGATCAAATCCCACGTCAGGCTCCCGGTGCATGGAGCCTGCTTCTCCCTCTGCCTGTGTCTCTGCCCCCCCCCCCCTCTCTCTCTCTGTGTGATTATCATAAATAAATAAAAAAAATTAAAAAAAATTAAAAATAAATAAAAAAAGAATTACAACCCAAGTTGTTAATCTTCCAATGTTTTTTCTTCACTACATGCTAAGCTTGAAATTATACCATATAGAAAATCATTCCACTTAAAAATTACATATTTTAAAAGAAAATGTTATTGTTGTTGACTATAATAAAAAGCCTTCATTTAAAGACCGACAGAGGCAGATTCCAATATAGACTAAATATTTTAAAGATTAATAGGTACATAATCTGATTATTGAACAGACTAATCCCCTACATAATAGTCTCTCTTGCTTACATTACTATTTTGTAATTGTTGCTGTTTTTTAATAAAATAATAACTCTAATGCTGTTATTAAAAAAAAAAGACTAATGAGTTCTTTCTGAAATATAGTAATTTACAAACTGGAATATCACATAGGAATGCAATTCTACTTGTTTTCATCAAGGCTTTTCTAAAGAAGTTTCCAAATTGAACAAAGATTATTGGAAGACGATAAATTTATTATGAAGACTGAAACATAACACCAATACTAGTAAAAATCACAAGAGTTGTGAATTCTGGTTGTGTAAATGGACTATACATATGGTAGAAAAACAGATGTTGATGCAGATATATGTACACATTGATGTTTTTCAACTAAGGGTTGAAAGTTTTTCAACTAAGGGATTTTGTCTCCTCAGGGACATTTGGCAATTAGGTAGAAATCAGGAGTAATGCTACACATCCTACATCCTACAATGTGGAGAGCATTTGTTCATAACAAAACAACCATCTAGTCCCAGTGTTCAGTAATGCTATGGTTGAGAAATTGTGCCTTAGATAATTATGAAAACAAGCAGAGGTTCCTTTATGATATTGCCAAAAATTTATTCAACTCATATTTCTTTTGTATATACCACAGATCAAGCATTGTCCGTGGCTTTTGGGAATTCAGTGGTGAATAAGATACAATTAGTTCCATCATGGAATTCACAATTTCACAGAGAAAGTTTGAGAAAAACACCTGAGTGGAATCTGAATAAGAACCTGAGAGAACTGAACAAAGACTTTAAAGCATGTGAATGACTTCTTCCTACTGAAAATTCCATTCAGTTTTATGATCACCAAGCTCACAGAGTATGCACTTAATTCCAATCTTTTGTGACACAAGATACTAAAGAAAGAGGTCTTATTTTGAGTCTAAGTTTTGTTCACTCTGAGTACTGCAGTTTTCTATCTAGATCAGAGGATGAAGCACAGTGGATTTAATTTTCACATTTAACAAATCTTTTTACTTTCACAATTAACAGATAAGCACCCAGATCAATTTAAGGGGGGCGGGCAATATGCTATACTGGCTTCGGTTCAGTAAGAACGAGCCAGAAGCAATGTGATTCTGATATAGCACAATGTTATCAATTCCTCTTGGACCTCTGACCCCATCCCTTATGAACTTATGTTAGAAGCACAGAGTGAGAGAAATGAAATAAGAATTAGTAAGAACAAGGGTACCTGGGTGGCTCAGTCAGTTAAGCATCTGACTTCAGCTCAGGTCATGATCTCAGGGTCCTGGGATTGAGTCTGGAGTCAGGCTCCACACTCAGCAGGAAGCCTACTTATCCCTCTCCCATTGCCCCTCCCTGCCATTCATGCTCTCTCTCCTTCACATAAATACATAAAATATTTTTTTAAAAAAGTAAAACACTCTGAATCATTTCTCTGTAATGCCTGTGGACAACCTGAGGCAGTATCAGTACTGATGCCAGCACCCTTGGTCTTCAACATTCAGCAGCAGAACGAGTAACAGCAGTGATTTTATTCAGGTCTAAATTGTGACAACAGAGACTTGTTAGCAGTTTCTACTTTTTGCATCCACCACTGATAGGGATATACCATAGCAGGTTAGAGAAAGGGATAAGGACGTTATCAGATAATCTGCAAAGCCAACGAAATTTGTGGTGACTACAAGATTTTGAAAAGAAATGGAATTTCTAAACAGCTAAGGCAAACAATTAAAACATTCTTTTTAAGCAATTATTATATTTTTGTTTTACTTTCTGATTCATGCAGTGTGAGAAATATTTATTTTAAAAGTTTTTCCTCTTCCTTTATACTTCTTTTGCTTACCAAAGTCATATTAAGAAAAAAAATGAGCTAATAACATGTGTGTAGTTTTACATGTTTTAATCAGCAATAAAATTTTTCTCATGTAGAAAATGGAAGTCCTTTGGCCTATATATTATGGCCTTAATAACAACAAGAATACAAGCAGGGTTAAAGTAAAAATATACCATTTGACTGTCTGGAAATAATATTCTGAAGATTAACAAAGATATTACTGTTTCTTTATGAGAGTTCTTTGCTCTTCAGTCTTGCTACTGTAGGACTGATGATTTCATTTAAAATTACAAAGCTTCCCCCCCACACACATCAAAAGCAATATCCAATATTGTTATCATGAATCCTATCACCATAAGCAGTCATTTTGTATTCTCTCAGAATGTTAGGAACCTAAACATAGGGTCACTAGATGAAAGAGAGTAGGACAGATCATATTGCTTTAGATTTTATACTTTCCCTAGGAATCTGCTAAAATAAAAGAGGGATAAAAGAAAGTACTAAATCAGTTATCAGGGGAAAAAATCGTAACACCAGAGCTCCACTGTTTTGTCAGTTGATTTATATGAAGGACATTTAAGAAACTTTCTAAACTTTGGTCATTTATTTATTCATTCATTCATTTTAAGATTTTATTTTAAGTAATCTCTACACTCAGTGTGGGGCTCGAACTCAAAACCCAGAGATCGAGAGTCGTAAGCTCTACTGACTGAGCCAGTAAGGCACCCCAGAGACTTTCTAACCTTTGGATTTGGAATTACTCCTAACCCTCTCTATTTTATTACAATAATGTGCAAAATGGTGTTGAGGGAGAGAACACATTTGTTTATTTTCTTAAATGTAATTCCAACTAGGGAGGTCCAAATTCATTATATCCTTAGCAATTTTTTTTTTCTAAACATAAATGTGAGGAAAAAACAAAGAAGCACTCTCCACATCTTCTGTTTTGCTAATGAAATAGAGGATAACATTGAACACATTTTTGTTCTCCTGACTACCTGTTATTCCAATAATTGTTTAACATGACATTGAAAAGAGTACCATTAAAACAAAGAAAACAGTTCTGCATCATGAGTAGAATTCATTTAAACTAAACATTTAATCTAAAGAAAATTATCAGTAGGGTAGAAATTTATTTCTGCACTGCCTGGCAGGAAATGAAACTGCTTAAAAGCATAAAATTGAACAAAAATCAAAATGGCTACACTAATGCTTCAGCAAAGCTTGATTTTAAGGTAACCTTTCCCTCTCTTCCACAAACCTCTCCTCCTCCCTTCTTAGCCTTTTGTTTCAGGAACCTAGTACCATCTGAAATCAACTAAAGAAGCTGGCAGCACATACACAATTCCTGTCAAAACCGGATAGATCCTGTATTTCCCTATAAAACCCCCCAGCCCCTTCCTCTGGGAAAGGCTTGCAGTTTTTGAAGGCCATAACCTGCTGCATCCTCCTTTGCCTAGCAAAGCACTAAAGCTATTCTTCTTTATTTTTAACTCTGTCTTCACCTCATATCTTGGGTCCCAAGCACAAATATCAGTTTTCGACAACGGAAATTCAAAAAGAAAAAAATAGAGAAATTATACTAAGATTTCATTTATGAATGAAGATTTGCCAGTTAGTTTAACAAGATAGTTGATCAAAATTTTATTCACACTAAATTCTTGTTTTTCTTATAGATGTTCATATAAGGACTATTGGATAATAAGAAAGATCATATGTTTCACAGCAGGTTTATAAAAGATGAATTTCTGGTTTCCATGTGGTCGCTTGATTTTCTAATTTTTTTAATGCATCCCAAGGATAAAATTAGTCATGTCAACTCATGGTTTATAAAACCAATTTCTAAGACGTACCAAAATGTACTTGAAGTGTGTACTTTCAGATTCTCCAATCCCAGGAGAACAAATTCCGGATAATGAATATGACATTTAAAAAATTAGATATTTAGGACTGTAGACAATTAGCAAGTCTTTTTTGAACTAAATATTCTTGTATCAACTGCGTCTAATTTTTTCTAGGGTCAAGAAAAAATTTTGAGGCTGACATACTTGTTAGTGGCCTGAAGTGCAGATTCCTTATTCACTGATTAAAATCAGATCCATATGTTTTAGGTGCAGGTGTTATCACTGTTATTTTGCTTGAAGAATTTAAATGTCTGGCTTCTAATTTTGCAGGCTGTGCCAAGTCTTTTCTCCATGAACAGCTTTCATTCTGTTTCCATATGTATGCAGTCGAACTAAACAAATTGTAAAGTACACAGCAGAGATGAATTTGTTTGGAAATATTTTAAGAAATGTTGTCTCAAACTAATCGCTGAGCATTGCCACCTAATGATAGATTTGGAGCAAGACTATATTTATGGTATTGCACCACTAGGGTCCGTATCTTAGTTTGGGTTCCCTTTTTAAAAGAGATCCTGAAGTAAGGACTTCGGTGCAAAAGTGAGAAAATAGGATATATGAGAAGAGGGAGGAATAAGTCTAACATAAGGAGGCATTTATTTATCAAGGTCATTGCTACAGACTTAGACTCCAGAATTCCCCTGAGCATTTGAAGAGTCAGAATAGTCTATCTCAAATAAGAGAAGCTGATGTCCTTAACCAAAAACCCCTTTTCCCCCCACCTCTTTGAGGACTGCCCTCCAGGAACATTATCACACTTTTATTTATGGGTGCTCCTGTGGCTAAATCAAGCCTGTTTTTACAAGGGTAGAATGCTGAATGATGCAATGCACTTAATTTAGGCAATAGTGGCCCATGAAGAATCTGAGTTATGTGACATTTCTCATGATAACTAAGGCTGAAATCAGACATGGGGCAGAAGAATGTAATATAAGCGATAGATGTGTGTTTTAAAGGGAGATTCCAGGGGGAAACATATAAGCTGACTTTTTTATCAGCGCATTTGAATGCTAATCTGTGCCTGCTCAAAGACTTCTGAATATTATTATTATACTTCCATCCCTTCCAACAATTGCAGCTTTTAAAGGTAACCCAGGAGTGCAGCAATAAGATGAAGTCACCAGCAAATATTACTTTATTGGTT
This sequence comes from Canis lupus familiaris, assembly GCF_011100685.1. Classification (NCBI taxonomy): domain Eukaryota; kingdom Metazoa; phylum Chordata; class Mammalia; order Carnivora; family Canidae; genus Canis; species Canis lupus. The sequence goes on from NC_049232.1 coordinate 47,952,759, forward strand.
ATGTATTCATTATATCTGAAAGATTTGTCACATACTGATTTAATAAAAAGGAAATTACTGAGTCATTGACTAGTTTCACATAATTTAGGATTACAACATAATAAGAGCAAGGTTTACCTATTCTTACCTCTGAAGCACACAGTCATAAGGAAGCTGTTTCTATATTAGGTAAAACAGCAGATAAAACAAAACTAAGCCATACACATCAGTTATTCAACACATTCAAATGAGATAACAAAATCTGTAGCTTTGCAATTTAAAGAAATGGAGTTTTAAGGAGATAGCTAGCAAAACTCTGGATCTATAATTTTGGAAAGAATAAAATATAAATACTTGATCATTACCAAACACAATCAATAGTTGATCATTACCAAACACAATCACATTGAGATTTTAATCATGAAGAATAATCACAGATCTAAGCTACATCTTTAGACTGGGTCAAATATCACTTTGCACAGTGAAATATGAAGTGAATCATTTTAAATTAAAAATCAGCAGAAAGAGAATTTCAGAAGGTTAAGAATAAATAGCCAAAGACATTTCTGTGCTTTCTCAATCATCTTAAGTAGGTAAGTCCTTTCGTATACTCTTCTCAACTTTATACTTTACCTTTATATTTTACACTGTGAAAACATAGCCTATAGCCTGATTAAAATAGACATAAGCAGAGACTGTAATGTTAATGTCAAAGAACGATTGTATTTAGCTATTAAATACGTTTCAACCTTTCAAAGAAAAAAAGAATTGGTCTCTGCCTTTGAAGATATCATTTAGTTGGGCAGATGGGCAAATAAATCATTGCAATCAAATATACTAAGTGGTATGACAGAGATAAACATGTAAAAGTTCCAGTGGTAGTAGAAGGAAGGGACACACGATTCCTGCTAGTACTTCAGGAAGACCTTCCTAAAGGTCTTCACCACAGTTTTAGAAAGATAATCAAGAGTGACCCAGGTGTAGAAAGACAGTAAAGACCTATGAAAAGAGAGCAGCAGATGCAAATACTCAGACCATGAAACATCATGACTCTTTCAGAAAACTCAAAATACAGTAGATTTCTACTGTATGCCCAGGACAGGCTGCTCTTTACTGATTCTCTGGCTTGATTCTGAAGGCCAGAGGCAGTTTTTGAATCATATTATGAGAATTTTGGTGGGAGGAATACTTATATTTAATTATTAGAATCACTAGAATAAAGCTGATTCATTTGATTCATCACCCTTTAACAAAAGCACTTACTTTAAAGGTATCCTCCTGTGCAGCCTGGGTGGCTCAGCGGTTTAGCGCCACCATCAGCCCAGGATGTGATCCTGGAGACCCCGGATTCAATCCCACGTCTGGCTCCCTGCATGGAGCCTGCTTCTCCCTCTGCCTGTGTCTGTGTCCCTCTCAATCTGTATCTCTCATGAATAAATAAATAAAATCTAAAAAAAAAAAAAAAATCCTCCTAATTCCTGGTCATAAAATTCAATAGGGTATTTTTTTTTAAGTTTTATTTATTTATTTTAGAGAGAAAGTGCAAACAGAGGGAGGAATAGTGAGAGAGGGAGAGGGAGAAAGAGAATCTCAAGCAGATTTTCTGATGAGTGTGGAGCCCGACACAGGGCTTGATCTCGGGACCCTAAGACCATGACCTGAGCTAAACCAAGAGTCAAATACTCAACTGATAGAGACACCCAGGCACCCCACATTCAATAAGGTATTATCTGAGTCTAGGATTATTGCTAAAAAGGTTTTTGGTAAAGGCATGGTAGTATTCATTTAATCTTTGCTCATTTTTTCAAGAAGTGTATATTATTTCATAGTATTCTTTTTACCTTTTTCTTATAAAATCAGCACCCAAACTTTTCTACATCAGAGAGAGCCTATGATGAGCACAAGTGTACTAAAAGACCAGAATGTCTGCAATGTCTATATTCCTCAGATATATCTATCTATCTCTAGATATACAGAGATGCATACATAGAAAGACATAGATACATATGGATTTAAATAATGACAACCATTCTCACAGTAATATTGGTATTTGTCATCCTATTACTTAAATATGGGTGTCTAATATAAAGCTGTAAGATTAACCCATGTCTTAGATTTAGCAATGGGTCACAGCATTGTTCAAATAGCTCCTCTAGAATAAGCTGACCCTGCCATAAATTCTAAGCTTAGAAATTTCAGTAATGTAGTCTCTCATAGAGCTTGAGATCAGGACAAATTGGTTAGCTTAAAGGAAAAATTGTCAGGGCCACACACTAGGGTAGTGGCCAGAAAAACTGGATTCATAGAGTAGAAATTGAGCTATAGATGGTACCCTTTTATTACATGGGTTCCACTGACAGGTAAGTGATTATGGTTGCAGTTCTCAGGCCTTAGACTTTCCTGCTTGTATATGAACTTTCTCAAACACATTTTGTTATCTATAGAACAAGCACATACTGACCTCTTTCCACACTGTAACTCCTCAATGTAACTTGGCTCTAGGCCCAGCAGTCTAGTGAAATACATTAATTTAACATTCATAGAATCATCTAATGCTGAAATTGGAAAGAACTTTAGAGGTCAGCTAGACTAATTTTTGTATGATGTATGATTCAACTACTTATTGACTGTTTGCCTAAAAGGCAATATACTGAGAATGTTCTCTCTCGGCACTCCTGGGATCTGAGAAGCAGATTCAAATCTGAGTGTCATTATAAAGCTGTATGAAGAGGAAAACTTGATAGCCAGAATGTTGATTTCAATCCTGGTTTTGACTTAAATTCTGTGTGATTTTGGACAAGTAAATGCTCTGTGCCTCAATTTCCATATCTGTAAAGTGGGATGATAATAATACCCAAGTCATAGGGATGTTCTAGAAAATTATTGATATAATGTACATTTTTTAGAATATTTCCTGGCACTCAGTAATGCCCAATGAATGCCATTTCACATTTTCTGTGATCACTGCTCAACTTAATATGTCCTTTTTTCATAGTGACATCTTCCAACAAACCTTCAGTTTTCTTTTATACCATCTCATACTAAAAAAGAGGATACTGAAGGAGTACAGTATGAAACACCCCAAAATGGGTCACTTTGGCACAAAGATTATTTCAAGTTAAAAGTAATAAAAACCCAGCAGATGCAGGAAAGCCTCTCTGCCTCTCCATAACTGCCTAAATTTTAAGGAAAGTCTATGACTGGAAGAGAGCTATTAACAGAGGCCCCTTTTACTGAAAGAATCATCTGCATAATAGAAAAATCTTGTTTTTCTAAACATCTCCTTTCACCTTCTAGTTTAGTAGATTTCTACCCTTTGTAGTCTCAGGCCCTACCCCTCTCCTTGGTTCAGGTAAGCTCTATGTCGCCTCAATGTCTGAAATTTCATATCTATGTGGATTCTCCATGTGAATGCCCATTAAATTTGATTTTCTCCTGTTAATGTGTCTCATGTCAATTTGATTCTAAATCCAACTAGAAGCACCATAGGGCAGAAGAAAGTCTTCCTCCTTGGCAATATTAATAAATCTTTGCTCTACTTTTGCCTACTGTTTAGGGAAAATAGAAAGAATATTTTATTGGTTTACCTTACCAGTGTTATATTAAATCACAGAACAACTTTACCTCTGAATTCCAGAGATCAACATCTTTTAGTACAGCATATTTCAGAGGCTTCTTGGGTGTGTTTTCATGTCTCAGATCTTTAACAATTTTATAATCACTTCCAATTTCTAGATGTTCTGCAATATTATAATTTTGTGTAAACAGTAAGATTCTAACCTCAAAATTATGAATCTTGACATTATAAAACTGCATGCCATTTTAAATGAAACTGGAATCTATTGAGTTTTGTTTCAGATAAAATAGGAAGACAGTGGGAGCCAGGATTATCTATATTTCATGCATTTCTATGTTAATAGTATAGTACTGACATGTGGTTGACTCTACATAAATGTTGAAGACGCGACCTAATTTGCTATTACAATATAAAATATAAATTTTGTAATAAACATTAACAGAATCAATAAATGCATATTTTAGCAAGGGAAGAGAACTGATACAAACATGATAAATTGACAACCTTTGGAATACAAATATTACAACAGGCAATGCATTCATGAAAATAATTATATTAAAGTTTTAGTGGAAAAAAATTAAACTTTATACTTCCTACAAATTCGTTTGCTAACCAATGTACATATTTTAATTTCCAATTAGTTTACTTTTGCTCACTGAGCAGTTATATGCTATATATTTTCTAAGCTACACATTTTTAACCATGCGTATATGAATGTAAAAATCTATCTTCAACTAATAGCAAATGGAATATTTTATGGAATATTCTCACCCTAATGATAGATTCTGGCATAAATAACTATTTGAGGCTGAGCTAGGTGACAGACTCACACTGTCTATCTTACAAAAGCTGAGTAAATTCTTTCAACTTTTTAAACATCCAGATTTTCTCCTAAATATCTTAAACACAAAAATGGCCAGACCAGAAGTTTTTACTTTGAATTCCTTTTAGAGACACATGTTTCTTTTATTCTCTATAAATGATTAAATGATACAGTGATCACCTTATCTATGCTTCTTTTAATACTTTACCCTCTTATATTTCATACTTTTTTTTAAAGATTTTATTTATTTATTCATGAGGGACACACACAGAGAGAGAGGCAGAGACATAGGCAGAGGGAGAAGCAGGCTCCATGCAGGGAGCCCCATGTGGGACTCGATCCTGGAACTCCAGGATCACTCTCTGAGCCGAAGGCAGATGCTCAACCACAGAGCCACTCAGGCATCCCTACTTCATCAGATATATTTTGGACACACTAAAGTATACTTTAGGGTTGCACCCTAATATTAGAGACTATAAATCAGGATTAGACACTTTTATCCTGCGTTTATATATATATATATAGTTTATAGTTTTTACTTGCATATATTTGTATATTCACTATCCTATTTGATTATGATAGATACTTTGTGAAAGATATTTTGTGAAAGATATACACATACATCTTTAGCATGCACAAATATATGCATGCAAACAACCACAGATGCAATTTCTTTCCTCTGACTAAAGAAGCCAACAACATTTACAAAAACTTCAACTCAGTTTCTTTTTTTTTAATTTTAATTTTAATTTTTTTTTAAGTAAGCCCTGGACCCAACATGGCCTTGAACTCATGACCCCAAGAGCAAGAGTTGCAGGCTTTACCAACTGAGCCACTCAGGCACCCCAACCCATTTCTTTTAAATAAAATAGACTTAAGTTGTTATTGCTTTCTCTTATTCTACTATTTCCTAAATGTGTTTTAATCCCCTGGCTCATTTTGCCCTAATCACTACTTTAAAGGTTCCAACAATTTTGCCATCGCATATGGTCTGTATCCACAAGGACATGATTCTCTTATATTCTTATCTGGTGCTCTTCTAATTACAAATCATATTTCTTTGAGCTCTTATTTGAATACTCAATCTCTCTTTACTGGGAGGTATGAGAAAAATATCATATTTGCATACCCTTTAGTTTACACTGTGAGCTTTTCAAGAACAGTGTCTTTCCCAGAATTCTGTTTCCCAGAATCCTTGTGTCTGTAAGAGAAGCTCACTAACTTAACATGGTGCAGAAATTCTGTTTGGGACCTATAATCCCATTCAAGCTTCCAATTTCTAGAGACCATTAAGGCTAACATTTTGAAGTAAAAATTTCCTGAACATTTTTTCCCATCTAAAATAATTTATAAAGAAATTTGCTTTATAAGGTATGTAAGCAAGGGTTGGGGGTGTATCCTTGAGTGATCAGTTTAGCTATCTTCCACTTCATGCAGTAGAAACTATACTCCTGGCTACTATGCTCTCACTCCCACTCTGACCTTGAGCCTGGCTAAAGTTTAGCTACAAAAGACCAGCATGGCCAGGGACTTAGTTGCTGGCATATGCTGAATACAAAGAGTAAGTGTTAGATTATCAAAGAGGAAGTAAATAATGATAGGACACTTGCATGTACTAAATCTTGCAAAAAAACATTTATATTTCTCTTTGGTATTCTAATTTCTCAAAAAGTAAATGTACAATTAACAGTTGAAAGTAAAAGCTTCCCATCCTGAAAGAAAATCCAATTCTTCTTATATAGAGACTAATGTGGAGAACAAAGGCACAAGAAAAACATTACATTTCCTTACAATTTAGCCCATTGACAAGTCCTTGAGACAAGCAGAATGACCTTCCTCTAGGAATTCAACTGCCTGGATCTTGATACTTTGCTAAGGGCAAAAGGCAATCTTAGCTTAACATCCTGACCCCCAGGATCCTGTAAGTCTTCTTTAACACATAAAAATTCCTTTGGAAACTTCCTTTGTCTCTACCCCCAAGATATGTTAGCAATCATCCTCCAAACATATGACCCCCTGATACACATCTGAAGGGTCTCATGACTAAGGTTTTACTAGACAGTACTAAATGACCTTTTTCTAAGAACAGCTAGCCCCTCAAGGTCCTGGAAACCTTGCTTTCAAATTCCTTAGAGACTTATCTTATCCCTAACATCCTCCCAACTTGAAAGTGCACATTCCTCACAACCTCTTTATAGCTCTTTCTGCCCAGGGGTCCTGTGTCACTGCTTTAATAAAACTACCTTTTTGCACTGAAGACATCTCAAGAAATCTTTCTTGACCATTTACTATATATGTACCTTATCATTATCTTCCCCCATCAAGTTCTTTTCAGGAAGATCTTGTTTTTAATATAACAAGAGCACATATGCAGAATGCCATGTAGATTTTTAAATATATTGCCCTTGTTTCAAAACTAATTACTGGTTTTACTAAAGCAATTTCAGCTAATTACACTGCAACTATGCCAATCATTTAAAAAGTCATTATAGTTCAAATATTAGCCATCATTAATTGCTTTACACATACTAGCTGTTCAATTTTATTTAATTTACATGCATATTTGACTCACTATTATCTTTGACATATTGAAGTTGATTTTTTATATAATATAGAAAAGACAGTCAGTAAAACAAAACTCTAAGCCTTTAATATTTTCAAGAAATGCTTACACAATATCCTGATAGTAAATAATTAAGAGGAATAAAGCTTTTTTACTCTACACTTTGCTTTTCCATTATAAATAACTTTAAATATGAAATTACAGCCTAAATATAATAGATGTACCTTGAATATGTACTAAAATATAATATGTATTTTGTACTTTGGTCTCCCTGATATGATGTATTTATGCTTTTTCAGGTGCTACTCTGTGTATACTGTTTATATCCTAGTGTATGGCAGATATTTGAAGAAGTCTTTCAAATAACTCTAAGAATAAACTTTAGAACAGTATACATAAAGCAAATATATTTAAATACATTTTGGAATTTTACTAGCATCATTTCACTTGAATTTCCCCACAAAAACAACTGTGTCTGTTATATAATATTTTCTAACTTTGAAAGGGTTAAGTTTAATATTTAAGTTGATATAATGAGAAAATAATACACTTTTACCAAAAAATAATATAAAATGTCTTACATCTCATCAAAGTCATATATTGAAATTCTTTACTCTAGATAGTTCCTTTACTAATGCATGAAGAGATTTGTTCTGCAATATCTAATGAGACAGTGATGAGTTCCTGCACCATTCACCCGTACTGAGATCTATTTCATTCAAGAAGTCTCATGATTGGGACACCTGTGTGGCTCATTGGTTGAGCATCTGCCTTTGGCTCAGGACATGATCCCAAGGTTTGGGATCAAGCTCCACATTGGGCTCCTTGCAGGGAAACTGCTTCTCCCTCTGCCTATGTCTCTGCTTCTTTCTCTCTGTATCTCACATGAATAAATAAATAAAATCTTAAAAAAAAAAAAAAAGAAAGAAAAAGGAGTCTCATGATTCAGAGCCAGGAACCCACATAGCACAATTCATGGAATAATACATAACTTTGAGTAAGGGACAGTCGGGACTAGGTAGGGAAAGATAAATAGCGGACAATGGGATCAGCCTCACAGAAATCCCAAAAATGCTGAGATATAAGGAAACCAGAGATAAGGGAACAAACCAGACCCCTCGTACCTACGTACCTACGAAGGGGGAGGATTTTTTCTTTCTTTTTTCTTTAATGACAGTTGCCTGTGACCAACAAAGAATAACCATTCTTTAAAAAGGAGCCATTAAGGATGTTATCACCAGTCCTTACTCAAACCAAGACATCACAAGAATGATAAGGCCACAGCTCCCTGCTCAGTTCTAAATAAGACTGTCCATGGAGGCCCACATTGGCAACCCTGTTGGGACACCTTCACACCTGAGAGCTTTTTCTGTATTCTTGCTTAATAAAATCCTATTGCTTTACTCACTCTCTTTCGTCCCCAAGATTAATTCTTCAACTCCATGAGACAAGAATCTAGCTCTCCTGTTTCAGCTTCACTGAATTCTTGCAAAGGATCTTCTTTGGAAAAAGACATCAAGAATCTTAATTACTAGTATTTATTTCAAGAGAATAAATCTACGTTAATAAAAAGAAAAATACTGTCAAAAACTTGACTTGTCTTATCCTCACCATGACTATGTGGGTTAAATATTAACTTTGTTTTATGGAAGGCAAAAACCTCGAATCTAACAGGTATGAAATGACTTTGGTCAAAATGACATGGCTACTTTGAAGCAGAGAATGGATTTCAATCCTAGATATGTGTGATTCCAAAGGTAGTGCTCTTTCTGAAAAGCTATGGTACTTTTTAAAAAATGAGTTTACTTTTATTTAGCTTAAACAAAGCATAACATATATTTTATGGGATAATCACATTTTTGATGTTTGACTACTTTTGATGTTTGAATACTTTTTAATCCTCAACCTTTCTTTCCCCTTTTTCCACTGAAGATAGTGGAAAACTTAAACTTCACAAATCTCCAGCTTGTGAGTGGAAATATTCCCCTAATTACACCTTCTAACAACCACAACAGACCAGCTCCTCTCTCCTCTGCCAAAGTGGCCTCACATCCTACCTGTTTGCAAAACTTGATCTCCCTAGGAATCCCTTGTGTGAACAGTGAAATTTCCTTCAGATTCTCTTGGTATGTGGCCTATCATCACCATCTTTAATATCTGGACCAAATTTTGGGTGGGAGTCTGTCCTGCAAAATAACCAGATGTTTGTAACTACAAAAAAAGTTTCCAGGACAGTTCTCAACTAAATTAACAATATTACTCAGAAATTTCAAAGAAAATATTTGAAATCTGACTTTTGGTTACAAGTAGCAGAGACAAATCAATATTCCCCATAAGTAAAAGTTTATATAATAAAAATTTGATTCTTGACCCATTTTACTAATTCATAATTTCACTGAAGATTATTGTGAACAAGATAATAGGCAGAAACTAAATGCCATTCATTTTAAATACTTTTTGTGTCTAACATATAATTAGCCACTAATACATGCTATTTGAATGAACAAATAAATGCTATTGATTATTCTGCTTTTATTAATTCTTAATAAAATTAATATCATTACAGAGGTCTAAGAAAGAATAATGAAATCAGATTGACAGCATTCACACTATTTTAGATTTTCATGATATAAAAAATATCATTTTCTGAAAATGGTAGATATATATTAACAATCTAAAAATTTGCATCCATGTGGAATTATCATTTAAAATGGGAGGAAAATTCAACAAAGAATGTCAGAGTTTTGGTCAATAGAATTTTTATCACAATTTCAATAATATCAACATGGAGATATAACTGTGTTATTAAAAGGCTAAATCAGGGGATCCCTGGGTGGCTCAGTGGTTTAGCGCCTGTCTTCAGCCCAGGGTGTGGTCCTGGAGCCTCCGGATCGAGTCCCGCGGCGGGCTCCCTGCATGGAGCCTGCTTCTCCCTCTGCCTGTGTCTCTGCCTCTCTCTCCCTCTCTCTGTGTCTCTCATGAATAAATAAATAAAATCTAAAAAGAAAAAAAGACTAAATCAGATTATGGCTCCTTGGTTAAAATAATGAGATGTATTGGGACGCCTGGGTGGCTCAGTAGTTGAGTATCTGCCTTGGGCTCAGGGTGTGATGCCGGGATCCTGGATTGAGTCCCACGTCAAGCTCCCTGCAGGGAACCTGCTTCTCCCTCTGCCTATGTCTCTGCTTCTCTCTCTGTGTCTCTCATGAATAAATATTAAAATAAAATAAAATAAAATAAAATAAAATAAAATAATTAGATGCATTAATTAGTTACACTATTAATGAATTCTGGCCCTCTTTAGAAATTGATTGAGAATAATAGCATTAAAAAAAAGAGAGAGAGAATAACAGCATTTCACTTATATTCTAAGTCTAAAGCAAACAAACAAATAAATGCACAGACTTGGGCAGCCCCGGTGGTGCAGCGGTTTAGCACCGCCTGCAGCCCAGGGCGTGATCCTGGAGACCCGGGGTCGAGTCCCATGTCAGGCTCTCTGTATGGAGCCTGCTTCTCCCTCTGCCTGTGTCTCTGCCTCTCTCTCTGCATCTCTATGAATAAATAAATAAAATCTTTAAAAAAAATAAAAATAAATGCACAGACTTGAAGAATTTACCATTTTCTGTCACTTTTTCTTAGTTCCTCACTCGATGGAAGTGAAAGAAAATAATCTATTTTTAAAAAAGATTTTATTTATTTGAGAGAGAGGCAGAGAGAGAGCACAAGCAGAGGGAACAGCAGGCAGAGGGAGAGGAAGAAGTAAGCTCCCTGCTGAACAGGGAGCAGGACATGGGGCTTGATCCCAGGACTCTGAGATCATGATCTGAGCCAAAGGCAAACACTTAACCAACTGGGCCACCAGCTGCTGGAAAGTAATCTGTTATAATGTAACTTATTTACAGATTTTTTTTTTTTTTTTTTTTTTTTTTTTTTTTTTTTTTTTTAGTTTCGTGTCTTTGCACAAAGTTCTTATCTTCAGGAAATATTGCTTCTTTAAAGTCTCTCTACTGTAAATGGTGCCAATGTTAATCAGTATAATCCCCCTATTAAATCACTTTACAAAAAGATTAAACTTGTACAACATAATTCCAAATTAAGATACTAACCTTTAATGAGATAACTAAAATGGTTTAAAAACCATAACTTTTCATTTCCATAGCTCCTGTTCTAGGATCCTTGTGTGCAAGAAAAAATGGGGAGGATCCCCTTTCCAATGTACTTAATATCATCCTTATGGTCCTAATAAAAAAAGTAGAGTTCTCATGAAATAAATAACATTAGAAATATTTGGAGACCAAAAAACAAAGTATGATTTCCTAACATATTTGATCCTAAAAACAGTGGAAAAGAGACTTTGTCATTTGAAAGCAAATTGCTAATATGGGATTGAAACTAACCAAAAGCCAACAGCTCAACTTCATATCTATTTGAATGTTGCAACATGAAAACAAGTCAGGATAAACTGAATTTTAAATTAATAGGAAGGTGAGATAGAATTAGGAGGAAAAAGGAGAACAAGAAGTTATTTTTTAAAGGTTTAGCAATTATTGGCCCCTGTCAATATTGTCAATTTAACATTCTGCTGTTTGATTCAAGATTCTAGAGAATCTTTATTACTGGAATCTCTTATCAGCATTTAGGTTCTGGAAGTGCAAATATAATGTCTTTTTAGCTGAGAGACATGAACCCAAGGGTCAATTCCTCAGAATTTTAATGCAGTGTTTGTGTTAACACTATCTGATTAGGTCCCTTCCAATAAGGTTAAAAAGAAGTCTTAAATCAGAGTCATTTCCAAGTCTTTGCTAAAGGTCACACAGGGGGTCTGTATTTTATCTTTGAGAAAAGCTTCTCGTACATGTTAGTAATAAATATGGCTACAGTACATTAATTATTTGTAACAATACATTAAGGACAATGCTGTTTGTAGATGATGAGAAGTGCTAGATTAAACATTAATACTTGTATTTATTTATTTATATTCTTCTGAAAGCAAACTTGGCATTTCCAGATTATAATTATTAATTATTATTAATTGCAGCATTAACCATTTCAGTTTCCTGTACCCTATTCTCAGAAAGATGAAATTAGAGGCAGGTGGTTATCCATGCAGTACCAAAAATGGTTTTCTTTTCTTTTCTTTTTTTTTTTTTTTCAAAAATGGTTTTCTTATTTAGGAGCGGAACCTGAAATTATGAACCTATTAGTTTTTACAAGAACTGATATGCAGCTGTACTCCTACCCCTTTGAGAGAGAAACTTTATCTTTGTAATGAAAACATATCTTGTCTGAGACAAGAAGGAGGAGGTCCCTCGTTTAGAACCATTTTGCACATGAATGTAAAAGAATGGCTGAGGGTTTCATCACCCTGTGAATTTTAAACCCGTGTGTTTGCATATAATACACTAAACATGTAGAGAGCAAATGTTTCTGGAGGACAAAGGAGACATTCTCTCTAATTATAGCATGTCAATTTCCACTACTTAGGAAGCAAGAACCCTGAGGAACACTGAGAAATTCAGGGAGCACTGCATTCCAGTGTCTTGCAAAGCTTTATCAAATGTAAAAATATAAAATGAGTGCCTTTGATATTAGGTTAGACAATCCAAGTTGGAAACACAGGGTCTCAAAGTTTTGAGGGCTTTTTTTTTAAGTTACTGTTGACATGGCTGTCTTTTGATAGAGCAAATCTTATAGCCATCCCTCAGACAAACAATAATAAGAATGGATTTGTGTTCATTTGAATGATATAACTGTATCATATCCACTTGCCACTTGTTCAAATACCTCTGTTCCACTTTTACAGATTTTTGCCAGGATCATGAGGTTGGCAGATGGAACATATACCAAAGATACATTCTCAGAAATTTGAGTGAAGTTGCCCAACAGATATTGTTTTCAGATTGCAGTGAATTTTTCACTGTTATGGTAAAAACTGAACAGTTTTGATTAATAATTTATGTTGGCTGATTTGATCACACTGGAAGAGTATATAACTAGTTTTTTGTATTATTGTCATGCCCCAGTTTGAGATCCTGGCTGAAGACTGGCAATTTTTTCTTTCTAAGCAGCTAATTAAGTCCATACTCCAATCACTTACCTTACTGGGCACTCATACTCCTGGCCACTATGTATACCAGCTATAAATGCCCCTTGGATCAGGTTCCAGAAAACTAGGGACAGCCTCTGAGCCCCAGAGTCCTCCAAATTATATAAATTAGCCATACCATGGGGAGTACATCAAGTGTAGCTACTGTTACCCTACTTGCCATACATAAGATGCTCTGACTTGCAAGAGCCTCTGTGTGGTCTTCCTGACATCCTCTTGTTCTGCCTTTCATTTACCTTGAATGTCAGTGTGCTGTGTCCTGCTATCAAAAAAAAAAAAAAAATCTTTGCATTTTATAAAGCAAAAGGTAGAATCATTTTAGGAATTCAATTAATTTAGAAGGATGTAATCATTGGAGCACCTGAGTGTCTCAGATGGTTAAGTGTCTGCTTTCATCTCAGATCACAATTCCAGCCAGGGTCCTGGAATCAAGCCCTGTATCAGGCTCTGTGCTCAGCCAGGAGTCTGTTTCTCCCTTTCCCTCTGTGCTCTCTCTAGCTCTCTCTTAAATAAATACACAAAAAAAAAAATCCTTAAAAAAAATAAGAATGTAGTCATTGATTATAGTTGAACAAAATCATAAAGAGAACACCGAGAAATAATTAAGGCTTTTGATTTATATTATAAATCAATCAAATCATATTATCATATATCATAAATTGATATATCACCAATTGTCACTTGTTATACCTGTTGGCAAATATAATGAAATCTGGAAACAAGAATTAATCGGTAAATAGTAACTTGCTAGTCTTTGGGTTGTAAAATAAATATTTTTTTTCTTTTAACATAAGAAGGCTAATTATGCATATAAATCTATGACACAGAAGTTTCTATGTTTGGTAAACAAATAATTCTTACAATAATTATGAGTTTATTAAAATTTGAAAGATACCAAAGAAGCCTAATTTCTTTTATTAATCCTTTGCAATCTTTCTAAGGAGATGGGAAAAAACAGAAACAATTTTTTTTTTTAAAAAAGATTGTATTTATTTATTCATGAGAGACACAGATTGAGAAAGAGAGAGAGGCAAAGACACAGGCAGAGGGAGAAGCAGGCTCCATGCAGGGAGCCTGATGTGGGACTTGGTCCCAAGACTTCAGGATCACTCCCTGAGCCAAAGGATTGACGCCCAGCCACTGAGGCACCCAGGTGTCCCAAGAACAAAAAAACTTTGTTATATGGGCCATTCCAGAAAAGCCCAAAGATATTTTTTGATAAAGTACATCTTAATGGTTTTACTATTCTGTATGGGTGTGAATTAGGGAAAGACAAGAAAAAGTGCCAAGTGGGACAAGATGAAAAACATAAGTTTTCAAAAAAAAAATGTATTAAGGGACAAAAATTATGAAAAACTTTGGTTTTTCAAAAATTAAGGAAATTTTATTATCTGGGCAGATAATAACTTGGTCACATGTTAGACAAAACTCAAAATTTCATTTTACTATTTTTATATGTTATTTAGTGATGTCTTACAGTAAACTATTCAATAACTTTGTGTTTGAGAATCTTTATGACTGAAATCTCTTATCAGCATTTAGGTTCTGGAAGTGCAAATATAATGTCTTTTTAGCTGAGAGACATGAACCCAAGGGTCAATTCCTCAGAATTTTAATGCAGTGTTTGTGTTAACACTATCTGATTAGGTCCCTTCCAATAAGGTTAAAAAGAAGTCTTAAATCAGAGTCATTTCCAAGTCTTTGCTAAAGGTCACACAAGGGGTCTGTATTTTATCTTTGAGAAAAGCTTCTCGTACATGTTATATTTGGAACATATACCAAAGACACATTCTCAGAAATTTTGAGTGAAGTTTGTGTTTGTTGTTGTTTTAAGTATGCTCCACACCCGGTGTGGAGCCCAATGCTGGGTTTGAACTCAGGACCCTGAAATCAAGACCTGAGCTGAAACAGAGTTGGACATGAAACTGATGAACTAGCTACCCAGGTGCCTCCATTAACTTTTTCTTTATAAGTAAATACATTAGCCAACTTGTTGAATTATTTAAAAATCATTTTTATTTTTGTTATTCAAAAGCTTAATAATATTTATCTATGTATTTAGACATATATCTAATCAAATAAAGGACGCCTGGATGGCTAAGCTGTTGAGAACCTGCCTTCGGCTCAGGGTGTGATCCTGGAGTCCCATGATCCAATCCCACATTGGTCTCCCTGCATGGAGCCTGCTTCTGCCTCTGCCTATGTCTCTGCCTCTCTCTCTCTGCGCCTCTCATGAATAAATAAATAAAATCTTAAAAAAAAACTAACCAAATAAAAAACGTAAGCTTTTATTTTTAATTAACATATAATTAAATTTATTTATATTTAAATAAAATATTATATAATTTATACTAAATTTCCAATCTAAATAAACTACAAAATTTCCTTAAGAAACAGATAAAACAGCTATTATTTTGTGTTCACTCATATTACTCTTGTTACTATACTTGATATAATCTCAAGCATTTATATTAATTTTCATTCTAACCAAAATAACTTTTGTTTCCTCTAGACAAAGATACAGTAAAAAGTCATTCACAAATCCACAGATTCTCCATCTTTATGAGCAGATATTTCATAAAATCTGTAAACATTGTATTGTAGCAAAGAAAGATGATATGTATATAAAATTATGCAAAGGCATTTTCATATTCCCTATCATAAAAAATGTAAATTAATATTATGTTTAATGACCACAGTTTTATTTTCATGCCTTAAAATTACCCAACTAATGGAAGATTATTAACACAATTTAATATTAGTCTAAAGTCTTAAATTTAATTGAAAATTTGGAAATTATAATTAAAGTCAACACAGTAATCCCTTATTGTTTATAGTATTATTAGAATTTATGAGATTTATCATTTTAAGAGGTAACCTATTATTACAAATTAATTTATTTAAACATCATTTTATATATTTAAAATCTTAAACTACTGTGGGGACAATGATAGCTTCTTTGACTCATAAACTAATGTTGGAATTGTTAAAAGTTTAAATCATAGAATGGTTAGTCATAATCTTATGTAAACTGGATATTTTGTTGGCAATAACTTATATAGTAAAAAATGGAAATAGACATACATTTTTAAATCTCTTACTCACTTAAGTCAGATATTACATGTATTTATTTTTAATATAATTTACAAACTAAATTTCAAAGATTTCTCAAATCATATTAAAATTTTTTTCTCATTTTATAGAAATAAAGACCTTTATATTCTTTTATCTAATGAGCAAGACCATTATTCCATTACTTGGCCTGATTGTTGTTTTGTTTTTACATAGCTCACATATTTTAAGAAAAATAAATGCAATTTGGTAATTTGTCTTTTTTTTTTTTCAGAAGGCAATTGCAGTCTATCTAGATTAGATATTTTTAGAGTGAACACATGACCATTTTTTAATTAATTTAATCTCTGAAATTTTCCAAGACAGGGAAGAAAGTGGGAGAGAAAAAAATATAGAAAGAAGTTTGAAGGAGCCAGTTTCAGACAAATAAGAAGTTATTACTGTCCAGAGCTATTTCTTTTCCTCTGCATGAAGATGAAAAAGATTAAATTCAGGAAACCTGTGAAGCAGGCACACACACACATACACAAACACACACACACACGCTCAAATAAAGAAAGTGATCTCTCTCTTAAGTGCTCTTTCTTTTAGACAAACAAGACTCTCCCCTCCTTTTTGTGCTGAGGTGTCTCTAAAAGTGAAACATTTTATATCAAGACTTCCTCAATTGACCATTGCAATTCTAGATTGTTCTTCTTCAAGTCATTTCAAAAATTAGTTTGTGCTCTTAGCACCCAAACAAAAAGGCAGATCAGAACAGATTTAGTAGCAAGGTTTTCAAATGATGGCTGCCCTTTCTTTGCTTTTTATTGGTGAAAAATAAACATTATTAGTAAGAGTCCCCCAAAAGTCAAAAGTAACGCTATACTTACCTATCTCATAAAAAGCTCTTGTCAATGATAAAATCATGTAATGGAGTCTTAACAAGGATAATTATAAAAATAAAAACAATAAAGGAAGGACACATCTGACTTGATTTCAACTCAGGTCATGAGCTCAGGGCCATGAGATCACACTCTTTTTTGGGCTCCTCACTTAAAGGGGAGTCTTCTTGGGATTCTCTCTCCCTCCTCCTCTCCCTGTATGCCTCCTTGCCCTTGCACTCTGTCTCTCTCTCTCTCAATCAAATAAATATTATAAATACATACATGCATACATACATACAATAATAGGCCCCGGCAACTCTTCAGCATAGCAGTAGAACTACTGCAGTTAGGTGTTCAGCTAGGAGCATACTGAAGAGTTGATATCCTAAGGGGTCTTCATCCTACTTTATCCTCATTGAAGCATTCTGGGCTAGGCAGTGGAGAATCTGGTTCTAATGTGAATGATCCTATCCTTGGGGAGGAAGACCTTCATCTACCCTTCAAAGTCCTTCTAATTGGACTTAGGGTCAAATTGACATGAGAAAAATTAACAGGAGAAAGTAAAATTTAATAGTGTATGGGGAATCTACATAAAAGTGAAATTCAAAGACAATGAGGCAACAAGAGCCTATTTATGCTAAGGAGAGGGATAGGGCTTAGGGACACAATGGGGAAGGAGGCCATTAGCTAGAGGGTGAAAAGAGATGTTTGGAAAACAAAAATTGTCCTATCATGCAGAAACATTTCTTAGCTAAAGCAGAGTCTCTGTTAATAGCCCTCTTCCTGGTACAGGTTCTCCTTTCCAATGTAAATTTAGACAGTTGAGGACCAGGAAGAGAGCTTTTCTTGCATCCACTGGATTTCAATTAGTTTTAACTCAAAATAATTTTCATGCCACGATGGCCCATCTTGGGGCAGCCTGCCCTCAGCCCCTATATTACTGAACTGTGGAAAGAGAAACAAAGCAACTAACTGGCTTTTACTAAAACCATGTGAAAGTACCTTAAGGTAAGTGTTGATGAGGGATGAGGCAAGGGGTAAGTAATTAAAGATTTTATTTTATTGTGGAAGCTAGTCAAACTTTAGTTTCAAGAATTTTTTGCTATTCAAATCCTGAAAGGTGTGAGCAAACAGGTTGTCTTTATCACAGGGTCAATCTGTAGGCACAGCAAGAATGAAATTGTGTTATAGCAATTGTTAAGTAATCTCAGTTAAGCAGAATTTGGCAGGAATATTTGGAGACTCAGGTTTTACAACTCTCAGTAAAAAAATAAAAAAAAAATAAATAACAGTTACTTTTCCTTCAGTCTGGTTTAAAAGGATAAACCAGATTCATAGGATTGTGTAACAGCATTCATAATGAAGATAATGTAAACAGTACATGTAGCCAGTAACTGAAACTATGAACATTCTTCAATATATTTTACATTAGTACAAGTCTTGAAATACCTTTCCTTCTCTCTACCTCATCAACACATTTATAGCTACAAACAGATAAAAAGGGCTAACCAGTGACAAAAGAAACTGCTAATGCAGAATTCCCTGTATTATCTTACACTAAATTAAATCTTTAGAGTCTGTTTTACATAAAAATGAAAATTCTTATTGCTTCTCTTTAGAATTAGGGCATGTGTATCTCTAATGCCAGGTATTGATCACTCCCACTATTTCCTTTTGATGTGGGGAACAAAGGCAGAAGGAAAATTATTAAATTTCTTTACTACTGAGAGCCCATTGGTAAGTCCTTGAAAACAGACAGAGGAACATTCCTTAGAGACTCACTGCCTCAATGTTGACAGTTTGCTAAGGGCAAAAGGCAATCTTAGCCTGACCTCCAAGATCCTGTAAGTCTACTTTAACATATAAAAATTCTTTAGAAACTTCCTTTTCTCTCTCCCCCATACATGTTGGCAATCATCCCCCAAGTATATGACCCACAGATATACATCTGAAAGGTCTCATTGAGTAAGGTATAAGTGGGGCTAGGTAGAGAGAGGTAGGTAGGGGGTATGTGTACAGGCTCATAGAAATCCCGGAAATGCTGAGGCATAAGGAAACCAGAGATGAAGGAACAAACCATAACACCCTGCTCTGAGCATCAGAGATGGGGTCTTTTAAAGGCAGTTACATTGTAAACAGACTCCAAAGAAGAAGTCAGTCATTAACAATGTTATCACCAGTCCTTTCTCAAACCAAGACATCACAAGAATGATTAGACACAAGTTCCCTGGTTAGTTTTTGTTTTTTTTTTTAATATTTTATTTAATTATTTGAGAGAGAGAGAGCATGAGTGGTGGGAGGAGGTCGGAGGAGTAGGGGAAGAAGCAGACTCCCTGCTGAGCAAGGAGCCTAACTCAGGACTCTATCCCAGGATCCTGGGATCATACCTGATCCAAAGGCAGATGCTCAACCCACTGAACCACTCAGGCACTCCAATCCCTGGTCAGTTCTAAATAAAAGACTTTCTGTGTGATTTGGGAAATAAAAGCAGAAGAAAAGTTATTAAATTTCCTTACTATCTACCGCCCATTGACAAGTCCTTGAAATAGGAAGAGTGACCTTCCTCTAGGGACACAACTGCCTAGATATTAATACTTTGCTAAGGGGAAAAGCAATATTAACCCAATCCCCAGGACCCTGTAAATCTACTTTCACATATAAAAAAATCCTTTGGAAATTTCCTTCATCTCTACCTCCCAAGATACATGTTGGCAATCATCCCCTAAGTACATGACCCACTGATATACATCTGAAAGGTCTCATGACTCAGGTTTAATTAGACAGTAATAAAAAAAATAAAAAATAAAAAATAAAAAGAAAAAACCTTTTCCTAACAACAGCTAGCACCCTCAAGGTCCTGGAAACCTTGCTTCCAAAATTCCTTAGAGACTTGCACTATCCCTAACCCCTCTCCCAACTTGAATGGCCCATATAATGGGCCATTCACTCCTTATGACCCCAGTGAAGCTCTTTCTGCCCACAGGTCCTGTCCCTGTGTTTTAATAAAACCACTTTTTTGCACCAAAGACATCTCAAGAATTCTTTTTTTGCCATGAGCATCGCACCCTAACGTCATTCCTACATTAAGTGGAGGCCCACATTGGCAACCCTGTCAGCCCCTCTCCTGAGAGCTTTTTCTGTATCCTTACTCAATAAAATTCTATCACTTTACTAACACTCCTTTGTCCACAAGATTCATTCTTCAACTCCATGAGATAAGAACCTCTCTCTCCCATTTCATTTTGACAAATAAAATGGTATAATTTTTGAAATTAGTGACATTTTGGTGGAATGTGAAATTTTGCTTTGTTTTCAGAAAAAATATGAGAACTGATGAAAGGTCAGTAGCATTTCTTCTGGTCTAGCTTATTTTCATCAAGCTTTTAAATTCAATTAACAAAAAGAAAATTTTGTCAAATACCTACATAAAGAAGCACTGTGCTAGGGATACGGGGACTTGAAGATATGAAGAACATGGTTGTTACTGTCATAGATCTTATTGCATAATTAAATTAGGTACATGTACATACTCATATATATGTGCAAAGACAAATAATATTAATAGTACTGGATGCAATAAAATGAACCAAATTACAACTTCTTATATGATAAGCTTTAAAATAGTACATGGTTATAAAAATATCAGAAACAAAGCTGGTAATCTTTGAGAAAAAAATGGTGAATTGAAAATAAGATTTTAATGGACAAATATAGCTCTCAAATAAAGGAAAACTAAGGGGCAGAGCAACAATGGAGAGAAAAAGAAAAAGTCTACATATTATCTCATCATTTATGACATAATGATCAGGTTAGTAGATATCCTTTTATCTTGCTCAAATTGATGCATTTTGTACAAGTTTAAGAATACTGTTTGAAGTAACAAAACTAGAATGAAAAAGAGATTATATAAATTCCAAATCACTAGAGAACTGATTATACAGAGGAAGGAAATCCTCTTATAAATAATAAATGTAAATAAAATACTCTTAAGCCTGGAGAAAAATAATGACTCAAAATGAAATCATAATAAATATATAACTATATCACCCTCAAAGGTAAATTCCAATTAAAAGAAAAAGATAAATTCCAATAATCACTCAGAATATTGAAAGAAAGAGTATGGAAAGTGCTCAAGTAGAAACCAGAGAAAGTTTAATAGTCATAATAATGGTATCAGAGATAAATAGGACTATCAGAAATAAAAGATGATAATTCAAAGCAAAAATTATTAAGAGTGTACAATTATTTATTATTAATAAATAAAGTTAGATGGACAGAAACAACATAATTGTTTTAGTCCATTTGGACTGTGGGAGAGCTAGATTCTGCTCTCATGGAGCCGAAGAATGAATCTGGCGGACAAAGGAGAATGAGTAAAGTGATAGAAATTTACTAAGCAAGGATACAGAGAAAGCTCTCAGGGTTGCCCCTGGGGGCTTGTAGGGTTGGTCTTTTATTGAGAGCCAACCAGGGAACCTAAATTCTTTTAACATGACTATTGATATCACCATTGAGTAAGGACTAGTGATAACACCTTCAACGGCTTACTCCCTTTTTAGGGACTAGTAATTCTTTCTTGGTCACAAGTAGCTGTTTTAACAAGACCCCACCTCTGAAACCTGGGACAAGATGGTTTGGTTTATTCATCTCTGCTTCCTTTCATCTCCACATTTTGGGGATTTTTGTGAGCCTGATTCTGTGGCCCCCTAACCAGCCCTGCCTGTCCTTTACTCAGTTTAAACAACAAACATTTATTTTTCAGTCTGGAGGCTGGGAAGTCAAAGATCAAGTCACTGCAGATTTGATGTGCTGCAAGAGCTCACTTGCTAGACAACCGTGTTTTTACTGTAACCTCATGTGGTAGAAAAAAGACACCTGCTCTCTGGAGTCTCTTTTTTAAGGAAACTAATTCCAATCATGAGAGCTCTGCCCATTTGACCTAAACATGTTTCAAAGAACCCACCTTTAAAATGATAACCTTGGTTGGTATGATTTCAACATATGAATTTTAGGGAACACAAACATTCAGTCTCTAGGAACAATAATCCTTTTTCTTTTTCTGATTTTCCCTGACACTGGCAAAGCACATAATAATGTACATAATAAAGTAGGCTCAAGGAATATAAATATTCCAATTAGTGAGATTATTTGTATATACCATATTTTAAAACACACATATTTAATACATTCTAAATATAAACTTTCCATCTGACTACTCATATTATCCATAGGAAATATACAGTATTTAGTCATAGATTGAGTAAAAAGAAAATTATTAGAGTCCCAAAAATAGAAATTATAGAGAATTTTTCTGATCATACCACATTTAAAACTACAAGGAAATTGTGAATATATAAATAAAAAATACCTAGGCATGTGGGAATTCATCCAGTGGTTTCCTAAACAATTCTTGGATGGAAGATGCAACCAAAATGCAATTGCCAAATAATTATTACTATGTATTTAAAACTATGGGATGTGGGGTTCCTGGGTGCCTCAGTCGGTCAAGCATCCAACTCTTGATTTCAGCTCAGGTCATGATCTCAGGGTTGTGAGACTGAGCCCCAAGTCAGTGAGACTCTCCCTCTCCCTCTGACCCCTGACCTCTAAGATAAATAAATAACATTTTAAGATGTAATAAAAATTATTCTGAGAGGAAATTCACCACCTTAAAACTCTTTGTTACTCACAAAAGAATGAAAATCATAAAGGACACATTCAATTTGATAACATTAAAAACAAAAAATACCAAAATATGTAAGGATTAAAATTCACAAATATAAAAGCAGAGGAGCACTTCCATGGGTCAGCGGTTGAGCATCTGCCTTTGGCTCAGATCATGATTCCAGGGTCCTGGGATCAAGTCCCACATCGGGCTCCCTGCAGGAAGTCTGCTTTCCCTCTGTCTGTATCTCTGCCTCTCTCCCTGTGTCTCTCATGAATGAATAAATAAAATCTTTATATATATGCAGAAATTTTGAAATGGAAAAGAGAACTGTTACAGAATGCTAATAAATCTAAAAAATGGTATTTGGAAAAGTATAAAGTAATAATTGGTATAAAGAAAAAGTGAAATATCAAGAGAAGACTTTCAAAGCAAAAATTTTAGTAACCAGAGTTAAATAGGACATGATGACTTTACCCAACCAAGGCTATTGCAAGAGGGAAGAAAACTGGATTCTAAACTTAATTATGCTCTAACAAAGGGTTTTTAGGATATGAGGGGAGAGATCTTAGGCCATCTATGTTTGCTAATTGGACTTCCCAAAGGAAAAGTAAACTTTCTCTTATCTTTATGACAGGAGGTAGTTTTACAAATTGAAGTTGGACTCCTATTCTCCCACAGAGACTGGGACATAGGGGTGCTTTCATCCTTGATGGTTACATTTCACAGGGATAGTTCCAGGCCCTTAAGAAAGACATTCCTGGGTTTTAAAGCTGTCAAGAGGTAGAATAAGAATTTGCAATTACATATTTTCTAAAGTAATTGTTCTATGAAAACGGAGGTCAAAGGTCTAGAGTTAGGAAGAATTCTATCTAAAATTTAGCCAAACTAAGGGGAATATTAAGGCCATATTAGGCAATTCTCCAGGACCACAAGTTCCCATAGTCCTTATTTTCGAGCTTTACTATAGCATGTGATAATAATGTTATCACATGATAATAAAATTGTTTTATAGCATAGGAAGAATAGTTCCAGCACTTTTAAAAATATTTTTTTATTTGAGAAACAGAACACAAGTTGGGGGGAAGGGCAGAGGAATAAGGAGAGGGACAAGTAGACTCCTTTTTAAATGCAGAGCCCAACGTGGGGCTCAACACGGGGCTTAATCCCAGGACCCCAAGTTCACGACCTGAGCCAAAGGCAGACACTTAACTGATTGAGCCATCCAGATGCCCCTCACTTCCAACTTTTTAACTGCAGTGTAATCCTTATACCTAAACAAGAAAAAGTAAATACTGAGGGGAAACAGAATATGCCACTCCAAAATGTCCCACTTTGCCTTGTGGATTATTTCCAGCTGAAAACTTTGGGGACCAAGCAGACTTAGGAAGAACTTTTCACCTCCCTCTTAACTGCCTAAAAGAAATTAGAGAGGAAGTTATTACCAGAGATAACTTTTTATATCAGGAAAACTTATATGTGTGGCATGGCACACATCTGTTCACCAAACATCTGCTCTTCTAATCTTCCTGTGAATTGGCTTCCCCACTTTGAGCCCCAGACCCCTACCTGCTTCTCTTTAGCTCAAGATGATATATAAGATTCAATTTACTGGGGAGTTTATATTTTTATGGGGATCCTATACATATGAAATTCATTTTTCTCCTGTTAATCTGTCTTACATCAATTTAATTATTAAATCAGCCAATGAACCTAGAAGAAGGGAAACATTTTCCACTCCTATAGTACCAAATATAAACTACCAGTCTTATGAATCACACACAGACACACACACACACTCTCACATACACACACACCAAAACTATATTTAACATTAACAGATTAATTCCAGCTGACATTAAAAGAATAACCCACTGAAAGAGTGGGGGTGTGTGTCAGTTAGGGTTTTAGTAGGAAAAAAGATGATACACTTAAAGGGGTTAATTGAGGAGGGTTCAGCAAAGGGACTATTTACAAAGGTTTGAGAGTTAAAAGATCAACATGGATAGTGAAATTCCTAGGGACGAACAGTAGTGGCAAAGAGTGATATGTGATTTCACTTAGATTCAACAAATACATTAATCTAATTCTAAGGGACAAAAAAGATGGAATACTGTAATGGAGTCCAGTAAAAACTAGTGCCATGGACTACTAAACAAACACTGGGGCCAGAAAGAAATGAGGCTTTTGTCCGATCTGCAGGAAAGTAAAAAAAAAGAGGTGCAAGAATAACTACTCTTCACCAGTCCTCCCAATCTGAGATGTGAGTGTGCTTCCCGCTGGTCAAATACAACAGGAAGGCAAATTGTGGAAGGAGCCTCGGTGTCCATCGAAAGATGAATGGATAAAGAAGATGTGGTCTATGTGTACAATGGAATATTACTCAGCCATTAGAAATAACAAATACCCACCATTTGCTTCGACGTGGATGGAGCTGGAGGGTATTATACTGAGTGAAATAAGTCAATTGGAGAAGGACAAACATTACATGGTCTCATTCATTTGGGGAATATAAAAAATAGTGAAAGGGAATAAAGGGGAAAGGAAAAAAATGAGTGGGAAATATCAGAGAGGGAGACAGAACATGAGAGACTCCTAACTCTGGGAAACGAACTAGGGGTGGTGGAAGGGGAGGTGGGCGGGGGGTGGGGGTGACTGGGTGATGGGCACTGAGGTGGGCACTTGACGGGATGAGCACTGGGTGTTATTCTATATGTTGGCAAATTGAACACCAATAAAAAATAAATTTATAAAAATTAAAAAACAAACAAAAAAACAGGAAGGCAGAGGATAAAGATGCCTTCCAGGGCAGCAGGACAGAGACGGGTGGTGTATGGATATGTGGATGCAGGAGGATAACAAGGACTGTATCAAAGTTTCCAATGAGCCCCTAGATTGTGAATTACAATACTATTTACTGAATCTATGACTATATTGATTGGAAGATGTCATTTTATGTTGCACAAAAATAAAGAATGCTGGCAATTCTTTATTGTGGCAATTATACCACAATACATTCTTATCTGATACAACAAAATTTATACTGATTTAAAAGCTTTTCTTAGATTAATTTAGATTTAAAGAGTTATCATACATCATTCCTTGCCTACATAAAAACAAAAATATGTGCATAAGCCAACTGAGAAATTCTTAAAATGCCACCATTTAGTCTGATAATTTGAAATCATTTGGACTCAGCCTTCCTATACTCTATCGTCTGTAACATCTAGAATGCTAATGAGGTGACATTTGTGAAGAATGCTTTATCATCTTCAGGACTGTCTTCCATGGTATGGACATTCATTTTACAACTTTTAATACTTGTGCCACTGTATTCAAAGGTATCAACAAAAAATTTCTAGACGGCTCTCCAGATTCATTTTCCTTCTTCAATGGTTCATGAGGCATTTTGAGAGAAAAGACATAAAAATCTTTCTTTCAAAAACCAATATTACTTTGAGTCACATACAGGGGAACTCCTATTACCTTACACCAAGACCTCATGTTAAGATGGATTCCAATTTAACAATTGTGCAAGAATCCTATGAAGAAAATTATTTTTTAATGTACTAAGTGATATAATAGAAATTAGCAAAATTTGGGACTTTTCCTCCTTTGATAAGAAAACTTGATAAAAATCATGTGTATGTGTATTTCAATCCCAGTTCCTTTGTTTTTACATGAGGTTTATAATCTATATTTTTTGAGGAAGGAAATTATGATCCTTTACTGCTAATGAGAAGTAATCTGCATAGGGAACCAAAAGACCATTATGCTGCACACATTTAGGGATCTGATAGTGAAGAAAGTAAACTTATGGGCAGAACACCTGTGAAAAAAATCATGCAGAACTGCAACATATTGCTGGAACACAGTTTTTTGATTTTCTCTTTATTTTGGATGTTTTTTTTCTTCCAAGCAGGGAATATGCTAGAAAGTCAGAGGGAATGCTGAGAGTGTTAATTAGCTGTAGGAAATGCTCCTTAATATTTTCTCTTTAGTAAGCTCTAAATGTGAAATTAAAGGCCTCTCTTCTTAGAGGAAGTAGATATTGAACATAAACAACTTGCCAAGATCCTGGACACCCAGGAGCTCTGGATCCTGGACATGCTGAATATAGGATCTGTTGGGAAGGAAAAATGTTCCTATACCCTTCAAGATTCTTCTGGCTGGTTTAAGAACAGACACAAGACAGATTAACAGGACAAAATGACATGTAATTCCTATATATGGAGGCCTTCTAGATATAAGACCTAAGATGTGACCAAGGGAGGCAGTTTTTGCACTTTTTAGTAAAGAAATACATTTGTGAGGAATTGACAGTACAAAGAAATTTTATTTTTTCTGGGAATTTTAATCAGTAAGGAATTCTAAACAGAATTTGAGCTGGGGTAGTAAATTAGTAACAGTGACAAGATTATATAGGCTTCTTCAGCCCTGAATTCCTATTTCTAATAATAGGGATGTCTCTCTACCTTTTGGTGCAGGGAGGATAACTTTCATATGGGAGATTTATTTCCTGCTTTCGGGACATAAAGGAAGGTCAAGGTGTTCTTCCACTTGCTGTTCCTTAAGTAACTTTAATTCAAAATCATCAATATGCCACTGTGGCATATCATGGGGCAGCCTGCCCTGAGCCCCAACACATCAAATATTGCTCCAAGGGCTTTTGCTGTTGTCACAGTATGGTGGCTGAGTTAAGTGTTTGCTTCCTACTTGAATTTAGAAAGGATAATAACAGGATGTATTTGTGTACCCCAATTAAGTTTACAGGAGCCTTTCTCCCACTGATTGATAACAGTTAAAGTTAATAAGGAAATGCTCAAGTGAAATTAGGTGCTGTTTACTTCCATTTCTTGTTCTGCATTATATTGTCTTTTAAAATATGGCACATTAATGTTAGATAATGCTGCAAGACTGAGTTTTATTAAGGAATACTGTTTCTATGGGAAGGGGTCTGTACCTGAGGGTAAAAGAAGAATAGAAATCTATATTTTCTTTGTTAACTCATCCTTAGAGTTCCTAGCTGCTTCAGTTTAAAGTACACATACCAAACCATGTGTGTATAAATGTATGTGTGTATGGATAGATAGATACAGATCTATAACTTTGCATTTAATGTATTCCATGTAATAAGCTATTTGCTAAGAGTACAAAGAGAAATAAAATGCAGTCCTTACTCTTATACCATCATTGAACCCACTAGAATAAATGGTAGACATAGTGACTAGGAAAGAGGCACCTCTCTGCTTGACCAAACTTGCGCAGTGGTGAACACCACAAAACACCAATGTAGGAAATGTAACTTCAATGTTATACTACCATACACTTCCCCTTTTGGCTTGCTTCTTCTTGAACTAATATATTTCCAAACAGGTTTTTTTTTTTCTTTTCTATTTAGACGTTATAATTGCTATTGCCAAGAGGATTAGTTCAGCACCAGTTAATTCATAGTTTTCAGAAGTGGAAACTCTGTAATTTTTATCTCCTCAAGTAATTCTAATATGTACCCAGATCTCTGATCTAGCCAAGAGCTGACCTATTAAGATTACAATTCTGAAGGCTTTGTTAATTGGATTATGACTTGAGTTTTCATCAATAGTTACCATTAGCATAATAAATAATATTAAAGTACCTCCTTAACTTTTGTCCAAATTTCCTGCTTACCTGCTCATATAGGAAATATGAAACATCAACCTCTTGGTATGTTACTATTTTTGGCCTATAAACAACTGCAATCCTCACAAATTCTGTAGCTGCTTGTGGCTTTGCACAAGTTTTATCACGTAGACTTACTCATCTTTGCGTCTTTCATAAGTAGCCTATTGTGGTATGTTAGTGTATTTTCTTGGATAGGATGAAATCACTTCTGGGATTTTAACCTGTTCACAAAAGTAGATACTAATTCCTAATTCATTACACAGCTGGATGAACTAGCAGACATTAAGTGTCCCTAAGCATTTTGAATAAAATGGTGTACATCTCCAATTTGATTAAACCTAATATTGCTCTAACAAGACCTTATCCTTCAAGGTTGTTTTCTGTAGAACTACAGAAATTACAGATTATAGGAACTGACTTTTCATATATAATTCAATCAGTAAAATTCCTAAGTAACAGGCTAGGTATTTAAGAAAGGAGCTTCAGAATATTCTTTTTTTTCTCTTGTTTTTAACACATTTGTACTCTGAAACTCAATTTGAAGCAGTATTTGTTGCCTGAAATATAAGCTTCTGAAATTTTTCTTTGCTAATTTAGAAGACAATAGCACTGGTGGTTAATTGGTACTTTGCTGATGAAACAGGAGTAGCTGAAGTATAGCAATTCATATGCAAACAACACACCTCACCATTGCTTAGTCAATCGTTTTTACATTTCAAAAGTCCTATAACAAAGACTACCTTGCAAAGAGCAGAGTCCTCTCTCCTTAGCATAAAGGGAACTTCAAATAAACCCTCTTTCAAGCCTATCAAAGAGCCTTTAATGGGAAAATTATATTGTAATCTCTAAAAGGACCAGTTTAGTGGCCGAATGAGTTCCTAATTAACGGGTCCTATCATTTTGCTATTTGATAATGATTTAGCTGCTTAGTGAAGCATATTAACTCTTCAAAATTTTGAGGAAAATTTATAAACCTGACTACCGAGAGCACTACAGTTGATGTGCACTTAATATTTCGGCCCCAATTAACTAACCATGTGACAAAGCATCCAAAATGTGAATGGTGAATCACAGCCTTGGAGACTAGATGCTTCATTGTTCGCCCACCCCAACCCCTACCCCATTCTGAAAGCGCACTTTGTTCAGAAAGGGTCATTTGTGTTTTTAAGGTAGTGAAGTTCCTTTTTTAAATATTTTATTTATTTATTTATGAGAAACACAGAGAGAGAGAGGCAGAGACACAGGCAGAGGGAGAAGCAGGCTCCATGCAGGGAGCAGGATGCGGGACTTGATCCCAGGACCCCAGGATCAAGCCCTGAGCTGAAGGCAGACGCTCAACCACTGAGTCACCTAGGCGTCCCTAGGTAGTGAAATTTTGATCCAAGTTCTACATATATTTTCTCGTGTCTAGTCCTTGAAAATATTATAAAGGGAAATAAAGCTGTGATGAAGGAGTGGGTTTTACTAAGCATTGGCCCTAAAAAGTTTATTCTAGCATTTTTTGTAGACAATGAATACAGTGGTATAAATGGGCTAAGAAACCTGAGGTCACATCTTTGTCTTTGATCCAAAAACACTGTTTTGCCAGTCATTCCATAAAATTATAGAGATGTTTCTAAATATTCCTAATAGCAAAATAAATTTTGATTGTCTCTTTTTAGCACATCTAATAAAGTTCTCAAGGTCAACTTTTTTTTAGAAGGTACTTTCTTCCGTTTTTATTTTCCTCAGCCTCCATAAAGCATGTAATATATGTAAGAAAAATGAACTGGTAAATTATAACTGCATCTTAACAAGTAGCTGTTTGAATAGCACAATAGCAAATCATTGTTTGGAAAAAAGTATGCCTTGATGGTGATTAGATAACTTGAAATTGAACTTGGCTAATATTCATAGAAAAGAGTGAGAGGAGGGCATGGGTGGACTACATGTGGATCTCAGGGTGTAAATCAGCTGTTTGAAGAAAAAAGAAAAGGATACCTCTCAAGCTACTGGAAGCAGAAAGAGCTAGGAGTCCCCAGAAAAAGAAAGACAAACCAGAACTTTCTTGACACAAGAGAAGTCATGCTGTACTTGCCCAAGCACACTTCTTGCAGGACTTCCTAGGAGGTGTCAGTTACAAAGGAATGCAAAACCCTCAGTAGTTAAGGATTTTAAAGGAACAAAGGGAATGCAAAAACTAAGTCTCTTTCAGGCCAGGAAATAGCCTAACCCTATCAGAGACAATAAATCAGTAATAAAACTCAACAAAATAAACATGACCCTGGATTCTTTACTAGATATAAGGAGCCCAAGACCTTATTTAGTTTTACACCAGCTTCTAATGCCCATAGCCTTTCCCCCTAGTCCAGCAGTTACCTCTCTGCTTCATTACACTGTTAAATTCTCCATCCTAGGAGGAGCACAAGCTTCATTAAGGATGAATGTATAGGATGCCTGTATAAGTGTATTTCTAAGTATGCCTGTACAACCTTTATGAATATCCACCCTAACTCTAAATAAAAGAAATCAAGGGGCACCAGGGTGGCTTGGTTAAGCATTTGCCTTTGGCTCAGGTCATGATCCCAGGGTCCTGGGATCCAAGCCCTGCAAGAGGCTCCCTTGCTCGGTGGGGAGCCTGCTTCTCCTTCTCCCTTTGCCCCTCCTCCTCCACTTGTACTCTTGTCTCTTGCGAGCTCTCTCTCTCAAATAAATGTTAAAAACCTTAAAAAAAAAAAAAAAAAAAAGAAATCCATTCACCCTCACTTGGGGAGTTATGACTTGGAACTTATTCTCCATGATCTCCTTAGTTGCTGCATATAAAGTTTCCTTTATGTAAGGACTCCACCTGCTGAATTCTGTATTTGTAACTTACCAAGGAGCGAACTCACAGTAGTTTGTCTCTAACTTACATTAGTTTAGTTACATTTTTAAGACCAAACAAATCCTTTTTTTAAAAAAAAAATATTTTATTTATTTATTCGTGAGAGATACAGAGACATGAGAGAGGCAGAGACACAGGCAGAGGGAGGAGAAGCAGGCTCCATGCAGGGAGCCCAATGCAGGACTCCATCCAGGTACTCAGGGATCAATCACATCCTGAGCCCAAGGCAGATGTTCAACCGCTGAGCCACCCAGGTGTCCCCCAAATCCTTCCTTATGCAAGTTCTGGGCATTAGATTGTGGACATCTTTTGGAATCATTCTGTCTACCACATTTCCTTTGAAGTATTGTTTAATTTATTATCAGCTACTACACTATTTGAAAATAATTCATTTTCATTAGCTCTCATAGATGAACCAATGTTCAATTAATTGAACACCTAGTATATAATCAAGATCATTAGATGCTACATGAAATAAAGAAGCATGTGAAAATCCTACTGCCTTTAATAAACTTAGAATTTTATTGACAAACACTAAAAATGCATGAAGCAAAATAATTGATATGAAATGTGGTCAGTAAACAATTATAGATTTTAAAAACTGGGGCAGCCCGGGTGGCTCAGCGGTTTAGCGCCACCTTCAGCCCAGGGCCTGATCCTGGAGACCCAGGATGGAGTTCCACATCAAGCTCCCTGCATGGAGCCTGCTTCTCCCTCTGCCTGTGTCTGTTCCTCTTTCTCTCTCTTTCTCTGTGTGTGTCTCTCATGAATAAATACATAAAATCTTAAAAAAAAAAGATTTAAAAAACTGAAGTAGGATATAATTAAGGTGGAAGTTAGTAATTAAAAGCTCCATGTAGTAATTAAATTTGAGCCTGGCCTTTAAGAATGAATGGAATTTGCATGAGAAAAATGAGAATAACTGAGTAAAACAACTAGAGAATGTAATAAGATAGGTTTAAAAACTGCTGACAGGGGATCCCTGGGTTGCTCAGTGGTTTGGCGCCTGCCTTCAGCCCAGGGCATGATCCTGGAGTCCTGGGATCGAGTCTCGAGTCCCACATCTGGCTCCCTGCTTCTCCCTCTGCCTGTGTCTCTGCCTCTCTTTTTATCTCTCTGTGTCTCTCATGAATAAATAAATAAAACCTTTAAAAAAATGCTGACATTATGAGGAAAGAAAAGCAGTGAGAAATGAAGCTTGGGTCCATAAATAGTAAAATTGTATTTTATTTCTAATATGTGTGAATCCTTGTGTATATGTGTGCTGGATATATTTTACAAAAAGCTGGACCTGAAATAAGTTAAAAATACAATAGAAAAAATCATTTGATGTCCCTTTTCGTAATTCTGTATCATAAATCTTGTGAAATACACATTTTTGTTTAACTAATAGAATGTTCATACATCCTATTTATCTATTTTTAAATGGACACTAAAGATGGGATAGCTAATATTCCAATATTTGACTAATCTTGGAGGGAAAGGGAAGAAATTCCTAGCAGTTTTGCTTATTTGAAATCAGATAGACTGAAAAGGAATGTCCTACTGTCCTAAACCTAACCCTAACTAATGCTATTTGTTATACAAATATTTAAAGGATCTTTAGTAAACAACATTTAGGTACATGAGAACACTAAAAAAAAAACCATATGTATATATATATGCATATGTCTGACAAAGGATTCATATCCCAAATATACACAAAGGACTTTTCCAAATTAATTTTTAAAAAGGACACAAAAGGGAAAAACGGGAAAAATAAGTATTAGGAATAAAAGCATTACCAAAGGGATCCCTGGGTGGCGCAGTGGTTTAGTGCCTGCCTTTGGCCCAGGGCGCGATCCTGGAGACCCGGGATCGAATCCCACGTCGGGCTCCCGGTGCGTGGAGCCTGCTTCTCCCTCTGCCTGTGTCTCTGCCTCTCTCTCTCGCTCTGTGTGACTATCATAAATAAATTAAAAAAAAAAAATAAAAAAAAAAAAGCATTACCAAAAAGCAGGCCTAAATGACCAATAAAGATGTGAAATAGTATTAATCATTAGGAAAATGCAAATTAAAGGCACAATGAGATACCAGTACACATCTACATGTTTTAGTGAGATTATAGTTATAGACTGACAGTAGCAAACATTGAAATGGTATATATTGGAATTGTTCAAACTGCTGCAATACAAATGATAAATATTACTCATGTATCCTGGAAAACTTTTGAAAATACCTATTCATCTAGATCACCATTTCCCAAAATCCAGCATTCAATTCCTACTTACATATCTGAGAAAAATTCATACAACATAGCTAAAACCTACCAAGTCTCAAATGGTATTAATAGTCAAATGGATAGTCATTGTATAAAATACCATGCAGCACAAATGACTACTGCTATGTGAAATGGAATGAATGATTCACAAATAGTGCAAGTCACAAACATGCCATTAAGCAAAAGAAACAGAAAATATACATGCAATACATTTCCTTTTATATAATGTTCAAACAAACAAAAGTAATTTATGGTGTTTGAAGTTAGGATATAATTATCTTGGTGAATTGTGGTAAAGAGGGGCAGGGTTTTTTTGTGTGTCGCTTATAATAAACTAATTTTTTTGTCTGAGCGATATTTAAAGTATATACTCACACTGAAAATTCACTGAGCTATAATGTAATATTTTTATAAATGCAAATTTCATGTGTGTGTATGACTATATACATTTTTAATAATAGAAAAAATAAGCAAATATGACAGGTTGTCTTTTAGGTTTCAGTTGTGATCAATTTCAAATCATGATCAAAATAGCGTGCCACTTTTTTTTTTAATATTTTTTTAAATTTTTATTTATTTATGATAGTCACAGAGAGAGAGAGAGAGAGGCAGAGGGAGAAGCAGGCTCCATGCACCGGGAGCCCGATGTGGGATTTGATCCCGGGTCTCCAGGATCGCGCCCTGGGCCAAAGGCAGGCGCCAAACCGCTGCGCCACCCAGGGATCCCGCCACTTTTTAAAAATCCATTTCATTGGCAACAATTAAAATACTAATAGTTGGAGATGATTGGATTAGTAAAAGATCTTAATATTTTTATAGATTACTGAGGCTGGCAAACCACTTTGGAAATAAGGTACTATTTTATAAATTAAAAATACGTTAAACCTAGAAATTTTACCCTACCTGTATTACCAAAAGAATTTTTTATAATATGTATCAGAAAATAAGAACTTCAGTAGCAGCACTGTTTTAAAAAATAAAACTTAGATACAACCAACTGTCCATCAACAGGGGAGTGAATAACACATTTCAAAGAGCCACAAAATGACCATATTCAATGTAAATAAATGAACATAAACCAACTGAAACCATGTTTGAGGAAATGGATGAATCTTAACAGTGTGACAAAAAAATTTAAAAGGTAAGTTACACAAGATTATATTTCATGATACCATTTTTAAATGAAGCACAGCTAAAATAAAATTTACTGTAAGGAATTTTTACAGATTGGACACAAATAAAAATAAATGCAACAGAATAATGAACCCGACATTATAGATGTTTTTTTGTTTTGTTTTTGTTTTTCAGCTTGACAGAGGTAGACAGGTACCTGGATGGGGCAGGATCAAAAAAATGATGATTTAATTTTTTAGTAATGTAGATTTTGTGTTGAGTAGGGAGTTTATAGATGCTTTTTTAACTATGAAAAACATACAGATGATAGACATGTAGATTGATAAGTACACAGACTGATTGGCAGAGTCTGTGAATCCAAATTTGTATTCCTTTGTCCATAGAAAGGGGGGAGGGGCAAAGAAATGTGGTAAATAAAGGTAGTCCTCAAATGAGTGAAAATCTGCTTCTAACTAGCATTTGTAATTTGGAACTACAATCACAGAAATTTTATTTAATAAGCTTTTTTAATCATAGAAATTTTATTAAAGACAAAAATTTATTTCTTGAGTTTACCTTTACTTACTGCCTTCACTAACAGTGAGATTGAATTCCTCAAAGAGCAATGAACCCAATCTTTATGCCACGATAATTCTTGTTAATGCACAAATTTAATAATAGTAACTTTATTTTAAATGTTAATCTCCGTTTCATCACAAGTCTAACATATTAAATGGCATTAGCTTTTATATAAATGTTTACTTAGCATCTAACAGAGTATTGTACCATTTACTTTATACTATTATAATTTAGTTATGTGTCTTGAGTTCTGATATTATATTTGGTGTTCGGTAATCGTTCACCAGCCTTTATTCCATTTTTTTCCATGAGCGACAGACTGTAAATTATTCATTTTGACTATAGCTAACCAGATACAGAGGTAAGCAAAGGAAAATTAGAGAAGGCATTAACAAATAGCTCTATGATATCAGTTGGTTTTAGTTTTCTTACAAATCAAATGTCCAGAAGGCATGGAATTGTGTCTTTATATGAATAGTTTTATCTATAAGACTCATGTAATTTGAGAGTTTTCAAGTAGCAATTTAAGAAATATAAAATACTTTTTTTGGTACTACATATTTTATTGTTTTAAATTATTTTATAGCCTATTATAGTTCAAATGGTAGCTCCTGAGAGGAAATTTTATACTTTTCTTTTCCAATTGCAAAAATATCAAATTTGGTGTTGTTAAAAATATATATTTTTTTTATTTTTCTGTGTATTTATACATAACAATGTTTTCAAAAGGTAAGACACATATTTTCCCCAGTACTTTCAAGCTGAAATAAATTGGATTGGTTAAGATAATTTACATTTTCTTTATTTTGTGTTTTCCTACTTTACTCCTTTTTCATATATTTATTGGTGAATTTAATGATCTGAGCATATATTTATTAAAATACAT
The DNA here is from genome assembly GCF_011100685.1 of Canis lupus familiaris. NCBI lineage: Eukaryota > Metazoa > Chordata > Mammalia > Carnivora > Canidae > Canis > Canis lupus. Next base: position 47,988,772 of record NC_049232.1, read on the forward strand.
TATGAACCAACTAAATCCTCAATCATGAAAATTTAGAATTTTGGCCATTGCCTTTTTTGAAATATAGCCTAAAAACTTTGAATATAATAGAAACAAATTCTGCTCTGTAATGGCTTTTGTAATGAGGCTATCTAGTTAAAGTATATGTTCCTAATAGTAGCTAAGATTTATCTTGTGCCAGGTAACAGGGTAAGTGCTTTTGTCCATCATTGTATGTAGCCCTCACAACAAAACCATGAGCCTCAGATTCCTCAACTGTAAAATGGGGATTAAATATTCATCATGTTTCTTATCATTAAATATATCATAATTTGTTGGCAAAAAGTAACTGCTAGCTACTTCCCTCCTCACAATGATACATTATTTATGTCCTATAAATTCATATATTAAAAGTAAGCAAAAAAATTCCAGTTGAATCCTGACCTTTAATTAATTACCTAGTGCTGCTGAAGGTAAAGTCAAGTTTGGGACCAATATTAAAGTGATCAAACAGAAACTGTCATAAAACGATCACATCAAATAACCAAGACACACTAAGAACTGGAGGAAGATATCAGGCCCTGTGTCAATAGCAGCACACTGTCATAAAGGAGAGGCTAGAGACAGAAAACCTGAATTCAGATTTATACCTTTACAAGCTATATACTGTCAAGCAAGCAGCTTAATTGTCTGAGCTTTATTCATTTATGCATTAATCCTCATAAATCATGCATAGAGATATTAGTCTAATGTTCCTACTTTCTTCATCTTTACAATATAGGAAATGACCAACTCACAAGTTGTCATAAATTCCAAAGATGTCTAGGTTAGTGTGTTACACAGTTAACTGCAAAGCCCTACACAACTATAATAAATTATTGTTCAGATAACTGAGCCGCTGTATTGGAATAAGAATAGGATCATTTTGGTTTGTCTATTTTACCACCAGAGAACATAGGCCTTGGATGATTTCTTTTATGAATTTATTTTGTTTTGTTTCATTTTGTTTTTTAAAAATTTTATTTATTCATGAGAGACACAGAGAGAGAGGCAGAGACATAGGCAGAAGAAAAAGCAGGCTCTCTGTGGGGAGCCCCAAACAGGACTGATCCCAGGACCCTGGGATCACGACCTGAGCCAAAGGCAGACTCAACCACTGAACCATCCATGTGCTCCTATTTTGGTTTTAAAAGATCATTTTTCAGGTCCCATGAGCTCTATTATTCTCTAAAACTTACCATTTGCATTGATTAATTTCTTTATTTAATTTTCACTTGTGTCCATTTGTGTATTCTGAAGACAAAACAGTTGTGTGGCTTTGCTGCAGTGACTACAAAATCTAAACATCCTGAAGAGACCATTACGTAAACTCTACCCAGATAGGGTGAAAACTGTGCTGGATGAGATTGTTATCTCTTTCCTCTGGATTGTTACAATTTATGTCCCCTTAGAAAGTTTTCCTTTCTTTTCATGGTTAATTATGAAAAAAAAAAAAACAACTTTGAAAATATCATTTCATGAGTTGTAATCCCCTTCTGCATCATATAGCACGCCATCATATTGTCGTTGCCAGAGAGTGAAGGGGGAAGGGGAGGGCAAAGGGAAAGTATACCTGAGGACAGTAAGGCAGCAAAAGATAGTCCTCTCCAATCTCAATTTCACTCCCTCACTGGTCCTATTATCCTAGATTGGGGCAAATGAATTCAGACAGGGGGATATTAAATTGGAAGACAAACATCCTATCTGTGGTATATAGTTAAAATCAACAAGGCCAGGAACTTACTGGATGTCAAGAATTAATAGAGAATAAAGGACACCAACTGCAATATTAATACGCTGCCTACAAAGCTGTAGAGGCACACGTCTATGTGACTGTGATTAAAGGGGACATCAAAAGTGATGTTATTTTTTTGAACTAAAAACACTCTCTGCTGCAATCCAATTTCTTAAAAAAAACTTACTTTATTTTTAGATTGTTTTTATTAAGGCAAAATTTACATAAAATAAAATTAATCAATTTGAATTGTGCAATTCAGTGACATCTAGAACATTTGTAATGTTGTGCAACTACCCTACCCCTTCTATCTAGTTCAGAAACATTTTCATCACCCCAAAAGAAAACTCTGTTCCCATTAGACAGTCACCCCATACGTCTCTCTTTTACCAACCTCTGGCAACCACCAATCTGCTTCCTATTTCTATGTATTTATCTACTCTGGATATTTACTATATATTGATCCAGTTTTTAAACAATGGGTCCTGATGCCTTGTATTTTATGTATTTTTGATACTTACACAATTTAGAGGGTAGGAGTGTTTTTCCTGTGTATCATATCATACTATTACTAACATCACTGTAGCAGAGGTAGTAAGAGCCTGCTCTATGTGTACACGGATACTTTATTTTTAATTGCCCTCATCTTCCAGTTAGTATTTTCTTAATGACCCAATTCATAATGAATGCAAACCTTACCTGTGATGGATCTACCCTTACAACAACACGGAAGTGTTGCCTTGAATTTTAACAAAATTGTGTTTTACCCTTTTGAAATAATTCTTCTATTTCATCAGGGTGTGCGTGTGTGTGTGTGCATTGAAATGACACTATTTCTTAAAAAACATAGTAAGTGACGCTGCAAAATGTGCAGAAGATATTTATTCATTCTGTAGCTTGGTAGATTTCAAAAATATGCTCTTGTGGTCCTAAAGACAACCTAGAAAAAGTAGAATATTGGCTTGAATTATGCTATATCTCCAACTTATCTGAAGACTTTTCTAGCCATCTCTACTTCTTTTATCCTCCTGCTTTCTCTCTTTTAAGTCTTTGGCTGAAAAATGTTACCCAGGTTTTGGCAATAATAGATTGTGTTAGCATTGTTTCTCCATGTGCTCACCTGTGCCTGGAGATGAGTTTGTGGGTTTTCTTTCCTGTGGATCAACAGAAAGAAATAAGATATTCTCTATTTTGACTTACAGAGAACAGAAGATCCAATGTGGCTTCTAGATCTTTACCTCTAAGCTATGACCTTTGCTTTTGAGGAATGAAATATGTGCACACCTTTTCATGTTGCCCCTTTTATCCATATTTTTTGCTTACTTTATGTAACTTTTTTTTACAGAAAATCAGTGGTAATTAATTAGACAAGAATCTGGCATTCGTTTCCCCTGAAATAAATAGTGTGCATCAATTCCTAGCTTATTTTACCTAAGTAGTTATTTGCTACACTGAGGCTTGCCCAGTGTAGGTTCCGAAGGGCAGGTAAAGGACTTTTAATGTGTTCAATTCCAGGACCAAATTCTGGTGTACACACAGGAATCACCTATAAATAGGTGTACTCACAGCTATATGTGTACATAGTGTACACACAGGAATCATCTATAAATAACATAGTAAAGATAATATTTTAAAATATATATTGTTCTATAACTTTGTCTTTTATCAATTTCAGGTTCAGGTTTGGAAGCATACATGTGCACAGACACATACACACACACACACACACACACACATATATATATATAGCATACAAAATATCAAATTTTCAACTAGTTTTACATGCCAAGTCGAGAACCTGTAATAGGAATGATGTCAGCACAAATGGCAGAGTAGAGGCTTCTACAGGCTCATCATACCCCAGAAACACTGAAGAACCTGACAAAAATTATCAGAATCAACCTTATTAGAACTCTGGAAAACAGAGCTAAAAGTTACAGCAAGCAAGAAAATGCTGTAACAGAAAAAAAGCAGCCACATAAACACAGTAGGAGAGATTTGTAGGGCAAACCCAGACATACCCAAAGCCAGGGAGGAACAACTGCAGAATGAGACTCTTTGGGGAAGAGAACTTTGAAAAGCTCCTGCATCTAGCAGAAAATCTAGAAAGCTTATACAAGCCCTCGGCTCAGTATGTATGCTCAGTCTGGCTGGCTTTCAAGCTCATCATAAGCAGAGAGTGAAAGCTAAGGCAGAGTTGACAAAAACCAGCATGGCTTGTCAGCAAAGGAGTGCCCCAAACACAGACTCGGTGTGCAAATATCTGAAGAGTGCTAGGAATAAATTCAATGAGAAGCTGCAAGACCGTACACTGAAAACAACAAAATATTACCAAGGGAAGTTAAAGAAGGCCAAAATAAATATAAAGACATGCTGTGCTTGTGAATTAGAAGACTTAATATTGTTAAGATGCAATATTGCCCAGATTAATTTACAGATCCAGATACAATTTTTAAAAAATGTGTGTATGTATGTATGTAATCTCTACATACAATGTGGATCTTGAACCCATGAACCCCAGATCAGGAGTCTCATGCTCTATCGACAGGTGCACACATAGCAATTTCTATCAAATCCCATTGGCCTTTTTCCCCCCAGAAACAAAAAAGCCAGTCCTAAAATTCCTATGGAATTTAAGGATATCTGAATAGACAAAACAATCTTGAAAATGAAGAACCAAGTGGGAAGATGCACATTTCCTGATCTAAAATTTACTACAAAGCTACAATAATAAAAATAGTGTGATATTGGCATAAGACAGACATATAAATCAATTGGAAAGAACTATTAGAAATAAACACTCATATTTAAGGTCAATTGATTTTTGACAAGGGAGCCAAGAAAATTCAATGAGGAATGAACAGTCTTTCTAACATATGGTAGTAGGTCAACTGGTCAACACATACATGGGAGCATGTGCATGCACACACACATACATACACGTGTAGTATACACGTTGACCCCTAACACGTCATACACACAAGTTAACTCAAAATAGACCAAAGACCTAAACATAAAAGCAAAAGCTATAAAACTCTTAGAAAAAAGCATAGGAATAAAGCTCATGGTGTGGAACTTAACAATAGTTTCTTGAATATGATATGAAAAACACAAGCAACAAGGAACACTATTAGATGCTAGGCTTTTATCCAAAAATAAAACTTTTGTGCATCAAAGGACACTACTAAGATAGTAAAAAGACAATGTGTAAAATGGAAGAAAATGTTAGCAAATCATGTGTCTGATAAGTATCTAATAACTGCAGTGTATAAAAAATTCATATAACTCCACAAAAAGGCAAACAAGTCTATTAAAAAATGGACAAAGGATCTGAATGGACATATCTCAAAGGAGGTATACAAATGTCCAATGTACATGAAAAGATGATCAAAATAATTAATCATTAGGGAAATGAAATCAAAACCACAGATATATCACTTAACATCCTCTGGGATCACACAATCAAAAAACAGATATAAACAAGTGCTGATGAAAATGTGGAGAAATTGGAACCCTTCAAAATTAAAATGGTATAGTCACTTTGGAAAACAGTTTGGCAGTTCCCCAAAGTCAAACACTGGATGGCCATCTGACCCAGCAACTCTTCTTCTAGGTACATACCCCAAAGGACTGAGAACAGATATCTGAGCAAGTACTTGTCCATGAATGTTCATAGCAGCACTCTTTACAATAACCAAAAATGGGATGAGTAGATAAATGAAACATGCTATACTAGATAATGAAATATTATTTAGTCAAAAGGAATAAAGTGCTGATATATGCTATGACATATTCAGATTTTGAACACATTATGCTAGGCAAAAGAAGTCAGACATAAAAGGCTACTGTATAATCCATCTATATGAACTATCCAGAATAGGCACATACAGCAAAAGAGAAAGCAGATTTTTCGGTGCCAGGGGCAAAGGGGAATGACTGTTTAATGGGTACCAGGTTTTCTCTTGGGGTAATGAAAAAGCTCTTGAACTAAACGATGATAATAGTTGTTCAACATTGTGAATGTTCAGTGTTACATAATTGTACACTTCAAAATGGTTAATTGGTAAGTTTTATGTGCTCTATGTTTTAACACAATTAAAATAATTTAAAAATTGGTAACCTATTTTTCTCTCTTCTACCTAAAAACTATATAAGAAAGACTACCTTACTTAATTTCTGCCATTAATTCCATCTAAAGATAAAATAAATGATTTCTAAGATTCAATCTCTGATCTATATGAAGAACTATTTGAGAAAATAAATATATGGAACAAATTTGAACAGTAACTCAGAATTTTTCAAAATGATATCCAATAGTTGCCACATAGCACTCCTGGGAGAGAAAGAGAAAGTGAATATTGCCTTATTTTTTCCCAAAACCACTTGTACAAAAGGGAAATAAACACTTTTTTTTACTAAATAAGATAAAACCTATGATTAATGAAATAAAAAGGATAATTATTTAGTCAAGATCTACTGTCCTATAATCTTAGTTCAGTAATTAAAATGGTATTTACATTTTAAAAAAGATTTTATTTATGTATTTGAGAAAGAGAGAGAGATTACAAGCAGGTGGGGAGCGGCAGAGGGAGAAGCAGACTTCCTGCTGAGCAGGGAACCTGATGCAGGACTCAATCCCAGACTGAGCCACCTAGGCACCTATGTATTTTCTTTTATTGTAAAGATTTATTTATTTATTTATTTATTTATTTATTTATTTATTGGAGCACGTGGTGGCTCAGTTGGTTAAGCATCTGCCTTTGGCTCAGGTCATGATTTCAAGGTTCTAGGGTCAAGTCCTGCATTGGGCTCTCTGCTCAGCAGGGAGTCTGCTTTTCTTTCTCCCACAGCCCCACCTCCCACTTATGCACTATCTTTCTCAAATAAATAAAATATATTTTTTAAAAGGTTTATTTATTTATTTATTTAGTGGGGAGGGCAGAAGGAGACAGGAGAGTCTCAAGCAGACTTTGAACTGAGCATGGAGTCTGATATGGGGTTCCATCTCAATATCCTGAGATCATGACTTGAGCTGAAACCAAGAGTCATACACATAACTGACTGCATCACCCAGGCCCTCCAGTATTTATATTTTCTAATAGTGAGAAACATCCATAGTTGATACCCTTGGGAAATATTCTATTATTATAACAAAAATGTCATTGAGTCACAGTGTCTTCTAGGCTCAGGCCCCTTGATGTGATACCTCCCAGCTTTATGCAACCTCATAACAAACTCTGTCCTTCCCTCACCCTCCTTTTAAGATAAATAATGTGTTTTTATCTTAAACATGATATTTCAAGTGTTTAAAATCTTATAAATTATCTTCCAGGCTTCTTACTATAAATAAAACAGAGTGAGTAATAGAATGTTTGAACTAGATGTATAATTAGTGATTTATGAACCTTACTTATCACTTAAAAAAACAAATTGAGAGATTTTAAATGTATTATTTTTTACATAACATCACGGCCAATTAGCAGTAGAACTAATTACGGGTTACAGGGCACCTGGCAACAAATTTTGTTGTTCGTTTTTGGCGTTTTTCCCTTGTGTTTCTCCCATTATTTCTACCACTGCTCACTAATAATTCTTCATTCCTTTCAGGTTAAAAATCATTTAAACATAAAATGCCTTAAGTACTTTTTATGAGTGGTTTTACCTCAGGTCGTCAAAAAGGCCTCTCTGGAAAGGTGATATTTGAGTTTGCTTCTGAATCATGGGAAAGAGGCATCTATGCAAATATTTTGGGGGAAAGAGAGTCCTAAAATGAAGAAAGAGTAAGTAACCAGTGAGGGAATAACCTTTATATAGCTCACATTGCAGGTCATTGTAGCTAGAGCACGGTGAAGTGGGAGAAACAGGAGAGATGAGACAGGTACACAGAGCATGCAAGTCCTACAGGTCATGGCAAGGAATTTAGTTTACTTTTATTTTAACTGCAATAAAAATACATTGGAGAATTTTAAACAAGGACATTTAATCTCTGATTAAGACTTCAAAACATTAATCTGTAGATTCCTGTTCTCTGGAGTATGAAAAGAGAGATGGTAGTGCCTTTAAACAAGATTATAGCAATGGAGATGCATGGGGGTAAAATGGTTGAATCCAAGGTATATTTTGAACATGGAGTGAGAGGCTTTATTGAAAGACTGGGTGCAGACCTTGAAAGGAATGACTAAATGATGACTCTTTGATTTGCAGACTGAAAATCTAGTGGATGTTGTTCACACTCAATAGATTTAGAAAATGAAATCAATCGTTACATTTTGGCCATGTGAAAGTAAAGCTATCAATTATAGATTCCAGTGGCGATCTGAAATAGCCAGGCAATAATCTTTTGAGTTTAGGAATGAGAACTGAGAGAGGATATAAATTTAGATGCTATAAATGGGTTTCCTTAAATCTGGCAATTAAATTAGATCACTTAAGGGAAAAGGAGAAGAGATAAGATCACCAGGGACTACTGCCTAGGATACTCTAACATTTAGAAGTCTATAACAAAAAAGAAACCAGAAAGGGAAATTGGAAAAGAATCCTCATGAAGAAGGTGGAAAACTCCTTCAGAGAACTTTCAGAAGCCTATGAGAGTTTCAAAGAAGGGAGCAGGGCACCGTGTCAAGTGCTACTCAGAAGTCATGCAGGATGAAGTTGGAGAATTAACTATTGTGTTGGCCAAGATGTGGATCAGAAGGGCTGTACCAGCAGTGAGATTGAAAGCACAAATGGAGACACATGAAGCACAAAGTGGAGACAATTTTTTGGATGTGTTTAGCTGTGCATGGGTCAGGGAAACAGAGCACTTGCCAGAGTAAGAAGTGCACAGACAAAGGCATATGAAGGCATGCAATCCATTGGTGTGCATGGTTGCTCACAAAATATCTGAAAAGTACATATTTTTTTTCTCACAGTTTAAAAATGAAGAATCTGTGGCCCAGGGACTTTGCGGAAGCCCTATTTACTAATAACAAGGGCTTTATTTCTGGAAAAATTAATTTTAAATTTAATATCATTTCTCCAAAAATCACTGCTTTTTGTATATAATTAAAAGAAATCATGCTGGCAAAATGTACTTTTAAAAGCTGCTTTAGGTATATGACTTATGAGAATCCCAGAAATTCTCCATCTGTGTGCATATTCCTCGTAAGATAAAATAAATGAACACAGTTGTAAAATGGAAAAATTGGACATAGTCCTTGAGTGTCTTTGTTTTCTTAACCTTATTTATTTATTTAGGGAGAAGGCAGGAGAGAGAAAAAGAGGACTAAAGAGGCAATGAAGGACTAAAGCATAACTGCTTAGTCCAAGTGTACTTAAGTGTGTGTTGAATCATTAGCATGATTTTTTAAAAAAGATTTTATTTATTTATTCATGAGAGACCAAGAGAGAGAGAGGCAAAGGGAGAAGCAGGTTCCATGGAGTGAGCCCGATGTGGGACTCGATCCTGGGTCCCCAGGATCATGCTCTGGACTGAAGGTGGCACTAAACCGCTAAGCCACCCGGGCTGCCCAAATCATTAACAGGATTGATTACATTTGCCCACTCTTCATATGAAAGAGATGACCAGGGGTCCATCAAAATTTTGTGCCTTCCTCCTACCAGGTAGAGAGAAATATGCTTAGCACTGACATTCTGGTCCCAATTATACCTTTTTTTGCATCTGGGTAATATCACATAAATAATTCTTACTAATGCATTTGGAACAGAGGAGATATGTATCAGTTCCAGATCAAAGTGATCAAGGAGTGGATAGACATTCATCATGGTTTCCTGTTTCCCATGCACCTGATGCATGTAGAGAAATCTAATGCCTTAAAATGCCATAGAATGGAAAGAGTCTGGGTATCTGAATGTCCCTTGGAAGGACACTTACAAGTAAGGATCACTGGTTTTAAACTTCGTATGAACAGGAAATAAACACCTGCCTTATTAATCCACTGAAAATTAGAGATTTAGGTATTACATCAGCTATAGTTAACTTTGATTAATACACCCTGCTTACTCTAACCCATTTTGTACCAAATTCTGTAGATTTGAAGAGTCATAAATAGTTTGTAAATATTTGCACATGGTGCTGTGTTCAAAAATAAAAAATGTCCTGCTTCCAAGAGGATGGAAACTTTCACAAATTCTACATGTGATTTTGTTACCTTCTGTGTGTCACAGAGAAGAGCTATCAGAGTGAGGTTAAAAAAAGGATGAAATAAAAACAACCCTAGCTGACAACCACACTGTTACCCATGGGTGCCACCAATTGTCCTCCCAGACTCGGAGAGAACAGCTAAATGAAGAATATATTTCTCTAAAAACAGAAATTGATATAATTGAGGTTTTTTTAAGTTTGTTTTTTTGAATACCTCTAAAATCTCTGGCTGATGGTCATTTCATTTGTGCATATTGATCTTAGCCAACTGGAAAGAAGAATGGTATATATTCTCCCTTTTAAAAAATTAAAATACAGGGGCACCTGGGTGGTTCAGTGGTTGAGCATCTACCTTCGGCTCAGGGCATGATTCCAGGGTCCTGGGATCGAATACTGCATTGGATTCTCCTAAGGGAGCCTGCTTCTCCCTCTGCCTCTTTCTTGGTGTCTCTCATGAATAAATAAGTAAAAATCTTCTTTAAAAATTCAAATACAGAAGTGGTAGATTTCTTGTAAGGATTAAGAAATGTAGCAACATTATTGGAACTATATTGATATAGATAGACATATGTGAAGATAGATATGCATATTTGTGTGTGTAATTGTTTTAAGTATATATATCTATGCCTTCATATTTTTGTCAAGAAATTCTCTATTGGTGATTTCATTTTAGATCTTAATCTAGACTTTGGGGAAAAGATGATCATTACCTAGCAAAGCCTCATTTATTCTCATACAATTTTATCTAAAATAGGGAAATGATGAAATATTGGTTAACAAAATCTTATATATGTAGAGAAATTTCCAAGGCAGAAGGGTAGAGGCCTTGCAGCAGGACATGGACTCAGGAGGATAATTCTATATAGAGCAGAACTTCCTCTAGTTCAGGCATACAGGTTCTTTTGTGAGAAAAAGGAAGTAGTAGAAGAACATACCTCTCTCCTCTACTATGCTTTCTGTATTTTCACACAAAAGCTTTACTTTACATCCTAGGTTTTATGCACTGTAAGTGAGGACACGAGTATAGAGTGATAACGTATGTTGCTGGTGATAGTATGTGTATTTTTCTAATCTTGCTATAACATTGAGAGAGTACCTGATTCCAGAAGATAAGACCAGTTGCCTACTAACAACTTATTTATAACTCAGTAGTTACTTCATCAGGAGTTACTTCAGAATTTCCACTTCCTTTGCCAAATTGAAGTTATCATGTCATTTACTCTGTTCAAACTTGGCCAGTTTTTTGCTGTGTAAAACCCACTTTAAAACCACCCAACCCCCACCCCCCCCCAAAAAAAAATCCCAACCCAGTTCCTAATACCTCATGAATATTCTACTTTAATTTCTAATTTGAGACACTAATTAGATGCAGTAATAAACTTGTGTTCTTCAGAAATCAAAAATTCAGTTTTTTTTTCTTTTTTTTTCTGGTAGTCCCTTTTGGAGTTCACAGTAATTAACTTTATGTTAGAAAATGGGAGAGTTTTGTTCATGTCAAGGACTCTTTTGAGAATTACTTTCTGTTCAGGAAGAGGACTATGAAGCCATGCTTTTATGTTTTTGTTTTTTATATTATTCTACTTCTGGTGTTATATCTGATTGGACTAAAAATGGCCCCAAAATATTTTCTCAAGATTTAAATTTCCAGGGGTGTATCTGCTTTTTTTCTTTCTCCTTTCTCTGAAATCTTGATCTTATTCTTAGCTTCTATATGACAAGCATATGTTTCCTTTGATTTTCCTAAAACTACAGACACAAAACATTAGTATGTATAGCAAGGTAAATTGAGATTTTAAATGATACATTACTAAATGCAAACTAAACTAAAATTGAGTATTAATAGACACTCTTGCCCTAAAAGTCCTTTAGTCAAATCAGCAAGTAGTGGCTTTCCAAGAGCTTTAGTTTCTCAACCATTTGTCAGACAGTGACACTGAGTCCATCAAAACTCAGTTCATCAGCTTATATTCATTCCCCATCATTATTCACAAAAATTTATCTGCTCACCTCTACTCAACTTAAGATTTACTTTGGCCTGAAAGGATATTTGTGAATTACCCTTTAGTGACTTATGCAATAGTACTTCAGAGATTTTTTTCCCCTTGTTCCATTAATTGTACAGTCTAGAGATTGAATCTTTCCCTGATATAAATAATGATATCCCTTTCAAATGGCAGATACATTTAAAGTCAGTTTTGATTTTTAGTATTACCCCAACCAGAGCTGGCTATATATTTTGGTGTGTGTGTGTGTGGGGTGGGGGTAGTGCAAAATTAAAACATGAGACCCTTTCAACAAAAATCAAAGAAAAAGCCAGACACAAAAGGCCACTTACTGTATGATTTCATTTCTCTGAACTAACCAGAATAGGCAAAACTGGAGACAGAAAGCATATAGTGATTGCCAGAGACAAGAGGGTGGAGGTAGAGGAGTAACTGCTTAGTTGATAGGGGTTCCCATTTGGCATGATGAACTAGATAGTAATGATAACTGCTCAACATGGTGAATGTACTTAATATCACCAAATTCTACACTTTAAAATGGTTCTAATGACAAATTTTACATAGTGTGTATTTTGTAAAAGATTTTATTTATTTATTCATGAGAGACGGAGAGAGAGAGAGAGAGAAGTAGACACACAAGCAGAGGGAGAAGCAGGCTCCCTGTGAAAAGCCTGATGCGGGACTCAATCCCAGGACCCTGGAATCATGACCTGAGCAGATGCTCAACCACTGAGCCCCCCAGGCATCCCACTTTGTGTGTATTTTATTTCAATAAAAGTAAATTCTTTAAAAATGCAGTGAGAGTGTGCTGATAAAGGTATTAAATTAGAAAGCTTCTTCCTTTCCTTTGCATCTTCCAACTTTTCATGTTTTTAAATTTTTAAAAATATTTTAATTCCAGTATGCTAACCCATAGTGTTTTATTAGCTTCAAGTGTACAATATACTGATCCAACTTTTTATGTTTTTAAATTTGCCTATTAATATCATTCTAAATAAAAACTAAAAGTTAAGTTGTTAGCATGATTTTTTCCATTTATCTTTATATTTTATAATACCAATTTTAAGTGCAAATACAAGTACCTCAACCCCAATGTGGAAACGAACTCAAATATGACCAATTATGAAATATAATTATTGCACAATTAGTATTTTATAGTTCATACATGTGTAGGTAGCATTCTTATCAGAACAGTGGAAATGCTACACAAAACAAACTTGATTGTTTTCATTTCACTTGATACACATAGATGTATTCATTTGTAGACAAAATATGCAGACATTGGACTCACTTTGAGTCTCACTGAACCCTCCTGTATATGCATTGTGGGTCTACCAAAATTCTGTAGTCATGGGATGGTACAAATAATATATGTAAATGGGGTATCAAGGAACTGTTGACATGCATATTATGTCTATCTCCTTTGTTTAACAACCAGGCTCCATTGTTCCATTTTGTTTCATTTACAAAACACAAACTCAAGTATTAAATTAAGAATTTCAAGATTGTGAAAACAGACCATACCAAGTATGGAGCCTTTCTGAATGTGGATCCTTTTTTCTTTTTTTTTTAAAGATTTTTATTTATTCATGAGAGACAGAGAGAGAGAGAGAGAGAGAGAGAGAGGCAGAGACACAGGTAGAGGGATGAGAAGCAGGCTCCATGCAGGGAGTCTGATGTGGGACTCAATCCTGAGACCCTGGGATCATGCCCTGAGCCAAATGCAGACTAAACCACTAAACCACCCAGGCATCCATGAATGTGGATCCTATGCAACTGCTAACATACCCATGAAGACAGCCTTGCTTCAAAGACATTACTTTAATCTGATTTTAATTCTTAGTTTCTCCTGTTAAAACTCTGTACTGCCAGAATATTATGTCCACTGTGTTAGATTTCATATAGGATCAGGATACTCTGTGAATCAGGTTGGAGCATATGAAGCTGACAACATTCAATCAACTTTTGATGGCAAGATGGTATATCCACATTTTCAAGGCATGGTTTTTCCCTTTATTTATTTGTTTCCACTCAAACTCTATTGGATTAATAAATTCTTTGTTAAGATTCTTCAGTGAGCTCAGAGCATTTGAGTTAGTGAAATTTCTGATTACCAGGTGCCTCCTAGAGACAAACACACTTCTAGAAGTTGCTTGTCATTTAAGGTTAAATTCCTAAACAACAAAAAAAAAAAATAATAAAAAAAAAAATTCCTAAACAACAAATGCTTCTTTTGAAGAGAAGTTTGCTTGTTTGTTTTCTATTCTTTTTCTTTCTTTCTTTCTTTCTTTCTTTCTTTCTTTCTTTCTTTCTTTCTTTCTTTTTTTTCTTACTTTCTTCTTCTTTTTCTTTCTTTCTCTCTCTCTCTCTTTTCCTTTTTTCTTTCTCTTTCTTTCCTATCTACTTTGTCTTTCTTAAGTTATAAATGTTTGGCCTTCTCTTTTCCTTATGGTAAAATATTCAAGTTTCATATTCTCTGTATATTTATTTTCTATGCTTTATTTCCTTTGATCCTTAATTGTGCTCATCATCCTGTGACAAGATTATTTCAATATGCTAATTTGACTTTTTGCCTCTAGTTTATATTAAATTCAATGTGTAGTCCACACTGTTGGCAAAGGGATTACTTAAAAATCGTTGCCTTATTTGAGTCACTTTCCTACTTCAAAATTTGATTTAGACTCTTACTGCCTGGTACATAAATTCAGATTTGATGGGCATAATTTACCTAGTGTATGAAACACACAATTGAAAAGGCAGAATTGGTCACAGAGAAATTTAAAGGAAAGTCAATCTCTACAGAGTCTCTATAGATTCTAACCCTGTAGAAAGACAGTTAGCTAGTAGTCACTTCAATAATTTCAGTTAGAAAGCCAGGAGAAACAGTTACACTTAGTATTAGTGGTAAAATAAATGTGACAAAAGAGAAAATACCAGAAACACTAAAACACTTTCATTCTTGCCACCATAAATTTGAACATCACTAAAAACAGAAAATTATAACTAAGAAAATGGAAGTAATCAGTAAAGATTGTGTGGCATATACTCTTTTTCTGGCTACAGTTATCCTTCCTTTCAGGATCCTCTCCTCAGGGTGAAGGTGAAAAGTTACAAATATATTAGGTAAATCATAGTAAGAGTCAAAGTCAAATACACACCTGGAGTTACTTAGGATAAGATCTGTGCAGGACTCTGGAAGGGAACTATGCCTCGAATAAGTGATAAGCAAAAAAAAAAATATCAGTTTTGTATGAAAAGTTAATTTGAAACTTCCACCTCCCAATATTTCTAGGCTCTCAAGACCCATTGCTTTTCCTGTTGAATTTGGTTAAGTCAATATATGGAA
The DNA here is from genome assembly GCF_011100685.1 of Canis lupus familiaris. NCBI lineage: Eukaryota > Metazoa > Chordata > Mammalia > Carnivora > Canidae > Canis > Canis lupus. Next base: position 48,004,017 of record NC_049232.1, read on the forward strand.
TAGATTATGTAGTTGTATATTTATGTAGAATCACCTGTTCCATTTATCAATATTGCTGTCTGAAAGAAAAGTCAGGAAATCCAATGACTGACAATAAGCCAAAGCTTGTTCTCCAGGATGTCTTTGTCATTTGAGATAAGATTGGAGTGGCTATACTTACCAGCTTGTTATTTTGAACTCTGCTTTGCAACCTTCTAAAAACATTGAACCGACTCAGAGCATGGTAGGAACAGATGAAGAAGCCAAGACAAACCAGACTTGTAACATTTTTAAGAGAGTTTCCTCCAGTAGGAAAGATCTATTTGTATTATTTTCCTCCTATTGTTTCATTATCTAAAAAGTTTCATCTCATCCTTTAAGATTAATCCAACTTCATCTCCACTGTGAAGTCTTATTAAGAAACTGCCTGTCAGAAGGAATTATCCCCTCTATTGTACTATAACACTCGACATGCACCATACTTCTATTCTCACATTGTAGTGGTGTCCTATTGTATCTGTTCACCTGTCTCCAGTCGATTTCCATCTCCGGATAAAATTCAAAGTCCTTACTATAGATGTTAAGGCTCTGCATGATTTGGTTCCCTGCTTCTCCCTCTGATCTTTCTTTCCATGTTGCTCATGTGCAGGGTTTTGCAGGCACATTGATCTCTTTCTGCTATTCCAGGACTCTCTGCCTTACTGATTCCTTTGACTAAAAATCGTTTCCTTTAGACATATGATTGATCCATTCCTTTATTTACTTCTTTAAATTGTCTTATCAGAGATGTATTGACAACTTCAATACAGAGATGTTCTTGACAACTTCACCTAAAATAGACCCCTTCTGACCAAGTCCCTTTCCCTATGTTTACTATCTTTTAGTTTCCTTCATAGTATTTCTCTTATTGATTCAAAATATTATTTATTGTTTGATGCTATTGTTTATCCACCCACCAATATGATATCTACTTCATGAGAGAAAGGAATTTTTTTGTTTACTGTGGGTATTCACTACCGGGACATTTTCTGGAGCACAATAGGTAATTGATAAATAGTTCCTCAGGGAATAAATATGTTGCAATCTCATCTAGAAAAAGATAGATCCCATAAAGGCAAGGACTGTACCACATTTTCTCAGTAATTGGGCCATTATCTTCCATAGTCATGAACACATAACGAGTACTTGTAAGCACTTACTGAAAGAATATTTTTCTTAGATTGTAAATCAAATATTACTCATAAGTGTAATGTATGTATGCCATAGATTTAAAAGACTAACAAAAATAAAAAAACTAGTTGGCAGAGTTTGTGCATTCAGTTTTTGTCGCTTCTCTTTTCTTTCTAGTCTCAGCTTCTCAAGCCCCCATCGACACAGTACATCCCTATTTCAATTTTTGCCTTCTAATCCCTATAGAATTATAAAATACATGTCGTTGTCTCTACCTTTTCATAGTCACTCCTGTATCTTTAAGCATCTTATCCTATGCTACTTAAGAAACCAGCAAATTCACTGACGGGCAATGTGGCACATGGAATGCTGGCCACACTTCAAAGAGTGCTGCATCCTTTTTATCTGACATCTTGACTTAGAAGTTCCCTGCTGCTTTCAACAAATTTTTGTAAAATATTTTAAAATTGTATCTATCTTTTCTAGTTGTTTTAAGAAAGAGCATTTGTCAGTGCAAGCTATTTTTTCATAACAAGACACAGAATCTAGATATTCCAATGCTTTAATTAAGCAAGTTTGACTATAGGCATGTGATTGGTTATAGATTTTTTCTAGGATGAATTGCCATATTATGACAGTAAAACCTACAAAGAAAAGCATGGTCTATGATGATACTCTGATAATATATAATTTTTTAAAAAATTGGAATTGAGGTAAATAATTCTTTCCATTTTTAACACAATCACCTTTCTGTCTTACAAGTTTTCAGTTAATAGAGATGGACCAATGAATGTATTAATAGAGTATTAGAAGCCTTCACCTAAACAATTTAAGAATTACTAAATATTAAGTGTACTGGAATGTGCAAAATTTAGCATCTACCAAATCCTGGCTATCAGACTAGAACTGAAGTCACACTGACCTACTTCTTTATTCCTCCTCTTCCTGCTACTCCAGACCAGGAACTATTATAATAACAATAATGCAATGGAAATAGTTGTTATAATTGTTCTAGTTAGAAATTATAAAATATTCAGTTTGATATTTGAGAAGAAATGAGTATGAGATATAACTAAGGAAGTATAATGCAAAAATGGGAAGATAACATCTATTTACACACATAAAAATATTAATCTGTCATAAGTTGGCATCATTTAAGTTGTGAGAAATCAATAAAATACAAGCTTCAACATTTTTATAGACATTTCATTCATGTATGCATTCATTCAGCCAATATTTGCTGAACTACTGAAGACATTTAGACAGGATTCAATAGAGATCATTTGCTTCTGTAGAAGCTAAGAATCTATGGTGAAAACACAAATTAATTGGACAATCACATGAACATATTTATAATTGTTGATGCTATTGAAAGGCAAGAAAAATAGTTTTATTTTTTTGTTGTTTTTTTTTTTTTTTTGAAAAATAGTTTTATGAGCAAAAGGGAATACTACAGTTGCCTATCCAAAAGCGATCATTCCTTCTTCCTCTGTAACATAACCACACTTTTATGTGGTTAAAATCTTTTGCCGCATCTCCCTCTCTGCTGGGATATTCTTGAGTAAGGATGTGAAGCTTGGAGCTCTAGCATGTATCTTCCAAGGTAACCAAGATGAGAACTTGGGGATGGCAAGTAAAAAGTTTTATTTCTTGCCATTTTTGAGTCACTACATTCACCTCTTATGTGAAATTGATAGAATGAATACAACTATTTAGGAGTTTCAATTACATCAAAGCCCAGAATTTTCCCAATAAATCATGATAAATATATCATCATTTTGATATTTAATTGATTTGGCTATTGACTTATTAGGAAAATAGAAAACCATGAGAATCAATTAATTTTGGCCATAGAGTTAATGGGGGAGAAAAGAGTCTCATAACACATAATCACAGACAAATTTATTGTTGTCATGTTGATTTTTAACTTATTGTACCTTTCAAATAAACTTAAAGATAAATCTAAATATAACTGCTCAGGAGACTTTATGAAATCAAGTGTAGTATAATAATTACAAATATACTCTGCAACTTAGGAATTTTTTTCTTTTCCTGAGTAGAATAGAATTCATCATAAATTTATATCTTCACTAAGAAGCCATAGGAAATTTAACAATATAAAATTCATACATTTAAATATTGTAAGTTCTTAGTATAAGAAAAAGTATTTTTAAAAATGTAGACATTTATATACTTACATAAATACACATGTGCATAATTACTAGAACCAGGTCTGAATTACCTCCATTTGACGGTTCATATTTAGTAATATCATATTAGCTAATTATTTTAAATGGGTATTTCATTCAAAGAGTTTGATGTATATTAGAAAGAATTACAGGTTGACAGTATTTCTGTCTCCTGTATGCCTGAGTAGATGTACTTTTCCATCATTTCTATCATCATCCATAGAAATTTAGGCTATTGGTCTTCAAGATTTTAAAAACAATTTTTAATGAAATTCTGATTTTTCTGCCTAATACAACCTGTTAAAGCCAATAAAGCATTTGAGAACTGTTTAGGAGTAAGTGAACTCAAGGGAACAATGTTTTCCAGGGAAATGATAATGGGATACAGAGCCTTTCATTTCTGGGTCACTAGTTTGAAAGTAGCTCAGGTTGTAAGTGATGGAAAGTCATTACTGTTCAATGGCCTATGTGAAATTAGTTGGTGGTTTCAGTCCAGTTCTTAGTGAATAGGTGTTCACATCCCAATTGGCATTAATTGACATGCATGTTGACAGTTTTATTATGAGGAAGGACTACAGGCATTACAAACCTAATTTTAGAGCACATCACGCATACTAGTCAGCATGGCTGGGAGAAGGTACATCTCTAAGAATGTAGCCAGAGTGAGTCTGAAAATTGTTTCTCTTAGTAAGTTCCTTTGAAAGATTTCTTTGGTGCTCAGAATTTTTACATGGCAAAGGTGTATTGATAACATTGGTCTAGGGTATTTCTAAGATGGTTGTACATTCTTGGGATATGTTTTTTAAAATCCCTAATTATTGGAAGCATCTGTCTTAAAACCAATAATTGTTCCTTAGAATCCATCCAAATGGTAGTTCTTAATTTTCTTAAACCAATTAAATAAATAATCTCTTGGCTAGATCCAGTAATCCATATTGTTTATTTTTTCTCAATGATGATAATGATATTAATCAACTTTGGAAGTGAAATAGAATGTACCTTATAGAGGTTCAGCAAAATTCTATAATTCAAATGGTAATAAAATAAACGTTCTAATATAGGGAAATTTGCCTATGTCTTATCTTTCTTAATTATTTGACAGGTATATTGCCATGATTAGATAAGAAGCCGATTAGATAAGAATCCCAGATATTCCATCAGGCAAGCAAATATGTACTAAACAAAGACAGTGCTTAGTGAATGTTTCATATGGGAGAAGTTGGATAGTATTATTCACTAAACATAATTCTCTCTGTCTCTCTCTTACACACACACACACACACACACACCAATTAGAAACAAACAGGCAATTATTGAGTACCTATTATTTCATTTTTTTTCCAGGAACTCTAGGCTTCTTTGATATAATAGCTCATTTAATGGTGACAAAGATCATGAGGGTTGTCATTATTTCAATAATGTCATTATTTCCTTCATAAGTGAGGGAAGAGTCTTAGAAAAATAAAAGAGCTTATCTGCATTCCAGTGGCTAAATCATAGGGTCAGGTTTCATATTCTATGTTTTCTTGACTTCAAAAATCTGTGTTTTTTCCATTACATTAATATAGGAACCTGATTTCATTTTTTTTAAAGATTTTTATTTATTTTTACATGACAGACACAGAGAGAGAGAGGCAGAGGAGAAGCAGGCTCCATGCAGGGAGCATAATGTGGGACTGCATCCAAAGACTGTAGGATCATGCCCTGGGCGGAAGGCAGGCGCTAAACTGCTGAGCCACCCAGGGATCTGGGAACCTGATTTCAAATTATGATTTAGGAGTCCATAAGCAAGTCATTTATACTTAGATTTTCTTATATGTAAATAAGAGAGTTGAGTTAAATAAATGCATTCCCAAATGCCTGGTAACTCAACTGTCATAAGATTCTAACAATGTCTTTTTTTTTTTTTTTAAGATTTTTATTTATTCATGAGAGACACACAGAGAGAGGGAGACAGGCAGAGACATTGGCAGGGGGAGAAGCAGTCTCCATGCAGGAAGCCCGATGAAGGACTCGATCCCTCAACCCTGGGATCATGCTCTGAGCCAAAGGCAGATGCTGTACCACTGAGCCACCCAGTCGTCCCAAGATTCTGACAATATCTTAGTTTGATGACACAGACAATAATTGGAATCCTTATTCTATTTATAGTGCATCCTTTAAAAAAAAAGATTTTCTTTATTTATTTCAGAAAGCGAGAGAGAGAAAAGTAGTGGAAGGGGAGGGAGAGGGACAAGCAGACCCTGTGGCTGAGCACAGAGCCCAGTGTGGGGTTCTACCCCCAGAACCCGGAGATCATGATCTAAGGTGAAACTAAGAGTCGGATGGTTAACCGACTGAGCCACCCAGGTACCTCTATAGTGGATCTTAAATAGTAGGCCCATTCTTTAAATGATGAGAAACTTACATTAGTGACCATTGGGTAAAAACAAGCTTAATGTAAGAAACAGGTCAAGAATGGCAATGGACATTCATTGCTTTGCTAGGAGAAGAAATCAGTAAGCCAAACTCTAATAGGCAAAATGAGAATTTCAAATTCATTCCTGGTCAGAATTTGTTGTGACTACTTCCCATTTAGAAGTCTCTAGGCTCAGAATCCCAAGATATGATATACTTTTTTTCTCTGATGTTACAGTAAAGAAAGACTACACTATCAGATTTACATATGAGGAAAGTATCATGAATGTGGTAGAAATCAGACTGTGTCTCCAAGAATAAAAGTATCTTCCTAAGGCATATGAAATAGTTTGGGTATTCCTACTCTTGTCGCTCTGATTTCAGAATTACTGAAATTGCTGGTAAAAAAAAAAAAAAAAAAAAAAAGTTTCTGCGTTGTTTTTTTTTGAAGTGAATTGCACTGGCTATAAGCAAATATAGTATATAAAAGAAATGAACTATTATTAAAATCAGCTACATAGAATGAATGTGAAATTTTCACATCTGACCAATCTGATTAGCCACAATGAAGGCTGCTACAATGTAAGACCTATGATACAAATTTTTATTAATCATATGGAGAATTGTAAAACGTTTAACTCTGTTCAATTTATTCACTTATAATTAAACACCAAAAAAATATTGGATTTGACCAAAAAACTTTTAAGCTTTTCTGCTAAAATTGCCTATAGAGTCTATCAAATGTTTCCTTAAGAATAATATTACTGATAGATAATTTTCATCCACTGAGGATGGATTTGGCTTGAGGAGACAATAACCAGGTATGGTGTATTAAATAAAAGATCATATGTGAAAAATACTATTTTTGATCAAGGTGACATGTGAATAAGAGATAGTATGAGTGATTTGTGTATCTGTGACTTATAAACTAGCACTGATAACAATTCCAAAGGAAGAAGACCAAAAAAAATTAAGTACTATTAGAATACAGAAGAGTTTCTGAAATCTTCTTTAAGTGGCTATTTTGAAAGAAGATTCAATCTATATTTCAGTTTTTACAATTTACAGATTTGTATGTTTTGCAGGCTTATTTTATACCACAGTCATATTAGATATAGAAAGCAAATACAATATACCCAAACTAGACATATTGAAATCTGTAATTATGTATAATAAATGAGAATGAGCTTTTTAAAAAATTCAATGTTTAGCCAAAATTATTACAATAGTGTTTCCACTGTTAGAAAAAAACACTAGACCAGATCATTGAAACCCTAAATTTTCTGTTTTGCACAGGACCCTAAGCAAGACGATGTCATCCTTAACATCTTCATTAACATCTTAATTTTTATAACATTAGTAATACTTAGACTTATTTTGAGGGTCAGCTATATATTGCATATGAGATTGGTTTGTCAAATGGAAAATGTTATAGGAAAATGAATATCTTAATTGTGTTCATCCTTTGATTGTTATTTTTTGGTGCTATATAAGGTAGGTTGCTATACTCAGCCAATAATAAGAAGCCCATTTCAGAAGGGCATAAACAATAAATTTGTTGTCTCATGTAACAATAAACCCAAGGTATTCCAGCTTCAAGAATGATTTAATGACTCCATGATGTTGTCAACAATCCATCTTTCTTCCATTTTATCACCTTGCCATCCTTACGATGGTCATAAACCTCTTTGCCAGATGGCTACATTTTTTTCAAGCAAAATATCCAAATCTAACAATGCCCAGAAAGCTAGAAAATAATTTTCTCCTGTTGAAGAACAGGCCTCCATTATTCAGAAGTTCCCTACTCCTAAGTCAGGTTTTTTTCTCAGTCTTAAGGGATATATGTGGGTTACATGGCAAGACAAACCTAGAAACTGAGGAGTAAGATTATCACAAGGCATTAGGCTATTTATGATTTTCTCAGAACTGGGAAAAGGTCAAATTCCCAGAGAGGCGACTATCTAAACTAAACCATGGCTCTGTTAGAAAAGTATTCAACAATACTTATCATATATGCCTATTGGCTAAGGCTTTTGTTATTTTTGTCACTGGAAAATACTACGTCCTTATCTTTGATCCTGAGAGCATGGGAGATCCAGCAGTTGTGAAATTGTTTAATGTTCATACTTGTTATTCATTAAAAACTCCTACATCTTTGTAGTATGGGAGAGGAAGAATCAACTCCTTCCTACCCCCAATAATAGCCAAAGGGTAGCATTTGGACACACATTTTTATATAGTCCCAATCTACTACTTATATTTGATTGACCAAGCCAACTTGAACTTTTTGTCATAAATTTTTTATTTTAAAAACGCTAAGTGCAACATTTAGTAAGTTCTGACAAACATATAAGTTGAGTAATCACCATGTGATCATGGCATAGAACATTTTCCTCTTTCCCAACTCAGTGCTCTGTCAACCTCTGATCTACTTTTGGTAATTTTAGTTATGTACTCTCTAGAATTATGCAGTCTCTTGTGTCTGGTTCTTTCATTCTCCCATAATACTTATGTGATTATTGTATTTATTGACAATTTGTTTCTTTTTATTACTGAATGTTGATGTACCACACATGTTAATCTTTTCATCAGTTGATGGATATTTATTATGAATAAAGTTACCTTGAATATTAAAGTTTACATCTTTGCATGGATGTATGTTTTCATTTCACTTGAGTAAATTCCTAAGAATGGGATTGTTGGATCAGAAGGTATAGAAGGCAAATTTATGTTTTCCTTAGTAAGTATACACCTAGCTTTCTAAGAAACTACTCTTTGGCTATCTAAAGGAGAGATCCAGTTATTTTTCTTGTGAATTCACTATTCAAATCATTTGCCCATTTTTATAGAGCTGTTTTCTTACTATTAAGTTATAACAGTTCTTTAAAATATGTAGGAAAAAAGTCCTTATTAAACATATGTATTTTGAATATTTTTTTCATAGTCTGTGCCTTGCCTTTGTGTTTATTTTCTCTACAGTGTCTTCCAGAGAATAAAAGTTATTTTTTCTTTTAGACTTCTTGATTTCTTGTGCATCCCACCTGAAAAAAATTGTCTAATATATGTTATAAGTATTTTTTCCTATGTTATATTCTAGGAATTTTATGGTTTTAGCTCTTACATTTAGGATTATATTGTATCTCAAATTAATATTGGTTTATGATGTCAAAGTTTATTTTTTTATGTATAGATGTCCAATTTTTCTAACACCATATATTGAAAACAGTATTCTTTATCTATTAAATTCCCTTTTCACTTTGCTAACAATTAACTGACTATATACATTGGGAGCTACTTCTAGCCACTGTTCTTTGCCATTCTTTCAACACCACACAATCTTAATATAGGTTTAATGTAAATCTTGAAATTGAAAAGTATATCTTTAAGGGTTTTTCTTTGTTGTTGTTTTTAAAAATTGTCCAGTCTATATGAATTTCCACATAACTTTTAGAACTATCTTGTTAATTTTAATAAAAATACTAGCTAGGATTTGTTGAGGATTGCTTTGAGCCCTTAAATTAATGTGTGAGGGGGGATCCCTGGGTGGTGCAGCGGTTTGGCGCCTGCCTTTGGCCCGGGGCGCGATCCTGGAGACCCGGGATCGAGTCCCACATCGGGCTCCTGGTGCATGGAGCCTGCTTCTCCCTCTGCCTGTGTCTCTGCCTCTCTCTCTCTCTCTGTGACTATCATAAGTAAATAAATAAAAATTAAAAAAAAAATTAATGTGTGAGGGATTGACATCTGAATAACATTGAATCTTCAGATTCATAAATATGTTGTATTTAAATGTCATTATAGTTTTAGTGTACAATTCATACACATATGCTATTAAATAATTCCCAAATACTTCATATATTTGGTGCCATTAATAAATGGTACCAATTCTTTCAATTCCTAGTTTTTCATTATTATTGGGGGAAAAAAGGATACTTAAAAGATTTATCTTGAATACTATAAACTCTAACTTATTCCTAGCTTTGTTACATCCCTTAAGATAATCTACATAGAGAAAAATACCATCTGCAAATATCATTTTCAATTTCTATGCCTCTTAAGTTTTTTCTTTGCATTACAGAAATCTAAGACCTCCAGTACAATAGTGAATAAAAGTGGTGAGTGAAAATCCTTGCTTCTTTCGAGATTGTGAGTTAAAACCTTCAGTGTCCCACTAAGTACAATATTAGTAGATATTTTGCAGCTGTCCTTCTGGTTAAAATATCCCTTTTATTCCTGGTTTGCTGAAAGTCTTTAATGTTGTAAGGAGACTGAATTTTGTCAATACTTTATTTATATGTTGGGGTAATATTTTTGTGTGTTTATTCTAAGAATATAGTTAACAATATTAATTTTTGCAGGTTAACCTTGCATCACTAAGAAAAATCCAAATTGGTAATTATGTATTAGACTTTTTATAAATTGTTGAATTCAATTTGCTAAAATTTTGTTTAGGGTATTTTGCTTAAGGTCATAAGGGGTATCGAGCTGTATGGTTTCTTTTTCTTTTTTGTCCCCCAAGTATTTGCTGTTAATAAAAATTCTTTTTTAAAAAAAAGATTTTATTTATTTATTCATATGAGAGAGAGAGAGAGAGAGAGAGAGAGAGAGGCAGAGACACAGGCAGAGGGAGAAGCAGGCTCCATGCAGAGAGCCTGAAGTGGGACTGGATCCGGGACTCCAGGATCACGCCCTGGGCTGAAGGCAGCGCTAAACCGCTGAACCACCCAGGGATACCCCAATAAAAATTCTAAATGAGTATGAAACTACTAAGTGAGCTTCAAAACAACTTATGTAAAAATGGACAGATCTAAAGAGAAATGAAAAAATCAATTACAGAGTTATATTTTAACAGGCCTCTTTCAGTAATAGATGGAAAAAGTAGAAATAAAGTGTAGAAAATTCTAACAACTTTATCAACAATCTTGACCAGAAATTTTTAAATAGTTCACCAAACAGGGCAGCCTGGGGGGCTCAGCGGTTTAGCGCCGCCTTCAGCCTAGGGTGTAATCTTGGAGACCCGGAATCGAGTCCCACGTCGGGCTCCCTGCATGCAGCCTGCTTCTCCCTCTGCCTGTGTCTCTGCCTCTCTCTCTCTCTCTCCTCTCTCTCTCTCTCTCTCTGTGTCTCTCATGAATAAGTAAATGAAATCTTAAAAAAAAAAAATAGTTCACCAAACAATAATAAGCAATTTTTTCAAATGCTCAAAGAAATCTGGCAAAATAGACCATATTCTGAGCCATAGTACTAGTTCCAATAAATTTTAAAAATTGAAATGAACATATTATACATTTGGCTATATTTAATTAAATTGGAAATGTCTATGACAGAAAGGTATTTTATTATTTATTAAATATTTTATTTATTTATTAATGAGACAGACAGAGAGAGAGAGAGAGAGAGAGAGAGAGAGAGAGAGAGAGGCAGAGACACAGGCAGAGGGAGAACCAGGCTCCATGCAGGGAGCCCAACATGGGACTTGATCCTGGGACTCTAGTATCACGCCCTGGGCGGAAGGCAGGCGCTAAATCGCTGAGCTACCCAGGGATCCCCAGACAGAAAGATATTTTAAAAATTCCTAAATATTTGGAAATTCAACAACATGCTTTTGAATAGTATGTTGATCAAAGAAGAAATCACATGCTAAATAAGAGAAATTATATTTAAATGAGAGTAACATATCAATATTTACAGGATGGAGCTTCAACAGTGACTAGAGGGAAATATAGCCTATTAAACGCTTCTATTAAACAGTAGGTCAAGTTTCAAATGAATCATCTAAGCTTCTGCCTAAATAAACTAAAAACAACAATAACAAAACAAAATAAAGCAAACTAAACCTACAGCTAGTAGAAAAAGGGAAATAGAGGCACCCGTGTGGTTCAGTCAGTTAAACATTTGTCTTCAGCTTTGGTCAGAATCCCAGGGTCCTGAGATTGAGACCATATCAGGTTCCCTGCTCAGCAGGGAGCCTGCTTCTCCTTCTCCCTCTGCCTGCTCCTCCCCATGCTTATGCTTTCTCTGTCAAATAAATAAATAAAATCTTAAGAAAAAAAAGAAGAGTAAAAGGGAAATAAAGACAAGAGCAGAAACATTGAAACACTGAAAAAAGAATGACAATAAAAAAAATAATGAAACCAAAGGCTAGTAATTTGGAAGAGATCAAGAAAATTGCATTAAAGAGAAAGAGAGAAAACACAGATTACTAGTATCCAGAATAAATGGGGGACATCACAAAAGTTTCCATAGGCATTAAAAGTATATTCACATAGCATTAAAAGAACTGTATGCCCCCACCTTCTAAGATGCAATGGGTAGATTCCTTGAAAGACTGCAACTGCCAAATTCATTCAAGAAGAAATTATTAGCTTGAATAGTCTACATCTATTAAAGAAATTGTATTCACAAGCAATATTCTTTTATAAATTTTTCAGTTGCACATATTTCCTAATATCAGTTGTCATCAGTATTAATTTTTCATTCAGTTATTCCGTAACTTTTTATGTAGTAAGGACAGCCCCCCACATACAGTGGTTTTGACTTATGATTTTTTGACTTTACTAGGTGCAAGAGTGTATAATTTGAATTTTGAATTTTCATATTTTCTCAGGCTAATGATTTGTGGTCTGATATTCTCTTGCAGTGATCGGCATTTTTTATTTTCAGTACAGTATTCCATAAATCATCAGATATTCAACACTTTATTAGAAAATAGGTTTTGTGTTAGATGATTTTGCCCAACTGTAGGCTAATGTAAGTGTTCTGAACACTTTTAAGGTAGGCTAAACCAAACTATGATATTTGGTAAGTCATGTGTATTCAGTGTATTTTTGACTTAATGACACTCCAACTTAAGATGTGTTTACTGGAATGTAACCTCATTGCAAGTTGAGAAAGATTTGTATATTTTAATTCAAAGACAGTTAATTTTTTAAATTTAAATTCAATTTGCCAACATATAGTGTAACACCCAGCACTCTTACATCACGTGGCCTCCTTAGCACCTGTTACCCAGGTACCTCAGCCCTCACCCACCTCCCTTTCAGCAACCCTCAGTTTGTTTACTAGAGTTAAGAGTCTCTCATGATTTGTCTTCCTCTCTAATTTTTCCCCATTCAGTTTCCCCTCCTTCCCTTATGGTCTTCTTACACATTCCACATATGAGTGAAACCATATACTTGCAAAGACAGCTAAAATTTACCTAATTGGCCACTATTATTTTTTTAAAGGTACTGTGACTTTATCAAATATCTTCCTTAACTTTGTTGGCTCAAAGACAGTAATAGAATTCTTATTCATTTAATATGGCATAAACTATTTCAATTATTTGTAATATTAAACTTTTTTCATTCAATATCCTATCTCTTAATGCTAAATATTGACCTTGTCCTTATTTTTGTAACAAACATGATTTTTGATCTCATTTACTATACAGTATGCCATATTGAGCAAAACAATGCACTTCTTTGTAAATGTCAAATCTATTTATGCCAAATGGCATATCTAATAGTTTCCCAAGTTCCTTTCCACTACCTAATATCTTAAATAAATTATATGAAAAAAGAGGATTTAACAGAACAGTGTTTTACTATTACAGAATGAATCTGGAACACAAAACATGATAAATGCAAGAGAACTTGTTCAAAATATGGGTATATTGCTATAGGCATATTGGACAGTAATTCAATAACAATTCTGGAAAAGGCATGTTTGAACTTTACTAAGTAGTGTTTTTTGAAAAGAAACAAATCTGCCTTTAAATTTGATTGAAAAATGCTTAACTACTCAATTTCTTCAACTAGCTTTGTTTGCATATAATTTAGTTCCACTGCTTTGTGACTGTACATTTGCATTTAAATAGATTCATCTTCAAATGATGTGCAACATACAATACAAATGTGGGAGTGGGAGTCTATTTTGTAAAAGAAATTTTTACTGACCTGATAGTCCAAAATGCTATTAAGCTCTCTTTGACATTTTAAAAATTGTACAATGAATTTTATCACATCTATAACTCACAATGAAATTACAATTTGGAATGATTTCTCAATGTGTGCCTTGAATCTGACTCTTTCTGTCATTTTTCACCTCATTCTAATATAGATTGACAAAACTGAATGTCGGAGCCACTTCCCTAACCTCAAATCTGGGTAGGGGCCTATGCAATTTAAGATAACTCAAATGACATTATGTACTTTCATTGATTTTTCCTTCTGGGTAGCAGTGTCTAATTGAATTTTAATATCGGCAAGAAAATTCTTTCACATTATATATGATGAGTATGTTAAAGCTGCTCCCACTAAAGTATTAACAATATTTTAGAACTGAGGCACAGATAACATCTTAGAATACTTACTTTGACCTAAGCCTGTTCCACATTTTATATGCATGTGCCATAAATTACTTGTACCTGACTTGTATGCCTGCTGAAAAGCTAGCTTAAAAGACTATTACAGGGGTACCTGGGTTGCTCAGTGATCTGCCTTTGGCTCTGGTAGTGATCCAGGGGTAATGGGGTCAAGTCCTACACTGGGCTCCCAACAGGGAGTCTGCTTCTTCCTCTGCCTATGTCTCTGCCTCTCTTTCTGTGTCTCCCATGAATAAATAAGTAGAATCTTTTTTTAAAAGGCTATTACATAATACATTATATGAAGGCTTCTAGAATATTCTTGATTTTGAGATGGTCAGTATTGGTTTATTTTATTTTTTTCTTTTAGGTCTCACCTGAATTGACATCTGTATAACAATGTGTTTAATTTTCTGCTTAGTATACAGTTTAGGTTTTTTTTTTTAGAAAATATTTATTTTTTCATTTTAGAGGGGAAGAGAGTATGTGAGCAAGCGGAAGGACATAGGGAAAGGAAGAGAATCTTCAAGTAGACCCCTCACTGAGCGTGGAATTGTGGGGCTCTGTCCCAGGCCCCTGAGATCATGATCTGAGCCGAAATCAAGAGTCAGCCGCTCAACTGACTGAGCCACCTAGGCATCCCCAGTTTCTAACTTTTAAAAATGTTTTATTACTTGCCTCTCTCACTAGAGTAGGAACTACATGAATATATTATATTCAGTGTAGTTGGATTTATTCATTTGGAAACCACCTCTGTATGAAAGGTCTTTCTTTATTTCTTTCTTTCCTTCTTCTTCTTCTTCTTCTTCTTTTTTTTTTTTTTTTTGTAAGGTCTTTCTTTTGATGATCTCTACTAAACCTAGTGGTAGGCAATAGGACTTAGATATAACTTAATCTGTCAAATCCCAACCTCATGGCCAGAGCAATTAATTCAATAATGTAGGCTTCAGTTCGATGAATTCAAACTTGAGTGAAGCCCAAGAAGTAATTCCTACATGGAGCTCTCTTTACCCTTTGAAATAAATGAACAAGAACTGATGACAATCACCTTCAGACCAAGAACTGATGACAATCACCTTCAGACCAAAAGGAGAGAGCCTGTCTAGTAAGAAGGCCAATATCCAGAAACCTGAAAATGGAACAAAAAGAACTCCCAACCTGGTCATATCAAAAGACTGTTGAATCAAACTGCACCTGAAGATGTGCTCTGGAAATGTATATTAATATGCTATAAGAAAATTATGCCTTGCTTGAGCTGCATGTGACTGGTATTGCCCTTTACATGCTAATAATTTCATAATTTACATATTTTCTCAAAGGAGATTATGCAGTGGTATGCTGACATATATTTAACAGCCTCAGATCTCTAAAAATAGGCCTGGATTTTAAATGTTTGCTGCTACCATCATGCTGTCATTGGACATGGAGTTAGGAAGAGATTGACATAATCAGCTGTCAGAAGTCAGTGGGAGCCACTACCATTGAGGCTAAGCCATAGCTGTATCATGAACTAGCTCCTAGTTTCAATAATTAGATATGTTTTTGTGTATATGTGTGTGTGTGGGTGGGTGGCGAGGGAATCTAAATTGTGATAAAATGGTGAAAAATATTTGAAATATAGTATTTAAAGGTTTGTCTGCTATGCTTCATAATTTACAGGCTATTATTTGAATTGTGGAGAGTAAAGAGATACTTATTTTAGCAGGAAATCATGAATGAAGAGTGGACTATGGGCTGGAAAAGGAGATGCAGGGGCAGATACATGATAAAGCAAATTAAGCTTACGTATCTGGAACCTTCATTTCCACATGTCTCTTCCTGGACAGGAGAATGACACGTGTATGCACATAATCATATGTTTCTATAAAATTACAAATGTTAAAATGTTTACCCAGTGTCATTCAAGACCACTTTTTATTTTTTATTTTTTGCAACTTCAATTTTCCTATACTTTCTGTGGTGTTAAATACACTAAATGGCCACACATGTTTGCAGGTCCAGCTAAACTCCGAGTATATGAGGGGGCAATGGGCATATAGATAGGGACAAAGGAGGGTGGTTGGTGCTGGCTATGTGATAATCAGTAGCATACAAATGTTTCTTGAACTCATGAAAAAGCCTAACAATCCAAGAAATATGTGCAAATTAAAAGATAGCATCATTGAAACATTAGGGAGAAGGAACCAGGGAAGAAAACTATAGGAAGAAATATGGAACCCTACAGTGGTGTGGAAGTTACTGGAGGTTTGAGTTTTAAGAGGAAGGTAGACAGAATGACCTCATAAAAGAAGAGAACTGAAACAAGGCAATTAGATCTGGCTAATAAGAAATTAATAAAAATTTACCAATTCAACAGAGGTCTAGGAGAAGAAAATGAATGATAATAAAACAAGAAAGAAATAATAAGTGCTGCTCTGGAGAAAAGAAAAGTGGACAACACTTTCAAAATGTTTGAGTGAGATATAGAAATGTAATAGTTCCAAGATGATCCTCAAGGTTTAATATTAGATTTGAATATCCTACACACACACTCAAGAGTTAATCTATTTAATTACCTTGTATATGTACATATATAATGTGATGTGTATGATTACTTTGTCTCTAGGTACAAATCAAAGCAATACTAATTAGGATATTGTTAAAATCCTCATATTTAAGAGAATAAATATTTATAGATGAATTGAATAAGCACTCATCTAATGCTTAAGTTTCTGTCTTCCCTGTTTATCTTTTTATAAAATTTTGTTTTGCTAGTGTACATTTAGTTTCTTGAAGGAGGTGAAAAATGAAATGAAAATACAGGGAGTAAATTGCAATTGCTACGTGTTCAAGCCTAATGAAAGCTATGTAGGCCAGACAGTTTTAGAAAACTTTTTGCAAAGCTAAATTGTCCTAAACCCCCATGGTCTACTTGGCCTAGGAACTTTAATTCTAAAACTAAATATCCAAAAAAGAATTACTTGGTGCTCATTTATTAATATCTATTACTCTATAACAACCTCTGCAGGATATATTATGTATCACTTTTCAATGTTTCCAAATTTCACTACTTCTGAAAAAATTTTAGATACATTTTTGCCACATTTACAAAACATAGAAGAAGAAGACTGTTTTGAAGTTGTGAGCATTTTTCTTCATAAAGGATGCGACAAGGAACAGTTTTACTCAGCCTTATCTTCCACGGGTACAGTGCCAGCGTATTGGAGATGGTACATTTTTTATTATTTCCATTACAGCCACTGTCAGTTTGGGAAATATTAATTTTGTCCAAATACACAGCTTGCACATTTTGAATCATTTCTGGAAATAACAAAAACACAGTATCAGGCTTAATGTTATGTTATATATTATCTGAAAATAGAGTACTTGACCAATGGAATTCTGTTGGTTTCAAATTTTTTAAAGTGTGGACAATGCATTTTTTCACTTTATAAGCTGAATACATCAAGACTCTTTCACTACCAAGCACTTTGGTACACTGAGGCAAGGAGAAGCCATGCAAGACACTGCTAACACAGGAAGTCTTCACTCTGTAGGGGACTAAAATGGCAACCAAAAAGATCCCACACTTGAACAATCTCATCACTAAGAGGCTGGGGTCAATGGTTGGATGCTAGAATCCAGAGTTTGGCCTGAACTTGAATCACTCTTTTGTCACTGGCTGCTGACAAATAACTTCTAAAAAGTAAAGATTGTATTACAATATTCTGTAATCTTTCCTCATTTCTTGTGAAAATCACATCAAAATATAATTATAAAGTGTTTGGCATTTTACCTGGAACATTATTGACAATTAGTCAATTTACTATTACAATTGTCTGAAGTAAAGGGACATGAAGAAGATAAATGGATTCTGGGACTGAGGAAAAAAAGCAAACAAAAGATTTATATAAATACTTTAATAATCTACACATAATTGTGGGATCTCTAGAAATTTGGGAAGGTCTAATACATAAAAGTGAGGACAACGATCTTAAACATCACTTAAGAACATTGACAAAGCATGAGTAGTAACTGTTGAGGTCAATGTCTAGACTAAATTATACCTTGAATGTTTAGTTCTTCTCTTTAGGCTATCCACTGCATGCTGGATACACTAACTAGATTTTTCTAGTTCATTTAAAAGATTTTTTTTTTAAGAGAGGGAGAAGTGGGAGCAGATGTAGAAAGAGAATCTTAAGCAGGCTTCACACTCAGCACAGAGCCCATTGTTTGGCTTGGTCTTACAACCCTGAGATCATGACCTGAGCCAAAATCAAGAGTTGGATGACCTGGGCAGCCCAGGTGGCTCAGTGGTTTAGTGCCACCTTCCGCCCAGGGCATGATCCTGGGGACCTGGATCGAGTCCCATGTTGGGCTCTCTGCATGGAGCCTGCTTTTCCCTCTGCCTGTGTCTCTGCCTTTCTCTCTGCGTCTCTCATGAATGAATAAATAAAATCTTTATTAAAAAAAAAAAAAAAGAGTTGGATGACCTGAGCTGAATTCAAGAGTCAGGTGCTTAACTGACTGAGCCATCTAGGAACTCCTCTAATTTGTTTAATTAAATGCACTTTAATGCATTTTACACTTTAATGCACTTTTAACGCACTTCAAAAAAGTTTTTTTGTGAGGATTTAAGGAT
Organism: Canis lupus familiaris; assembly: GCF_011100685.1. Classification (NCBI taxonomy): domain Eukaryota; kingdom Metazoa; phylum Chordata; class Mammalia; order Carnivora; family Canidae; genus Canis; species Canis lupus. The sequence continues at coordinate 48,022,714 of NC_049232.1, forward strand.
GCCAAATAGTGCCAAATAATGAAATATGAAATGTGCTACAGGAGCTAGAACTTTAAAGACAATATTTATAATCACCTACTAACAAAAGTCCCTAAGATCTGTACATATTCTCTACAAATCAGTTTTGTAAAATATTAGATCTGAGCAATAGATGATCCACCTTAAACTAACCATAAGTTACTGTTTAAAAATTATAGAACTCATTAAATATGTATATATGTGTATATGTTTTTCTGTATTGAGAAAAATGCAGCTAAGTCTAGGGATTTGCTTACCAATTCATTTGAGATAAACAATCTCTCTCAAACCAGTTAAATTGTTCAAAAATTTTTAATTAATAATTCTATTTCTTTAATTTTCCCATCTTTAATATGATAGATGTCAGTAGTAAATACCTAACAGAACTTTTGTGAGAACTAGATGAGAGAATGAATGGGAAGCAGATACCACAGTGCCTGATAAATAGCAAATCAAGTAAATCTGAGTTATTCTTATTGTTGGAAGTATTTGTATAAATACTAAATTGTGAGATCTTAGAAACTTACCTACACAACTGGTCCATTCTGTAAGTATGCATGTTTTCTATAAGTGCTTTAGTAAAGAAAGAAGAGAGGAGGAAAAAAAAATAATAACAGAAGAGAAAAATATCTAAATAGATTCTTTAGAATCTTAGTTCCTTTGCTAAGTAAAAACATTTAGAACATTCAGTCTCTTAAAATTGTCCACCTGTCCTGGATTTCACATTAAATTTGAGTTGCATGTGAGGGACATTTTGTCTAGATTATGAAAAATACCCAAAATATAATTTTGTTATAATATTTGAACTTCAAATAGCTGAATTTGAACTCGCTGTACTAGGCAAATCACATAAAGGTATTCCTTCTACCTAACATTTTTCAGCTAAACCTAACAGTTCAAACCTCATGAATCTTGGTCTTTATATAAACTGTCATTTGGCATCCCCACCATAAACTTCCTAGGATCCGTAGTGTCATACCAAACTAACAAAAGACTATGATTTACTCTCATTTCTTTCCACCTAAGAGAATTTTGTTGGGATGGTATAAAATATTTCAAAAAACTTTGAGCAAGAGGTAAATATTCCAAATGATTTATTTCTCTCTCCAGCTTCTAGCATCCCTATCTGACTTTCTTACCTCCTGCCTAAATATCTGCACATTCTCTTTAGTCTTCAGTGAAATATTCTGATGAAGACTTGAGCAATTCACATTTGAAATTTGGAGAACTTTTCTTTACCTTAATTTTTTTCTACATGTAAATCAGAAAGATTTACCTATTGAAATATCAGCTATATTTGTCCCCTATATTCCAACAATATCCACCCTTTACTGGGATGCAAATTTACCCACCTATAGTGCAAATCATATGTTGTTGACTTGCTGGTGCTAAGATTTATGCTTCCAAAATGAAAGTGAACAATTCTATATTCTTTACCTCACTGGAATATATATTGCAGATCTTTTTATGTGGGAAATATTATTAACTAGATGTTTTGTCTGTGTCAGCCTTACTTTCTTGAATTTCATGACCTTTTTTCCTTTTTGACAACTCCACAGTGCCCAGACCTTTCCAGCTCCCTAAACTGGGGAGATCTATATTTAGTCTACTAGCCAAATGTATTAGCTAATCCATTTGAATGTTATTATTCACAGATAAACGGAGAACATTTACATCTTCTATTGTATCAAGAATCAAAGGGAAGTACATGATTATAGAAATGTGAACAAAAGCAAGGAAGGTATTTGGGCGATGTATTATTGATAAAATATCCATCCCTTTTTATAACTAAAGCCTATACCATAAAAATACAGATCTCATCTATATCACATAAACCATAAAACGTAATAAACTGGGCTCAGTCATCATAAAATGTCTGGGTTCATTTTCCAATTAATCCACTTAACTAAGTTACTTCAACCATGCCCTACTCTTTTTCTAAACTTTAGCTTTCTTTATGAAAAAAGCTTAAGGGTTTATCAGCTTTATCAGCTTAAGGGTTCCTGGGTGGCTCAGTCGGTTAAGTGTCCAACTCTTAGTTTCGGCTCAGGTCATTATCTCAGGATTATGAGATCAAGTGCTATGTTGGGCTCAGTGTGGAGGATGCTTGAGATTCTCTGCTTCTCCCTCTTCCTTTCCCTTCCTCACCTTCCCAAATAAATAAACAAAATATTTTTAAAAAATCAGTTGAAGATTAAAAGAGACAATCATGATGTAAGAATACTTAATAACAGCCACCCAGAGAGAAGGATAATCTAAATGAAGATATGATGATGATGATGTTTCTTTTGATTACTTCTTATTCCTCTCCACTCCTATTTGTCTATAATCAGTTTAAGCTGTCAAATCCTGAATACCTGAGTGTTAACTTTCCTATAGTTCTTGTTCTCTGTATCATCTAAATTACTCAGGGCTTATCTGTATTTTTTCTTATTATGTGTTTTATGTTCATGGAGGTTCCATCAAATCTTCAGAAAAATGAGGCAATTCATACAAAAGAATATATATGTATGTAAAATGGAATTATATATAAATAAAATCACATCAACTTTAGGTTTTGATGCCTGTATGCATAGGCAGAATAGATGTTCTACTAATTTATTCAGTATGTATTTTTTGGATTTGTTATCGGGCACTGAGTAATTACTAGGCATTTTGTTGTCCTTGAAAGCACAAGTCACTGAAAACCTGTATGTGATGTTTTTGCTGTGTCTTCTAACTGTTCTGTAAACCTAAACTCTGAATATAGATTACTATTAAAAATATAGGGTATTTTATGGACTCCTACACAATCTTGTGGTTGGAGTTTCTCAGAAGAACTATTCTAATATTCTACCTCAAACAAGAAGTTTCTCTAGAAAAGTACCACAATTACAATATCCAGGCTTCCCGCAAAGAAAATTACAGAAGTTTTCTACCTCAAAAAGCAGTCCACAACTTTATTTTTCTGATTACTGAAAAATACTTCCTCTTATTAGATGTAGTATCTGCTTCCCTGGACCTTCCGATGGGAGGTATTAGTTCTGCTCCCTCGAGCTCTACAGTACAAGTTGAATCCATCTTCCACATGACAGCTCTTCACATATTTGAAGGCAGCTTGCACTGCCCCGATAAGTCCTTAATCTATACATTCCTGTGGTTCAACTATATTTTTGTTAACTCCAGTTATTGCCTCTTCTTTTGTGGTTATTTTCTGTCATACTTTGGCTTCATTTTTGTCAGAGCTTAGTTTCAAGATATTCCTCTGCTGGATTAATCCTCAAAAGCATGAGCATAATAACATTAAATAGGAGTTATTAAAATGTTGGGAAGACCTCCAAAACTCAAATATCACTTCCTGATGCTTTAGTTATCAATAGCTTATGTCACAAATGGTTCCAAACTACAGCATTACATAACCATCATTTTATGAAGTTTATGATTCTGTGAGTGAGAAATTCAGAGAGGGCATAAGGTGGGTTAGCTCTGCTTCATGATCTCTGGAGCCTCTGCTGAGCGAATTAAACAGCGGGATAGCACAAATCAATGGTGCCTGAAGTCATTTGGAGGCTTCTTTATTAACCTATCTGCACCTGAGCTGGGAGGTCTCCAAGACTTCAGCTGAGGATGGAATATGGAACACCGAAATGTGGTCTCTCCACATGGTTTGAATATCTTATATCGTCTTGCAGCTCAGTTCTTAAAGGGAGAAATGAGAGAGAGAGAGAGTTAGAGAGAGAACATGCAAAACAAAAGAAAACAAGCAGAAGCTAAAAAGCTTCTTTTGACCTAGCCTCCAAAGACCTGCAGGTTCACTTTGACTACTTCTCATGTATTATAAGCTTCTAAGTAAAGCCCACATTCAAATGAAAGGTTATTGTCCTCTTGGTGGAGGAGTGGTAAGATCATATGGCAGAGGATCATGTGGGATGGCAGATACTGTTGGCATCATCTTTGGAAAATACAATTGGTTCCAGTATGCCTTCTGGCGAAAATCCACATCCCTCCATATGCAGAATATACTCATTCACTTCAGAAGACTCCAAATATCTCATCACATCTCATCACATAAGTAACCAAAAGTCCAGGATCTCACTATTATAGTCCAGACCAGGTACAGAGGAGTCTCTTCCAGCTGTTGCTCTCAAGTGGCTTACCTCCATTTAAAAGCTTGTAAACTAAAGAGATCAGTTATCTTTATCCTACAGACTTGAGATATAATGTCCAATCAGACATAAAATCATTATAATAGACATTACCATAGAAAGGCGAGTCAATGAGGGGCGCTGGGGTGGTTCAGTTGGTTAAGTATCTGCCTCGATTTCTGCTCAGGTACTGATCTCAGGGGTCCTGGGATGGAGCTCTGAGTTGGACTCTGAATTTAGCCCAGAGGCTGCTGGAGATTCTTTCCCTCTACCCCTCCCCCCACCCAGGTGCACATTCTCTAAAATAAATCTTCTGGCAGCCCGGGTGGCTCAGCAGTTTAGCGCCACCTTCAGCCCAGGGAGAAGCCCAGCTTCTCCCTCTGCCTGTGTCTCTACCCCAGCTCTCTCTCTCTCTGTCTCTCATGAATAAATAAATAAAATCTTTAAAAAAATTAAATTTGTAGGAAGAAAGCTCTTTGTCTCCTTTAGTAAAGAAACTTAGGCAGAACATGAACTTTATTGTGACAAGTCGCAGAACATATAAAGCTTTAACTAAAATTTTTGGTAACAGATGTGAATATTCATTCATTTCCTTTCTTATCTTTCTAAACAAAAGTTAGTAACTAGTCCAGAGTTCAACATTATCACAGCACTTAGTCATCAGCTTATTTAGTTAGTTTCTCACTAGGATTTTTCATTAACTGAAGGTTGAACCCCGTGGCTTCTAGGTATAGCCATGATTTTAATCAAGCCAAAATCGAATCTATTCAGGACACATAATTATATCACAGATTGTCTTCTTTTTTTTCCTCCCAGCAATATTAAACTGATCAGTGGAAGACATAGAGTAGGAAGATAGTTGTCTTTAACGATAACGGAAATGTTTCCAAGTCAGCATAACAGAGGTAGGGGGGAATCATAAAGACTATGACAGTTTGTAAAGGTGCTTATTATAATGAAGACTCATGGAATATTAACTGTGTAATTAGGATATGAAGAGCTGATAGTGATAGTCCATGGACTGGAGATAACAGAAAATTTTAAGAATTATTTTGATAGGACTAAGCAAGCTGGAACATTAGGCGTTAAATGACTGGGCTCTGGTCACACGTTGTTCTGAACTCATAGGGCTTTTTGGATCACATGGATGTCTTGGTCAAATGGGTTTTTAGTCCAAATTAGAGGACTGGTCATACAATGGGGCTGGTTATATACACCATGAGACCAAATGTCCCATACTTTTGTCAGTACCCTACATAATTTATCCAGGTTATCCTCAGGTGACCTGGTCTCTCACAAGAAGTAGACAGCATCAAAAACAAACTTGTTATCTCATAATTTGGTCAAGGTTCACATTGCTAATACCAAATCCATTTAAATAGAATTTAACATGGAAATATTTTATTTATTTTATTTTTTATTTTTTTTTAACATGGAAATATTAAATGAAAAGAGTTTTATGGAAGTTATTTTTGTTCATCAGATACATGTAACAAAGCCTTTAATCTTTCCTTTACAGATCCTGTTTTTTTATTCAAAAAATAATTTGAATAATAATTCGAATTCCAGAGTATGTTCACAAAGAATCTCATAATGAAGTCAATTCAAGAATAGGACCTTTTCCCCCCAAATAATATATAGTAGCCAACATGGAGATAAGTTGCATATTAATGATTACAGGTGTGGCAAATTTTTTTTTTAGGTGTGGCAAATTTTATTTGACAAAGATAACTATAATACTATCTCTCACTCTATAAACTCTTCTGTATATTGTGTCCTTTCTGTTCACCTAATCAAAAACTGGAGCCAAAACCCTTAAATTCTGAATTGGCTCTAGTGACTCACTTATAATCAACAGAATGAGGCTAGAGTGACACAGGCTGACTTCTGAGTTGTACATGTTAGTCTTTTATTTCTTTTTAAGATTTTATTTATTTATTCATGAGAGACACACAGAGAGAGGCAGGGACATAGGCAGAGGGAGAAGCTGGCTCCCCGTGGGGAGCCCAATGCAGGACTTGATCCCAGCACCCCAGAATCATGACCTGAGCCAAAGGCAGACACTCAACCACTGAGCCACCCAGGCATCCCTGTTTTAGTCTTTTAAAACACTTGCTCTCTATATGTTCACTTTCTGGAGTCCTTAAAAGTCAGCTGCTATGCATTGAGAACCCCATGAAGAAATCATGTGTGGGTGTTCCAATCTACAATCTTTAGTTGAGCACAGCTTTCAGTCATCCTAGCCTAAACACAGATGCATGAAGAAGCCTTCAGAGGGGCATCTGGATGGCCCAGTCAGTTAAGTGTCCAAATCGATTTTGGCTCAGATCATGATCTTGGGGTTCTGGGAGGGAGCCCTACATTGGACTCCATGCTCTATGGAGAGTCTGCTTATGGATTCTCTCCCTACCCCTGCCCCTCATTCACTCTCTCTCTCTCTATAATAAATAAATCTTTTAGAAAGAAAGAAAGAAAGAAAGAAAGAAAGAAAGAAAGAAAGAAAGAAAAGAAAGAAAGAAAGAAAGAAAGAAAGAAAGAAAGAAAGAAAGAAAGAAAAGAAAGAAAAGAAAAAAGAAAAGAAAAGAAAAGAAAAGAAAGAAAAGAAAAGAAAAGAAGAAAAGAAAAGAAAAGAAAAGAAAAAGAAAAAGGAAGAAAGGAAGAAAGAAAAAGAAATTCATTCTATGGTTCTCCTGGGTGGATCTGTTGGTTAAGTGTCTGCCTTCAGCTCAGGTTATGACCTCAGAGTCCCAGGATTGAGCCCCAAACTGAGTTCCCTGTTCAGCAGGGAGTCTGCTTCTTCATCTCCCTTTGCCCCTTCCCTGTTTGTGTGCTTGCTATCTCTAATGAATAAATAAAATCTTTAAAATAAATAAGAAAGAAATTCTAGCTCATAGTCATTTAAGTCGCTGTAGCTGTTTGATTCTTCCCAATTGAGTCCCCAGACATGATGGAGGAAACCAAGTCATCTCTCCTGTACCTGTCCTAATTTCTGATTCACAAAATCAGTTAGCATATATAACTTTTTGTTTTACACAAATAATTTGAGGTAGTTTGTTGTGCATCAGGAGGTAATTGAAGTAGAATTTGGTATCTCAAAATATGGTATTGATGTAACAAAACTGAAAACATCTGGCCTTGGCTTTGGGACTAGGTTGCAAATATCAGCCTGGCAGGCCGTAAATATGTTATCAGTGAAGGCTTAAAGGAAAGTGAAAAAATATCACTCAGGCAGAGGAGAAAGGATCCTTGTTATATAGTGGCAGAAAATTTGGCTATACTGTCACCTGCAGTAACATGAAAAATGGAAAATACATCTAATAAACTAATTGAATTTGCCAAGGATATTTCCATGTTGAATTTTTAAAGTGCCACCAGGTTCCTTTTAGTTATGTATGATAGAATACGAATAGAAATCAGCTAAAAAGGAATTATTCAGTTTTCAAGCAAACTTTAGAAAAAGTTTATAAAAGAGACAAGACTTGTTAAAGTTTGGGAAAAAAACAAAACAAAACAAAACTACTTTTTATTCCCAGCCTCTTCAGAATGCAAAAGAATTTCAAAATAGTAAAGAGACTCAGGGCAAATAATTAGATCTGCAAAGTTGTCAGGAAAATGTGGTCTCAGAGTAAATGTAAAGCCAAGGGTGTGATTGAAAATCTCTTTGTTAAAGTCTCCAAAAAAATTTTAAGTGATGCCTCATAGACCCTTTAAGACAGACAGAGGTTTACTAAAGTTCTTTAGTGTGTGCCCCTGAGGTACTCTCTGGTGAAAAGTAGACTTCTATGAAGTCTAACAGATGATGTTCCACAGCTGTCTCACAGGAAGTCCAAAGTTGAAAGAATTTATCACAGTGATTAGTGCACGTGGATTTCTTTTAATGAGTAGATTATAAACTGGTACGTAAGAAACCCAGAGGTTTGTTTTTTCTTTTTAAAGAATTTTATTCCCTTGGACTACAAGTGACAAATGCAAAGCAAGATAAAGAGGCTTCTGGAACTAGCAACATATCCAGTTAGACTGCAAAATTGCTACAGAGCAGTGGCTGCTGCATACCTTTCAATGACCCTACGTTCTTTTTTTTTTTTTTCTTGAAGATTTATTTATTTATTTATTTATTTATTTATTTATTTATTTATTTATTTATGAGAGAGAGAGAGAGAGAGAGAGAGAGGCAGGGAGAGGGAGAAGCAGGCTCCATGCAGGGAGCCTGATGTGGGACTCGATCCTGGATATCCAGGATCACACCCCGGGCTGAAAGTGGCACTAAACCGCTGAGCCAGTTGGGCTGCCCCCTCATCCAAGGTTTTAAGCTATTTTTCGTACTGGAGCATAGTTTTACTGAAAATAATTGGCCATTGAGTATGACTTTGCTGACCTACTGCAAAACATATAGCATTTCTAAATAGGTTAGAATATCTAAAGGTGCCCCCCCAAAACGGTTTGCATTTAAAATAATGAATCTAACACTTGTCTTCTTAATCTATATCTCAGCAGAATTCAAAGACTTACCAGTCCCCCCATACTTAAGTATTATATTATTTTAGCTCTGATACAACTACATTTTACTGGTTATTTTTTTCTGTGACTAAGTGTATACACTGTATTATTATATTTCCCCTCAATCTACCAATATAATTTCTTATCTTGAGAAGATTAAAGTTTATGTACCTAAAGTTACATGAACTAGGGTAGACTTGATTAAATGAAGTAGACTCAAAGTTAAAGCATAAAGCAATTTCACCCACTCTCATATGTAAACCTTCTAACTGCTTTGTTGAATTGTTCATCTCTCTCACTTTAGAAAATATTGAGTAAATCCCTAAGCTTTTATAATCACATTCTAGTATTTAAAAGTCCTGTCTGGTCTAATGACAAAACTTTATTCTCTCATTTGATTCAAACTATTCTTTTTCCAGGCAGCTTTGACCTGAATCTGTCAGAGCAGCTTTCAAATACTTCATGTACAGTTTCTTTCTTGTGTTTGCTTTACCTCCTCTTCTACATTTCAGTTGACTAGTACATCTATTCCCAGACTTATGTGCAGGGTAATGGGCTATAGGAAACAACCATAATGTTATGCAGTCAGTATAACTGTAGTACGACATCAAGATCACCTTTGTGTTAACTGCTGAAATAAAGTACCTTGGCTCATCAAAGAATATTTTGGGAGTACCTCCAAGATAACCATCACTGAAAGCCACTTTTCCTTTAGCTCCCTGATGAAAATGAAGCTTCTTCCAATTAGGCTTTTATGACTTGCTCTCTAAGCCTCCAGCTTCTTTTTTTTTTTTTTTTTTAAGATTTTATTTATTTATTAGAGAGAGAAAATTTGAGCTCTAGGAGGAGGAGAGACAGAGGGACAAATAGACTTCTCTGAGAGTGGAGTCCAATGTGGAGCTTGATCCCAGGACCCTGAGATCATTACCTGAGCGGAAGTCAGATGCTTCAGCAACTGAGCCACTTAGGTGCCCTTCAGCCTCTAGCTTGCTGTCTATACCAAACACATTCTCTTGAGATCACTTTCTCCATGCTTCCTTCCACAAGGTTCAACTCTAGCCCAGAGGAAACTGCCCTGTAGGATTTAAGTTCTGTTCTTTTCCCATGCAGCTCATGTCACTCTCCTGCCACAGGCTACTAAAACCTGTAGACAGGGCTTAAATCAGAAAATGCTTCTTGTATCCTTAAACATTTAAAGGACACAAATATCATCTCTGAATAGTACTCTTAACTTTACTTCACATAACTTGCCCAATAACGGCTCTCTCTCCAAATAAATTCCCAATTTGTAGGGTTTGTTTTTGTTTTTGTTTCACCATTGCTCTCTTTTATCAGCATATAGGCTGGAGTTGGATAAATAACTAGTTTTACAGTATCTTACTATGTTCTGCTTATGATCTAGCACCTAGTGTTGCCTAAGGGAACCACTCCCCAAAGCAAAGAATCTCCAACATAATAGGAAAAGTTCCATTTGGCACTGTGTTGCAAAGAGTCATTTCCTAAAGATAACTTGAGACCTTTAATTCTAATTCTGTATCTCCAAAAAGTTCATGAAAAACTCAAGAAAACTAAGATTAAAGACCAATGACTGCTTTTAATTACAATAATAATTTTCATACTTTTGATATTTTGTGGTACACTTTTTAAGTAATCATGTCTATATCAATAAGTTTTTAAACTATGGTATATATAATTAGGAGAAGAAACTAGACTCATTTGTACAAAACCTATCTCTAGATACTTAGGAATAAGTTTAAAATTATTAAAAGTAGGTTATATTAAACACACTGAAATAGGTTGATTAAAATGCAACTTTATATTTCTGAGCTATTTAAAGTCTTGCTAAATAGACAAGGTCCCTTCAGGTATGACTATCACATTGGATTATGTCTTTCCTACAAACATCCAGTAACCCTCCCTTGCTTATGACATTAACCTCACTACTGTTCCTTTTATACATGTTTCCTAGTTCTCCAACAAACCTATCTCACTTCACCTCCACACTTATTATTCCCTTTTGCTCATCCATGTATACTTCATGACATAAGAAACTCATTACTCAATTCCCCCAGGTGTCTTCTTCCCTGAGTCTCTCTAGTTAAAGTCCTATGCCCCAAATTGTACTAACTTACTTAGATGTTTCTACTTAGACTAAATGCAGATATGTATGTGAGGTTTACTTCAACTAGATTTTAAATTACTCAATCCTAAACCTTTTTTTGTTTACTCTTCAGTGCCTCAGATAGGACAGTATATAAACAGAGCAGGCTGGCCACACATTCCATTGGTGATAATTTATTATGCAACCAAATATAAAACTCTACTATAGAGTGGAGCTCTTAAATTTCACCAGAGAAAAACAGAGTGATATGACTGTCGATATAAGTTATGCGGTAGCACACCATGGCCTGATTTATTTGTTATGCATATCCTTGATTATCAAGTTATGCATATACTTGATTTCTGATATGTCTACAAAGATATAAACTGATAAAATGCCTCAGAAGGGCATTGTTTATATTTTAATCATATACGTATACATGTACTGGATAGGTTTGATATGTGTATCTCATATATGAAATATATATGTAGGTGTATGCAAACAGAATGTATACTACAGAATGTAAATATCCTAGCTGACTGTGCCCATCATGCCTCCAAATAACTGCAGTGATCAGCTAAGCCACTCCAGAAGAGGAGAGCCGTGAGGTTGACCCACAAAATCATGAATTAAATAATTGGCTACTGTGAAACCCCTAGATTTTGGGGTAGTTCATTACATATTTTAAGCAGTAGTTAGAACTAGGTACTTATCCAAAGGATACAAACAATGATTTGAAGGGGCACTTGCACCAATGTTTATAGCACCAATGTCCACAGTAGTCAAACTATGGAAAGAGCCTGGATGTCCTTCAACGAACAGATAAGAAAGATATGATATATATATATCATAAATATATATATATATATATCATGTCCTTCGACGAACAGATAAGAAAGATATATATATATCTCATATATATATATCATGGAATATTATTCAGATATTATCAGACGAACAGATAAGAAAGATATGATATATATATCATATATATATATATATATCATGGAATATTATTCAGCCATTAAAAAAAGAAATCTTACCATTTTCAACAATGTGGATAGGACTAGAGGGTATTATGCTAAGCAAATTAAGTCCATCAGAGAAAGACAAGTATATGATTTCACTCATATGTGGAATTTAAGGAAGAAAACAGATGAACATAGGAGAAAGGAGAGAAAAATAAAATAAGACAAAATCACAGAGGGAGACAAACCATAAGAGAGTGTTAACTATAGGAAACAAACTAAGGGTTGCTGGAGGGGAGGTGAGTGGGAGGAGGGAATAACTGGGTGATGGGTATTGAGGAGGGCACTTAATGATGAGCACTGGATGTTATATGCAACTGATGAATCACTAAACTCTACCTCTGAAACTAATAATACACTATATGTCAATTGCTTTTAAATAAAAAATAAATAAAATAGATACAATTGCATATTTCTTGAGAATACGAAATGAATTACATTACAATAATGTATTATGCTGATGCATATATTTTAATCCACAATAATTTGATCATGATCTCAATTTTACCAAATGTGTAAACTTGAATTTACATCTGATGTCTTTGGAAACTTGAATTTCTCTTCTTGCTTATAAAATAGACCACAGATTTTGGTGGGTAGACATACTGAGAGTTTAGATGGTCCCACAGAGAATAGCTATAAGATCACAGGTAATAAATGCAGCTCTGCAAACAATTGCCAGCAAAACAACATTCAGCCAATAGAATAAAGGAGAACAAGAATGAGAGCTCAGGGACTTACCTCATTAGTGCTTCACATTCATTTTACTAATGAGTTTGATGTGATAGATAAATGAAATACTTTAGTTGGCAAAAACCATTTGAACTTCATAACATTCTAATGGTAATTCACATTTTTTTAACCTTTGTATAAAAACAAATTAAAAAACCCAAGATTCCTATCCACAAAGTTACAGCACAATCAGATCAAATGAAATACTATAATAAAATTTTCCTTAACTTATATTCCAAACATCTGATTTTTTTTAATATGAAAGGATTTCAAGCTAAGGAAATTGTATGTATGTATGTAAAAATAAGGAAGGCAATTCTATGAGTATATTTCATATCTTATGAACTATTATTTTTTCTTCATATTATTTCATTCAAATGGCCATCACTGGGCTAAAAACGTAGGATGTTAAGATGAGGCACTTAGCTTAATACTATTCCAATGCATGTGTATATCACATTTTCTTAAAGCATTTCATCTTTTGATGGTCACTTGGATTGTTTCTGTCTCTAGTCTACTGTGAATAGTGCTGCAATGAACATGAGGGATGTAGATATCTCTTTATGTTGATTTCAATTCTTTTGGGTATATTTCCCAAACTGGAATTGCTATATCATGTAGTTCTATCTTTATTTTTTCATTATTTTAAGATTTTATTTGATAGAGAAAAATAGCGAGAGAGAGCACAAGCAGGAGGCAGGGAAAAGAAGAAGCAGGCTCCCCACTGAGCAGGGAGCCTTACATGGGGCTTGATCCCAGGACCCTGGGATCATGACCTGAAGTAAAAGCAGATGCTTAATGGACTGAGCCATCTAGGTACCCCACATAGTTCTATTTTTAATTTTTTAAGGAATCTCCCTTCTATTTTCCACACCTGTTGTACTATTTTACACTCCCACCAACATTATTACAAGAGTTCCAATTTCTCTACAACCTCACCAACACTTGCTATCTTTATTTTATTTTGTTTTATTTATTTATTTATTTATTTATTTATTTATTTATTTATTTATTTATTCATTTATTTATTTATTCATTTATTTATTTATTATTTATGTTTGTCTGTTTGTTTTTAAATTCAAGTTGTCCTAATAGGTTTGAGATATCTCATTATAGTTTTAATTTGCATTTCTCTGATAATGATATACATTTCATATACATCTTGGCCATTTGTATGTTGTCTTTGGAGAAATACCAATTTGAGTCTTTTGCCCATTTTCTAATTGGGTTACCACAAAAAAGGTGGGCACAAGAAAACTCTGGAAAATGTTGGATAGAAATATCACCTTGATTGTGGTGATGGTAACATGTATGTTTGCATATGTCCATACTTATCAAATTGTATACATTAAGTATCTACAGTTCTTTATTACTTATACCTCAATAAAGCCCATGAAAAAATAAAGATGAACTTAACCTCAGAGAATATACCTAATGCCTAAGAAAAACAAGGTCCTATTTACTATTCATCAGGCCCTGCTCTAAGTGCTTTAAGTACACAGCATTAACTCTTGCTGCTGCTGGAACTCTTGATGCTGCACACCAGCCCAATGAAATAGTTACTGTTATCATACATCAGGAAGCTGAGCCAGAGAAAAGTGCCATTGCCACTAGGTAAAAAGTAGAGAAGGGACAAAAGTCCTGGCAGTCTGCTCTTTTCAAATTGATACCCAACTTCCTCTGCCTTGCCTGATGAACTGAGCTGGGAATTAGCTATTGAAGATCGAATAGCAAGTGAACTCAAGCAGTAAGTATTTGATTCCTTAAAATGACAGTTAAGGGCAACAGAATCTGATACAGTTTTCAGTCTTCCATCATACTGGCCTCAAGAAGTTTGAATAAAATCAGCCAAAGAGAAATTTACCAGAGGTTGGAAACTCATCTGCTTAATTCCCAGTTTTTGAAGACAGCAGCCAAAACACACCCGCACATCTGCAGTGAAATCTTTACCACAACATCCCTGTGAGAAGGCAGAGATGTCACCAATTTACAGCTAAGGAAGACAAAGCTCAGAGGGGTTGAAATATTTGCTACATGTCCCCTGTTTGTAAGCAGATTTTCTTCCTTCAATTGCATCATTCCTTTCCTTATGTCACATATTTATGATCTCAGCTTATAAGTAAGTCAAAGAACTCATGAAATATCAGATCATCTGGCAAGTCCCCAGTACCCCTTCTCTTTTTTTTTTTACCCTGAAACTAGAGGCATGGATATCTGACTCTTGTTTTTACAATTAACTGTAACCATAGGGAAAAATACAAGGTATGACTTTCATGTAAAATATTAATAAGTAAATTTACATGGATTGAAATTTCTCTTCTTCCTTTATAGATTAAGCTACTTGCCTCCAAGCAGTATTACTCCTAATTATACTAATAAGAGTGATCAAATTAAGTTCCGTGATATTAGCACTGGAAATTGACTTTCCTTGTTTGCAATCACTGAAGTCCATATAATTGATTTGGTCTCAATTCTCTGGAGCTTCTTGAAAATGACCTCTAGCTCTTTGTATAAATTATTTTTTTTAAATGCTTTTACATTTGGAGAACAGGGTTGAGACCTGTAGGTCAAGGATAAAAGAAAATTAAACTTTTAACGTTTTAGATTTTCTTTTCTTCCTGTGGTTATTAAATTTGTAAATAAATTTTGTGTGAATAAGGATTGTTTTGTTGTTTTTTTTTAATGCAGTCTATTTTAAAAGTGGCTTGGATACTGTACATAAAAGAAATACATTAAGGATGAATTAAAGTAGGTTTCGAGTGATGAAGCCTCGTCGTATTTTAGTCCAAAATAGCAATGGTAGCAGTTTTTTCTGCATAAGTCTACAATTTAATGACCAGAGATTTAATGAGAGCACATCCTTCAAAAATATGCAGGAAACAATTAGCCATTGTGTAAAGGCAGTATTTGAAAAATGATACATGAAATATACAAAGCAAGTGAAATAGGAAGACAGAAGAAAGAAACAAATTCTTTGGTGAAGGATGAGAGAACACTTCGTGAAAGGAGAATTGTAGCTTAGTTTAAGAGTAGATTGGAAGTTTCTTCTGGAAAGAAAATTTAATTCAGGTTGAGGAAAGAACAACAATATGGCACAAATGCAACACAGTTCTTGGTAGAATAGGACAGTGCTTGATGTGTATTTGCTGTGGTTATATCTGGACTGAGAGTTCTCAACAGACTCTTTCAAATACCTGCCAAATCTAGGAAATGGAATTGCCATAGTACAGACATCTATTGCATGGAAGTCATGGAAGCTGTGGGTAGTTAAACCTCTTTCAATCTGTGAGCATTGTAGCACCTGACAATTAGAAAATGATAATTTTTTGTCAATTTTTGTAATTGGAGTAAGGCCTAAGATGAACTAAAGTTTACTCTAAAACTAATTTTAGAGACAAATTCCAAGAAAAAACTGAAAATAAAACAGAAGCATAGAGTCAATGAAGCTATGTTTAAAATTCTTCAGGGAAATCTCAAATAACCATTTAATCAAAAGTCTAATGTGGTAATTGCCAGCAATCTAATCTATTCATTAAAGCATCATCACTAATGACTAAACTTGTAAACACTGTTTGCCAAAGTTACAAATACATTCTTATTTTTAAAATTTTATGACTGAAATATAAATTCTTCATTTTGGTTTTTCCACATTTAGTCTGAATGATGGAGACTTACTGAATGTGTTCTACTTTATTGCTGTGTGTGACAGATTTTCTGAATAGTGGTACTGGAAATTAACATTTTTCAATTTGAAAAGTGCAGTCACATAATACTAAAACTTCTAGGATAAAACAATGTTGAGTTTTTTTTTTTGTATTCATTCTACATATGACATATGTAGGTCAAATTAACTCATGAGAGGTACTTTAAAACCATCTTGGAGCACCTTTGTGGTTCAGTGGGTTAAGTGTCCAACTCTTAATTATGGCTCAGGGTCATAATCTCATGGCTGTGAGATAGAGCCCCATGTCAGACTCAGGGCTGGGCATGGAGTCTGCTGCTTAAGATTCTCTCTTAAGCCCTGCATTCTGCCCCTCCCCTCTGCATTCTCTCTTTCTCAAATAAATAAATAAATCTTTTATTTTTAAGCTACTTCTTATTGTAATTAGAGGTAAGTGTTACAATAGTGGCTTATGCAAGGTATAAATGGAAGGAGAAAAGGTAGAGCTAACTGCCAGAGGTATGAAGGTAAGGTATCTACTACCACAGCAATGCCATTGAAGGAAGGGAAGGCAAAAGAAGGATGGCAATATTTCATCATTGAAAAGCAAATACAAAGGCATAGGAGCATGGACAGTCACTGGGAAAAAAGCAAGCAGTTTGGTGTACTAGTATGCAGTATATTTGTAGGATCAGTTGGGAAAGTGAAGGAGATTTGCAGAAAATGTAGAAGATGGAAGTATGCTAAAAAGATTTCAGTTTACTGTAAATGCTGTTGAACATGGGATTGACAAGCATTGAATTTTCTTAATACAATTAATGTCAGCTTAAATTTGGGGTATTTAGGGCACCTAGGTGGCTCAGTGGTTTAGTGCCTGCCTTTGGCTAAGGTTGTGATTCCAGGGTCTGGGGATTGAGTCCTACATCATGCTCCCTGCAGGGAGCCTGTTTCTCCCTCTGCCTATGTCTCTGCCTCTCTGTCTCTGTGTCTCTCATAAATGAATAAATAAAATCTTTAAAAAAAAGTTTGGTGTACTCAATTTAGGAATCAGGAAAAGGGATGCTTAGAGAAAAAGAAGAGGAAAAAACAGCTGGAAAATATTGTAATATCTGAGTTGAAAGAGAAACTGAAGTCCTACATTCTCAAACTCAGTCTTATTTCAGATGTTGAAATATTGATTATTTATCACAATGATTAACTCAGACTTGTTTATTTATTTATTTATTTATTCATTCATTCATTCATTCATTCATTCAATCATGAGAAACACAGACAGAGAGAGAGAGGCAGAGACACAGGCAGAAAGAGAAGCAGGCTCCATGCAGGGAGCCCGACGTGAGACTCGATCCTGAGACCCCAGGATCATACCCTGGGCCGAAGGCAGATGCTCAACTGCTGAGCCACCCAGATGTCCCTAATTTAGGCTTTTTTATATGAGACTTACATCTAATAATTCAAGTGCCATCCCACATTAGATTCTAGAAAAGCAAAACAGTTAGGACATAGCCCCTGACCTGGTAGAAATCATGGTATCATGGGATACAAATAGGAATAGAGATAGCTATACAAAGCCAGGGATTACAGAAATATAAATTATAATTACAGGGGATAAATCTATGCACAGGATGAAAGAATTGTGAGGATTATTTCATACCTCAACTTCTGAGATCTATATCTTAAAGTATAACCATGTTTACTCTCAAATTCTGGATAGCATTTCTCTTTGTTTCAACTAATTCTGTTAGAAGCATTAATCTTTATAGAAATCTATGTTAATTATGCAAAACAAGCAATGTATAGATTAGATTGCATATAGTCAAAGGAAAATATTTTTTGGGGGGAGGTCATTAGGAAAATCATTTCTATATTTCTAATCATTTAAAAAATTTAAACATACAATTACTATCTTGGGATATCATAGGAGGTAAAGTATATATCTATATCTATCTATATTATGGCAATGTTAAACTTGTAGAGTCAAAAGGAGGAGAGACAATATCAGAGGGAAAAAAAAAAGAAACTGAGAACAAAAAAGAGTATAACAGAGCCTACTCCCATACCTGGAGTCCTACTAGGTGCTTAATAAATGATAATTTAAAGACAGATGTTTGACTTGATTTTTCAAAGAAATGTTTAAATCATTATTTTCCATTTTAAGTTTAAATATAATTTGTAATTAAATTCTAATTTTTTATTTAAAAATTTTAATATTTAGCTTTATTTTTTCTCATGAATCATTAACTTTCTCAAAAAGCTTATTGCTTGTCAAATTCAATTATAGCCCTTAAAGAAAAGTTTAAGATCTAAATATAAAAATTGAAATTATTTTCCAGAAATGTTTCCAAATTGATATTCTGTTGGAATATTTAAGACAAATAATTTTTTCACTTAAAGATGAGTGATTAGGGCAGCCCCGGTGGCCCAGCGGTTTAGCGCCACCTTCACCCCGGGGTGTGATCCTGGAGACCCAGACCGAGTCCCACATGGGGCTCCCTGCATGGAGCCTGCTTCTCCCTCTGCCGGTGTCTCTACCTCTCTCTCTGTGTCTGTCATGAATAAATAAATAAAATCTTAAGAAAAAAAAAAAAGAGTGATTAGTTTAAGAAAATGAGGATATAAATTGAGATTTTAAATTATTATTTTTACTTTCCAATAGTAAATCAGGCCTACTGTCATTTATCATTATAGCAACATGTACATGAAGAATGGCCACTGGATTACATCTGCTGAAAGTGATATAAAAAGGATAGGATGGAAAAAAGAAAAAAGAAATTCTGTTCTTTCAACTTTATTACATGTGAATTAGCTCTAGATTATTTATCATCTGTTCCAAGACTTTCATAGAAAGTGTTGGGATTATACAACATACAGCTTTGAAGTTTACAATTTCTATATCATATAGATTATTCATTTGAGTAATTTGCCAAATAGGGGAATAATAGAAGGGAAAAATGAAGCTGTAAGCATGTCTCTCCTCCTACAGCTCTCTATAACTTTGCTTCTGTCCTATGTATTTAAGAGTTCTTTTTCAGGATTTAATTCTAGTCTCTTTTCTGGATCAGTTTAGATAAAGAGATACAGAGAAAACACACACATACATAATATTTTTTTCTGTTATACATGTACTATATGAAGAAACTCTTTGATTACTCCTCTCTCAGGAGTGTTATAAAAGTCCCAAGGCCCCAGAAGAATTCACTGCCCCCTTCTTGTCTCTGAGATATTTCTTCTCATCCAATACCATCATTGCACTATAGAGCACATCTAGAGCACATCTAGAGCCTTCCACACTTCAATGTATCATCTGACAGAGGGTGCCACCACTCCCGCATTCATTTTTGGAGATATAATTTTGACTACAGTGTGTAAAAAGCAAAACAAAACATAAAACACCAGGTAATTATTTATTAAAAGTTTCCTTCAAAGATAAGTAATAAAATTGGTTGTACCAGGAACAAAATAAAATAAGCACATTTTGGAGATGGATTAGATAAAGCTATTACAAAAAGAATTGTTTGAATATTGTAGAGTCTGTTTATGGGGTTAACACAAACCAATAAAACTTAATAATCAGTTAGTGGGGACTTTCCCCATAAGACAGTTAAAAAAAATGTAAAATGTCTCTATGAAAACAATAGAAAAATTGAACATAGCAGAGAGTTTCAAGAGATAGATAGGATTTAACTTATGATAAAAGTGACATTTATCTTCCATAAGACTAGATTATTCCCTCTAAGCAAAATTATGGGAAAAATAGCTCATCCTCTGGATGAAAATTAAATTATACTCTGCTTTACATTATATAGAAAAAAATTCTTAGTGAATTGGAAGTATAACAAGGGACTCCTGGGTGGCTCCAGTAGTTGAGCATCTGCCTTTGGCTCAGGGTGTGATCCTGGAGTCCTGGGATTGAGTCCCACATCTGGCTCCCTGTGAGGAGCCGGCTTTTCCCTCTGTATATGTCTCTGCCTCTCTCTCCATGTCTCTCATAAAGATATAAATAAAATCTTAAAAAGAAAAAGAAATCCAACAATTTTTTTTAATTGCAGACTGGTATTATCACTTTTAATTCAGGGATAAAGAAAACAACATTTGAAAGAAGTGACCCAGTGGTTGCTGGAGGGAGGGAACTATGTGGGTAGTGTGAGAAGGAATGAGCCTTTAGGAATAGAGACCAGCCACTGGTCTTCAAGTCTCATTAATCAGATTGATATGAAGTCTCCTGAAGTTTAACTTTCCCTTAGGGTTTTATGCTTTGATTCCTGATGTATGACTTTTTTAACCACAGCCTTAACATTCAGAACAGTTGTAGAGTTATTTCATTCTTTTGGGTCACCATTGCAAAGCTAACTGGTGTTTAATAGTATGTATTATAGTATCACAAGCCCTATTAAATTGATACCAAACATCATTAGGACATCAGATATGGTAACACCCTATATGTTAATGCCTCCATACATTCTATCATTTATCTATCTACCTATCTATCTATCTAGGCCAATTGAGATGAGAAATTTTGTTCAGTTACAGCCCAATTCAAATTTTAAGGAGTTAAAATATTCATTTTTTTCCGATCTTATCGGAGAGAGTCTATGACTAAGTTTATATTAAAAGAAGTCAATGTTGCAACTATATTATACTCAGTTTAATCTATTTTTTAAATCTTTTTTAAAATTTATTTATTCATGAGAGACACAGAGAGGACTGAGGCAGACAGGCAGAGGGAGAAGCAGGGTCCATGCAGGAAGCCTGATGTGGGACTTGATCCTGGGACCCTGGGATCACGCCCTGAGCCAAAGGCAGATGCTCAACCGCTGAGCCACCCAGGTGTCCCTCAGTTTAATCTAAATAGCTCCACTTTAATCAATGTTCATCAATGTGAATCTGACAAACATTGTAAGGCAGAAAATAATACATAAGGAAAAACTTCAAAGCCCAATGAAAAGTAAAATAAGATAATTTTTTTTTTGTGCTAAGGTCTTGTGCCTTGAGCTATTCTTTTCAATTATTAAATAGCGACATAATATGCCTGGGGTGGGGGAGGAGAATATATATATATATTCTCAGAAGTCAAAGAAATATGCTCTGAAATAATGTCATGGATATGCATTCATAAAAAATAAAAGTACCTCATAAAATCTAAAGGTAAAATAGTAGAGCTAAGTTGCATCTGGCAATTAAGTTGAACTTCTTGGAAAAAAATCAAACTCAATATCATATAAGAGTATTTTTATTGATAGAGGTATTATTTTTCTGCATCATCTCTGCATGTTGCATAATTTATAAATTGTGTCTTATGTTTGTGGTCAACATGATCTTCTTAAAGGACAGGTAGTTCTAACATTCTATACAGCATCTATATGGTTTTTGTGAAAAATCAATGCCACTGGCATTCAGGTCAAGTTGGAGCATGAAGTTCATGCTTTGATCACTCTCTCTGTTCTAAACACACAGTAATGATTGATAAAATATTAAAAAAAGAAAATCTAAAAGTTACTGCTGAGCTCAAATACAAGATAAAAAATCTCTGTGAGCCAGAAATAGAATAAAAACATGCAGTAATGAGCCAGGCTGAAGCTGTGGGCTCACTGAATTTTAGGTGTAAAAGAAGACACTGTTGGCCAGGAGTTTAGTTCTGCAGAATAAAAAGTACTAGAATTGTTTCACGTAAGATGGTGACTCTGAACCAGAGTAACTACATGAAGCCAGTGAATGAAATTTGGTTCCCTATACCACAAACTTTGTAAATGGAGAAACTATATTATATAATAGAAGTGACAAAATGCCATCAGTCATTGTCTGGATCTATAAATCCTAGAAAGTTTCAGAGATGAGTGGACAAACCTCTGAATGGAGCTGAACCAAATCACTGTCTGTGTCCATGTCCATACTTGCCATATTGCTAATATAACTGTAGGGAAAAAAACCCTAAAATTTATAAAGATTTGGCCTATAGGGTTAAATGAATGTAGGTAACTGAAACATTGTTACAAACTAAAATATGATCTGAAAATATCAGGAAGAGGGAACCCATACTTCAAATTCCCAAAATTCCAAATATTCCACTCAAGATTACATCTGAAACTAATCTAATGCCATATATATATGATGGAATATAAAAACTTTCCACTTGGATTTTATAACAGATTCTTTTTTTTTTTTTAAAGACACATTTATTCAGCATCACGATCAGACTATTAACATTTAGCAATCAACAGCATGGGTACAAAAAAAAATCTACATTAAAACCCTTTGTTGGGGGGATCCCTGGGTGGCTCAGTGGTTTAGCGCCTGCCTTTGGCCCAGGGCGCCGTCCTGGAGTCCCAGGATGGAGTCCCGCATCAAGCTCCCAGCATGGAGCCTGCTTCTCCCTCTGCCTGTGTCTCTGCCTCTCTCTCTCTCTATGTCTATCATGAATAAATAAATAAAATACTTAAAAAAAATAAAAAAATAAAGCCCTTTGTTGGAATGCTTTACACTTTCCACAGAACATAAACTAAAATAACCTGTTATACAATTAGTCACAAATACAGTCCTCGAGTTTTTTGCCCATATACATGAGTATTGTCTAAAATGTGTCCTCTTTGTAACAGCTAGGCCCTGCTGCCACTGTGCTTGGCTGAGTTCACAAATCTGTTGTAACCTGTAGCTTTCCTGTCACTTCTCTGGCTCTACTCTCCTGCTAAGCTTTGTTTACTGTCAGTAATTAAAACCTCTGCCACTGCCATAGCTGCTGCTGCTGCTGGAACCGCCAAAGCCACCTTGGTTTCGTGGTTTGGCAAAGTATTGGCCTCCATCACCATAGGGGCCAGAGCTTCTGCCTCCAAAATTTCCTCCTTTTGTGGGTCCAAAATTTGAGGATTGATTGTTGTAATTGCCAAAATCGTTATAGCTTCCGCCACCTCCAAAGTTGCTTCCATCATTACCGAATTCATTATAGCCATCCCCACTGCCACCGTATCCACCATCACCTCGATTGCCACTGAAGCTACCTTGACCACTGAAGTTTCCTCCCATGACCAAAGTTGTCATTCCCACCAAAACCACCTTCACAACCACCACCAAAGTTTCCAGAACCACTTAGGCCTCTTTGGCTGGATGAAGCACTAGCCATCTCTTGCTCCGATAGGGCTTTCCTTACTTCACAATTGTGGCCATTCACAGTATGGTATTTTTGAATGACAATTTTGTCTACAGAGTCACGGTCATCAAATGTCACAAAAGCCACTTTTTTGCCACTGCCTTGGTCAGTTATGATCTCAATCACTTCAATTTTTCCATACTGTTCAAAATAATCTCTTAGATGATGTTCTTCAATTTCTTCTTTAATGCCACCAACAAAAATATTTTTCACAGTTAAGTGGGCACCAGGTCTTTGATAATTGTGGAGGCCGAAAAAAATTAAGGCTATACCACCTCAAGTTTACCATTAGCACAAGTACAGCCATCTTAGGCCTCTGTGAATAAGAGCTGAACTTTACAGGAAAAACTGCAGAATGTCCTCAGCAAGGAATTCCATATCAGAAAGACAACAGAGCTCAGAATTGCCCTTGGCAGAGAATCCCATCTTAGAATGAGAACAGAGCTCAATGCCCTTGAAAGCCCCATTTCAGAATGTAAACAGAACTTGAAAAATTCCTCTACCCCTTCTGAAAATCCCCTAGACCAGCCTATAAAAAACCCAGCTGTAACCCACTTCAGGGTCCAAGTCCCTGCTCTGCTATGTTGGGTATACTTGGACCCAAGCTTGAGCTTGCTAATAAACCCTTGTGGGCTTGCATGGCTGTTGGTTCCTTGGTGGTTTCTCAGATTCACAATCTTGAGCACAAAAAGAATCTTCTCTTGAGACCACCCTCTTTGGTTCCACAACTCTTCCATCCACCTTATGTGGCCTTGCATTCATGGTTTCATCCACCTCCTCCACAGTGGCATACATGACAAACCCAAAGCCTCTGGAGCGCTTGGTGTTTGGATCTCTCTTTACCACATAGCCCATAAGCATTCCCCATTGCTCAAAATGGTTCCTCAGACTCTCATCAGTTGTTTCAAAGTTCAAACCACTGATGAAGAGCTTCCACAGCTGCTCAGGCTCTTTGGGAGACTCTGACTTAGACATGATGGAGGTGGGAGGGGAGACTTTAATGATGCTTACTCAGTGGTGTCCAGGGGCAGAAAGTTATGACAGATTCTTACAAAGATTTTAATTAGATTAAAATATTCAAAGAGAAATATGAGTGTATAAATTCTAGTTTAAAAAAGAAGTGTCTTTTAAAGAAAAACAAACAAAAACAACATGAGAAAAAAATTATATAGGAAAGCTGAAAAAGGAATTAGTTACTGAAATGCGACATGTGGGAAAACTTCCAGACTTAACACATTTAATAAAAGATCAGTGAATGGTAAGATAGTATGGAGAAATTCACACAGTATACAGCAGAGAGATAAAAGGTAATTTAAATACAAATATGAATAAATAGTTAAGAATGTTGGAGATACAGTGAAAAATTCAATTTTTAAGTAATAGTTGTTACAGAAGAAAACAGGTAATAACAGAAAAAGTAATATTTGAAGTATTATGAAAAAATATTTTTCCGGTTTCTTTTTTTTTTAAGATTTTATTTATTCATGAGAGTCACAGAGAGAGAGAGAGTGAGAGAGGCAGAGACACAGGCAGAGGGAGAAGCAGGCTCCATGCAGGGAGCTGGATGTGGGACTCGATCCTGGGTCTTCAGGATCACACCCTGGGCTGAAGGTGGCACTAAACTGCTGAGCCAACTGGGTTGCCCCATTTCTCAGGTTTGAATTAAGATATAAATTCCTATTTTGAAAGTACAGAGTAATTAATAATATAAATAAAAGAAAATCTAAGTCCATTAATATTGTAATGAAACAGTAAAACATCAAAGAAAAATGAACAGTACAGAGAGCTACAAAACAAGAGTGTTTATGAAGAAAGAGTCATTAAATTCATCTTAGATATCTGAACTTCAACAGTCAATTCCAGAAAACAGTATGGTTGTATCTTCAGAATGCTCTAGAAATAAAATGAACTCAGAAGTGTATACCCAGCTGAACACTCATTCAGTAGGAAGAACATTAAGATACATTCAGAAGCAAAAATTAGTTATTAGTGAATATTCGTGATTATTGGAACGTTAGTAAGTCTTAGTACCTAAAGACTCTCACTAAAGTGACATAAAATGCCAACCTTTGGTGAGAAGTAAATTGAGAGATAAGAGAAAAATGAGAACATAAGACAAAAAAATAAGCAAGAGTAAATCCATAAAAAAGGAAACATTTACATAAACTATGTTAACAATGGTCTTTAAAAATATTAATATATTATAAAAGAATAACCTAAGACTAAGCACAAATAGTCCTAGTGGGTAAATATTCCATGGGCATTTAACTAAGTCTCTTGTCATAATCAAGAGGAGTATACAAATACTGAATGTATAGAGTAGATTCAGGGATCCCTAAAGTTTTGATCCTTTTCAAGCTCCCTGAAACATTAAAATCAAGAGATTCTCAGAAGCTTATCTATGGCAGATCCAAAATATGAAGAAATCTAGCCAATGATTTTATACAAGACTGGGTACCTGTACTTTGGTTTTGAGACTAATATTAATAAGTAACTGATAGAATAATACATACTATTGCAAGAGAAAGGCAGATGGCCAGGAAGTACTGAGGTGATAAATGACTAGCTAGGTACTATAGCTGAAGTGACTTCATAGCACAGCTTTTGCTTCATCATAAGCTAATTGGTACTAAACATTTCTGGTTTTTCCCTGAAGACTTTTCCCAATTCAAAAGAAATGGCTGTAAAAAAATATGCTGTGGTCTTGATAGAATAGCAGGGTAGAAGGAATGTAAGGCAAAGAACTAACACAAGGTAATGTAGTTTGATAACTTCCCCACATTTATAACTGAAACTTAAAAGGAAAACTGAAATACAAAAAATGAACGTACAGTAATGTGAACCAGAAATCAAACAGTACCGGCCTGAAACTGCAATCTAAGTTAGCATCACCACAATGGTCCAGAGCATCAAAGGGCATGAATGTGCAATATAGTAGTTTCTAACTTTTAAATGATCTTTGAAAAAAAAAAAAAAAGACAAAATACATATAAAGTAAAAATCAAGAGAAGTCAAAATAAAAGTAGAAAAATGAAGATTTATAATTAGAGATTTTAACATAATTCTGTTGGTAGCAGATAAATAAACAGGAAAATAAAATGGTAAGGTTAAGATTTGAACACTACACATAAGTTTGACATAGCTGATATGTAGAAACTGTGGTATCCCCAAATTGAAGCCATACATTATTTTCAACAGCAATTCTTGATGAAAATTGACCTTAAGCTGGACTGTACACGAATCTATTCTAGGCTCCAAATATTTCTCCTATTTAAAAAGTGCAATATCTAGTACACAGACAAGAATTGTCGGACACAAATGGTTAAAAAAAAAAATCATTAGTGAGAAAGACCAGAATTAGAAAGCAGAAACAGACTCAAAGGGACCCTGATGTTGGCAATGTTCAAATATAGACTGAAAAATGACTAGAGCAACTGTATCTAAGATGACAAAAGACAGTGAAAATGTCCAGAGGAACTGAAAATAAGACATGTGGCAGAGCAGATTTAAATATGAAACCAAAAAATCGCTAACTACAGAAAATAAGAACTTGGGAAAATGAGGTTGACATTGGATCAAATACATAAGAAGACGGAATTAGTGAACTGGGCTATAGGTTAGAAGATAATTATCTAAGACAAAAAAAAAAAACAATAAATAGTTGATAATGAGACACATAAAGGGTCAAGTCAGAAAGTCCAACACAAAAGTGTCAAGCGAGAGACAGAGAAAGGAGGAGAGGACATTGAAAAGGAGGAAGAAGCAATACTGGGAGCTTGAATTTTTGTTTTTTTTTATTTTTTTTTCTTTCTCTCTTTTTTTTTTTGAGTTTTATTTTATTTTATTTTTTTTGAATTTTTGTTTTTTTAATGAAATATCCCAAATCAAAGATTCAAGAAATGCTATAAATTCTTAAAAGAATAAGTTAAAAAAAATCCCTACCAGAACACAGTAGAGATAAACTAAAGAAAAGCAAAGATAAAAAGAAATTTTAAAATGGAAGGTGGCAATAATATCACAGAGACCTCTCTGTGCAAGATGGAAGGCAGCACTCAACATAAAGATATTTTCACTATGAGGAAAGAAATTAACTGCTATGTAGAAGTTGAGATTCAGAAAAAAATATGTTTTAAGGATGAAGGCTAAATTCAGATGAACAGGGATACCTGGGTGGCTCAGCGGTTGAACCTCTGCCTTTGGCTCAGGATGTGATCCTGGAGTTCTAGAATCGAGTTCCACATCAGGCTCCTGCATGGAGCCTGCTTCTTCTCCCTCTGCCTGTGTCTCTGCCCCTCTGTGTGCATGTCTCTCATGATTAAATAAATAAAATCTTAAAAAAAAAATTCAGATGAACAAAACTGAAGAGTTTTCCAGTAACTGACACATAATAAGGAAACATTTAAAGGATGTGCTCTAGTCAGAAAAGAAAATTATCTAATAGAAAAATACAGAGGGAATGAAAGAATTTGCAAGAAAAAAGAATATATATGTAGAAATATATATACACACTAAATATTTATGTATAGCAATTTCTTTGCAAACTAATAATTATGATGGTTTGTGAAGTTTCAAATATATACATATGAATCTGTGTTTGCATACATATTGAGAAGCTAAAGATGGAATTAATGGATATTTACTATTTTTAGCTAATTAAGGATTCATGCTTTAATTTGGAAGGTAGCTACTACAAAAAGAAAGTAACAACACTAAACATGGATTGCCAAAAAATATAGAATATGCCTAAAAGAAGAAAAGAAACAGGGAAAAATAAATTTATAGCAGAGAGGATAGGGAGAAAGCTCATAATAAAATGTTAGATATGAACTTAACTATATTAGCGTTAAAGTACATTTAAGTAGATTAATTGCTTTCTCTTTTCTAGCCAAAAGAGAAAACATTTAAATGTAAGTACACATAAAGAATAAAAATTAAGAAATGATCCAACATGCAAAACTATCCCAAAGAAATTTTGTGTAATTATCCTAGCATCAAAGGGGAATTTTTAAAAAGGATTTCCAGATATAGAGAGATCCTTTCAGGGATCCCTGGGTGGCGCAGTGGTTTAGCGCCTGCCTTTGGCCCAGGGCGCGATCCTGGAGACCCGGGATCGGATCCCACGTCAGGCTCCCGGTGCATGGAGCCTGCTTCTCCCTCTGCCTGTGTCTCTGCCTCTCTCTCTCTCTCTGTGTGTGACTATCATGAATAAATAAATAAAATCTTAAAAAAAAAAAAAGAGAGAGAGAGAGATCCTTTCAAAAAACTTCTAATTTTCTCAGAAAATATAATAAATCTAAATTTATATAAGTGTAACTATATAGCAGTGTAGTTCAATAGAACTTTCTGGGATAAAAGAAATATTCTGTATCTGCACTGGACAATATAAGAGCTACAGTCCAATATGTAGCTATTGAACATTTGAAATGCAGCTATTGTGACTAAGTCACTGAAGTTTCATTGAATTTAAATTTACATAGGTACATGTGCCTAGTGATTACTGTACTGGACAGAGATTTCATGTATCATCAAAATACATATAAAGTAAAAATCAAGAGAAGTCAAAATAGAAGTAGAAAAATGAAGATTTATAATTGGAATTAGAATTAACATAATTCTATTGGTAGCAGATAAATAAACAGGAAAATAAAATGGTAAGGTTAAGATTTGAACACTACACATAAGTTTGGCATAGCTGATATGTAGAAACTGTGGTATCCCCAAATTGGAGCCATACATTATTTTCAAGAGCAATTCTTTATGAAAATTGACCTTAAGCTGGACTATACACAAATTTCAGCACACATGAAAGAAATGAAATCATACAGAATATGTAGGAGGGAACTGGAGATCTAGAGAGATTTAAGGGGCGAAATGAAGTCATATAATAAAATATTTTATTTTGACACAAACTCCTAAATAAAAGATAGACTCAAGAAAAATTTAAAAAGGATTTAAGAAAATATTTTCAACAGACATATGGTATAACAAAAGTAAAGTATATTAATATGCAATGCAGCTACGTTTTGCTAACAGAAAAAATTTTAGCCTTACATGTGCATAGTAAAAAATAAGAATGGCAGAAAATCAAAATGCTAAGTATTCATTTAACAAAAATTGAAAAAGAATGTATATTAACCAAAAGAAAATTAAGGAAAATAATAGTGAATGGAGAAATCAAATGCAATTAAATAGAAGATAAAACTATAAAGAAGGGATGCCTGGGTGGCTCAGCGGTTAAGTGTCTGCCTTTGGCTCAGGGTGTGATCCTGGAGACAGGGGATCGAGTCCTACATCAGACTCCCTGCATGGAGCCTGCTTCTCCTTCTGCCTATCTCTCTCTGTGTCTCTCATGAATAAATAAAATCTTAAAAAAAAAAAAACTATAAAGAAAATTGAAGGAGCAAAAGCAGTTTTGATAAGACTCATTTAACTTAGGATAATTACCAAAACATGTTAAGAAAGCAAAAGGGGAAAAGAAACACAAGTAACTAGTTTGGGGAATATAAAGGAGAATAGCATGAAAAAGTTGGTATTATTCAAAAGGACTTAAAAATTTCTTACATAACTTTATACCTAATATTTAGAAAATTTCAAAAAATGGGTAAGTTCTAGAAAAATGTAAATGATCTAAATGGACACAAGAAAAAATCAAATTCTAAATCGTCCTATATTATTTAAAAAGTGAAATCCATAATTAAATATTTTGATTTAGCAAATGTAAGACCTGTCATGTCTTGTCTCTAATTTACAGAATACTGAGCTGTGTGTTTGTTACTATGAGGACACAGAGGTAGAGGTCAGGGAATGATGGCTGAGCTGAGAGAAGTTATAGAGGCAGTGTATATTCCAACTATTTGCATGATAAGGATATAAACTTTTCCTACAGGTAAGCAGCTCTTAAGGGTTAAACTGTCTTCAAGTTACCCCATAAAGGCCAACCTTTTGGGGTGGCAGCCCTCATAAGCAAAAATCTATGGGATGGACCTCTTTTTCTTTCTTTCCTTCTTTCCTTCTTCCCTTCTTCCCTTCCCTTCCCTTCCTCAAGGTTGAGTGGGGAAGAATGAGTTTGAACCATGAGAGACTCCTAACTCTGGAAAACAAACCAAGGGTTGCAGAAGGGGAGGAGAGTGGGGATGGGATGACTGGGTGACAGGCACTGAGGAGGGCACTTAATGGGATGAGCACTGGGTGTTATACTATATGTTGGCAAATTGAATTTAAATTTTTAAAAGGGGAGACAAATGAACTAATCTTAGATGCCAGAAACTATATGCTTAAAGTCTTTGTAGAACTACACTTTCAGCAAAGACCCAAGGGCATCTTGATACAGATTTCTGGCGTTCTTTTTTCTGCACACCTCTCTTTCCTGGAATTCTCCTTCACAATGGTCAGTCATCTCAGACTTCCTGAACTCCATCTCTGCATCTGTTTTCACAGCTCAGCAGTAATGCTGTGGAATCTTGACACCATTCTGCGGATGAAAGGTGCCACCAGACAGCAAGCCATGCCTTCACTGCCCTTGACCGACAGAACACAGTCTAGCACTTCTTGTTGTTAAATGTCTGAAAACAATCATTTCACATATCTTTTCCTCGATCTAGTTGTTTAAGGTAAGAATTTGCTATTACAACATCACGGCTAAAAACAAAAGTCAATATAAGCTCTATCATCTAAAATAATAATATATCATTTAATACTGGTACATTTTTTCCTGATAAAATCATAGAAAAGGTGTTTGAAAAAGTATGTTTTTGCTTGGGGCAATGAATTCTTCATTCTTTTATTAGGTGTAATAAATAAATTATAATATGTATATAAAGCTAAAGAGAATGAATGGAACATTAATTTTGGATATTTTTAAGAGCAATTTATATAAAGTTTAAAATAATATTAGATTTATGACTGTGCAATGATATAGTTGAAGAACATATTACTTTTAGCAAAGATAATTAAAAAGTATTGATATGCATGCAGTAACACATAGCTTACTAAAAAACGAATGTATTTTCTCCAAGATACATGGAAATGAAAGAAAAAAATGCAAATTGCTTTTCTGAAAAAAGTATCTTAAAGTTTTGATAGCTCCAAGGGATACTTTTGATTAGCTATAAATATAATTTGAATGTTATTACTATGTTTTGTGACCTTTCTGCTTTTATTCTTTATTTTTCTCATTTTTTAGAAGAAATAAAGTTGAAGATGGGAACAAAAAGAAACTTGAAATGTCTACAAGAAAATGTTAAATATGATAAATATCCAGATTATTATATGTGTGGAAATGTTTACATTGTTGGTGTTGAAGTAACAAAGGAAAAATAATATTAATAGCAATATTGAAACCAATAAACTTAGCCATAGATTCATTTGTATTTTTTAATATTTATAGAAACTAAAGTTGATATGACTTTTAAGATTAATAAGAAAGAAATTTACATTTTTCTCTGAAAAAGGTGGCACTGGGTCATTAGTTTTAATGTTTCTATGATTTTTAAAAGAAAGTAATTTCATTTTATCTAAACAAATATAAAAATGTAATACATAGCTGATAAAATTTTGCACTTCTCTAAGCAAGTAATTTGGTTCATTTTCTTTTTATTGCACTTATTTTACATATTCACAGAGAAAGGAAAACTTGATTTTATTCCTCAATAATATTTCTATGAAGATCATCATTCCAAAAGACTTTAACTTAGAGTTAAAAATACTCCTTTCATAGAGTGTATACTTTCGGAGTTTTTATTTTTTATTTTTATTTTTTTAATTTTTTATTTGTTTATGATAGTCACAGAGAGAGAGAGAGAGAGGCAGAGACACAGGCAGAGGGAGAAGCAGGCTCCATGCACCCGCAGCCCGACGTGGGATTCGATCCCGGGTCTCCAGGATCGCGCCCTGGGCCAAAGGCAGGCGCCAAACCGCTGCGCCACCCAGGGATCCCACTTTCGGAGTTTTTAGAAACAAAGTTTTTCTTTAATGAGAAATAGATTTCTTCTGTGTCAAATTCCTTGGGGTAGGGGGTCAGATGAAACTCTTACCTTAGGACTGACTGGTTTCAATCATGGGAGATTTTTCATATGAACTTCCCCAACATTTTAGCCCCTGAGGAGGGGGCTTACTCCGTTAAATATTTTACCTTGTCATAAAGTGGTGTCTTTCCCGCTCCTCTAAGGGACATTTCTACTTTGCCGTG
The DNA here is from genome assembly GCF_011100685.1 of Canis lupus familiaris. Classification (NCBI taxonomy): domain Eukaryota; kingdom Metazoa; phylum Chordata; class Mammalia; order Carnivora; family Canidae; genus Canis; species Canis lupus. The sequence continues at coordinate 48,055,203 of NC_049232.1, forward strand.
GAGAGTTTCTGCCTTTGTTCTGCGTTGCTTGTGAGTGACATTTTAGTGAACCTGATGCTAGGGTTACATCAGAAGGCACGGTAGCTCACATGGTAAGCTCTATCTTCTAACCATGCCTATTTCGGCATGCTAATCATCATCTTCATTCCTTGGTTTATTCTCAGTGTATTCAGAATCAGGCTAGAAAAAAGGGACATTATTTAATGATGACCACTCTAAAGAATCCAGCAAGAATAATAGTTAAAAATAGAAAACCAGGGAGGCCTGGGTGGCTCAGTGGTTGAACATCTGCCTTCTGCGCAGGGCATGATCCTGGAGACCCGGGATGGAGTCCCACCTCGGGCTCCCTGCGTGGAGCCTGCTTCTCCCTCTGCTTGTGTCTCTGCCTTTCCCTCTGTGTCTCCCATGAATAAATAAATAAAATCTTTTTTTAAAAAAACAGAAACCAAATCACGGAGACCTGAGTTTGAATCTCATCTTTATGTCTTAGGTGTTGTATTATACCGTGCAAGCCACCTCCTCAGAACTTCAGTTTTCTTAAATGAGACTAAGATATATTGTTTAAGAATTTGGTGAACTACTGGTTTTACTTGTATTCCTATTTTTTCTTATATTTGTATAAATATAAGTATTTAATAATATATTTACTGTTGTGAGAAGTAATTTATTTTTATATAGACATATGATAAAATATTTAACAGGAAATAAATTGGAGATATTTAAAGTTATTATATTTATGACACACAAGGTAGGAAATCTTAGCATGATAATTTATACATAAGAGACCTCACAGAATATCAACTATCAATCACTTGAGGGAATAATGGGAAAAAGGTTTTCGAATAGAAGAGAAAAAGAGGTTCTTGAATATTGTAAGCCTTACTTTTTTGCTAAACACGTTCTTTGAATATTCTAGTCATCAGTAAAGAAAAATAAAGAAGGAAGGGTATAATTCTCTTTTTATTCATAATGTCATTTTCTTTCAGTGTTTCTTACAGTTGCCATTCTTTTCCTTTTTTAGGAGGTAACATTTTATATTGCAATTTCTCATGTATTTGGTTTTACTACTATAGATTAATTTGTTGTTTGCTGTAATATGGTCATTAGCTATGAATATTGGGATAGTTATTGGTTCTTATAAATAACCTATTTGACTTTTTATTTATCCAAAATGAGATGGAACCTCTATGTACACAGGTGATCTTGAAAAATTAGCAACTTTTTTTTTATAGAACTGAAGGACTAGGGGAGATATCCTTCCTCTATTTTAAAAGTTAAAAAGGACAACAAATATCTATGTCCAACTGCACCAGGAGAAATCAAGGTGGAACCCCAGACAGTTCAGAAACAGCAAATCTACTTAAAGAAATGAATTCTGTTATGTGGCTCATCTAATGGAGAACATAAAAAAAATTAACATTGCATAAATTGCAGGACAGTTCCTTGTATATATGTGAGTGTGAACATGTCCCTAGATGGCAAGTAACAAATTAATATTTCCTAGCTATCCACTGTATCTTTTATGAACCATTGACGCCATATGTTTCCTAAGAGAAACATTCATCTAAGGGAAACAGACGCAATGACTGATAATTTAACACCTTCAACATGCCCCATTTTCTACCTAATTACTACATTTATTTTTTTCTCTTTGGTTACCTTGTATCATACCACACTCCAGTGGTGGTGCTGAAACAAGCAAAAAATAGTAATCTACACTAAGAAATGTGACAAAGATACAACCTCACATGGGTGAAGAAAATACTTTATCAAACGTAGAATAGCCATTCAAAGCATGTAGTGCTTTTAGTTAATTATACATATTATCATATCATCAAGGAACTTTGTACTTATCAGAGCTAATAAAAGAAGATATGATTAAACAATATATGAATGCTTACAATCCAAAAGATTCATAGAAATAAAATGCAAAAATCAGGAAAACATGACTATCAAATGGGGCTTTTCTAAAACTATTGGATGGTAGATTATATGATAAACACGATTCATAACTGAAAGGATTTTAAAGATGAAAGATAATAAACTATGAATTTAGTATATTTAAAATATGAAATTCTCTAAGATAAAAATAAAAACCTAAAATATGTATGTTGAAAACTGTCACATGCATATTTTATTAGCACTCAAACCTAAGTACATATATATGCATATATACAAAGTATGTGTGTACATGTTTGTACAAACATGTCTATTCACATGCAATAAGTATATGTGTATTTAATATATATCACATATGATATATAGATATTATATATAAAGGAAAATGCTTTATATATATAGAGAAATACACATCCAATAATGATGTGATATAAGGATATATAGAGATCACATAGAGATAGGGATGCAAAGATTATACACAAATACACACAATGAAAAAATAAATGTGCTTTGGGGATATTACTCTGAGAAACTTCCTCTTTATTAGACATTTTACAGGAGTTAATCTGCTATCCCAAATTATATCTGTTTTTTACAAATACGAGGAGATCTAATTACCACAAATCCTTTCTTATTAGGGTAAACAACAGCTAATTGTGCTACACTGCTAATTCAGTATGATAGAAAGCATATAATAAAATAAGACTTTCAAATCACATTAGTGTACAAATACTATGCTTCATGATCATTATCAACAGCATTATATTTGGTGGTTAATGGCTTACATGTCTGAGAGAGAGAACAGATTTTATTTGATCAGGTAAGTTACAAACTGACAAAACAGTGCAGTCCTGAGACTCTCGGTTGCTGAGCACATTCTTGTTAATTCTGGTTATTTAAGGATAACTTTACTGATTTCTTTAGAGATTAATTGGAAATGAATGAGCTCTCAGAGTTTATCAATTTAAGAAGGAGCATAAATCATCCTAGTCCATGTACTCTTCACAATGCCAGTGGGTGGTAGTGTAGGGATACAATTTAACAGAGCCAATTCATAATCACAGTCAAACATATTTTGTGATGGTGTCTGATTTTCCAAGTAGGAGTCAGTTGTTTAGAATCTGCACTATTTCTGCAAGTCAGTTCTTTATTTTTTAAATAAATGATAACCCTTAATTAACTAACATAGAACTGGAATCCTACTGTTTAAACCACATGAGATACTCAGTTTAAAAAGTTTAAATGACCAGTATTTGTGGCAACATTCACCCAAGACTCCTGAAAGAGAGTCACCTCCAAAACAAACCTAAAGTTCCTTGAGGTAGTTGAAAATTTGCACTTCTGAAAGTAGTATGTTTAGAAACTTAAATATTATATTCATGTCAATTATATAATCACTTTTTTCTGTGTGAATTTTCCACATTGGTTCAGATTTTTTCTGAAAAAATAAATAAAACTAATTCGTTTTATTTTTTACTGAGTTTATGTGTATTTCCTTTGAAGCAGGTTCAGTTTTTGAAATAGAGGATATAAATAGTTTTATATGAGAAATGATGGGAAAAATCAGTTTCCACACTGGGTATTTGTTTTATTTTTTTAACTGAGCTTCAGTGTTTGTGTGAACCCCTGAAGCTGCATGCAGAGGATTCACTTATGTGTATTTTTTGGAAATGTTTCTATAGCTTTCATAAAATTATTAGATAATGTTCCTTATTTTTAAAGATTTTATTTATTTATCTATTTATTTGAGAGGAAGATCATGAGCAGAGGGGAGGGGCTGAGAGACAAGCAGAATCTTCTCATGAGTGGGGAATCCACCTCAGGGCTCCATCCCAGGACTCTGAGATCATCACCCGAGTGGAAGCCAGATGCTTATTCAACTGAGCCACCCAGGTATGCCTAAGGTTCTTTATAGTTGAGGATCAAAAACCTAACTTTAGAATCGCCCTAACTTTTCACATATTAATAGATCAATTTTGATGGTAACATATCTGTAAATCGAGAATGTGTTCTGGATGCTTATCTAGAGTCTCTCAAATGACAGCAGCATCAACATTCTGACAGAGATTTCTTCTAGGACTCCATTTATGTTCGATTTTCATTTCACTTCAAGCATTACAACTTTTTATTTCTTTCCTGTACTTTCATCTTTGTTGACCAATTCCCTTTCTTGATTACTCATTTTTATAGACTGTCCTAGGGGTATCACTAAGAGAAAAGAAAGTGACACAATGTCTTGCTTTGCTCCCTGTGCTTTCAGTGAATAATAGAGATGCAGTAATCAATCACTGAATGACTTTCAAACAAGCAGTGTGACTTGCTAATCATGATATGCATCTGACACTTGGTGATTTGTGGACTAAGAACCAGCAGGATTTTCCATACCATACTGTACTTTATGCAATTATCACTGCTAATACACCATGGTAACTGAAATTTGAACCATGTTTTGGGGGATTGATATTATTTAACCATAGTAACAGAAACTCAAGCATATCAAAATTGCATAAAGTGAGTACTAGCTGTATTTAATATCCAGTGAAAATATTCAAGTATGAAATGTTTCTTCAGATCAATAAAAGCTGTGAGAATTTGTGACCACCATATCCCAACTCTTTAGAAATACAGAGGAACTTCTTTAGGCTAAATGGAAATGATAGCACTATAAGTGAAGAGACACATGCACTTACAGGAAAGCAAGGGTAACACCAGAAGGAAGGTCTACCTGATTAAAGATCATATAAATGCTTTCTTTTCTTCATTTACCTAACAGTTGACAGGCTAAAACTCTCTATTCGTGAATTTTAACATATGTAATTGAAAAAATATATAGAAACAATGTTATCAAGAGTGCAGCAGTGTGAAGGGAATTATTCAAGGTTCTTATATTCTACATAAAGTGTGATATTTCCTCCATGTAGATTCTGATGAGAGATAAAGTACTATAATTTCTGCATTAACAACAACAACAAAAATAGATGGATATAAACACCAAGAGAAATTAAAATAGAATGCTAAGTTTTTTTGATTAATTCAAAAGTAAACAGAAAATCTGAACAGTTCAAATGAGAAAAATTTAACAGTGGAAGCTCCACATCTACCTACATCACTAATTCCACTAAATATAAGTTAACTAAATATCTGTATTAAAAGTAAATGTCCTTCTTATTAAGGTCCATTTTAAAACCTTGGTATTAGCTATAATGCCTTCTAATTTCAAAAATAGCTTTCTTTTAAAAAAATATTTATTTGAGAGAGAGAGCATGAGTGGGAGAAGAGGGGCAGAGAGAGAGAGAGAGAGACAGACAGACTCCACAGAGAAAATAGGCTGTCCTAATTACATATAGTCTAAAAGAGATTTTTTTCTTGAAATATAAAGTCCTACTATGCTTTGAAAAAGAAAGGATGAAAAAAGTAATCTATTCATAAAGTAAACACAAAAAGGCCGCTTTATCTATATTAATACCAATGTGGATCTCAAAATAATGAGTCTCAGCAGAAATAGAAGATAATTCAATAATAACTAAAGGTAAAATTATTAGGAACATATAACAATCACAAATGTGTTTAATCGAAGAGCTTCAAAATCAACAAAAAAAATTATCTGAAAAATAAAGGGAGACATAGACAAATCCAGAAATACAGTTGGAGATTTAACACATACTACATTTGTGACTTTAGAGATGCTACTGAGTCTCCTAAAGCTTATCTCCTGGTCTGTTAAATAAGCATAATTTCTATCTTCAAAGATGAAACTTAAATGTGATAGTATATGTAGGGGCAGATGGGTGGCTCAGTTAAATGTATGATTCTTGATTCAGGCTCAGGTCATGATCTCAAGGTCCTGGGATCGATCCCCATTTTGGGCTCTGCTCTCAGTGGGGTGTCTGCTTGAGGATTGTCTCCTGCTACTACTCTTCTCATTCTCTCATTGTCTCTTTAAAATAATAAATCTTCTTAAAAAATGTGTTAGTACATGTAAAATGTTTATTACAGGGCTATTGAGTACATAAGATATCTGTGAAGAATAGATGCTAGTGTTTCTTGAAATTTATAGTATTTCAACATTATAAAGAAGTAAGGTCCATTTTAAAACCTTGGTATTAGCTATAATGCCTTCTAATTTCAAAAATAGCTTTCTTTTAAAAAAAATATTTATTTGAGAGAGCATGAGTGGGAGAAGAGGGGCAGAGAGAGAGAAAGAGAGAGAGAGACAGACTCCACAAGCATCCCAAAGTGGGGCTTGATCCTGGGACCCTAGGACCATGACCCAAACTGAAGGCAGATGTTTAACTGATTGAGCCACCCAGGTGCCCCCAAAACAACTTTATTCTGCATTACCATAGTTGGTGTTTCTGATTGTTAAAACTGGCATCTTTCCCCAATAATCCTTATACATTAATACTTTGCACTTTCAATTCTGGCCCTTCCATTCTACAGAAATTGGTATTTCAAAGGTTGTTATCCCCTTCTAGACAAAATAAATTGCATCTTCTTAGATTCTTCTTTGATGTGCTATTCACAACTGTAGAAACTGAATAACCTCTCCTCTATTGAAATGCTATTTTTGAGGCACCTAGATGGCTCAGAGAGTTAAGTATCGGCAGCTCAAGTCATGATTGTGGGGTCCTGAAATTGAGCCCCACATAAGGCTTGCTCAGCCAGGAGCCTGCTTCTCTCTCTTCCTCTGCCTGTTGCTTCCCTTGTTTGTGCTCAGTCTCTCTGTCAAATAAATAAATAAAATCGTTTTTAAAAATGCTGTTCTCCAGATCCCTGGGTGGCGCTGCAGGTTAGCGCCTGCCTCTGGCCCAGGGTGTGATCCTGGAGACCTGGGATCGAATCCCACATCGGGCTTTCGGTGCATGGAGCCTGCTTCTCCCTCTGCCTGTGTCTCTGCTTCTCTCTCTCTCTCTCTCTCTCTCTATCATAAATAAATAAAAATTTAAAAAAAATGTTTAAAAATGCTGTTCTCATTCTGACTCCATATCATGTAACTCTGAAATTCTCACATGTCTGTGATTTACTCATCTAACAGTTTATTATTCTTGTCTTGGGATGGTATCTCTTAATGGTCTGATTATTTCTATGTGCCCTCTTTCTTTCAAGATATATGTTTGAGTGACTTATTCTTAGCAAGTGATCACTTCATTTTTGAAGATTATAATATACACTTTCAGCCCCAAAATAACAATTTATTCATCTTAAATTTAAAATAATGACTTGTTGATACTATGATTCACTAAGTAAGAAGTTGTTATTTCTCTTTGTTCATAACAAATTTGAATTTCATATTAAAAATTTTTTACACATAATTTTTTAATTCTACAATTCCCTACCTAGGTAATTAGACATTGGCTATCTTGACCATGATAAACACAAGCCCAAAAAACCCAGAATAGTTATGCTTTGATTTAATCTCCAAGACTACAGAGGATGTTACCCTTTTTTTTTCTAATTTTCTCAGATGTAAGTCATTAGCAATCCCTAGTTAGCTCTGATATGCTATGCAGTGTTTAGAAAAGTAACCATAATACAGTAGTAAAGAAATTTGGTGGTTCGGTACAATGGATTATTTGAATGTCAATATTTAGTTCTACAAAACACTTTTAAAAGTGTTCCAGTAAAATGATTCACTTCACCATGTTTGGAAAATAGATAATCATACTTTCCTATAAAGAGAGATTTGGTCAAAGATCCTTATCAGGTATTTCTCTGGGTGACTGGATGAATGGGAACCCATAAGTGACTATGCAGAAGGTGCAGATAAATAAAATGTGGGGGAAAAAATCCAAGGTAATCAACCAAAAAACCCTTGATTACTTACTGGCATAACTCAAAGGTATTGTCAGTTTGGCTCTAGACTACTCACAATAAAGCAAGTTAAATGATTTTTTTTTTTTTTTTTGGTTTCCCAACATATATAAAAGTTATGTTTATACTATACCATAGTTTCTTAAGTGTGCAATAGTATGTCTTAAAAACAATGTACATACTACATTTTAATTAAAATTATTTATTGCAAAAAATCAGTTTATTGCAAAAAATGCTAACCATCATCTGAACTTTCAATAAGTCCTAATCTTTTTTGCTGATGAGGGGTCTTGCTTTGATGTTGATGGCTGCTGACTTATTAGAATAGTGGTTATTGAAGGTTGGGGTGGCTGTGGCATATTCTTAAAATAGGACAACAATGAAGTTTGCGATAGCAATTGACTGTTCCTTACATGAAGGATTTTTCTGTAGCATGTGATGTGTTTGAAAGCATTTTAACTATAATAGGCCTTCCTTCCTTTAAAAATTGGAGTGAATCCTCTTGAAAGCTGCTGTTGGTTTATGAACTGAGTTCATGCAATATCCTAAATCCTCTGTTGTCATTTCAATTATCTTCACAGCATCTTCATCAATTGATTCCAACTCAAACAAACAAACCAGGGGGGCGGGGCAAGATGGCAGAGGAGTAGGGTCCCCAAGGCACCTGTCCCCACCAACTTACCTAGATAACTTTCAAATCATCCTGAAAACCTACAAATTCAACCTGAGATTTAAAGAGAGAACAGCTGGGACGCTACAGAGAGAAGAGTTTGTGCTTCTAACAAGTACAACTCATTTTTAGCCACTCTGCACTGAGCAAAATGACTAGAAAGAAGAACTCACCACAAAACAAAGAATCAGAAACAGTACTCTCTGCCACAGAGTTACAGAATTTGGATTACAATTCAATGTCAGAAAGCCAATTCAGAGGCACAATTATAAAACTACTGGTGGCTCTGGAAAAAAGCATAAAGGATTCAAGAGACTTCATGACTGCAGAATTTAGATCTCAGGCCGAAGTCAAAAGTCAATTAAATAAGATGCAATCCAAATTGGAGGTCCTAATGACAAGGGTTAATGAAGTAGAAGAAAGTGTGAGTGACATAGAAGACAAGTTGATGGTAAGGAAGGAAGCTGAGGAAAAAAGAGAAAAACAATGAAAACACCATAAGGAAAGGTTAAGGGAAGTAAATCACAGCCTCAGAAGGAAAAATCTACATTTATTGGGGTTCCAGAGGGCGTCAAAAAGGATAGAGGACCAGAAAGTGTACTTGAACAAAAATCATAGTGAGAACTTCCCTAATTTGGGGAGGGAAACAGGCATTTAGATCCAGGAGCTAGAGAGATTTTGCCCCTAAAATCAATAAAAACCATTCAACACCTCAACATTTAATAGTGAAACTTGAAAATTCCAAAGATAAAGAGAAAACCCCTAAAGCAGCAAGAGACAAGAGATCTCTAACTTATATGGGGAGAAAGATTAACAGCAGACCTTTCCACAGAGACCTGGCAGGCCAGAAAGGGCTGGCAGGATATATTCAGGGTACTAAATGAGAAGAACATGCAGCCAAGAATACTCTATCCACCAAGGCTCTTAGAATAGAAAGAGAGATAAAGAGCTTCCAAAATAGGCAGAAACTGGGAGAATATGTGACCTCCAAACCAGCTCTGCAAGAAATATTAAGGGGAACTCTGTAAAAGAAAGAGGAAGTCCAAAGAAATAATCTACAAAAACAGGGACTGAATACGTATTATGATGACACTAAATTCATATCTTTCAATAGTAACTCTGAACGTAAATGGGCTTAATGATCCCATCAAAAGACGCAGGGTTTCAGACTGGATAAAAAAGCAAGACCCATCTATTTGTTGTCTACAAGAGACTCATCTTAGACCCAAGGACACCTCCAGCCTGAAAATGAAAGGTTGGAGAACCATTTACCATTCAAATGGTCTTCAAAAGAAAGCTCGGGTAGCAATCCTCATATCAGATTAATTACAGTTTATTCCAAAGACTGTAGTAAGAGATGAAGAGTGACACTATATCATAGTTAAAGGATCTATCCAACAAGAGGACCTAACAATTATGAATATTCATGCCGAGCTGCCGAGTATATCAATCAATTAATAACCGAAGTGAAGACATATGTAGATATTACTCTAATACTGGGAGACGTCAACACGGCACTTTCTGCAAATGACAGATCTTCTAAGCACAATATCTCCAAAAAAACAAGAGCTTTAAATGATACACTGGACCAGATGGATTTCACAGATATTTACAGAACTTTACATCCAAATGCAACTGAATACACATTCTTCTCAAGTACACATGGAACTTTCTCCAGAATAGACCACATACTGGGTCACAAATCAAGTCTTAACTGATACCAAAAAATTGGGATTATCCCCTGCCTATTTTCAGACCATCATGTTTGAAACTTGAACTCAATCACAAGAAGAAATTTGGAAGAAACTCAAACACATGGAGGTTAAAGAGCATCCTGCTACAAGATGAAAGGGTCAACCAGGGAATTAGAGAAGAATTAAAAGCACTCATGGAAACTAATGAGAATGAAGATACAACTGTTCAAAATCTTTGGGATACAGCAAAAGTGGTCCTGAGAGAGAAAGACATCACAATACAAGCATCCCTCAAAAAATTGGAAAAAACTCAAATACGCAAGCTAACCTTGCACTTAAAGGAACTGGAGAAAGAACAGCAAATCAAACCTACACCCAGCAGAAAAAGAGAGTTAATAAAGATTTGAGCAGAAGTCAATGAAATAGAGACCAGAAGAACTGGGGAACAGATCAACAAAACCAGGAGTTGGTTCTTTGAAAGAATTAATAAGATAGATAAACCATTAGCCAGCCTTATTAAAAACAAAAGAGAAAAGACTCTAATTAATAAAATCATGAATGAAAAAGGAGAGATTACAACCAATATCAAGGAAATGCAAACGACTTTCAAAACATATTATGAGCAGCTATATGCCAATAAATTAGGCAATCTAGAAGAAGAAATGGACGCATTTCTGGAAAACCAGAAACTACCAAGACTGGAACCGGAAGAAATAGAAGATCTGAACAGGCCAATAACCAGGGAGGAAATTGAAGCAGTCATCATAAACCTCCCAAGACACAAAAGTCCAGGGTCAGATGGCTTGCCAGGGGAATTCTTTCAAATGTTTAAAGAAGTAATATCTATTCTACTAAAGCTGTTCCAAAAGATAGAAAGGGATGGAATGCTTTCCAACCCATTTTATGAGGTCAGCATCACTTTGATTCCAAAATCAGACAAAGACCCCACCAAAAAGGAGAATTATAGACCAAAAACCCTGATGAATATGGATGCAAAAACTCTCAACAAGATACTAGCCAATAGGATCCAACATTACATTAAGAAGATTATTCACCATGACCAAGTGGGATTTATCCTGGGATGCAAGGTTGTTCAACACTCATAAAACAATCAATGTGATAGATCCTATCAACAAGAGAAAGAACAAGAATGATATGCTCCTCTCAATAGATTCAGTCAAAGCATTTGACAAAATACAGCATTCATTCCTGATCAAAACTCTTCAAGTGTAGGTATAGAACATTCCTCAGCATCTTAAAAGCCATCTATGAAAAGCGCAAGGCAAATATCATTCTCAATGGGGAAACACTGGGAGCTTTTCCCTAAGATCAGGAACACGACAGGGATGTCCACTTTCACCACAGCTATTCAACATAGTACTAGAAGTCCTAGCCTCAGCAATCAGGCAAAACAAAGAAATAAAAGGCATTCAAATTGGCAAAGAAGAAGTCAAACTCTCCCTCTTTGCAGATGACATGACACTGTACATAGAAAACTCAAAAGACTCTACCCCAAGATTGCTAGAACTCATACAGCAATTTGGCAGTGTGGCAGGATACAAAATCAATGCCCAGAAATCAGTGGCATTTCTATACACTAACAATGAGACTGAAGAAAGAGAAATTAAGGAGTCAATCCCATTTACAATTGCACCCAAAAGCATAAGATACCTAGGAATAAACCTAACCAAAGAGGTAAAGAATCTATACCCTCAAAACTTAGAACACTTCTGAAAGAAATTGAGGAAGACACAAAGAGATGGAAAAATATTACATGCTCATGGATTGGAAGAATTAATATTGTGAAAATGTCAATTCTAGGCAATTGAATCCCAGGGCAATTTAAATATTTTATGCAATCACTATCAAAATACCATGGACTTTTTTCAGAGAGTTGGAACAAATCATCTTAAGATTTGTGTGGAATCAGAAAAGAGCCCAAATAGCCAGGGGAATATTGAAAAAGAAAACCAGAGCCAGGGGCATCACAAAGGCAGATTTCAAGTTGTACTACAAAGATGTGATCATCAAGACAGTGTGGTACTGGCACAAAAACAGACACATAGATCAATGGAACAGAATAGAGAATCCAGAAATGGGCCCTCAGCTGTATGGTCAACTAATATTTGACAAAGCAGGAAAGACTATCCACTGGAAAAAGGACAGTCTCTTCAATAAATGGTGCTGAGAAAATTGGACAGCCACGTGCAGAAGAATGAAACTAGACCATTCTCTTACACCATACACAAAGCTAAACTCAAAATGGATGAAAGATCTAAATGTGAGACAGGAATCCATCAAAATCCTAGAGGAGAACACAGGCAACACCCTTTTTGAACTCAGCCACAGTAACTTCTTGCAAGATACATCTATGAAGGTAAGGGAAACAAAAGCAAAAATGAACTATTGGGACTTCATCAAGACATAAAGCTTGTTCACAGCAAAAGAAACAGTCAACAAAACTAAAAGACAACCTACAGAATGGGAGAAGATATTTGCAAATGACATATCAGATAAAGGCCTAGTACCCAAGATCTATAAAGAACTTCTTAAACTCAACACCAAAGAAACAAACAATCCAATCATGAAATGGGCAAAAGACATGAAGAGAAATCTCACAGAGGAAGACATAGACATGGCCAACAAGCACATGAGAAAATGCTCTGCATCACTTGCAGGGAAATACAGATCAAAACCGCAATGAGATACCACCTCACACCAGGGAGAATGGGGAAAATTAACAAGGCAGGAAACCACAAATGTTGGAGAGGATGCGGAGAAAGGGGAACCCTCTTGCACTGTTGGTGGGAATGTGAACTGGTGCAGCCACTCTGGAAAACTGTGTGGAGGTTCCTCAAAGAGTGAAAAATAGACCTGCCCTACGACCCAGCAATTGCACTGTTGGGGATTTACCCCAAAGATACAGATGCAATGAAACACTGGGACACCTGCACCCCAATGTTTCTAGCAGCAATGTCCACTGTAGCTAAACTGTGGAAGGAGCCTCAGTGTCCATCGAAAGATGAATGGATTAAGAAGATGTGGTTTATGTATACAATGGAATATTACTCAGCCATTAGAAACGACAAATACCCACCATTTGCTTCGACGTGGATGGAACTGGAGGGTATTATGCTGAGTAAAGTAAGTCAGTCAGAGAAGGACAAACATTATATGGTCTCATTTTATATTTGTGGAATATAAAAAATAGTGAAAGGGAATAAAGGGTAAAGGAGAGAAAATTAGTGGGAAATATTAGCAAGGATGATAGAACATGAGAGACTCCTAACTCTGGGAAACGAACAAGGGGTAGTGGAAAGGGGGAGGTGGGCTGGGGGTTGGGGTCACTGGGTGATGAGCACTGGGTTTTATGCCAATTTGATTTGCCAACAAATCGAACTCCAAAAAAAAAATACAAAAAAAAAAAAAAAAACCCCACCATTTTCATTGTGCATCCACAGATAGCAATCTCTTATTTAATCAAGTTTTAACATGTGATTGCAGTAATTCAATCACATCTTCAGGCTCTGCTTTGAATTTTAGTTCTTTTGCTATTTCCACTACATCTGCAGTTAATTTCTCCACTGAATGCTGAATTTGAACACCCCCCAGAGATCTATGATTAGAATCAGCTTCTTCCAAATCCGTATTCATATTGATATTTTGACCCCTTGTTGTCAATCACAAATGTTCTTCCATCCAAGTACTAACCAGGCACAACCCTGCTTAGCTTCCGAGATCAGACGAGATCGGGCACATTCAGGGTGGTATGGCCGTAGACACAAATGTTCTTAAAGGCATCTAGAATAATGAATCCCTTCCCAGATTTTCAATTTACTTTGCCCACATCTATCAGAGGAATCTATTGCAGTTGTAGCTTTACGACCAGTACTCTTTAAATAATAAGACTTGCAAGTAGAAATGACTCCCTGATTCATGGGCTGCAGAACGGATGTTGTGTTAGTGAGCATGAAAATAACATTTATCTCATACATCTCCATCAGAGCAATGGGTAACCACATACCTTGTCTTTGAACTATAATATTTTGAAAGGAATCCTTTTTTTTTCTGAGTAGTTCTTAACAGCTGGCTTAAAATATTCAATAAACCATGTGATAAATAGATATATTATGATTCAGGCTTTGTTGTTCCGTATAGAGCATGGACAGAGTAGATTCAGCATAATTCTTAAGAGTCCTAGGAGTTTTGGGATAGTAAATAAACATTGGCTTCAACTTTACCAGCTTCTCCCCTAACAGGAGAGTCAGCATTTTGAAGCCAGGCATAGACTTCTCTTCCCTAGCTGTTTAAGTACTAGATGGTACCTTCTTCAAATAGAAGGCTGTTTTATCTGCATTGAATATCTGTTGTTAATATAGTCACCTTCACTATTTATCTTAGCTGGATCTCCTGGAGAACTTGCAGCAGCTTCTATACCAGCACTTGCTGCTTCACCTTGCACTTTTATATTATGGTTTCCTGAAGCCAAATGAAGCAATCTCTGCTAGTTCCCAACTTCTATTTTGCAGTTTCTTCACCTCTCTCACAATTGAATAAAGTTAGGACCTTGCTCTAGATTAGGCTTTGGTTTAAGGAAATGTTGTGACCAGTTTGATCTTCCATTCAGAGCAGTAAAACTTTTGCCACAGCAGCAATATAGCTGTCCCGCATTCTTATCATTTATCTACTCCCTGGAGTAGCACTTTTCATTTCCTTCAAGAACTTTTCCTTTGCATTTACAAACTGCCTAAATGTTGGCACCAGAAGTCTAGCTTTCAGGCTACTTAGGCTGGCTTTTGACATGCCTTCCTTACTGAGATTAATCATCTCTAGTTTTTTATGTATTTTTTAAAAATATTTTATTTATTTATTCATGAGAGAGAGAGAGTCAGAGACACAGGCAAAGGGAGAAGCAGGCTCCACCCAGGGAGCCCAATGCTGGACTCAATCCTGGGTTCCCAGGATCACACCCTGGGCTGAAAGAGGTGCTAAACCGCTGAGCCACCAGGGCTGCCCTCCTGTTTTTTTTTTTTTTTTTAATTTATTTTTTATTGGTGTTCAATTTACCAACATACAGAATAACCCCCAGTGCCCGTCACCCATTCACTCCCACCCCCGCCCCCCTCCCCTTCTACCACCCCTAGTTCGTTTCCCAGAGTTAGCAGTCTTTACGTTCTGTCTCCCTTTCTGATATTTCCCACACATTTCTTCTCCCTTCCCTTATATTCCCTTTCACTATTATTTATATTCCCCAAATGAATGAGAACATATAATGTTTGTCCTTCTCCGACTGACTTACTTCACTCAGCATAATACCCTCCAGTTCCATCCACGTTGAAGCAAATGGTGGGTATTTGTCATTTCTAATAGGTGAGTAATATTCCGTTGTATACATAAACCACATCTTTTTTATCCACTCATCTTTCGATGGACACCGAAGCTCCTTCCACAGCTTGGCTATTGTGGCCATTGCTGCTATAAACATCGGGGTGCAGGTGTCCCTGCGTTTCATTGCATCTGAATCTTTGGGGTAAATCCCCAACTGCGCAATTGCTGGGTCGTAGGGCAGGTCTATTTTTAACTCTTTGAGGAACCTCCACACAGTTTTCCAGAGTGGCTGCACCAATTCACATTCTCACCAACAGTGTAAGAGGGTTCCCCTTTTCTCTGCATCCTCTCCAACATTCGTGGTTTCCTGCTTTGTTAATGTTCCCCATTCTCACTGGTGTGAGGTGGTATCTCATTGTGGTTTTGATTTGTATTTCCCTGATGGCAAGTGATGCAGAGCATTTTCTCATGTGCATGTTGGCCATGTCTATGTCTTCCTCTGTGGGATTTCTGTTCATGTCTTTTGCCCATTTCATGATTGGATTGTTTGTTTCTTTGGTCTTGAGTTTAAGGAGTTCTTTATAGATCTTGGAAACTAGCCCTTTATCTGATATGTCATTTGCAAATATCTTCTCCCATTCTGTAGGTTGTCTTTTAGTTTTGTTGACTGTATCCTTTGCTGTGCGAAAGCTTCTTATCTTGATGAAGTCCCAATAGTTCATTTTTGCTTTTGTTTCTTTTGCCTTCGTGGATGTATCTTGCAAGAAGTTACTGTGCCCGAGTTCAAAAAGGGTGTTGCCTGTGTTCTCCTCTAGGATTTTGATGGAATCTTGTCTCACATTTAGATCTTACATCCATTTTGAGTTTATCTTTGTGTGTGGTGAAAGAGAGGGGTCTAGTTTCATTCTTCTGCATGTGGAGGTCCAATTTTCCCAGCACCATTTATTGAAGACACTGTCTTTCTTCCAGTGGATAGTCTTTCCTCCTTTATCGAATATTAGTTGACCATAAAGTTCAGGGTCCACTTCTAGGTTCTCTATTCTGTTCCATTGATCTATGTGTCTGTTTTTGTGCCAGTACCACACTGTCTTGATGACCACAGCTTCGTAGTACAACCTGAAATCTGGCATTGTGATGCCCCCAGATATGGTTTTCTTTTGTAAAATTCCCCTGACTATTCGGGGTCTTTTCTGATTCCACACAAATCTTAAAATAATTTGTTCTAACTCTCTGAAGAAAGTCCATGGTATTTTGATAGGGATTGCATTAAACGTGTAAATTGCCCTGGGTAACATTGACATTTTCACAATATTAATTCTGCCAATCCATGAGCATGGAATATTTTTCCATCTCTTTGTGTCTTCCTCAATTTCTTTCAGAAGTGTTCTATAGTTTTTAGGGTATAGATCCTTTACCTCTTTGGGAGGTTTATTCCTAGGTATCTTATGCTTTTGGGTGAAACTGTATATGGGATTGACTCCTTAATTTCTCTTTCTTCAGTCTCATTGTTAGTGTATAGAAATGCCACGGATAAAAAAAAAAAAAAAAAAAAGAAATGCCACGGATTTCTGGGCATTGATTTTGTATCCTGCCACACTGCTGAATTGCTGTATGAGTTCTAGCAATCTTGGGGTGGAGACTTTTGGGTTTTCTATGTAGAGTATCATGTCATCAGCGAAGAGGTAGAGTTTGACTTCTTCTTTGCCAATTTGAATGCCTTTAATGTCTTTTTGTTGTCTGATTGCTGAGGCTAGGACTTCCAGTACTATGTTGAACAGCAGTGGTGAGAGTGGACATCCCTGTCTTGTTCCTGATCTTAGGGGAAAGGCTCCCAGTGCTTCCCCATTGAGAATGATATTTGCTGTGGGCTTTTCATAGATGGCTTTTAAGATGTCGAGGAATGTTCCCTCTATCCCTACACTCTGAAGAGTTTTGATCAGGAATGGATGCTGTATTTTGTCAAATGCTTTCTCTGCATCTAATGAGAGGATCATATGGTTCTTGGTTTTTCTCTTGCTGATATGATGAATCACACTGATTGTTTCACGGGTGTTGAACCAGCCTTGTGTCCCAGGGATAAATCCTACTTGGTCATGGTGAATAATTTTCTTAATGTATTGTTGGATCCTATTGGCCAGTATCTTGTTGAGAATTTTTGCATCCATGTTCATCAGGGATATTGGTCTGTAATTCTCCTTTTTGGTGGGGTCTTTGTCTGGTTTTGGAATTAAGGTGATGCTGGCCTCATAGAACGAATTTGGAAGTACTCCATCTCTTTCTATCTTTCCAAACAGCTTTAGGAGAATAGGTATGGTTTCTTCTTTAAACGTTTGATAGAATTCCCCTGGGAAGCCATCTGGCCCTGGACTCTTGTGTCTTGGGAGGTTTCTGATGACTGCTTCAATTTCCTCCCTGGTTATTGGCCTGTTCAGGTTTTCTATTTCTTCTTGTTCCAGTTTTGGTAGTTTGTGGCTTTCCAGGAATGCGTCCATTTCTTTTAGATTGCCTAATTTATTGGCGTATAGCTGTTCATAATATGTTTTTAAAATCGTTTGTATTTCCTTGGTGTTGGTAGTGATCTCTCCTTTCTCATTCATGATTTTATTAATTTGAGTCTTCTCTCTCTTCTTTTTAATAAGGCTGGCTAATGGTTTATCTATCTTATTAATTCTTTCAAAGAACCAACTCCTGGTTCTGTTGATCTGTTCCACAGTTCTTCTTGTCTCCATTCCGTTGAGTTATGCTCAAATCTTTATTAACTCTCTTCTCCTGGGTGTAGGATCTATCTGCTGTTTTTTCTCTAGCTCCTTTATGTGTAAGGTTAGCTTTTGTATTTGAGTTCTTTCCAGTTTTTTTTTTTTATTGGTGTTCAATTTACTAACATACAGAATAACACCCAGTGCCCGTCACCCATTCACTCCCACCCCCCGCCCTCCTCCCCTTCTACCACCCCTAGTTCGTTTCCCAGAGTTAGCAGTCTTTACGTTCTGTCTCCCTTTCTGATATTTCCCACACATTTCTTCTCCCTTCCCTTATTTTCCCTTTCACTATTATTTATATTCCCCAAATGAATGAGAACATATAATGTTTGTCCTTCTCCGACTGACTTACTTCACTCAGCATAATACCCTCCAGTTCCATCCACGTTGAAGCAAATGGTGGGTATTTGTCATTTCTAATAGCTGAGTAATATTCCATTGTATACATAAACCACATCTTCTTTATCCATTCATCTTTCGTTGGACACCGAGGCTCCTTCCACAGTTTGGCTATCGTGGCCATTGCTGCTAGAAACATCGGGGTGCAGGTGTCCCGGGGTTTCATTGCATTTGTATCTTTGGGGTAAATCCCCAACAGTGCAATTGCTGGGTCGTAGGGCAGGTATATTTTTAACTGTTTGAGGAACCTCCACACAGTTTTCCAGAGTGGCTGCACCAGTTCATATTCCCACCAACAGTGTAAGACGGTTCCCTTTTCTCCGCATCCTCTCCAACATTTGTTGTTTCCTGCCTTGTTAATTTACCCCATTCTCACTGGTGTGAGGTGGTATCTCATTGTAGTTTTGATTTGTATTTCCCTGATGGCAAGTGATGCAGAGCATTTTCTCATGTGCATGTTGGCCATGTCTATGTCTTCCTCTGTGAGATTTCTCTTCATGTCTTTTGCCCATTTCATGATTGGATTGTTTGTTTCTTTGGTGTTGAGTTTAATAAGTTCTTTATAGATCTTGGAAACTAGCCCTTTATCTGATATGTCATTTGCAAATATCTTCTCCCATTCTGTAGGTTGTCTTTTAGTTTTGTTGACTGTATCCTTTGCTGTGCAAAAGCTTCTTATCTTGATGAAGTCCCAATAGTTCATTTTTGCTTTTGTTTCTTTTGCCTTCGTGGATGTATCTTGCAAGAAGTTACTATGGCCGAGTTCAAAAAGGGTGTTGCCTGTGTTCTTCTCTAGGATTTTGATGGAATCTTGTCTCACATTTAGATCTTTCATCCATTTTGAGTTTATCTTTGTGTATGGTGAAAGAGAGTGGTCTAGTTTCATTCTTCTGCATGTGGATGTCCAATTTTCCCAGCACCATTTATTGAAGAGACTGTCTTTCTTCCAATGGATAGTCTTTCCTCCTTTATCGAATATTAGTTGCCCATAAAGTTCAGGGTCCACTTCTGGATTCTCTATTCTGTTCCACTGATCTATGTGTCTGTTTTTGTGCCAGTACCACACTGTCTTGATGACCACAGCTTTGTAGTACAACCTGAAATCTGGCATTGTGATGCCCCCAGATATGGTTTTCTTTTTTAAAATTCCCCTGGCTATTCGGGGTCTTTTCTGATTCCACACAAATCTTAAAATAATTTGTTCTAACTCTCTGAAGAAAGTCCATGGTATTTTCATAGGGATTGCATTAAACGTGTATATTGCCCTGGGTAACATTGACATTTTCACAATATTAATTCTGCCAATCCATGAGCATGGAATATTTTTCCCTCTCTTTGTGTCTTCCTCAATTTCTTTCAGAAGTGTTCTATAGTTTTGAGGGTATAGATCCTTTACATCTTTGGTGAGGTTTATTCCTAGGTATCTTATGCTTTTGGGTGCAATTGTAAATGGGATTGACTCCTTAATTTCTCTTTCTTCAGTCTCATTGTTAGTGTATAGAAATGCCACTGACTTCTGGGCATTGATTTTGTATCCTGCCACGCTACCGAATTGCTGTATGAGTTCTAGCAATCTTGGGGTGGAGACTTTTGGGTTTTCTATGTAGAGTATCATGTCATCGGCGAAGAGGGAGAGTTTGACTTCTTCTTTGCCAATTTGAATGCCTTTAATGTCTTTTTGTTGTCTGATTGCTGAGGCTAGGACTTCCAGTACTATGTTGAATAGCAGTGGTGAGAGTGGACATCCCTGTCTTGTTCCTGATCTTAGGGGAAAGGCTCCCAGTGCTTCCCCATTGAGAATGATATTTGCTGTGGGCTTTTCATAGATGGCTTTTAAGATGTCGAGGAATGTTCCCTCTATCCCTACACTCTGAAGAGTTTTGATCAGGAATGGATGCTGTGTTTTGTCAAATGCTTTCTCTGCATCCAATGAGAGGATCATATGGTTCTTGGTTTTTCTCTTGCTGATATGATGAATCACACTGATTGTTTTACGGGTGTTGAACCAGCCTTGTGTCCCAGGGATAAATCCTACTTGGTCATGGTGAATAATTTTCTTAATGTACTGTTGGATCCTATTGGCCAGTATCTTGTTGAGAATTTTTGCATCCATGTTCATCAGGGATATTGGTCTGTAATTCTCCTTTTTGGCGGGGTCTTTGTCTGGCTTTGGAATTAAGGTGATGTTGGCCTCATAGAATGAATTTGGAAGTACTCCATCTCTTTCTATCTTTCCAAACAGCTTTAGGAGAATAGGTATGGTTTCTTCTTTAAACGTTTGATAGAATTCCCCTGGGAAGCCATCTGGCCCTGGACTCTTGTGTCTTGGGAGGTTTTTGATGACTGCTTCAATTTCCTCCCTGGTTATTGGCCTGTTCAGGTTTTCTATTTCTTCCTGTTCCAGTTTTGGTAGTTTGTGGCTTTCCAGGAATGCGTCCATTTCTTCTAGATTCCCTAATTTATTGGCGTATAGCTGTTCATAATATGTTTTTAAAATCGTTTGTATTTCCTTGGTGTTGGTAGTGATCTCTCCTTTCTCATTCATGATTTTATTAATTTGAGTCTTCTCTCTCTTCTTTTTAATAAGGCTGGCTAATGGTTTATCTATCTTATTAATTCTTTCAAAGAACCAACTCCTGGTTCTGTTGATCTGTTCCACAGTTCTTCTGGTCTCGATTTCGTTGAGTTCTGCTCGAATCTTTATTAACTCCCTTCTTCTCTTGGGTGTAGGATCTATTTGCTGTTTTTTCTCTAGCTCCTTTATGTGTAAGGTTAGCTTTTGTATTTGAGTTCTTTCCAGTTTTTGAATGGATGCTTGTATTGCGATGTATTTCCCCCTTAGGACTGCTTTTGCTGCATCCCAAAGATTTTGAACGGTTGTATCTTCATTCTCATTAGTTTCCATGAATCTTTTTAATTCTTCCTTAATTTCCTGGTTGTCCCTTTTATCTTTTAGCAGGATGGTCCTTAACCTCCATGTGTTTGAGGTCCTTCCAAACTTCTTGTTGTGATTTAGTTCTAATTTCAAGGCATTATGGTCCGAGAATATGCAGGGGACAATCCCAATCTTTTGGTATCGGTTCAGACCCGATTTGTGACCCAGTATGTGGTCTATTCTGGAGAAAGTTCCATGTGCGCTTGAGAAGAATGTGTATTCAGTTGAGTTTGGATGTAAAGTTCTGTAGATATCTGTGAAATCCATCTGGTCCAGTGTATCATTTAAAGCTCTCGTTTCTTTGGAGATGTTGTGCTTAGAAGACCTATCGAGTATAGAAAGAGCTAGATTGAAGTCACCAAGTTTAAGTGTATTATTATCTAAGTATTTCTTCACTTTGGTTATTAATTGATTTATATATTTGGCAGCTCCCACATTCGGAGCATATATATTGAGGATTGTTAAGTCCTCTTATTGGATAGATCCTTTAAGTATGAGATAGTGTCCCTCTTCATCTCTCACTACAGTCTTCAGGGTAAATTTTAGTTTATCTGATATAAGGATGGCTACCCCTGCTTTCTTTTGAGGACCATTCGAATGGTAAATGGTTCTCCAACCTTTTATTTTCAGGCTGTAGGTGTCCTTCTGTCTAAAATGAGTCTCTTGTAGACAGCAAATAGATGGGTCCTGCTTTTTTATCCAGTCTGAAACCCTGCGCCTTTTGATGGGGTCATTAAGCCCGTTCACATTCAGAGTTACTATTGAGAGATATGAGTTTAGTGTCATCATGGTATCTATTCAGTCCTTGTTTTTGTGGACTGTTTCACTGAACTTCTTCTTAAAGGGGAATTTTAAGAGTCCCCCTTAAAATTTCTTGCAGAGCTGGTTTGGAGGTCACTTATTCTTTCAGTTCCTGCCTATCTTGGAAGCTCTTTATCTCTCCTTTCATTTTGAACGAGAGCCTTGCTGGATAAAGTATTCTTGGCTGCATGTTCTTCTCATTTAGGACCCTGAATATATCCTGCCAGCCCTTTCTGGCCTGCCAGGTCTCTGTGGAGAGGTCTGCTGTTACCCTAATACTCTTCCCCATAAAAGTCAGGGATTTCTTGTCTCTTGCTGCTTTAAGGATCTTCTCCTTATCTTTGGAATTTGCAAGCTTCACTATTAAATGTCGAGGTGTTGAACGGTTTTTATTGATTTTAGGGGGGGATCTATTTCCTGGATCTGAATGCCTGTTTCCCTTCCCAGATTAGGAAGGTTTTCAGCTAGAATTTGTTCAAATACATATTCTGGCCCTCTGGCCCTTTCGGCGCCCTCGGGAACACCAATTAAACGTAGGTTTTTCTTCCTCAGGCTGTCGTTTATTTCCCTTAATCTATCTTCATGGTCTTTTAATTGTTTGTCTCTTTTTTCCTCAGTTTCCCTCTTTGCCATCAACTTGTCTTCTATGTCACTCACTCGTTCTTCCACCTCATTAACCCTCGTCGTTAGGACTTCTAGTTTGGATTGCATCTCATTCAATTGATTTTTAATTTCTGCCTGATTAGATCTAAATTCTGGGGTCATGAAGTCTCTTGAGTCCTTTATGCTTTTTTCTAGAGCCACCAGTAGCTGTATAATAGTGCTTCTGAATTGGCTTTCTGACATTGAATTGTAATCCAGATTTTGTAACTCTGGGAGAGAGGACTGTTTCTGATTCTTTCTTTTGAGGTGAAGTTTTCCTTCTAGTCACTTTGCTCAGTGCAGAGTTGCCAAAAAGCAAGTTGTATTGGGAAAAGGAGAAAAAGAGAGGAGAGAAAGAAGGAAAGAAAAGAGAAAGAGAAAAAAAAAGGAAGAAAAAAAGAAAAAAGAAAAAGAAGAAAAAGAGAAAGAAAAAGAAAGGGAAAAAAGGGGTGGGGGAAGCAAACAAATCAAAAAGCAAAACAAAAAAAAAACAAAACAAAACAAAACAAAAAAACAAAAAACAAAAAACCCACGGGGGAGTATCTTCTGATTCTGTGTACTTTAAGTCCCTTGACTTCCCCTGGAACTTGTCCGTCCAGCTGGTCTTCTGGGGGAGGGGCCTGTTGTGCTGATTTTCAGGTGTGAGCACTTGGGGGAGCTGCTGTGCCCCTGCCTGGTGCAGGGCTCAGTGGGGGTTGTTTACCCCATGAGGCCGCAGGAGGAACAACTCCAGTGGGTGCGGCAGCTCTGGAGCCCTGGATTCAGCCCCCGCAGTAGCTCCAGAGCTCTCAGTCCGCAGGGCCTGGAGGCTCCGGGGCGGGGCCGCTGATCTGCTCAGCTCGGGGCAGGAGCGTCCTCGCTGTCCTGGGCCCTCCCGGCGTCTGCCTGTCCCGGGGGGAGGCCAGATCCTGGGCTGTGTCCCGGCGCCCTGTACTCCGGAGCCTGCGCTGTTGGATTCGCGCTCCCGGGCCGCAGCCCCCTCCGGGGAGCCTCCTCCTCCGCCCGAGCCCCTCCGAGCTGCTCCCGCCCCGCAGCCCCCTCAGCGGAGCCGCCCCCCGAGCCCCTCCGAGCTGCTCCAGGTCCCGCCGTGCGCGCTGCAGCCCTTAGGGAGCTCGGTGCATCTCCTGGGGCGCAGGTGTCTGTTACTGTCCCGGGGAACCCGAGGGCATCCCCGCCCTCCTGGGTCCTGCTCCACCTCCCTGGAGCCCCTTTCCGCCCGGGAAGGTCGGTGCAGCTCCTGCGTCTCCGGGACGGGGCTCTCCTGTCCTGGGGACCCTCGCCCCGGCCTCAGCCCGGCTCCTCGCGGGGCCCCTCCCCCTTGGAGGCCTTTGTTTCTTTATTTCTTTTCCCCCGTCTTCCTACCTTGATAGAAGCGCGAACTCTTCTCACTGGAGCATTCCAGCTGGTCTCTCTTTAATTCTCAGGCCGAATTCATAGATTTTCAGGATAATTTGAAGTTTTTCTAAGTAATTTGGTTGGGACTGGTGATTTGGGGACCCTACTCTTCCGCCATCTCGCCCCTCCCTCCCCTCTTGTTTTAGATATAAGGAGGCAAACTTCCTTTCGAGAAATATCAATATTTAGTTGATTTCTATTAGCCCAGGGATATATCAACTCCTTAAACCAAGACTTGAAAAGTGTTATTTTAAAAATGTCCAAGAAGCATTACTCACATGAGACTTCCAAATGTAGACTACATTGCTTCAGACTACCTTTCCGGTCTCAAAACTTCTGCTCTACTCCAACCATGACTTACATTATCATTAATACACATTAAAGGATGACTGTGTAGAAAGTATTGTGGTCTACAGTTATTTGACCTCCCTTCATGATAGAAAAAAAAAGTTGCATTTTAAAACAAGTCATGGGTCTTCATCTTTCTTTTCACTTTCCAGGCAGTTCCACAGGTAATTTTTCTTTTACCATTTGTCTAGAATTTGTCAGCACTGACTCACTGCTCTGCTCATCATCATGATTCTATGAGAGTAGTTCCTTTACAGAACTCTAAATCATTCTCCCCATTTTCCTTCTAATCCATCCTGAAAACTGTAACCACCTCAGGCTTCCTTAAGCAATAGCACCTACTTCAGAGTACTAGCCTCCCTGATAAACTACAATGGTTGCAAAATTAACTTTTATCTGATGTTCTTGGCTTTTCATCATCTGACACCCCCTTCGTTAACCCAATCTGTTTTAATCTCTCCTTTGAAATGCATGTTGACCCTGCTATTCCTGGTAAATCACACATCTCTGTTTTCCTGTGAACCATCCCTCCCCATGATGCTTTGTCCTGGCTTATACTAAATTTTGTAGCCCACCTTAGAAGGCTTCTGTTGCTCTTTCATCTTTAGTTTAGGGTCACCTCTTGTGAGAAGTTTTGCTTATTTTACTGTACTTCATTCCCCTACATTTATGCTGTGCCAGTTAATAAACTATTGTTTTTCAGGTTAGAACTCATTCTCCCATGCTCAGCAAGGACTCTGTAAATTGTATTTCAGTTTTGTTAGCTGGCTTCCTACTAGCATGTGCCACTGGAGGCAAGAGAGGAAGGCTAGGAAGTTGGAGGAAAGATAAGGGTTTTGATTGTCTTGTTTAGGTTTTGTTTTTTTTTTTTTTTTTTCCTGTCAGCATCACCACAACAGCGCACCTTGATTTCGGCAGTGACCATTCACTTAATAATGACAGTTGATTTCAGTATCCAGTTTTTCCAACACTCCTATAACCAGGCTAATTGTGATGCCTTGGAGACACTAGAACCATCCTGTGGGCAGCTATCCTTCCAGATCTGAGTCCTGGCTTCATGAGGTCATTCCTCTGAGGTCTTTAGATGTCTACTAGGTGTTCAGTGTGTCTTCCTTAGAAGTTAGACCTCCAGCTCCATGAAGCCTCTCCTCTGGCTCTTTACACTTGAATAATTTCAACCTCTTTTCTGTTAGCTCAGCCTAAGCTTTCTGTAGTTATGACCACTATGATAATTTAATGTTCCTGTTTGCCAGAACAATTCTCCAATGCTGTTAATAAACATTTTTATTAAAATATTCCTGCTAAAATAACTGAGTGGTATTTTTCTAACTGGATCCTGTTTAGTAGATCTCTCCTCTGAGCCACCTCTCCTTCCCATATGCTCCATTATGATATCAGTCAATTTAAGGTATTTGCTTTATTTTTGTTTTATCCCAAAGAAGACTGAGTTTCTTGAAGGCAAGAGACTTTTCTTTGTGCACTCTAGGAACCCACAGCCGGATGCACAATGTATATTTGTTAAGTGAACAGACGAATAAATGACAGTATTGAATTACTCCAAGTCTCAGTTTCTGTCATGTGGTGATGAAACATTCTGGAAGCCTGGCTTTGTAAGCTACACATCAGACCAGAATAGGAAGCTGTCTAGCCAGAGGCTATGAGTAACATCAACTTATCAATCAATGACTTACCACTTACCCAGGGTTTCATCACCATGCAGGTAGGAATAGAACAATCCTTTTTTTCTGAGAGTTGTATGCTCCATAAACCCTTTTGAGGTAGAGGTTACATCGAAATTTCTCTCCAAAACCTCTATATGTTACGCTATATTTTTAAACTCTCTTTTAAGATTAGGAAATATGGAAATTATAAGTGCCATATTGACATTTAAGTAATAGAAATTATACTCAATTGGTATTCATATTAATTGGGTAATGAAAAATTAACATTGCTATGTATCATTCTAATTATTTTTTAATTGTCATTTGCCTTTCTTGAGATTAATAGAACACACCCTACCGATTTAGTAGCCATATATGAGAATACTCATTCTGAATTTATTTTAAGCATTTTAATATTTTTAAAATCTTGTTTTCTAAGAAGACATTATAAAACCTGTTCTTTTCATATTTGTCTAAAATTTACTTGAAATTGCTTTTGGATTATAATAAAACAAAAAATATGTCTCAGCTATTTGTACCACATCGCCTGCCTAAATAAAACATTTATGTGCCATTTTCACCAAGCAAATCTCTCAGTTTAAATAAATAGTAGAGACTCAAGATAATGAAGAAAAATAAAAGCATGATGTTTAAAAATCTATTTAATATATGCACATAGTCATGTGAATGAAATAAGTTCATGCTTTTCTAGGCATGTTAATTCAAAAAGATTATTAAGGCATATGTATGGGGCATTCTTACTATAATTATTTTATTTATAATATGTCACTATTTTTTCTATCCTAATTTTTTTTAAGATGGCTTCTCTTTAATCTTTTTCATAATGCCTGTGGTGAATAATCAACCTAAGATTATTTGTCAATCTCATTTAAATTGGATCTTACAAAGTGGAAGAAAGTGTCATTTTAGTATGTAGAAAAAACATTTTGTTTACACATGGTCAATTCTAAAAAGCTTTTTTCAGAACATGAAAAACTGAGTGTACATTCTCTTCATTCCACAATCAACTGATTCATCTTTCCCCCCTCACAAGGGATGATAGCTTATGTAATTCATCCTCTGTTTTTTTATGGGTACAACACCACCTTTTTAGGAGCAAGGGCTCAATCAATATCTGGACCCAAGAGTTCAGATGTCTTTTCACCCGAAACAACTGACTACAGTTATATATAATATATACTCTGTTTTCCATTGATGTGATCTCCTTCGGAAGACTAGGCTCACACAGGATTCAGCAAGGTCAACAATTAAGCATCTTTAGTTCATCTAGCAGGCCACAAGATCGTGACTTGACTAAACAGTGAGGCATAAAATACACATTAAGAGCCTAGAAAGGTCGAGAATATAAAAAGGAAAGATACAAATTACAAAACCTGTACAAATCAATGGGACTGTTTAAAGGAAAAAAAAAAAAAATCAGGCAGCACAGTGGCTACGAAAATAACATTCATTCCCAGGGGTTGGTAAGTGTAGCATAATGAGTACAACCTTTATAGCCAGCAATTAGTCTGCCATGCAAGGCCTTCAGCAGAAAATGGAATTACCAACAAGATCCATCCTGATCAAAAAGCCACATATGCCACTAATGAGCAGGCTTAATCTTTTCTTTCTTATTGCCTTTACAAATTTAAGAGCCGCCCAAGTTGAGTTATGTGAGAAAGGAGGGAGGTGTTGCCTCTACTTGGAGAAAGGGAGAAAAGTCAGTTGTATCCATATTGCTAAGTTGTTCTAATAGCTGATAAACTTTAATTTTAGATACATGTTCAGTTCACGAGAAAATACTTTGAAAATTTAAAAGTAAAATATATTTCCAAATCTAAGAGTTAATGTTTATGAGGTCATTTGGGCCAATCTGGTTTAAAATGAAGCTCTTCCTTTGTGAGCAAGGACAGAACAAATCACAATCGGAAGATGAAGAAATAGCCTCTTGCTATACACTTTTCTTTCTTCAAGGCTTCATTTATAGGACAGATACCAGTGTTTTCATCCTACTGTGATAGAAATGACGTGAGAGATGAAAAGTAAATTCATTCATACTGTAATACTAATAGGCAGTTATGCATGGCAATACCCTAATCATTAATTTTCCATGTTTTGCATTCATTGTTCCACTTTTTTTTTTTTTTTTAGAATGTTCACTCTTGTATTATGTACTTGAGAAAAAAAAAATTCATCCTTCACGTCTCATGTCTTATGTGCTTGGGGAAAAAAAATCATCCTTCATGTCTCAGCTCAAAGTTCAACTATCTTTGACCCCTGTCCCTGGTTCAAGTACAGAGAGGTGCTTGCATCTATTTCAGCACCTTCGGTATATTGTGCTTTCATTTTAACACTTAGTACTTATAGTTTTTGAATTGCTTTTATCTATTTGTCTTTTATTTTTGTATGTATCAGCCATACACAGTGCCTGGTATATAGTAAGCCCTTAAAAAATCCACTCAAGGTCTCATTTGTTAATTACGGATTAACAATATTTTGTGTGAAATTACTTTGTCACTTGCATATTCAAAAGAGACAAAGAGATTTTAGAATTTTAGCCAACAGAACTCTTAATGGATCAAATATTTTGGGACAAGGGGCATCTTCCATGCATTCCTGACATTTAAGCTTCCTCCTATGATTTTTCATTTTTTGTGTTATTATTTCCTTTCCTGTGAATTCTGATAGCTTGCAATAGAACATTACGGCCTTTCTCCTGCCCTGGTCACTAAATTGAATTTGTTCTTAGTTCACTTTTCCAGGACACAGTTCTAGTGCTTCTGGGGAGCTCAGCAGCCCTCCTCTGACTGTCCAGATCTAGGCTCTAGTGTTCCTAGTGACTTGATTGATGCTCTGGGCTTCTGTGATTAGCATGCTGTAATTTCCTACTCTAGGAACTTATAAGTGAAGGTAATCTTTCTTTACTATCACTTATTCTCTCCCTAGAGCAGTATTTATGAATATTTAAATTGTAATTTGATTTTTATTGCTATGTATCATTTTGTGTCTTCCTGTTAGGTTATTTCTATCTGGGGAGACACCCAGCTTCTCCTAATAATCATAGTATTTAGCTTTTTCAAGTACAATAACTGGCACGGGCAATTTGTCATGGAGATTGGGCCTTGCTTGGCATACTGAAT
Organism: Canis lupus familiaris; assembly: GCF_011100685.1. Classification (NCBI taxonomy): domain Eukaryota; kingdom Metazoa; phylum Chordata; class Mammalia; order Carnivora; family Canidae; genus Canis; species Canis lupus. The sequence goes on from NC_049232.1 coordinate 48,084,685, forward strand.
AACTCCTGTCAGTTTGTCTGATAATTATCCCCCTCCTGGAGAGGGCAAGTCTCATGACAGGTCCTGGAACCTTCCACTCTCATCTGGGCCCCATGACAGGCTCTGAACACTTCCATCAACAGAGACTAAGAATCATTCAGGTGAGAAATAGTAACAAGGGAAGAGAACATTTAGTTAGGAAGCAAATCTAAGTTTTCTTTCTGCAGATGATGAACTCTATTAGGGCAAGGAACATACCTCATTATTATTATTTTTTTTGCAACTCCTGTTCTAATGAATATCTGAAAAAGTATCAGACTATTCAAACCCAAATTTTGATTTTTACATTGACATAATCTATGACTTTCAGTATTTTTAACTTCAATAGTTTCACAATTTTTATCATCTTTATATCTGTTAATAATCATCAATATATACCTGAACATGATAACTTTAAACAAGTATGGCTAGTTCACTAAACACAGGCAATATATATTATCATGAAATAGTTAATACCCTATCTAGGAAAATTTGCTATTCACTGATTCTACTCTTGATTGTAGTAACTGCCATTTTCTTTTCACTGATTCAAGGATTATTCTTTGGAGGTCTATAATCACCCAAGGGCTTCACATAGTAAATCTGGGGAGTCCATAAATGGGAAGAAAAAAATCATGTTTTTATGTTTAGTAACAAATTAAACGTTTTCTTCAAATTCCTCATGATTATAGGCAACAGACTAGATGGTATTAGTAACTATGGCTTGGTCACCAAAAGATATTGGAGAAATATCCATTCCACATTGGAGTTGTTGCTTTCTTTTGTAATCTTCTGGAATATGTGTGTATTTAAACTTTTCTGGTAGGTGTATCCGTGGGCTTCATCAGCTACCCAAAGGAGTACACAGAACAGAAAGTATTAAAAACATCTGCTCTAATGTTTTTTTTTCAATGCTTATGTAGCAAATAATCCCCGTGCATCAAAACTTCTTTCGAATACCCTGAATGCTTCCTCCTAGAAAACTCTCAAGACCCAGATCAGTACAATTTGACACTGATTTCTTTATGCTTTCCAGATGTTCTAGTGAAGTAGAATATGTTATGAGGTTATATACAGAATGACATTCCATGGCATTATAGTTAGTATTTCAAAATCACACTTAGGAAAAATGTCATCCATCTATTGAAACCACATGTCTTTATTACACGTGTATTTTTTATTTATATGCTTTATAAAGTTTATTTACACTGTCTCTCTCTTGCTTATACACACACACACACAGGAGGCAAATCATATATATATATGAGTATATATGCAATATGTATATACAGTAGAGTTTTGTTTTTAAAGATTTTATTTATTTATTCACGAGAGACAGAGAGAGAGAGAGAGAGAGAGAGTGGCAGAGACACAGCCAGAGGGAGAAGCAGGCTCCCTGCAGGGAGCCCAGCGTAGGACTCAATCCCAGGGCTTCAGGATCACACCCTGAGCCGAAGGCAGATGCTCAACCACCAAGCCACCCAAGCATCCCCACAGTAGAGTTTTTAATTGCAGCACATAATCTGACAGTTTTTATGCCTTCTCTCACAGCTCCAGCAAACTGGTTAGTAGACAACACTGCCTCACTATAGTGTTCTGGGACTTCTATGAACTGGCCTGTTATTGGGATTGAAAGAGGAGTATCAAACTACCAACCAAACAACAAAATCAAAATGGCAATAGATAATAGAAATGTATCATGTTATCAAAGCTACAGCTGAGTGTTGATATCCTTCTAGAAAAATTAAATCCTCAATAAATTAAGATTTTAGTCAGTTTATATTTAGGAGCTGAAAATCTGGTCTTAAAATTATGTGGCAATGTAAATGATCTAGGACAGTCCAAATGATTTCTAAAGGTAATCTACAAATCAATGGAGAAAGTCTCTTCCAACAAATGATGCTCAGAACTCTGTATTACCACATGAAATACAATGAAAAGACTCTTACCTTATTTATAATGAAAAATGAACTCTAAATTACAAACTTAAATGTAAAAGCTAAAATTATAAAGGTTTTAAAAGAAAACATAGGGGAAGATCTTTGGAACCTAGAATAGGTAAAAATTTCTTTTCTCTTCCTTTCCTTTCCTTTCCTTTCCTTTCCTTTCCTTTCCTTTCCTTTCCGTTCCGTTCCGTTCCGTTCCGTTTCCGATTTATTCACTCATGAGAGACACAGAGAGAGAGACAGGCACATAGGCAGAAGGAGAAGCAGGCTCCCTGTGGGGAGTTTGTTCTGGGACTCAATCCCAGGACCCCAGGATCATACCCTAAGGCAAAGGCAGACATCCAACCACTGAGACACCCATGTGTCCCTAGGTAAAAATTTACTAGGACAAAGAGAGAGAGAGAGAGAGAGAGAGAGAGAGAGAGAGAGAGAATGAACTATAAAAACCTAAGTGTCAGTTAACTAAAATTAAAAACTTGAAAGTTTCTGCTGGGCAAACAAGAAAAAAGGTACAGAATGGGACAAAGTATTTTCAATAAATATATTTGACAAAGAACTGACCAAAGATAAAAAAAAAAACTCCTAAGATGAAGGAGTTCTGAGAGGGAAGAGGCCCACTAATTTGAGAAATGCACAATTTATTGTCATATTTTCATGATTTTTACATCTTACCTCTTAGAATATTTTGGATTATTGGAAGTTGTACATTTAAACATTCAATCATTTTTTAAAGTTCTAATAATCAGGAAGTTTGTTACTGCATGGGATGATATGTATAATGCACTAAGTGTAAAACCTACATGCTTATTCCATTATAAGAATTTTTTTTTAAGATTCTATTTATTTATTCATGAAAGACACACAGAGAGAGGCAGAGACATAGGTAGAGAGAGAAGCAGGCTCCCTGTGGGGAGCCCTATGATGGTCTCAATCCCCAGGATCACACCCTGAGCCAAAGACAGATGCTCAGCCACTGAGCCACCGAGGCATCCCTGCATTGTAAGAATTCTTTATATAATCTGGATATAAGTATTTTACAAATAGACTTATTGTGAATAATAGTAGCCACATTTTTGTGAAGATTCTGATGACAGGAGTAAAATAATATAGGACATATACTGCAGACTAATATAGCTAACACCTAGAGTAACACAGAACAATTCAAAATTTGAGTATTATACATGTTAAAATATTCTAGTTCATATCTTGTGCTAGGGAATTCTTAATGATCCTTTCTTCTTTGAGGGTCAGTACCTACTATTGTGCTTAGACTCTTTTCCTCTAAAAGCTGGGTCATTTTTTTCTTCATGGATTCTTCACAGAAAAAGGAATTATTTTTATTCCAAAGAGAAATTTAGATTCTCCGCTTCCTACTTCTCACCAGTATTATCCATATTCTAGAGGTTATGACAACAAGAATGTATAAAAGTTTTATTGAAAGTACTTTTTTTTTAAAGGAAATTTTGCCAGTTCTTAAACTTTTTATTTATTTCCATTACACACATAATGGCATGAACACCAATTAATCAAAAGAGATACTGGTAATGAACAACTAACAAGCATAGAAGGGAAGGTGCTGAGTCTCCGCTCTCAACTGTACAGCAGACACTGTTCTATGTACTTCTCCTGGACTGGCTCCATTAATCCTTTATCAATTTGCCTGTATAGGTACCATTATTTTACCATTTTAAAGATGATAAATTAAAGCACAGGGAAAGGAAATAACTTTTGTAAGTCATACAAGAAGTAAATTCCAATTAAACCCAGGCAACTAGATTTCAAGCCTTCCCTCTTAATTCCTCAATGTGCTAACATTTATACATACACTATTTAATTTAAAACTCATTTTTTTAAGGAAGTGCATATTGCCCTTCCTCAATTTTTAAGGGTGAACAGACAAAAATTAAGATATTTATGTAATTTGAGTAACTTAGTTCAGGGTATATTTTTACTCTGGGATAGAGAATATAATCCTGGGTTGAGTTTCAGAGGGTTAATTCACTCAAAGTTTGAAATTGTATAGAAAATAAAATATAAGAGTATTCTCCTGGAAAACAATTTCATGAACAATTTTAGAGCATTGAATTTTTTTACTTGTAATATTATCAAATACATAGGCTATCTTAAAGCATTTCAAAAATATGAATAAAAAGGTGTCAGTATGCATAATTCAAATTATAAGACTTCAATTCGAACGGGATAACACTTCAATATTCATATATGAAGTTCCTGATTATGATTTAAAAAGCAACAACAAAAGAATATCCTAGTTTATTACAAGATGGACAGTTTTTAAATGGCTCCATAACCCATGACTTATCTCTTTTTTAATGTAAACTTTTCATATTCATCTATTTGCGATCGTGTTACGTAATATATGCATAATATGTTCCATGTTAGACTGAGGAGCTAGGCTAAGCTAAAAATGAAAACTAGTTTTAACTTTTTAGAACTAACTTTGGTCAACTATAAGCTCCAATGTGTAAATTTTAACCAATTTAATTTGGTTCATATTTCAAGAAGAAAGCTTTTTGCTTATAGCTTTGCTTAAAGTATCAGAAGATTATAAAAAATATTTTTAGTAAATGGCCACAATTTTCTTTGAAAATTTCATTCAATTATGTATAATTATACTCTCTCAATTACCTCTGACTATATACCTAGTGTGGCTATTTTCATTCCATCGTCAGCTATGGACTACAAGAACCCCTGAAGTTCTGACTGTGCAGTGAAATCTGAAGGATTCTATTTAGGATACTGAGGTCAGCTTTCATTGGGAAAGATCTTCTGATGATTCTGTTTCTGGCATTACTAACATTCCAGAGAAAGTATAGTACTTACAAAATAGTTCTTTTACTACTTTTTCTCTTTTTTCCCCCCTCTATCCTGTAGCTTTTAGAAGAGAGCTCCAGTCTAGCATAAGGGAAAAAGAAAAACACTTTTTGATAAGACTGAGTGGTTCTAAATAATTTATTGCAGCAATCAATATCTGAATGGAGGCAAATGGAATCCTCTTTTTGATATATGACATATAACTATTTTATAAGGATTAAGTCAAGATTATCCTTATGCTAAAAATACATTATGGACAGTAGGACAACACTGACAAAACTCCAGAATCTTTCATTCACTCAGCAAAGTAGGTTTTAACTGTCAAAAATAATGAGGATAGCTTAATCTAGGATTAAAATCTTATTATTAAATATTAATTTATTGAAAATTAGAATGTTATTGTGCACATTGACATGAATATACTTCTACTTATAATGAAACACATAGGCAGAAACATTCTTCTGAAATCTATTCTCATCAATAATATTGTGTCTGTACACAACTCACCTAGGAGACAGCTTCTATTTTTAAAAATTGGCAGCTCTTTTCTTCTTTTGAGCTTAAACAGGAGAACTTTTACAGAAGCATTAAGCTAATTAAGATATGAAGAAAACATAGGCATACTCATTTCTATTAATTCTCCTTTTATAAGGGAGAGAATAAACCGTGGAGCTACTTAGTTGATCATATAGAGAATACTAAACACAGTTTTCATGTAAAATTCAAATCAATAGTTTTATTATTCTGAACTTGGTACCTAAATTTAAGAAAACCATTGAATACAGAAAAGAGCTGTCAAAGGACACTGTTTATTATATATATATGTACACATAAGTTATAGGTGAATGATCCTGAGAAATGATTATAGACTCGATTTAGAACAATAATTAAACACAGGAACAACTGAGAAAAATTATGGGGAAATCTATTTTTTTAAGAGTATCTAATTTTTTGTCAAAAATTATTCAGGGTCATGCCAAAGTCTCGTAAGTTAACCAGCCCCCAGCAAGTATTTTCTCATCAAGGTAAATGTAAAGACTATCTTTTTAATGCTTCTTGTGAAGAGCAGACTGGATACGCAACGTTAATTTTTCTTCTGAATATCATTTTTCTCATTCTTATTAATATATTTTCCTTAATAATGCTAATAGATTGTAATATAAATGTGCATGGATGGATTCAGATGACAGTATATTAATTTCATCAGTATCTTATATAATCTCTTGTGCTTTCATCTTAGTGGGAGTGTTATAAAGTGTCAATAAGAATTATAAAGACAGGATATATAAATAAAACTAGGCTTAGTTACTTTTGAGTTTCCTTCTCATGAATTATAATCTTCACAGGAACTGTATAGTTAACCAAAGACTTTGGGTAACCGAAAATGATTCATTTGTTATCTACTCAGTATTGGTCTAAAGTACTGAAATCATTTGGTGCTTATAGTTACAGAGCAAACAATCACAGGAACCATTTGAGAAATGATACACGTTTTGAGATAGTTTATATGCATAACTAAGTCTACATACAAGCATTGCCTCAGGTTTACAAGGGAGAAATCTTTTAAAATGTCATTTTAGTTACAAATAGTTTTGCATTTTCATGATCTTACATAAAGCTGAATGTTACACTACCACTATATTTCACACTGTAGAAGATCAAAGAGAAGATAATATAGCTGTTTTTAAGCCAAGTTGTCAAACTATTTTAATTTTTCTGAGACCTTATCTTCACCAGAGATATATATAAACATTAGATTCTGTGACTATGTATCAGCTAGTTGAAAAGCTGCAAAAGTTAGTTAAAATTTTAAGACTATTGGGCTAATAGTCATTTGCATTAGCTTGTTTTTCATCTAACAATCATCTATCATTATCTTAAATTGATGTTTCCTTAGCTCATGGCCAGAACACTTTAAACATCGGAAGTTAAAGTTTTTTCTTCTCTTCAAATTCTCCACAACTTTCATCTGATATTTAAATAAGTGATTACTGGTATCTATACTCCTATCAGAAAAAAAAAAAAGCCTCATACTTGGGATATTTCATTTAGTTTATTATTCTTCCCTAAAGTAGGAAACATTATAACTTGTTTCCTTAGAAGATATTCTACACCCATATGATGAAGCTTATCAAACTCCCAGAAAAGCCTGGGAATTTTGAGGTTGCCTTTTTCTGTAGGATATAAGCTATTTCCTTAGTGTTGAGATTAATTAGGGATATTACTATGGTACAGAATTGTAACCTAGAGAAATCTGGTCAAGAATATGTGGTCAGAAACTTAGTTGAGCTAAATCAAAATTCAAAGCCTTTCTGTGGGGGGGGAGGAGCAAGATGGCGGAGGAGTAGGGTCTCCAAATCACCTGTCTCCACCAAACTACCTAGAAAACCTTCAAATTATCCTGAAAATCTATGAATTCGGCCTGAGATTCAAAGAGAGACCAGCTGGAATGCTACAGTGAGAAGAGTTCGCGCATCTATCAAGGTAGGAAGACGGGGAAAAAGAAATAAAGGAACAAAGGCCTCCAAGGGGGAGGGGCCCCGCGAGGAGCCGGGCTGAGGCCGGGGCGAGTGTCCCCAGGACAGGAGAGCCCCGTCCCGGAGACGCAGGAGCTGCACCGACCTTCCCGGGGGAAAGGGGCTCGCGGGGAGTGGGAGCAGGACCAGGAGGGCGAGGATGCCCTCGGGCTCCCGGGGACAGTAACAGCAACTGCGCACCCAGGAGAGTGCGCCGAGCTCCCTAAGGGCTGCAGCGCGCACGGCGGGACCCGGAGCAGCTCGGGGGGGCTCGGGGGCGGCTCCGCGGAGGGGGCTGCGCGGCCCCGGGAGCAGCTCGGAGGGGCTCGGGCAGAGGAAGAGGCTCCGTGCGGAGGGGGCTGCGCGGTTCCAGGAGCAGCTCGGAGGGGCTCGGGCGGCAGCTACGCGGAGGGGGTTGCGCGGCCCGGGAGCGCGAATCCACCAGCGCAGGCTCCGCAGCACAGCGCGCCGGGACACAGCCCAGGATCCGGCCTCCCCCGGGACAGGCAGAGGCCGGGAGGGCCCAGGACAGCAAGGACGCTCCTGCCCCAGCTGAGCAGAGCAGCGGCCCCGCCCCGGAGCCTCCAGGCCCTGCAGACGGAGTTCCTGCCGGAGCTGAATCCAGGTTTCCAGAGCGGCCCCGCCACTGGGGCTGTTCCTCCTGCGGCCTCACGGGGTAAACAACCCCCCTGAGCCCTGCACCAGGCAGGGGCACAGCAGCTCCCCCAACTGCTAACACCTGAAAATCAGCACAACAGGCCCCTCCCCCAGAACACCAGCTAGACGGACAACTTCCAGGAGAAGCCAAGGGACTTAAAGTACACAGAATCAGAAGATACTCCCCGGTGGTTCTTTTTTTGTTTGTTTGTTTTTGTTTTTGTTTTTGTTTTTGTTTTGTTTTGCTTTTTGATTTGTTTCCTTCCCCCACCCCCTTTTTTTCTCCTTTCTTTTTCTTTCTCTTTTTCTTCTTCTTTTTTTTTTTTTTTCGTTTTTTTTTTCTTTTTCTTCCCTTTTTTTTTCTCTTTCTCTTTTCTTTCCTTCTTTCTCTCCTCTCTTTTTCTCTTTTTCCCAATACAACTTGCTTTTGGCCACTCTGCACTGAGCAAAATGACTAGAAGGAAAACCTCACCTCAAAAGAAAGAATCAGAAACAGTCCTCTCTCCCACAGAGTTACAAAATCTGGATTACAATTCAATGTCAGAAAGCCAATTCAGAAGCACTATTATACAGCTACTGGTGGCTCTAGAAAAAAGTATAAAGGACTCAAGAGACTTCATGACTGCAGAATTTAGAGCTAATCAGGCAGAAATTAAAAACCAATTGAATGAGATGCAATCCAAACTAGAAGTCCTAACGACGAGGGTTAACGAGGTGGAAGAACGAGTGAGTGACCTAGAAGACAAGTTGACAGCAAAGAGGGAAACTGAGGAAAAAAGAGACAAACAATTAAAAGACCATGAAGATAGATTAAGGGAAATAAACGACAGCCTGAGGAAGAAAAACCTACGTTTAATTGGGGTTCCCGAGGGCGCCGAAAGGGACAGAGGGCCAGAATATGTATTTGAACAAATTCTAGCTGAAAACTTTCCTAATCTGGGAAGGGAAACAAGCATTCAGATCCAGGAAATAGAGAGATCCCCCCCTAAAATCAATAAAAACCGTTCAACACCTCGACATTTAATTGTGAAGCTTGCAAATTCCAAAGATAAGGAGAAGATCCTTAAAGCAGCAAGAGACAAGAAATCCCTGACTTTTATGGGGAGGAGTATTAGGGTAACAGCAGACCTCTCCACAGAGACCTGGCAGGCCAGAAAGGGCTGGCAGGATATATTCAGGGTCCTAAATGAGAAGAACATGCAACCAAGAATACTTTATCCAGCAAGGCTCTCATTCAAAATGGAAGGAGAGATAAAGAGCTTCCAAGACAGGCAGCAACTAAAAGAATATGTGACCTCCAAACCAGCTCTGCAAGAAATTTTAAGGGGGCCTCTTAAAATTCCCCTTTAAGAAGAAGTTCAGTGGAACAGTCCACAAAAACAAAGACTGAATAGATATCATGATGACACTAAACTCATATCTCTCAATAGTAACTCTGAATGGGAACGGGCTTAATGACCCCATCAAAAGGCGCAGGGTTTCAGACTGGATAAAAAAGCAGGACCCATCTATTTGCTGTCTACAAGAGACTCATTTTAGACAGAAGGACACCTACAGCCTGAAAATAAAAGGTTGGAGAACCATTTACCATTCGAATGGTCCTCAAAAGAAAGCAGGGGTAGCCATCCTTATATCAGATAAACTAAAATTTACCCCAAAGACTGTAGTGAGAGATGAAGAGGGACACTATATCATACTTAAAGGATCTATTCAACAAGAGGACTTAACAATCCTCAATATATATGCTCCGAATGTGGGAGCTGCCAAATATATAAATCAATTATTAACCAAAGTGAAGAAATACTTAGATAATAATACACTTATACTTGGTGACTTCAATCTAGCTCTTTCTATACTCGATAGGTCTTCTAAGCAAAACATCTCCAAAGAAACGAGAGCTTTAAATGATACACTGGACCAGATGGATTTCACAGATATCTACAGAACTTTACATCCAAACTCAACTGAATACACATTCTTCTCAAGCGCACATGGAACTTTCTCCAGAATAGACCACATATTGGGTCACAAATCGGGTCTGAACCGATACCAAAAGATTGGGATTGTCCCCTGCATATTCTCGGACCATAATGCCTTGAAATTAGAACTAAATCACAACAAGAAGTTTGGAAGGACCTCAAACACATGGAGGTTAAGGACCATCCTGCTAAAAGATAAAAGGGTCAACCAGGAAATTAAGGAAGAATTAAAAAGATTCATGGAAACTAATGAGAATGAAGATACAACCGTTCAAAATCTTTGGGATGCAGCAAAAGCAGTCCTAAGGGGGAAATACATCGCAATACAAGCATCCATTCAAAAACTGGAAAGAACTCAAATACAAAAGCTAACCTTACACATAAAGGAGCTAGAGAAAAAACAGCAAATAGATCCTACACCCAAGAGAAGAAGGGAGCTAATAAAGATTCGAGCAGAACTCAACGAAATCGAGACCAGAAGAACTGTGGAACAGATCAACAGAACCAGGAGTTGGTTCTTTGAAAGAATTAATAAGATAGATAAACCATTAGCCAGCCTTATTAAAAAGAAGAGAGAGAAGACTCAAATTAATAAAATCATGAATGAGAAAGGAGAGATCACTACCAACACCAAGGAAATACAAACGATTTTAAAAACATATTATGAACAGCTATACGCCAATAAATTAGGCAATCTAGAAGAAATGGACGCATTCCTGGAAAGCCACAAACTACCAAAACTGGAACAGGAAGAAATAGAAAACCTGAACAGGCCAATAACCAGGGAGGAAATTGAAGCAGTCATCAAAAACCTCCCAAGACACAAGAGTCCAGGGCCAGATGGCTTCCCAGGAGAATTTTATCAAACGTTTAAAGAAGAAATCATACCTATTCTCCTAAAGCTGTTTGGAAAGATAGAAAGAGATGGAGTACTTCCAAATTCGTTCTATGAAGCCAGCATCACCTTAATTCCAAAGCCAGACAAAGACCCCGCCAAAAAGGAGAATTACAGACCAATATCCCTGATGAACATGGATGCAAAAATTCTCAACAAGATACTGGCCAATAGGATCCAACAGTACATTAAGAAAATTATTCACCATGACCAAGTAGGATTTATCCCTGGGACACAAGGCTGGTTCAACACCCGTAAAACAATCAATGTGATTCATCATATCAGCAAGAGAAAAACCAAGAACCATATGATCCTCTCATTGGATGCAGAGAAAGCATTTGACAAAATACAGCATCCATTCCTGATCAAAACTCTTCAGAGTGTAGGGATAGAGGGAACATTCCTCGACATCTTAAAAGCCATCTATGAAAAGCCCACAGCAAATATCATTCTCAATGGGGAAGCACTGGGAGCCTTTCCCCTAAGATCAGGAACAAGACAGGGATGTCCACTCTCACCACTGCTATTCAACATAGTACTGGAAGTCCTAGCCTCAGCAATCAGACAACAAAAAGACATTAAAGGCATTCAAATTGGCAAAGAAGAAGTCAAACTCTCCCTCTTCGCCGATGACATGATACTCTACATAGAAAACCCAAAAGTCTCCACCCCAAGATTGCTAGAACTCATACAGCAATTCGGTAGCGTGGCAGGATACAAAATCAATGCCCAGAAGTCAGTGGCATTTCTATACACTAACAATGAGACTGAAGAAAGAGAAATTAAGGAGTCAATCCCATTTACAATTGCACCCAAAAGCATAAGATACCTAGGAATAAACCTCACCAAAGATGTAAAGGATCTATACCCTCAAAACTATAGAACACTTCTGAAAGAAATTGAGGAAGACACAAAGAGATGGAAAAATATTCCATGCTCATGGATTGGCAGAATTAATATTGTGAAAATGTCAATGTTACCCAGGGCAATATACACGTTTAATGCAATCCCTATCAAAATACCATGGACTTTCTTCAGAGAGTTAGAACAAATTATTTTAAGATTTGTGTGGAATCAGAAAAGACCCCGAATAGCCAGGGGAATTTTAAAAAAGAAAACCATATCTGGGGGCATCACAATGCCAGATTTCAGGTTGTACTACAAAGCTGTGGTCATCAAGACAGTGTGGTACTGGCACAAAAACAGACACATAGATCAGTGGAACAGAATAGAGAATCCAGAAGTGGACCCTGAACTTTATGGGCAACTAATATTCGATAAAGGAGGAAAGACTATCCATTGGAAGAAAGACAGTCTCTTCAATAAATGGTGCTGGGAAAATTGGACATCCACATGCAGAAGAATGAAACTAGACCACTCTCTTTCACCATACACAAAGATAAACTCAAAATGGATGAAAGATCTAAATGTGAGACAAGATTCCATCAAAATCCTAGAGAAGAACACAGGCAACACCCTTTTTGAACTCGGCCATAGTAACTTCTTGCAAGATACATCCACGAAGGCAAAAGAAACAAAAGCAAAAATGAACTATTGGGACTTCATCAAGATAAGAAGCTTTTGCACAGCAAAGGATACAGTCAACAAAACTCAAAGACAACCTACAGAATGGGAGAAGATATTTGCAAATGACATATCAGATAAAGGGCTAGTTTCCAAGATCTATAAAGAACTTATTAAACTCAACACCAAAGAAACAAACAATCCAATCATGAAATGGGCAAAAGACATGAACAGAAATCTCACAGAAGAAGACATAGACATGGCCAACATGCACATGAGAAAATGCTCTGCATCACTTGCCATCAGGGAAATACAAATCAAAACCACAATGAGATACCACCTCACACCAGTGAGAATGGGAAAAATTAACAAGGCAGGAAACCACAAATGTTGGAGAGGATGTGGAGAAAAGGGAACCCTCTTACACTGTTGGTGGGAATGTGAACTGGTGCAGCCACTGTGGAAAACTGTGTGGAGGTTCCTCAAACAGTTAAAAATATACCTGCCCTACGACCCAGCAATTGCACTGTTGGGGATTTACCCCAAAGATACAAATGCAATGAAACGCTGGGACACCTGCACCCCGATGTTTCTAGCAGCAATGGCCACGATAGCCAAACTGTGGAAGGAGCCTCGGTGTCCAACGAAAGATGAATGGATAAAGAAGATGTGGTTTATGTATACAATGGAATATTACTCAGCTATTAGAAATGACAAATACCCACCATTTGCTTCAACGTGGATGGAACTGGAGGGTATTATGCTGAGTGAAGTAAGTCAGTCGGAGAAGGACAAACATTATATGTTCTCATTCATTTGGGGAATATAAATAATAGTGAAAGGGAAAATAAGGGAAGGGAGAAGAAATGTGTGGGAAATATCAGAAAGGGAGACAGAACATAAAGACTGCTAACTCTGGGAAACGAACTAGGGGTGGTAGAAGGGGAGGAGGGCGGGGGGTGGGAGTGAACGGGTGACGGGCACTGGGTGTTATTCTGTATGTTAGAAAATTGAACACCAATAAAAAAAAATAAATAAAAAAAATAAAAAAAATAAAAATAAAAAAAAAAATAAAAGTGTAAATATCAAAAAAAAAAAAAAAAAAAAAAAAAAAAAAAAAAAAAAAACAAAGCCTTTCTGTCACATGAAACTTTAACCAAAATCTTGACTTGGCTTATCAGTGTATGAGACTTTACCACTACTTAAAATAGAAAAAAGTCATGACCTTAGATATGGGTAATGGGAGATTAGGAGATTCCAGACAAGCCAGATACAGGCATGTCCCTTCTTCTACCTAAAGCTCAACATTAAAGTCATACATTCAAGCACATCCTCACAGTTGTCCTAGAAGTCAGCCAATGCTAAGAAAGCAGAGTTCTCTGATTTCTTAATCATGCAAAAATAGGTTCAATTTATTCAAATATTTGCTTATATTTTCCTTCTTTGATGCTAGAAATGCATGACTCAGGTATTTGTAGAATAGAAGCAAAGATTTATCTGGGTGATTAATCTCCATAAGGGTCCTCAATTCACCAACTTTAATACCTATATCATCATTATAAAAAGAGCATCGTAATTGGCTAATTATTCTGTTTCATGAAGGAATAAAGACATCTCATTTAAAGATATGCATCCTCATAGAGATTATATAGCCTCAATTCTGTATCTTAAGTTATGAGTTAAAAGTAAATGTATATTGAATATCTCCTACATGGTAGACATATGGAGACAATTTGAAAATTAAAATACCATCACTTTTCCAGAATATGATATGGAGCAACTTCCTCAACTATAGCTGAGCCTGGCCTGGAGTCTTGGTAACTTTAATAATAAATCATACTGCAAAGGAATTTGGAGTTCATAAAAATTAACTTCTCAGGAGAAAAAGGGATGACTTGTGTTCATAACTCAACAATTCTGATTAGTTTGGGTCACTTCTGAATTAATAATAAAAAAAAAAATCAAACAAATTCCTATCCGATAACAAGTAGTTTCTCAGTCATTCATGGAATGTAAAACCTTTAGGATACTCTGTAATCTTTGGTATTTATCTTAGAAAGCAAGACTTTTAGAAATCTTAATCTTTTGTATCACAAAAAGTTCATACTTTATTTCCCACAATGGAGAGATCATGCTAAGTATTAATGTCTTATATTTAACTGTGTTCACCAACTCCTCAAGAGGACATAAATGTTTAATAGTCATTGACTTAATGAAAAAATTTAGGATTTTTTACCACACAGATTTGTGTAAATCCAGATTTATGTTTTTTCAAGAATGTAAACCTCCATATCCTTTGGATGCACCCCCCCTTTTTTTTTTAACCCTAACCTTAGGATGCATTTCTTCTTCACAGACTCTGGCTAGATGAATTATTTGTTTCAGTAAAGTCCACCATTACTTTATTTTCAATTCTCTTCATTGGGTTACAAATTTCAAAACAAGAACAATCTTGATTTCTTCTTGGATATTCCCTCTATATTTGTATTCCAAAAGAATTCCTGTTCATTTGCCCAGAGTCACATTATCAGATCTTTGCACTTATTGACATTGTTTCCTACTCAGTTTAAGAAAGGGAAGAAAAAAGAAGAGGGGTGGGAAGCAAGAAAAGAGGTAGGGAAAAATTCTTTATATTTTTATATATGTATGTAAATATATAAATTTATATATATATTATATATATGATTTTATATATGTATATATTAAGGAAAAACTCTTATCTTGTTTCATAGTACAATTACAATCAGTTCTGCTATAATGTTTGTTTTCAAACTTAAAATTATTCCAATCAGAATGTTGTATTAGGAAACAATTTGAGCATAACTCAAATTTTAAATCTGTTTATGTTCAATTTTGTTCCAAAAAACCCCACTGGAATATCATGTCCTGAACTGACCCATCTATCCCAAACTGACCCATCACTATGTAGAAATATACAAACTGTACACATCTAGAACATCTATTTATTTTTCCAATTCATTGTATATATTCTGCTTCTTACCTATACATATTCAATGTTACAAACTCCTATCCAGTTTCAGACAAACCTCTCTCACCAATTCAAAGCAACTTATAAGCTCATAGAGAATGTACATTACTCCTTTAGATTTGTATTTATCATTACAGTTAATTTTATTCTTACTCAAGAGAAATTGCTTTAACTACTCTGAAACACATATACACCTGCTGGCTATTGCAGCTATGATTAACATTTTTTTTTTTTTTTTTTAGAAGCCAACTTCTATTTACGTAACTTGTTGGCATTAAGTTCCAAGAGGTTTATTTGTGTCTCACTGTTGAGACACCTGTGAGTTTTGGGAACAATGCCCAAACAAGTACAACTATTGTAAACTCTAGAGTAGGTCAAATGACTAAGCTACCTTGGCTACAAATAGCACTATGATAATGTTATAAATAGAAAGGAATTACCATTATCTATGTTTTCAAAGAGACCTTTTGCAGAATCCAGGTTTTGGATGACAGCCAAGTGACTACACTTCTGAAATATATTTTTTTCAAAGGCTATTCTTTACTGAAAATGAGTCTGAGTGTCTTACCATCTTGAAAGGGCAAAGGAACATCTCTTGAGATTGATACTTAAGGTCATGGATTAGGGGGTAATGTTTAGCCTGTGAAGTCTTCTTTAATACCCATCTAGCTTATTTCTGGTTTCAGATGATTTTTTGAGATGATTTTTGTTTTAAATAGAGCAGAGAAATAAAATAATAGGGCAATTTCCATCTGCTAGAGAGTCCCATTGTTTCAATACATGAAATGGGACAGTTTGAGCATTCACTTCTAATGTACGCCATGCTTTTTACCATGTAAATCTCATCTAATTCTCATATTATGTGTTAAGCATTACAGTCTTTATTTTACACGAAGAAACTGAGGTTTTGAGGTTTTTTAATGTAACTTTAGTTATCTGTGTTAATGAATGCCTATATCCCTTTCTTCTGATGAGCATACCTGCCTCCAACCTTTCTAACACTTGGACATTAATGAGAAATATATTTTGTCACTAACTCAGAATAGCCAGAAATATATTAGCTACTAATAGCTTTCAGAATATCATCAGCCAAAAAAGTAGGATGAACATCCTTTAGGCTTGGAGGTATATGACTTAGCTATTTAGTATTATGAATTGAATTTGATTATGAATTACAGAAAGGCAGGGAGTAGAGCAAAACTTTAGCCAAGGCAAAAAATTATATCACTATTTCATATCTGATTACATTTTTATTTTTACTTCTTGTTATGTATAGGCATAAAATTATGCTTAATAAGGTGGTTGAAAGATGGCAACAATTCAGTTCTTGCAACAAATATATGAATTGATAACTTTGTATGTATAGTAACAGTATCAAACTATTGAAACATATTTTAGTAGTTTACACATATTATAGCTAAACCTTAAAGAGAACCTAACCAAAACTGAAAAATTAATAAATTATTGTACTAAAAAAGGGGGGATAGGAATTGAAGTCAGACTCTCTCAATTTCAAATTGTGGATCTCTCACTGTACAACATTTTTCAAGTAATTTAACCACTGTAAGCATATGTATCTATATCTATATATACATATATCTCCTTATGTATTTTTTTTTTTACTACTATGAGGATAATACCTGTTGCAGTATTCTGGGAAGATAAAATATAATGTGAAAGACTTTTGTTAAGCTCTGTATAATGTAAATTGTTATTATGTTAAATAAAATTAGTCATTTTGTCAGATTTTTGTGAGTTAACCACTTTATCAAAATGTGACCAGATCAATGAAGAATGCTTTCCTCTGTATATTTAGAAATATATTTCTCTCTATATAAATATAATAAATATTAATATAAATTAATTTAATAATTATTTAATTAAATCTATAATTAATAGATAATATTGATAGAGAAATATATAAAATATATAAAAATATAAACATGCTTGTTTTTAGCTTTGCCTTTCCTGGCATCTGAGGGGTAAGGTACAGAGGATAGAGACTTGGGTGCTGACATGGGGAGAGGAGAGGAGTCTCCCTAAGAATGTTGTTAGTCTTGACTAAAGCACCAACTTTAATCATTTAATATTCATTTACCTAAAAATGGTTGAGCCAAGATATAAACTCTGCTGTCTCCTACTACAAAGCTGTTCAACACCATGGTATTTCATCAGTTCCTAAAAGACTGTCTAAGAAATTGAACATCATTAATACGTAAGTATTGCTATTTAGATTTAGTACTGCATCCTAAACATTTACTGCTCTGGTTCAGGGGGGTGAAAACAAGGAAACAAATTTACAAAAATATAGGAACATACATAATCCTTGATTCTTAGTTCTTATGTTAAAAAAAATTTTAAACTATACAGATTTCTTTTAAAAGAAAATTATTTTTTCTTAAAGTTGGCATTGATGACAGATTGTTCAAGCCATTTATTTTCATCAATGTATACATTTTTAGATAAGTGTAAGAAGGTCTCAGAATCTGTTTTAGCTAAACACATGTTACAAAACATAACAGATAACAAATAGACTTAAACTATCAGGAGATCATTCTAAGAGGGTTATTCTCTTGATAAGAGACTTTTTGAATTAAAATAAAGGGTAATTACTTAAAATCTTAACCAAGAAAAATGTTTTCAAAGATATTTATATTCCACTAACTGTATACATTATTCAATTAAAAAAAATCACAGATGAATTTAAGTTAGAACATGTATTTTATCAAAGAACATTAAAGTTACATTGATTTAAAAATGACTACATTAAAAAAAAATTAAGTAGCTTTTAGAAAAAATAACCATACTCATTTTGAAACAGATTTGAGACAGACAACGATGTAGTTTATAGCTTCCCCAGTATTAATGCCAGTAAAAGGTTTTCCTTGTTTCTATATTGGGCCCCTTCAATACTGTTTATTCTCTCTTTTTTTAAAAGGATTTTATTTATTTGAGAGGCAGAAAGAAATAGAGCACGAGCAAGAGGAGAAGGAGAAGCAGGGTTTCCATGAGCAGGGAGCCTGATACAGGGCTCAGTTCCAGGATCCTGGAATCATGACCTGAGCTGAAGGCAGCCACTTAACCAACTGAGCCACTGAGGGTGCTCCAGTATTGTTTATTCTAACAGTCTCTTATGGTCACTGAGAAATCAAAAGAGAAAACCTGGAATTCTTGGTACTAGCTTTCTCCTTGACCTGGATAATACCAATATATTAAGTGTTCCTAATACCTAGGCTTAAATAAAGAACCTTTGTGGGGGATACAGAAGACTTAAGAAGAACAAAATTGTACCATCCATGTACTTCTTTCATTCATCTGTTTTATAAAATAGGTAATTCCCCTACACCAAACTTCACAGGTTTAGGATTTGGCACAGAGAGAGTAGATGGAACAGCATGGGCTCTCTTCAGACTACCTGGAATGTTTGACTATACTGAGAGCTACGTCTTCCTCAGGGAAGCTGTCAACTACAGGATTTGTAAGAAAACCAAACAGCCTTACAGTCACTGTATGATGATATTTATGTCTCTGTTCCCTTATAAATGAACAGTTTCTTATAGCTGCAATGTTCTTTTTCCACCCCAGTATTTGTTGTAGTAATTCTTTACAAGATTTCTGAACCATTTTTATCCTTGCCAGAAAGATACGTTGAACACATTTACCTGGTATACGATTTTCCAGTGCATTAGTACACAACGACTGATTAATAACTGGACAGTAATCCTCAGTGCACATTTATATCAAGAATACTTCACTATTTTTACTTAATTAAAAAACACCCATGCAGGCCACAACTACCTCATTGTCACTAAGGCAAAGAAGAGGAAATGTTGATATATATGAATGTATAGATCACAAGCATTTTGTTTAGCCTCTGATATTATAATTACACTGGGACACTACCAAAGAGCTATTTATTTTACAAATGCTAACTGATGGAACATTTTCATTAATCATGAGTGAAAATGTTACCTTTTCTGATTTTCATAGATACACCTATTATTCTGATACATTTTTGTGTATATGTATAAACATATGCAACCCTGTATACAGGATTTTACCATTTGGGTTACAAAAAAAAGAGCAGGGGAAAACTGAATTGAAAAAAGAGTGAATACTAACTAGCACATGTAAAAATTGATTAAATATTTACAACAAAATCAGCACACTGAAAAAAAATGTAGTAATTACCTTAGCAGGATGGCATAATTTTTTTGGCACCAATCATGTCTGATCTACCTTTAAGATTTTAACAGTAATTTCTTTTTTTTTAAATTTTTATTTATTTATGATAGTCACAGAGAGAGAGAGAGAGAGAGAGAGAGAGAGAGGCAGAGACACAGGCAGAGAGAGAAGCAGGCTCCATGCACCGGGAGCCCGACGTGGGATTCGATCCTGGGTCTCCAGGATCGCGCCCTGGGCCAAAGGCAGGCGCCAAACCGCTGCGCCACCCAGGGATCCCCCAACAGTAATTTCAAAGTACTCAGTGTGTATCACTTTTTGGCAGGTACTCACTTTAAGACATTGTACAAAATTATATGAAGCTCTTAGACCCTCAAAAGTGCCTTAAAATTTCAAAATATATTGTGAATTCTCCTTATGCCATCAACATAGCTGCAGTCTTCTCTTACTGTAATACATGGTGCCCCAATGAAAACAACACGCAAAAGAATACTCAGGTAGATAATTTTGTTATTTACCCTTCTATGTTCAGAATTTTTTTTTAAGATTTATTTTTTTATTTGAGAGAAGGAGAGAGAGGGAGAGAGAGAAAGTGTGTGGCGGGGAGGGACAGAGGGAGAAGAAGAGAGAGAATCCTCAAGCAGACTCCTCAGTGAGCATGGAGCCTGATGTAGGGCAGGATCCCAGGAGCCTGAGATCATGACCTGAGCTGAAATCAGGAGCTGGCTACTTAACCAACAGAGCCATCCACCCCAAAAATGTACTTCTTAGTTTAAGAGTTTACTCATCAAATTTTCCCCCTCAGCTATGGTTAAAAGGTTGGAAACAAAATGATCTTAGGGTAGAAGTAATTGAAAAAGTTTTAGGACTATAAGTTACATAAAGAGGTTTCATGGAGCTGACTTGGATTTCTTATCTGAAATTCATATACCAGTATGTTAAAATGTGTTTAATATCCATATAAATACTATGTTATAATAATATTCCAAAGATATATTTTTCCTTTGAACATGAATATAGGTCAAAGAATTGATACCTAGTGACTTCCTCATAGACAAAAATGTACTATTGATTTCTTGGCCTTCTGAATCACACTATCTTTGACAAATTGAAATTATTAATTTGATGCCCTATTTTCATGCACCCAGGATTATAACCAAACAAACCTAAACAAAATGTGCTAATAAGTATTTCCATTAATTGCAAAACAATGTTTTTCAGGTTTTTTAAATATGGAAATCAACAGTCACCTTTGAAGTTGTGCCTTCATCTTGAAGAAGCTGCTAGAGTGTAAATTTCCACAATGAGGACACATGCAAATTATAGCACTAGCCTCATACTTGAAACTTGTTAATAAGGGGAGTTTCCCAGTTAGTCTCCCTTCTTCTTATATTACTTTTCTGTTTTTGAATATTTCCTATCAACTAGCCCATTAATGTAATCAAAAGTTACATATAATAATCTTAGGAAGGACAATGATGGGAATGAGAATGAAAAGAACTAGGAAAAATATGACTTTCCAGAGAAGCTGTAGAGAGAATAATTTGGGTGATCTATTTAACAGAATCAAAGTGTTTTTCTTCTTACTAAAAGCACTTTTTTTTTTTTTTTGGTTCCCATAAATGCTTTTAAGACTTTCTTTGGAAAACCTGTCATTTTCAAAGTACCCTTAAGAGCACATAATCCCTACATAATTTGAAAAAATTGCACTTTTCTGAAATAATGGCAATTTTTCTACATAACTAGTTTATACAATAAGGAAATACTTCAGACTTGCTTTGAAAAGGGGAGTGCGTTACAGATGGACACCTTGTGCCTTACTTTGGATATAGTATATTACCTACAAATTTAGAAATACACAGATTAATGTGCATTAGATGGTAATCTATACTTTTTTCTTCGGGGAAAAATATGCAACTCAGAAACATCTGGGCATTTTTGGGGAGAAGAGAGTGGTGGCAAAACCCAATATTTCTTGAAGGCTTATAAGAAGAAAACAAGAGCCATTTGGGAGCAATATAGGTACACTGGTATTTTTAAAGGTTACTTTACACTCTATAGAAGGTGATCCACAAAAGAAAAAGACAATGCAGGTTGACCTACATTGACAAATTACACTTACCACATTTGCAATGTCATTCTGAGATTATTCTGCTACACAAAATGGGAGGAAACAAGTAATATGAAAGAAAGTGCACTCCCCTACAAATAGGATTATAATCCACTTCCCTAAAAGATAGAGACTGTAGTCTTTTTCATCTTTCCAATCATCAAAATTCTGTTATCATTTGCACTGCTTCAGGATGACCGTATTTCAGTTGTTTACAATTACCCATCATGAAGGCATAGCAAATCAGAGGTGGTTGATCCACTCGTTCTTTTAATACCTAGTCTAGAAGAATATCAGAACTTTTTGCAGTGGGAAACTTACTACATGGGATCAAATCCTTGGTTAATTATCAACTTACAGAGATGATTAAAAATTTTTACTTAGAAAAATGATTAAACATTTTTTTAAACCATGTCCATGGGAACTATAAAGTAATTTATGAGAGACTTGCCAAATAACAGATCTCTTACACAAAGGCAGTAAGTGGTTCTTGTCAAATCTTGAAAATTCATCTTGTCATTCACAGTCACACTCAGTTAAATCTGATAGGAGCACTGAAGATAAATCCTTTCCTTTGAGTTATCTATTGCAAAATACCTTACAATGGGAATATATTCATTCTTCTTGGAAAAGAATCTGGAAATACTAGTTCAATTAGTGTGTCCTCATGAAAACAAGCTCAGCCATGTGTGTGAAAAACTCAGCAAGGTGAATTTAAATTGTATGTAATTTACCTATTAAAATAAATGAAAAAGTATATGTAATGAATTGTCATAAGTACATTCAAAAGGAGACCAGGATATTAGAATGATATATGATTCTTTGACTCTATATCAAGATAATTTTAAAACGTGAGCATCTTGAATATATCAGAGTCATATAGCATAGTCCAGAGAGTTCTAAGTAATCCAAGAAGAAAAAATATATATATGCCCTTATAAATATTTTTATAATTAACCATCTAAATAGTAATATTATCTTAGGTAACCCAAATAGAGAAAGTGAAACATCATGTACTCAAAATAATATGTGAGTATGGGGTTAGAGCTGAATTGGACAAGAGATATTAAACATTGCAGGATATAAAACTATAATGGAATTATGAAACTATAACATTTTTAAGATGAAGGAAACATGAGGACTCAGTTTACCTTCACTCTCTTACAGAGAGCAAGACATACTTAACAGTTAGCCTGTGTGATTTTTCTCACTAGAGGTTACAGTTTGAGCACTAATTAAAATTTGGCCACTGTGCAGAATACAGTAAGAACATTTTTTTCTTTGAATTCTAATCATTCTATGAGGTTAGTCTAGTGGGCAGAATGGAATGATTTCTTTTACAGGGATGAGCTTACAATTAGGTGAAAATTTCATCAAGTCAGATTTCTCTGCAAATCACCTTACAAGAAGGTATCATAGGAGAGATTAACGCAAAATTTCCCCAGAAACACTTACAGCTGGATTTTGCTCTGATAGTAGGCAGATTGTCATCTCCTGAGTGCCAGATATAGTAGTTAACTTGCTTTGTATGGAAAATAGCTATCTTTAAGCATCAGTTGATGCTGACAATCTTTTATGTTAAGCATGTATTTTACCATTGTGACTGAGCAGTTATTAAAAACATTTGCACTGGAGGATGAAGAGTCACATCTAAACAGTCGCTTTCCTGGAAATGAATTCAAAACCATAAGAAAAGCATGACGTTCACTGTTTAATATGTCAACTCTTGATACTTTAATAAGTAGGTTTTCTTCATGATTATACTTACATTAATAATAGATGGAAATCATTTCTTGTGTACGAGTCATAATGTAAGCAGCACCGTTTGTTTTGTTATTAACTTTTTTTTTTTTAAAGATTTTATTTATTTATTCATGAGAGACACAGAGAGAGAGAGAGGCAGAGACACGGGCAGAGGGAGAAGCAGGCTCCACGCGGGGAGCCTGACGTGGGACTCGATCCTGGGTCTCCAGGATCACACCCTTGGCTGAAGGCGGCGCTAAACCGCTGGGCCACCCAGGCTGCCCTTGTTTCGTTTTTAGTACAGATTTGTTTTCTAGGTAGGACTAATCAATTTCTAGTTTAATGTGGCTTTTATTTGTTGGTACTAATTTTTTTTTTTGTAAGCTTTAGTTTTAACATGAGGCAAATGTGAAAAATAATTTCAATGTTGAGATGGCTGTTGTTTAAGATGAAAGAGGTAGCCTATATAGAACATCTTGGATTGTCATTAAGTAGTAGTTGCCTTCAAATTCATAATTTCAGCCATATTTTTTCTTGTATCTTCTAGGGAGAATGTAATAAAATAGATTGAGAAATAATGGTGAAATATGAATTCCCACCATTTCCATCATTGCTTTAGATGTTACTTTGATCACAGTTCTCTATATTGCAATTCGTTACCTATATAATACTTCGTTCTCTTAAATACTATTTTGTTCCTTGTTTTTTTTATAATACTTCGTTCTCTTAAATACTATTTTGTTCCTTGTTTTTTTTTTTTCTTACTCATTTCTGCCATATATAGTCCAGTATGCTACTTGAGATATGTTAAGCTTTCAAAACCTGACATGGAAAAGGAGGGAGAAAAGATGCAAATCATCTTTATTGTATTCCTTCTTTCCCCTCTTTCATAGGAGGAGATACTATTTCAAAGCACATAGGTGTGTTCTTCAAATCATTTAATGCAGCCTTCCCTAGACTGGGACTGTGTCTGCTTTTTCCATCACTTCTTTTCCTGTTATAAAGGCTTTGTTTACTATGTATCCAGGAAGTATTGGTAGTATAAATGAATTAAAACCTCTACAGCACACAGAGGATATTTTCCTAGTTTCACCAATGATATTTAACTTTGTGCATATGCTACACAATGCTCATTATATACCTTTCCATCATTTTATAATTATTTCTTAAACAGGGTAAAAAGCATGTGTTAGGTCTGCTCAGGAGACAATAAGATTGTTTAGAACACGGGTTACAAACTATGGTCCATGGATCTTCTGCCTGTTTTTGTAAATAAAGTTTTACTGGAACATTCATACTGATTTGTTTATTCATTGACTGTACATACTTTCTGGTTACCATAGTAGACTTCAGTAGTTGCTATAGAGATAATATGGCCCACAGAGCCTAAATTATTTACTATCTGGCTCTTTAGAGGAAAAATTTGCTGACCCTTGGTTTAGAGAAATAAGATAGGGATCCCAATAGCAGTGTTTAGTGATCTCTGCAATATTTAGAAGACTTCCTGAGGGAAATATGTCTATCACACTCAGCGTGGTATAGAAACTAGGAATGTAATGCTATGCAACAGATTTTATAAGAAGCATTTCGCAAGTTAGACATCTAAATGAGTGTTGTCTCCTGTGGCACATATATTTGTAGCCTTTCAATGGTGCAAACATATGTGCCCTTTAATGCTGGATTTTTAAAAGCACTTTTTTTTTTTCCTCTGAGAGGTAATATGATTAAATAATGAGTTTCACAAAACTGGCAATACAGTTTTAGTTTGAAAATCTAAAGCAATGGTACTTATTTCCTTATCTGGCCTGTAATATAACCCTGAATATGACTCCAAAAGAAGTGATAAACCCTCATATTATACAAATGAAGCATCTGGGGATTCAGTTTTTGTTTCCAAGGTTGAAAAGTTCCTAAGTTGCAACACACAAGAATTTAGAGTCACATCTGGTATGAACAGGGCATGGAAACATCAAGTTAATGGTGTCACCTGCAATATCTTTTCACTTTTGTATATCAACCTTCACCTGATTCTGTTTTCCTGATGAACATTTTTTAGATCAAATAGAAAAAAAGGCAATAAAAACACAATGAATGGTCAAATAAATTAATATGCAGTTTTGTTCAAAGTATATTACAAAGCATCAGAAAACATTTCTATTTATTCAGTGAAACAAACAATCGATTCTTACTCTGTTTAGGCAGTGTGACATTACACATTTTAACTACATTGGTTGTGAAAACATGTGTCAGCTTGAACATAATTTCTTAGGAATGTGTGGATATTAAATATTGCCTTGCAGATGCTCACAAAATATGTACCCATTTTCTCCATATGGAAGAGACAAATGCAAAGTCTTCAAGGATCAACAAGAGAAAAACAAACCACCCCATATGCAGATTAAGCTAAGTGCCAGCTGGGGATAATATCCTCTCTTAAATTGTCAGGACTGATGAAATTTAAAAAGTGATCTATGAATATAAAATGGTATAAATAACAAAAACCATCTTATTTTGTTTTAAATGGATAGACAATACATTTTTAAGTTAAAAAATATTGAGCCATAATGCAAGGGATATCATGATTATCTATGTCTCAGTTTTAAGTAGAATGTGGAAATAAGAACCCAGTATTCCTATATGATTTTCAATATAAGAAACTATTAAGCATTCAAAGAAATTCTTAAACATACCCTGTCCCCTGAAAATAACTGTGGGATACAGAAGAATAGCTAATATTTAGGTTGATGCTTTCCTATTCAATTTTTGTCAACCTCCCTCCTCTTCCCACTTCCTAAACTGGTTTCTTTTCCTGTATTTAACATCCTAATGATTTGCACTACCATGAACAAAGTTAGCCCCTTAAGTACCTCTGATACCTTTCTTGCTTCCCACCAGTCAATAGATCTCATCAATGGTACTTGATAATGATATCTCTAATCCTTTCCCATTTCCACTGCTTCTATTTCAGACAAGATTACCAAGACAGCTAATACAATCTACTTGTCATGATTATTATTTGCCCATAGGAACAGTGTTGCTATAAAAATACCTGATTTATCTACCAGTGCATATGTACAATATTTTCTTTTTTTTTTTGGCTGAGGTGGGTATGTACCTGAAATTATACTCCTACAGTGCAGCCTGGGTGGCTCAGCAGTTTAGCACCGCCTTCAGCCTAGGGTGTGGTCCTGGGGACTCAGGATCAAGTCCTGTGTTGGGCTCCCTGCGTGGAGCCTGCTTCTCCCTCTACCTGTGTCTCTGCCTCTCTGTCTCTCTCTGTGTGTGACTCTCTCATGAATAAATAAATAAAAATCTTTAAAAAAATTATACTCCTGCATTATAATGTGTATGCTAAATTATGTAATAATCCAGTTTTTCTGAAATAGTTGTACTAATTTACATTCTATTAGCATAATGTGTAAGCAATAGTCTTGATTCACATTTAGTATACCTGATGCTAACTTTCAAATTTTTGCCAACTAAATGAGTGAAAAAAAATACTTACCTCAACCTTTATCTTTATGATCACTAATAAATATTGCTTATAATTAGCTCTAGTTTTGCCTCAGCCCCACCCCGTTGTAGCCACAAAACGTACATAAGCAAATACACAAGTGTGGTGCATGCAACACACACACAAACTTTCATTCGTATTTCCATTACTTACATACTTTTTACTCCTCTTCTGTCACAGTGTAACATCATCTCTTGGAAAGCTTTTTGGCCCTGATTCCCTCTGTACCTGCTTTGCGTTAGACAGCTACTCACTCCCTCCAACATTTTCTATTTTTTCTACCACGGCACTGAACTATTCCTTATGTCAAATGAATGTTTGTTCAAGTTTTCAAACAGAAGTCCATGAAACCAGTGACTGTTTATCTCACATCCTAGTGTATAATGGTATGTGCACCAAAGGTTCTTAAGAATTTTTACCTAATCTTAAATTTGTGCTGATTCTAGGAAATTGGAAATATAAAAAAATATCTTCCACTTGGTATCAATTAATTTTGGTGTTAACATTGGTTGTTTTGTTGTCTTAGATTCCAGGAATTGAAAAATCTGTGTATGTGTACAAGATACAAATAATATAGATTTACACATGAGCCTAATTTGTTATATATATTCTAATCCAAAATTCTATATTTAAGACTTTATCAGCATGACTACTAGAACATGAAACATCCTGTGAACCCCGAATACCCTAAATTATTTCTGGTTATTCAAAATGGATGTCCTACAAAAATTCCAAAACCATAGTTCCCAATAATTTATTGCACATAACTGCCAAATTTAGCCTCTTTTAATTCAGCTCCTTGGATTATTTATTCAATTATTCCACATACACTTTTGAGCCTTGAATATTCCAGGCATCTCTTTAGATTGAAGATTTAGTTGTAATCAATACAAAGTTCCTGTCCTCAAAATTCCCATCCAGGTGGGAGAAATCAATGTTATACAAGCAAGCAAATGAAAACAATAAATACTTCAGAGAGAGGTAAGAGTTATGAAGATGTTGAATAATCTGCCAGAGCAACTAGGCAATGTTGCTTTTTCAGAAGCAGTAATAAAGAAAGGCATCTCTGATGAAGTGGATTTGAGCTTCGATCTTGATGAGAAATTGGGTTGAGATTTATTTCTAGGAAAGCTGATTAAAGAAATCTTCGTTGCCAATTTTTAATGCCCTTGATAAGACTGCTGATGTCATGCTAAGCATGCCACCTCCAGACCTTTTCAAATGCTACTGCACTCTATAGATAGTCACAGGGGTGTTGGATTCTGTGCATAGGAGAAGAAAAGGACACTCGCTCTCCTCCCCCCACAAATGCTCCCAAACACACCAAGGTTACATAGGCCTTTTACTGCAGCTACTCTCTTGATAACAGAGAGAATAAAGGACATTGAGGACATTGAGGAATTGGGTCTTATGCACATCTTCTGTCTCAAATTCTTGAAATTTTTGCGGGATTCAGCTGAAAGTCAAGGCATCTGTTGCATGTTAGAGTGGACCTGAAAGGACTTTCTGACCTAGCAATCAATCACATAGAGATTAGTGTAAATGTAGCTACACCAGCATGTGTAGCTAATCATATTTAGTTCAAAACAACTTCTGTAAACTCCCTTTTTTCCTCTTTAAAAATTCTAACCTCCTTTGTCTCTCCACAGAACACGTTAGATTTCAGTCTACTCTCTCTTAAATCGCAATTCCTAAGGCCACAAATAAACACACACACATTGTACTTAGCAGCTTGCAGTTTTCTCTTTCATTGCCCAGCACTCTTCTGCTCATTATCTCCTGCAAACAAATTCCAAAATTTCAACAAAAAGTTCTTTCCACAGGAAAGAGTTTCTGTATGATTCAGATTCTCTGTTTACAAACCTGAAAAACTAACCTCCCTCCTTCCACCCCATGAATGAAAATAATCTTCAAGGTAAAGCTCTGTCACTGTGAACAAAGAGCATTGACTTTGAAATTAAAAGATTTAGATACAAATCCATACTTCATTTCCTTCTATTGTATTTAAAAAGAGAGATGTAATTTAATGGTATACTATAGATTGAATTGCCTACTAACTTAATGAAATATAAGGTTTGCTAGACTCCAAGAGTCACCAGCTAGTCCAGGTGTATCAGAAAAGGAGCAGATGCCTGATAAGCACTCTTATGGATTGTGTCCATAGAGAGTGGAGGTCAAGAATCTTAAACAAGCAAACGAGATTCATGTGCATGCATTAATGTTCCAGAATGTCCTCTGTGACAAGAACAAGAATGGTACTCAAGCTGATTTGAGACAAATTTGAATGCATCTTTTCTAGGGCTGATGTAAAAAAAAGTACTAGAAACTTAAAACAAAAACAAAACAAAACTTTTTCTTACTGTTCTGGAGGCTTCAAGTCCAAAATCAAGATGTTGACAGAGCTTGTTCCCTTTCATGGCTCCAGCTTAGCTTCAGGGGACAGCCAGCAATCCTTGGAGTTTCTTGACTTGCCGACCCACCACTGCATTCTCTGTCCCCATCTTCACCTGGAGTTCTCCCTGTGTCTCTCTTTCCTCTTTCAAGGGCCTCTTAAGAGCCTACCCTACTCTAGTATTGCCTCATTTTAACTAATTGCATCTACAACTACCCTAACCCTATTTCCAGTTAAGGCCAAATTCTGAGGTCAGGGGAGTGGGGTGAGAGGACTTCAACGTATCTTTTTGAGGGGACAAAATTCAACTTCTAATAAAGAATAACTGCATATTCAGCCACAGGCTCTCTCATGATGATATGAATTAGAATCGTCTGGAGAGCAGGGTAATATGGAGAACCCTAGCCACATCCCAGGACTTTTTAAGGCAGTTGACCCCAAACCAGGGATCGTTAAGAAACTTTTACAAACTCACTTAAAAATTACTATTGTAAACAGATATGCTAATGTTTCTATGGTAAAGGTTTGTGCTATATCTACCATGGTAGAACACAGTGTGATATTGAAACTTGGGGTAAAATAGAATACTAAATTTCGAGTTAGCCAAGCAGCATTAAATATTGCTTCCATGAGGCTATTTTTCAAAAGGAAATAAATCCTTTGAAATTGATTTCATCTGAAAACGAAGCAGTTTACAATAGATTTATTCCTATCACATTTTTTGGCATACCTCTTTATTCCTGTTTTGTATTGTTATTCTTTCTTTTCTTCATAGGTTTACATTTCTCTTCTGTGTTCTTTATAGTGCAAGAATTCTTCACAAAAATATTTCCACTTAACACATTCATAGTGAGTACTTACCATATATTTGGGAGGTTTTGTGCTAAAAACTGAGGAAATAATGTTCTCTAAGACTTAATCTTAATCTCATTGAAATTCTTGGTTTATCGGGGGAGGGGGGAGAGAGAGCGAGCTTGAGAGAGGGAGAGAAAGAGAATAGAATCTTTAAAAAGAGCTACTGTGGGAGCACCTGGGTGGCTCAGCTGGTTAAGTATCAGGCTCTTGACTTCGTTTCGGGTCATGATCTCAGGGCAGAGAGATGGAGCCCCCACCTAGTGTGGAGCCTGCTTAAGATTCTTTTTCTCTCTACCTCGGCCCTTCCTCCCCTCACTCTGTCCCACCGCTCCCCATGCATGCATGTGCTCTTTCTCTCTCAAAAAAAGAGCTACTGTGAAATGTGAAAAGA
Organism: Canis lupus familiaris; assembly: GCF_011100685.1. Taxonomy (NCBI): domain Eukaryota; kingdom Metazoa; phylum Chordata; class Mammalia; order Carnivora; family Canidae; genus Canis; species Canis lupus. Next base: position 48,115,228 of record NC_049232.1, read on the forward strand.
AGTACTTCTTAAACTTTAATGTCCAGAGGAATCAACCTGAGATATTGTTAAAAATAGATTCTAAATCAGTGAATTTGGAGTGGAGCCTGAGAGTCTTCATTTCTAACAAGCTCCAAGATGATGATCCTTCTATTTTGTGATTTATGCTTTGAATGGGAAGTTGATAAGAAATAAAATGGAGAAACATGCAAAATACTAATGAAACACAAATGTGGAAAATTATTACAGAGAAAAAGGATGTAGAGTTTGGACTTCAAATATACTAGGACTTCATTGCTCTAAAAGATAAAGGATTTCTTTTTTACAAATTTGAGTATAATTAACACACAATGCTACATTAGCTTCAAGGGTACAACTTAGTGATTTGACAAGTTTATACATCATGCCATGTTCCCAACAAGTATAGCCACCATCTTCCCATTACATCACTATTACAATAACTGTGTACTCTTTATCTCTGTTCTTTCTTCCTGTGACTTACCCATTCTATAACTAGAGGCCTGCATCTCCTTTCCCCTTTACTCATTTTTGCCCAATCCACAACCTCTCCCTTCTGGCAATCAACAGTTTGTTCTCTGTATTTCTAGTTTTGATTCTGCTTTTTGTTTGTTTATTTATTATTTAGGTTCCATTTACGAGTGGATTCATATGGTATTTGTTTTTCTAAGTCTGGCTTCTTTCACTTAACATAATATCATCTACAACCATCCGTGTTGTCCAAAATGTCATGATCTTATTTTTTCTTATGGCCATGCAATATTCCATTGTGTACATATATCTATATACATATCACATCTTTATCCATTTATCTATTAGTGGACACTTTGGTTGCTTCCATGTCTTGGCTATTATAAATAATGCTGCAATAACATAGGGTGCATATTTTTTCAAGTTAGTATTTTTGTTTTCCCTGGGTAAATATTCAATAGTAGAATTATTGAATCATATGGTATTTCTTTTTAATTTTTAATTTTAATTTTAATTTTTTGAGAATCTCCATACTCTTTTCCACAGTGGCAGTACCAATTTACATTCCCACCAACAGTGCATGAGAGTTCCTTTTTCTTCACATCCTTACCAACACTTGTTGTTTCTTATCTTCCTGAGCTTAGCCATTCTAACAGGTGTGAGGTGACATCTCATTGTGGTTTTGATTTGTATTTTCTGATGATGAGTGAGGTTGAGCATCTTTTAATGTGTTTGTTGGCATTTTCTTTGGAAAATGTCTGTTCAGGTCCTCTGCTCATTTTTAAATTGGAATTTTGTTTTCGTGTTGCATTGTATAAGTTCTTTACATATCTTGTATAATAACCCCTTATCAGATACATCATTTACAAATATCTTCTGCCATTCAGTAGGTTGTCTTTTTGTTTTCTTCATGGTTTTGATAAAGGATATTGTTAGCAATGGGAATACAAAAAGTAAGGCTTCAAAAAATGGAGTAATGACTAATAATAAGTGTAAACCAGTGGTTTTAAAAATACACTTCTTAAAAGATAGATTCATAGAAAAAAAACCCTGAAACAATTATTTGGAATTTCTGAGACTAAGGGCATGGGCCTCACAAGGAAATTCTAAACTTCTTATCTGTCTCTGCCACCATGCCCCATCCCCACAAATTTGACAGTTCTAGACTACAGCAGCCTGTATGCTGGTAGAAATAAAGAAAATAGTGTTCTGAGGAATGCCTGGGTGGCTCAGCAGTTGAGCGCCTGCCTTTGGCCCAGGGCATGATCCTGGAGTCCTGGGATCAATCCCACATCGGGCTCCCTGCATGGAGCCTGCTTCTCCTCCGCCTGTGTCTCTGCCTCTCTCTCTCTGTCTCTCTCTCTGTCTCTCATGGATAAATAAATAAAATCTTAAAAAAAATAGTGTTCCGAGAATACCCTTGAATACAGTCTATGGGCAAGTATGAAGATCATTCTGTGCCTTGTCTAGGAGTTTGGATTTTACTTTTGAAAAGTGGTATCCAGATCTTCTTCAATGGTTTATTATTAGGGGAAAAAAAAGCACACCCCCATGTAAGTGTCATTATTTATTTAATATATATGTAAACATAGTCATTTCCATATACTATTTTTATCTGTTTTAAATTATCTTGAGACACTGATTACTTTTAAGTGTCTTGATTTTTTTTGCCTATAGTTGATACACAATATTAGTTTCAGTTTTATAACATACTGATTTCACAACTCTATGTGCTATGCTCACCACGAAGTTTATTTTTTTCTTTGTCAATATAAGCATTCTTTCTATCATAAATCCTAGTTGCTGTGGAGCTGAAATTAAGGTAAACCAAAGGCACTAAATGCTGCTTTAGAAGCAATTCTTCTCTTTGTGTCCTTTCTCTCTCTTCCTCTTCTATTCTCTCCTCCCTCTCCCTCTCTCAACAGCTGAAATAGGAAAGTGTAAAATTGGGCTTCTGGATTCAATCAATTCTCATGCATCCTACTCACCTTTTTATGTTAGAGCAGGAAATGTTTATATGCTTTGGCTTACAGAGCAAAATTATTTATAGCTGACATTGGTTATAGGTTTTATGATAATTTTAATGAAATGTTTCCCAGTCTCTCCAAATATAAAGGATGTTTGAAGTGTAAGATAATGCTCAACAATTGAGGGGATATAACCAACAAGGGAGAACTGATGCCATAATAACACAAGGAATTGTTGTAATGTGACTGTTCTCTTCCAACAGCCTTATTCACTTCTTTTTATGCTCTGGATAAACTATCTAACAGAGTAGTGAATAAGTAATAATGCATCATATCCCAGCTGTGAGCAGTTTTGTGGTTAGTAAAATAGGGAGCAACCAGGGATTTACAATCTCAAATAACATTGTGTATGACAAGTGAAACTTTAGTAATTTGCAGTGAATAATTCTGTACAAGAAGTAAATAACATAAAGGCTCTGTGGCTCAATTCTACATATATATATATATATATATATATATATATATATATATATATATATATCTGGATCTGTGTTTAAAACTTGAGGATTGGGAATTTAATAAATTAGGGAATTCACCCTAGTTTCCTCGCTTATGACATTAAAAAAGTTGTTTAACTTCTCCACACCTTAGTTATTCCTGTATAAAAAATAGGAAATTGAATGAAATATTTGTGTGTGGTAGGTAAAATGTGGGTTATAGCCTCATCCACAAATACTGGATTGTTCTCTTCTTCCTCTGTTCTCAGCTTTGGAAAGCTCCAAGACTCCGTTGTAAGGCTTTCCTTTTTCCATTCTACACTTTCTCCTTATAACAATTTTTTTACCTTCTCTTTTCTTAATGCAGATATGCTAATGGCTCCTAGTTTTTAATCTCCAACTGAGCCCTTTCTCGGAACTCTGATCTACTTAACAACCCCACTTAGATGTCTCATGAGCATTTTCAACATCATACATTCAAAATTGAGATAAAATTCACTTCCCCAAACCACTAGTCTGCTGTTGCTCCAGTGTACCCCACATCAGCAAATAAAATAGACTCCATTCTCTTCGACTCATATTCAATCCATTAGCAAATCCTATCTTCTCTTTCAAGATGCCCTTGAATTTGTGTTGCTTTTAACTTTTTTTATCATGATTGAAACAAGCAACATATCTCACCTGAATTGTTTTAATAGCCTCCTAATTGGATTTCCTGCTTTTATCCTTGAACAACCAGTCTATTCTTTAAGAGCAAGAGTAGTTATTTTAAAATATAAATCAGATGATGCCTCTTAGTGGCTTCCCTTATCTTTCAGAGCATAATCCCTCTAAATGTCATGGCTTCAATAGCCCTGCTATTCCTCTGACCTTACCACTAACTGTTCCTTATACTTTTCTCATTCAGTTGTAGTCAGTTGTAGCCAAACAGGTCCAATTGAACAAGCTCTCATCTCAATGCTTTTGCAATTTCTGGACTTTTAAAAATGAATTTACATCATGGCTATTATGGCTGGCATGGCTAGGTCATCTGGGATAGCTGAGACTTCTGTCCTTTTTTTCCCTTTTATCCACAAAGAGGCTAAACTTGGGATATTTCATGGGGTAACAGCATATTTTCCAGTAGCAAGAGAGGACAAGGCTCAATATATTACATACAAGTTTCTGGTCCTATTGCTGGTTAATGCGTCATTGCCCAAGGTAGATTCCATGATTAAATCTAAGAATGATGTGGGAGAGGATTATAAAAGAGCACGTTTATGTGGATATATCATTTAGTGGTGGCATTACTAGAACAATTTTATTGGTTTCTATTACTGCTGTAATAAAGAACCACAAACTTATTGAATTTTATGGGTTTCCTTCTAGAGGAGAACTTTGTTTCCAGGGGAAAAATCTGTGTCCTTGTCTTTTCCAGCTTCTAGAGGCTGCATATGTTCATTGGATTGTGATCTTTTCTTTCATCTTCAAAGCATACCATTCCCACCTCCATTTTTATCATCATTTCTTCTGACTTTGACCCTCTTTCTCTTATAAAGACCCTTGTAGTCACATTGGGTCCATCTAGAAAATTCAGAACATTTGCCTCATCTGAAGATTCTTAACTTAATCACATCTGCAACGTTCCTTTTGTTCTATAAAGTAACATACTCACAAATTTCAGAGATTAGAAAATAAGTATTATAAAATAAGTATCTTTTGGGGATCCATTATTCAACATACTGTAATTGCCATGTATTCTCAGAACATAGAAAGAAATTCTGGCATGGAGTAAATACTCTTTACATGTCTGTTGAGTGAATGGGCAAGATATTGAAGTAAATTAGTTTAAAGACTTGTTTATCCTATAAGATACCCTAAAAAAATTGTATATGCAAGAAAAACTTTCAAATGTACTGATCATATACAATGTGTACAAGCAAGGTCATTTAAAAAGTATTATCAAGTTCATTTTTAAGTATTATGAATCGATAGAAAAATAAGAAATGCAGTATTTATGTTTTAATACATTTATTTAATTATGTTTGTCAATATATGTATGTGTGTATTGTGGGGCATGGGAGATATCTGGTGGTTGATAATGCAAATTTTATAATAAAATTTTGAATTTTATGCAACAATAATATACAATTTAAAATTTGAATTACTAGCTAATGTGCACTGTATTATTCTAAGTACTTTACTTTTTTTTTTTAAATTTTTATTTATTTATGATAGTCACACAGAGAGAGAGAGAGAGAGAGGCAGAGTCATAGGCAGAGGGAGAAGCAGGCTCCATGCACCGGGAGCCCGATGTGGGATTCGATTCCGGGTCTCCAAGATCGCGCCCTGGGCCAAAGGCAGGCGCTAAACCGCTGCGCCACCCAGGGATCCCCCTAAGTACTTTACTTGTATTAATTCATTTAATCTTTGTAACAATCCATGTTGCAGATACTATTAAATTCATTATTTGCTGATGAATGTACTGAACAAAACAGTTGGTTAAATGATTTGCCCAATATCTTATGGCTACTAAGCAATGGAGCCATAAGTGAAACCCAGGCAGCAGTTTCAGAATTAGCTACTTAATCATTTTTAAAAGAAAAAAATTTTTTACAAGTAGAGGAAATAGTATGAGATGATTCAGAGAGGCAGGGAAACTTGATGTCTGACTTAATGTCTCTATGAGAAACAGCAAATATTCTTGCTTGATTGGAGCAACTGGAATATGTTTCTGTGTAGGAGAAATTGGGCCAAGAAGGTAGATTGAGAACAGGTTATGGGAGAATGTGTTTTGGTGACGCATACATCCTAATTTTTTTTATTAAAGATTTTATTTATTTGCGAGAGGGAACGAGTACAGAGGAAGAAGGAAAAGCAGACTCCCTGTTGAGTAGTGAACCCAACCTGGGGTTCTATCCCAAGACCCTAAGATCATGACCTGAGCTGAAGGCAGATGCTGTACCGATTGAGCCACCCTGGTGCCCATTTGTCCTAATTTTGATAAACAATGAGGAGCCTAACTGGGAGAATGATCTGATTAAATTGGCTTTTCAAAGTTTGATCTCATAATGACATGTAGGATAGTCTAGCATACTCCAAGAGTGCAGAAGGGAAAGTAAAAAGTGCACAGTTCCAGGTAAAAATTTTACCTCATTCTGCAAAGGTGTGAAAAAGTAAGAATCAACTGAAATGTTTCTACTTCCTTTTTACCCTCATTTTTAGTTCAGTAGGAAGGTGCCAAGGCAGGGCAGAGAAGACTGATGGAGATGGTTTTGATGATGTACTTGTCTAAGTTTTAGTTATCCTGAAGCCCATCTCCACTTTTATCTTTCCTTTAGCTGGACCAATTGCTTCAATGTAGTCTCTATTTTTGGTTGATTAGTTCAAATTTCTATTCCTTATAAAAAGTGCTACATTTTTAGATTTTTATATTAGAAATTTGGGTGATTAAGTTCTATTCCTCAAAATTTCTCTAAGGGTAAAGGAAACTCAGAAAGAAGGAAAACTAGTAGAAATTAAAGGCTTAAGAAAACATAACGAAATGTGAACATAAAGGTGTCTACCTATTTCCGAAGAATATGGAAAAATGGCAATCTTCATTGGGTGCTCCTTATATTCTCTTACATTTCAAGTGAAAGATTATTTTTGTATTCTTGTGTTTTATTTAGATATTTACTCCTTCATCAAAATGCTTATCATTTCAATGATTGTAGTAACTGCCATACATCATTAAATTACTCCATAAATCTTATTATACCTAAGACAATAGTTTTGAGGAAACTGTTCTCATAATTCTCGGAAACTCACTTGTGACTCCCAGGTTCTATCTTGCACTAACATGCATATGAACAAATACTCATCTACTCAACTAATTTTAAAATTGTGGTGTTTCACAATGGTAACCCCATTTTTATTTAAAAATAGTTGTCAACAGATTTTAGAGTGTCCATGAACACTCTAAAACATGACAATTCATATAACAACTTGCTTTCCAAATTAGCAAAGGTTTATTTTAGTGAGACTATCCTATATATTCAGAAGGTTAAACACATTGGAAATGTAATTCTATTGTTAGGAAATTAACTCAAATTTCTAGAAAGCAACTTGGCAATATTCTGTAAGACTCTAAAAAAGGCTTTTGACTCAACAATTTATCTTGGAGAATCTACATAAGAACATAATTCAAAATAGTAAAGCAAGACATAAAAAAGATTAATGTTTGAAACATTCACAGTAAATTTTTTTATTAAAAATTGAAATAACCCATATAATGAACTTTGTTTGCAATGTTATGACCATAAAGCACATATTACTTAATCAAATGATATTTAGAAAAAAAATTTTAGAGCATGAAAAATGTATGTGTAACATTTCAAGCATAAAGAGTAAAAATCAAAATGATACGCACATTAGAATATTTTTATGTTAAAATATACATCAATAACGGAATTGAGAGAAACAGACTGAAATGTACTTTCAGATTTTTCTCCTTAAAAATAAATAGTTCTCATGTATATTAGAGTCAACAAATAGTTCATCAATTGACCTTATATCTGCTAGAATGTTGCAATGGTTCAAAGAGTAATATTGGATAAAACTGAAGAATCACAAGGGAAACAACAAATTTGAGGGAAAAAATCTATCAGTTAATACAGCTATTTTCCCAGTTGATGATACAGAAATGAAATGAACATTCCAACTTCAGCATGGTTGAATGAACTGAAGATCAAGAACCTCAAGGATGTAAAGAGCACTGGAAATGTCACTCATTTTATCTTTTCCTATCTATAAACTGCTCCCAGAAAAATGAGAATGTATCCTATATTTTATTATAATTCTCTTGTGAAAGCATTGCTATAACTTCCCATTTTAACTAAGCCAAGACCATTATTTCAAAGGTCTGTAAGAGGGGAAAAAAACTTCTTTCTTAAAAACCCAAGGCAAAAATATAAATCATTTTCTTATTGGCAATTTAAATTTTCTAATCATTACCTTTAATTTTTTACATTGTTGTTGATCACTATTTAGTCATTTTCTAGTTTTCTAATTTAGTTAAGACAATTTTACATCCTTCAACTTTTCCCAGTATCTGTGATTTTTCATTCCACTAATTATTATTGAGCTCTTTTCTGAATATTCTTCAGTTTCTCTGCATGCCAGTTATTTTGTGTAACAAAGAACTAGTCAGATCCTAATTCTTACTTCATAAGTTCTAGTAATCACTTTATTTTTTTAATATACCACTCAAACAAAAATTGTTGTGATTTAATTATAGCCATGGCCAATATTATGTCATTGAAAAGTTTACTGTTAAGGAAAGAATACTAGCACTCACTAAACACCATGATATCTCTATAGTTAAATTGTTGTTTATTATTTCAAAGTAAGGCATACTTTTAGGTTTTATTATAATATTAGGTCTTCATCTTTTATTCTGATTGCTAAAATTGCAAATCAGTCTCCTAAAGCAACACTTACTTATACTGTACATTCTTTCTGTAATCAAATTTGCAAAAGTAATATTCTTTAAAATGAAAATATCATTTTATCATACTGTCCTCAAAAGTGTATAATGATGACTGATTGCTTATTGGATTAGTGTGTGTGTGTGTGTGTGTGTGTGTGTGCACTAAGAACACTTAACAGGAGATCTAGCTATTAACAAATACTTACATGCCCAGCACAGATTTTCTTCTAAAACTTTATAGTTTCATGTCTAGTATAAAATAGAGGTTCAATTTCATTCTTTTGCATATGGATAACCAGTTCTCTCAACCTCATTTGTTGAAGAGACTACTTTTTCACCAGAGTATATTATTTTTCTTTTTAAAGAATTATTTATTTATTTGAGAGAGAGCGAGCATGCGTGCATATGCATGTGAGCCGGAGAGGGGTAGAGTGAGAGGAAGGGAATCTTGAGCAGTTCCTGTGCTAAGCACAAAGAAACCCATGTAGGGCTCAATTTCATGACCCCATGACCATGACCTTAGCCAAAACTAAGAGTTGAAGAACACTTAACTGACTGAGCCACCTAGGAGTCCCTCCTCAGAGTGTATTCTTGACTTCCTTGTCAAAGAAGAGTTGGCCACATATATATGGGTCTATTTCTGGACTTTCTATTCTGTTTTATTGCTCTATACCTCTGTTTTTATTCCATTAACATATTGTTTTAATTACTCTAAATTTGTAATGTATTTGTTTCAGGAGTATGATGTCTCCTTCTTTGTTCTTCTTAAGATTTCCTTGGCTATTCAGTAGATTGGTTTTTGCTCTTTTTATAAAAAAAAAATTAGGATTTTGATAGAGATGGCCTTGAATCAGAAGATTACTCTGAGTAGAATGGACTTTCACTACTATAAATTCTTCCAATGCATGAACATAGGATTTCATTCCATTTACTTATGTCTATTTAAATCTCTTTCAGCTGCATTTTGAAGTTTTCATATACAAGTCTTTCACTTCCTTGGTTAAATTTATTCTGAACCACTTTATTCTTTTTGATGCTATTATAAATGCTTAAATTTATTTTAAAATTCTTTATAGGATAATTTGTTGTTACAAATAATTTTTATATATTGATTTTGTATCATGCAATTTTATTAAATGCAAACCCTGCAACCAAAAAACCCAAGACCAGATGCCTTCACTAGAAAATTCTACCAATAATTTAAAGAATAAACATTTATCCTTCTCAACACTTGAAAAAAGTTGAAGAGAGTGCTTACCTCAGCAACACATACATTAAAAATTGGAATAATACAGAGAAGATTAGCATGACCCCTGCATAAGAATGACACACAAATTCATGAAGCATTTTATATTTTTGAGTAATAGCTGGGTCGCCACTCTTAAAGATAGCAGGGTGACTAGAGAGGTAACCAAAAAAATGGCAGTTTGCACAACAGGAGACATATCTGTTCATGCTGATTTTCTAGGGTGTTGGACTTCTCCAAAAGCAAGGGGCTTGGTAGGCACCATTTTCCTTCCCTACTGTCCAGCATATACACTGAGCCACCTTCAAGAGGCAAGGATGCACAGACATTTGCTGCCTGACCCATTGGCAGTGCACCATACTGAGTTCTCCTGAAGACAGGCCCACTCCAAATCTGCTGGCATTGCCCTGGGCTCAGGGAAAATTTTATTAAAGCCATATGTGTGTCCTGGTCAGTCACTGAATGCACAGCCACCAAAGCGAGATTCCAGGCTATGCCAGAGACTTGCTCCTAGTAGCTGATAGGTGGTCTGTCCATCCACCAAGTACACAGCTGCCACTGTGCACCCATTCCTGCCACCATACTGGGCTCAGCTATCATGTTGTAACCAACTGTGGGCACCAGCCACACTCTAGTTCCAGCCCCACCTAGTCATGGTCACTACTTTCAAGACCAGAGGACACAGATGATTTTCTTAACACAGAGAAACAGATATAGAGAGGCAAACAAAATAAGGAGACAGAGAAATTCATCCCAAATGAAATAATAAGAAAAGGCCATAGCCAGAGATTTAAGTGAAACAGATATGAGTAACATGCCTGATAGAGAATTTAAAGCAATGATCATAAGGATACTCACCAGACTTGAAAAAAGTGGAAAATATGAGTAAGACCCTTAACATAGGTATAAGGAATAACATAGCTGAAATAAAGAGCTCAGTAAATGAAATGATGGAATAAATAGCTGCATGGAAGGAGCAGAGGAACAAATTAGTGACCGAGAAGACAGAGTCATGGAAAATAATCAGGCTGAACAAAAGAGATCAAAAGAATTACACATGACAAGAATAGACTTAGGGAATGCAGTGACTCCATCAATCTTAACAACATTTATATTATAGAAGTCCTAGAAAAATAAGAGAAAGGAAAGGGGGCAGAGAGTTTGAAGAAATAATAACAAAACTTCCCTAATCTGGGGAAGGAAAAAGATATCCAGATCCAGGAGGCACAGAGAACTCCTATCAAAATCAACAAAAGCAGACCCATGCCAAGACATATTGTAACTAAATTTGCAAGATACAGAAAAGTAGCAAGACAAGAAAAGTCATTAACTTACAAGGAAAAACCCATAAGGCCAGTAGGAGAGTTTTCAACAGAAATTTTGCAAGCCAGAAGAGAGTGGCATGATATATTTAAAGTGCTGAATGGGAAAAGTCTGCAGCCAAGAAAACTGTATCCAGAAAGGCTATCATTTGGAATAGAAGGAGAGATAGAGTTTCCCAGACAAACAAAACTACAGGAGTTCATGACCAGTAAACCAGCCCTGCAAGAAATATTAAAAGGGTCTCTCTGTATAGAAAAGGGAGACCAAAAGTGACAGTATAAAGGTAGGAACTACAAAAGCAGTGGAAATAAATATTTCTTTTTTTTTGAAAATAAATATTTCTATAAAAAAATAAGTCAAGGAACTAAACAAAAAAGGAAATTAAATATAGTCACATATACCTAAAACATGGAGAAGAGGAAAGAATAGGTTCAAACATAATCAACCATCAACTTAATATAGACTACTATATGCAGAAAAGGTTATATCTAAATTCAAGAAGATAAAAGTCATACCATGCATCATCTCTGACCACAATGCTATGAAACTAGAAGTCAACCACAAGAAAAAATCTGGAAAGACCACAAATACATAGAGATTCAAAAACATGCTACTAAGGGGTGCCTGGGTGGCTCAGTCAGTTAAGTGTCCAACTCATGATTTCAGCTCCAGTCATGATCTCAGGGTCATGAGAGCCCTACATTGGTCTCTGTACTCAATGGGGAGTCTGCTTGAGAAATTCTCTCCCTCCCCCTGCTCACATGCTCTCTCTCTAAAATTAATTAACAAATTAATCTTGAAAAAAAAAAAAAAACCCAAACGTGCTACTAAGCAATGAATGGGTTAACCAGGATGTATGAAATAAAAAAGTGCATGGAACAAGATGTAAATGAAAATACAGTGGCCCAAGACCTCTGGGATGTAGCAAAAGCAGTTTTAAAAGAAAACATTACAGCGATACAGGCATATCTCAAGAAGCCAGTAAGTCTCAAGTAAACAATCTAACTTTGCACCAGGAGAAGCTAGAAAAAGAATAAAAAACAAAACCTAAAACCAGTAGAAGAAAATAAATAATAATGATTAGAGCAGAAATAAATGATATAGGAACTAAAAATAGATCAATGAAACCAGGAGTTGGTTCTTTGAAACAATCGATAAAATTGACAAACCTGTAGCCAAACTTAACAAGAAAAAAAGAGAGGACCTAAATAAATAAAATCGCAAATCAGAGAGGAAAACAACCAACACCACAGAAATATAAACAATCATGAGATTATTATGAAAAACTATATGCAAAGAAATGAGACAATCTAGAAGAAATGGATAAACTACCATAGATATATGGTTATATAAACATAAAGTCATAAACATAAAAACTACCAATAATGAAGCAGGAAGAAATAGAAATTTTTAACAAACTAATAACAAAGAAGCAAAGAAATTGAGTTGGCCGAGTTCAAAAAGGGTGTTTCCTGTGTTCTCCTCTAGGATTTTGATGGAATCTTGTCTCACGTTTAGATCTTTCATCCATTTTGAGTTTATCTTTGTGTATGGTGAAAGAGAGTGGTCTAGTTTCATTCTTCTGCATGTGGATGTCCAATTTTCCCAGCACCATTTATTGAAGAGACTGTCTTTCTTCCAGTGGATAGTCTTTCCTCCTTTATCAAATATTAGTTGACCATAAAGTTGAAGGTCCACTTCTGGGTTCTCTATTCTGTTCCATTGATCTATGTGTCTATTTTTGTGCCAGTACCTTCTTCCAAGATACATCCACGAAGGCAAAAGAAACAAAAGAAAAAATGAACTATTGGGACTTCATCAAGATAAGAAGCTTTGGCACAGCAAAGGATACAGTCAACAAAACTAAAAGACAACCTACAGAATGGGAGAAGATGTTTGCAAATGATGTATCTGATAAAGGGCTAGTTTCCAAGATCTATGAAGAACTTATTAAACTCAACACCAAAGAAACAAACAATCCAATCATGAAATGGGCAAAAGACATGAGGAGAAATCTCACAGAGGAATACATAGACATGGCCAACACGCACATAAGAAAATGCTCTGCATCACTTGCCATCAGGGAAATACAAATCAAAACCACAATGAGATACCACCTCACACCAGTGAGAATGGGGAAAATTAACAAGGCAGGAAACAACAAATGTTGGAGAGGATGCGGAGAAAAGGGACCCCTCTTACACTGTTGGTGGGAATGTGAACTGGTGCAGCCACTCTGGAAAACTGTGTGGAGGTTCCTCAAACAGTTAAAAATAGACCTGCCCTACGACCCAGCAATTGTACTGCTGGGGATTTACCCCAAAGATACAGATGCAATGAAACGCCGGGACACCTGCACCCTGATATTTATAGCAGCAATGTCCACAATAGCCAAACTGTGGAAGGAGCCTCGGTGCCCATCGAAAGATGAATGGATAAAGAAGATGTGGTTTATGTATACAATGGAATATTACTCAGCCATTAGAAATGACAAATACCCACCATTTGCTTCAACGTGGATGGAACTGGAGGGTATTATGCTGAGTGAAATAAGTCAATCGGAAAAGGACAAATATTATATGTTCTCATTCATTTGGCAAATATAAATAATAGTGAAAGGGAATAGAAGGGAAGGGAGAAGAAATGGGTAGGAAATATCAGAAAGGGAGACAGAACATAAAGACTCCTAACTCTGGGAAACGAACTAGGAGTGGTGGAAGGGGAGGAGGGCGGGGGGTGGGGGTGAATGGGTGATGGGCACTGAGGGGGGCACTTGACGGATGAGCACTGGGTGTTATTCTGTATGTTGGTAAATTGAACACCAATAAAAAATAAATGTATTATTAAAAAAAAGAAATTGAGTTGGTATATTAAAAGCTCTCAACAAACAAAAGTCCAAGACAAATTCTTCATTTAAAGAAGAATTAATACCTATTCTTTTGAAACTATTAAAAAAATAAAAAGAAAAGAAAAATTCCAAATTCACCCTATAAGACCAGTATTCTCTGATATCATATCCAGATAAGATACCACTGAAAAAGAAAACTACAGGCTAATATCCCTGATGAACATAGATGCAAAAATTCTCAACAAAATACTAGCAAATTGAATTCAATACATTAAAAAAATCATTCACCATGATCAAGTGGGATTTATTCCTGGGATGCAAGCGTGGTTCAATATTCACAAATCAATCAGTGTGATACATCCTATCAATAAGAGAAAGTATAAGAAACATATAATCATTTCAATAACTGTAGGAAATCATTTAATAAAGTACAACATCCATTAGTGATAAAAACCCTCAACAAAGAAGGTTTAGAGGGACTATATCTCAATGTAATAAAGGCCATCTATAAAAAACCCTTAGCTAACCTCATCCTTAATGGGGAAAAATTGAGAGCTTTCCCCTAAATTCAGGAACAAGATAAGAATGTCCATTATTACCACTTTTAACATAGTACTGGAAGTCATAGCCACAGCAATCAGGCAACAAAAAGAAATAAAAGGCATCCAAATCGGTAAGGAAGTAGTAACTTTCACTATTTGCAGATGATATACTACTCTATATAGAAAATATGAAAGACTCCACCAGAAAATTGCTAGAATTGATAAATGAATTCAGTAGTCTTAGTACATAAAATCAATGTACAGAAATCTGTTGCATTTCTACATACTAATAATGAAGCAGCAAAAAGAGAAGTTAATAAAATAATGCCATTTACACTTGCACCAAAAATAAGATATCTAGGAATAAACCTAATAAAATTGAAAGACCTATACTCTGAAAAGTATAAAACATTGATGAAAGTGAATGAAGATTATATAAAAAAAAAAAAAAAGGGAAAACATTCCATGCTCAAGGATTGGAAGAACAAATATTGTTAAAAGGTCAATATATGGATGTAGCCCAAATGTCTATCAATCTATCAATTGATGAATGGATAAAGAAGATGTGGGACATGTCAGAGAAAGACAAATATATGGTTTCACTCAAATGTGGAATTTAAGAAATAAAGAGAAAAAAAGAGAGAGAGGTGGAGGAATGAGTTAAACAGTTGAAGGAGATTAAGGAGAGTACTGGTCATGATGAGCACTGCGTTGTGGATGGAAGTGTTGAGTCACTATATTGTATCCCTGAAACTAATATAACACTGTATATTAGCTAATTGGATTTTAAATTAAAACTAAAAAAAAATTCAAGAGAGAATATCTCCAAACTCATTTTTATAGGTTAACATTACTCTGACATTAAAGCCAAAGATATACAAGAAAAAAATATAGACCAATATCTCTGATGAATATAGATACAAAAATCTTCAATAATATATGTGAGTACTAAATTCAATACCATATTAAAATGATAATATACCATAAGTAACTTGGATTCATTCCCTAGGATACAAGGATGATTCAACAACATATGTATGTCTATTAATTTGATACATCACATGAACAGAATAAAGAATAAAATATTAGATTATTTTGAAAATTTTTGCTTAGTTTCTTGTGCAAAGAAGGTACTTGGTATGTCTTTGATGTGGGGTAGGCAAATCCAATTTTTAGAATAAAATATTCTTATAATGCTTGTACATAGTTTTTAATCAACAAATAAATTCTAAACAGCAATATGTTTAGAGGAATGAAATTAAATTCTAGCCTCAAACCTGAAGCAGGATATGGGGCAGGTTTTTGAAAAAGGGTTGGGGAGAGAAACGTAGGAGAAATAAGAGAAATAATAGGTTTTGGTTACCTAGCCAAAAACAAAAACTACTAGGAAAATTTTACATTTTCCATCTTAGTTTTGTTTTCTTTTTTTCAACATTAGAGGTCTAACTGAAATACAATACATTGTAAATATTTTAAGTGTACAATTTGATGGTGTATGTGTACATCCATTATACTACCAACACAATCCAATCAACATATCCATCACACACAAATTTATATATCACCTTTTTAAAAATTTATTTCCACCCCCTCTACCTCTCATCTACAAGACAATAACCAAACTGTCTTTTGGTGGCACCTGGTTTGCATCTGACTCTTGATTTTGGCTCAGTTCATGATGTCAGGGATGTGAGTTCAACATGGAGTCTGCTTTTTCCTCATCCTTCTCTTCTCCCCCTCTTCCTCTGCCACTCTCCCTGCACTCTCTCTCTCTAAAATAAGTACGTAAGTAAATCTTTTTTAAAAACTAAAACAAACAAACAAACAAAAAACTAAAAAAACCCTGTTTTTATTAGTTTGGCTTGAATTTTATAGGATTTAGTATAAATGGAATCATACGTTATGTACTTTGTTCAATGTCTTGCACTCAATATTATTTTTTGAGATTTATCCATATTATTATATGTATCAGAAGCTTGATACTGTTTATAACTGAATAGTACTGAATTATGTGCAGATAACAAAATGTGTTTACTCATTTACTTGTCAGTGTATTGGATCTTTTTCAATTTTGTAGCTTTTACCAAAAGTTTCTATAGGCATTTGTATACAAATATTTGTATGGACATATGATTTTTCTTGTGGGTAAATATCTAGGAATACGATAACTGGTATATATTTACTTTTTAAACAAACTTTCATCAGTCTCATTCCTGAAATATGTACCATTTTACATTCCCATCAGCAATGCTTCAGAATTCTAGTTGCCCCAAATACTCAGAAACATAGTTTTCTTTAATTTAAGCCATTCTATTAAGTGTGTAGTGGTATCTCGTGTAGTTTAAATGTACATTTCCCTAATAGTTAACAAGGCTGAGCATTTGTATGCTTACTTTCTATCCACATATCTTCTTTAGTAAAATATCTATAAAAGACTAGAAGTTATTAACTGGGTTATCCTCTGGTTACTGATTTAGAAGAAATCTTTAAATATTTAAAACACAATATACACATAATTATGTATGCTGGTGAGGATGTAGGGTACATCACTTAAACATTAATGGGGGAATGCAAAATAGTATAGCTAATCTGAAAACAGCTTGACTATCTTTAAAATTTCAACATGTAAGTATAAAATGATCTAGCAATTGAAGTCCTGGGCATTTACCTCAGAGAAATAAAGACTTATGTTTACATAAAAACATGTATGTGAGTATTTACAGCAGCTTTATTCATAACAACAAACATTGGAAACAACGTAGATGTCTTTTAAGGGATAAACAGTTAACAAACTGTTGTATTATCCATACAATTTAATATCATTCAGCAATTAAAAAGAACGAACTATTGACACATGCAACTTGGGTAAATCTCAAGGGAATGTATACTAAGTGAAAAAAATCCCAGAGAATGTTAATTTAGGATCCAATTATCACATCTTCAAAATGCTAAAATGTTAGAAATGAAGAGCTGATGAATGATTGATAGAGGGTAGAACTGTGATTGGGGAGAGGGAGGACTAGCTGGGAGAGGGGTGGGTATGTTTATAAAAAGGCAACACCAGAGATCCTAGTGATGGACTGTGGGAGAGAATATATAAACCTATACATTTAAAAAATTATATAAAACACAGATGCTCATGAATATAAGTAAAATTGAGGCAACTTGAACAATATTGGAGGATTTTATCATCTTAATATCTAGGTTGTGCTATTGCACTATAGTGTTTCAAGGTATTATCATGGAGGATGGGAGCAGCCCAAAAGTCCTTTGATAGATGAGTGGATAAAGAAGATATGGTATAATGGAATATTACTCAGCTATAAAAATAATGAGATCTTGCCATTTGCAACAACATGAATGGATCTAGAGAGTACAATACTAAGTGAAATAAGTCAGTCAGAGAAAGACAAATACCATATGATTTCACTCATATGTAGCATTTAAGAAACAAAACAAAACAAAATAACAAAAGAGAGACAACCCAAAAACCAGACTCCTAACTATAGAGAACTGATGGTTACTAGAGGGGAGGGTGGGGCGAGGGGTGAAATAGGTGAAGGGAATTAAGAGTACACGTATTATGATGAACACTAAGTAATGGACAGAATTGTTGAATCACTGTTGTACATCTGAAACTAATATAATGCTGTGTGTTAACTATGCTTGAATTAAAATTTTTAAAAAAGCAATTGAGGGAATCTGGGTTATAATACCTGTGATCTCTATGTATTATTTTTTTTGCAACTGTTTCAGAAATTACAATTATCTCAATAAAAACTTCAATTAAAAATAAGTATTTTATAGCTAAATGTAACACATAGATCTAATATAAAGTTATTATTGCCTAGTTATTAACGTAGTGCTTCCACCTCTGGGTAATCAGTAAAAAAATGGGTAAAGCTACAAAAGACTGTAGTACTGCCATTTTAATATTGGTACCTATATGTAAAAATGAAAGAATTTAAAAGTTGTTGTGCTCCTGGAAAACAACATACTTGAAAGAATTAACATATAGATTTTGATATAACTTGGGATCTCCTTATACTGGGAGACTGAGCGTCTTTATTTTCCATGAATATTTATTCATTAAAACTGAAATTTTGACATAATAAAGACTTCCTCTTTGTGAATACTAGTTGAAATTATATAACAGTAAAAACTGCTATATATTCAACCTACCTAAGTCTGAGAACAAACTTTTTACTTAGTTGGACATCAAATGGGGGGGGGGAGAATCTAGACACAGACTTTACAGCCTTCCTAAAAATTAACTCAAAGTGGATCACATATTTAATTGAAAATCACAAAACTATAAAACTCCTAGAAGATAACAGAGAAGAAAACCTAGGTGAACCTGGATATGGCAATGACTTTTAAGACATAATACCAAAAGTATAATTCATGAAAGAAATAGTGATAAGCTGGGCTTGACTGAAATTAAAACCTTCTGCCATACATAAAACAATGTGAAGAAAATGAGAAAATAAGCTATAGACTGGGAGAAAGTATTTGCAAAAGGCATATCTGATAAAGTACTCTTTTTTGATAAAGTATTTCTATTGCAAATATACAAAGAACTCCTTAAACTCAACAATAAGAAAACAACCCAATTAAAAATGGACCAAGGATCTTAAGAGACACTGCATCACTGGCAAATAAGCATTTGAAAAAATGCTTCAGATCATATGTCATCAAGTAATAGCAGTTCTGTGTATAATTACCAAAACTTGGAAGCAACCAAAATGTCCTCTAGCAGAGACATGGATAAATATCTGTGTACGTCTAGAGAATGGAGTATTAATTAGTGCTTAAAAGATAATGAGCTATCAAACCATGAGAAGACATGGAGGAAACTTAAATGCATATTACTAAGTAAAAGAAGAAAATACTATGTATTATATGATTTCAAGTATATGAAATTCTGGAAAAGGCAAAACTATGGAAATTATAAGTTCAATAGTTGCTGGAAGTTAGGGTTTGGCAAGGAATGGACAGAGCACAAAGAATTTTTAAGGTAATGAAAATACTCCGTAAACCATGTTGGATATATATCATAATACATTTGTTAAATTTTATAGAATATACAATACAAATTAAGAGTTGTAATTTAAACTACAGACTTTTGATGACTAAGATGTGTCAATGTAGCATTCTCAGTTATAACAAATGTACCACTTTGGTGGAGTATGTTGATAACTGGGGAAGTAATGCATGTGTATTGTTAGGGTTAGATGGGAAACCTCTGTGCCTTCTCCTCAATTTGGCTGTCAACTTTAAACTTCTCTGAAAAAAAATAACATCAATAAATGTTTTAAAATAGAGTATTTTAAACATCTGACATGGAAATATAAGTTTCCTTCAAAGTGGGATAAACTGTTCTTATTTTAGTTAAACCCAGTTAAAACTGAGAATTTCTGGAAGTTCACTATGAATTACCACTTCTAAGAAGGTGATAACTTGTGCCTATCCCTTTGGTTATACTCCCACTATTTTCCTTGTAAAGAGGGTATTTATTCATACTTTGCAACAAAGTTATTCTAGCTGTCTGCCTTTTGTTCCTTCAACCAGTTCGGAACCTTACTTGTTTTATAACACCTCTTTAAATTTTTTACTTCCACTTTCAAAACATGTTGTGTCTAGAATGAAGGCTTTCAGTTCTGTTGTGACATTCTTAACAGCTCTAACTCTTTTTGTTGTAGACCAATCTTTAGCAAAACTGTCAATCACATTGTACTGCTATTGACCTTTAGACATTTATTCCTTAATACATTTGCCCTTGTCAATCCCTATTTTGCTTTTATGGACACATATCCCAAACTCCACCTTGAAATTCTGTATTTTTTTTTAAAGGCTGGCTCATATTTAAAGACTGGCACCTTCTCTTATTATCACTCTAGGTGAAAATTATTTCTTTTCTTTCTTTAATCTCTGAACTGTGACAACTGTTCCAAGAGACCATGGACATAACATAAATTATACACATCTTTTCTTAAAGTCATTTGAAGTTTTATCTTTCCTTCCTGTACCATAAATTCATTCAGAGAGAGACTGTTTTTAAGTTCCTTAAAGATCCCTTACAGATAGAAACTAGGGATGCCACACCTATAATGATGATTTCAGTATAATAATAATGTGCTTATTTGTTAGCAAATATATAAAGATTATGAACTATTAAATATTGCTGGTTAGTAACAGTTCAATACATTTTTATAGAATATTTAACTCAGGACTCAAATAAGTCATGAAAACTACAGAAATGACTTTTTAAAAGATTTTATTTGTATATTCATGAGAAACACACAGAGAGAGGCAGAGACACAGGCAGAGTGAAAAGCAAGCTCCCTGCAGGGAACCTGATGTGGGACTCCATCCTAGGACCCTGGGATCATGACCTGAG
Source organism: Canis lupus familiaris (assembly GCF_011100685.1). NCBI lineage: Eukaryota > Metazoa > Chordata > Mammalia > Carnivora > Canidae > Canis > Canis lupus. The sequence goes on from NC_049232.1 coordinate 48,135,968, forward strand.
CCAAAGGCACCCAGGTGCCTCTGGTTTCTTTCTTTTCTTTCTTTCTTTCTTTCTTTCTTTCTTTCTTTCTTTCTTTCTTTCTTTCTTTCTTTCTTCTTCTTTCTTTCTTTCTTGATTTAAGAGAGAAAAAGGAATTCATATGTGGTGAGGAAGAGGGAAAGGGAGAATCTTATACAGGCTTCTCACTTAGCATAGAGCCTGATGTGGAGCGCAATCTCATGACCCTAAGATCATGACCTGTGCCAGAATCACTAGATAGACACTTAACTGATTGAGCCTCCCAGGCACCCCAACAGAAGTGATTTTAATAGGCCATATACTTTCAAGGAGTTCTTTCTGACAAGAGAATCAAAGTTAAATAAACAATACCAATGAAATAAGATGCTGATTTGCACTGGTATATTGTGTGCATGGACTAAAAGAAGTTTTGAGTCAACTATTGATTCAAATATTGAAGATAATCAGGAAATTACAGTATATGAAATATTCCAAGAAGGAGGGAAGGAAAGAAACATGAGATTATGTGACTACTAAAGGAGTAAAATGTTCTTTTGCAGAAAGAACTGGCAACGAGACATCTGGAGAATAAGTATGATTCTCCAAATCATAGAATGTGTTCCAAAATTACTCATTTGAAAGTCCAAGGCCTGCATATTCAGCTCCCTTTTCCCCACTCTAACTTTAGTGCACAGATAAGTCTTTGTGCTAAACAAAGCATGAGTAGTCATGATTCTCCATCTCTTGCTCTTTTCCTCAACCACATTTCTCACTGACTGAAAGAAATATATTACTTTGTAGGGTGCATGGCTGAAGGACCATGTTTCATGAGTAGGATAATCCTCTCCCTTAAAATTTTGTAGACTTTTCCTATTAAAAACCGTATGAAGAAGAGATGCCAGAACAATTATAAAACAGTTCATAAAAATGAGTCATGGAATTTGATATGGTGAAGTTAAAGACCCAAGGATGAAGCAGACATGATATTTCAGCTTTACTGAGCTTTAATCCACAAATACAATAGTAAGACAATTAAGGTACACCATGTGCTGATTTGATATACATATATACTTTGAAAAGATCCTGTCCCCATTGAGATAATTGACACATCTATCACCTCACTTATCTACCTTTTGTGTGTATGAGGGCATATATATTCTACTCTCTTAGCAAATTACCATTATACACTAAAATATTATCAATTACAGTCATATTCTACATTAGATGCTATAACCTTATTCATCTTATAACTGAAATTTTATACCCTTCATCACCCTCTCTCGCTTTCCCCACCTCCCAGCCTCTGGCAGATATATATATATATATATATATATATATATATATATATATATATATTTTTTTTTTTTTTTTACCCTTTTTCATGAGTCTGATTTTCTTTTTTTTTTTTTAAAGACAGTGCACATAAGTGATACTGTGCAGTATTTGTCTTTCTCTACTTGGCTTATTTCATTTAGCATAATGTCTGCCAGTTTCAACCATGTTGTCTTAAATGGCAGAATTTCCTATTTCACAAGACTGAAATATATGTGTGTGTGTGTATATATATATATATATATATATATATATATATATATATATATCTGCTGACATACAAGTTGTTTCCATACCTTGGATGCTGTGAATAATGCTAAGACAAATATTGGATGCCATATTCTCTTCAAGATAATGGTTTCATTTCCTTTGGACATAGAAGAGAGATTGCTGAATCATATGCTAGTCTTATCTTTAATTTCTTGAGTAATGTCCATACTGTTTTACACAGTGTCTCTACCAGTTTGCATTCTCACTAACAGTACCTTTTTTCCACATACTTGCCATTTGTTATTTATTGCCTTTTTTGCTAATAGCCATGCTAACAGATGTGAAGTGATATTTGTGTGGTTTTGATTTGTATTTCCTCAATGATTAGTGATGTTGAACACCCTTTTTTTTAAGATTTACTTCTTTCAGAGAGAGAGAGAGAGCATGAGCAGGGGGATGGGCAGAGAGAGAGGGAGAGCAGACTCTCAATTGAGCAGGGAGCCTGACCCTTGGCTCCATCTCCAGAGAGGGAGATCATAAACTGAGTCCAAACCAAGAGTTGGCTGCTTAATGGACTGAGCCACCCAGGCTTCCAGAGCACATTTTCATGTACCTGTCTGTAGACAAGTTATATGTCTTTTTTGGATCAATATTTATTCAGATTTGTGACCATTTTTAAATTGGATTATTTATGTTTTTGCTACTGAGTTGTATGAATTCCTTGCATATTTTGGATATTAATGTCTTATTGGATATGTGGTTTGTACATATGTTCTCCCATTCCATAGACTGCCTTTTCATTTTGTTGATGGTTTCCTTTGTTGTGTAAAAGCCTGTTAGTTTAATGTAGTCCTATTTTTAAATTTTTCTTTTGTTGTCTTTGCTATTGATGTCAAAGCAAAAAATCATTGCCAAGAGTAATGTCAAGGACCTTACTTACTCTTTATATTTTCTTCTAGGAGTCTTATGATTTCAGTTCCTATTTTTAAATGATGCATTTTGAGTTGATTTTTGTATATGGTATAAGAGAGTGTCCCAGTTTCATTCTTCATGCAGCTATCAAATTTTCCCACCATTATGTATTGAGAAGACTATCTTTTCTCTATTATATATTCTTGGTTTCTTGTCAAAAATTAATTGCCCATACATGCATGAGTTTATTTCTGGGCTTTCTATACCATTCCACTAATCTACATGTGCATTTTTATGCCAGTACTATACCGTTTTGCTTACTACAGCTTTGTAATGTAGTTTGGAATCAAAAAGGGTGGTACCCTCAGCTTTGCTCTTTCTCAAGATTGCTTTCTCTATTTGACTTTTTTTGTGATTCCGTGAAAATATTAGAATTTTTTTTTCTATTTCCTGAAAAATGCTATTAGACTTTTGATAGCAGGTAGGAAAGTATATAGTTACAACCCTTCCAGAGCAAACCTAGGAAATGAGTGTTTTTGCCTGCTCCCTCTGCTTCAATCCTGGCTGTGTATGGTGAGGGTGTGGTGGGGTGGTACACCTGTGCCTGCTTAGAAACTTATATTTGCGTCTTACTGTCCTGGAAGACTTATGAATATTTGCCCCATTGATTATCAGAGGACTCATCTCTGAGGAACAGTTATAAAAGCTGAGGACCAGATATATGGCAAGTTTCTTATAGGAAGATACTAGTGATTTGGTTTTATTGTTGAAGTGGGTCAGAAGGAGAAAGCTGATGAAGTATCCACCAGCTTCTTTGGTCTCTGGGGAGCATCACAGACAGCCCTTAGCTGTGTGATCAATTAGAAGCCAGAGCCTCAGGTAGCTTATAATGTGTACAGTTAGGCCCCTTTCAAAGAAAAATGGAAAGATGGGCATTTTGTCTGTTCTGTCTGTGCTGAGCTCTGTAGAGAATAGCCATGGAGAGGGCTTCCGGGATCTTAAGAACTGTTTCTTTGTTTGCAATAGTTGGTGGCTTTCAGAGCTAGGTGTTTTGGGAGCCTATCACTTGGATGGGGTACCAGATGTGTGGTACAAATCCTTCACTCCTCAGGGAGAAGCTAGGAGTTGGGGTGGGGGGTCCTTCTTTATTGTATGGTACTGTTATAGGACTGGGGTTTATGGTGAGCATGTGTCTCAGCCTCTCCTACCTGTTCCAGTGTGAACATTTTCTCACTCATCCTATATGTAGGAATTGGTTAGATAGTTTCTGGATTTCTCTGAGGGAACTGCACCATGTGTAGCTGTACTTTGCTGTGTTCCTGGGAAGTTCAGGAACCTCCTATGTTGCCATTTAGTTTGACTTTCCCATCCCTGTTCATTCTCCAGCCTAAATATAGACATGATTTTAAATTTCAGTTCTGTCATTGAATCTAAGAACATATCTAACCTTCTAATGCTCTAGTTTCTTCATTTGTAATCATAGGAAAAATAGTACCCTCATCTCATAGGGGTTTTTGAAGACTAAATAGGACAATATAAAGAAAAGAGCAGTTCCTGGCACATAGTAGATATTAAATAGATGTTGATTATGATTATTATCATTTAATGTACCCTTTATTTCCAAGTATGTATTGTCTGTGTTTATCTCAGAATATTCCCCTTGCAATATTAATAGAAAATATGATTTTAAAAAAATATGATTTGCCCCTTAATCTTTTCTGATACTTTCTCATCATTTACATATAATATTTCATATCTTTAAAAAACTCTCTCTACTTGTTTTTCATCACTGTCAAGTTTCTCATCAAGTGGACTTATATCCAGAATTATCATAAATATTTGGTCTTAAACTCTTATTTAACAAAAATTACAGTTAAATTTATAATATACATAAGAAAAAAAGAGAATCTGGTTATATTATATATTAAATTCATGTCTGGGGGCGCCTGGGTGGCTCAGCAGTTGAGCGCCTGCCCTCGGACCAGGGCATGATCCTAGTATCCCAGGATCGAGTCCCACATTGGGCTCCCTGCATGGAGCCTGTTTCTCTCTCTGCCTATGTCTCTGCCTCTGTGTGTGTGTGTCTCATGAATAAATAAATAAAATCTTTAAATAAAAAAATAAATAAATTCATGTCTTTATTTTGAGATGACTAAGTATGATCCTTCAAACATCTAATTTTCTTATGCTTTGAAAGATGTAATTTAAATGTAGTTGAAAATAGTATTACAGTATTTTGGTTTTAGAAAACATAGAGATTAAGCAAACCAGTAAAACTAGGTGTTTTGTTTTATTTTGTTTTTTGTTTTTGTATAAAAATAATTCATCTCCAGGGACCTGGCTGGCTCAGTCAGTAGAGCCTGTATAACTCTTGATCTCAGGGTCATGAGCTCAAGTCTCATGGCGGGTATTGTGCTTGCTTATAGATATATAGATAGATAGATATGGATATAGACATAGATATAGATATATAATATAGATGTAGATGATATAGATATAGATATAGGTAGATATCTCCCTGTGACTTTTATTTTTATCTGCATAATCACTGTGGTCACCTTTATTTGACTACTGCTTTCCATTCTGTGAAATAGTACCAAGAGAGAGAAATAAAGTTCATCATGATCACCATAAACAAGAGAATAATTAGATGTGCCTGATTATAATAGTTCTGAGCATATGGTTTCAGATCTCAGCCTCAAATATAAAATATTTCCCTCATATTTCATATTTTTTAATTGATGAAAGGACTTGCTCAAATTTTTTTATTTGGTAATATCAGTACTATACTAATCATATTTTTGCATGTCTGGTATTCTAACAGACTTTCTCCGATCTTGGACCTCTCAATGCTTTAATAGTATTGTATGACTTTATCACCAGCGTTTTTGTTTGTTTGGTTTGGTTGTTAATTAGATGAGAAAAAAGAGGATTGGATTAAGACAATTGAAATAAGTGGAGAATTTTGGATAAACAGTCCATATTACTTACTCAAATATATCTTCTGTGATATATATATATATCGAGTTATCTGTCCAGAGAACTGTGTGATTCAGCATAGTTTAGTGAAAGTGCTTTGTTTTCCTGTATCAGTGAATATTTGTTCAGATAATGACCTTCCAGCAGTAAAAAACAACATATTATAATCAACCTATCAGAGCCAAAATCCAAAAGATGAAAAACATTACATGGCAAGTGGTACCACAACTGATGATGAATAATAATGAAAAATAAAAAGGCTAATGAGAATCTAATATTGCATTTCCTCAAACCTCTAAAACCACATCATATGCTAAGAAATTAATCAGAATGCACTTGTTATTTTACAATGGACACTTACACATGTTAAATTCAAATTTCCACTATATTTCTTTCTTACAGAGCCCATGAGGTATCACTGTCAATGATGAACAGTGAAAAATGCTATCATCATAAAAAAGTAAAAAAGGGACATTGAATCTCTGACATAAATTCTGAGATATAAGTAGTTATATATCTTATAAATAATTATATAATACTACAATTTAAACACATATTTCATATAATAAAGTTGATAAGGTGACATGATAGGAAGAAAGGTAGGGAAAGAAAATAGCAGGTTTAAAGCATTTCATATTCAAATAAATTTTATACATAAGAAATTAAATAGAAAATACCACTAAAAACTCTTCACTTTATAAATAATATTTTCTAGTTCTCTCATTAGGGTGTCACAATACATAGTGTTGCTACAATCTTTTATTCATTTACAATGCTCCAATGCTGTTATTCTCACTAAAAGAAGATAAGGTTCTTGGGGGTTGTCTGTGTCTTGAGTTAGGAAAAATAAACATAAGACAAAGTTGTTGCTTTCTTTCAAAGATTCAAAGGGGTAGTTTAAAGGAGATCCCCTAATCCCTAATGTGATGGCTAATGTGATGATCTAAGAATTAAATAAGAAAATAATAGTTCCTTGAAAAACCATGAGTATATTATGATACTCAAAAGTATGTTAGGAAATAGGTATATACAAATAAATTTCAAGTGTTTATAGAAATTGCTGAATATGGGTATATCTGAGTTGCATGCTTGTGGTCAACAATGGAATCTTATCATACTTACCTGATAGTAAAGTAATTAGTTCTACTTCTGGGTAGGGGAGCAAAAAGTTAAGTAGGTGAAATCAGTCAACAAAAATGTTGAGGATAGTGTAAAGATTTATATCAACTTTGTTAAACTAGTGGAAATATGTTTCTCCAACTATTGATTCCACATTGGAAATATGACATCTTTAAGGTTTAAAATTTTACCTGATGGATTTCTTGTTTTTTTTTTTTTTTTTTTTTTTTTTTTTTCACCTGTATAATTCACACATTGACTGGATACATGTTGGCTTGAGTAAATCGATTTTATCCAACATCCCCTACACACTCTCCAAATGCACACAGTTTCTCTCCCCCTCCCCTCACATAAACACAGTATTTAAGCAAGTGATTATAAAGGCAATATATTTTATATGCTTTAGGAGAAGTGGGATTACCCAGGCTGAAAAAAAATTCAGTACAAAATAGTCAATGAAGTCAGTTCTAGGTAGAATCTTCCTGGAAGCTATACCTAGCTCCAAAATACACAACCCTAAGCCATTAACTTCAGTATAAAATCAAAGTTGCCATAGCAAGCATAAGATGATTGCTATTTTTCACCTCATCGGAGAATGTTTTCATAAACCGGTGATGAAGAAATGGTATATTATTGAAAAATTTATGTAACTTATATTAGTAATATAAGTATAGTAATGGATTTTAGAATTACTGCATTGTATGTATCTATTTGTTTAAAGTTGAATTGCATGCTTAAATTAATCTCAGTTATGAAATTTAAACATATGATTTATTAAACTGAAAGCATTGCCTAAGTGCACAGGAGTATTTTACTAATAAAATTTATATATTTGCTTTGTTAGATGCTTGATGTGATTAAGATAATCAAATAAATTTTTGATGGTAGCTTAAAGCATAAGTGAATGTTTTTTAAATATGTAAATATAGGTAAAGTTTCACCAGATTTTAATTCTTCAATTCTATAAATTAGATGAACATAAATCAAAACCAAATAAAATGACTTATTTTATAGGTGGTTACTAGATTAAAATAAGCTTAAAGCCTCAACAAAAACTAAATTTAAAGTTTTTAACTACAATCACTGAAATATTAATGTAAACAAAAGTAACTGAAACTATGTCTTACTGTATCAAAATGTTCCTCTCAGATATAACAAAAGAGGGACAAATTGACTTAAATTACATATCTGTTATATTATTCTTGCACTATAAGCATATAACATTTTATTTCATTTTGATGTGATTACCATCAAGGATATTCAACAATTAAAAAAAAATCAGATTTCTAATTGTGAATTTTTTCAACCAAAATCTTCATATTCATATTCTATGGATTAAGAACATACTTAGCCATGAGATGAAGAGTTTTCAAACCACCCTCTGAACCAAGCAAAGTGGAAAGTAAAAAAAGAAGGAGATAAGTATAATTAAGATAAATATAATCAGTTTTATTAATATAGCTCCTGTTAGTTTTAAAAGATACATGTTAGGATTAGTTGTTTACTAAATGAAGGAAAATCAAGTATTTTATTGCTATTTCAGGAAGGAAAACAAATAAGCTAGTATATTATCTCATTGATATTTTAGATATCTTACATATCATAACTGGTATGTTCCAGTGATTTCCAGATTAATAAAAATATTACTATACCATTCTAAGAGGAATATCATTTCTCTCTCCCCTGTCTTCCTCCCTCCCTGTGTCCCTTTCTTTGTCCTTCCCTCCTTTTGTTGGCTTTTCTTTCTTTCTTCATTTCCATCTTGCCTTCATTTCATCCATTATCTATTTCTCCATCTTTTCTCTTATGCCTCTGCATATCCCTTCTTTTTTCCTCATTTCTACTTTCCCTTCCTACCTTTCCTCATTTTTTTTCCAAAATTCAATATTTTTGTTTATGTCAAAGCCTTGCATTCTGTGTACTCAATTTATTTTCTTATTTTTATCAAATGACTATCTTAATGTCCAAATATCCAAGGTCTATATTGAACTTATGTTATTTCTCTAACCACTGGTTGGTTCCACATTGGGAAAATCACATCTCTTATAGCTAAATGCTTTATCTGATAGAATTCTTTTTTTTTTCCTTGTATAATTTAGAAAGTACATACCCAACTAAAAATTGTTTGAATAAATTATATTTTTCAACTCCCTGAAGGCAGATGCATGCACACACACCCCTCAAAACTATGTTTACTGATACTAGACAAATGCAAAAAATCTATTGAGCACAGTAGTGAAGTACTATAAAGCCTAGATAGACAATACTGAAGTAAGCTTACTGTGCCACTTACGCTTTTAAGTAACATAGGGATTTTCTACTCATCAACTGATTCATCTCAAAAAAAGCAAATCCATTGGTATTATTGTAGCAGTAACTCCTGATTACCTGGTCAGACCACTGGAAAGTCAGAACATAACATTTTTGAGACTTAATTCACCAGTTTGGAATGACCATATACGCTATCTATCCTCAAGCCTCCTGAGAGAAAGTTTAGAGAAATTCTTTTTAGAATGGAAAATACATAACATGCATCAGTGTATCATTTTGTATATCGTGAATATCCTTCTTATACCTGCCCAGAGTAGAGCAAATTGATATGATGAAACGGATGTTTTTAAGATGACTAGCCTATGTAGAATGTGTAGACTGACCCAGTTGCCTCCCTCCTTTCTTTCCTGTCAAACTGTTTACTAATAGGGAATCTACACGAACTGACCCATACGAACTTTAAAAACTAAAATTAACAAAGGCAACGAGAGCAATCCGGGTGGCTCAGCGGTTTAGCGCCGCCTTTAGCCCAGGGCCTGATCCTGGAGACCCGGGATCGAGTCCCATGTCGGGCTCCCTGCGTGGAGCCTGCTTCTCTCTCTCTGCTTGTGTTTCTGTGTCTCTCATAAATAAATAAAATCTTAAAAAAAAAGCAATGGCAATGTGAATTAATATTTTGTCTCTCAACTGCAAGCCCACATTTTCTATCCAATGCTTTGTGAATATAGACTAGGACAGAAATCGGCAAAACTTTTGTCTTTGCTAGTTGACTCATTGTTTCTAACAATAGGCAGTAGTAGAGGAATAGTGAAGCCAAGAGTATGGAGGTGGAACATGCTTCGCCCCTTTGCTCTATGTTTTTTGCTCCCTGTTTCCTCTCTATGTTTTCTGTTCTATCGGCGTCAACAAAGCAATGCTTCCTTATCTTCGTGTAAAAGTTTGTTCAGTAGCAGTGTTTGACTCTAGCATGCCCTTTTGCCAATATCCACAGAACTAGACCCAACATATGACTGTCAGGGACAGCTCACCTTCAAAAGACTGATTTCCAGGCCCTCCGGGACCCTTCTCTAAGGGTCAGAGACATCAGTAGTAAGGAAGCAGCATCTCCCTTTCATAGGACCAAGTTCCAGCTTTCTGGACTCTCTTCTAAAAGCATCTAAGTTTGGGTAATTTCCATCTTTTCTCTTTGTCCCCATAGCCCTAAAAGAGTAGCTGTTTCCGCAGTGACTATTGCTGTAATAAGCATTTCATTTTTACTTTTTAATATCTTCAATAACTAGTTAACAATTCTTCATGGTAGATATTTCTCTGTATTATAATAACTGATGCGGTTATGCCTCTTGACCAGACCTTGCCTAATATACCGTCTAATTAGAATTGTATCCCTCAAATTCTCCTCTTCCCTGTCTAATTTGTTTCTTGTCACATTAATTATCTCTAGTTGATGTTCTGTATTTTTCTTCCCGCAAGATTTTTCTTATGTCTCCTACTACTAGAATATGAGTTTCATGGAGACAGAAATTTTTGTATGCTCTGCTTATTGCTCTATCCACAGTAATGAGAACATTGACAGATAGCAAATAACAAATGTATTGTGTAAATAAATAAATGCACATATTGTAAATTTTTTTTCATATATTGTAAAATTAATCAATACAGAACACTATGAAGAAATAAGTAGAAAACAATTATCTTAAATCTCTACCTGGAAATATGCATAATCAACCTTACGAAGGATCTTTCTTAGCCACCAATGTACATAAATAATTGATAAAAACTCAATGTGGATAAGCATTTAGGGAAATTGAATTAAACTATTAAGCTTATTTTTATAAAATGTTAATTTCATTTTAACTGAAGAAACATAAACTCAACATGAGATAAATGTTACCATGTGGAATATTAGTTCTTAAAAGAGAGGTTGAAAATTTGCAAGCAGATTGCTTGAAGAATTTGTCCTATTGACCCTTTTATGTGCATAGTGTTATAAATTTTTTAAAATGTCTTTATAATAAGCATATGGGCTCCAGGCCCTCACAGTTCCACCTACTCCCAATTGCCTTAAATCCAATTATTTTGTTCCTTTTATTTTCTGCCTCTATCTGGTAGCATTTGCATTTATGACCCCTGTTTAAAGATCTCTATAAAATTAATGAAAAATGGTTTCATGGGCACATGAAGTAGTTGAGTCTTTATAATTTGATAAATGTCTCAGGAACAGAATTGAAAATGTATAGTCCTTTAAAATTAAACCTATAAAGCCTATCTCTATAATATTATCAATACAATAAAATACAAATGATTTGCTACATGACTCAGAAAAGTAATTCATTTCCTCAAATTTCTTTAATAGAGACGTCTTTATTCTGGTTTAAAATATAAAAGTAAAATTTATTTAAGAAAATCTTATAGGGGCATGTGAGTGGCTCAGTCGGTTAAGTGGCTGCCTTTAGCTCAGGGCATGGTCCCAGAGTCCTGGGATCAGGCTCCCTTTGGTATGGAGAGCCTACTTCTCCCTTTTCATCTCCCTGCCATTCCCCCTGCTTGTACTGCCTCACTCTCTTTCTGTCAAATAAATAAACAAATAAAAATATTTAATTTAAAAAGGAAAATCTTATTATAAATCACTTTCTATGATGCCAATGCGGCTATACAAATCTGTTCTTCAGTTCAGCGATTACTTAATGAATTTTAACTGTATGTGAGTCCCTATACTTGAAACTGGAAATGAGAAGTAGTATATGAATGTTTTGGTCCTCGAGGGATTTACTGAAATTTATGTTTTGATATCTTTGATATTTACAAAGTAATCTAAAATAGACATAAAGTCTGACACTCCCATGGCAAGGTCATGTTATAATTTTTCCCTTCAACATAGAGTAATAGAGTAAGCAATCTAAGATTATCTTATCTCTAAAAAACCAGATGAAACCAAACCAAACAAAAAAAGACTATAGCAAGGTCTGTTTGACAACTAGAATGTTTGCCATCAATCTGTCTATCTATATCTATCATCTATCTATCTATCATCTATCATCTATCTATCTTTTTGAAAGAGACAAATGAAATCACAATCATGAGACCACTTAATTAGGGAGAACTCTATCAAGTCACTATATCAAAATGTGTTCAGATTGGATGTCAAAATGGATCTTCAGTTTATAATCCACGAAAAATTGAAAGAAGAAAAAAGAGGGAGTTTCCAGACATCCTTTTATCCCCTCTTCCAATCACTGGCATATGCTTGGAGAGGTTTGGTGTTAGGTCGTAAGTGGCCTGCTTGTGTTCTCCATGGATGGCGGAGTCTTTCATACACCAGCTGAGACATTTCAGAAGAGGGCTGTCTTGTGCTGATAATACCTACCATTATAGTAGAGATAGGGGGAAAGTGCAACCTCATTTGAATTAGGTCTCTTGATCTTTTCTGTTTTTAAATTTTAAAAAGTTTTCTCATCCAAATGTGGTAACTCCATGATTATTATTCCTAAATTGGAAGGACCTCAGACATTAAGATACTTATATGTGCTATTATCATTTAAAAGCAGTCTGAAAATTTGAGGGCAAGGATACAGAATCAAGTTAAGTACTAACCATTTGATGATTCCTAGGAAAGAAAAAAATGCCAATGTTTGCAGAGTATCTGTTCAATGTTGAATGTTGAGCTAGTTTCTTTGCACACATCTTGCTTCATTTTCTGATTACAACAACTCTGTGAGGCATGTTATTCTTATCTCAAATTTACAGCTGAAGAAACAAAAATATGAAGAGTTTAATTTTCCCCAGGTACACATCATGAAATAAAGGTGGGACTAAACTAAGTTCAGTCTGGAAGCATAGTCTGTGAATGTTCCATTCTTATTTGCCCAGCTGTAAAATTAGGAAAATATCTCTTAGATTTATCCAGCTTTGAAATGTTAATTCCTACTTAAATATTATCTAAAATAGGTATTAATAGAATTTCTTATATTTTTCGTCTTCCAAGTTCATTTATTCATATCTTCAAGTACAGACCTAGAAGAGTAGATCATGAATTAGACTCCAAAAGAAGATATATTTCTTACACATTCTCCTACAGGTTTGTGGACATGATTTCACATTGCAATGAGCAAAGAAATGGGACAATAGATGGAGCTTTAATATAGTTGGTTTCTATAATCTTTTTTAACTGAAGGATCCTATTCTATTAACAGTCTAAATATTCATGTAACTACTTGGAGTGCAAGGCAACGAAGGAAGTCTTCACTAGCTAGAGACATAATCCCATAATTTCTTCATCATTTACTTTTTCTATATTTTCACCTATGCATGTATGTGTCTAATTTTCCTACCTAAAAAAATAGCTGGAAGACTCATAAGAAAACTCTTGTCTTCTGTCTCTTTCCTATACTTCTTTCCTGCATCTCATTGCCTCTTAACCAAAAGTTATTTGTGGCATCAGAGTTTCTATCAGTATAGTATCATTATTAATATTTGATATTAGCCTCCAGGGTTTATGGCACTAGAAAGCCTTAAAGAAAACATAGACATACACACACAGAGACACACACACACGTGCCAGTTTAACCTGACAGAGTTTTTGTTTACTAGGTTCCTGATGTACAATTAAAATGAAAATAACATGCTAAAATAAGTGCATGTTGCTGACTTCAATCTGCCTCAACAGCAACCATCTGTTAAGGTAAAATACACACTGATGCTCCAAGTAATGCTCCTTACCTAATGCCTGTTACAACAGAAGGGAAATCTAAATTAAAAAAGTAATGTCTAGTGGGAAACAGTGGATGTCCTTTGAATAGAGCAACAGTTATAGAAATATATAGAAATAGCCTCCTGGCCTCAGAATAGATATGAAATATCTTATAGTACTATTTCTGTGTAAAACAGGACATTGGAAAAACTTCTCCACTAATTTAGAATTCACCTGGCCATAATTTCCTTAGAAGACTAAGAAAAACTTTTCTAGGTACTATGTTTTTCTGTGTCTCCTAGTAGGTATCTTCCTGGAATTGCTCCATAAGAACATGTGGGATGAGAAATTCTTTTAAAGGTCCCCATTTTCCCCTGGAAAAAAAATCAATCACTATTTTGTCTATTTCACTCTTTGGATACCTTTGGCACCCCCATACCTCTGTTAATATTTTTCTTCCTTGTTTTTGTGATATTGAAAAGTGCTAATTCTCCTCTGACCATTCCTAAATTTCTGTTTGTGAGAATGCTTTCTTGCTTCCTAGCTGATAAATATAGGCATTACCCATTTCTTTTTGTACTGCCTTTTTCTTTTAAATGCTATCTTGGAAATATTTTGATCTTTATACCTACCTGTAAGAATGCAGATCCTCAATTTGTGGTATTATCTCTGGCTTACTTTCTGAGTTCCAACATTTCCAAGTAGCAGATATTTATACCTTATGATAAAGTTGATATTCTACTGACAATCTAAATTTATTGACTTATCTCAATTTTTTCTTCATCAGGCTACATGCATAATAATTCCATAGGTAGCTTGAGCTCCAGAATTGTTTGAATCAGCTACATAATGATGTCTACATCTCTATTCAACATGCCATGGTATTGGTTTTGTATTCAAACTGGTAGGGAGATAGCACCAATAGTTCTGGTCATCACTCCTGAACATGGAATTGTTTAAAGTGATAAACTAGCTCTCCTTATGATTTTTTATTAGAAGAATGTAACCTTATTCAATACCAGTCCTGACTCCATCTTACTAGCAGATTTTCCTTCACTTTTATCTGGCTATAACTGACACTAATTCTCATTTCTAATCCATTTATTAGTAAGGGGCACAGGAAATCATGATTGCCTTAGACTAATCACCTGGGGCTGATTGGATGTTGGTAAGACAATAACAACACCCATCACCATATTCTCTCATTTCCATCTCCACCTGCCAAAATTCCACTAATCCTTCAAAGTGTGTGTCTCCTAGGAAACTTTGCACAGCTTCTACTCATAAAAACTCTATTTTTTTTTTGTCTACAATGTCTTTATAACTCCTACTGTGGACCTGTAGACCAACATTGCTAATATCTTATCTAACTTAAATATTCCCTTTCATAATTTGTAGAAGCCAACTTCACATTGAATATTAGACATGAAGTCTACTGCCTTCATAGGCTCTACCAACCAGCCTTCACCCCAGGCTGATGTTTATCTAATATCTCTGTCAAATATCTTCAAGTCTCAGTAGGAGTTCTCATAGACAATCTGTAGTGCTGCCACACCTGAATATAGCTATAGCTACATTCTTAAAATTATTATTGTCTGATTGACTAACTTTTCACTTCACAAGCAGGTTTGTAAGTCTCAAGAATCAAGTTAACCTAGAGAACAGAACAAAACTCAAATGATAATAAAGGAATCACTTTGAAATATAAAACACATTGATAATATATAGATATCTAGACTTTATTGGATATATATAGGAAAAACACAATGTAGAATAAGGATTTAAAGAAAAATAATAAAATATTTTAAAACCATGAAACATCAATAAATATCTATTTAATTCATGAATTATTTAGTCCATAATTGCAGAGATGTAAGACAGAATATATGTATATTATCTGGGATTAATTCTCTTTCTTGGGATGTTTCCAAACTCTAGAGCCAGATAACTAACACTTTTATATGAATGCATTATACCCACTTTACAATTCTTAACTTTTTTTTCTAAAAAATTCTAAGTCATCTTGATAATGATTCATTTATTTCATATACGAGAAAAACATTTGAAAATATAGATTTGTAAGCCTATATAATTGTACATACCACGTTGTTTGACTTTGTGATAGAACAGAAAGCAGTATTTTCACATTCTCATTAGATGAAGTTCATATTATTATAACTTCCTTCTGAAAATCTCTAAGAAACATTCATTTGCCATATGCAGATGAAAATTAAATTTCTGTCAAAATGTCAGCTATATAGACATAGATGCAAAGAGAAGTTCTCCTGTATCCAATAAAAATTCTTTTTGTTCTTTTCCTGGTAATGCAAGTGTCTCTGTGAAGTGTTATCTGTTCAGAATTATAGACATCTTTTAAACTCAACCTCTGATGAGAAACATAAGATGACAAAGGACATTCACATAGATTTGAGAAACATAAGATGACAAAGGACATTCACATAGATTCGTTGTTTCATTGATTATCACTGAACACAATGTAACACAAGTTATTCCCTAAATACTTATATCTTTTCTTGATACAAAATATGTTGCTTTATATATGGAAGAAAATTAAATTATGTATAATGCTTGGGAGTCACAGAGTTAGCATCTAGACTGCATTTACACTTTCTTTATGGAACTACTGAACTTTCTCTGAAGTCTGAATACATGGGATGAGAACATACATGCAATTTTTTTTCTAATTCTGAGAGAGAGAGAGAGAGAGTAATGAGAAAGTGAGCAGGGGTGGGGAGGGGCAGAGGGACAGGGAGAGAGACAGAATCCCAAGCAGACTCCATGCTCAGCATGGAGCCCAATACAGGGCTGTATCTCACAACCCTGAGATCATGACCTGAGCGAAAATCAAGAGTTAGACGCTTAACTAGATGAGCCACCCAGTTGCTCCAACACATGCAATTTAAACATGGGACATTTGAACAGAATAAACACTAAGAATCATGTGTTCCTCTTTCAGAAACAGGAAACACAAAGAAGCCATCTGGGAGATAATATTAAGTTTAGATATAAAGACACAGAAACAAAAATTTTTTAAAAAGTTCAAATAAATGATCTAAAGCTTGATGAAATAGCTGATGGTCATTATCATAACACTTAATTGATTTTTTCTTTTGTAGAAAAAGGTGAAACCTGACAAGATACTGTGAGCAAAGAAAGAACTTAAATATTTAAATCATGGGCAAACTATAGAATTGAGAATTATACAATAATTTTAGGAACTAACCTAATCAACACAAACCTAATCAACACAAACAAAATAAAACAAAATGATAAATAACAAAAAACTCTGTGAATAAACATTTGACAATGATTTAATTATTGTAAATAATGCTGTAACAAACATGGAAGAACAGATAATTTCTTTCTTTCTTTCTTTCTTTCTTTCTTTCTTTCTTTCTTTCTCTTTTTCTTTCTTCTTTGTTTCACAATTTTATATAAAATAATCTCTACACCAAAATTGGGGCTCGAACTTACAACCCTGAGATCAAGAGTTGCATGCTCTACTGACTGAACCAGCTAGGCACCCTATACAGATACCTTTTCTTTCTTTTTTGTTTTCTAAATATTTTATTTATCTATTTACTTGAGAAAGAGAATGTCTGAGAGAGAGAGAGAGAGGGAGGGAAGGAGGGAGGGAGGGAGGGAAGGAGGGAGAGAGGGAGAGAGAGAGAGAGAGAGAGAGAGAGAGAGAGAGAGAGAGAGAGAATGAACAGGGAGGAGGGGCAGAGTGAGAGAGAGGGAGAAGCAGGCTTCCCACTGAACAGGGAGCTGGAAATGGGGCCCAATCCCAGGATCCTGGGAATCATGACCTGAGCCGAAGGCAGATATTTAACAACTGAGCTACCCAGGCACCCCTTACAGATACCTTTTCTATATTCTGTTTTCATTTCTTTTGGATGTATCCCAGAAGTGGGATTGCTTTATCAGCTGAGGTAGGGAAACACATAAGGGTCCACTGATGTATAAATGGACAAAGATGTGGTGCACACAATGGAATACTACTTGGTCACAAGAAAGAAGGAAATCCTGCCATTTGTGACAACATGGAGGATCTTGAGGGCACTATGCTTAATAAGTCAGATAAAGAAGGAAAAATGCTACATAAAAGAGCTGAACTCAGAGATGGAGAGTGGAGTGGTGCTAGGGGCTGGAGGTTTGGTGACAGAATTAGGGAAATGTTGGTCAGGGTGTACAAATTTCTAGTTAGAAGATGAATTAGTTCTGGGAATTTAGTGCATTACATTGTGATTATAGTAAAAATACTGTATTGTATAGGTGAATATTGCTCAAAGAGTAGATCTTAAATGTTCTGACCACATACACACACACAAAATGATAATTGTCCTATGTGTTGGAGGTGCTGGCTAACACTGTAATAAGATCACAGTACAAGATATGTGTGTATCAAATTAACATGTTTTTTACCTTACACTACACAGTGTCACTTATACCTCAATAAAGCTCTGGGAGAAAAAAACAAAACTTTGAGAAACTTCTCAGAATACTGGATGCTGCATAGCCCTAGCATATGGATGAGCTACTAGCTTTAGCCAGGAGAAGCCAGGGGCAAAAGGAAAGCAGTGAAGAATTATTATTAATTTTAAATCTTGTTCTTGCCTTTTCCCTAATTAGTGCCCTGAGATAATCATTTTTCTTAGTGCAGTGGACCACCAGTGCTAATATATGCACAGAAAGGATGAGTAAAGGACTTGATAGGGTAAAGTATTAAAAAAAATAACAATTAAAAACCAAGCCACACTGGGACATTCTGTTCTTCATGGTCTCAAAATGCTGAGATTACAATCTTGTGGACTAGAGTGATGACATCCTTTCTGTTGAGATATAATAATCTAGCACTGAATATATGTATACAACATGAATACATATGTGTGTACATATATATATAAATATAGTTATATATTCACACATAAATAAGCTGAGTAAATAATAATATACACAGGCAGATATTCATATTAGTAATTAAAATAAAATAACATTAGCAAAATACACCTAGCATATTTTTATTAAGACATAGGAAGATAAATAAATAAGTGAACTATAAAGAGAATGTAAAATGAAAATAGGTGGTTGGATAGTAGTTGCTTGCTCACCAGATATCAAAATATGTTGCAAAAGCCATAGCAGTAAAAGTGTTGATATAGCATAAGCACAGGAAGATAGACATATGGAACAGAATAGAAACTTTAGAAGTAGATCTATGTATGCATGAAAATTTAATAAAAAATAAAATTGATGAGCTCTTTAGTAGATAGCATTGGGATACTGAATCATTTTGGAGAAACAAAATTTAAACAAAATCATGGAAATGTGGACTGTGTAACACAAACTCTATGTGAGAAATAAAATTAAAAGATTAGTAGAAAACAATATAGGAACTCATATCAATGACCAGAATAAGAAACAGCCTTTTCATTTTCCTATAATGAAGAACAGCACGGACACAATTAGGTAGATTACAGAAAGAAAGGACATACTTACATTGTGTAAAGCCAACAAAGGATTCATTACTATCCATAATGTGCAAGTAACTTATACAAATCAGTAAGAACAAGACAATAAACGTCAAAGATACATGGACACCATATATAAACAAGTTATGAAGAAGGGATCTCCAAAACTAACAAAGAAATGATCAAATTTTTTAGTAATGAGAGAAATGTAAACTAAAAGAAAACATAAGTATCGTTTTACACCATTAGTTATCAAAACTTAGAAAATATGTAACACTAAATATTAAAGTAGAATATAAAGGCCCAAACATGGTACTGATGGCAACTACTCTGAAGAATAAAATAGCAACACTTAATCAATTTAAGTATATTAATACACTGTGAACCAACTATTACATACTTGGATATCCAGTACAAAGAAATTTTTATACCATTCCATAACTGGGAATAATGCAGAAGCATTTTCATGGTATGTTATTAGTCATGGAAGCAGGAAGGTGGAGTCAAAGAGAATCATCCATTACTGGGAATGTTTAGAGTCATATCATGGAGTATTATGAAGAAGTACAAAGGATATATGCAATATAGCCATGTAAACTATATAAAGCCATAGATTAAAATAGAGAATATAAAACTCAGACCAGAAAGTCAGTTAAAATCAAGAGTATGATTATAACACCAAATTCAGAGTATAAATCCTTTTTATTTACTACTGGTATAAAACAGATTAATCTACCAGTATAAAGAAAAAAATATTCAATTATGAAATTCTATACCAATACAACACAATAAAAGCAATTACTCCTGAGAATTGAGATTTATTTTGGAACTGAGGCAGAGAGCTATTTCATATACTCATCCTACTGGCGAAAATAATGTAATATAATAAACAACATTCTGCACCAGCTTCAAAGGGTTGTATTTTATAACTCATGTCTCAGTCAGTAAGCCAACACCAAATAACAATTCCAGGTAAAGGAGGTCACCCTGCTATAAGGACAATCATGGACTCAAGCCAATAGTTGTCATAGGTTTATCCAGGTTTGCAGCACTCATTAGAAGAATCATTAGAACACAGAGTTTTAGAAAACCTCTCAACATGTATTTTCCTTCACTCCCAGACATTTAATTTATATTGAATTTCAGTGAGATCAAAAGTTGGAGATGAGTTCAAAGTAAGCTCATGCTTTAACATCAGTGAACAAGTATGTGTGTGGGGGGTAAACTTGATATTGTCTTTTGAATCTTGAAAGCCCAAAAAGATTACCTCTCCAAAGGAATGTATCATTATGACTGACTCCCCAAATGTCACCAGAAAAAAATGCTGAACAATCAAAGATAGGACCACTAGTCCTATCACAGTCAGAAATATCATACCTTGAGAGAATTTTAATGGTGTTTAATAAGGGGAAAGACAGAAAAGATTATTTATAGGGTTTAAAGAGCCGGGGTGAATTAGTTTACAATGGGAGTCATAGGAAAGGGAACAGGTTGAGACTGGATAGAGTGTGTGACATAAAGCTTTGTATTGGTGGGAACAACAAGGTGAGGGTCTAGAACTGAATCTTAATGAGTAATAAAAGTAATAAGTTAATTATCAAAAGATACCGATTTCAGTTAATTCATAGTCTAATCTATTGGAGTAAGTATCCTGTGGGGGAAAAATAGTCAATATGTTTTCACAATGTTATTGAATATGGGAACAGAAATGTATACCCAGTTCTAGTAAAGCCCAACTAAGGACTAGGAATTATATTGGTTTCTGTCCAAACATGTTGCTCCACAATTTGTCAATGAAGTATAAAGTGAAACATTCAGAATGCTTGCAGAAAGTAGATGTTTTACATTTTAATGCATAAAAATTATTATGAAAATTGAAACAATGAAGTATCACAATACACCTATTAGAATGGCCAAATCCCTAAAAAACTGATAATAAGCTATTCCTGAAGGATATGGAACAAAAGGGACTCTCATTTCTTGCTGCTGGGAATGCAAACTAGTATAGTTCTTTGAAAGATAGTTTAGAAGTTTCTTACAAAGGAAAAATAGTCTTACCATGTAATCCAGCAATTAAAATCTTAGATACTTATGCAACTTATTTGAAAATGTAGTTATACACATAAATCTGCATGCAATATCTATGGAAGCTTTCTTTTAATCACCCCAAACTAGAAGTTTTCTATAGATGAACAGATAAATACACTATGATGCATCATTACAATGGAATACTGTTCAGCAATAAAACAGAAATCAGCAGACTTCCAAGTTTCTAGT
Source organism: Canis lupus familiaris (assembly GCF_011100685.1). NCBI lineage: Eukaryota > Metazoa > Chordata > Mammalia > Carnivora > Canidae > Canis > Canis lupus. The sequence goes on from NC_049232.1 coordinate 48,157,244, forward strand.
TCCACATGTAAAGAGCTTGGAAGTTAACACTGTGTCCTGGCAGCAAGTAAAAAAGATGAACAAACTGAAAAATCAACAACTCTTTTGGATCCAAAAGAGCAAGAGTAGAGAGCAAATGACTGCTTTAAGACTAGAGATACACACAGGCAAATACAGGGAAGCACAGTTTAACCCAGAGTGGAAATTGCCACAGAAATCACTTCTTAAGTAGGAAAATTTGAACTGTAATTGATAAATAGTTGGAATCTCAGTGTAAACAAATCTAAGAGAACTTAATCATAAGGGAGCCCACACAATTTTGTGAGATTTATCTTCAGGACCTCAACCAAGTTCTCACAGTAAATGCTAGAGAAAAATCCCCTGTACTTCAGGCAGGGAGAAGAAAAAGGAACCATGATGATATTTGGGAGAGTACTCTCTGTTCCTCATAACAAGCCTGCCCTCAGAGGAAAGAAAAAAGCTGAGAAAATCTTGTGAAGCTCATGTTGCAGGGCATAGGCTCATTAAAAGACCAAGACCTAGTAATAGAACTATAGAATGCTTCCCCTCTCCACATACTTGACCACTATATTAATAAAGGCCTATTTATAGCTGTTCCTTTTGCCCTGTACATATGCTATCAGAAAAAAATTATAAGCCATACCAAAAGGCAAAGCATAGAATTTGAAGAGAGAGCAAGTATTAGAACCAGTTATGACAAGAATGTTAGAATTATCAAACTGGGAATTTAAAATAAGTATTAATAATATGTTAAGGGCATAATGTATAAACTAAACAAGATGCAAGAACAAATGAGCAATGTAAACAGAGATAGAAATGCTAAGAAAGAAATGTTAGAAATAAAAATCACTGTAACTGAAATGAATAATGCCCTTATACACTTATTAGTAGACTAGACACAGCTGAAGAATCTCTGAGGTAGAGAATATTTTAATATATACCTTAAAATCTGAAAAAAATAAAGAGAACAAAGACTTAAGAAAAACCAGAGCAGAATATCCAAGGACTGGGGATGGATAAGTACAAAGGGTATAAATAAACACAATGGAAATACTAGGAGAAGAAAGTGAGAAAGGAACAGAATTATTTGAAACAATAATGACAGAATTTCCTCAATATAATGTCATACAAAGAAGCTCAGAGAACACCAAGAAGGATAAATTCCAAAAAATAACACCTAGACATACCATTTCAGAACTATAAAAAAAAAACATTTATTTGTTTTGTTTCTTAAATTTCACAGGAGTGAAATCATATGGTATTTGTTTTTCTCTGACTTATTTCACTTATCATTATATTCTATAGCTCTGCTCATGTCATTGCAAATGGCAAGACTTCATTGTTTTTATGGATAATACTCCATTGTATAGGTATACCATATCTTCTTTATCCATTCATCAATCAATGGACACTTGGGCTGCTTCCATATCTTGATTATTGTAAATAATGCTGCAATAAACATAGGGGTGTGTGTATCCTTTTGAGTTACTGTTCTTCTTTCTTTAGGTAAATACCCAGTTGTACAACTGCTGGGTCTTATGGTAGTTCTATTTTTAACTTTTTGAGGAAACTGCATACTATTTTCCGCAGTGGCTGTACCAGTCTACATTTCTACCAACAGTGCAAGAGGGTTCTCCTTTCTCCACATCCTCACCAATACCTGATGTTTCTTGTTGCTGATTTTAGCCATTCTGACAGGTGTGAGGTGATATCTCATTGTGGTTTTGATTTACATTTTCCTGATGATGAGTAATATTGAGCATCTTTTCATGTGTCTGTTGGTCATCTGTATGTCTTCTTTGGGAAAATGTCTATTATAAAGAAAGTAACTTGAAAGAAGTCAGAGGGGAAAATATACCTTTCGTATAGAGGATCAAAATCAAGAATTATATTTGACTTTCCTAGGAAACCATGTAGGCAGGAATAGCATGGAGTGAAATATTTAAAGTTGAGAAGGGGAAAAAAAAGATAAAACACTACCCCAGAATTCAAAAGTGAAGAAGAAATAAAGACATTCTCAAACAGAAATTGGAATAATTTATGACAAGGAGGCATCCCTTCCAAGAAATGTTGAAAGTTCTTTAGAGTGAAGAAAAATAACATAGGTCAGAAATTAAGGTCTACACAAGGAAAGGAAAAGCCCTGAGGAAGGAAGACTAAGTGAAGATAAAATAAAACCTTTATTTTTCTTCTTAACTGATTTATTAAATAACAGTTTGTTCAAAATAATACCCATGTATTTGAATATGTATGTCTAAATATAAAATATTTATGTGTATATTTATTTATAACATATATACATGTATAATGTATGCTAAATATATAATTTATAATATGTGTATTTACATATAAATATATATTTATATATGATTATATGTGAGTAAAATGAACAGCAGGAATGATACTAGAGGTGAAAGGGAGGCTTAGGATTATTTTATTATTTTAAGATTCTCAGCTACATGTGAAGTTGTATGCTGTTATTTGAAAGCAGACTTGAATTATTTTTAAATGCATATTGCAAACTTTAGTGAAACCACTCAAAAGAGTTAAAAAATAAAACTGATATGCTAAGAAAGGAAAGAAAATAGAATCATAAAGCTCAACTAAACCTACAAAAAACAAAAAGAATGGAAAACAAAAATACAAACAACAAATAGAAAACAGTAATGAATATGGTGGATAATAATCCAAATATATCAATAATCATTTTTTAAAGACTTTATTTATTCGACAGAAAGACATAGAGAGAGCACAAGCATGAGCAGGGGGGTAGATAGAAGGAGAGGAGCAGAGGGAGAGGGGGAAGCAGATGCCCTGCTGAGCAGGGGGCTTGATCCCAGGACTCCAGGATTATGACCTGAGCTGAATATAGACACTTAACCAACTAAGCCACCCACAGCCCCTCAATAATCATTTTGAATGTCAATGGTCTAAATACACCAATTAAAAGATATCAGACTCAATAAAAAAAACAGAATCCAACTGTATATTGTCCAAAGAAACCTACTTTAAATAAAAACACTCACATTTAAAGTAAATGGAAGAGGGGCTCCTGGGTGGCTCAGTTGGTTCATCATCTGCCTTCGGCTCAGGTCATGATCTCAGGGTCCTGAGATTGAGCCCAATGTTGGGCTCCCTGCTCAGCAGGGAGTCTGCTTCTCCCTCTCCATTTACCCACCACTCACGCTCTTTCTCTCATTCTTTCCCTCTATCTCAAATAAATAAGTGAAAAAAAAATTTAAAGTAAATGGAAGAGGAAAATATATTGTACTAATATCATTCAAAACAAAACAAGAGGAGCTATAAGTGACTTCGGTCAGAACCAACTTCAAAGCAAGAAAAGTTAGTGATGATAAAGGGCTTTTAATAAAAATGGGGTCAATTCTCTAAGAAGACATTACAATTATTAATGTGCATGCACTAATAACAGCGTGTCAAATTATGTGAAGTAAATGTCAGTAGAATTGCAACTTAATAGATTAATCCATTATCACAGTTCAACGTCTATCTATCAGACATGGACAGATTCAACAGGTAGAAAATCAACAAGGGCACAGTGGAATTTGATAACAGCATCAGTCAACTGGATATAGCTGACATCAATAGACAACTTCATCTCACAAGAGCAGAAGACTCATGCTTCTTTTCTTGGGGGAGAGGGGCAAAAGAAGAGGGACAGAGAGAACTCTCAGTAGGATCAATGGCCAGCATGGATCCCAATATGGAGCTCAATCTCACAACTCTGAGACCATGACCCAAGCCAAAATCAAGAGTCAGATGTTAACCTACTGAGCCACCTATGCGTTCCAGAATACTCATGCTTCTTAAGCTCACATGAAACATTCACCAAGAATGACCATAGCCTGGGTCACTAAACATACTCAACAAATTTGAAGAAGATAAATCATACAATGTTTGATTAATCTTTCAAACCACAGAAGAATTACATAAATTAATAACAAAAAGATGGCTGGAAAATTCTGCAAAATATGGAGTTTAAATAGTATACTTCTAAAAAAACCACATGGGTCAGAAAAGAAATCTCAAGATAAATTAAAAAATATATTTTGAGCTAAATGAAAATGAAAATACAACTTATCAAAAGTTGTGGGACGTAGAAAAAGCTGTACTTACAGGAAAAATTATAGCAATGAATACACATGAGAAAAAAATAAGCATATGAAAAGATGCTCTACATCTTATGTCATCAGAGAAATGCAAATTAAAACATCACTAAGATACTGCTACACACTTATTAGAATGAAAAACTTTAGAACACTGAAAACATCAGAGGCTAGCATGGATGTGAAGCAAGAGGAACTCATTCATTGCCGATGGGAATGCCGATTGGGTAAAGCCAATTTGGAAGATAGTTGGCAGTTTTTTATTAAACTCAAAATACTCTCACCATATAATCTAGCAATCACACTCCTGGATACTTACTCAACAGGATTGAAAACATGTCCACATAAAAACCTGTACAAGGGTATGATAGCAGCTTTATTCATAACTGTCAAAACTTGAAAGCAACCAGTAGGTGAATAGATAAATACAGTGTAGTATATCCAAACAATGGGATATTATTCAGTACTAAAAAGCAATGAGCTACCAAACCATGAGAAGATATTGATGTATATTACTAAGTAAAATAAACATTGTATAGTGTAAACATATGTTACTAAGTGAAAAAAGCCAACCTACAAAGGCTATAGACTGTGTGATTCTATCATATATATGACATTCTAAAAAAAATGTAAGACAAAAAGAAAGTAAAAAGTTAAGTGGTTTTGCCAGGGAGTAATGTGGTGGGGGGAGGAAGGATGAATAGTTGGAGCAGAGAAGATTTTTAGGGCAGCGAAAAAATTCTGTGTGATATATAATGGTGGATATATGCCATTACCCATTTTTCCAAACTCATAGAATGTAGAATACCAAGACAGAACTCTAAAGTAAACTATGGACTTTGAGTGATTATGATGTACCAATGTAAATTGTTAAAAAAGAAAAAAAGTACCATTCTGTAGAATGATGTTAATATGGAGAAGCTATGTGCATGTATGGGAGCAGGGGTTATACAGAAAAATCTCTATACTTTCCCTTCAATTTTTCTGCAAACCTAAAACTTCTCTAAAAATATAAAGAGAGAGAAAGAGACAGGCAGAGAGAGAGAGAGAGATGAACTAATAAGCCATAAAAAAAAATAAATGAAATGCTAACATATTTTGCTAACTGAAAGAAGCCAATCTAAAAGGCTATAAAATGTATGATTCCATTTATAATATGGCATTCAGGAAGAAACAAATACATATATATTAAAAATATTGGGGCACCTAGGTGGTTCAGTCAGTTAAGAGTCTGCCTTTAGCTCAGGTCATGATCCCAGGGTCCTGGGATGGAGCCCCTCTTGGTTTTCCTGTTCAGTTAGGTTCTGTTTCTCCCTCTCCCTCTGCCCCTCCCCTTGGTTGTGTTCTTTCTCACTTGCACGTGCTCTCTCTTTCAAAAAATATATATATTTTTTAATCAATGATTTCCAGGGATTGAGGGGAGGGATCTTGTTTGAATAGACAAGGCGGGGCAGCCCAGGTGGCTCAGGCTCAGTGGTTTAGTGCCGCCTTCAGCCCAGGGCCTGATCCTGGAGACCCAGGATCAAGTCCCATGTCAGGCTCCCTGCATGGAGCCTGCTTCTCCCTCTGCTTGTGTCTCTGCCTCTCTCTCTCTGTGTGTCTCTCATGAATAAATAAACCAAATCTTTTAAAAAAAAATGAATAGACAAGGCATGTTAGATATTTTAGGGTAATGAACTTTTCTGTTGATATCGTAAATGGTGGTTGCATAATACTATGCATTTGTCAAAACCCACTGAATTTAAGAGCACAAAAACTGAACCTTAAATATACAAATTAAATCATAAAAGGCTGGGGGAATCCTAGGATAGCACGTATGTGACAAAACAATTTATCTGTATTACAAAGCTGTGAAAGAACCTCACCATAGAGGGTAGGAGAAAAGGTAATGACCTATGTAACTTTGGAAATGAGTGGAGTCTGTAAGATTAAAATAAATATAGACAGTTCATAAGCACTGTACCCTGGTAAGTAAAATTTTTTCCATGGTGATATAGAAGACAAATCCTAATACTATACACATGTATGTTGGAATTGAAAAGTCAAAGAGATGCATTAAGATGGTGGAAGGCAAGTTTCTTACTACTGGAATGGAAGGTTTCAAATGGGCAAGGAAAAGAGGCTAGAATCATTCATGTGGTAATAAATTAGAGTTGAAGACATCAGTTGTGTGAACTCATGCTTAGCTTAAAAATTACACAATAATACGCATAGATACATGTGAATTCATACATCAGTAGGCACACATATCTAACCCTCTCTGCCTTGACCTAGAAGCAAGACTACCCCAGTAAAAACAAGGACATCCAGCACTGAGATCTTGGTTTCTAATATACTTATAAAGGGAACCACCATTCTGTGGAGAAATTACCAATTCCAAGTGGGAGACAGGAATTACGCAAACAAGCCTGGAATATTTTGAACTGTCAGGAAGTAAAGAAATTCTTTTTTAAAATTCCATAATGGTGGGCACCCTCATCTTTATATAAAAATAGTAAAAAAAAAAAAAATGAAAACCACCACAGCTAACTAAAAATTGTATGGAAACACAAAGACTCCAAATAGCCAAAACAAACTTGAGAAAGAACAACAATCTGGAGGCCTCACTAACCCTGATTTCAAAATATATGGGTTAGGGTCAATTCCAAAATGTGTAAGGAACTCCTATAATAACAAAAACACAAAAACAAAATCAAAACACACATATACATATACACACAAAAAAATCCAATTCACAAACTAATAATCTGATTGTAAATGGGCTAAAGACTTGAATAGATATTAATCTAAAGCACACATACAACTAGACAACATGTTACATTCAGCATACCTATTCAAGGGGAAAATGCAAATCAAACCACAAGATATTGCTTCGCAGCTATTAGGACAACTATTATCAAAAAAAGAAAAGAAAAGATAATAGGTGTTGGTGAGCATGTAAAGAAATGGGAACTCTTGTACATGGTAGTGGAAATGCAAAATGGTGCAGCCACTGGACAACAGCATGGTGATTACTAAAAAAATTAAAAATAGAATGATCATATGATCTGGAAATCTCACTTCTGGATATTTATCCAACAGAATTAAAATTAGGATCTGTAAGAGATATTAGTACTCCAACATTCATTGCAATACTTTTTACAATAGCCAACATGTGTCAACCTAAATGTCCATGGTCAGATTAATGCATAAGGAAAAATTATTTTGTACATATTTATAAATGGAATATTAACCTTTGAAAAAAGAAATTCTACAATGTGCAATGATATGGAAGGCCCTTGAATATTTTCTGCTAAGTGAAATAAGCCAGTCACAGAAGGACAAGTGCTGCATGATTTCACCTATATCAGGTATCTAAAATAATCAAACTCATAAAATCAGAGTACAATAGTGGTTGCCAGAGGCTGAGGAAGGGGGAGATAGTGAGTTGCCAACCAATAGGAATAGACTTAATTATGCAAGATTAATAAACTATAGAGTTCTACTGTGTAACATTGTTCCCACAGTATTGTACACTTAAGAATTTGATAAGAGGCTAGATCTCATGTTATCTTATCATAATAAAATAAAATGAAATAAAAAGAAATTAAGTAGGGCTACTAATTAGTAGATCAAAATAGGTTACCTCATTTAAAATATGATTTAGTGAGCTTTAGGCACAGAAAAACATAATGTGAAATACAAAGTAAATAATTATCAATAAAATAATACATTAATAAAGATTTTAAAAATCAACAATAAAAAAATCACAATGATTGAGATATGTCATAGGAACACAGGAGTAAATTGAAAGAGCTCTCAGTGACCAAAACTAAAACAATTTTAGAAATACAATATGGTATCATTGAATCATAATTCAAAGCATAAAATTAATTTTCATTATTTCTACTTTATTAAAAATGACAAAAGAAGAAAGAAAGAAAAAAAGAAATATCCTCTCTTACAAATGATTCCCAAATAATTTACATAGATACGTAGGGATTTACATAGTTAATAGGGAGTATTAACTCCCTATTCCTTAACATAGGTTGTATATAGTGACTTCATTCCAAGGAGTAGAGTATGGAAAGGGCGAAAAAAGTAATCTTGCAGTGGAGAAACCTAGAAAAAGCTATCTTAGCCTTGTGATCAAGATTAATATCAACAGGGATAGGTTATGCCAATAGAATGTATTGTAGAGACACTGTGATGGAAATGGCACTTTACCTCTGTGGTCTTTCTCCCTAAAGGACATAATTCTTGCCTAAGCCATCTAAAAATCATTTTAAAAACATATTAAAGATATTCCAATTGAGGAGCATTCTGTAAAATATATGACCAGTACTCCTCAAAACTGTCAAAGTAATAAAAGACAAGGCAAGTCTGTAAAACTATCATAGCCAAAGAGAAGCCCAAGGAGATAAGACTACTTAGATGTGATTGTCTTATTGTTTCATACTGCTACACAGACTAAAATCTAAATCATTATTGGAGGGCCTGAAAGCTCCCGTTAGCTCTGCAGGTATTAGATCTTGAAGTCAACTCACCAGGCAAATCATTATTTGCTTAGATAGAAGTTCCAATGCCTTCAGTCCTTTACCTTTTAAAAAACTAATTTATTTAAAGGATCATTGTTCTTGAAGTCACTGTTTTTTTAAAGGCCATCCTGAAAAAATAGACTAAATCATGTATTGTGTGGTTAACTGAGAATACATACTATCGTACTAAAAGACGGAAGACCACCCTAACTCTTTAACTTTTATCTCCAGGAGGATATATGCCAGGAGAGTTAGGCAGTGTCTTTGAAACACATGTAAAATGTTACAGAGATGCTTTGCTGATCCATTTAAAATTCATCTGTGTTTTGTTGTGACAAAGTTAATAATTAAACTCATTTTACATGTATATTTTAGTGCAGACTAACTGGTGGTCTATTTACAATACTGCCTGCTTATAAACAGCTTTTGGGAAATATTAAGAATAGAAAATGTCAAACTGTAACAGAAACTACAGAAAATTATATTCAGAAACAGAAAATGATATTCTCATAGTTTTCAGTTTTGTCTACAGGTAAGGAAATACAGGCATTGTTATCATGACAGAAAAAAACACAGTTTTTTCTTCACTTCATTTTTTTTCTTCTTTTCAATCTTTTAAGATTTTCTGAACTCAAACATGATCTTAACTTTAAATTTTATTATGTTACATGACAGGATACTAGTGGCATAAGAAAAAAGTATTTTAATATCTGACTATACTATTAATTTCATAGAAAAAAGCATTGTTTAGAATAACAAAAAGAAAATTCTTGGACTAGAAGATGATGCATTCATGGTATGCATTGTAAGTTTATAGAAAAATACATATTTCATATGAATGTATATACATATAAGCTTAAATTAATAAGAATTTAAAGATATGTGAGTATTAAGAAATGAAGGAGGGGGTGCCTAGGTGATTTGATTTGTTAAGCCTCTGACTCTTGATTTTGGCTCAGGTCACGATCTCAGGGCTGTGAGATTGAGCCCCCAGTCTGCTCTGTGCTCAATGGGGAGTCTTTAAGATTCTCTTTCTCCCTTTCCCATTGCCCCTCACTCTGGCTCCTCTACCTGCACACATGCAAGCACTCTGTATCTCTCTCTCGTGCTCTCTCAAAAATAGAAAGAAAGAAAGAAAGAAAGAAAGAAAGAAAGAAAGAAAGAAAGAAAGAAAGAAAGAGAAAGAAAGAAATGAAGGAGAAGAATGAGCAGGACCATCATATCTTATTTCTCTAGGAAAAGAGAAGTATCACAGGTGAGCAATATATCAGAATGGCTAACGAAACTGGATGTGTAATATTGCTTTGGATCTCTCGTAAAGTGATATAATCAGCAACTCTTCTCAAAAACTTTACTCTGAAGTAAAAGCTCAAGTACATTCTGCTACTCATGCCAAATCCTTGTGTGCGTTTTATTTTTTATTATTATTCTTTGTGTGTGTGTGTGTGTGTTTTAAAAGATTGTTTTTGTTTGTATTGATGTTTTTAAGGAAAATGAAGAAATCTTGGGGAAGTAAATGGGCCTGTCACTGGATTTTTACTAAATCTTGCCTACATACTAAGTGTCAGAAAGACAGAGGCATTGGAATTATATATCATTTCCTACATGTGTTTGGATATGCCTACCATGATACATTTTAATACTATGTATATATAATAATATGATATACTTAATACTATGACACATCAAGGTAACTATTCTTTAATTTTTCATAGGCATTATCTTCTGTTCTTCTAAGAAATATTTCAAATTTGAAGACTTCAAACTTTCCTTAAAGGGCTTGCTTGAATATGTGTCTTGTGATGATGTTAATTCTTTTATTAACATGAAATTCTCTCCAAGTATATTTATTGATTCCTAATGTTAGAAGCCATATGAATTATTTAAAATTGAATTTTTTAAAGTACACCTATCATAAACTATGGACTTAAGCATCCAGATGAATTTCTAGAGAAAAATTACACGTTCATACATAGAAGAACATAAAATTACTATGCCCAGGAGTTCAAAATTACTAAATGTTATTTTTAAAATATGATAAAACATATAATTTTGAAAACTAAAGTAATATACTCACATTAAAGAAACAGATTTTTTCATTTAATTTAGAATAACAGTAATGATGAAGCATTTATTTTTCTAACTCTTACGTTAAACAGAATGGCAGTTAACATTCCATGGGGTAAGAATATGTGTCTCTTTTACTGTATTCTGAGACCACAATACAAAAATGTTGTTCTTCCTTCTCTCAGAAACTCTGAGTAGAAAGGTTATGAATTAGGTAGCCTTCAGTGATCTTCAAATTAAATACCTTGAATTGTACTATCCTCAATCATAGATGTAAAATTGGAATAGAATTAACATGAATGCAGAGAAAATGGAATATTTTCACATTGCTTCCTCTCCCTTTCACTACAAAGAACCCCTGAAATGCAGGATAATATTAATGTTATTTGTCAATGTAAAAATATATTTGTCCTCAGTTAAAAAAAAAATCTTCAGAACTTAAAGTAAGCCCTCTGTAAATCAATTTATGACTGGGAAAATTAAATAAAATCAATCGGAGAAGGACAATCATCATATGGTTTAACTCATATGTGGAATATAAGAAATAGTGAAAGAGATTATAAGGGAAAGGAGGGGAACTGAGTGGGAAAAATTAGAGAGGGAGACAAACCATGAGAGACTCATAATTCTGGGAAATTCTGGGTTGCAGAAGGGGAGGTAGGTGGGGGGATGAGGTAGCTGGTGACAGGCACGGAAGAGGGCACTTGATGGGATGAGCACTGGGTGTTATATACTATATGTTGGCAAGTTGAATTTAAATAAAAAAATAAAATAATCATCCATCCTAAAAAAATAGAACAATTAAAAATACTTTAAATAAAGCAAGATAAAATTTTTTAAAAAGAAAATTAAATAAAGTATGTTTTTCTAGTATTTTCTTTATGAAATCTGAAGTTTAGATTTTAAGACATGGCTTAAAATTAAATCTGATTGCAAAACTCAATGAGGGAAGGTGAAGTAGTAGGCTGCCTATAAAGAAAAAAAAATTATATCCCTAGTCCCTCCTTCCACCTGGATTAATATGTTTGATTTTGTGTTAATTTTAAAATTGGTTGGAAAATACTTGGTAGATTTTTGTAGTTTTAGAGCTAACAAAATATATCTGAAAACCTTACTCCAAGTTAAGCTTAGCCTGAGATCTGATTTACCCTATGATGTAAATTAATTCAACCACTCAACCATTGAAGCAAAACATACACCTACCCATAACGAAGCAACTGCACTCCTAAAAATATACTAAGAAGAATGAGTGAAGATATTTACCAGGAAACATGTAAAAAGTATTCATAGCAATTTCCTTGATAATTAACAAAACCTGGAAACAACTCATATTTCCACCAACATGAGAATGGAAAAAAAAAACAAACAAAACAACTGTGTCCTATTCTTTCAATAAAATATTACTCAGCAATAAAAAAGAAAAGTCATGGATCCATACAACATACATCATCTTATATTTATAATACCAATGAAGGAATGCTGATACAAAAAGCATATCATTTACAATTCCATTTATATGACATTCAAAAAAAAAGCAAAATTGATGGTGTTAGGAAACAAAATATTGGATACTTATGGGTGGAAGGAAGGGATGCAAGAGAGTTCTCTGCAGTTTTTGGGATTATTTTGTATCTTCATCTAGGGAGTGTTTACACACACACACTTTAAAATTAAAGTCAATATTACCCCTCTCACTTTTATAAATGAAGAAAGTAAGACTTAAAGATAATTATGTAAATGCCTATAGCCTGACTGTCAGCAACAGCAGAATGAGTTCAAACAACTTACAATAATGAGACATGTTTGCAAATGTCATTTAAAAAATCAGATTCTTTAATGTTTCAGAACAAATATTTTTAAAATTTTTTTGTTAATTTATTTTTAGTTCAAGTATAATGAACACAATTATATTCATTTCAAAACCAAATGATTTTTTAAACCAAATAATTTTTAATACTGTATCCCACATTTACAATTAAATTTAACTTTATATAAATTTGTAAGTAACAAATTGTCACCTTGCACTGCCAGTTTGTTTAAGACAAAAGCGATTTAGAGAGGTTTGCCTAAGTTATATTTGCAAGATGTTTTGTTAGCAAGTGGAGTTTCCTTGACAGATGTACTTATATCAGCTCTGGACAATGTTCTATTAAAAATAAACTTTGATATTTCCTAGTTACAGTATCCTGAATCCTATGAAATATAAAGATTATATTTCTATGATTATTTGCACTCATTTTTACACTTATCCACATATTCTTTTTTCTTTACATTGCATTCACATTGTCAATACACTTTATTTTTGTCAGTCCGTAGGGTAGTGTATTTTTAAAATAGCCTTAATGTATCTTTTTAAAAAAATTTCCCTGTTGTTTACGTATCAAGGGTTCTACTGAGAAAAAAATATTTTTAGGTTCTATATTTATAAACATATCATGAAAAAATTAGCTTGAAGATTCATATAGTTGAATATAAAAGATTACATGTAATCTTGATATTGAACTGGTTTAATATTGAGTGAATATTATTGGGGATGCCTGGGTGGCTCAGTGGTTTAGCACCTGCCTTCAGCCCAGGGCGTGATCCTAGAATCCTGGGATTGAGTCCCACATCAGGCTCCCTGCATGGAGCCTGCTTCTCCCTCTGTCTTGTCTCTGCTTCTCTCTCTCTGGGTCTCTTATGAATAAGTAAATAAAATCTTAAAAAAATTATTAGATAACTCTCTGAATTGTGCTTATGTAGATGGCTTATAGATGGTTGTGTCCTCACAAAGTAGAGATAGAGAAAGGTAGAGAAAGAGAAATACTGTAATGAAGACCCCACCTATAGAAACTCATCTAAACCTAATTATCTCTCAGAGGTCTCACATCCTAATACCATCACATCGAGGGTTAGGGCTTCAACATATGAATTTTGGGGTTACACAATTCAGTCCACTGCAATGGTTATTACAAAGTCTGTGGCACATAGTTGAACAGTCTATGCCTCAAGCAGTCACTTTCTTTGAATAGTACTCTAAGTGCTTTTTCATTGTGAGTTTTCAATTGTATTTGTCATATTTCCAAAGTACTCTAGGGATTTACAGAAAACAATTTGATACTCACTACATAAAGTTTTCAGAAATTTTGGTTCATATTTTTAATATATCTGGCAAGATTACAAAAGGGTGCACAAACTACTAATAAATTGTACTGGGTCTATCAAAAATCTGTAACTCCATAAATACAGTATAATTCTAACTGCATATAATTATGTGCAAGACACTAAGTGGTGTTTATATTTTAAGTCATTGTAATTTGTAAACTGATGTCAATTCTCCATTATTATAAATGACTGAAATTCCAGAAAATATGCTAATAAATACATAAATATATACATAAATGATACCAAGATGGAATATAAAACAGAAACTTCTTTAAACATACTTGTATTTATTTTAATTTTTTTAGTTTTTAATTTTTTTTTTATTTTTTAATTTTTTTTTTAGATTTTATTTATTTAGTTGAGAGAAAGAGACAGCTAGAGAGCAGGGAGCCCAGTGCAGGGGTGGGGAGGCTCAATCCCAGGACCCTGGGATCATGACCTGAGCCAAAGGCACTCAACTGACTAAGCCACCCAGGCACCCCTTAAATTTAATTTGCTGATCTAGAGTTGTTTTGTAATTGGGTGTTAATTACATAACATTAAAATTTCCTTAGTCTATTGAATATGGGAAGGTCTTTTTTATTGTTGTTTTGTTAAAAACTAGCACAGGTATATACACATATTTACATTGAAGAATTTATGGCAAAACACTATTTGACAACTAAACCATGAGTGTGATAACTAGTTAAAAATAAAGTTTACGAATTGGTATGTGGTGATATTGCTAAGGTTCACTTGACTCCTACAATGATCAGCAATAATAGAAGAAAATATATTATTTTCTGATGATATGATATTATTATCCAAAGTGGAATCAGAAAATAGCAGAATAAGAACATTTCTATATGCCAGAGTGGCCTTCAGCTAACCTTTCGATATCTATATTTTTAAAATATTTTTCTGCCTTTCAAGTTAAGCTTTATTACTTAAATATAGCAGGGTAGACAAAAAAGTATGTTTTTCATTCATGAGATTTCTCTAATTTCTTCAAAAATAAGATCCTAAACAAAATTATTTGAAAAGTAGAAGTTTTACAACACATTCCTACTTTTTTATGTTTACTTTTAATTGCACTGAACATTGGTATGTATTTAAATAATATTTAAATGTGAATAATATAGGGATATATTTTTTACACTTAAATATTATTTAAATACATACCAATGCTCAGTGCAATTAAAAGTAAACATTGTCCAACTAGAACTATAATTTGTATGGAATATTGCCTCATAAGATCTTTAGAGGTGATTTCTATAGTCTCCCAAACTTACTATGGGCAGTTTCCCCTTTGCTCTTTTCCACAAACTGTTATTTCTATTGAAAACATTCTTCTGCTCTTGTTTGTCCAATACTTTATTGATATGTCCAATACTTTTAATTGTTGATATGTCTTAGGTAAAGAGATACAACGATAAAAAGGTAGGGGTCTTTTATTTATTTACTTGAGTGAGACTGCGAGCATGTAGGAGGAGAGGCAGCCGGAGAGGGGGAGGGACAGAGGGAAAAGGGGAAGGATAGATGGAGAGGGAGAAGCAGGCTCCTCTCTGAGCATGGGGCCCATGTGGGGCTCAATCTCTGGACTCTGAGATTATGACCTGAGCCAAAGGCAGACACTTAACTGACTGAGCCACCCAGGCGTCCCAGAGTTTAAGGATTTTATCTTTTTACCTAATTATAGTGGATAGAATGGTTCCCCAAATTCCCAGCACTTGGTATATAAACAAATTCTACCCACTATTCAATCAAACACAAATCTAGATATTGAGGGAAAGGGATTTTATAGATGTCATTAAGGTCACCATTTAGTTGACTGTAAAATAAAGAATTTAACTAAGCGTGCCTGACCTAATCCATCAGGCCCTTTAAATGTGGATCTAGAAGTCAGAGACAGGGAAATCAGAAACTTAAAGCACAGGAAGTATTTAATGTTTCATTGTTGGCCTAAAGATGGAGGAGAACAAATAGTAAAGAATGCAGGTAGACTTAGGGATCTACTCCACAGTCCCTGGCTGACATCAAGGACAAAGAGCACAATTCTACAAACTCCAAGGAATTTAATCCTGTCAGTAACAAGATCTTAGAAGCAAACTTTTTCCACAGTCTCCAGATAAGAACTCCACCCAGCTAACACCTTGATTTCAGACTTCTATTTCTACACTGCCACTTCTACACTGCTTACTTTTTCTCTTTCTATTCAGGCACATGCTTTTATTGCCATTGAAAAAGTGATGATGATAATGATGATGATGATGGTGATAGTAATTTGATTCTGTAACTCCTTTTAACTATCATCTCTGTTTGTCTTGTCCCATGAATATCCTTATTTGCCTTATTCTTCCCTCAGACTAGTTTAGAAGCCATTCCTTTGTTGCTTTAAAGCTAGTACAAATTTTAATCACATATTTCCCTGAACTGCCATCATTGGTTTACATGTTAGCATATCTGCAATACTCTCCTGCAGTACGAACATATGTAATTCCTCAATACTGTTGATCTGTTGGCAAGTGTGATCTGCTTCTGTCTTACAAATATCATTCACATAGAAACTGAAATTTTTCTTTCTCTAATATGTTATGGTGTAGACTCAATGACTAGCACTTTTCTTGGATTATTTTAAATGTCAATTTTCATTTAGTCAAGACACACTCTTGGAAGCCTCCACTAAGAATTCTATATATAAACCAGTGCCACAGATTATCATCTAAGAAATAAAAAAATCTATGTTGAGATAGGTTTTTAAGTTCCACAATATAATAGTAGCCTAAATATTTGTATATTCTTTCATAATTCACCATTTCTTTTGACGTATAACCTAATATTGTATCCTATCAACAGACTTGTGAAGATTGTATGTAATGTGTTATTTCCAATTTATTGATAAGGACATTGAGCTGCAGAAAGGTTCATGATTTTTCAAATGTATTTCATGTATAATATAAATATGGAACTCAGATTCTAGGATAAAGTGTATTCTCCTAAGCCACAGAGCTCCCATTTAATTATTTCATATAATTACTGATATTATTTCATCAGCATCACAAATTCATCATTATTGCATAAAACACAAAAGGATAGAATATGCTTGGCCCTCAGCATAGCACACTCTAATCCATGCAGTTATCTGCCTGCAGTTAATCAATATAATTTGACTGAATAGCAAATAAAAGAATCACAGCATATAGATATTATGAGTCTGCTTAATATCAAATACTAACCAATAGCCATGAAAAGTTCCTCATTGGTTTAAGATTCAGATTCAAATACACATCAAGTGCCTATAAGGCAGATGTTGCTTTCTCAATTTTACACATGAAGAAATTGAACCTTGAAGAAAGTTAAAATAGACCCATATAATCTAGATTGCAAATATGAAAATCAAATATACTTATTCTGATTCTTCTTCTATATGCCACAAATATAAAAAATAATTCCTGAGTTCTGTGAGGACATAGAACAAAAACTTTTTAATTCAATAAGTAGTTCTTTCATAATTTTTTGTATGGCAAGACTCCTTTGCTAAATTAAAACAACCTAAGCTTTTATTTGATGCATTTCAAGAACACTTCGTGTAATTTATTTTAAAAATAATTTAGCTTTCTTTTTTCCTATGAAGTTAAAACTAGTGGAAATGAAACTTGGCTTTATCATAAACATGCAGTATGCTGTATTTGAGATAGTACAGATTTTTTCTTTAATAATAGAAGAATCACTTTTTTTTTTCTTTTCCTTTAAAGAGTTGTCCATGATAGTCTTTAGATAGTGCTACACTAATGAAGGTCAGTTTTCTTACCAGACTTTTTCAAAGCAGTGCCTTAAACTGCTGAGAAGCAATTTTGGTAAACATGGCATCTTAATGCAGCATTCCTTGTTGGCTCAATACAGGAAAGATTTACAGATTGGAACAATCAATAGAAAGCAGCAAGCGAGTCAGCAGCTAATGCCTACCCTCCTTATATGTCCCAATAAAAGCTTACATTAGCAAAGTCATGACAACAGCAAAATCAAAACTAAAATGGCCATCTTCTGCTCTTAGAGGATCTG
This sequence comes from Canis lupus familiaris, assembly GCF_011100685.1. Taxonomy (NCBI): domain Eukaryota; kingdom Metazoa; phylum Chordata; class Mammalia; order Carnivora; family Canidae; genus Canis; species Canis lupus. Next base: position 48,175,137 of record NC_049232.1, read on the forward strand.
AAGCCACTTAATGTTTTGGTTAAATCTCTCCAGGCTTCACATAATTCTGAATTATTCCTCTCAAGTTTTGGAGACTATTTTCACTTGATCTTAGCCAAAAGGCCGAGAAGCGATGGAGACTATTTTCAATTTTATCCACTGACCTACCATTGACTTACACTGATAGAGCATCTTCTAATCTTGATTTCACTTCTTATTATCTCCCATCACTATTCAGAATACTCTAAAAATATGCTGATATGAATTAAGATAAAACATGACAAAGTCAGCTCTGGTCTGGGAGCAAGACTGAGCTCTTATATTCAGAAAGAAAAGAACCATCTTCACATCTGCTATGAATAAAGAGCCTTGCAGTGATTATTGACTAAATGTTCTATAACTGTGGTATTATGTTTGCAAAAGTTCTTGCAATGATAATAGAACACAATGTTTCTTGGTATTCCCATTTTTAAAATGTTCATTTGAGATTCAGTGGTTGTAACCTCTCCATGAAGGTATACTATATTGGTCAACAGAGAAAGTATTGTTTTCCCCTCCAGACTGTCACACTAAGAGCTGTGAGACTGGAACAGGAGAAAGGAATAAACATTGATTATTTCCCATTATCATGTACCAGGTGCCATTGCTCTAAACACTTTGATTATGCCATGTAAGTAGTCATCACTACTTCTGTAAGTGCTAGGTATTCATATTATATCCAATTTATAGATGAGAGAAGAAAGTTTGGACATCCAAGCATATTGTTCAATTTATCCAGTAGCACAAAGAATGTATAAAACCTTCAATTGTTCATCTGAATAAGTTTAACTAGATTGCCACTAATTTCTTTATGTTAAATCATTCTCCTGAGTGGGAAAAGATGTTCATTGGTACATACATGGATCTCGAGAAATCATTGAATATACCAACGTATAATTTGTGTCATTGGTTACATGAGCTTATTAATTAATAATCTTATGTACCAGAAGGCTCATTTGAGAAAATAACCCAGTGACATGTAGTTTCCTGTGTCTAGAATAAAAATTGCAGGAAATATGAAGTATTATCTTCTAGTTTTAAAGCTGGTATATTATTTTTATATTTCATTATATAAAAATTATATTACTAGCCAAATTACTATAAAATTGAATTATTAACACTAAACATGAGTTCATACTGATATCTTCCATTCTAACTCTAAATGATATGACTCATTCTAAACTCTCCACCTTGTTTTTCTCTAATATCTCATTCTAATGGTGAGAAACCTGGCTTCTACCATTGGCCACCTATTTCCTTAATAGTTCCAACCCCACCATACATATATAGTAGTTTCAGAATTTTTAACTCTTAATCCTCATGAGAAATACCTTTACAAAAAAAAGCACAGTGACTATGTATAGTTTCTTCTGACTATGGTCTTACAGTCTTCATTTATTTCAAAGTTACCTGGGTTAGCACCCTCCTCAGCTCTCTTTAGTGAAGATTTTGAAATAGAAAACATATATATTAATCTCTATTCCCATTCCTGGCACAGAGTTCCTTAAAACCTTTGGAATTTGACTAGGTGAGAGGAATGTTTTTGTTTTGTTTTGTTTTCTAATGAGGTGACTTAGTGAGCTCCTGTATAGCTTCAGGATGGAGGTTGATCCCTTGAAAGAAAGACTAAACCATGATTAGAAGCTTGGAACTTTCCACCTCACCCCTTATACTCTCAGAAGGAGGAAGAAACTGGAGATTGAGTTAATGATGGGTCATGCCCATATGATGAAGCTTCCATAAAAATCCCCAAAGTACAGGCTCATGGCTATATAATAGTGTGTATAGAAGTATATCTAAAACTGTGTCTATAGGAATGGTGCTACAAGGCAATCTGGGATGGATATAAAAATTTTAGATCATGCTTCCAATCTTTCATTTGTTGTGTATTTTTAAAAAGATTGTTCCACTATTGCCTTGTTTCACAATTTTAAATGTCATATGCTAGTCTAATTCTTTTGCCCTAATTGATATTTTCTCTCTAACCCCAGGGATCAAGAACACAAAGAAAAAGAAAAAAAAACAAAAAACAAAAAAAACACTTTGTAATTAGAACCAAAAGCTTTAACTAGAATATGTCTCAGAGTTGATTATTTGGGCTTAATTTTCCATCTATCTCTGGTGTTCTTCAGTAAATACGTTTCTGAGTAGGTAGATTTTTTCCCTTATTTTTGAGAGCTATTACTGTCTACTTACCTATGTTTGATGGCTTTGATGATTTTTATCTCTTTCTTCACTTATCTCTTTCTTCATTCCTTCTTCATGCTTATTTTCTGTTTATTGTAACTGACTACGCTGAGGCAAGACATTGCTGTGATTTTCTTAAGATTTGTAACTTTCTGTGATCAGGGAAAACATTACGTTCCTTATACACAAGAAATCATTCCCTAAATTTAGTTCTAGTATTCAGTGGTGATTGCTGAGTCTTTTGCTCAGATCACAATGATAGAATGAAGAACAAAGACCTTTAGCAACATTATTTAAGTAAAAGCCATCTTTTGGTGTTTCATTAAGTGCAAAAAGTTTTTATACCCTAGTATATTTGATTCCACAGAACTAGTTGTCACTTTTCATGTTCAGAAACACTTCTAAGCATAATTAATTCCTAGAAAGGCCAGAACCATTAGGACCAAGAACTTACATTCCCCTTTCTTCCTTATAATAAAAATTTTCCATCCAAAAGGAAGTAAGGTCTTTTAAACTAAAAATACACAGAAATTATTTCAACATTCTCTTCTCAGAACAATAAGGAAAACAAGAAAGTTTTGCTTTAAGGTAATTTCTTTTTCATTACCATTTTGTGAAATAATGGGCAATTTTCTCTGTTTAAAAAGAAAAATACATAAATTTAATTTATGGGTGGTACCTTTTTGCCAAAGTTCAACATTATATAGTCATAGTTTTGGCATGTATTTAAACAATACTGTGTTTTATAGTTGTTAATAATTACATAATAATGATAATTTATGCCCATAAAAAATGAAATAGAGTATTAAAAGAACAACAACAACAACAACAAAAAACTTCAATATGTTTGAGATAAAATTGCTAGGCTCTGGGATCTTCCCCCTAAACTAACGGCATAAAGAAAATTGTTCTGTAAATGTATATTCAAATGTATGGTCAGTAAATGAGCATGGCCCATGGAAATTAACCTTAGAATAGTTTAGATCTAATTTTCTGTTTCACAGGATTTAAAAATGTAAATTATAAAACACTGTAAGACAATTCAGTAAAACTATACAACTCCAATGAGAAGCTTTCAAAGATGTGTATTAATACAGATGAGACAGCCCCTCCACTGTCTACTGGTTTTAATTCTCTCATTTAGAGAAGCAGATGTGCCATGAGAGAACTGTTGAAGATGCCACAACTTCCACTGGAAGAACAAAAAGATATCAATATATAGGAATTCCATTATCTCCTCTACATTCTAGCAGCTGACAGAGGTAGATGTTCTTTCTTCTTTCTTTCCTTTTTTTTCCTTTTCTTTCCATTTCTTTTTCTTTCTTTCTTTCTTTCTTTCTTTCTTTCTTTCTTTCTTTCTTTCTTTCTTTCTTTCTTTCTTTCTTTCTTTCCTTCCTTCCTTCCTTCCTTCCTTCCTTCCTTCCTTCCTTCCTTCCTTTCTTTCTTTTCTTCACAGTTTACTGAAAGGAACAATTAAAAGGCTGTAGCTCAATTGAAAACCTGTGCTTTCTTTCATTTGCTTAAATGCATGCAGAGTTAAAGAATTAAAATCTTAAATTTACAACTAACACCCAAAATACCAGATGGTTTTATAATTGGATATTTCTTTTCTCCCAGAGCTAACCAGACTTTCTAAAAAATGAGGATACAGGCTAAAAATATGTGTGCATATAATACCCAATCTTTGTACCTGAAAGCAGTAACTTGAAAACAACAAAATTAAATGAAACAAAAACTTATTATCAAGAATTCTGGAGAATTTGACCAAATTAACTTGCACAATTAATTACCTTTGTATTAGACATTGTGTATTAATTTATGCTCAGCCATTCTGAGTATTTTATATAACACAATAAATCATAATTTTTGAAATTAAAGGGAAAATATGTATTTAAATAAATCTTAAGGACTTTTACATCCCAGTTGAGGCAAAAATAGTTATTAACTACTTCTTTGGTGAAATGCACTAAATAACCATTTGCATGTGTGAAACCCTACAAGTTTTTTAAATTTGAGAAAGTCACATTATCACTTACTCAATGTATACATTAAAAAGAATTTAAGAACAAATGCCATTGATTGATTATATTGTCTCATAAATCCCAATTAACTGAGAATTGTAAAATTTGCCATCTTATATTGCTACTAAGAGCACCAATGCAGTCCCTTACTATAATGCTTAGCTCATTCAAGAAGGCCAGTCAGCCATTTGGAGAAATGTTCATTTGGCATCAGTTTGAAAGTTTATATTTTCACCTAATTTCAACCTGAGGCTTTTCTTATATTCCCTCCAATTTATTGCTATCAGCTATTTCTTGGGTACCTGTTATAATTTGAGAATTCATTTGATCATCCCTTTCACATTAACTTACCTATGTTATTGCCTCATCAATAGGAAAAAGCTTCCATGGAGATGACCAGTGTAGTTCATTTGGTAAAGTGTCAAGTTAACAGCAGATGCATGGTTTTCCAAAAGACACTGGACATCCCTTGAAAGATGAATTGAGTGATTAATTCATCTAATCAGTCAACAAATACAAAATGAGTGTGTATTTACTATATTATGGTGGATAATCATTAAAAAATACTTGTATATCTGTAGCTTATATTCTATTAAGTAGAGACAAATAAATAACATATATTATATATATACATAAATTACATATTATGTTAGAATATAAGTATTATAAAAAACTGAATTAGGGTAAAAATAATCAGGAATGTTGGGGGGTATCATTTGAATTTTTAAACAAATTATTACCCTCATTTAACATTTGTGCAGAGTAGTAAGTTATATTTTGAAATGGTTACTCTAGTTGCTGGATTGAAGCTACATGATAAAAGTTTAGAGTCTATGAGGGTAGTTAGGAGAATAGTACTCTAACATGTTGGGTATGTTTGCAATTGGGCCAGGCTTGTAGCAGTGAGGGTGATGAGAAATATCCAGAGTCAGGCTTTATTTAGAAGGAAGAATCCAGGGAATTTTCTTTAAGAAAAAATGTGGGGTAGAAGAGAAAAAGAAGCATCAGGGGTGATTAAAATATATATTTTTTGAGCAACTAGAAAATAAAATTGCCATTAATTGAGAAAATGAAAAGTTGTAGGGTGAATCGAGTGTTCGAGGGAGGTTTGAATGCTAAATTTGAGATGTCTACTGGAAGTTTAGGTAAAGATGTGAGTAGATATTTAGATACATGAGTCTGTTAATTAGAGGAGAAAACTGGGCTTAAAATCTAAATCATGTATTTTTCAGCTTATATTAAATATTTAATGCCATTAGACTAGAATAGATATGACCAAAGGAGTTGGGTGACTATAGGAGAGATTGAGTTTGAGATTCTACAAGATGAAGAGATTAGAGAAAAGAGAAGAGCAAAAGAAAAGAAGTAGAGGGGCTACTTTGGTAGCAGTGAAACCATAAGATTTTGGTATTCTGGTAATCAAATAAAGAAGTCCACCAAGGAAGAGGAACTCTCTGATTGTATGAAATACTAAAAGCAAAGTTAGAGATTACTGGTGGCACTAACCAAAGGAGTCAACTGAATTCCATTCCTTTATCCATTCCGAGTGACTTTTATTCTCATATGTGTAATCACCATTGTATTTTCTCTGAGCCACTTTCCATCTGGCAAAATAATGTTCCTAAGTTAGTCTACAAATATGCTTTTTAGTATGATATTTGATACAAAGAGATCAGACAATTGACCAATTACTCATACAACCAATAGTAAACACTGATTCATCGGGCATTCTGAAGCCCATGCATTAGACCCCCTTTCAGTCTAAACACATTGATCACATCCTCCAGTTACATGGCTTTAATTATCTCATACCAGCTGGAAACTACTCAATTTATATTTTTAACCCAGACTTCTTCCAAGAAATGTATATCCAAATATCCACTCAATAGTTGACTTGAACTTTAAATAGATACCTCAAACTGTTCTACAATACCTAGTCTACAATAATTGAAATGAGTTAAAAGTTTTTAATTAGATTAAGCTAGAGTATCCATTGGTGTCCATCAGGGTGTTTATATATATATATATATATATATATATATATATATATATATATTTTAATATTTTATTTATTTATTTGTGTGTGTGTGTGAGAGAGAGAGAGAGAGATAGAGAGAGAGTGTGTGTGTGTGTGGTGGGGGTGGGGGGTGGGGGGAGAGAGAGCAGCGGGGTGAGGCCGGGAAGGGCGGGGAGGGGGAGAGGCAGAGGGAGAGGGAGAGGGAGAAGCAGGTTCCCCACTGAGCAGGGAGCTGGTTGTGGGGCTCCATCCTAGGATCCTGAAATCATGACCTGAGCCAAAGGCAGACGCTTAACTGACTGAGCCACCCAGGTGTCCCTTTTTTGTTTTACTTTTTAAAAATAACTTTTAGAGACACCTGGGTGGCTCAGTAGTTGAGCGTCTGCCTTTGGCTCAGGGCCTGATCCTGGAATCCTGAGATCAAGTCCCACAGCAGGCTTCCGGCTTGGAGCCTGCTTCTCCCTCTGCCTATGTCTCTGTCTCTGTCTGTCTCTCTGGGTGTGTGTGTGTCTCTCATGAATAAATAAATAAAATCTTTAAATGCATTTAAAAAAGATAAAAATAACTTTTAGTTGGGACATAGTAAGCAAAATTTTCTGATTATTACTTTTAGGTATACAGGTTACTATAAGTTGGAGAAGTTCAAGATGAGAAAAATTTCAGTTGTTTATGTTTGGGAATAAATTGTACACACTAAAGTAAAGAAGAATCATTTGCTTAAGTCTGCAGCAGAATCTTAGGCTCGATTTAGATTTTTAAATGAAACTATTGTACTTTAGTGAAAGAGAAAATAAATTCTTGAAGAAATTTCAATAACTGAAAAAATTACTACACAGAAGCTTTAATAAGGGAAAAAAAGAGAGGGAATGACACACCTTATCTATCTATCATCTATCTATTGATCTATCTAGCTATCTTTTTGATTGAGTCTTCTTCATTATGAGTTGGATGCACTGCAAAATTGTTGTATTTGTTGGGAGGCTGGATTTGTCCTAATCTAATAGAGGCAAAGAGAGATATGCATGGAAACTGAGAGTTTATGTATTCAATGACAGACCGTAGAATATATTAGCCTGTGTTCAACAGTAAACAAACCTGTATGCTGAGAGTATAATGAAGCTTAACCAAGATAAAAGTGAACACTTTTTACTTGGAAATAAGTTTTTCTAAGAAGAAAAAGTAGACTACATAGTGTTTTTTTCTTTGCTTTTTCCTTATAAAGACTAAGGTTAATTTTCAATGTGTACAAAGAACCTCAAAAATGAGTGATTCTTTTGGTCAGCACAGCTGACCACTATAGAACATTGGGCAACTACTATATCTCTCTTAATGTCAGGAATTATTACGTGGCCAACATCAGTAATCAGGGTACCAGATGCTGCAAGGAGCAACTCATTTAACCTCCACTTAACTTCACTAAGCTACTTCTGCCTTTCATCTTTTCCAGTCCCATTACAGCTTGCCAAGGAGTTTTACATCTGTTGGCAAATCGGATTTTATCTTATGTCAGACAGGACAAACAAATGATTGGCACCAACATAACCTTTTGTTTCAGGAAGATCCAAGATATTGGGCTTCACTAGCAGTGATACAACAAATGTATTAGACATATTCAGCTTGACAGGAAGCAAATATTGTACTTCAGAGGAGCTTAAAAGTTAAAACAAAGGAGAACGTATTTTTTCAGTAACCATTAAAAATGTTAGTTCACTGGCTATTATTTACTGTTTTCTTTTTCTTTTTTTTTTTTTTATTTACTGTTTTCTAATGTAAGAAAGAAACAAAAGGAACCTGGTTTCTAAAACAGCCCAATAAATTAGCATTTGCCAGTATAAAATGGATAGATACTACAAAAAAATCTGATATTCAGAAAAGACTCTCCCCCCCTTTTTAATTGTATCAGTTTCTTAGAAACTCTGATTCATTATTCTCTTGGAATTATGCTTGTGAACTGTTCTTGAGAAATCAGAAGGTTCTTGTGAATGGTCACAAAATGTTTTCATTTTTATTTTTAGTCATATCTATAGATATATAAGCAAAAGAGATAGCTGTATGTAATCTTAGGAAGAAAAAGGGGCTGAAATGCATTGACTATGATTAGTGTATTTAGCAGACACACACACACACACATTTATTTATTTATTTATTTATTTATTTATTTATTTATTTATTTAAAAGATTTTTACCTATTTATTTGAGAGAGAGAGTGCACATGCCAGAGAGAGAGAGAGAGAGAGAGAGACTGAGGGAGGGAGAGAGCATGCAGGGGAATATTAGCAGGGGAAGGGACAGAGGGAGAAGCCAACTTCACACTGAGCAGGGAGCCCCCAGCCAGGCGCTCTATCTTAGGATCATGGGATCATGATATAAGCTGTAGGCAGCTTAAACCTGCCAAACAGATCTGGTTAAAAAATGGAAGCACTCAGGTGCTTCCCCCACACACACTTCCTTAATTACAACTCTTTCAATATTTAAATGGCAAAGACTTTTTGAAGTGACAAAGCAAGACAGTTTCAGGTGAACTTTTTCTGGAAATACAAGAAATTTGTGTTGAAATATGTTAATAGAGTATATTTGTATACAATACGAAGACTAAACAGCCAAGGAGATTGGAGGGGACCAACCATCTGCAGATTTCATCTGTGTGCCATGAAGGCATTGATGGTCATTAGTAAAAAGAATTGTTCACTAGACATGCAGATGTCCACTCTGGTTGCCTAGAGCAGATTATGTTCAAAAGGAGAGCACAGAGAAATCATTGCCAGCAAATAAAAAGAATGTGGTCTCTCCATTTTCATACTGTTGAGATTGCTAGATTCAGCAACTACTAGTATGCTCCCTCAGCATGACTAGAACTTTGAAAAATGGGTGACTTTAGAAGGGTTAACACCAGCCTTCATTAATTATGCCTGATGAAGAGGTAGTTATCTGACAGTTAATCAGTATAACATCACAAATATCCCATTTCTGCCAATTGCACTAATCTGCAAACAATAGAATCAATTATTGACAAGTTCATGATTATCTTACGCTCCACAGTGTGTAAGGCTTCCCAAGAGAGTCATATTCTCCTCCCTAACTTAAGTAGGGTAAGCTTGCATTAGTATTATTGCTATTTTCTTTTATCTCTCTCTTTTTAAAAAATATATGAGGACATAAATGCAAAGAACTTTATGGCCATACATATAATAAGCAGAAGTCAGATGCCAATTCAAATGATAAGGTCTAGTTTTCACCTGCTTCATTTCTAATTAACACACTACTAACATGTTAGTAATCAGAGTCAGAAGTTCATTAATTAACTTATTGGATTGGAATATTACCTAACAATATCTTTCATCCATAGAAGAAACGAGTCACTGCTAGGAGATTAGAGATGAACATCTTGAGTCCTGAGTCCCCCCACTGATGCTGCTAGTCAACAGCATGCTGAAAAAAATGCTCATAAACATTTTTTAAAAAGTCATTTCATATAAAATACTTCAGGAGTCTGAACTTGTACAGAATTGCAAAAAGTTTCCCTAGTAATTTACCATTAAGACATAAAGGCAAGCTAGGGAGATGGCATAAGTGAAATTCATTAGTTCTTAAACATATACATCAATATAAAAATAAATAAAGGAAATTGAGCAGGGAACACTTACAAAGTAAAATTTGCCATCAAAATCTCCTGCCACCCAGTCCCTAAAGTAATCAGAATTTTAAGTTCAGTTCTAGGTCTAATAGATATTGTTAAGGTATTAAACAAGAAAAAAAAGGTATATGAGTTTTGGGTAATTGTAATTCTTTTTGGAACATACATTTCAATAAAAACATCCAATTACTAAGTATATTTACATGCTGAATAATGCCTTTAGTTAATTATTTGCAACCAATTAGATTGTATAAATGTTGAAGCTGGGATTTTTAGAAAGGTAAAGTCAATATAAATGGAGTTCAGTGAAGAAAAAAGTCATTTCAATATATGAGACAATCTGGATTCAAAAGTCCTAATGGGCATTAATAACATTTACAAATAAAATAAGATCTTCACTTACACCAATATTAGGATATTGAGACTCATAAGAATTAACTGTTTGCTGAGAAATTATTGTCGTTTAGGACATTACAGTGTTCTTCAATTATAAGACTAGACAATTTAAAGAGGGTAAATGTGATCTTGTGGTGCATACGTAATTTGTACTATATACGAATGAGCTTAAGATTTTTAAAACAGTTTCTCACAGTCTAAAACCCAGGAAACAGCATCTGAATAGATTGAATAGGATTCCACCTGGTGTAGACAGCTACTTATAGCTCTAGCAACCTACAGTAACTAAGTGTTGCAGAGATGTATGAAGATAATCTGAAGAATTCATTGAGAATGATCAAATAGACACTATAGGATAATAGCTAATGTGCTGACCATATAGTGGGCATGTACTATTTTACATATAAATTTACAAGTAAGGGCAGCCCCCGTGGTTCAGGGGTTTAGCGCCGCCTTCAGCCCAGGGTGTGATCCTGGAGACCCAGGATCCAGTCCCATGTCAGGCTCCCTGCATGGAGCCTGCTTCTCCCTCTGCCTGTGTCTCTGCCTCTCTCTCTCTCTCTTTCTGTCTGTCTCTCTCTCTGTGTCTCTCATGCCTAAATAAATAAAATCTTTTAAAAAACTAAATTTACAAGTAATAGAATATAGCTTATTCTATGAGCTTCCAGTTCTTTCCATTCTAGAAACTTGAGTATAACTTTTATCTATGAGTGAATAAAGAATTGTATCTTTTCTCGTCCAGTTTGGATCTGTCTTCACATTCATTTTTTTCACCTGTATGCAACAGGCCATGTTTCTTCCATGAAGGCCTTTATAACTAATTGCAGAAGCTTTTTTTTCAATATGTATTTGTTCAAATTATACATGAAATAAAATGCTGATGGGATTCCTAAGCAGGCCTTATTTTTATACAAATTGCCTGCTACTCATTGTCCATGATAGTTTTGTCAATATTCAACCTCTTATCTCTTTGTTCTACTCAAAATTGTTGCTTTCTCTTTTCTGTGTTTACTACCAATAATCTACATCAGGGAGGTAATAAGGCATAGGGAGTAGAGACAAAGGATCATAATATCAGATAACATGTGGAGGATCAGCCAACATCCAAAGTAGTAAGAGGTCCTCCTTTATGATTAAAAACAAAACAAAACAACAACAACAAAAACAAATGAAAAAAACAAAACAAAACAGAAAGACATGGTTACCAGAAATCATCTTCTAGATAATATTACTAACCACCCTACTTGGTTGCAGTATTTTAGAGTAACATTTGAGTATTATGCCCTCTATCAGATACAATGCTGACTCCCTCCCACCAAAATTCTAATTAAAAATCAAAGCATGTCATATTTGGTAACAAGGGTAACACATCTATTTGTAATTAATGCAAAGTTAATAAGGAAACCTGGCTAGGTTGGGGGTGGTGAGGTATATGGAAAGTCTGTTCTTTCCACTCATTTTTTATAAACCTAAAACTCTTCTAAAAAAAAGTCTCTGATTTAAAGAATTTAAAAAAAATAATAAAGCAAAGTATCTCCTGTGCAAATAGCCTGTAAAATCCGGAGTTAAGCATATTTCAGATTTTTAAGAATGAGACAAATCTGTTCATAATAATTAATAAACGTTCCATTACTGCATATTCTTCCTAGATTTTGAAAGGATATTCCATGACATTCTATAGTTCATTCAACATTACCCAAAATTTCAATGTTGCCATTTATCTTTTTTTTTTTTTAATAAAGATTTTATTTATTCATGAGAGACACAGAGAGGCAGAGACATAGGCAGAGGGAGAAGCAGGCTCCCTACAGGGAGCCTGATACAGGATGGGGATCATGCCCTGAGCCTAAGGCAGATGCTCAACTGCTGAGCCACCCAGGCATCGCTAGATATTGCCATTTCTCTTTTGAGAGTTTACCAACATAGAAAAATCAATTTTATATTATAGCTTGCCTTTTATAAGACAGTTTTTAGATTCAGCACATCTAAAAGAGGAGAATTTAACAGGACTACCTGAAATGTTGGTCAGTGTAGGCATGAGAACATAAATTAAGAGAGCTTCCCTTGATTGCAGGCCCAAAAGATTAGGTATAAATACATTTTTTTCCCAGGAAACAATAATCCCCAGTTTTAGTGTTTGTTTGTTGTTGCTGTTTTTCCCTAGTCTTCTTTACCTAATGGGTATTAAATTAGCAGGTAGTTTCCCTTAAATTATATTGAAAATGTTTAGTTGACCTTATAAAAAGAAATAAAAGAAATGATGGTTACTAAAGTAATTTGTAAATCATGTATACATTCTGTTCACCAAGCCTGCAGTAATTACTTTCTAAAAATGCAACTTAAAATTATACTGGCTTTGACATCTGCCATTCTAATCAGTCAAAATATTGAAATGCCAGCCTCTCAGTTATAAGCAAACGGGAAAATTCAGATTAATCAACATATTTATTGAAGAAAGAAAGGACACTTAAGGGGCCATCTATGTCATTTTTAGTAAGGATTTAACTGGCATATCTTGGTGGCACCTAAAAAAAAAATTCTTGTCATTCCAATAAGCACATTTTATTTTATTTTTATTTATTTATTTTTAAAAGATTATATATATATATATATATATATATATATATAGAGAGAGAGAGAGAGAGAGAGAGAGAGAGAGAGAATGAGAGAGAGGCAGAGACACAGGTAGAGGGAAAAGCAGGCTCCATGCAGGAAGCCTGATGTGGTACTCGATCCCAGGACTCCAGGATCACGCTCTGGGCCGAAGGTAGGCGCTAAACCTCTGAGCCACCCTGGATCCCCAATAAACACATTTTAAATGTTCAGACACTGCATGCTCATCTGAAACAATTACAAATGATAAAGGTTTCTATCTTCATTCCCCCTCACTTTCTTAAAGAGATTTCTACCCCTAGTTATTTTCCACAGATAGTGTCTCCATCTGTAGAAGGCAAAAAGATTTGGCTTTCACTCTTTGTACCATATGCATATTCAAACTGGCTGAAAAGCTGTTGCATGTCATTGTCCTCACAGATAGTCAAATGACAAAGTTACATCTCTCTCTCTCTCTCTCTCTCTCTTTTTTTTTTGTCTCAAATACAACAAATGTGGCATCCCAGCTGTCTAGATGCCTGTAAGAAATCATTTTGTGGAAAGAATTCAGTTGGCTATAACTCACTTCAGGAATAACAGAATTGGAAACAAGCACTAAATGGGAAGAGATCAAGAATGCAGGGGCAAAGAAATAAGAACCAGTTAGTGGTACAATGTGTAATACATTACTTCATTTAATTAAATTGATATTTATTGATTTCCTATTAAACACTGTGCTTGGCACAGTAGGTGATTCAAAGATCAATTAGACATGACTGCTGTGTTGTCAGAACTCAATCTACTGAGAGAGAAAGATAAGAAAAGTATATAAAACAAGGTCAATTCTAATAAGCACTGTAATTGAGCTACAGGCAAAGAGTAAATTAAACAAAGGAATGGGAGAAATCGCATGTGACTGGATAGTTTGTAAATAATTTACAGAGTAGAGACCATGAAAGATGGATAGATGTTTTAAAGGGAAGTAAAGGCAGTTGAAGCAGAAGGAACACCACAATCAAACCATATAGACAGGAAGTGGCTGATTCTATTAAATAAATTTAAATGAGTTTATTATAGCTAAAGATCATTGCTAATATATTTCTTTTCCACCAAAACAGTTCCCTGAAAACACCTAGCCATAAATCTTTGAGAACTGAAAGAATTTGAGAATTATATTCATGTTCTTAATAAATTAGGTACTCATTTATTTGAAAAGCATTTATTGACATTTGAGGCCTGCTCAGTAGTCCTCTAAACACAATAAATGTTAAAAACTCAAACAAAGATTGAATTTGATGCATCCCCTATAGTTAATGTGTGAGAAGGCAAGAATATATACAACTGATAATGGATAAATGCATTTACTAATAGTTGTTTTAAAAAGTGAATATTTGAGGTTTTACCCTAATTCCAAGCTAATATGATAGCCTGCCTCAGTTTTGTTGATGCTGGCAGAAGAAACAAAATTGCTGGGCCAGAAATAAAGGACAGTTTGTTACTCACAGTAGGAACAGTAGCCAGAATATTCCTTTTTTTTTTTTTTTTTTTTTTTTAACAGAAAAGAGAAAGAGAATGCAAGCAGGGGGAGCTGCAGAGGGAAAGAGAGAAGCAGGCTGCCTTCTGAGCAGGGAGCCAAATGTAGGACTCCATCTGAGGACCCTGGAATAATGACTTGAGCAGAAAGCAGATGCTTAACAGACTGAGCCACCCAGGCGCCTGGATATCCACATTTTCTTACTCTGATTCCCCCAGCCCTAACTGTCCCAGAGTGAGACCAGTTGAGCCATATGACAGTTAGACAGGCAGTAGGTTGCACTAAGGAGAGGAAAATTGAGCTTAGGGAACACAAATATTTAAAATGTGTAGTAAGCACGCCTGCCCTTTGCTCCAAAGGAAGAAACTATCATAGTCTAATGAGACTTTTGGCTATATAAACATCCTTTAAAAAACAATCCAAACAGAACAAAACAAAACACCAATCCAGAATGAAGATGGTCAGTGCTCTGCTTGCAAGATATGCAGAAATGTGAGGAACTCATACCGAAACATCTTCCAAAAGAATTGGAAAAATGAAAAGGGAACTAGTCCCCTAATTAGACAGCAGAAGGGGTAATTTATCATGAACACATTAATGCTTGTGCTGGTTCTTGACAGTTAAGTAGATACAAAATCATAGAGAAGGGTTACTATAAGAAAGGTATTAGTAAGACTAAAGCCAAAGGTATTGTGGTAGAAATACTAACAGCTTCTTTAGCAAAAGATGGTATTGCTGAGGGAAGGATGGATATACAGGGAAACTAGGTATATTAGTTTGGATAAAATGTGAGTTAGTGACAGTTTATGGGGGTAATTGAATAGTCTGCTAATTAATTCATCAAAGATTTTTTTTTAAGATTTTATTTATTTATTCATGAGAGACACAGGCAGAGGAAGAAGCAGGCTCTATGCAGGGAGACTGACATGGGACTCGATCCTGGGTCTCCAGGATCACACCCTGGGCTGAATGCGGTGCTAAATCGCTGAGCCACCCGGGCTACCCAGAGACCTTTAAATTAGGCGAGGATAATGTAATCCAACTTACAGGAGAAATATTAATGGCCGTATGAAGGAGGCCAAGAGATAATGAATAACTAGAATATGGGGGTGATGGTGCTAGGAGATGGGTGTGTGCATACATTGAGAAGTTTACAAAGATACCTTGAAATTTTAATTGGCAGGTCTCCTTGATTACTTGGAATCAAGTAATCAAGGAATGGAATTAAAATAAAATTGGAATAAAAATAAAATTGAAGATTCCATTCAGGATCTTAACTGGGTGTAAGATAAAATAATGGTACTATCAACCAAAAGAGGCAAAACAAAAAATGAAACCACAAGAGAACTGTATATTAAACAAGCAGTCTGAACTCTATTTTAGATACTTATGTTCATGTATCTGGGAGACACCTAACTGCACATGTCAAGCACATAATTTCCAATTTAATTTTATCTTGAACTTAGAGAAAGGGAGGCTGCAGATAGGACTAGCTTTACAGGCAGGCATCCTATGCAGTTACACAGGGCCTCATGCAAAAAAGGACTCACACTATGCTTTACCATTGCTGCCCTCACTATTAATGATAGCTGAACAAGGACCTCTGCTTTTAGTATTTTGTACTGGCCCCACAAGTTATATAGCCGGTCCTGACTAGATTTTAATTCTGAAGTCCTATATACATTAATAATAATTAAAGTCATTGGAGTAGTCCAAGGTAAAGATATAAATTGAAAAAAAAAAAAAAGGAAAAAAAAAAAAAAGAATAAGAAGAAGGAGGAGGAGAACCAAAGGCTGAACCTACATTAATGATTAGGGGAAAGAAACAAAAAGAGTTAGTGAGGATGCTCAGACATAATCATCCACATATTTTTTTTCCTAGAATATGACCTAAGCTGTCATCATCTTTCTTATGAACTACTATAGTTCTATAGCACAATTCTCTAAAGAACATTTTTTTTTAAATATTTTATTTATTTATTTAGGATAGTCACAGAGAGAGAGAGAGAGAGAGGCAGAGACACAGGCAGAGGGAGAAGCAGGCTCCATGCACCGGGAGCCCGACGTGGGATTCGATCCCGGGTCTCCAGGATCGCGCCCTGGGCCAAAGGCAGGCGCCAAACCGCTGCGCCACCCAGGGATCCCTCTAAAGAACATTTTTGCACCACATTAATTCTTTTCACATGTGAGACAGGTTGTTCTTTTGAAAATACACATTGATTCTGTTACCCTCAATCTCCATAGCATAAAACTCTTCCATAGTTATCATCGCCGTCAGAAAAAAAGAAATAAGCAAACACAAAATTATTTCTTTTGCCCTCCCTACCTCTTCATGGTGTAGCTACTAACTCTCCAGTGTCATTTTATATGCCTTGCCCTCTCAATGCCTATCCTCCAGATACTTCAGCTTTTATTCAGTTCTTAAACTAATCTTACTCATTAATCTTTTCTCCCACAAGGACTTTGCTGTTATCTCTGCAGGAATACTCCCTCCCCTGGCTCCTGTCCACATCCACACATCATTCTTATTTTTAGATCACGTTTTCAACAATAAGGTATCCATTTGGAATGCCTAGGTAGCTCAGCGGTTGGCTCAGGTCATGATTCTGCAGTCCCAGGATTGAGTCCCACACTGGGAAGAAGCCTCCTTCACCCTCTATGTCTCTGCCTCTTTGTGTCTCTCATGAATAAATAAAATCTTACCAAAAAAAATAAGGTTTCCATCCCCTGCATCTGCTTCTCCCACTAGGGACAGGCAGGGAGCACAGCTTAACCCTTTCATAGAACTCTGAATCATTCTGGTGTGGTATCTGTGAAAATGTTCAATTTATACATTCATTTTATGAGCATCTGTTAAATATCTGTCTCTTTCCCTGGAGTACAAAGTCCATAAGGGTAGGTACGGTTTGTATTTACAAAATTGCATAGTATCACAGAGCATAAAACCTGGTACATGTTCATTTCTTCTTACAACAAATATTCCAAAAAATAATATGGAGACTGTCCTCTGTGCAAGGTTTCTAGGAATGTGACATGTCAATGACAATAAACAAAATTCCAATGGTTCCCAGTTACATAGCTCACATTCTAATCCACAGGAAAAAAAGGTAAGAAACAAAAACACAACACATGGAATAAGAAATAGGATTGTATTTTAGGAATGGATATTTCCAATTGTAAAAAGACCAACAAATAAAGCAAGGTAAGGCAAATCTACAGCTTTTTGGTGGAGTTGGAAGAAGTAGGATTTTGAGACTGTGGAATCAGTACATGAAGGGTTAAAAAAAGAATGAATAGTGATTTCAAGATTTGACAATAAGGCTCCACAGGACCAGGTAAGCAAAATAGCAAGGATATAAGATATATAGTTCACTGTGAAGAGACTGTTTACCATTATATGTTCATTCTTTTTGATTTCTTATAGCTCTAATTAACTCAAAGATTCTAAATTTTTTCTTCAGAAAAGAAACCCGATTTTTTTTGGGGGGGGGTATTAGATGTAGAATTAGCAAATTTCATGTTAAATATGTGAAACCTATGATTATTTGTTAATTCAGTGTTTTGTTCATTTGGTAAAGGTGATTTCGTTAATTTGTTTTGTTTTCTGTGTGGCTGATTTACAAGGCTAGTCCAGCCTTCTATATTTATTTGAAATGTTGCCACTAAGCTTTGTTACGTGACCATTACAACTTGAAGACATAATTGTTTTGAATAGCCATGCTATTTCAAATTGAGAATATCACTGAAGAAATTGGCATAGAGAGAGATCCTCTACCGTCGACTGAGAAAACCAGTTTAAAACATAGTTTCCCATACTAAAAGCCTTGAGTAAGTTTGTTTTAGCTTTCATTAAAATATGCTTTCTGTGAATAGTGCAGATTTTTTTCCTTTATGTTTTTGTTTCATTGGATTATATTCAAGTGGTGAATGAACTTTCAATTCTTAATTAAATTTATTTTAAATACATTATTTTTCTCATTATGATTTATCATGGTACTTTTAAGAAAATCATAAGAATCCAGGCAGCTGAGGCCAGAGATAAATCCTATAATTGCTATCTCCTAGGATGAGAAAAAGGACCTTTTAATGAGGGTATGCACGGGGCAAAAGAAGGTAGAAGAGGATATGTGCACCTACTGAAAGTAGAAAATCTAGACAAATGGCCATGGGATTCCTCCTTTCTAACCCCATATGAAGAGGCCTTTTGTCAGTGTTGGTCACTGGGCTTTCTCTTTCTAAGAAAGTCTAATTTACCGCAAATGAACAAAACAGTGCATTGTAGTCTGAAAATGGTTAATCATATTTCTCTTTTTCTTCCTTTCTGTTCTAGAATTCTACAAGGATGGCCCAGAAAAGAGATTATAAATACCGTTAGAATATTTTTGAGTGTACCTATTTCCCATTTTCCTCTACTAACAAAAAGTTATGGGAGAAAGAATCCCAGGACTATTTTCAAATCATGTGATCAATCTTCTAATTATGCAATTAAATTGGATAGCTCGGTTGATTAAAATATTTGCTCCTAGTTTCTAATTTTTTTATAAGATATAATCATTGCATTGAATAATTTTATTTGCATTCATTGTATTGAATAAAATTTTATTTTATTATATTTTATTTTATTTTTATTTATTTTATTTTATTTTATTTTATTATTTTATTTTATTTTATTTTATTTTATTTTATTTTATTTATTTTATTTTATTATTTTATTTTATTTATTTTTACCAGGAATTCTGTAATTGGGTTGCAAAAATGTTTGAGTGGAGTGCTTACTAACTGGGAGGCCCTCAGCTTTTGGTAAAGGATGCACTGGGTATAGTGCTGTTGTTTTCTGTCATAGGTGTCACCACTGGTGTGCAGAAAAAAGAGAGTTAAGGCTGTGAGGGTGTGATGTGTATATCTATATATCTATATTTACTCTCCTACCTATGTTGTTTTTATAAATATTTAAAGTTTATTCTACTCTTGGCTGATAGGAGTCTATCTCTAATGATGAATCTACTCCACAGTGCTAACGTAAGTTTCTAGCCTTACCCAGAACATCTTAATTGTTACTTGTCTTCAATGTTGAAGTTAAAAAAAACTGTTCAGAATGTGTTGTGCCCAAGATTGCGAATCTGAGAAACCACCAAGGAGCCGACACAGATGCAAGTACACGAGGGTTTATTTACAAGCTTGAGCTTGGATCCAAGTACACTCCACACAGCAGAGCAGGGGCTGTAACCCGAAGTGGGTTACAGCTGGGTTTTTTATGGGCTGGTCTAGGAGATTTTTCAGAAGGGGTGGAGGAATTTTTTTTTTCCCCATTCCAATATGGGGGGAAAGGGTGGGGGAGTTTCTTAAGATCTGATATGGGATTCTCTGAGCTCTGTTGTCTTTCTGATATGAGATTCCCTGCCGAGGGCATTCTGAGCTTTGTTCTCATTCTAATATGGGGCTTAACAGAAGTTAAGGTAAAGTTCAGCTCTTATTCACAGGGGTTGAGATGGCTGTACTTGTGCTAACGCTGAACTTAAGGTGGAATGGCCTTAATTTTCTCGGCCTCCACAAATGAGCCTGTGCAATGGCCTATACGGACCAAAACTCTAGGCCTGCATTTCTTTATAATGGTAATTATTACCAGATTGAAAACCAAAGTCTTTTGACAGATGTATGCTCTCTTTCTTTTTAATTAATTAATTTATTTATTCATGAGAGACAGAGAGAGAGAGAGAGAGAGAGAGGCAGAGACACAGGCAGAGGGAGAAGCAGGCCCCACACAGAGAGCCCGACTGGATCCCCAGGATCACACCCTGGGCTGAAGGCAGGCGCCAAACTGCTGAGCCACCCAGGGATCCCCTGCCCCTCTCTTTCAATTGACCTTTAGACTCTCAAAATCCCTTTTGAGAGAAAAACATGACTGAAGTTAATTTGTTGTAACCCTGAAATCTAATCTTATCATCTCTCTTTTCTCTGGTTCTCTGTGGTAGTATATCCTTACCTGAGTAATCCCAGGCCAATCATCTCCGATACATGTGGCACATTTATATAAGTTTTCATCATCATTTTGATAAAAAAGCACTCCAGGTTTTTGGAAGAATATAAAATACTGAAGAACATACAAAGCCAGATACAACCTATTTGAGGGCTATTAAATTCTAAAAGATATGACTCAAAAATTTTATATTCTTTACTATATTTTATACTTCTATATTAATGACTAGAAGGATCATTTTGTTGTATATTATATATATAATGCAATGATTAAATTACAGGGTAATAAATGAACTGTATACTTAACTGTTGACAAATGCTGGTAAATTATTAATTATATTGTTGAAATTTACATTGATGTAATACTGAATCAGTATTTAAAACATTGATTTCCTGCTTCCTAGGCAAGTCTTTTTTTCTGCAGTACCAGAAACTTTACATCATAGTAGCAGTATATTAAATAATCTATTTGATAACAAAGTAGATATTAGGTATGTAGAATAAGTATCTCCATCTTCACAACATTTCCTTTCTCCAATTAATTTCTTTGTATTGTGTGCATTTGCGAGAGAAGCAAAAGATGGGTGCAGATCCAAATGGCACAAATTTGAAAATCATGACACTGGAGAAAGGACAAAGAGAGGAAAAGGGGGATAGATTATCTGTTGTTAATTCTGAGACACTTTAGAAATAAAATTAGAATGAAATGTTTCAATTGATAAACAAATCAATCTATATGTCTAATGTTCTTTTGAAAATACAAATTGTGGGGAGGGGAAGTTTTGTGGAGAAAGAAAAAATTCCACCTGTGGACAATTAGGCCTATGGAGTTCAATCCTGCTCATGCAAGTCCCTTCCTGTTTGCCTAGTTTACTAATTCCTGATTTGCTTAGCCAGCCTCCACTGTCTTAACAAGCTAAATCCTTATAATAAAGCAATGAAAATCTCTCTTTTCCTCCCTCCACCTCTGGTATGTCTTATGGATGTGGCATGCAAGCTTTCTATTTCTCTAGACAGAGTCTACTTTTTTTTCAAGTAATATCTTTTTTTTTTAATTTTTTAAGTGATAGAGTCTACTTTTATTTGAAGTTTAGAAATAGCAAATTATTAATAATGTGTACTTAGCAATTTTAAATTACTTTAAATTTTAATTAAATATAATAAAGTAAAATCCCCAAGGTATTTTTCCTGTAGCCAAATTTAAACATTAATATGAATGAATAATATGCTCTTTCAAATGACATACATATTATGATAATGTGGAAAATTAGAAGCATGAATCCATCTGGACATATCAGAGTTTCAATTAAAAATTCTCAAAAATGTTGAATATTTCCTATTGATTCATCTTGTTTCTATTTCTGTTATTGAACCCTGGTTGGTATCTTGTGGCAACTATCAGCTGTCACAATTATGTAAAAATTCTGAGAATGATTCACTGCTCATTCAACAGAAGAATTGAGGGATTGATCCACACTAAGTCTAAAGTTGTATTGCAACCAAAATACTTCATCTTTTTGCAGATTTTACTTTTTGTGTTTTTTTAAAAACTATTAAAAGTCAAAACATCCTGGGGCACCTGGGTGGCTCACTGGTTAAGTACCCTCTTGATTCTGGGTCAGGTTATGATTTCAAGGTTGCAAGATAGAGCCCCTGAGTTGGGCTCTGCACTGGATGTGAAGCCGGCCTAGGATTCTTTCTCCTCCTCTGCCCCTCCTTCCTTCTCTCTCCCTCTCATTCTCTCTCTCTCAAAAAAAAAAAAAGAAAAAAAAAAAAAAAGAAAAAAATAAAATCAAAACATTGACAATCAGAAAATGAAAATATTTCTTTTCTTCTTTAAAAAAAGAAAATACATGAACAGAGATTTAGATGTAATTTTTCTTAAATCAAAACTGACAAATGAGCTGACTGGAACTGTAATATATAAAAAACAGT
Organism: Canis lupus familiaris; assembly: GCF_011100685.1. NCBI lineage: Eukaryota > Metazoa > Chordata > Mammalia > Carnivora > Canidae > Canis > Canis lupus. The sequence continues at coordinate 48,197,447 of NC_049232.1, forward strand.
AAAGTAAAGCATAATTTGAATGAGAAATACAAGGAAGACTTAGATGAGCATTAATTCCAAATATTTGCAGAAATCATTCTAAAGATTGTAAAATCCTAGAATGCATTGATATAGAGTAGTTGCTTCTTATGAAATTATTGGGATAAAGCTGTTCTTAAAACTCATATGATAGGCAAAATAGGAAAAAAAAAAGTACCTAATAGAATTTTTTTGGCTATCTCTCTCCTCCTCTTCCTCCTCCTCCTCCTCCTCCTCCTCCTCCTCCTCCTCCTCCTCCTCCTCCTCCTCCTCCTCCTCCTCCTCCTCCTCCTCCTCCTCCTTCTTCTTCTTCTTCTTCTTCTTCTTCTTCTTCTTCTTTTGGTAGATTTAAGAGCACTTGCATTTTCCTTTGATTGTATTCAAATAAACTCTTATTTGACAACAAGCTATTCTGAAACTCTTAATAATTTTTTTTCCCCAGGAAAGACAAATAAGTTTCTTAACTTTATAACTTCAACAATTGTCAATATTTCTTAAGAAGAACTACTTACTATTTAATTAATTTAGAACCATCACTTCCTTTTCTTAAAGAACATCTTGGTTTATAAGAAAGTACTCACTGACGGTTGATTTGTTTGTTTGTTGTTTTACAATCACATTCCTTATTGGAACTCCTGCTCTTACTAGACAGATGCCATTGTATATGCAGCTTCCCTGGGGCAGCAATTATACTTTTGTTTACTCTTCTGGGCGTCAGCATGCCTAACAGAATTTAGGTGATTAGTAAGAGCTTGTTGAATGACTGCTTCAATCCTTTTGAAAAGGAAAATTGCCCTTTCACCTGAGAATTATCAGAGTTTAAAGAGTTCACTTAGAGTTTCCTGTAGCAAAGGAATGGGCAACCATTTAATCTTATCTTCTTATTCTCTTCTGTTCCTCTTAACATCAACTTTGGATATAAACTTGATGATGAAAAAAAAAAAAACAGTCACAGGAAAGGAAAATAAAGGGACAAGTCATAAAAAAATTGTACGAAAGTAATGGTAGGAAGAGAAGGTAAGCCTGTCAGAAAGTATTCTAGTCCAACAGAGAGAGCTTTGATCGTCTCAGGAGCTTACACAGTCATGTCATTTCAGTGACTGCTTTGGAAAGCATCAAGTTCAAAATGTTTTTAAAGTTGTATTTTAGATTAGAATTTGAAGTGGAAAAAAAGTTTTCTGCACATTTCATTCTTTGTTTTTCCTTTATTTCAGAAATGAGCAGTATGAGTCTTGCTTGTTAACTTATTTTCTAGAATTGATTTCCCTAAGTCTATACCTAATAGCCAAGCACTTAAAAAAAAACCAAAACAGTTTTATGAAATTAGCATAAGAGAGAAGGAATTAACAAAATATGTTGGATGAAAGCATTGCATAAAGGAGTGTGTCAGAACCCATATGGAAAGATGGGTATAAGGCTAAAACAGAATAAGAAAGCTTCTGAAACGATTGGTAAGCATGAAAAAAGGAAAAGAAAAGAAAAAAGAAGAGGACAAAGGGGAGGGGAAGGAAAAGGAGGAGATACATGAAATTCCTGTTTATCTCTAGGCTTATCTCTGAACTCACATATCAGATTCATTATATTCTATTTCCACCATTTTCTACTTAAATAAAGTCCTTTTATGAGCTTTGCTACTATTCTTCTCATTATATGGAATGCTTTGGCTTAATTCTCTTAACTCCTTCTCTACTGGGAATGCTCCTGTTCTTTTTTTCAAAACATATCTAAAATATTACTTCCTCTGTGACTCTTTTCCTGTCATCTCAACACAGAATTAAGAGTTGGTTTGCTTTGGCTTATGAGTGTAAAATATTAGAGTATTTACACATATAAATTCTAATTTTTTGTAAGAGGATATGAATTTACCTAGAACCAGAAGGCCATGTAGTAATCCTCTTTGTAATCCCCAATGTCTTGTGTACAGCCAATTTTTTCAATCACTTAAAAAGATTGCTTCTTATTGAGTGCTATTGATATAGTTTTTGAATACAGGTGAGGTTTGGTGGGGGTCCAGAGCAGACTGCCAAAAAAGAATTCTTGAGACATCTTCAGTGCAAAATTGTGGTTTTATTAAAAGGACAGGACCCCTTTGCGGAAGGAGTGGCTATCCTCTGCTGCCTCTTGCTGCCCTGGGATTCTGAGGAGCCAGTGATTTTATGCCTTGGGGTTGGGAGAAGTAAAGATAGGGAAATTCCAAAAGGATATTCATATGTTAGAGAAGACTTGCAGGATCCTAGAGGAATGTTATAACCTGCCTATCTCAAGTATTTGTTGATGAGCTGCAGGTTAGAAGGAGATTTAATTTACCTACATTCCTTCTTTTCTTGTTTCCCACATCACTATCATGTTCCAATTATTTTTCTAGATTCTGCGGTTATAACAGTTAATAAAAACAACATGTCTGTCCTCAGAGGAAGCTGGGATTAAAGGTTCAGGGAACAGAACATACATAATTAAAATAATTTGGAGAGTAGTAAGTACTTTGAAAAAAATTAAGACTGGATTTTGGGTATAGGGCCTAGGGGAAGAGAACAGAACATCCATAATAAGGAGGTCCCTGTAAGTGGTCAAGGAAGGGACTGGAGGTGCATGTAATGGCCAGATCACTTAGAATCATGTTGCATGTACTTGTGATGAGCATGGGCTGCTGTATACAAGTGTTGAGTCACTATATTGTACACCTGAAGTAATATTACACTGTATGTTACTACACTGTATGTTAACTAACTGGAATTTAAATAAAAACTTAAAAAAGGAATCATCTTGTATGTAATGAAGAGTTTTGATTTTGTTATAATTACAACTGAAATCCATTTGAGGGCTTTAGATACAGGAATAACAATAATGTAATTTGCAGTTTAATATGTTCACATGGATGCTGTGTGAAGAACAGACTGTGGGGGAGGGGCAAGACAGAAAGTAAACAGATAATATACAAGAGAGCCAGTAAATATGTATAGAACAAAATTAATGAACAAATCTCTCATAAATAGATTAATGTTTCTGATACTTCCATGTAATTGACACAAAAAAATTACAGCCAAGGGACTGATTAGACATAGACATACTTCTTTCTTAGATGCCAAAATACCTATTATTTATTTGTTATCATGTGTGTAGTTGTTGATGTTGTTATAGTGTTTCAGCATCCAAAGAATAATTAGCAACATTCTTGATGGAGAAAGCCAGCCTTTTGATTAGACACTCAATTGGTCACCTTTCTCCATCCATTCATGTCCAATGCTTTATATTTATACAAAAGAATACAGACTACTGGGAAATATTAAAAATATCTTCATAATGACAAAGAATGAGAACCCCCATTTTCCTCCTATGTAGCAGAAAACTGGTGTCTTATTTAGTATGTGAGCAGAGTTTGCACTTATGTATATCAGAATTGGAGTCTTTGATGTCCTCTTTTTTTTTTTAAGGTTTTATTTATTTAATCGAGAGAGAGAGAGAGAGAGAGGGGGGGGGGGGGGGGGGCAGAGGGAGAAGCAGGCTCCATGCAGGGAGCCTGAGGTGGGACTCAATCCAGGGTCTCCAAGATCACGCCCTGGGCTGTTGGCGGCGCTAAACCGCTGAGCCACCCGGGCGGCCCTGGTGTCTTATTTAGGAAGTGTTTCTTGTACTATAAGAGTCAAAGTAAAGGACTGAAAATCCTTTAGGAATTCCTTCTACCCTTAAACTCTTTAATATCATGGCCAATATTTTAATATATCAATAGGATAAAACCATCAGGTCTTTGGAAAAAGTAGTGTATAATATGCCCTGAACAATATATTTTGTTCCATTCAAAACATTACAATAATTAAGGTGGTGAGGATCTGTATATTGAACAATATATTTTGGTATATAAAAAAGGAAAAAAAAATGGAATAAAATGCCACCATCATTAACCTTTTAAGTGAGATGGCCATTCTACATTCTAATGCCAAGGTATAAAATTCTTTTTCCTTTTTTTTTTAAGATTTAATTAATTATTTTCTTAAAATTTATTTATTTATTTATTTATTTATTTATTTATTTATTTATTTTTTAGAGAGATATCTAGAGAAAGCACAAGTTGGGGGGTGGAAGGTAAGGGAGAAGCAGGCTCCCTGCTGAGCGACCCCCCCCCCCTCCCTGCCCCGGACCCAGGGGGCCCTGAGCCCAGGGATCCTAACCTGAGCCAAAGGCAGATGCTTAACCAACTGAGGCAACCAGGTGCCCCTAAAGTCCTTTTTCTTACATAAGCAAGGTAATATGGATGAATGTATCTTCTTCTATGATTTGGGATCCTGTTAATAAAAAGGAACAATTCCACATATGTGGAATTTAAGATACAAAACAGATAGGCTAAAGGAAGGAAAAATAAGATAAAAAGAGAGAGACATATCATAAGAGACTGTTAACTAGGGAAGAAACTGAGGGTTGCTGGAGGGGAGGTCAGTGGGTGATGGCATAAATGGGTGATGGGCATTAATGAGGTACTTGTGATGAGCGTTGGGTGTTATATATAAGTGATGAATCACTAAAGTCTATTCCTGAAACCAATACTACACTGTATGCTAATTAAGTTGAATTTAAATAACTTGCTAAAAAATACAAAGGAAACATTGTGCCATTATGAAATATCTGATTTAATGAAAAAAACTTCTACAATAACATTTTTTTGGTCCTTATTAGATCCTCATGAGTGAAATCATACAATATTTGTCTTTCTTTGTCCAACTTGTAACACTTTGCATAATACCCTCAAGACCATTTATGTTGCTCTAAATGGCAGGATTTCCTTCTTTCTCATGGCTGAATGATAATCCATTGGTACACTAAATCTACATTTTCTTTATCCCTTTATTTGTTGATGACATTTAGGTTGTTTGTATATCTTTACTACCGTGAATAATGCTGCAATGACTATGAAAGTATATATATATCTTTTCCAGATAGTGATTTCATTTCTTTTGGATATATACACAGCAGTGGGATTGATGGATCATATGGTAAATCTATGTTTAATTTCATAAGAAAACTCTATATTGTGTTCTGTAATGGCTACATTTCCAGTGCTATTGGTCACTGGTATGCATGCTTTGGAAAGAAAAAGTTCTATTCAGTTTCTCTGCCTATCATCTATCTATCTATCTATCTATCTATCTATCTATCTATCATCTATCATCATCATCATCATCATCTATTTATTTCTACTGAGTTGTATGAGTTCTTTATACATTTTGTATATCAAGTCCTTATTGCATATATACTTTGTAAATATTTTTTTCCGTTCCTAAAATTACTTTCTCAGTTTTTGGTCTCTTTGTATAGATTTTTAGTTTGAGACATTTTCTTTTTTGTTTGTTTGTTTTTGTTTTGTTTTTGGAGGCATTTTCTTTTATTAGTTTTTACTTTTGTTTTGTACTTTTGGGATCATATCCAAAAAAATCATCATTGCCAAGACCAATGTCAAGGAGATTTTCCCTTGTTTACTTCTAGAAGGTTAATGGTTTTAAATCTTGTATTTAAGTCCTTAATCCATTTTAACAAACTTCTTTAATTTTTATACCAGTCTTATCTGGGATACATTATAAAGCACTTTTTATATCTGAGAAAATGGAGACTCAAAAAATGGAAGTGATTTGACCCAGGTCACACAACTAGTAAGCAGTATCCAAGCCTTCCATCTTATTTGCTACCATCCTGATAGAGTAAAAAGAAAAGGCAAGGCATAAAGTACATAAAAAGACATATCAGAGTATATCTGCACATTTTTGCCACTTAACCTTTATAAAAAACAAAGCAAAATCATATTTCCAAATTTATAAAAGAGCAGCTTTGCTGTTTTGCTATTTGAAATATTTGCTGAAATTTAGACACTTCTATACTTTCCGTTTAAGCTAATAGGACATTCAAGGAGTATCTTTAGAGGCACTAAGACAGTATTCTACTAAGCTTGGGAAATCCCCAATGTGCTCAATTGTTCTATAAATCATATGGACTTCAAATGTAAAAGAATGACAGAACAGTGAGCAAGGAGATAGAAATAACTCAAATTATGGCTTGAACATATTTCTACAATCCTCATCTGGCTGTGTTTCAATAACTCAATTTTCTTTGCCTACTATTTTCCTTTCTTTTCCATATTAATACTGCTTCTTAGGCTTATTTTGATATGTGCACATGTTTGAGGGCTTTCCATGAATGGAAAGTTCTATTACAATGTTATTTATAGTTTTATTTGAAAAACATATCTATTTGTTGGTTTTAGTAGAATGAAATGGTCATGTTTCTCAATTTATATCCATTGCCTTTTAATATTTCCCTTGGCAAATCTAATATATTCATTTTATATTGTGTTCTGCAATTTTGCCGTTCAAATGCATGGCCTTCTGTTACTCTCTTGGGAAAAAAAAAAGCTCTCAAGACGTGTAATATTTATGATTTAAACAGTATTGTCATTATTACGGAGATTCAGTAGAAACCAATAAAAATATCAGAGCACTTAAAAGTAATTTTATATATATAATATCAATGAAAGAAGATCATGTGGAAACAGCCTAAAATATTAAACCAGTCTCCATTACGGCAAGGCTAATATTTTCTGCCCCATATCTTCTTGAATGAAGCAAGTAATTCATCATAAGTGTTAGTTCCAGAAATACCTCAAAATCATGAAAAATTTTAATAGTCATTTTACATATCTATAAATGGAAAATAGAATCAACTCTATCACTTAAAAATAATAGTCAATTATAAATAATATGTGACAATCTGGGAACTAGACTCCCAAAATGAAAAGACATGTTATATATTTTCATTTTAGATACAAAGATGGTTACATTATTGGTGAAATGAAGTTGCTGAGTAAAAACACTGAAAATTTGTAGCCTATTTGAATATTTTACCTATAGTCTCTTACCAAAAAGCAGTGAGTAAGGGTCAGCTGGTGCTAGGTAGGAAGAGATAGGTAGGGGGCTATGTGACCAAGCTCATAGAAATGCCAGTCATGGAGTAATGTGAATGACATATTAACCAGAGAAAAGGGAACTTAACAAACCTACCATGTTTGTTCTAAATATCGACAGGATATTCTCATGATATTTCCAAATCTACCATGTTTGTCTTACATATTGACAAGGTACTTACCAAGTTCTCTGGTCAGTTTTCTACAAAAGACCAACCATAAAAGCCCTCAGTGACAATCCATTTGGGACCCCTCTCACTCTAGAAAGCTTTTTCTCTTTCTGTTCTGTTCTCACCTTCCCTTAATATATTTTTACTTCACTTCACCCTTTTGTGTTCATAAGATTCATTCTTTGACTCCATAAGACAAGAACCCTGCAACCTGCAACAGCAGGACTGGTGTTTGTACATAGAAGGCTTCACTGAACCTATTTCAACAGAGCTCCCTTTGCTTTTTACTCATATAAAGTCTTTAAACTCCCCCAAATTTACTAGAATACCTTTTCTATTTCTCCAAATAGATTTTAGAGAGTCATTATATATATTTTTTCTCCAAACAGACCAGTTGCTTTCTATGAGCCAAATGTTTGAGCCCTGGAAAAGTTGTGCTAACCAGGATGTAAAGGATGAATTTCATTTCAATAAAAGTGTGTGGGTATGGAGACTTGGTGTAATACTGATAAACATTTAGTCAGGGCTGTGCTAGGAAATGGTTAAAAGCCTGCTCTCTGGAATAGGGGGAGGCCCTGATATCTGGTATTTCTCCATTTCTCTGATATTAATAGTGATCTCATGATTGCTAGTTTCACGCTAACAATATGATGTCACTGAACAAGAAGCTGAGGATGGGAAGAGATGTGCCCATTCAGCCTGAAGTTGGCACAAGCTAAATCTAGTGTATCACATGTACCTTTGGTACATTTGGTAACTTTCTGGTATCAAATACCTTGTAAAAAGAGATATTCTATGAATTTGCATATGTACTCTATAGAGTACATTGGTATCTATCAGAGAAAGGTTCTAACTATGCTTAATTAAATTGAGACAAATATGGTACAATTAATATAAATATATATGGGCTTTATCCACTTAGTTCTTTTATTTACTCTTTCATTATCCTATTTACTAAGCATTTATGGAGGGAATCTGATGTTCCTGGCACCATGTTAGACACTAGGGATATGATGAAAACAGATTGACATGATCTCTTGACTCTAGGAGCTTATAAACTACCCTCTGTTTATAATACAAGTACAAGTAATTTCTGGATCTTATTATAATGCATTTTGGGGAGGGATGTAAAGAAAAATGGGAGAAGCAATGGATATTGTTGGGAAAGGTCATGGAAAAGATGTGACCTCTGGTTGCCCCATCCACCAGACCTGGGCTCTCAGAGGCTCCTTATCCATTATCCTCTCCTTGGAATATGGGTTCCATTCACCTTTCGCCCTCTCAGTGGCTGCTCTGAGGACAATGCCTTGAGAAAGTGGTATGGTGTTCAGGACACCTGCATAGTATATATGACTGAATCTTTGTATAACATTTTAAGATTTGGCAGGCAGGTGTGGGGATCCGTTCATCTTGTGGCTGCCCAAGACAAGCCTCAGATGTAAATTCCTTCTGCTTATTGAAACTGCTACCTGCTAATCAGGAATAGCTTATTCTTTCTTAAGTCTCTCCCTGCCCTCCATGTTGAGGGGCCAGTTTTCAGATTAAGCCCCAGAAGCTCCCAAGGAGGTTATACACCAAGAGATATATGTTATAACTCTTTCTTCTATCACCAAGAAATCACTGCTCTTAACTATTCTCCAATTCCTCCTTTTTACACCCAGATAATCCAATCATCTTTTTTACACCCATGTCACTTTCAGACCCAAATAATATGATCACTCTTTATACTTATATAATAACACTAATTTTCATAGAAAATGCCTAAATATTTCTTTAGAACTTTCAGAAGTATTCTGAAAATATTTCCTGAGCACCTACTATGTGTCAGGTAGAGGAGAAATACATATGCTACTCTTCTCTTTCCCTTATGGGGCTTACAGAATTTTGCTTTACAATAAGGAACAGTGTGGAGGGGAAGGGCATGGAATCCACAATGATAGAAAGTAGACGGGATCCATTCATCTCATCCACTGTTACCTTTCCTAGTATTTTGAGGGAAGACAGATAAATAGATACATTTTCTAACCTGGAAGGTAGCTGGCACTAAACTCTATATCAACTGGTGTTCTCTGAGTCCCTCACATGCTTCACTCACTCTGCTTCATCTACTTTCATTACCTACTTAATTTCTATCAGCTCATCTTTCCCTAAAACTGCCCAATCAGGAAATGACCCAGGCCCTCGACCCCAAATGTAGATTCCCTAGCTCATCCTTTAGAGATTCTGGTTCAAAAGATAAAAAATGGTAGTGAACTTTGTATTTTAACAAGTATCTGGAAGTGATTCATCTTTTTTTTTTTTTTTTTTTCGGAAGTGATTCTTCTTAAACAGAGTTGTTGGGGAAAGGCTGTGTAGGCATTTCAGTTTGCAACTTCTAAATGATTAAGAACATGCTATTAAGTAAGAGTCAGTGAACTCAATATAATATTAATTTGTGGGAGATAAATAAGTGTATAAGCAGACATAAACAGCTTATTTTCTTATGTATGAGGAGATAGATATACATATAGACATATATACAGGTGTATAGATAGAGATATGCAGTTATATATCTACGTGAAAGCAATTTTGATGTGCTTAATCAGTGCCCTAGATTGATGTAACATGGTGTTTTATGCATCATTAAGCTTAATACAAGCATCTCCTGTGAGAGTTTGGGTTTATCTGAGATCAATCTCAATCATGCTGCACAATGTTATTGAATTGCTTAGGCTGGGACCCAAACATTCCCTAAAAAAAAAACAAAACAAGATGAAATAAAACAAAATTATTGGTATCTATCTGATTTTAATATGCAAACTGAGTTGAGTCATTATCGTTGGCATAGAGAAACTGGCTTAATATCAAGACTGATAATCATTTAGTCAGTCAGACTGATAATCATTTAGTCATACCAGGGATGTGCTAGGAAATGGTTAACAGCTTGCTCTCTGAAGTAGAAGGAGGCCCTGATATGTGGAATTTGTCCATTTCTCTGATATTAATAGTCATCCCATTATTGCTAATTTCACACTAACAATATGATGTGACTGAACGAGAAGCCGAGGATGGGAAGAGATGTGCTCATTCAGCCCTGAAGTTGGCACCAGTTAAATCTAGCACATCAGTGATTAAAGATCCCCTACTGTGTTAGGTGTTGAGGGGAAAAAAAAAGAGAGAAGCCTTTCTTTCAAGTCTTTTTTTTTTTTTTTTAAGATTTTATTTATTTATTCATGAGACACAGAGAGAGAGAGAGAGAGAGAGACAGAGGCAGAGACACAGGCAGAGGGAGAAGCAGGCTCCATGCAGGGAACCTGATGCAGGACTTGATCCTGGGACTCCAGGATCATGCCCTAGGCCGAAGGCAGGTGCTAAACTGCTGAGCCACCCAAGGATCCCTGCTTTCAAGTCTTTTAATATATCACCGGAATCTTATATGGACACAAATGTAGCCTTTTTTGTATTAAATGGTGCAATAATGATAATAGTAATGGTAAACACTGTCGTTCATTTACTCTCTTCTGAGCGTTATGTCAATAGCTAATTATGTACATATGTATCATATTTATACATACTATATAATTAACTGAATCCTTATTAAGCAATGGACATTATTCCAGCACTTTACCCTATTATTTCTATGGTGTGAGTACTATTTTTCTCTCATTCAGAAAAAGAAAGCAAAGCCCAGAAAAAAAAAAAAAATACAACTTTTGTAGAGTCTGGCAACCACTAAATGTGAATATAAACCTGAACCTACATAATTTGAGTTCAGAGTTAACATCTAACTATCATTCCATTTGTCTTACTGGTAGGAAAATAATTGATATCACAGATCTGAAAAAATAAATGCTCAAGGCATAGTGGTCAAAGCTGGATTCATACTAGGTGATCTATGAGCTCTTGTTCTCTTCAGAGTTTATCATCAGTAATTAATGCTGCCAATATCACTGCAAGATCATAAGTGATCATGTTATAGCATTTGTTTCATGAAAACCTCTAAGAATATATTAAGTGACAAAACAAAGTTATTAAGCTACAAGATTGATAAAACTTATAAAGACACTATGATTTAATCTTTTGCATAAATTCACAAAATACAGTGACTATGATCCTCTGATAGCTTTCTGATAATGAAGTTTTTTTTTTAGAATTTACAGTAGAAAATAGTATTTCCATTTCTATCAAATGCATAAAACAACTGGACTCATTACCAAATTATTGAGTTATTATCTTCCAAAATAAGTTCTCCTTCCTCTATTTTTTCCAGTATTTGGTATTACAAGAATGTCTAGGAGAAGCCTTATTTTTGTCTCTCTGGTGGTAACCCCTTTTACTTTGTCTCTCTCTTTTTCCCCTTGGAAGCAGGGAGGTTTCTTTATATTTTTAATTAAAGATATGTCTCTAAAGCCTAGACTCTAACAAAGTGTGGATCACTTTTCATGGATTTTTCCATGAATGTATTGTGCACATTAATCTGCATACCAAATTGCTTCCCTTGGCAGTTTTCTGATAATTTTGGTCTCAGAATGGATCTAGAAAGAAGGGTACTAATAAGATGGGGTGTAATGGGCAGCATTGTCCTTCCCTATCAAATTGACACATAATAAGAGTGCTCCAAAGTCAATGACATAGTAAGAGTGCCCACTGCTCAAATTCTGGATTGATTTTAGCTTGCTTTTCCTCAATCAGGAGAGAGGACACTGGGGTGGGGAATTAGGTGATTTTTCTCCTACTTCTCCATACACTGCCACACTCTGTTCTGGCAATAGAGGTACCTTGCTCTTTGTAAAGCCATTCTATCAGTTTTATAGATAGAGAACATTTTGTCCAGATTATGGAATTTCTATTTACTTGATTTATTCCCCTTTTTGGCATGTCTTAATAGTTATTTTAGTGAGAAGATGAGAAAATCTATGCCAATTGTTTCAAGATGAACATAATTTAAAAATTGTCAGAGGATTTCTTAAACCATTTGATTCTTTGGACTATATCTAACATAACAGTTCTATTCCAAGGTTGTTGTCACTCTTCAGATCCTCTAAGCCCATTTCTGTAGTGTGAGCCAGGTTTAGCCACTCTGGTCAGGATTTGCCTGACTATTTGGTTCAGTCCATTGAACAACCATAGCATAGCTCTGTCTTAGCCCACCATAAGGAATAAAAAGAAATTTTTTAAAAATAGTAACTATAAAGCAAGTAGCCAGTACCCTTCCAAAGAATACATGTAAATTATTTTATTTAATCTTCAAAACAACCCTAAAAAATATAAAACTATAATGATCTCTGCTTTTAAGATGAGAATGCAGCAGCTTTGAGACTTCATGTGGCCTGCCTAGTAAAAATATCTAAACACAAAGTCAAATTTAGAACTGAATTTTTGTCTAATTTAAAGACCTAAGCAATAATACACATAGGTAGGTGATAAGCTTATATTAATACTAACACTAAAATAATAAAAATGATACAGTAAGGAGAGTGCTTGTATATTCCATTGTCTGGTTAGAAAGTACAATTAGTCTAGAAAGCTCCACAGTAGTCACTTCTACCACTAATAATTTAAAAATTTGGGAGGGAGAAGGATATAAACTGTTTTGACAATACAATACAGGATATTCTTTAGTTTTCATGGAAGAATCATCTATCTGTTATTAGATACTTACTTCATAAAATGTCAGAAGAAACTTCAAAACTTAAATCTTATTAAAAACCCCTAAATAACAAAAGTCAACTTGAATTTTTACACTACCCTTTGTATATTATGATCAGAGAAAATATTTACAGGAGATAGAAATATGCCATGTAACACATTTCTTTTTCCTTTAGAGATCAGACTGATGACAGCTTTTATGGTTCATGATGGAAAAATCTAATTTCACAGCCAGTTTGAAAATCTTGCTGTTTCAGCAGAGCTTGTAGAGATATGTGAATGAATAGGGTCAGCCTTTATGAAATCTGAAATTTTTGTAACCTTCATATGCAACTTATATTGCTAATGTCATATTTCTTAAAATGGATGGAGTTTCAGTGGTGTCAGATCCCATAAAATTAGTAAGATATTGCAATTGATCTGCAGACATCTGCCTCTTTAATGTGTCTTGTCAGAGGATCATCATGAGTATACTCAAAATATTTTAATTCTGAACAGAGCTTTCATATAGAGTGATAATGATGTGGAAGAGGTAGATATGAACTGAATTATACTAACATTTTATTTAAGAATCCTGAAAAATTAACTTTTTTATATTTAAATATTGCTACTTTGAAACTTTCTTTTCAATTTCTTCATTTTGAACATAGCAAAATCTTGCAGTAAGTATAGTTGTTTCCTCAAATCTGCAAGGAATAACTATCTTAATATACCTATAAAATAAGAATTCAAAAGACTAGATTCTTAGCATTTTGCTCCTTAATAACTTAAAAGGAAAGTAGATGAATAATGTATCAAATTTTTGACAAGTTTTAATGGTCAGATTTTGTTTTTGTCTACTGGTTTGAAAATAATGTTAAATCACATTTGTAATGAAGATGGCTTAAAGGTTTGTGATATAGCAAAAATAACCCAGTAGATTATATTCACAGGTTTATCAATTCTGAAACTAATAAATATTTAAATTATATAAGTATAAACTACGATTATTATCTAAATATTTCTGTTATTTCTAACAGAAATACAAAGCTACTCCTTAAAACTCAGAATTTAAAAAGAAGTATTTGTATTGCTAAATACTTTTTTAAAAAGTGCTTTTTCCTAATACTAAACATATTCTCTATTTTTAAATCATATATCAATAAGTATAGAAATCAGTAGTAACATAGAAGTTACTATAGTCTTTAAACTTATCTTATGGGAGAGGAATTCCTAATGTGACTTAGCTAAAATTATTTTTATTATAATACTAAAAATTGTGTTTAAGGTAAGTGTTTTCAGGACCTATGTCTATGGGCTATATACAGAAAGTGAAATACGACATGTAAATGAAGCGTACATTACATGTCATATTGTTATTTCTACATTTAGTCACAGATGATTAAAGCAGAGTGAATAACAACAATCAAATCTAGTATGTGATCATTTAATATGGAAGTACCTCCAATTTCCTACATTTGTATTTTTTCTACCACCTCTACCAATACCTCTATACACAGTTAAGTTCAATATATGTTTGTTAAGTATGTACTGAACATTTTTTATCTTTCCAGAACTAGGAACAGTTAACTATTCCATATACATACTACTACACTCTATTAATTTGTAATCTAGTGTTATAAAATTTTAAAATTCATTTTGTAGGTGCCACTGTGGCATTTTATTCACTATCGCTGAACAGTAGTCTCAGTAAATTAACCAGTTTTTAGCATCTTGTATCGTCACCATCATAGAATGGGTTAGAAATCACAAAGCAACCATGCACATTCATATACACTAGCATCTCTGAGAAAGATAAAAACTATGGTCTTTCTCCCAGAAAAAATGCAATGATAAACATACACATTATTTCACATGAATTCAGAAACACAAGCTAAAGCTAATGTCCTTCAAGGTGAGAAAAAGAAAACAAAACAAACATACTATTGTAGAATATTTGAAACATGATAGAGTATCTGGTACCTGACTTGCTCTCCTAACATCAACAACTATGAATTTGACACAATATGTAAAACAACTGTCTTTCAGATATTTGACACCAGATGTCACAGTGCTATGATCCTTGAGAGAGAAGAAACAATAAAGGTAAGACTAACACACACACTCCAGAAATCCTCATAGGGATTCCTTGAATATTTGTATAAATCTTAAGAAGTATAGAAATAGGATTTCACTCTATTAGGCCATGCAGAAATAAAAAAATAAAAATAAAAAAAAAGGTTTCTTGAGACATGATTATCCAAACAGTTTTCAAAACTCCTACAAGATGAATGGATGTTAAGTTTCAACCAGAGTGCGGAGACCTTGTCAAGTATTTGTGGCATATAGCAAGTACCCATGGACAGTCATGCCTTGGTAGTAGGAATAAACAAACTAGAGTAAGGCTACTGTAAATCCACCCTCCAAAGTATAAAAACAAATTTTAAAGGATGCATTAACTAAATTGTCCTCAAGAATGAAGTACTGTGTAAAGGAGGAGAAAATAATACTACATCCACATTAGTTAGAAATCTCAATGTCTAAGACTACAAGATATGTTACAAAAAATGGTAAGAGAAACTTGACATTTATTAAAATAGGTCAAGAAGTCCAGCAAAACAAAGCAAAATAAACTACACCAAGTCACATCATAATTACTGATTATTAAAAACATGGTAAAAAAAAAAAAAGAAAATCTGAAAATTAGGCAGGAAAAAAAAACAATCACCTTACATATAGAGGAATAAAGAATGACTACCTACTTTTCCTCAGAAACTATAGAAGGCATCTAGAAAGTGTCAAAAGAAAAAGTCAACTTAGAATTTTCTTAAAAATATCCTTTAAAAATAAAATGAAATAAGAAACTAGTTCAGGCAAAATCTTGTGGATTTTATTTATTTATTTATTTTGCTTTAGACCTTCACTATTAGAAATGCTAACAAGAATTATTCAACTAAAATATTACATGGAAAATTGGATTCACAAAAGAAAAGGCACTAGAAATAGAGAACTATAATATAGGAACCTTGTAATATAGTTAACTTTTTTTTTAAAAAAAGATTGTATTTATTTATGCATTAGAGACACAGAAAGAGAGGTAGAGACATAGGCAGGGGGAGAAGCAGGCTTCCTGTGGGGAGCCTGATGCGGGACTTGACCCCTGGACCCAGGATCATGCCCGGAGCCATAAGCAGACACTTAACCGCTGAGCCACGCAGGTATCCCTGTAATATAGCTAACTTTTAAAGAAATAACTTATAATTCTAATGCCTTGTTTTTTAGATATAACAAAATATTGTGAGATTCATAACATAGGTACAAGCAAAATATATCATTAGCACACATGAAGGGGGTAAAACAGAAGAATACTGCTGTGAAGATTTTACATTACATGTGACACAGTAAGTCTGATATCACCAGATGGTAGAATGTGTTAAGTTGAAAATGCATCTTTTTTTTTTAATAATTCTTTTTTTTAAATTTTTATTTATTTATGATAGTCACACAGAGAGATAGAGAGAGGCAGAGATACAGGCAGAGGGAGAAGCAGGCTCCATGCAGGGAGCCCGACGTGGGATCCGATCCCAGGTCTCCAGGATAGCGCCCTGGGCCAAAGGCAGGTGCTAAACCGCTGCGCCACCCAGAGATCCCAGAAAATGCATCTTTTAACTCTAGGGTAACAAATAAGAAAGTAAATCAAAGAGAGTTTACTGGAAAAACAAATAGTGGCGATACAATGGACTATGCAATATATTCAATCCAAAAAGGGGGTTAAAAAAGGAATAAATGGATAAATAGAAAACAAATAGCAAAATGGTAGATGTAAACTCAACCATATCATTAATTTCATTAGAGGTTAGAGGTATGATCTAACAATTTCAATTAAAAGACAATAATTGTCAGACTGGTTTATATTGCTACAACTCAGCAATAATGAAGAAAGACTACTGGCATAACACCATGGATAAATCTCAAAACCATTATGCTAAGGGAAAAAAGCCAAACATAAATGGCTACCTAGTTTTGTCTCAATACAAAACTACAGGAAGAGAAATTAGATCAGTGGTCCAGGGACTGTGGATGGGAGGAAATTATTAACTACAAAAGAATATTAGGGACTTTTTAAAAGTGATGGAAATGTTTCAAATCTTAATTATGTTGGTGATTACATGACGGCATAATTTAATAAAACCCAATGAACTATATATACCAAAGAGGTGAGATTATATGGAAATTATACTTCAATTATACTCCAATAAATCTTACAAGAATGAAAAAGCAACAACATCCAAATATAGGATCAATAAAAAAAACCCATGATTTTAAATATAAAAATGATATGTAAAATACAGAAATTACATACAATATAAAACTAAACATAAGACAGTTGCAATGACTATATTAATATCAGAAGGATCAATAATAAATTAGTAAACTGTTTTAAAAAAAAGAGGCTTCAAGTCATCAGGAAGACATGACAATTTTAAATATCTGTGTATCTAATAATAGAGCTTCAAAATAAATAAAGCAAAAACTTCCCAAAGAGAAAGCATATGTATGTGCATGGTTATAGTGGAAGATTTCAAAACTCCTCAAAATTGATAGAAAAAACAGACCAAAAAATTGGTAAGATTATGTAAGACATGATCGCTATCAAATAAATGCACCTTACTGACATTTATAGAACACTCCACACAAGCATGGGGTAATGGAGCTGGAATAATTATACTCCCAGATTCATCAGCCTCAGGTCAGGAGTGACCCAGATACGTAAATTCTCAGACAATTCCAGTTTTTTGTGCTTGAAGGCAACAAGAGTTCCAGGAGCCTGGGAGGACAAGCTTTTATTAAAGACATGCTGGTGCTGGCAACTGGAAGTGAGCCTGGTGGGCAAATCATATCTAGGGTATATGGAGAGAGAACTGGCAGCATTTGCTAAGAGACATGGTCGGTAAAGTTGATAAGGGGCAATTTCAGAGATGGGATGAGGCAGGACTCAGACTGCCAGTGGGAAAGAAGAGCAATTATGATAATAAGAGGAATCCAGAGCCAAAGAGATGGATTAAGCTGGGAAATGCTTGAGGATATGTTACATATTAAGGGAGAATGTTTAGAATGTTTAGAAAGAAAGCTTGCAAATACAGTAGAAAGATTTTATCATATGGGAAGAAGAAATCTAAAGGACACAGAAAGGGACACCTGGGTGGCTGAGGTGCATGGGTGGCTCAGAATGGTATCTGCCGTCAGCTCAGGGCATGATCCCGGGATTGGGGATTGAGTCCCACGTCAGGCTCCTTGCATGGAGCCTTGCTTCTCCCTCTGCCTGTGTCTCTGCCTCTCTCTCTTGGTTTCTCTCATGAAAAAATAAATAAAATATTTAAAAAGAAAAAAGGACACAGAAAAATGTTACAATGTGATTAACTGTTAAGTAGAAAAACTAAATGAGACACTTGGAAGGGAAATGGGGAGAATGAAGTAGAAAGAAAAACATGGGTAATTAATTTTTGAGTATTTCCTAGTTAGCACACAGCATCCAAGCATTTTATATGTATTAAATTGTTAACCCTCAATCTTTTGAGATGTGATTCCCATTTTCCAGGTTAAAAATTAAAATAAAAAATAAAATAGAGCACAAAGAGAGAAACTACAGTGCTCTGGTTCCAGAGTCAAAAGCTTTTAACTACTCCCTATCCTACCTCCCTTCATGAATTTTATTTTATTTTAGTGTTTCAGATGGGAACCAATTCCCAATGAGGAAGGGCTCATGGTGACCCACCAGAGGAACCATCAGAGTAAGTAGTTGCAGTAGTGAAAGGGGCAAAATACTGGCAAATAGGGAAGTCAGCGGAGCATAAGGCCAAGCTACATTTCTCAAAGTAGGTCAGTTACTTGAAAACAAATAGGAAAAAGAAAATGAGTTTGAGAAAGGAGAGAAGAACTAAAAAATGAGGATTTTTACTAGAACCTGAAGCATGTGATGCTCAATATTTAAAGAACTCTCACTTCATTTTTTGTATTCATTTGTTTTGTTTTGATTCCACATATAAGTGAAACCATATGATATTTGTCTTTCTCTGTCTGGGTATTCACGTAATACCCTTTAGGTCTATGTCTGAGTTGAGAGACACATGGTTTGTAGGACAATGGGCTGTTGGTATACATCCAAAGAACCTCAGAGCACATTGGAGGATGATTAATGATGCTTGAATGAAATTATAAAATCCATAATATATGAGTAAAGTGGAACAGAATACTTGAGGCGAGGAAGAGTCCACAGGTTTACCATGGTGGATTTGCCAGGGTATCTGACACCAGATCTATTGCTCTGCATTAGTAGCTTTTCTAACTGCTTACTAAACTATATGGTGAACCCTTCCTCCAAGTCAACCCTTTTAAGACTGTCCTCCTAGGAGGATTTAAGATTAAAACAGGAGAATTCTCCTGAATATCATGATCAAAGACATAATCTTTGGAATGATAGGGACTACTCATTTGTATAGGACACCTCATCCTATCATTTCCATTCTTTGTATCCTATCCCAATCCCATTTCAATGTTTTGATTCCCTGTCTTGTGACCATAATCTGCTTATTTGTGTTCCAATTAAATTCTATTTCCTAAGACCAACTGTATTTCATTCCTGTCCTATTGATTTGGAACTCCTAATGTCAAATTTGATTGCTTATTTGCACTTTAATCTTTGTCTTTCCTTTCCTACTGTTATGGAGCATCCAAACTAGGCAAATGTACTTCTTTAAAAGATTGCCTGAAAAAAAAAAAAAAAAAAGATTGCCTGCTCACCATCAATGCCTCTCACCATGTATGAACTGTAGGGGCACTTTGAATAGGTAAATACCAGTTTCATTCTTGGAATACTTCAATCAGCAATTATGTAGCATAAACTACTCTAGATATTTAAATTATTAACACCTATTTTTAGTAGTAAAAATGAACATGTGGGTACTATAAAGAAAATTATAAAGTTAGAGAAAATACTTTATTGAAATCCAATACCATCCATAATGGGAAGAGGGATATGAAGAAAACATTAACTTATAACACTTTTTTTTCCACGTGTAGGAATAAAATTGAATAAGGGAGTTAGTGAAACACTAATAATTACAAGTAACATTCAGCTGCAGTGAGAATACACCAAAGAGAGATTAATGGTACTGTAAGTATTCTCACAGGATTCTAGATGGTTCAAATGGGTGAGTAACAGAATGCTTGCACATATATTTCTGAGGGTTTTTTTTGTTTTTTGAAGTTCAAAAACAAATAGCACTGGTACTAAACAATTTAAAACTACTTTAAATGTTAATTAAATATAACAAGGTAAAATTCCCAAGATATTTTTCTTAAAGCTAATGTTACATACCAATATGATTGAATAATATAATATTTGAGAATTACATGCAATATGGGTAATTTTTAAATGTATAAGCATGAGACCATCTGGATATATTCAATTTTTAATTAGAAGCTTGAAAAAATGCTGCATTAGTGGAAGCCATAAAAGCAAAAGGTCCATGGGAGTGTCCTGAATCGCAGAATTTAGGATTCCAAGAAAAGAAGGAACACAAATCTAAAACATCAATCAATGTTTAAAAACCAACTTTATTTTAAAGAAATCTTTGCAGACTGCATAGATCCAATGTATCCAATAGAGATCTAGCTGCTGATATGTATCAAATGGGAAAGAAAACACCCTTTGACTAAAAATTAGCCAAATAAAAGACATTTGTCTAAATGACTAAATATTTCTTACAATAAAGAGCCAACTGAGTTATCAGGGTTCTTAGGGTCCACCACATAATTCTCTAAAATGATTCGAATCTTTGGTAAATCTAATTGTGATGTTAAGTTTAGTCAAATATATTTAGCTTAATTAACCCAGTTACAGGGCAATAGAATACATGTTACTGACTCAGTCCAGAGTTGTCTTTTCTTCCTAGAAAACTGTGTGCTTTGGTATCAACAGCTCTCTATCTCACGCATCTATTGTGCCATTTCATCCATACATGTATATCAACTTGGGTCTACACAAAACCTGAGGCTTAACGTTAATAGAAAAAGGTTTAGAAACACACTTCTAGGCTAATGTGTCCTGGAAATCATCTTTGCTGTGTGTTATACAGACCGCAGTTCAAGACAGGGCTAATATTGAGAGATCTCCACAAAATATGCTTATTGGCTGTATTTTTTTTTTCTTAGAAATTCTCCAAACTGCAGATGATTTAGTGCAGTGAGGGAATTGTGTTCCCCACCAAAATGCATGTTGAAGTTGTAACCCCTAGGGTCTATGAAGATGATCTCATTTAGAAAAATGTTCTTTACAGATGTAATCAAGTTAAGATGAGGATGATAGATTAGGGTGTGCCCCAAGTCCAATGAGTGGTGTCTTTATGAGGAAGGAGAGATAGACTAAGAGAGGAGACAGCTATTTGAAGATAGGCAGAAAGTGGACTGATGCAGCTTCAAGCCAAAGAAAGCCTCCAACTACCAGAAGCTAGAAAGAAGCAAGAAAGGATTTTTCCAAGAAACTCTAGGGGGAGCATGGCCCTGCTGACACCTTGATTTTCAAATTCTGGCTCCAAAAACTTTGGAGAATACATTTCTGTATTTCTAAGTCACTCAACTTGTGGTAATTTGCTATGGCAACCCCAGGAAACTAATATACTTGGGACACATGTCTTTGTGTTTCTTTGTAAGTTCACCCAAAAAACCCTGATTATGTTAGAAGTTTACTGGTCTTTTTTTTTTTTTTTTAAGATTTTATTTATTTATTCATGAGAGATGGGGAGGGGAGGGAGGGCAGAGACACAAGCAGAGGGAGAAGCAGGCTCCACACAGGGAGCCCGACATGGGACTCGATCGCGGGACTCCAGGATCACATCCCAGGCCAAAGGCAGGCACTAAACTGCTGAGCCACCCAAGGATCCCCTTTACTGGTCTTTTGATGTGAGGGAGACAGTACTTCATCTTTATGTGTATTTAGCAGATTACAAAGGACAAAGGCCCTGGAGATTGAGAGACTTTAATTTGGTAAGTCTGGGTTTGAATAGAAACTTGGGCATTTGGTATATTTCTGGACTTTGACACCAGAAGCCTAAATTTCTCTAGGCAAAAAATGAGATCACTAAAATCTACTTCATAGGATCATTGTAAATCATTATTTGTGATAATATATGGCATATAACGGGTTCTTAGCCCTTACCTTGCTCTGCCTTTAATAGGTTACTTTCTCTCTTAAAGCATAGCTACTTAAATAGGTACACAGAAGTGTAGAGCAACAGGGCAAAATTCAATGCTGATTTATAGTGTAGAATAGTTTGCCAAAATCTTTCACTTTTATTTTCTTGTTCTCTAGACTCTGTGCCAGCTCAATTGGAGGTTCAGTTGAAGATTCTAATTCCTATCTTTAATTACTGGAGGAAATAGGATCCCTTAATTATGTTAACGACTCATTTTCATTTGGGTTTCCTATAGCCTTCAGACAAAGTATGCTTCTATGTTCTAAAAAGAATGTGTAGATTATATATGGTAGAGATTTTCACCCACAAATTTAGAATATATAACACAAAGTTTCCAATTATAATTTCAACATTGTAAAAAGTCTCAATATGACTGAAAACAAAAAACAATGCCTAAGAAGGAAGCTATACATGTAAATTCTTATTGTTATTATTATCTTTATTATTATTTTTGAGAGTAAGAGCTTGCACAGGGGGAGGGGCAGAGGGAGAAGTGGGGAGAGAGAGAGAATCTTAGGTAGGCTCCATACTCAATGCAGAGCCTGATGCAGGGCTCCATCTCTTGACTCTAAGATCATGGGTGAAACCAGAGTCAGATGCTTAACTGACTGAGCAACCCAGGCACTCTTATAAATTAATTTTAATCCAGGAAATATTTTTATAATTTTACTTAATATAGGAATTACTTCTCTAACAGAAATTCTGTTAAATTTCACTCATGTAAGTAGCATAGACTAACCTCATATTTATATACATGTGCCTCTGTGCTTTCTCCAAAAGGGATTTGAGAGATCTTTACTTACCCTCTTGCCACATTAGCCTGTAAGAGGACAGGTAAGTAGAGGTTATATAAAAAATAACAATGCTTTATTAGAAATATTTCACAATTAGTTCATTAGAAAAGTGAGAAAAAAAAAAGAAAGGGCAGGAAAGAATTTGAGAGCAATTAAAATAAGTTTATACCATATGGGAAAGGGGATATCTATACTTTGAACACTGCTTTTTTAAGATTTTATTTATTTATTCATGAGAGACAGAGAGAGAGAGAGAGAGAGAGAGAGAGAGGCAGAGACACAGGCAGAGGGAGAAGCAGACTCCATGCAGGGAGCCTGACACGGGACGCAGGACTCAATCCCGGGACTCCAGGATCATGGCCTGGGCCAAAGGCAGGCACCAAACCGCTGAGCCACCCAGATATCCCGAACACTGCTTTTATAATAGTCATGGAATATAAGTATAAAAGCATAAAAGTATAAATTTTTAAGAAATTTTTAAATACTGACATATTAATACATCAATAATAAAGTATGTTATATATGTTTTATTATATATAGAAGAGAACATAATTAGTAAGTATAAACTTAATGAATTTTTACAAAGTAAACATACCTATGTAACCAGGAATAAGATAATGAAATATATTTTCCCAGTAATCTAGAGTCCTCATTTCCTTTCACTACCTCCATGGAAGGTAATTACTGTCCTAACTTTGGTCTGCTTTTCACAAATATAAATGGACTCACACAGTTCATACTGTGTGTGTCTGGTGTCTTTGCTCAGCCTTACATTTGTGAGATATATCCTGATTGTTGCAATGTAAACAGTTTGTTCATCCTTACTAATATGTAATATTACATTGTTTGCATACAGCACTATTTAACGATCCAACTGTTTTGGGTTTCTAATTTGTCTATTATGGATATGGCTTCTATGAACATTGTCTTTATTGATGAATATGCACAGGCAATTTTATTAAGTAATGTCTATATTTTAGCATAGTCACTCTAGCTTTCCTTTGGGTAGTGTTTGCATAATATATCCCTACAATACATTTACTTTCTGTGTTCTCAAGCTTAAGATAGGTCTCTAGTAAGGAGTTTACAATTGAGTTTTTTTAAAGCTGTCTAAAAATCTATGTCTTTGTAATTGAATTTTTTAGTCCCTATACATTAATGTGATTACTTTCATATTCGAGTTATGCCTACTAATTCACACTTCGAATAGTTTCCGTTTCATTCTCTTTTCTTTTGGATTATTCAACTTTAAAACTATATTTTCCATCTATTAGCTTGCTATTTTACATTCTTTGTTAGAGTGTATTAAAACTATCAGACTTTAAAAATACTTATCCTGTTTTATTACAGCATACTAAAAAATATCACTTTTATCAGTTTTCTGAGAATATAGGACCTTAAAACCCATTAAATCCACATAAACTCTCATCCCATGGTGGTATACTTGCCATGTATTTTAACTTTAAATATATTTTTAACACAAAAAATATGTGGTTTTTTTGTTGTTTGTTTTGTTTTTCAGGAAAAATGTAGCTGCAGAATGCAACTGTCTTCTCCTTGACACTAACTTTCTCTTGGGTTTTTTTTCTTGAAGACGGTGTCTTATTTTCCCCATGCATTCAAGTAATATATAAACATTTTGTGTTTTCGTTATTTCACAATTTTTTCAACAAGAGTTTTGATCAGCCCAAAGTTTTTTCATCATTCTCAGAAATGGGAGTCATCTTCACATGGAGAGTTGATTTAAAGCCAAACAAATTGGGAGGGAGGTGAACAGTGGGGATTTGTATAATAGAAAGATGAATACCTAGCCAAATAAAGTGTTAAAAATACTCAATGTGCTATACTTTTGTATTTGCTGAGATCAACTCTTCTCAAAGCTTCTGCTGGATGGAAAACAGAAAATCTTGATATCATATGGCATATCATAGGGCTCTCAAGAGGAAATAGTGGTATCTATAATTAACAGTTACTAAACCACAGGGCATTCCATTTATAAGTGGTCTTGTAACTCATATAAACTTTTCAAATCCTTTTTTTAAAATAACTTGTACTTTTTATCACTTCATAATTGGCTTTTTCTGAAGAAAATTTGCCTTTTTCTTTCCTCAATACGTGTTAGGTTACAGTTTGCATTAGAAAGGGCAGGCTAGGCTGTAATAACAATCAACTAACATTAAACAAGTTTGTTTTCTCAATTGTTTAACTGCCTGAGTCAGGTGTTTCTCACTGGCAGATGGCTCTCCTCCATGTGGTGTCTTATTCAGAGGCTTCTTTCTTCACATGGCTTCACCAACCCTTAGTTTGTTTTTGTTTTGTTTTTTGAGAAAGAGAGAGAGAGCGTGAATGCATGCAAGTGGAGGAGAGGGGCAGGAGGAGAGGGAGAGAGGGAATCTTAAGCTGACTTCACACTTAGCACAGAGCCTGACACAGGCCTTGATCTCACCAACCTAGGATCACAACCAGAGTGGAAATCAAGTATCAGATGCCCAACCAACTGAGCCACCCAGGTGCTACCAACCCTTAGAGTTTTATAATCATATGGTTCTGATCAGTTGATGGAGAAAGAAAATGTAAATATAGTAAACAAATATCTTAAAAGCCTGTAAAAACTCACATCACTTCTACTAATACCCTTTTTGTTAGAATTTAGGAAATATAGTTATATCTAGCTATGAGCCTGGGAGCTATAGACTATGTCCATGCTCAGAAAGAAAGAGAAATAAAGTTTCTTGGTGAACAGCAGTCTCTTCCTCAATGGTGAAGATAAATAACACAGAAGAGTGCTAAATGAAGTTTGGAAACATGATGTGGTATTTCTTATATACAGACAATTCTAAACAAGTTTTTATTTATCTGAGGGGGAGAAAGAGCACAGCCAGGGGGAGGGGCAGAGAAAGAGGGAGAAATAGACTTCCTGTTGAGCAGGGAGCTGGATGTCGGGCTGGATCCCAAGACTCCAGAATCATGACCTGAGCTGAGGGCTGATGCTTAACCTACTGAGCCATGAGATGCCCTATCTTTCCATTTTTATGCACATCATATATACCACTTATGTTTCACAACATTAGAATTGATATAGTAAAAGATATTAGGTTGAATAATAAGAAATGTTGATATAGGGACATCTGGGTGGTTCAGTGGTTGGGCATCTGCCTTTGGCTCAGGTTGTGATCTTGGGGTCCTGGGATCCAGTCCTGCCTTAGGCTCCCTGCAGGGAACCTACTTCTCCCTCTGCCCCTCTCTCTGTCTCCCATGAATAAATAAATAAAATCTTAAAAAAATATTGATATAGTCAGCATTTTTGACCTCTAAGAATGACAATTTCATATGGTTTAAAGTAATATATAGTAAAAATAAAGAGTAAAATATGTTTTATCTGTTAGAAAATTATTCATTATTGACTCTATAATGTTGTATTTAAAATGCATGGAATAAATAATTAAAATAGCCTTTTGTAATTCACAAAGTTTCTGACATAATTCTATATATAAGTATTCAGTAATACTATTTGATGAAGGAATTAATTAGTGAATATGCTTTTATAAATCTCCAATTGAAGTTCTTGGAAAAACATATACTTATTGTTAAGGTCATTTGAACACAATAAATGGATGGTAAGACTATGTAGAAATAAACAAGTATTTTTTAAATATCAAAACTATTTTTAAAAGTATCCTTTTTACTGCAAAGTAGTGAATAAGCTTTCAAAATATTGCTATTTTACAGATAGTGATATTTAGATGTAATGAACATGTTGAAATGTCAAATATATGATAGATGAGCTAGTGTCTATATCATTAAAATTGTAGCTTAACCCAAAAGTTAATGATCTTCAAACTTGACAAAGGTAGCTATTTCATTAAGTACCTAATGTTTTTTCTAATTTTATGAGATATTGTAGAATTATGAGATAAGCTTTATTTTATTATAAGCCAAAACATACAGCAAATTATTACCTTAAATAACCATAATATAGTAATTTATTTCAAGATACAGAACTGGAAGACCCAATTCACTGAATTGATTCTATTTCATTTGACAAGAGTAATGATGCTTCAACCAGACATATACTTTATTGAAATTTTGTGGAGCCTGTTTCTCTTTTTTAAGCTTCTGTTTATTTAACTCATTGAAGTGAAAATTTTACTTGGTGGCTTCTGCAAAGTCCTTATTATATATTCACTTTCTTTCCTGAAAAAATTATACTTTTAAAATCATTCAACTAACAACAATAAAAATAACATATACATCTGTCGAACATGAAGTTTTGTACTTTTATCATAAGCATTTTCATGTTTATATTTAGAAGCTATAAAGAAAAATACATTAGAGTACATATTTAAAAACTTAGTAAACAAGAAAAACATCTATTTGCTAACTATGAAAATAATTTTGAAGTATATTTTTAGAAGTTTTAGAGACCTAATGAGTTCTAATCTGTCATTTAACAGATGAAAACATTATGCATTGTAGAGTTACAGTGACCTGATTGGGTTCTATTTCTTTGTTAATAATGTTCCCTGTCATTTCTGAGCTTCCCAAAATTCTGAAATTTTATTGACTTAGGTTTCTGTGTCTTCAGCTTTCTGATAGGCATAGTATTTTTTTTTTAAGATTTTATTTATTTATTTATTTATTTGAGAGTGCACAGGTGAGAGAAAGCACAGCCAGAGAGGAGCAGAGGGAGAGGGAGAAACAGACTCCCTGCTGAGCAGGAGCCAGTCTGGGACTCTATCCCAGGACCCCTGATCATGACCTGAGCCGAAGGCAGACACACAACTGACTGAGCCACCCAGGCACCTCTGAAAATGGAAGTCTTATTCAGATTGTATTTTTGTGTTCTACAAAAGGGTTAAATCCTACTATGACTATCTTGCCCTTGTTTATTTTAAATAAACACTATTTATTTTACTTTATCTATTTTTAATAGATAGTGATAAAGTATAAACACTACAATAAGGCATAAATTGCAAATGTTATTTCTTTAAATTCTGGAGTTTCCTGTTATTGAGATATTTGAAGCAAGTCTCATTCTTTGTAGGAATTTTTAAAAATCTCTATATACAAATATTTCTTTAACTCTGATATTTCAAAATTAAATTACAACTCATTATTCATTATTTTGTACTAATTTCTCTTGTACAATGGTGCTTTACAATCTGCAGGATTTATTATATGATTATTACTTAAATGGATTTTTCTTTCTAATATAACCTTTTGATACATTCTCAATAGCATATATTGAAATTTTTAACTTATTATGAACATCATTCATATCTAATTTAGATCACCTTTGTCCTCCATATCATCTTGCCTAATTATTTTAATGTCCTTTTACTTTTATTTCACTGTAACTTAAGCTATTCTTCTGGCTACAATTTGACTTTCAGTCCTCCAGCTAACGACTTGCTATTCCAGAAGGAAATTTTAGTTGCACAAGGTAATTTTTTGTCCTGTATCAGTTATTTGAGCTTTCATAATTTTGATTTAACATTTTATCTTTAACATTATGGTAGATTAAATTATTGGCTACAATTCTCTACCACTTTCTGTCTCTAAGCTCTTTTTCTTACACAGATATACAGTATCCTCACTCTGTATATCTCACAGACATAGAGTGTCTTCTAAAACTGTTGATAGTTTTTGACCATGTGATTTGGTTTTCCAAGTGGGATATTAGTAGATATAATGCCAAGAAAGGTCACATTGGATTTTCCCTCTGATGTTTCTGCCATTTCCATGAAACAAGCATGCCTGGCCAGACTGCTAGATCAAGGAGTAAAAGAGACATTGGAAGTAAATCAGAACTCAACCGTAGCCTAGAACTACCCATACACTGCAAATTTGTATCACCAAAACCACCCGAGGTGACCTGGAGACATGTGAGAAATACATGATTATTATTTTCTTGCTGCTGAGTGTGTGTGTGTGTATGTGTGTATGTGTGTGATTGGTAGTCCAGACAGATTGATGCACACTGAGATTATACATACCTACTCAGTTAATTCATGGCCCTCATTTTCAACTAAGCATGGAGTGGCCATGTGTACATCTTCTATTTCTTGTGATAATTTAATTCCGTGCTTGATTTTCATTAGGTACTTGTTATTTTTTTTTCTTATTTTTCTTTTGCTATGTAGGGTTTATCTTTTAATGCTGACGTATTTCTTTTTCCTTTTTCTCCCTCCATTTTGCTCAACAGGGGAATTGAATATTACTTCATTTAGGGTGACTGTTTGACATTAGGTGACTTTTCCACTACTGAGAGAGCAGTTTATCTTTTCTCTAAAACTATAGCTTAAAGGTTAAAGAATATATGTTGTATTTGTTTTTAGGTAGTCTAAGAGCATAGGATAGATAGTAAAAATCAGCGAAAACAAAGATCAATTTTGATTGCTGGACTTGGGATGTATTCTTCAAGCTCTGATTTTATTAAATAGACTGTATAGGGTTTTTTCAATCTAGTAAGAATTGTTGTTTATTATTATAGGGAAGCCCATTAGACTTTGGATTCTGGAAATGTGTCAGTTTCTGCTTTGTTTTTTGAATTTCAAATATCTTTTGTATATCAGATATCTGTACTCAAAGAAAAGCATGAAATTAATATCTGTAGTTTTGGGTGTCTTTTTGTTTGTCTTTGGAGCAGAGGGGCTTGGGGGAAGGGGATTTCAATGTCCTTTTTCCTCCTAAATTTTGACTTTGTTTTAAGATTCTCTCCTATTTTCTTTTTAGTTCTTCCACTGGTTTATGTTGCTTAGGTTTTCCTTATTGCTACGGATAGTTTGATTTTGTTGTCGATTTTCCTTGCATTTTTGACTGGTCCAAATAGCATTAGTTTAAAGGGATGAGAAATCTACTCTTTGGGTTTTTATTATTTCCATATTAAAATGCTTTCTTATCTCTTACTCAGCTTCTCTGCAAATATAAGTATTTGCAGAATTTTGCCACTTAAAGAGTGCATCCTTTTGGAGGGTGATGGAGATAGGATAATGACTTGGTTCAAGCAGTAGCTTTCCTTCTCAGCTAGTTTTAGAAAGTTATTATAAAAGATGTGTTCTTTGTTGCTTTCTGTTGTCGAAGATTCCTAGGTTTTTATTTATTTGTTTGCATTTGGCTACTTACTGTTAAACAATATGTTGTTATTAGACTTTACTTTCTTACCTTGAAATTATGTATATTACTTTGGGCTTTCAATTACTTTTGCAATTAAAACTGGCATTATATGATGCCTGGGTGGCAGTGGTTGAGCGTCTGCCTTTGGCTTAGGGCATGATCCCGGGGTCCAGGATCAAGTCCCACGTCGGGCTCCTCATGGGAAGCCTACTTCTCTTTCTGCCTGTGTCTCTGCCTCTCTTTCTCTGTGTCTCTCATGAATAAATAAATAAAATCTTAAAAAAAACTGGCATTATAATCATATACTTAATCTCAACTTATTTTTCTTAAAAAAGATGTATATGTTCGTTTACCAGCATTTCTAATTATGGCTCTAGTATTAATTTGGAATATGAGTTTTCCAACTGCTGCATTATCTGATACAGTCATTAGTGTGCATCTCAATTTTCACTAGTCTTTTGTTCCATATGATGTTTCTTCTTGTATTTCTTTTTACTTACTATGTTAATGGATATTCCCTATCTTTGTAAGAATGGAATCATTTTTCATAAATAGCAAGTACTTTCTCCATGCTTCAGTTTCTTTCCTGTGGTGGAAGGTCAAAATAGGACTACACATATTTGCACTTCATTTTCTATCACTTTTAACTTATGTTTCATATAAAATTCAAACACTATTTTATCCTCTCTCTTTATAACTGCTTCTTTAATTTGTAATAGTATGCATTCTATGCTAAATTCTAGTTAAAACAGGTGGTTAATTTTTCAGACTTAAGATCTCAAATTTCCAGAACAATGAATTAGAAAGCTTCAAAAGTCTACTAATTGAATAACTGAATGAACTCTACAAATTAGTAATCCCCAGTATTTGCATCTGTTGAAAATTCTCACAAGTGCACATTGAATAAAAAATGCCAGCTATGCATAAATACAAAAGGAATCCCTACTTCCTAATGGACCTTTAATTCTCTATAGCAAAAATATGAAATAATTTGAACATAATCTTTTTAATCAATTTATTAATAAATGCATACTGTTGTTTCCCAAAGAAAGATAAAAAATGAAATATATATTAGGAATGACAATTATACCAAAAAATAATTCTTTAATCAAAAACATTTTAGGCTTTCCTTATCTATTAAAATATTCAAACTCATTTTATACCAGATGTGAAATCTGTATGCCAAAACACACACATTCAAAAAATAAAACTACTAAAGTAATTATTTAAAAAATGCCAAATGGGTATAAGTGATGTAATAATATTAATACTAATTTCTCAATATACTGCATTGCAGAGACATAATTTAGATAATTAAGGGAAAATAAGAGTGATTAATTTTTAATATCTGTATTTAAAATCAATATTTTTGTTTGTATTAATTGAAAACACACTGCAACTGATCAATAAAAGTGAAATGAAAATAGAGATGTGTTAAATTTTTTCTTTTTTTTTAATTTAAATTCAATTAGCCAACATATAGTACATCATTAGTTTCAGATGTAGAGTTCAGTTATTCATCAGTTGCATAAAACACCCAATGCTCATCACATCATGTGCCCTCCTTAATGCCCATTACTCAGTTACCCCATTTCTCCATCTGCCTCTCTTTCAGCAATTCTGTTTCGCATGGTTAAAAGTCTCTCATGGAAGTTAAAAAAATTTTTTTTGGTAATGTTTCAAGATGCTATGGACAGAATAAAACTTCAAATATCTTTAGAAGATAACATGGCAAATAACTACAGATATTTAATGGTACCATACTATATTTTTCTTTCCCCCAAAAAATGTATAGGCTAATGTAACAGTGAGGGGGAAAATATATACATATATATGCACATATATGTATTATTTAAAATATTGCATGTAATTGAGCTGATGAGTTGTTTTGTTTCAAACCACCTTGTTTTTTTTTTTTTTTTTTTAAAGATTTATTTATTTATTTATTCAGAGAGAGAGAAAGAGAGGCAGAGACCCAGGCAGAGAGAGAAGCAGGCTCCATGCAGGGAGCCCGACGTGGGACTCGATCCCAGGTCTCCAGGATCACACCCCAGGCTGCAGGCGGCGCTAAACCGCTGTGCCACTGGGGTTGCCCCCTACCCTTTTTTTTTTTTTTTTTTAAGATTTTCTTTATTTATTTGAGAGAGAGAGAGTGAGCATGTGCATGTGCCTGCAAGGGGTAGGGGCAGAGAGAGAGAATCTCAAGTAGACTCTGTGCTGAGCACAGAGCTGGACATGGGGCTCAATCTCACAACCCTGAGATCATGACCAGAGTCCAAACCAAAAGTTGGATGTTTAACCGATTGAGTCACCTAGGTGTCCCCGAACCACCTTCTTATATTTCACTTTGGTTACTATGGCCAGGACTAGGGACATGTTTCTGCTTAGTCAACTGACATCCTATGAGGTAAGTTACCAGACATAACACCTCTACTTTTATATAATAACACAAGACAGTTTTTATAAAAGAAGAGTATTTCATGTTCTTCCAGAAGGACCACTTTGGTCCCTTTGTGGTCAGGACTATTATTTGCAAAAGCACTATTCTGGGAGGAAAGACAATAGAAGTAAGAGTACCTGATGTGTAAACTATATAAGATGTATGAACATACATCATGGGCTGGGTGGTAGTAAGGAGAAGAATTTGTCCTATAATATTATTTTCACTGCATTCCTTCCATTTCCTTCTGATATCATTCCTTCTCACTGACACTTATGTGTCCTGGGTAAACTAAGAAACAGAGACTGCATTTTGAGTAGTTGTTAGCTATTAGGATCAGGTTAGTTAGCAGATATGTAGAAAGTGAAAAAAAGAGGGCATTCACATTTTATTGTTACCCTTGGAAGGAAGGGTGGTTTCTATCATCAATGGTCTTCTGAGAGAAGTGTACAGAGGTCAGAAGTTAATGAATATACACACACTAGAACATACAAATGCAGTAATATCTTGTTTTCTAATACTTTCTTTGATCTTTTTCCCCTAGGTATTAGCATTTAGTGAAACAAAAAATATTCCATTAACTACCACCACCACCACACACACACAGTGAAAAGAATTGGTTTAATTTTATAAGTATTTAAATTATTACTCAATGACTTACTGAAAATACCCTGTAGTATTTTCAATAGACTAAGTTGTTCCTGTTTTATCAATCCACTTGTTTCTGCAGTTTAAGAAGTCTTGCAAAACTCAAAATATTAATCACTCCTATTTTCGTAGTTTATAAAGATCCTATCATTCTGTTTCAACACGGCTCCATTTTCCCCTTAAGGTTTATCTTTACTTTTTTTTTTTTTTTTTTTTTTTTGCAGAGTCCAAGATCCCCTTAGACATTATCAAGTGATTCTCATATTTGGGAGATTATCTTTATTTTTATTTCATCTGATGTTATACAGGGAAAAAAATAAGAAAGGGAAAGATGAGTTGAACAAAATTAAAGTAGTTATTTCAATTGAAACTCATTTTCCAACACACATTTATTGAGAAGACTCTTTATACCAGGTGACATGTAAAGACTGTCTTATTGAAATAAAACAGACCTACTTGTGTTTGATATATCAAAATTTAGATGGAAGTCTGTTGCAGATGAATATGAGATAATAACATTATGGCCATGTTAAAAATATTTAATGGTGAAAGAGTAAAGAGAATTCAGGACTTCAGATAAAACTTGAAAATTATCACCAAAAGAAGATCTGATGAACATTAAGTTAGTAGTTTAATATATTAAGTAGATAAGTAGGTTAGATGATTAGAGGTTTTATAGAGGTTTTATAGATGAATAGAGGTTTTATAGCAAGTCTTCTCAGGCTAAAATTCTGATTTATCAATTCACAAGCTGTAAGATTTTTTTTTCTAGTGCTGGTATTTATTGACTACCTTGCAGAAGGGCTATCTTTCTATTCCCATCAAATTTTTGGTTGCATGTGTGGATTTTTTTGTTTTATTTTAATACTTTAGGGTTCTGATTTGTGGGAACAGATCTTGTTGTAAATAACCACTATTCAAGTTGGGAAAGGATACAGAAGGAGGCCTCTCCAGGAGAGCCCTGGATCCAGGGAGGGGTACAGCCAGCTCAGTTCCAAACCTGACCAGGGCATGACCACCCAGAGGAATAAACTAGACTGAAGAAAGGAGCCTGGGGCCAAAAGCCTTGGAGAGAGAGGCAGGGCTGGCTGGCTCAGGTTAGTGGCATGATGACGCATGAAGGAGATTATGTTGTGCTCTTTATTGCCAAAAATAAAGAAGCATATTTCTCTGGTTTAGAATTAAATGTGACTATGGAACTGTATATTTGATACTTTTATAGAAACCAACTTCTTGACACAATTTGAAACTGAAAGCTGATACCACAATTTTATGCTCCTTCAATAAAATGCCTACAATAAATTGGACAGAAGTTCAACAAACATCAATTATTATTACTATTATTATTCTATGTCTTGACATTTTTTCAAGTTGCGATTGTGTAATTTGTATATCAAATTCTCCCTCTGTACTAGGCACCCCAAAATGGTAAACACATAGTCTCTTTATATTTGCAACATAAGGATCCAGTGTTTGGAATTTGGTGAGTATTATATAAATATTTGCTGAATGGTATTTGACATGAAAAATAATGTACATTTTTAAACTACTGCACTTGTTACATCCTGGGATTTCTCTTTAGATAAAACGGGTTGGGGAACATACACTGTTTTAAGTGTGACAGCAAAAATATAAATGCCCTTCTACCAATTCTTGAATAAATAATCTGTGAAAAATTATCATGTTTTAAAAATAATATAACTAAAAGCCTCGCCATTTAAAGGGAAGATCTGGGGTACCTAGGTGGCTCAGTCGGTTAAGCATCTGACTTTGCCTCAGGTTATGATCTCCTGGATCCTGGGATCAAGCCCTGCCTCAGGCTCTACACTCAGAGGGGAGTCTGTGTCTTCCTCTGCCTCTACCACTGCTCTGTCTCTATCTCTTTCAATCTCAAATAAATAAATAAAAATCTTTAAAAAATAAAGGCAAGAATTGTATCATGATGAAATTGGGTCTCTCTCTCTCTCTTTCCTTTTTGGATCAGAATAAGTTTTGATTAAAAAAAAACTTTTACTGAATGAAACCAAGAGACAGTAAAATAATATTAGTCATTTTTATTCTTCTTTATTCCTTTCCATCTTAGTCTTCTTCTACTTCAAATAGGAACCTCTGATCTCTCAACAGTACAGAATTTTGAATTTGGCATATTAACTTAGTGATGAGGGCAAACAAGAGATCTTATCTGCCGTTTGTTATAAGGTGACCTCAGGCATTGTTAGAAGCTGAGGGTGGAGGCTAGGTCAGGGGTTGATTTCTCACATTTTACTGTTTTGTCCAGGTTGGGAATTATGTATGTATGTATGATGACATCCAACAAGACACACCACATACACATACACACACACCCTTATTTACATTTTTTGGATTGTTTATATGTAGATTTTTCCTTAATTTACTATCAGGAAGGAAGTTTGTAAACTGTTCAAAGAAGAACTTGGAATAGTTTTTTGTTTTTTGTTTTTTTTTGATAACAATAGTTACACAAAAATAAACTCTTAATTCCAGACCTTTAGATACTGACCATTTCTACTCCCCACAAGAGAGAGGTAAACTGTCTTTTAGCTGGACTTCAGAGATCTCAGCACACTTTGCCTAGAAACAATAGCAACAACCAGGTAGCCCTGTTTGCTTTTCAGAAGAAAGAGCAGAACATAGAAGTATTGAGAACACCAGATCCCATATAGATTCATTTCCCAAGGATGTTCCATAACACAATGAACCATTTAAAATAGAAAAACAAATAAAGAATTAAATTACCTAAAAAAATAAAAAATTAAAAAAATAAAAATAAATTACCTGATCTCTGCTACAAAGATAAAATATTCTTTCATTCTCTTATTCAAAAAATATTTACTTAGTTGTTACTATCATCAGACATTACACTAGTTTTGGGGTAAACAATAAACAAGACAGGCATGATCGTGATATCATGGAGCTAATAGTATATTTTAGTGTTGAAGGACAAATCAGTAATTACCCTATGGTACACTACCTGGTAAAGCAGAGGGAATATAGTGTGCTAAGGTAATACATAGAGGGCATAGACTGTAAAGGAAGGGATGCAGATTTTCCAGGCAGGAGTAACCCATAAGTAATGAGGCAGACTTGAGAGAAAGAGTGATGCACTTAGAGATCTGGAGAACATATCATATGATTCCATTTGGTAGAGTAGGTATTGATTAGACGTAAACTGGAAAGATAAAAAGGGTAGAAAAAAACCTTACCAACAATCAGGATCTACCACTTTACCTTAAGCACAGTGGGAAATCATTTTGAAGTTCAAAGTTTTTATGGAAAGGAGTAACATGGTGACATTTGTACTTAGAAAGATTAATCTGATCTCAGTGTGAAGTGTGGATGAGAAGAAAGGGAAACTGGAGATAGTGGGATTAATTAGAAAGCTATTGGGTTAATCCAGGGAATTTAAGTGAGTAAACTATGTTTTCAGAAAAAAATATATGTGAGATAAATAAGTGAAAAAATGGGGCTTTGTAATTTATTTATATGGGTTGTGATGGAAAGAGCTGGCGTGAATGATGGTGATAAAAAATTGCACTCAATCAGAGAAGCACCACTGATAAGAGAAATTGCACTCATTTTTATAATCAGGATTCAAAGCATTTGTAAAATAAACAACTGCACAGGGCAAAATGTTGCTAGATTCATGGATTTAAACAACAGCACTGATAATGTAGCCTTTGGATTTGAAGTCATCAGGATATATATAATTACTGAATCCACCATGAAAATGAATGACTACACCTAAAAATTATAAGATGACAACAGACCTTGAAAGTAATTCTGAAGATCAACATTTAATACATGTGTTTAGGAAGAGGAACATATAAAATAATGTTGAAAAAAGAAACTAAAAGAAGTATATAACTAGAATTACAGAATCAGCTATGGCAATGAAAAAAGAAAGTGTTGAAGAAGAAATAGTAAAGAGCATTAGATGCTAGATGGATCAGGCAGGAGTAGTACTGACAGACTTTACTGGGTCTAAGAATCAAAAGGGTGCTGATGCCCTTAGAACAATTTGTGTTAAGTACTATAAAACAGACTTAAATAGTTTAAGAGGTGAGAGGTGAAGACTTAGGGATAGCATATATGGTCAATTCTTTCACAATGACTTGGAGAAGAAGAGCTAGTTAGGGCAAAATTTGTGAACAGTACAGTATTTAAAGGGAACTTCCTATAAGGTAAAAGAGGGTTGAGTATGTTAAATGATCACAGGGGGCATTTTCCAGAAAGGGAAAGGTAAATACGATACAGGAGAGAGAATGACGTTCCAGAGAAGTTTCTTGTGAGTGAGATACAGAGCACATGTGGAGGTGATGCTTTGCATTGGTTCAAGAACCTCTACTTGGGCAGCCCAGGTGGCTCAGTGGTTTAGCGTCACCTTCAGCCCAGGGCATGATCCTGGATACCCAGGATCGAGTCCCACATCAGGCTCCCTGCATGGAGCCTGCTTCTCCCTCTACCTCTCTCTTTCTGTCTCTCATGATTAAATAAATAAAATCTTTTTTTTTTTTTTAAGAACCTCTACTTGACCATAACCAAAAGGAAGGAGAATATAATAAAATAGAAGTGCAGATACAATTGCACATTGAAGATAAAGTTCAGAAAGTTCCCACCCAATCATTCTGTTATTCTGTAAAATGAGAAAAAGTCTCATGAAATTTGTTTGCATCAAGATTTTAACCAAACTGTTCTTTCTGAAATACAAATTAAACAATAGGTATTGGTCACTCTAGGTTATGGTTCTTTTTTTTTTTTTTTTCCCATTTAGCTTTTACCTCTACATACTTGAGAAAGCAGCAAAATGAAAAACCAGTAGGCCAACATCCAGGCTCCCTGAGGCACTACCTACCATATTATATGCAAAAACTTAAAAGTTCTGGGTTTTCTTTCCCTTATTTGTAAAATGTGTGCTAAAGGAGATGTTCTATATACGGTTTTATATAGCACAACCAATTTTTTGCCTAATTACATTTTTTAACTTAGAAGGTATCTACTTAATCATAATTCTCAACTGAAGCCTATAGGACTTTACTGGCTGTTGCAACAATACACACAATGTACAGTCCTGATTAGCCACTTATTTCCATTTAAGGATTCCAATGTACACAATTTAATATATACCATCGATTGGGTTTTCAAAGCATACTTAATGTCAAAGTTTAGAAAAAGGCAAAGCTTTTTTTCAGGTTTAATGATGTAAGATGCTATTAAAACACACACACACACACACACACACACACAAAATACCACAAAAATAACAGCAAACACGGGAAGGATCATGTCACTTTCTTACTGTATTAACTGTGAAACAATTGAAGAATCAAAGTGCATAGAAGAGCTCAGGCCCCCTCCATGAAGCCAAAGTATATGAGACACAATTCATAGAAAACAATTTCTTTCAAGGCTGGTTCAACACTCGTAAAACAATCAATGTGTTTCATCATATCAGCAAGAGAAAAACCAAGAACCATATGATCCTTTCATTAGATGCAGAGAAAGCATTTGACAAAATACAGCATCCATTCCTGATCAAAACTCTTCAGAGTGTAGGGATAGAGGGAACATTCCTCGACATCTTAAAAGCCATCTACGAAAAGCCCACAGCAAACAACATTCTCAATGGGGAAGCACTGGGAGCCTTTCCCCTAAGATCAGGAACAAGACAGGAGTGTCCACTCTCACCACTGCTATTCAACATAGTACTGGAAGTCCTAGCCTCAGCAATCAGACAACAAAAAGACATTAAAGGCATTCAAATTGGCAAAGAAGAAGTCAAACTCTCCCTCTTCGCCGATGACATGATACTGTACATAGAAAACCCAAAGCCTCCACCCCAAGATTGCTAGAACTCATACAGCAATTTGGTAGCGTGGCAGGATACAAAATCAATGCCCAGAAATCCGTGGCATTTCTATACACTAACAATGAGACTGAAGAAAGAGAAATTAAGGAGTCAATCCCATTTACAATTGCACCCAAAAGCATAAGATACCTAGGAATAAACCTAACCAAAGAGGTAAAGGATCTATACCCTAAAAACTATAGAACACTTCTGAAAGAAATTGAGGAAGACACAAAGAGATGGAAAAATATTCCATGCTCATGGATTGGCAGAATTAATATTGTGAAAATGTCAATGTTACCCAGAGCAATATACACATTTAATGCAATCCCTATCAAAATACCATGGACTTTCTTCAGAGAGTTAGAACAAATTATTTTAAGATTTGTGTGGAATCAGAAAAGACCCCGAATAGCCAGGGGAATTTTACAAAAGAAAACCATAGCTGAGGGCATCACAATGCCAGATTTCAGGTTGTACTACAAAACTGTGGTCATCAAGACAGTGTGGTACTGGCACAAAAACAGACACATAGATCAATGGAACAGAATAGAGAACCCAGAAGTGGACCCTCAACTTTATGGTCAACTAATTCGATAAAGGAGGGAAGACTATCCATTGGAAGAAAGACAGTCTCTTCAATAAATGGTGCTGGGAAAATTGGACATCCACATGCAGAAGAATGAAACTAGACCAGTCTCTTTCACCATACACAAAGATAAACTCAAAATGGATGAAAGATCTAAATGTGAGACAAGATTCCATCAAAATCCTAGAGGAGAACACAGGCAACACCCTTTTTGAACTCGGCCACAGTAACTTCTTGCAAGATACATCCACGAAGGCAAAAGAATCAAAAGCAAAAATGAACTATTGGGACTTCATCAAGATAAGAAGCTTTTGCACAGCAAAGGATACAGTCAACAAAACTAAAAGACAACCTACAGAATGGGAGAAGATATTTGCAAATGACCTATCAGATAAGGGCTAGTTTCCAGGATCTATAAAAACTTCTTAAACTCAACACCAAAGAAACAAACAATCCAATCATGAAATGGGCAAAAGACATGAAGAGAAATCTCACAGAGGAAGACATAGACATGGCCAACATGCACATGAGAAAATGCTCTGCATCACTTGCCATCAGGGAAATACAAATCAAAACCACAATGAGATACCACCTCACACCAGGGAGAATGGGGAAAATTAACAAGGCAGGAAACCACAAATGTTGGAGAGGATGCGGAGAAAAGGGAACCCTCCTGCACTGTTGGTGGGAATGTGAACTGGTGCAGCCACTCTGGAAAACTGTGTGGAGGTTCCTCAAAGAGTTAAAAATAGACCTGCCCTACGACCCAGCAATTGCACTGTTGGGGATTTACTCCAAAGACACAGATGCAATGAAACGCTGGGACACCTGCACCCCGATGTTTATAGCAGCAATGGCCACGATAGCCAAACTGTGGAAGGAGCCTCGATGTCCATCGAAAGATGAATGGATAAAGAAGATGTGGTTTATGTATACAATGGAATATTACTCAGCCATTAGAAACGACAAATACCCACCATTTGCTTCAACGTGGATGGAACTGGAGGGTATTATGCTGAGTGAAGTAAGTCAATCAGAGAAGGACAAACATTGTATGTTATTCATTTGGGGAATATAAATAATAGTGAAAGGGAATATAAGGGAGGGGAGAAGAAATGTGTGGGAAATATCAGAAAGGGAGACAGAACATAGAGACTCCTAACTCTGGGAAACGAACTAGGGGTGGTGGAAGGGGAGGAGGGCAAGGGGTGGGGGTGAATGGGTGATGGGCACTGAGGGGGGCACTTGACGGGATGAGCACTGGGTGTTATTCTGTATGTTGGTAAATTGAACACCAATAAAAAATAAATTCATTAAAAAAAATAAAATGTACACCTAAAACTAAAAAAAAAAAAAAAAAAAAGAAAACAATTTCTTTGGTTGCACATTAAGCAATGTATAGACATTAAGATCTATACATTCCTGCAATTGAGAGGGAAAAAAGGACTCTCAAAGGTATAAAATCAAAATTCACATATTATAGTAAAATAATTAAATTATTTAAACTCACTGTTTAAAAAAGAATACTTTTGCATTCATTTACTATCTTAAAGTGAGAAAGGCTGCACAGTGTGCAATCAGAAAAAAAGAACGTTAGGATGTAAGAAGATACTTTATAGTTTTCTTTTTAAGATTTTATTTATTTATTTGAGAGAGAGATAGTGAAAGAGAGCATGAGGAGGATGGAGGAGGAGCAGGCTCCCTGTGGAGCCTGAAGTGGGGCTCAATCTCAGGACCCTGGGATCATGACCTGAGCTGAAGGCAGACACTTACCCAATTGAACCACTCAAACACCCAGAAGATATCTGTTCTTCTTATTATTCCTTTCATTTTTTAAAAAGACTTTGTTTGTTTGTTTGTTTATTTATTTATTTATTTATTTATTTATTTATTCATGAGAGACACAGAGAGGCAGAGACATAGGCAAAGGGAGAACCAGACTCCTCGAGTCAGCCTGATGTGGGACTCAATCCTGGGACTCCAGGACCACACCCTGAGTTGAAGGCAGATGCTCAATTGCTAAGCCACCCAGGCATCTCTTCTTATTCCTTTCAGGTCAAAGACTGAGAAAGCTAGAACATTATTGTTTCAAAATATGTTTTCTACTAATGTTCTAATAGGAAATACCATAGCTTGTCATAAAGTTAATGTTCTAGATTAGTAAGCATTCCATAACAATTGGATGACAAATTTTCTTGATAGTAGGATTCTCACTTCATATTTTATTCAGAAAATACTGATGATCATCCCCTTTAGATATATTTGTTTCAGAGAATATGCCTGTTAAGACAAAAAGTATGAAGCAAGTAAATGAGCAGAAAGGAGGTCTAAACTTTATAGCTTTATTAATTGGTATTGGTTTTACATAATTTGGGCTGGTCTAATACACTTCAGTATTACTAGACAAGCACATTTCTTCTAATGCTTTAAGTATGGTCATATATACATACTTTGGGTTAATTTAGAAGGACTATCACAAGGTAAATATAAATCTGAATCGATTAGGAAGAAGGAACAGGTTGACTTGAAAGAAATTGAGGAAAAATACCAAGAACTCATCCTCCCTGTCCTGGCTCCTGACACATTATCAGTACATCCACTGCCTGAGCAGAAGTCAGCCTCACCATCCTAAAGCGACTCCTTCCCCAGCCACCCTGAAATATTTTGGAATTCCTCCATTTCAATTGGTTTGGAGAAAAGGAAGGACATTCTCCTACTTACTAAAAATGGAGAGATGAGGAAGATTCAGTTCCTCTCTCCATATGTTGATAACTTATGATCCCAAGGATTTCTTCTTACTCCTCTGCTTACATAGGGAGAAATTTCTGCTTGGGCTGGTAGGGAGAGGATACTGGTGGAACAATGGCTTGGGGCTGCATAGACATTTCTACGCTTCCTCAGTAATTCCCAAAGAAGCTAATTCTTTTCCTCAGAATCAACACAGAAATAATGGCATGACAACAAGAGTACTCAATACAATGTGTTTTATATAAAACACATAACCACAGAAATCGAATGTTACGATTCTATACTAAAAGTAAGAAACATAAATATTCAAACTCCTATTATATGAAATTACAACTTCTTGGTAGAACATGCAGTGTGTCATCAATATTTGGGAAAGCACTTCATTTTATCAGTGAGAGCATTTAGAAATCATTTTATGGTTCAGCATATTTGCAACTCTATTACCAAAAATAGCCATCAAATAATACTTATCAGGTGTTTGTTAAGTTCTACAACCACTGTTTTCCTTCTTTTCTGTCTCCATTGTCTGTCTATATTACATATGCACATACATTCTTCATTAAATTTAAAACACAGTTTTGTATTTATTGATGCATTTACTTCTTCATTAGTAAAGTGGATTGCAAATACTGAAAACTGTTTTTTTTAATTTTATTTATTTATTCATGATAGACACAGAGAGAGAGGCAGAGACACAGGCAGAGGGAGAAGCAGGCTGCATGCAGGGAGCCCTATGTGGGACTTGATCCCAGGGGCTCCAGGATCACGCACTGGGCCAACGGCAGCGCTAAACCACTGAGCCACCCAGACTGTCCTGAAAACTGTTTTTAAAAAATATATAAATAAAAATAAAATCAAATTATTCTAAAGAATATTTTAAAACATATAATGTTATTACCTATTTTAAGTTATATTCTTATATTTTAGAGTCTAAAATGGATGATTATGTTAAATATTTTCAGCAGAAAAAAAAATTGAAAAATAAATACAGGAAGGATAGTGGCTCATATTCCTAAACTACTCACAAAAACCTGGAACTAATTCATAATGTGATATGCACCTAAACACATAAATGCATACTTGGAATTCCTAAAATGTTCTATGTTTAATCCTGCCATTAAAACAAAG
The DNA here is from genome assembly GCF_011100685.1 of Canis lupus familiaris. Classification (NCBI taxonomy): domain Eukaryota; kingdom Metazoa; phylum Chordata; class Mammalia; order Carnivora; family Canidae; genus Canis; species Canis lupus. The sequence goes on from NC_049232.1 coordinate 48,240,768, forward strand.
TGCCAATAGATATGTTCCCAATGCTATTCTTGGTTTTCTGAATTTGTTTATCTTGAGAACCAGGGCTCTCTCAGCAGTTGGTAATGTACTCCTTTTGAGGAATGCTCTAGATAGGTTGCCTTGGGAAGCACTTAGTTTTATTGAATAATATGTCAGTGCCAGATACCTCTTATAGAAAAGTTGGTTTCTCTGGGAAATGTGTTCATTTGTGTGGCTTTTAGATAAACCAGTTTGGAAAATGGTCAGGAGGCATTTTAGCTTTTTTTCATTGTTTTTGTTAAAAGTAAGATGGGTACTGTCACAATTTCCCTAGGGGCTCTAGATAAATCAGACAGTTGCAAAGGTTTCTGAAAATATACCCAAGTCTCTAAGGCGGAAAGACTGGAAACCTATAAAATATTCAGAAAATATAAAATAATAACTAATATTGAAGGCGGAATAAGTAGAAAATGTAGGTTTTGAATACAAATAAACTGTTTAAAGAATCCAGAAAACATCCTCCCTCAATTACACCCTCCCCAACAGAGAAATCAATACCCAAACACATCTGCTTAGGAACAGAGTGGAGGCCAGGACATTTCATGCAAATTTAATAGAACATCAGCAATTCACCTTAAATGAAATATAGAAAACATATATTTAATGAAATAAGACCCTTATCAGAATAAAAAGATCAAAACAACTAATAATAAAGTTAATGAATTAGTAATAATACATAGAATATTGAGAATATCATTAGTATATCAGCATATGACTTTTTTACCAAAGGCAATAATTGCAAGAGAAAAAAGGGGAAAAATTACAACATAAAAAGGTATAATTTAGGAAAATTAATCTATAGATAATAGAGCTAATTAATAATTAATAGGCAATCAAGTAGTTGGATAGAAAAATGGAAAATAAATAGAAAAACCTCTTTTAGGAGAGTAAAATATATTTTCCTTTTAGTTATTAAAATATCTAAAGAAAAAAGATCATTTTTAAAAGGGAAATCTTGGGGAATTAAAGTAGCCATTTCCCTATTTATTTTTTTTAAATCCCATTGAAAAAAATACTAATTCAAGAAACATGTAATGAGGTATAAAAGACAAAATGCCCCAGATAATTAAGGAGATGATTTTATTTTATTTTTTAAAGATTGTTTTTTGTTTTTTTTTAATTTATTCATGAGAGGCACATAGATAGAGAGGCAGAGACACAGGCAGAGGGAGAAACAGGCTCCATGCAGGGAGCCTGACACGGGACTGGATCCAGGGTCCCTAGGATCACACCGTGGGCAGAAGGCGGCGCTAAACCGCTGAGCCACCCGGGCTGCCCCAAGGAGATGATTTTAGATGATTTTACTCAGGCTATTGCAATAAGGAGAATGCTCGTTAAGAAGAGTCATCTCAAGGAAGAAGGCCTACAGTTTCAAAGAGGAGGTAAATAAGAGAGGCTTGTGATGGTTAATTTGTCTGTTAACTTGGCTAAATCATAGCACCAGTTGTTTGGCCTAACAGCAGCTAGATATCATTAGAATATTTTTTAGATATGATTAATTTTTATATTAATAGATTCTGAGTAAAACAGATACACTTCAATGTGGGTGGGCCTTACCCAATTAATTGAAGATCTTAAGAGAAAAGATTGAATTATGCTACAGAAGAAGGCATCTTGTCTTCAGATTGCTTCACAACTTGAGCTATAATATCAACAATTCCCTGGAATGCAGTCTGTTGGCCTGTCCTAGCAGGTTTTCAAACATAGTAGCTCCACAATTAGATGAGCTGATTCCATAAAATATACACACACACACCTCCACCACCCCGCCCACTGGAGAACCCTCAGTGATCCCACTGACTTCCATACCACCCCTGAAGTCATTATTCTCTTTTCTTGAAAAATAACATGTTTGTAGCTGTTTACAGCCCATTTCCTACCTGTACAATTTAAAAAGTTGAACAACCATCTTTTGTTTTTGTCTTGTCATCATCCTTTTCATTCCAAGCTAGCAGTGTTTCTTCTTGAACAAACTTCTTAAATCCTTGTTGGCATGCTGTGCAATTCATGGGGATCCAAGCCCTCAGATAATATGCTCTTCCATAGATTGTCCTGAATAATGCCATCTCTATATTCTGTTTCTCCTGAGATGGCTAATTAAATCCAAAGGCCACAAACATATTATCTCAGTTCCTCTGCCCATATATTAATCAGATTGTTCATTTCTTGGCTATTTAGTTGTAGGAGTTCTCTGCATATTTTGGATATTAACCTCTTATCAGAAAGAGCGTTTGCAATTTTTTTTTCATTCTGCAGTTGTTTTTTCCCTTTGTTGTTTCCTTTGCTGTATACTTTTCAGTGAATATATCTCAGTAAAACTCTTAAAAATATTGCACACAAACCATATTTCCTGTCTTTTTGTTGACTTTAGTTGTTTCTTTCTTTAATGTTTAAATTTTTTTACTGGAATTCACTTTGCCAACATATAACACCCAGTGCTCATCCCATCAAGTGCCCCCCTCAGTGCCCATCGCCCAGTCACCCCCACCCCACCCCCACCCACCTCCCTTTCCACCACCCCTTGTTCGTTTCCCAGAGTTAGGAGTCTCTCATATTCTGTCTCCTCTCTGATATTCCCCACTAATTTTTTCTCCTTTCCCCTTTATTCCCTTTCACTATTGTTGACTGTTTGTTTTGCTGCCCACAAGCTTTTTCTCTTGATTAAGTCCCAATAATTCATTTTTTGCTTTTGTTTCCCTTGCCTTCATAGATGTATCTTATAAGAAGCTGCTGTGGCCAAGTTCAGAAAGGATGTTGCCTGTGGTCTCCTCTAGCATTTTGATGGATTTTGTCTCACATTTATTTATTTATTTATTTATTTATTTATTTATTTATTTTTTAAATTTATTTATGACAGTCACACACACAGAGAGAGAGAGGCAGAGACATAGGCAGAGGGAGAAGCAGGCTCCATGCACCAGGACCGCGACATGGGATTCGATCCCGGGTCTCCAGGATCGCGCCCTGGGCCAAAGGCAGGCGCTAAACCGCTGCACCACCCAGGGATCCCGATTTTGTCTCACATTTAGATCTTTCATCCATTTTGAGTTTATCCTTTGTGTATGGTGTAAGAGAATGGTCTAGTTTCATTCTTCTGCACGTGGCTGTCCAATTTTCCCAGCACCATTTATTGAAGAGACTGTCCTTTTTCCAGTGGATAGTCTTTCCTGCTTTGTTGAATATGAGTTGACCAGAGAGTTGAGGGCCCCTTTCTGGATTCTCCATTCTGTTCCATTAATTTTATGTATCTGTTTTTGTGCCAATGCCACACTGTCTTGATGACCACAGCTTTTTAGTACAACCTGAAATCCGGCATTGTGATGCCCCCAGATATGGTTTTCTTTATTAATATTCCCCTGGCTATTCAGGGTCTTTTCTGATTCCACACAAATCTTAAGATGATTTGTTGTAACTCTCTGAAGAAAGTCGATGGTACTTTGATAGAAATTGCATTAAATGTGTAAATTGCCCTGGGTAGCATTGACATTTTCACAATATTAATTCTTCCAATCCATGAGCATGGAATATTTTTCCATCTCTTTGTGTCTTCCTCAATTTCTTTCAGAAGTGTTCTGTAGTTTATAGGGTATAGATCCTTTACCTCTTTGGTTAGGTTTGTTCCTAGGTCCCTTATGCTTTTGGGTGCAATTGTAAATGGGATTGACTCCTTAATTTTACTTTCATCAGTGTCATTGTTACTGATAGAAATGCCACTGATTTCTAGGCATTGGTTTTGTATCCTGACACACTGCCAAATTGCTGTATGAGTTCTAGCAATCTTGGGGTGGAGTCTTTTGGGTTTTCTATGTACAGTATCATGTCATCTGCAAACATGTAGAGCTTGACTTCATCTTTGCCAATTTGAATGCCTTTTATTTATTTTGTTGCCTGATTGTTGAAGCTAGGACTTCTAGTACTATGTTGAATAGCAGTGGTGAGAGTGGACATCCCTGTTGTGTTCTCTTGATCTTAAGGAAAAGGCTCCCAGTGTTTCCTCATTGAGAATGATATTTGCTGTGGGATTTTTGTAGATGGCTTTAAAGATACTGAGGAATGTTCCCTCTAACCCTACACTCTGAATAGTTTTGATCAGGAATGGATGCTGCATTTTGTCAAATGCTTTGACTGCATCTATTGAGAGGATCATATTGTTCTTGTTTTTTTCTCTTGTTGATATGATCTATCACACTGATTGCTTTACAAGTGTTGAAGCAGCCTTGCATCCCAGGGGTAAATCCCACTTAGTCATGGTGAATAATCTTCTTACTGTATCCTACTGGCTAGTATTTTGTTGAGAATTTTTACATCTGGGTTCATCAGGGATATCGGTCTATAATTCTCCTTTTTGGTGGGGTCTCTGTCTGGTTTTGGAATTAAGGTGATGTTGGCCTCATAGAATGAGTTTGGAAGTATTCCATCCTTTCTATCTTCCAGAACAGCTTTAGTAGAATAGGTATTGTTTCTTCTTGAACGTTTGATAGAATTCCCCTGGGAAGCCATCTGGCCCTGGACTTTTGTGTCCTGGGAGGTTTTTGATGACTGTTTCAATTTCCTCCCAGATGTTTGGCCCATTCAAGTTTTCTATTTATTCCTGTTCCAGTTTTGACAGTTTCTGGTTTTCCAGAAATGCATTCATTTCTTCTAGATTGCCTACTTTATTGGCACATAGCTGCTCATAATATGTTTTGAAAATCATTTGTACTTCCTTGGTATTGGTGGTGATCTCTCCTTTTTCATTCATGATTTTATTAATTAGAGTCTTTTCTCTTTTGTTTTTAATAAGACTGGCTAATGGTTTATTTATCATAGTGATTCTTTCAAAGAACCAACTCCTGGTTTTGTTGATCTTTTCCACAGTTTTTCTAGTCTCTATTTCATTGAGTTTTGCTCGAATCTTTATTAAGGCTCTTCTGCTTGGTGTAGGTTTTATTTGCTGTTCTTTCTCCAGTTCCTTTTGGTGTGAGGTTAGCTTGTGTATTTGAGTTTTTTCCAGTTTTTTGAGGGATGCTTGTATTGTGATGTACTTCCCTCTCAGGACTGCTTTTGCTGTATCTCAAAGATTTTGAATGGTTGTATCTTCATTTTCATTAGTTTCCATGAATGTTTTAAATTCTTCTCTAATTTCCTGGTTGACCCTTTCATCTTGTATCAGGATGCTCTTTAACCTCCACGTGTTTGAGTTTCTTTCAAATTTCTTCTTGTGTTTGAGTTATAGTTTCAAAGTATTATGGTTGAAAATATGCAGAGGACAATCCCAATCTTTTGGTATTGGTTAAGACCTGATTTGTGACCCAGTATGTGGTCTACTCTGGAGAAAGTTCCATGTGCACTTGAGAAGAATATGTATTCAGTTGCGTTTGGATGTAAAGTTCTGCAAATATCTGTGAAATCCATGTGGTATCATTTAAAGCTCTCATTTCTTTGGAGATGTTGTGCTTATGTCTGTAATTTGTAGAAAGTGCTGTGTTAAAGTCTCCCAGTGTAAGTGTATTATCTAAGTATGTCTTCACTTTGGTTATTGATTGATTTACATACTTGGCAGCTCCCACATTAGGGGTATAAATATTCATGACTGTTAGGTCCTCTTGTTGGATAGATCCTTTAAGTATGATATAGTGTCCCTCTTCATCTCTTACTACAGTCTGGGATAAACTTTAATTTATCTGATATGAGGATTGCTACCCCTGCTTTCTTTTGAGGCCCATTTGAATGGGAAATGGTTCTCCAGCCTTTTATTTTCAGGCTGTAGGTATCCTTAGGTCTAAAATGAGTCTCTTGTAGACAGCAAATAGATGGGTCTTGCTTTTTTATCCATTCTGAAACCCTGTGCCTTTTGATGGGATCATTAAGCCTATTCACGTTCAGAGTTACTATTGAAAGATATGAATTTAGTGTCATCATGATACCTATTCAGTCCCTGTTTTTGTGGCTTATTTCTTTGGGCGTCCTCTTTCTTTTACAGAGTCCCCCTTAATATTTTTTGCAGAGCTGGTTTGGTGGCCACATATTCTTTCAGTTTCTGCCTATCTTGGAAGCTCTTTGTCTCTCCTTCTATTCTGAATGAGAGCCTTGCTGGATAAAGTATTCTTGGCTGCATGTTCTTCTCATTTAGGACCCTGAATATATCCTGCCAGCCCTTTCTGGCCTGCCAGGTCTCTGTGCAGAGGTCTGCTGTTAATCTAATATTTCTCCCCATATAAGTTAGGGATCTCTTGTCTCTTGCTGCTTTAAGGATTTTCTCTTTATCTTTGGAATTTGCAAGTTTCACTATTAGATGTTGAGGTGTTGAATGTTTTTTTATTGTTTTTAGGCGGGGATCTCTCTATCTCCTGGATCTGAATGCCTGCCCCCCCCCAAAAAAAAAAATTAGGGAAGTTCTCAGCTATGATTTGTTCAAGTACACTTTCTGACCTCTGTCCCTTTCGGCGCCCTCTGGAACCCCAATTAAACGTAGATTTTTCCTTCTGAGGCTGTCATTTATTTCCCTTAACCTTTCCTTATAGTCTTTTAATTGTTTTTCTCTTTTTTTTCCTCAGCTTCCTTCATTGCAATCAACTTGTCTTCTATGTCACTCACTCTTTCTTCAACCTCATTAACCCTCATCGTTAGGACCTCCAGTTTGGATTGCATCTCATTTAATTGATTTTTAATTTCGGCCTGATTAGATCTAAATTCTGCAGTTATGAAGCCTCTTGAATCCTTTATGCTTTTTTCTAGAGCCACCAGTAGCTTTGTAATTGTGCTTCTGAATTTGTTTTCTGACATTGAATTGTAATCCAGATTTTGTAACTCTGTGGGAGAGAGGACTGTTTCTGATTCTTTCTTTTGTGGTGAGTTTTTCCTTCTAGTCATTTTGCTCAGTGCAGAGTGGCTAAAAATGAGTTGTACTGGAAAAAGGAAGAAAAAAAAAGAGAAAAAAGGACAAAAAAAGAAACAAAAAACAAAAAAAGAAAAACAAAAAACAAGGAGGGATATCCTCTGGTTCTATATACTGTAAATCCCTTGACTTTCCCCGGAGCTTTCCAGCACTGCCCGGTCAAGAACTTGCTTTTCACCTGTCCTTCCAGCTGGTCTTCTGGGGGAGGGGCCTGCTATGCTGATTCTCAAGTGTATGCACCTGGGGGAGCTGCTCCACCCCTAGCCAGGTGCTCCGCTCAGTGGGAGCTGTTTATCCTGTGAGGTCTCTGTTCCCTGGTGGCCCTGCTCTGTTCCAGGCACAGGGTGACACAAGGAGGAGCAACCATACTGGCGGCGGCCAACTCTCCAGCCCTGGAGTCAGCTCCCGCAGTAACTACAGCAGCTCCCAGTCTGCACTGGCCTGGATGCTCTGGGGGCAGGGGGTGCTGACCTGCACAGCTCAGAGCTGTCTGGTGGCAGGAGCGTCCTCGCTGTCCTGGGCCCTCCCCGCCTCCTCCTGTCCCCGGCGTGGGCTGTGGGCTGTGTCCCAGGCGTCCTGGGATCCCGGGCCTGCGCTGCTGGAATCGCACTCCCCGGCCGCGCAGCCTGCTCTGTGCGGAGCCGCCACCTGAGCTGCTCCCAAGGTCCCGCCGGGTCGCTCCAGCCCTTTATGGATGTTGGCCACGGTGTGTGGGGCGCTCTCCCCTGGGCCCCCAGGAGACTGGAGGCTCCACTGCCCCTCCAGGGATCCTGCCTTCCGGGAGGAATCCGGTGCAGAGTTTTAAAAGTTCCTGCTTCTCCGGGACTGGGCTTTCCTGTACCAGAGGCTTTCGCTGCCCCAGCCTCCCGCACTGGATTGTTTGTTTGTTTGTTTGTTTGTATGTATGTATGTATGTATGTATGTATGTATTTATTTATTTTCATCTTCCCACCTTGTTAGAAGTGCAAACTCTTCTCTCTGTAGCATTCCAGCTGTTCTCTCTTTAAATCCTGTGCTGAATTTGTAGTTTTTTCAGGATGATTTGAAAGTTAGCTAGGTAGGTTGGTGGAGACAGTGACTTCGGGACCTTACTCTTCCGCCATCTTGCACCACCCTCCTAGCTTTTTTTTAATAGCTTCATTAAATTGTATTTGTTTATTTATTTATTTATTTATTTATTTATTTATTTATTTATTTATTCAGATTTCATTTATTTATTCATGAGAGATACAGAGAGAGACACACGCAGAGGGAGAAGTAGGCTCCATGCAGGGAGCCTGATGTGGGACTTAATCCCAGGACTCCGGGATCACACCCTCAACCAAAGGAGACGTGCTTAACCACTGGCCCAACCAGCTGTCCCTTCATCAAATTTTTACTTTGTTTGATATCTGTCTCCACTGTTAGAATAACCACGGGGACAAGAGTTTTTATATATTGAGTAGAAATGTGTCTGGCAAATTACAGGGTCTAATAAATGTATTAACTGTATGAATTAGGCATCTATATGAAAAACCTAAGAGTAAAAAGCTGATTTAAGATGCATCAATAAGGGGCAGCCTGGGTGCCTCAGCAGTTTAGGGCTGCCTTTGGCCCAGGGTTTGGTCCTGGAGACCTGGTATGGAGTCCCACGTTGGGCTTCCTGCATGGAGCCTGCTTCTCCCTCTGCCTGTGTCTCTGCTTCTCTCTCTCTCTCTGTGTGTGTGTGTGTCTCTCATGAATAAATAAATAAAATCTTAAAAAAAAAGATGCACCAATAAAACCAAGTGCTGATAAGTAAGATACAATAATCCTACCCTGTGATAAAATGACTGCAGATAAAAAGTATCTAAAAGGAAAAGAGAATATATATTATGTATATAATATAATATAATATAGCAATATTTACAGCAACTATTCTAAATAGGATATTCCCAACATTTTAATTAAAAAAAGTTTTCAATGCAAAAAACTCCACAGACTGATGTACAGATGGATTCACTTATGAATTCTACCAACATTTTTTAAGGGACTAATTATACCAATTCTCTACACTTTTTCAAAGACTAAATGCAGGGAGAATACTTCCCAATCCACTCTATGAGGCCAGTATTACTCTAAAACCGAAACAAAGTAAAGACATTACAAGAAAAGGAAGCCACACCAATATCTCTCAAGAACATAGATCCTAAAACTCTAATATCAACAAATTAACTCCAAAAGAGCATAGATATAATTATACACATTGACTTAGTGGAATTTTTCCAGGTATGCAAGACTGATCTGACCCTCGCAAATCAATTAATGCAATTCATCACATCCGTTGGCTAGAAAAGAAGAGTTACATGAGTCTGTCAATGGATGAAATAGAGATATTGAGAAAATCCAACATACATTCATGGTAAAAACTCACAGTAAAGTAGATATAGAGAGGAACTTTCTCGACTTGAAAAAGACTACCTATAATAAAAACCCCATAGCTAACATTAAAGTCAATGTCAAAGAACTAGAAGATCTCCCCTTAAGGTCAGATACAAGGCAGAATGCCCCCCCTCTTACCACTACTTTACAATATTTTACTGTAAATACTTGTTAATTTGTTAAAATAAGAAAAGTAAATAAAAGTTATACAGAACGGGAAGGAAGAAAGAAAATTTGCTTGGTTCACAGATGACATGATCCTCGATACAGAAAACTAAAAAGAACTGAAAAAAAAATCACAAAGCAATGATAGCAGTGTTAGGGGATATAAGGCTATTATCAAAAGATAATCACTTAGATATGTGAGCAAATAGAATTTGAAATTAAAACACAATACCACTTAAATTGGGACTCCAAAAATGAAATATTTAGGTACAAGACTAACAAAATATGTATACGGTCTGTATGATAAAAACTACAAAACTCTGATGAATGAATCAAAAATCTAAATAAATGGACAGAGACTTTATATTTAGGGATAGGAAGACTCAATATAGTCAAGATGTCAGTTCTTCCCAACTTGATCTACAGATTTAATGCAATGCCAGTTGAATTCCAATAATTTTTGTTAGAGATATAACACAAGTGACTCTAAAGTTTATACAGAAAGGCAAAAGATCCAGAATAGCTGACACCATAATGAAGGAGAACATACTCTAAGACTAATACTACCTCTTTTTAAGACTGGGTATAAAACTACTGGGGTGCCAGGGTGGCTCAGTCGGTTAAGCATCTGAATCTTGATTTTAGCTCAGGTCATGATCTCAGGGTTGTGAGATCAAGCCCCTTATCAGGTTCTGTGCTCAGCAGGGAGTCTGCTTGAGATATTTTCCCCCTGCCTCTTTCCCGTTCACACTCTTTCTCTAAAGATAAATAAATCATTAAAAAAAAAAAACCTATAAAACTACAGTAATCAAGGCCATGTGTTGCTGGCAAAAAAAAAAATAGACACATAGATCAACAGAATAAAATAGTAGAGAAATAGACTCATACAAATATGGTGAACTGATCTTTGACAAAGAAGCAAAGGCAATACAATGGAGCAAAAATAATCTCTTTGGTAAGTGGTGCTGGAACATCTGGACATCCATATGCAAAACAATGACTTTGGACATAGACCTTACACCTTTCACAAACATGAACTTAAAAGGCATCACAGACCTAAATGAAAAACACAAACTATAAAACTCCTAAAAGATAACATAATGAAAAACTTATGTAATCTTGGATATATCAATGACTTTTTAGATACAACAACAAAGGTGTGGTCTAAGAAAAATAATTGATAAGCCAGACTCCATTAAAGTTAAAAATTTCTTCTTTGGGCAAGACAATGTCAAAACAATAAGAAGACAAACCACCGACTGGAAAAAAATATTTGCAAAAAATATATCTGATAAAGGAGAGTTTTCCAAAATAAATCAAGTGCTCTTAAAAACTCAGCAATAACAAGCAGATTCTTTAAAAAATAGGCCAAAGATCTCACTAAACATATCACTAAAGAAGATACATACAAGATGGCAAATAAGCATATGAAAAAGTATGAAAAGATGCCCTCCAGTAGGTGAATGGTTAAATAAACTGTGGTACATCTAGATAATGGAATATTATTCAGGCATAAAAAAAGAAATGAGCTATTAAGCCATGGAAAGATATAGGGACACTTTAAATGTATATTGCTAAGTGAAAGGAGCCAATGTGAAAAGGTTACCTACTGTAGGAGTCTAGATATGCAAGATATGCATTTTGGAAAAGGCAAAACTACAGAGACAGTAAAAAGATCAGTGATTGCCAGTGGTTGGTAAGATGGGGGAAGAGATGAAAGGGTAGAGCACATACTGACAGTATATAAAAGTATTATTTGCCATTATTTGCAAATACATTATATTTCATGAAAAAATAAAGGTGATTAAATGGATTAAATATGGAGCTCTCAAAAGAGGAGAGGGGCCCATTTCAACTTGTAAGAACATGAAATAAAAATTTTCAAACTAAGACTGTTATATCTTTTTGCAAAATTCTCATTATATAATATTAATATTCAGATGACTTGCAAAGATTCACCTTTTTAGATAATTTCCACATATATAACCTGAGGAAAATTGATCAGAAGAGACAAACACCAATTTAAATCCAGCTATTATAGAGCTCTCAAATAGATGGACATAAAAGATGCTAATAGATGTTTGAAATTTATTAATTCTATTTTCTGTCACTAGCATTTACAATGAAAATCAGTAGAATGCCTGGCTGGCTCAGTGGGTAGAGCATGTGGCTCTTAATCTCAGGGTCATGAGTTCAAGTCCTATGTTGCACATAGAGATTATTTATTTTTTTAAAGCTTTTGTTTATTTATTTATTTATTTATTTATTTATTTATTTATTTATTTATTTATTCACGAGAGACACACAGAGAGGCAGAGACGTAGTCAGAGGGAGAAGTAGGCTCCCTGTGGGGCGCCCAACATGGGACTTGATCCCAGGACCGCAGGATCATGCCCTGAGCCAAAGGCTGACACTGAACCACTGAGCCAGCCAGGCATCCCAGAGAGTACTTTTAAAAAATCTTAAAAAAATAAAAGAAAATGGAAATCAGAAAGTTTCAATATTCCGGAATATATTTTTTTCGTAAGCATGTATTAGTTATGTGCACAAAAGGAAAAGTCTATGTTTCTGATCTCCACCACACAATAAACCATCAATACAACTTTCATAGGAAAGCTTAAATGACAGTAGGATAGGGGCTGTTATGGTGTGAATGGTTAAAACTCTCTACAGGTGTTGGTGACTGGTATATCATTTCTGTGTTAATTCTCAGGTTTAATGACAAAAGAGCCACACTGAGCAACACATGACACAATTTGTAAGAAGGAGAAATAAGAAATCAAATGCAAGTTAATTTAATCTAATCTTTGAACAAAACGAAAGACCTTAGAGATCAGGAGTATAAAGCTGATTATGTCAAAAAATAAACCATGAAGTTGAATAGATAAGTGCTTTGTCCTTATCCTTTGATGTCTCTCTTAGAACAGACAGTTGTTATGCTAGAGAAGTGATAATTGCATATAATAATTATTGGAGACTAGCTTCTGCACTCATATTTATGAAAGAAAAGACCAGGTTTTGAAGAATCAGGGAGTCTTTAGTTCAAAATGAATGTCACATCCTCACTTAGCTGGATAAATTCCAAAGATCTCTCTCACAAACATTCAACAAACCATAAAAGAAAAGAATTCTGGAAGGGAAAGAAAACATGTAATAATTAAGCCTAAGCAGGGTGTTTTCCATGGAATAACAACAAGGCTACTAGATATGGCTTTAGTTTGCTTTTATCACAGATCCATGAACTGCTAGCAATTAAGTAAACATGTGTCAGAGAATGGTAATGAGAGATTAAAGTGAGAATTGATGGTTTTGCTTTATGCATACATTCTGAGTGATACTAAAACCCTAATGCCTCCCCTATACCCAAATCTTATCCCAATGAAATATACATGCAAATAACTAATTATTATGAGAAGTTTTAATTAAATCACTATTCATTAAGGGTCAAAGTTTATAGCACTTCTTCTCAGGTAAATACAACAGTGTGCTAAAAGACTGGAAGTTTAAAAACTAGGATTATATTATGGCAAGATACAATGGAGAATCACTGGATTCTGAATTGGTAGATACTGGGTTAGAAGATATTGTTCTAATATTGGTTTGTGTGACTATAGTAAAATAGCTTGTTCTGCTTTGAAAGGTTACACACTCTCTATTTCAATATTTCCCAGCACTTTCATATGTCTCGATATTAGGAAGAATAAACTTTGCAAAAGTAAATATTCATATATGTAATTTTATTTGTGATTGGCATCCAGGTCCCAGAATTTCTGGCCAGCTAGTTTTGAGGCTCATCTTGGTTATACCATTAGTATCAAAATTGCAAGACTTCTCATTTCATACTATTTTATTTTTGCATCCTATTGTTTTGGTTATATACTGGTACATAACAAACCACTACAGGAATTGTGGTGTACTAGGAATCTTATTATCTCTCATGATTTTATGTATTGACTGGGCCTAGCTAAGTAGGTCTGTTGCTTGCTTAGAGTCTCTTAACTGGTTGCAGTCAGATGCCTTCTGGGGCTGGAATCACCTGGAGGCTGGCACAGGATTTCCTGATGTTTGTGTCTCAATCTCTCTTGTTCTCTTTCCATATAGTCAAAGGGGCTCTCTCTCTCCATATGACCTTTACACATGGTCTCTGCCTATGGGCTTTCCAGGAGTTTAACTAGATTTCTTATAGGCTCAGCTGGGTATTCCCAAAGTGAGAATCTCAGTAAGCAGTTGACAATTCTCATAAAGGCTAGTTTGGAATGGAATCATCATCTCTGACATACTTTATGATCACAGGGTCTGCCTAAGACTCAATATGGGCAGGACTACATAAGGGTATGAATAGTGAAAGATTTGATTCATGGTAGGATCACAGATGAAGACTAAGTACCACATTTACTTTAGAGTTAGACGAGAACTTACTATTTTCCTTATTTAAATAATGGTGTGGTAGGGAGAAGTATTTGCATAATACACATAGTAATGTCTCTTAAAGAAAAAGCTTAATATCTGGTTTCTGATCTGTTCTCTAGTTTCAGAAACACTGGAGGAGTTATTTTTTTAATTTTCCTTGAAACACTCAAAGAACTTATAAAAGCATACCAGATTCAATATGCATGAGAATTCAGTACAGATAACTTTTTACTGGAACAAACACCTATACCTCAATACCAAAGCTATCTATTTAGTAATGAGAGGTATTGATAAGAGTTCAGTGTACCAGAGAATGGAAGCGAGTCATGCATAGCTGAGAGGCTTCATAGATAGAAAGTTATAGAAGATGACAGTACCCTGAAGCATATGACTTTCCTGAACTGATATAGTGTCTGCTCACTCTGTCTCATTTCTCATAACCATATGTATTCCAAGTAAGGAGTGACTGGGACATTGAGTAACTGTCTAGAAGTTTTAGAGTTTTAACTATGTCATTACTTTCTTGCTGAGTTGCTGTGTTTTATCAGTCCTATATCCATTCTCAAACTAAGTAATACTGGTTCTGGATGAAGCCTATTACACTGTGGAGCTTTGTCGTCGTGTGACACCAAGACCACCATTACTAGTTGAGTAGGGTGTGTGTGTGTGTGTGTGTGTGTGTGTGTGTGAAATTCCAACTATATTCACCTTTTTCACTTTATTTTCTTACTCATGGACATGGGCAGGTAAGTAACTCATTATGTAGAATACTTTCCTTTGAAATGGATGTAATTGATATGTTCAGTGTCACTACATCCTCTTGGATAATGGATAATCGCATGGCTGCACTACTTGGAGAGTATGTGTTAGAGAAGGAAGGAGCGGATTTTTACATTACTCACTGCTCCTGTCACTTAGAATCAGGTCTACATCCTATCAAAAGTAGAACAACTAATCTGGAACTGATTTAGTTTCTATTCTGGATCTAATCAGTGCTGTAAGACATTTAATTACTAGCAACTCAACTAGTTTAATAAACTTGGAAACACATTGCTATGCATTGACAAACCTACTTTCTTTCTTTCTTAGTCAACAGCCAAACTATTTCTCCTAGCTTTTTTGCTTCTATGTTGATTTAACAAAATGTTGCCATAGAGTAAGTATGGAAATTATTGGTCACTTTTAGGGTAAAGTAGTAAAACATAGACATATTTTTTCTATTATCTCATTTCTTATTCCCTGGCTATAATTCTAGGTTAATCCGGAAATTGCAGGTTGAAGTTTGAGAGAACTTGGGGCCCTGAATCAATGTTTGAAGATTTCCCTTCATATTTACAACATATATAATGTCTTATATTGGATAGTCAGTAAAGGGACAGGAAAGTGGTATTTTCCTGGGTTATATCACTAAGATTTGAGGGTTTATTTGTTGTAACAGCTAGCATTATTTATATTGACCAATTCTGAAATTAGTACAAGTCATAGGAGTTTTAGTGTCAAAAATTAAATATTTGGCTTTGGATTAGGAGTTGGGCAGTGGGCAAGAAGAAACTGCGATTAGAGATTATAAAGTTAGTGATGCATGTCTTTCAGTTGAAATATTTGGAAAAATTGTTGCCGGTAATAATTTAGGAGATGGACCTCAAGATTGTAGATCTTGCATCTTCTGGCAAAATAATTAGAATGAAGTTTCAATGTGAATGGGTGATTCTTTAGCCATTTGATTGGGTCCAAAAAGTAACAGATGCATTCAAAAGAATGGTTTCTTTCTTTTTTTTTTTTTTTTTTAAGATTTCATTTATTTATTCATGAGACACACACACACACAGAGAGAGAGAGAGAGAGAGAGAGAGAGAGAGGCAGAGACTTAGGCAGAGGGAGAAACAGGCTCCCCACGATGAGTCCAGTGCGGGACTTGATCCCAGGGCCTTGGGATCATGACCTGAGCCAAAGGCGGACACTCAACCACTAAGCCACCCAGGCCAGGTACCCAAGAATGGTTAGTTTCTAAGCCAAAATGAGAATATATTCATAGAGTTTAGAAATTTGAGGCCTTGAATTGTTAGAAAATTTTTTTTTAAATTAGGAAACAAAGATTGAAAACACTGTTTATTGGGAAGAATTTGCAGAGGTATAAAGAGTAGAAGGTGAATTATTGCTAACTATACTCTGCATGGGTATTGTATCTGCATGGGTATAGCATATTAGTGTTGAACAGAACTAAATGTCACATGCTGTGGGAGGACCCTTTGACATTGTGCTCTAGGGTTAACAAGAGACATTACTTGGAAAACATCAGTCCCTTCCGTAATATCACAAACTGGGTTCCAAGACTATTCCCAGTTTTTACTGTAAAATGGTACTAGTCTTGTCCTCTAGCCTTGTTCCTTTTTCAGTATTCATATCTAATGAAGCATCAACTCCTTTCCTGGAGTATTTGGAACTGGCTGGAAGCTTTCCAGCTGTAGCTCTATGACCCATCAAGCTAGTGATGTTCATTCCTGATATGACAGTTCACCATTCAACAAGGATTACTGCTTCAAGTACCCATCTGTAGCTCTTTTCTATGAAGTACGGTTCAGTTCCCAAGTGATCTTGCTCTTCAAAAAGTTATCTCCCTCTTTGGAGACTAGTCTGCAGGTGATCACTTTTAGACAGGTTAGTCCTTACCTTTTCATAATGGCTTAAAATGATACTGTAGATTTCATGCTACCGATGAATGACATTGAGATTGAGTCTGTCAAAATGTGCTATAATTATTACAATCCTGCAAGTTAATTTAAAAATATTAATCTTAATCCATAGCTCTTGCAGATTGTTGTTATTTAAGAATGTTCCAGCTTTGGTGTATTTTTTTTCTTTTTAAAATATAATGTTCCACATTTTTCATGTAAAAATATTTCAATTGTTCAATAGTCACAACTAGTTGTACTTTTTAATACTGTACAAGTGAAATAAACCCTCCATATTTTTAAAGCACCTTCTGTATCATTAATTAAGACAATATTAAATGCTGTTACTTTTCACATTCTCTTTAACATTTCAGCACACTTACTGAAGAGTATATCTATACTTCTACCAACAGACAGAATGTATATCTACTTATAATTCTACCTACCTAAAATATACATAATATTAAAGTTACCACTTTCACACATACAGTTATTGACATTTAATATATTCACAGTGTTGTACAGCCATCACTACTATCTAGTTCCAGGATATTTTCATCACCCCAAGGAGAAGGAAACCTGTACCCATCTAACAGTCACTCCCATTCATTCTTTCTCTCAGCCCCTGAAAACCACCCATCTGCTTCCTGTCTCTATGGATTTGCATATTCTGGGAATGATATGAATGGAAACAAATAATATCTGGCCTTTCATGTCTGACTTCTATCGCTTAGCGTAATGCTTTTTTAAAAAAGCAAACAAATAAAAGAGATACAACTTGATGTTCACTGTTGAAATTTAAATATACTTTTTGAAAAAGTAAATTTGTGTGCTGACAAAAGCTCTAGTGCATAGAGTCAGCTAACAGAATATACTTACTCTAAACTTCATTTGGTATTTGTATGTGACTAAGTAGAGAGAAAGCAGTTTTGATTTTGTTTATGGTAAATTGTAGCAGATGTCCTTACTGTCAATGTCATCCTGGAATTAATTTACTCTTTTTTTCTTCTTTTTTCCTGTCTCATATTTGTGTACTAAGTAGGCAATAAGAAAATGAGAATTCACTCTCAGATGGCTTAATGTAATTTTGGAATATTCCAGTCATTGAGAGAGTCCTACTTATAAGCATTTACATTTTAAAACATACAAATAAGCTGTTTTAAGCTAAAAGTGTAAATAAGCAACTGCTAATGTAATTTCCAGATAAATGCAGATGAATACAACACAAAAGGTAAAAAAGAAATACAGCGCTGTATTTATAAAAATTTGGATGGCATTATTTGTAATTCTATCTCATTTATGAAGAAATTATTACTTCCCCCAATCCCAAGTTGTCAAAAAAGTTTGGAAAGCTTTGTGTTGTTCTTTTATTTGTTTCTTTATTTCTTAACTAAGAACTTACTACTTATGTACTCATAAGATTATAATAACAAAAATAATAGTTTTAAAGTGGTAATTATCTTCTTATTCTACTTTGGAATGTTATATTTTATAATTAAATGTTTCAAAAGTGTCAGTATCAGAACAGAAAATTAGACTCATGTTCTCTGTATTCTCATCCCTAAGTTTATTGAATATAAGATGCCATTTTCAGTATGTTTATTTTTTATACTGAAAGTCATACAAAATGATAATAATAAATATGATCACATATGATGGGTGATTAGGAAGTGATGAAAAAACATCCTTCTAAATTTGAAGAAAAATTATTCTTTTAGAACCAAGTTAATAAATTCAATGTAAAATTCATATGAATGAGAGAGGATATTTTACAAAGTGGAAGAAACATATTAAAATTTATTTAAGACAGGATAAACTTCCTAAATTTGATTTAGGTAAGAGAAACTTCTATCTAATAGATTGCATCAACAAATTTTGGAAATAACTTCAACACAACAGTTTTAAGCAGAAGTCTTAGATAAGAGGACTCTTGTTAGTTTTTATTTCTAGCAATATTCATAAGTGAGACACTAATATATGGAAGTGTAGCAGTTTCTTCTTTAAGAAGTTTATTCTACTTCAAGTCAGAAAAAAATTCAGCAGGTCTTGCTGAAGACCTGAAGGAAATGTTAATCAAGATCATTTGGTTCTGTTTGTTCTAACTTCTTGCTTATTGAAGTAAACAAGTTTGGCTGTCTAACACTCTTACATTTTTTATTTAAGCTAATCAGTTCATAAAAGTTAAATGATTTCTTTAACCTTGTGTGGATACGAGTGCTAAAGTTGCTTAATAATTCCTTTGGAATTATAATTTTTCCAAGTTTTAGGTGGTGATTGTTTCTTTTCTGCTGAATGCGAAGAGGAGAAACACACAAGTCTGATAGTAACTTCACATATATGAAGGGACCCAAACTTAGAAATTAAAAAAAATAATTGTAGATAAGACCATAGAGAATGTTAAAGAATACATAGTCTCACTGGCATACTTGACTTCCAGATTCTATTATTTAGGTAATTTTTTCTCTAGACTTCAACTATGTGACTATCAAATCCCCTTTCTATTTAATCCAGTATCAATTAGATTTTAGAGTAGGTAACTGTTTCTTAATTGGTACACCCACTGTGGCAGAAATGTTTAGTTGTCTGCAGCAACATACCATTTTCTCCTCTTCCTACATGCATATTTATGTAGTGTGTCAAAGTGTTGACTAGAAATACATCTCCCTGTTTTTCTTGTAGGTAAACATGAACATAAACCCAGGTGCTAGCCAATGTGATATGTGTAAAAATAAATACTAGAGGTGACAGTAAGAACACACCAGAGAAAGTGTTCTTATCCTCTCTCTGCTTTGAGGCTTGGGATGAAGAGGCAGTAGTGACAGCCTTAAGGTAAAATGTTTCACTTTAGTAAGATTTGGGGGAAAGTTGGAAGTAGTTGTATTGTCACCATCTATTCTTTTTAAAAATTATTTATTCATGTAAATAAACCCTCGTGTGATTGCAAAAAAAATATTTATTCATTTTAGAAAAAGAGAGAGAGAGAATGCAGAGGAAATCTTAAGAGAAAAAATCTTAAGCAGAGTCCATGCTTAAAAATATTTATTCATTTTAGAAAAAGAGAGAGAGAGAATGCAGAGGAAATCTTAAGAGAGAAAATCTTAAGCAGAGTCCATGCTGAGCACAGAGCCTGATGTAAGAGGCTCGATCCCAGGACCCTGGGATCAGGACCTGAGCTGAACACAGATACTTAATCGACTGAGCCACCCAATTGCCCTGTCACCATCTATTCTTAAATTATTAGCTTTTCACCATGTTTTACATGACAGATAATTACGATTCTACCATGTTTAATCTTTTAGTTTTAAGTTTACCTGTGGAAAGCCAAAACTTAAACCGACAAAAAAAATCCTTCTGATTACCACTTGTTTCCTACTTTAAAACTAGAATAAAGGTTTCCTACCTATATTAATATTAATATCATGATTTGTTAGTGTCCTTTACATTTAATTAGTGTGAATCTGTCCAACCATGAAGCTCTGGTAATACCTGTGCTCTAAAACTAATCTCCATAATATTTTAGCAGTGTGACTTGGGAAATTATTAAACTTCATTAGGATGTGTTTCCTTATCTGTAAAATGGGGCAACAATACATACAATGAACTGTGTGTACGTAGAAACTCCTCAATATGTTAGTCATTGCTACAGCAAGGCTTGGGATGGGAACAGAATCATGTTGACTCCGGGGACTTCTTGCCCTTTTCTGAGCAACCAACTGAAATCCATAAGAGTGCGCACCATTCTTAATCACAATGGTTCCAAGAAATGAAGAAATATGTGGCTCTTAAAGCATTCTACTCTGAGGTAGGAATATTTCACGTAATTTAAATATTTTAAATAAATAGCCAAAACTCTTAAATAAATCTGTCACAAATATGCAGTATTTGATTGAGAGCATCTCCTCCAGAGGGCAGAAGATTATAAAGAAGTAAATACTGCTAATAATGAGGGAAAAAAGTAAGAGAGGGTAGAGAACTTGGTAGGCAGAATTCCTAGATAGTCCTTTTATTAGTTGTGTAGGGTTTCTATAATAAATTATCACAACCTGGGTGGCTTAACCTAATTCCTTCTCCCTCCCCCAGTTCTGACGTCTGTTAGTCCAAAATCAAGGTGTTGGCAGTACTGGCTCTTTCTGAAGGCTGGGAAAGAAGAATCTGTTCCAGGCCTCTCTCCTTGGCTTATAGATGGCTGTCTTTATTTTCACACAGCATTCTCTTGTGTGTCCACATTTCTCCAACTGGTAAGGACACTAGTCATATTGGATTAAAACCCACCCTAATGAATTCATTTTAACCTGATGACTTCTGTAAAGACCCTGTCTCCAAATAAGGTCACACTGTGAGGTACTGGGATAAGGACCTTAACATAAGAATTTTGAGATGATACAACTCAACTCGTAACATTCTTCAAGATCTCTGTTCCCTGGTATATAGGCCTTGCATTAATAGGCACTTTTTTTTTTAAGATGTATTTATTTATTTATGAGAGACACACACAGAGAGAGGCAGAACATAGGCAGAGGGAGAAGCAGGCGTCAATGGGAAGCCACATGTGGGACTTGATCCTGGATCCTGGGATCATACTCTGAGTGGAAGGCAGACACTCAACCACTGAGCCACCCAAGTGTCCCTTAATAGGGGCTTTTAGGTGTAATACGAATAGGATGGAATAGTCATTCCCTTTGTTAGGTTATGTTATATAGCAAAATATAAATCCTTGAGGGATTTTTCAGATCTATTTAGGTCTCCCTTCTGTGAATTTTAAGTTAATCAAAAGGGAAATGATCCTATGGGAGCTTGACCTATTCAGATGAGATCTGCAGGTCTGAAGCAATCATTTAATGGATTAGGAACTCTATTAGTAGGACTGAATTTAACTAAGTTGAGTGTTGACAAATCAAAGGAAAGCAAAGTTATAACATTAAAAAATAGGATCTGTACAGACTAATTAAGAAGGATTAGAGTTTATAGTGCTGGATGTTAGTCATTGGATGATATGGAATTCATTCTTTTCTATTGTTAACAGAATAAGGGAAGCACATAGGATCCCAAAGAGTATGGCAGGCCTGGTTCAAATCCTAGTTGATGAGTTATTTAACTCATCACAGGAATCCATACTTGGCTATGTCATGTCATTCAGATTTATGCTTTTAATTTAACAAAAGTCATTTTATTCTTAAACTATAAAGTTAATATTTTGAAAAGCCTTGCTCTCACAAAAAAAAAAAATTGAAGATAAAAATTTCTTTATTCTCCAAATGGGTATTTCTGTTAGTTCCTTCATTTTTAATCTTTCTCAGCATGGCTATGGTCTGGTTGCTAGTTTTTCATTTCTCTTCATGCACCATCAACGCCAACATTTTGCGCTCATACACTCTTGTATATTCCAAATTTGAACCAAGATATCATGATTATCTTAGCATTATGTCTTCCTCCCCAACATCAACCCTGCACCATTTCCTTCTTACCACAGAGCTGGATGGAAAGGATAGCATTCAGTCACGTGTGAAGAGGTTTAGACTTTGAAGTGATTATTAATGCTCAGAAGTGGGATAAAATTAAAAGCCTGTGAAATAGAAAACATTCTCTTCCACCTTTTGGGATTTTCCTCAACTAAATCCCTTGCTTTCAATATGTTCAAACACTATTTTTCTTAAATTCACTCCCCCACCAATAAGCAGTCACATCTTTGACCTTCTGGTTTTAAAAAATAATTCTGCCACAACCTCTTAACTTTTTTTTTTTTTTTAATGTGGACATACTGGATTGAAGGAATTCCTGTTAAAATTCCTGTTCTATACTAATGTTCCACAGAATTTAAAATTGGTTTACATTTCTTCGTGTTCTGAGAAATACAGACTCCATCTCATATTAACACCTGTTTAAAAAAAATTAAACAGGGCAGCCCGGGTGGCTCAGTGGTTTAGTGTCTGCCTTCATCCAAGGCGTGATCCTGGAGACCCGGGATTGAGTCCCACGTCAGGTTCCCTGCATGGAGCCTGCTTCTCCCTCTGCCTGTGTCTCTGCCTCTCCCTCTCTCTCTCTCTCTCATGAATAAATAAATAAAATCTTAAAAAAATTAAACAGTGATAAATGCATACTTTTTTAATAATCAGCTTTTAAAATGGCTAAAGCTATCAGTTGTTCAAAAAACCTTTTCAGCCCATTTTTTATTTGACCAGTTTTTTTTTCTGGTAAAATACTTTCTATTATACCAGTTGAGAAACTACTACACTACAACAATCTTTAGATCAATCAGTTGACCTTAATTGAACACCTCTCCTGGCCCACTCTGAAGTTAACAATATTTAGGGTTAATCTACTCGTATCTGTTCCTTATTTCTAATGAGATTGTGTTGGCTTGCTTTATTCCCTTAATTTCTACAATGCATCCTTAGAAAATGTAAAGATATGTCTTTACAAATAAAAATGTGAAATCTCAAGTGTATACATTGCATTGTTTTATGTGCCACAGTATGATTTACCATTTGAGATGCAAAGCTTCTGTCTTCAATGTTTATAATCTCCTCTATTTCATGAAGATAATGGAATAAGATAGTCAAAAGTATGTTTATTCATTCTCTTCTTAAAATCTTGTTCCAATTGACAACATTGTAACTATTAAGGATATAGATAAATGTAGGGCACTGGAACTATGTAAATTGTTTATAATCTCCAAATAAACCTGCCTAGCCACCAGTATTTTATACTAGTGGCCATTGTTTGACATGAGCCTGCCATGACAGCTAAGTCAACTAGGAGTGGGCATATTTCCCGAGGGCAGCCCACCCGAAGCTCATGGGAATCAATTTGTGCTGGTAAAGAAAGAGCTGAAGAGGAAGAGTCATGATCCTTAATGAGCTGGGGAGGTGTCCTTGCAATTTCTTGTAATTAAAATGCTTAAGTAGAATATTGAATAATGTCATTATCATTTATTCAAAATAATGCATAATTTAAAACTGTTTGCCTCATGAAAAAATTAAAACTAGAAAATGTTGAAATGTTTAATTCATTAAGTAGAGTTGAAATCCTTTCAATTCTTTCAAATTTAATATTAAATTTTCATGCATTATATTATACATATATAAAATACATTTGTAGTAGCTAAGATATAAACTAATACATGTAAGTTGACATATTTTATCAGTTTAAAAACAAAATCTGTATATGAGATGGATGCATTTGGGCTCCATAGACCTACATTTTCAAGCCTTTTTAATCAGTGACTTCCAATTAGCACACTGGTTTTGCTTGCTCCAGGAAGATACTATCATTTTATCTCAAGTAGCACTCCTTATTTAAGGACCCTGGTTCTTTTCTTTCAGGTTTCCTTTTACACACACACACACACACACACACATATTTATTTATATATTTACATATATAATGATATAAAGTACATTATTTTTTCCTTAGAGCAAGGACATTGTGAGATAAACTGGCAGTTTTATAAAAACTGTATAGTTTTATGGTCTTTCTCTTTCTATGTCTTAAATCACATCTAGTATGACATGACCCTAATAGTCAACTGGGAAATTTGGAAACAAGAAGATCAATCAAGAATCAATGATGTACGTCCATAAACCTGCATTCTGCCATATGTGAGAATTCCTGGACTAGAAGAAGGAAGAGATAACTATGTTGGGATGTGACTAAAATGTGGAGTTAATAGCACAGAAGTAAAATGGCCATTATTGATAGAGTCTTAATAGAGTGAATGAAGCAAAATGTTCGTATTGTTGTGCAGTGTAGTTTTTTATGAAATGTATTGTGTTTGTATAAAGCCTTCTTTGACTGCATATTGACAAGTCATTATTTATTTATTTATTTATTTATTTATTTATTTAAAGATTTATTTAAAGATTTATTTATTTATTCATGAGAATACACAGAGAGGAGAGAGGGAGAGAGATGCAGAGACACAGGCAGAGGGAGAAGCAGGCTCCATGCAGGGAGCCTGACATGGGACTCGATCCCAGGTCTCCAGGATCACACCCTGGGATGAAAGCGGGGCTAAACTGCTGGGCCACCAGGGCTGCCCGACAAGTCATAATTTATATAAGCAGTCCTTGAACAGTTGACATTTAAATGGGATACTTAGGTGGACATTTAAGTTCAAATGCTGCAATGAAGTACTATATACATAAGTCTATCAAACCTGTATCTATAGCAATCCATGTCTGTACTTATGTACATATTAAAGGAGAATTTACATGATCCGTATTCCATTTGTTCAAATTTTCTCTCTGCTCTTCATTTTCAGAACTTAAATTTTGGCTTTATAAGTCTGCTTCTTTCCCAAAGTAATTCTTTTCCAATACTTAAGTCTTAAAATTGCAAGTCCTTCTAGTATATAGCTGAAGTAATATTAACAAGTTGAAAAAAACTCGATTTTATAATGCTGCTGAAAAGCAGATACTATCCTTCAGAATAAAATTGTTCTTAGAAGAAAAAAAATTATAATAGAAGTGTAGCCTTTTGAGATTCCTAGTCTTAAGAAATTATGTTTTAAAAAAATAACCTTTAAACTCTAACAATCTATAATACTCACTAATGTGTTGCCATGTAATACTTTTTAACTTGCCATTTGTGTTTATTGGAAGTATTATTAGTTTCATGTTTTCTTTGTTAAGCCAGAAGAGCATCACTGGCATTTTCTTCTTCTTTTTTTCCCCCCATGAATAGCATCAGGAACGACCAGCCTCACAGAAATT
The DNA here is from genome assembly GCF_011100685.1 of Canis lupus familiaris. Taxonomy (NCBI): domain Eukaryota; kingdom Metazoa; phylum Chordata; class Mammalia; order Carnivora; family Canidae; genus Canis; species Canis lupus. The sequence goes on from NC_049232.1 coordinate 48,266,042, forward strand.
AGTAATACACATCTAGAAGATATGCAGTTTACTAAAAAAAGTAAATGTACTTCCTTAAATTCAGATAGATTAGAACAATTTCCACAAAATGGCTTAAATGATTTATACACTTGCTAATAGCATATGAGAGGGCACTTCTGTCTACATTCTTTTTTTTTTTTGTCTAAATTCTTTTTTTTTTAAGATTTTATTTATTTATTCATGACAGAGAGAGAGAGAGGCAGAGACACAGGCAGAGGGAGAAGCAGGCTCCACACCAGGAGCCCGACGCGGAACTCGATCTCGGGACTCCAGAATCACGCAGTGGGTCAAAGGCAGGCACTAAACTGCAGAGCCACCCAGGCATCCCCTTTTGTCTACATTCTTGACAACTGTGGATAATATCAATATTTTCATAGTCTAAAAGATGAGGACTGATAACTCATTATGATAGTTTTGACTTGTTTGTTGACTATCAGAGATATGGAACACCAATATTTCTTTTTGTGTGTGTGCCTATTAATATCTTTATATATTATTGCTTGGTTGTATTAAATTTGTATCATATTGCATAATGTAATATTATTTATATATGTTTTATACATGTTGTAAATGTAATGATAAATACTATAAAAGTGATTATTAATACTGATATTTAAATGTGTAAGATAAGTGAACATTCTTTAAACTCTATAAACTTTGTCACCATAAATAGAATTAACAAAATCTAAACCAAGGCATAATTTCAAAATACTAAAAAATGCATAATTTTCATTACAACATTGTAAAATGGCATTGGGAAGTGAAATATGTAATAATATAGGAATTCTTGACTGTACAATGACATTTCATTATAGAATGAAATACTTATTCGATGATTCAGTAATTTCATGAGTACTATTTTATATCATTGTATAGGATAAGAATATCTCCCTCATCACAGTGTAATGGAACAAAGCCTTTTAATTAACATCAAGATGGCATTTGACCTTGAACAACTCTTCTTGGAAATACTGAAACCACTGAAAAGCTAAAATTGAACAACAATCAAAATGGCTGCACCAATGCCTTAGCAAAGCTTGATTTTAGAATAACTTTTTTTTTTCCTCTCTTCCACAAACCTCCCCTCCTTCCTTCTTTCCTTTTGTTTTAGAAACCTAGTATCACCCTAAAGATATGAGGAAGGAGGCTGGCATCAAGTACACAATTCCTGTCAAAACCAGCTAGCTCCTGTATTTCCCTATAAAACCCTCCAACCTCTTCCTCCTGGCAAATGTGTGGTTGTTTGAAGGTCATAACCTGCTACAGGCTCCTTTTCCCAGCAAAGCAATAAAGCTATTGTTCCTCTTCATGTTAGATTTTTGCTCTGAAGTACAGAGGTCAGTTTTCTATAATATCTTATTAAAGACTGGAAAATAGTTATTATAAGTGTTATGGGGGCAGTTATTATACATACACTTTTATGTATTTCTACAATTATGTATGCAGGTTATAGACGTAGATAAAGCTTCATTGTATAAGAAGTTACCTATTTTTTTCATTTTTGTCAAAAATCTATCCAAATAATCAATTATACAATGGTAGCAGAGAATAAAGACTACTCTCTACTCTCTATGGAGAATCAAGGAGGTTTTTGTGGAAAATAGGAGTATGTTTACCCATGTGGAAGGCTTCAGAAATAGATATTTTATGAGAAATAAAGAAGTGATGAGAAGTAAATCAGTAAAAACATAATATGATAGAAGCCATGAGAGGAGAAAATTATAAGAAGCAAAATGCATTTGACAATGCAGTGAAAGAGATAAGTGGATGAGATATAGATTGAGAAAAGTGCAATGAATTTAGCAATTTTTAGGTTGTTCACGACCTTCAAGAGGAGTAAGGTCTCTATTCTGGCAAGTAAGTTATAGACAGAAAGAGATTAAGGACATATTTAAAAGCTAGAACAATATATATTCCAGAAAACTTTTTATTAACACATAACTTACATATGGAAAACTGTACAAATTATAAGTGTGCAGTGAGTTATCCCAAAGTGAACACATGTGAGTCAATTACCCAGTTAAAATATTATTACCAGTACAACCAGACAGACTCTTGGGCGCCTTCCTAATAATAACTGCCAGTCTTTCTTCTCAAAGTTTAACCATCCTGCTGATTTTGAACACCACACATTTGTGTTGCCCGGTTTTAAACTTCATAGAAGTTGTAAATGGCTACATATATTATTTGATATTTGACTTGTGTTGCTCAAAATTATGTTTGTGAGATTCATCAATAGCTGGCAGGTCACAGTAGATTGTTTACTTTTGTTCCTGTAGAGTTTGCCATTATATGAATGTTTCATAATTTATTTTTCATTCTATTATTGATGGACATTTAGGCAGTTAGACAGTATATGCCTACTTTTTCTCACCCCAGGCCTTTGAGGCTGCATGTGTCTGTGAACAGTCCCTGGCTTGCTAAGGTTCCTTAGCTTGGGCCTCTAAAACCTCGCTCTCTCCTCTAGCAGAGGGTTTCTCTGACACCGAGGGATCTTGCACAGCTCTGTGCACGCACAGACCAGAAGTGTGTTGCTAGGGTGGTTCTCAGCTCATGGGAATGGAAGTGAGTAAACACCCAGTTTTCTTGCCTCCTGTAGAACAGTTCTGTGTTGTGTTACACACTTCTGTCCCAGAGGGTTCTCAGAAGACTGGATTCCAGTTGCTCACTGCTGCAAAATATTCATTTTTCCTTCTTTCCTCTCTCACTTTCAACATTTTCTCATGAGGTTCACCTCATGCAAGTCCTTGTTTTTGAGTCCAATTTGAGGGGGAACCCAAACTAAAGCAGCTAGCTCCAGAAAGGTATTGCTTGGGAAAAGTACCTCAATATTTCCTTCTGGGATTTTGATGATCAGTTTGTAACAAAAGCCACACTGGGGGCCTCTGGGTGGCTCAGTGTGTTGAGTGTACAGCTTTTGGTTTTGGCTCAGGTCATGATCTCAGAGTCCTGAGACTGAGCCCTGCTTCTGGCTCCACACTATGAGTCTGTTGGAGGTTCTCTCTCTCTCTCTCTCAGTCTCCCTCTCCCTCAACCCCCACCCCCCTTTGCTCATGCATGCAGGCTTTCTCTCTTTCTCTCTCTCTCTCTCTCAAATAAACAAATCTTAAAAACAACAACCACACACTGCTTGTGGATGTGAGTGAGACAATGCCTGGCATGCTGTCACAGTATAAACACTAAGACACTCATCTTTGGTGGACAGTGATGGATACTAAGTGGAATAGGAAGCACTTGTTATGCAAAAGTTCTTGCACTTAAATATGTAAAGCCAAAAGGAATTGAGAGGACTATAGATTTGGCTGGCTTTTGTGAACTTTTCTAGAAGACTTGGAAGAGGAAAATGATGCCATTTTCTCTTACATTATTTCCATATTTTCATCTGTCTTTGCTTCAATATATTTTTTTCTGACTTTTCAAAAGAATAATTCTCTTTTTAGCTATGCCAAGCAAGCTATTAAATGCATTTTACATAGTCCAAGTTATTTTTTCATCCTTAAATTTCATTTATCTTTACATTTTTCATCTTACTTCTGAAATTCTGTTTTATTTCCTTAAACACATTAATCACAATTATTTTAAAATCTGTATCCCTTAACTCCTTTAGCTTTATTTCCCAAGTCTCTTTCTAGTTACTGCAATTTTCTGCAGTTCAGTTTGAGTCCTCTTGTGTGTCTCATGATTTTTGATTGTTGGTTGAATGTAGTACATGAAGAATTTCACACATCTTTTAGGTCATAGTAGGATATTCTTTTATATTTGTAATAAAATCAGGTGAGGTAAAAATCCTTTTAACCAATCAGGGACTGAAATGATGATAAACTGTTTTCAGTTCTCATGAGCAATGGCCTGTTTCAGTTACTCCTAGAACATTTCTCTTCTGGGTTCTTACTAAAAATATAGCATATTTACCAGCTACATGACATGTCCTGCACTTCACTATTTGCTTCTACATCTGTATGAGAGTCAAGAAATATCTGCTCAAGGTATTGGTCTCTCAAAAGGACTTTCATAGTTGGCATTGTTGAAACCTTGTGTCAAATGCTGTGCTTCATCACCTCCCTCTCAAAATTTGAGCATTCAGCTTTCTGATACCATGAAACAGATTTTTTTCTTAACCAAAACCAGAGTTCTTCACAAGTTCTTTCTCAATCAGTATCTGAAATACTCATTTAAAAAATATTTTATATATCCTTTTTTTATATTTTAGATATCCTATTATGATATATCTTACATTAAAGATTTTTATGTGTAATACATTTTTATGTAAATTTCACCACTCCTAATTTTATTACAGATATTTATAGACTGGTAGTTTGTCTTACTTATCTTGATACATTGTCTTCTATGTTAGGCTCCCCAGTCCCAGTTGCCATATTGAATAAAATATAAATGGTTGCCTGTTTTTTATTAGTGATGCTCTTTGACTAATCCTAAAAATAGATCTATCCCAACTTAGCTAATTTTTTAGTTGGAAATAAAAGAAATGTGTTTTCATTTTATTCATCATTTTTCATTTCCCTGATTTGCACAGCAGTAATTATTGTATCAAATTAGAAAATGGTTTTAGATGGCTGTAGCATTTACTAATAACACCCTATCTTGATAGCTAGTAAATATAATATCCACCTCATTTAACTAACTTGCAAATCGTTTTCTTATTTGAAATACTCTATTCTTGAAAACCTAGTACACCCTAGGCAGTACAAATGAATGGTGATTGTTAGATTTCCTGAGAGGTAAAATTACACCACATTAAGACTCCAGCCAGTGCCTGATATAATCACCTGAAAATTTACTACCTACTGGGTTTTATTCCTGAAAAAAAAAAAAAAAGGTGAATTTCTTAAATATTTGAAAGAATATAAATGTGACAAAGTTAATGGTAATCACACTCTTCTAAGGACAACCAGCTTCTGTTGCCTGCCAGCCAATTAACATATTTGCTATTAGAATGATATAAAAACTAACATCAAAATAAAGCTTAAAATGTCTCACAGGAGATATGCTATTATAAATTGAATGTTTTTTTTTAAGAATAACTCAACAATGTTTATTTTATTTTATTTTTAAATATTTATTTTTTTAAGATTTTATATATTTATTCATGAGAGACAGAGAGAGAGAGAGAGAGAGAAAGAGAGAGAGAAAGAGAGAGAGAGAGGCAGAGACACAGGCAGAGGGAGAAGCAGGCTCCATGCCGGGAGCCCAATGTGGGATTCTATCCTGGGACTCCAGGATTGCTCCCCTGGCCAAAGGCAGGCGCCAAACTGCTGACCCACCCAGGGATCCCATAGTGTTGATTTTATAACTTTTTTTGTAAGAAAGGTATTTTTGAAATAAAAATTCTTTCTATATCAATTTAAGAGAATATTTTCCATGCTAATTTATTATACTTTAGATATCACCATAATCCTTCTCTGCCTTAAGACATAAATGATAAATTTTATACATATTTCATGTAATATGAGGTTAGATATATAGGATTTGTTTTCTCTTAAAATAATTGCTTTAAAGGTAACTATTAATTACTAATTATTTATTTCATTATAGAAAGTTTTTGTCTTCAAGAATTAAAGCAAGCTAAATTGCTTTGATATGTTTTAAAATAAATTTTCAGGTGTAACTTAAATATAATAAAATGAACTCATTTTACATGTACAGTACAATAAATTTTGGGAAATGTATTTGCCTATTTACAACTCCAAACTACAGACATATTATCACTCCTGAATGTCCTCTTTGCCTCTCAAGAATCAACCAACTCCAGCCTGCCTCTGATTTGCTTTCTGCCACAATAGTTTAATGTCTTCTGTAGAATTTATAAAAGTTAAATCCTATAATATGTATTCTTTTGTGCTTGTCTTTTTTTCTCTCAGCTTAATATTTTTGTTAGCAATTTGTTTTAAATGCACAACTTTTTAAGTACTATAATCAAAATATTTTTATAAGTATAGTACTTATTGCCTTTCTATATTCAAATAACAAATTATAGTTATTGATAAACCAATTTTACCAAGTACAGATGAAAGCAAAAAGGATTAAATGTGCCTCAACAGACAAATCTGTTAGTTGGAATGGCCTAATATTTAGTGAGATTTACCTACCATGTTGAACTTCCAATTACTGCAAATACAAAGTAAAAGATGATTGGTCAGGGTAATCAATTTCCTGGGGAAGAACTCTTCCTTATCAAGAAACCAAGCAAACTGCCTTTGAATAACCCAAATTCCTCCTTCCACACTTGCAATGAGTTTTAAATCTAGTGAAGCAAAAGGAAACAGAAACACAAACTGAATTTCAGTACAGAAAGTTATAGGTATATTAAGAAAAGAGGGAGAATGTAGGATTTCACACCGACAAAAAGAGTCCTTCTCTCTGGTATAGAAAAAGGACCTTGATGTACTGGCAGGATTTTATCAAACAGAGATTAAAGCTAAAAAAGTGATTTCAGACGGAGGAAATAATATGAACAAAGATAGAGAGATGAACAAAATGTTCAGCATATTAAAATATCACTGCTTGGTGAATATGAAAAGAAGTAATTGAAAATTAGGATAGAAATATAAGTAGATCAAATGCAGACTGTGGAAGTTTTCACATGCTAAATGACAATATGTTTCTTTAAACATTAGGAAGATATTGAAGGTTAGGAGTTACTGGATGGGATGTTCTCTATTACTTAGTAATATTTGTCAATTCCCATGATATAAAGATATATGGAATTGGAGATGGAATTCTGATTTATGTTTGACTTCAATGGAAAACCTCTAGTGGTTCATAGTTATGGGATATGGTGTCCCATACACTGCTATAATTCTGTGTGAATGTGTATGTATAGGATAATCTATTAATTTTTATTTTTTGAAACATTTTAACATTTATAGAGGTTGAACAATGTTAAATACCTTCTAGGTAACTGAAAATTATATGATATTTTTCTTTACCCTTAACAAAGGGGTGCATTATATTATGTATTTCTGTATATTGAGCCACATTTGCTTTCCTGGAATAAATTCCATTTAGTTATGGCACACTATATTTTTTAGTATGTTCTTGGTCTACTCACAAATATTTTATGTGAGATTTTGCATTGGTATTCTTAAGTGAGTTTGCTTGTAGTTTTCATTTATGATAAAATCTTTTCATATTTTACAATAAATACATACCAGCTTCATCTAATGTGTGGAAGTTTTCATTCCATTTATATGTTCTAGAGTTTAAGTAGATTTATGACTATCTTATTCTTAAAATTCCTCTGGGAATTTACCTGAGCCTTGTGCTTTCTGTTGGATATATATTTTTTTTCTACTACAATATTACATTTATTTAGATTTTGTTATTTATTTAGTAGTCTCTCCTTTTTTGTGTAGTGTTTGGTGGATTTAGATTTTTCTATCTCTGTAGAAATAAATTTTGGAGAGTTTAATTTTTCTTTAAAATGTGCTTTTCAGCTAGAATTGTGCAGAGTAAACTCACAGTATAAATTCCTCTGATTAATATTCACCATTGACATTTTCAATTACTGCATTTATAGTTTTTCTATCTTCTTTATTTTTCCTTTTGGTTGGGTTTCTTTGTCATTCACATAGTTTGCACATTTATTTTTATAACAAATCATTTTTTTTTACATTTTATTTCCAAGTTTGCTGGACAAATTTTAGGTTACCCAGTTAAATTTGAATTAAAAAAAAAAAAACAACTTTTTTTAGTATGTTTGTCCCAAATACTGCATCTGCCATAATTGTATTAAGAATTACCTTTTTGTTTGTTTTGTTTTTTAATAATAATAAAGAATTACTTGTTTAGACTGGAAGACGGTGGTGGTGTAGGAGAACCCAAGGCTCACTTCATCCCACGAATACAGCTAGGTAATTATCAAATCACCTTAAATATCCCAGAAATTGACCAGAAGACTGGTAGAACAAACTCCACAACTAGAGGGAGACAAGAATCCGTATCAAAGAAGTAAGAGAGGTGTGGAGATGCAATTTTAGAAAGAAATGGATCTTGGCTGCTGGAATGAGGAGGGAGCCATGGAGGTGGAGAACAAGAGACAGACTATACAGGGGAGCCTATATAGGGAAGATGAATCCCCATAGCAATTCACTTGGAAAGCCAGAGGTCAAATTTCATGAGTTCTTGCAACCAGCAGGGCTTAACACCTGGAGTTCTACAGCTCAGTGGGCTTGGCTCAGGGAGGGCTGGATACATTGGAGTTGCTCTTGGAAAAAGGCAGGTCAAACAGCCCAAGGCCATATAGTAGAGAAACAGCAATCTAAAGACTGCCTGGGGTACACAGCAGGGAGATTTTTTGATCATTTCAGAGTGGCAGGATTCACAGAGAGACCCCTCCAGGAACAAAGGAATTGGCTAGTGACATTTCCCATCTCTATCTCTCAATATAAGTACAGAGCCACTTTATGGGAACCACCACAGTTCCAACAGTAGCTAACTAACTTCTTACACCAAGCCCCTCCTGCCCCCCAAATCTGGTAGAATCACCCTTCCCAGTCTAACTTGCCTCAGTCCCAGGGCATCAGGACCTGTCCCCCAGAAGACCAGTCCAAACCCCGGCCAATACCACATCTCCTTACCCAGGGGTTTGTGGAGTCTCAGCTCCGGTAATGGCAGCACCAGGTCTCATTTCACAAGCAAACCAGAACACGTCCAGGCCAGGGTGTGAAATTCAGGCCAGGGTCCAAACGCTACTCCCCACAGGCAAAGAGAGCCTCTGCAAATGACTGGCCTGAAGGAAAAAGTGGCCAGGACACAACAGCAGAGCATATACAGTATACATTGGAGACATTTCCAGAAGCACCAGGCCCTGGAAAAAGGGGACATTACATTACAGAGCACTACAAGATCTCTTCTTCATAAGGCCATCAAGAATAGGAGATATAGCTGACTTTCCTAACACATAGAAATAGGCACAGAGACTTAGACAAAATGAAAAGACAGGAATTTTTCCCAAATGGAAGAATAGGAGAAGGCCATGACCAGAAATCTAAATGAAACAGATGTAAGTAACATGCCTGATAGAGAATTTAATGATCATAAACATGCTCAGTGGATTGAGAAAAAAGTTGAAGGCATAAGTGAGACCTTAACCACAGAAATAAAGAATAACATAAAAGAGATAAAGTGCTTAATAAACAAAATGAGAAACATGCTGGATGGAATGATGAGCAGGCTAGAAGAAGTAGAGGAATGGATTAATGACCTAGTAGACAGAATAATGGAAAGTAAACCAAATAAAAGAGAGAAAAAAGAATTATGCAAGACTTAGGAGACTCAGCGATCCATCAATTTTAAGATTTTTGCATTACAGGAGCCTCAGAAGGAGAGTGAGGACAGAGGACAGAAATTTTTTTAAAGAGATAATAGCTAAAAACTTCTGTAATGTGGAGGAGGAAACAGATATCCAGATTCAAAAGGCATAGAGAACTCCAAAATGAATAAAAGCAGATCCACACCAAGACATATTATAATTAAATTGGCAAAGTATAGGGACAAAGAAAAAATTTAAAAGCAGCAAGACGAAAGAAGACAGTTACATATAAAGGAAATTCCATAAAGCAATCAGTGGATTTTTCAGCAGAAACTTTGCAAGCCAGAAGGGAGTAGCAGCATGATATATTCAAAGTGCTAAATGAGAAAAATTTGTAGCCAAGAATGCTCAATCCAGTAAGTTTTTCATTCAGAATGGAAGAAGAGATAAAGAGTTTCCAAGACAAACGAAAACTAAAGGAATTCATGACTACCAAACCAACCTGCAAGAAGTATTAAAAGGGACTCTTTAGGTGGAAATATTAGTCAAGGAACTCACAAAATAAAACGATGTAAAATAGGACACCATATACCTAAAGCATGGGGAGGAGAGGAGTAATGAATCGGTTCAAAATTAAGCAACCATAATATAGCCTGCTATATACAGAAGATGTTATAATACAAACCTAATGGTAACCACAAATAAAAAACCATTAGTAAATATGTATAGAATAAAGAGATAGAAATCCAAATACATCACTAAAGAAAACAAGCAAACCATGAAACAGAGAAACATAAAGGAGCAGAGACAATCTTCAGAAACAAGCACAAAACCAGCAATAAAATGGCAATAAATACATATCTATCAATGATTATTTTGGTTGTAAATGGACTAACTGCTCCAATCAAAAGACATACAGTGACAGAGTGGGTTATAACAGAGCAAAACAAAACGAAACAACCCTCTTCTATGCTGCTTACAAGGGATTCATTCTATACCTAAAGACAGTTCTAGATTGAAAGTGAAGGCATGGAGAAACATTTATCGTGCAAATGGAGGTCAAAAGAAAGCTGGGGTAATAATACTTATATCAGACAAGAGATTTGAAAACAAAGTCTGTAACAAGAGACAAAGAAGGACAAGTATATAATAATAAAGGACACAATCCAGTAAGAAGATAAAACAATTATAAATATTTATGCATCCAACATGGGAGCACCCAAATATACAAAGTAGTTAATAACAAATATAAAGAAACTAATTGAAAATGATACAATAATAGTAAGGGAATTTAACACCTCTCTTACATCAACAGATCATCTAAACAGAAAATCAATAAGGAAACAATGGCTTTGAATGACACAATGGACCAAATGCATTTAACAGATACATTCAGAACATTCCCCCCAAAACAGTAGAATATAGATTCTTTTCAAATGCACATGGAAGATTCTCCAAAGTAGCTCACACATTAGGCCACAGAACAAATATCAAGAAACTCAAAAAGATTGAAGACTATGCATCTTTTCTGATCACAATGCTATGAAACTAGAAGTTAATACAAGAAGAAATCTGGAAAGACAACAGATTCATAGTGGTTAAATAATGAATGAGTCAACCAAGAAATAAAAGATGAAATATAAAATTGCATAGAATCAAATGAAAATTCAAGCACAATGGTCAAAAACTTGAGAGGCAGCAAAAGCTGTTCTAAGAAAAAAGTTTATAGCAAGATACCCTACTTGGAGAAGCAAGAAAAATGTCAATTAAACAACCTTACCTTGCACCTAAAGGAGTTAGACAAAGAACAAGAAACAAAACCTGAAGGAAGGAAATAATGAAGCAGAAGGAAGGAAATAATGAAGAGTAGAGCAGAAATAAGTGACATAGAAAATGAAAAACAAACAAACAAACAAACAATATAATAGATAAATGAAACCAGGAACTGGTTCTTTGAAAAAAAAAATCAATAAAATTGATAAACCTCTAGCTAGACTTATCAAGAAAAAATAGAGACTACTCAAATAAAAATCACAAATGGGAGAGAAGAAGTAACAACCAACACAATAGTGATACGATTATAAGAGAATATTATGAAAAACTACATGCCAGTGAATAGGACAATGTAGAAGAAATAGATAAATTCTTAAAAACATTTAAACCATCAAAACTGAAAAAGGAAGAAATAGATAATTTGAATAGATTAATTACCAGCAAGGAAATTGAATCAGTAGTCAAAAAACTACCAGATGGCTTCACAGGTGAATTCTACCAACATTTCGAGAGGAGTTAATACTTATTCTTCTTAAACTATTCCAAAAAGTAGATTACCATACCACTAATGTATATTTACCCAATGAAAACAAAAACACTGATTTAAAAAGATAAATGCACCCTTATGTTTATTACAACATCATTTACAATAGCCAAGATATGGAAGCAGCCCAAGTGTCCAGTGACTGATGAATGGATAAAGGAGAGGTGGTGTATATACACGATAGAATATTATTCATCCATAAAAAGAATGAAACCATATTTGCAATAATATGGATAGAACTAGTATTAAGCTATGCAAAATAAGTCAGTCACGGAAAGACAAATACCATATGATCTCACTCATATGTAGAATTTATGAAACAAAAGAAAGCGAAGGTATCAGAGAGAGAGAGAGAGAAACCAAGAAACAGATTCTTAACTATAGGGAACAAATCGATGGTTACCAGAGAGGAGGTGGGTGGGGGAAATGGGTGAAATAGGTGATGGGGATTAAGAAGTGAGCTTGTCATGATGAGCATGGGGTGATGTTTGGAAGTGCTGAATCATTATATCATAAACCAGAAACTAACATAGCACTGTATGGTAACTGGAATTGAAATAAAAACTTAAAAAAAAAAAGATTTACTTTTCATCTGAAATTCAAATTTAATTGTGCATTCTATATTTAATTTGTTAGTTCTAGCAATTATATTTCTTTGCCTTATTGCTTTTTTATTTTAAATATGTTTTCTACATTATTATCTCCAGTAACTCCTTGCTTCTCTTCTTTTGGTTTAATTTAATGTTATTCTGTTATATTTTTTAGTTTGATGTTTAATTGACATTTATTTTTTAAAGGTTTCATCTATTTATTTTAAAGAAAGAGGGAGAAAGAGAGGAGCACAAGTAGGGGGAGGGGCAAAAGGACAGAGAGGGAGAGAATTTTAATCAGTGCAGAGTACAATGTGGGGCTGGATCTCACAACCCTAAGATCATGGATGACCTGAGCTGAAATCACAAGTTGGACCCTGAGTCACCCAGGTACCCCAAATTCATGTTTTAATGCTGACATTATCATTATAATGGTCTTTTTAGTAAATAAGAGTCAAAGTGCATTTACAGTATGCTTTATTTTTTCTATGTACAAAAGCGAATTTAGAAAAATGTTCAGTATTCACTTAATTGTGTGAAATATGCAGAAGGTGAATAAAAAAATAATGAAGTTGGTTACATGCAAGAGGTAGAAAGGAATGGCATTAAAAGGATAGGGTGACAGAAACAAGGAGAGAATGAAGGATAATCTTTGGAATACAGCTTTTTATATACTTTTCATTTTTAGAATGATAGTAATCTTTCACATACCCAAAAAAGAATGAAAATCAACAAAAATAGGATGGATGGAATTGAATGCAATACAAGCAAAACAAATGAAACTGATTACAGGGAGGGGAAAGGTAAATTTTGAATATAATGTTTTAACTATATTTTCATGCTTATGAAATGATTTCAGAAATATTCTATGTGTATTCTGGAACTGAGAAAATAAGTATATTGTGGACAATAAGATCCAAGATTCTTACCATTGGAGTAGGGAATTATAAATATGGAAGGGGAAAGGCTAAAATAGACCTGATATTCAACTGGAATTAGAAGTATAACTATGACTTTATTATAGTTTAATATCTATCTATCCACAGAATTTTATATAGATGTGTTTGTATATACATGTAAAATCACATAAACAGGTCTATCTATGTATAAATGTAATAATTTATAAATATATATGTATACTTGTTTATATATGCACACAGATTTTTTTGGTTATAAATACACATGTATATATGGCTATGGGAATTAAAAGTATCTATAAATGGAATTATCTAAGCCTAAAAATATTTTAAATAAAAAGCTCAAGAATATGCTATTTCCACTGACATTATCTTAAAATCTTCCCTAAACCCTTTTTGTTTTCCTTTTTGATACAGATTCTTAGGCTAAATTAAAACATAAAATCTCCTTTTCTTCCTTCAGATAGTATGTCTCTTTATTTATGTTCTATGATGGAACGTTTTCAGTATTTTCTATTTTTGTTATTTTTCTTTACACCTGAACACATTTGATAAAGTAAAATGAATGACTGAGGCTAGAAAAATGACCACTTTTGTCTCAATAATTTCTATCAATTGAATTACTATTAGCACATCCAGCTACTTTTTGCTATACAATTTACTCATTAAATTTGATCCACATCATATCGTGACCATTAAAGTGAAGTACACTTGATGTCATTCAGTGAAGGTAATGACTTTAGAGTTCTAAAGTTTTTCCAAGTCAATTACCACAAAAGTGACAAGATTAAAGATGCATCTTGAATACTGCATTTGTCTTCCAGATACAGTGCTCCACACTTAGTAAATATTTATAATCTTAGTTGTTAGTTGCCAATAATTATAAGACTTATCCTTGTTTCATTTATTCAAAGTGTCAATAATTGCTCAATTATATACACAAAATTATACAATATTCTCTGTATTCATGGGAGTTTATTATAGATATAGAGACAGGAGTGCAATGGTGTGTTGGAGCTGCCTCATACTGGCTCTCAAGAATTGATTGGGTATACCTTTTCTGAACTCCATGTTCAGTATCATATTGATAGGTTAAAATCATTATAGTCGACACGTTTATAATATGGGAACCGGTAAATGATATTAGCCCTCCATCCCCTCCAGGAGCTGTCTGCCAAATATTTACTTGCACTCTACTGTTCTAATGTCCTCTGGGAAAATGGGGTGGTCTACACTGACAAAGTTTCACATGGAAAGCTGCAAGTTTAATAAGGTCTCCTTTTTCCTCATTCAGCCTCACCCACACTATTCTTGTTGCTTTCCTAGGACAAGTAGGCTCTAAAACTTTAGAGCCTACTGCATAACTTTAGCACTTGGCTATTTCCTCTGCCTGGAATACTGGAATACTATTTTCCCAGATGGCCATATATCTTGTTCCTTCATTTCTTTTAATTATGCCTAAAAATGCATTAATCAGTGAAGCTTTCCCTGACCATACTATATGGAACAATTTCTCTGGGTACCTATGTCCAGTAATTGTCTTCCCAAACAATATATAGACTTGTTTCATTCCATAGCAAATATCACTGTCTGCAGTATTCCTTATTGACTTGCCATTTAATTACTGCCTATTTACTACCAATACAATGCAATCTCCAAAAGAGCAGGTACTTTAACAAGTCTGTTCATATTTCCATCTGCAAGGTCTAAAAGCCAGCACACAAGTGAGACTCAAAATATACATTAATAAATAACTGTTATGGAAATATCACTGTAAATAGTATTTACAAATATAAATTTCTTATTTTCCTATAAAAAGTTTTAAAGTATTTATGTTCTTAAAAATTAGTGCTTTAATTATACACGTGTAATTTTTGTCTCTTATCTCTCAATCTCTTCATGTAAATATGCTTTCTTTAAATGTTCCTTTAATAAGGTATTATCTATATTACTAGACATGCATTAAATAAGTTAGCTATTGTAAATGTCACATTGAAGAACTGCTTTCTTCATAATTTTGTTTTTCATAAAAACTGTTATGTGTAAAAACCACATTTTTGCTGTGTAAAAAAGTGTTTACACTAACACATGCTTATTAACATTAAGAAATATTTGAAAATTTTTGCTCATGTTATTAGTATAATTATGTATGTTAATTCTTTCAAGAAATTATCACTGATTATATACTTTAAACATATTCTTTCTATACTAGGAACTTGCTGATATTTTTATTTACATTTTTTATTAGTAGTGGTGCATACAAAATTAAAATTGTATAAATTATTTAATAACTCATATACATCAGATGCATAGACTCTTTATAGTTTAGAAAGTGCTTTTATAATTAGTGTTTCACTTGATCCCTACAATGGGACTTATTTTCCCAATTTTTTTGGTGATGACACTGAATACCTTTTGGGCGTATGAATCTGTTTTCTTGTCAGATTGTGATCTCTAATTCCTTGGAAATAAGAAACATGTCTAATTGATTTTTCTGGTCCCAGAAAATAGCATAATAGCTAGTTAGATAATAAATGAGAGTCATTATGAATGAATGAATAAATGAGTGAATGAATCCTCAAGATACTTGCATTAATAGCCCAGAAAGTACCTTATATAAATAAGACACAATGTCTGAACTTAAATCAAGGACTTCTGATCTCAAGCCTTTTGTTCTTTCTTCAAAGATAAATAGAAAGGACCTTTTTTTTAAATTAAAGACTTTTTATAAAATAAAATTTTTAGTGCAGTTGTAGGTTTACAGCAAAATTGGGGGCAGGTACAATGATGTACATACACTACTCCTCTTGCCCTCATGCATTTCTAGCCTTGCATATTGTCAACAACCCCCGTCAGGGTGGAAAATTTGTTACAACTGATGAACCTACAATGACACATCATAATTACAGTCCAAGTTTACATCAGTGTTCACTCTTGTTGGTGTACATTTTCTGGGTTTGGACAAATGTATAATTATATGTATCCATCAGTATAGCAGTGTACAAAGTGTTTTCATTGCCCTAAAAGTCGTGTATACTCTGTCCATTCATCCCTCTGTCCTATGCTTCCAACCCCTGCAAACCATGATCTTTTTCATGGTCTCCACAGTTTTGCTTTTTCTAGAGCATTATATAGTTGGACTCATACAGAATGTAGTGTTTTCATATTGGTTTCTTTCATTTAGTAATACACATTTAAGTTTCTTCCATGTCTTTTCATGGTTTGATAGCTCTTTTCCTTTTAGCATTGAATAATATTCCATTGTCTGGATGTTTATGTACCCATGCCAGAAATATCTTACTTCCAAGCTTTGACAATTATAAACAAAGCTATAAACATCTGTGTGCAGGCTTTTGTGTGGACATAAGTTTACAACTCAATTGGATAAATATCAAGGAGTGTGATTGGTGGATTGTATGGTGAGAGTACATTGAGTTTTGTAAGGAACCAGTGTCTTCCAAAGTGAGTACATCACTTTACACCCCTACCCTAGAGAATGAGAGTTTGTTTCACATTCTCACCAGCATTGAGTATAGTCAGTTATTTGGATCTTGGCCATTACAACAGGCATATAATGTTATCTCACTGATGTTTTAATCTGTATTTCCCCAATGACATATGATCTTCTTTGGTGAGGTGTCTGTCAAGGTCTTTGGCCTACTTTTTTCATTGGGTTGTTTTCTTATTGTTGAGTTTTAAGATTCCTTTGTACATTTTGCATAATGATCCTTTGTCAACTGTGGCTTTTGCAAATGCTTTCCCCAAGTCTATGGCTTATCTTCTCATTCTTTTGACACTGTCCTTCTCAGAGCAGAGATTTTTTAAATTTTAATGAAGTCCAGTTTATGAATTATTTCTTTCATGGATCATGCCTTTGGTGTTTGTATCTAAAAAAGTCATTGAGTCATTGACTCAAGGTCATGTAAGTTTTCTCCTATGTTATCTTCTAGAAGTTGTATAACTTTGCATTTTACATTTGGGTCTGTGATCCATTTTGAGTTAATTTCGGCAAAGGGAATAAGGTCTGTGGATAATTTATTTTTTAAATGTTTTATTTCTTTGCACGTGGATGTCAAGCTTTTCCAGCACTATTTGTTGAAATGCATATCTTTGCTTCATGGTATTGCTTTTGACCTTCTGTCAAAGATCGGTTGACCACAATTGTACAGGTCTATTTTTAGCTTTCATTTGGTTCCATTGATCTTTTGGCTATTCTTTCTCCAGTATCATATTGTCTTGATTACTGTAGCTTAATACAGAAGTTAGGTAGTGTCAGTCCTCCAAATTTGTTTTTCTCCTTCAATATTGTGTTGGCTCTTCTGGGTCTTTTGCCTCTCTATATCAACTTTAGAATCAGTTTGGTCATAGCCACAAAATAAGTTGCTGGGTTATTACTGGTATATGAATTCATAGATCAAGTTGAGGAAAACTGACATCTTGACAATATTAATACCTTAATTTACATTTAGGAACAGAAAGAATCCATCTGACTATTATTATGCACCAACAGAATATACACAGTAACATATGTATAAGTACATATATATGTATATGTATATACATATATATGTATATATACACACATAGTGATGATTTTGAGATTTATCAAATTATGAATGTTTCAGGTGTGAAGCTTTTGGAATTTAGCAAGGTATATATATGATATTTTAAAAATACTTATTAATCAATGAATTTGTTAACAAATTATAATCTCTCCTCTCATAAACCATCTTTAATAGTTAAAAGGAGTGCTTCAGAATGGCCATTGTGGTAATAAAATATTGAAATGAAAACCATGCTGCTTGTGGTTCTTAACATATTTTCTCCTTTCACATGATCCTGGGTTTACTGCAAAAATAATGCAGTTTGGATACACTCTAGCAAGCTGTCGATGGTAAGTTTCAGAATAATACTTTATATTTCTAAAATATAATAAATATTTTTAATTATAAGCATTTACTAAAAACTGAAAAATTGAAATAAGCAACTAAGATACGTGTATCTAAATTATGTAACTAAAGAAATGTCAAGGATTAAGGTAAAATATGAGTTGGAAATACTATTTACTGCGATTGAATCAGAATACTGACTAGTATAAACAATATTTAAACATAAGTTGAAAAAATGGACATTCATTGCAAATTATCACTATCATTTAGAATTAGGATTTCACCATTTATAACAGAGTCTGAGTCTGAGCAGACCATGCCCACAATAAGTGAATAACCTGCTTAAGATTGTTTTAATTAGTTTTCAATGTAGGTGATTTGCAGTAATGATGGTAATAATGAGAGAGCACAGAGCAGCAAACATGTGCATAGTTAGTTTTGGAGGAAAAGATAATTTTTATTTCCTGCTCTGCCACTACTTGCTGTGTGAATTTAAGCAAAAAATTTGCCACTGAGTCTCATTTTCTTTATTTGTAAGGTAATAATTTTAGATAGCCCTCTTTCTGAAGACTGTTTAGACAAATAAATTGCCATAATATTTGATGGAGTGTGCAGCATACTTGTTGACCTCTTATTAGGCATTTTTTAAATTTGGGTTCAGATCCTACTTTCTTTAATGCATTAACAACCCTAGGATTTAAATTTCCAGTTGGTTTTAGTTTACTTCTAGTTTGAAAATACATTATTACAAAAGGCAAAATAGTTCAGTGTTGCTTATTTATGAGCCTTAAGCAACCCTCCAAAACTGCAGGAGACACAAAGAGACAGCCACAGGAGACATCTCTATTTAATAATTTAGAGTAAAATAAATGAGAAGATTTTAGAGAAAATGCTTAAGACACAAGTATCTCTATTCTTCTTCTTCTTCTTCTTCTTTTTTTTTTTTTTGATCAAGGAAGACTTTACTAATTTGCTTTGGGAAAAGCAATACTTTATTGGAATGATATTTTTCCCAGGGCAGGTATCCCCTTCCCTAGCAAAGGTACACAAAGAGAGTGCTGGTTTAATGCTCTGGAAAAGATTGTCAGTTCTTCCTGAATTCTGCTCATGCATCTTAATGCATCATCAGGTTTCCTGTAGACGACCACATTTCAGGCCCTTTGACAAAACCCATATAAAAAAAGATACAATGTTCAAGAAACGGAGGTGGCTTGAATAATTTAGCAGCTACATATAGGCCTATGAAATATTAAAGGGACAATAGTGTACAATGGGGAGTTTTACAAGGATTCTGGTTTGACATCAGTCTCCTCCTTGCACAGTTGGCTGTTTGGCTATAAGGATAGTTAATGTGTTATGATGGTGAGACAATAATTAGAACATAGTTAATAAGTACTTTAATAAAAGCTAAACCAGCTTACTGACATTCAGGTGTTTAAAAAACAAAAGAGTTCAAATAACTTTTCTTTGGAATACTGTACTAATACTAAAAATCATTTTGAAGAGGCTCCCATTCCTGTTACTTTTAAATAAATGTGTTATGAGCAAGAACTGTTCAGCTAACTATGTATTTCCTTCAAAAATATGATGTGCTTTAATAATCCCTCTGTGAAGTGAAGGGTGAGAAAGCAGGTGCACAGTCTCTGAGGTTGTGCTGACATGACCTGAAGAACCAATGCTTTATCATTTCATATGGTGTACCCACATTCTCAGCCCCACATTATAATCCAGATCATCTCTATCAGACTCTTAGATTCTACAGCTGATTCCTATAGAAACCAGAGTCACCCAAACAGGAACTCTCATTTTCTTAATTGCAAATCTTTGGTTTAGATATCTGTAATAAGCCTTAAAAATTCTATTTGTTTCTAAAATTATTTGTCCTCAATTATCTTCAATTCTTTGGCAAGACAATGTGCTTACAAAAACTGTAATTAGATAGAGGGACATTTTACCCATTTTAACTGAAGTAAATGTTTGAAATTGCTTATTCAAAAGAAGCACTGGTATTTTG
This sequence comes from Canis lupus familiaris, assembly GCF_011100685.1. Lineage (NCBI taxonomy): Eukaryota > Metazoa > Chordata > Mammalia > Carnivora > Canidae > Canis > Canis lupus. The sequence continues at coordinate 48,286,061 of NC_049232.1, forward strand.
CTATTAGTTTTAACAGGACTCTATTTTGTTTGCATTTCCTAACACTGTACTTCATTTCTGCTTTGAAGAGACATTTAAGGATGAGGAAAAATAGAGAATATGGGGCTTATTTCCCAAAGGAATCCTTTCCTATGATAGCTAAGATCCTGATCTCATTGCTAGATGAATACTTTAAGTTAGGCAGAGATATGATGTTGAGTTCCCACCAAAGACTCAGGGTGTGCTTTACATTCCTTCTGTTTTTGTGGAAATCCTCAGGGTATTAAAGACTGTATATGGCTCAATCAGGAGTCATAATGAGACCACAAATGATGATACCTCTTCTCTGGGCATTAATAATCTCAAAAGAGTCATAAAATGAACAGCTTAATGATGTAGTTACTCTGTTATCAATATAGTCCCTACACAATGTTTTACACTTCTTGAATTGCTTCTGCACATATAATTTCATAGGAAACTTACTTTGCATTACCCTATGGGGAAGATTTGGAAAGAGAGGGTGTATTCCAAGCAGAAGCAATTCTGCAAACTAGATGCTGTGTCAGTTACTTGGAATTCAAAGTTATATAAGATATAGAGCATGCCTTTGGGAGTATAGCCAGAGAGTTGGAAGAGCAAATTACCTTTGAAATTGTCAGTAATTCTGCTTTCTTTTAAACATGCCCAAACTTTGCATTTTGACTACCACTAATCTTCTCTCTTTCATTCTAAACTAGCTGAGTGGGACAACTGGTATATCCTGTGTATTCCTTATAATTGGTACAGCAAGAAAATTACCATGATTCATTACTTCATTATGGTGAGATAACTAATAATGCCAGTCTTTGACTGATGCATGCCAGATACTATACCCACAAAGTAAACACCATCAATTTGTCACAGTTGGTATTTGAAGTGAAAGTCAGGCCCAATCTGTGCTCACCTCAACCTCTGATATTATAGTTCTCTTGGTCTTAGATAGCTCCCAGATATCTCCAGCACATGCTATCTCCTTCACAAAGCCATATTCTTATCTCATTCCTTAACACGATAAATATGTTGTTTAGTTAAGATCTCCCAAATCACAGGGATCTTGTTACATACTTTTGTTAAAAACTTCTGCTATATTGTTTGCTTGCATTCTTCCTTTTTTATTTCTACTCTTTCAGTTCCAGATTTCTTTGTATATTTTTTTGTATATTTGTATATTGGAGTTCAATTTGCCAACATATAGCATAACACCCAGTGCTCATCCCATCAAGTGCCCCCCTCTGCCCAGTCACCCAGGCACCCCATCCCCCCCGCCCACCTCCCCCCTTTCCACTACCCCTAGTTTGTTTCCCAGAGTTAGGAGTCTCTCATGATCTGTCTCCCTCTCTGATATTCCCCACTCATTTTCTCTCCTTTCCCCTTTATTCCCTTTCACTATTTTTTATATTCCCTGAATGAATGAAACCATATAATGTTTGTCCTTCTCTGATTGACTTACTTCACTCAGCATAATACCCTCCAGTTCCATCCACGTTGAAGCAAATGGTAGGTATTTGTCGTGTCTAATGGCTGAGTAACATTCCATTGTATACATAAACCACATCTTCTTCATCCATTCATCTTTCGATGGACACCAAAGCTCCTTCCACAGTTTGGCTATTGTGGACATTGCTGCTAGAAACATCGGGGTGCAGGTGTCCCGGCGTTTCACTGCATCTGTATCTTTGGGGTAAATCCCAAACAGTACAATTGCTGGGTCTAGGACAGATCTATTTTTAACTCTTTGAGGAACCTTCACACCGTTTTCCAGAGTGGCTGCCAGTGCCAGGCTTAGTGGGAGCTGTTTACCCCCTGTTCCCCTGTTCCCTGGTGGCCCCGCCCCATCCCAGGCACAAGGTGACACCAGGAGGAACAACCACAGTGGCGGCGGCCAGCTCTCCAGCTCTGGTGTCAGCTCCCGCAGTGACTACACAGCTTCCGGTCCGCAGGGGCCTGATGCTCCAGGGCAGAGGGCGCTGACCTGCACAACTCGGGGCCTCCCGGAGGCAGGAGCATCCTTGTCCTCGCTGAGGGCCTCCGCCTGTGGGGGGGTGGGGGAGCGCAGGATCCTGGGCTGCGTCCCCCGCTCCCTGGGATCCGGGGCCTGCGCTGCTGGAATCGCGCTCCCGGGGTAGCGGCTCCCAAAGGGCGCAACGCCCTCCGCCCAGAGCCGCCCCTGGACCTCCTGGCTTTCCGCCCCCCCCGAGGCCCTGCCGGGTGCGCTCCAGCCCTTTACCGCGCTCAGCGGGTGTGTGGGGCGCTGTTCCCCCCGCCCCGTGCACTTCCTCTGTTAGTGACCCCGGGAGGCTGGAGGCTCCACTGCCCCTCTTGGGATCCTGCCCGAATTCCCTGCTGAGCCCCTTTCCCTCCGGGAAGAATCTGTGCAGATTTTTAAAGTTCCTGCTTCTCCAGGAGGGAGCTTTCCTGTCCTGGGGGCTCTGCCGGGGGGCCTTAGCCTGCTCCTCGTGGGGCCCCTCCCCATTGGATGCTTTTTTATTTATTTTTTTCCACCTTTCTACCTTGTTAGAAGCCAAAACCCTTCTCTCTGTAGCGTCAGGCTATTCTCTCTTTAAATCTCAGGTCGAATTCATAGGTGTTCAGGATGATTTGAAAGTTATCTAGGGAGGTTGGTGGGGCCGGGTGACCTGGGGACCCTACTCCTCTGCCAGCTTGCCCAGCCTCTCTGCTCCAGATTTATTTATTTATTTTTTTAAAATTTATTTATGATAGTCACACAGATAGAGAGAGAGGCAGAGACACAGGCAGAGGGAGAAGCAGGCTCCATGCACCGGGAGCCCGACGTGGGATTCGATCCCAGGTCTCCAGGATGGAGCCCTGGGCCAAAGGCAGGCGCTAAACTGCTGCACCACCCAGGGATCCCATCTGCTCCAGATTTATATGCTCTTTGGGGACATGAGTTTTGTCTTAGTTGTTAATGGACTATTACTGCTTCTTAAGAGGAATGTGTAGTACTTAGCCAAATTCACTAAATCCATACCATTTTTCCATTTATCTAACATTTATTTTTCTTAGTATTTGAAAGTTGTTTCAATATACTATGCATAGACATAATTGCACCAATAGCAGATATCAAATAATGAAAATGACATGATGTATATCCGCAAAACATTCAAAGTAGATTTATGTCGTTAAAAGCAGATATTTACTAAAAAATGACTCATATATGGAATTTAAGAAATAAAGCAAAACAAAATAACAAAGAAAAAATGAGACAAGCTACAACCAGACTCTTAACTATAGAGGAGAACAAAACCAAAAACAGACTCTTAACTATAGAGAACAATCTGATGGTCACCAGAGGGGAGGTGGGGGGATGGGTGAAATAGGTGAAGGGGATTCAGAGTACCATTATCTTGATGAGCACTAAGTAATGTATAGAATTGTTCAATCACTATATTTAAAAAAAAAAATACTTTTTTTTTTTTTTTTTATTTATGATAGTCACACACACACAGAGAGAGAGAGAGGCAGAGACATAGGCAGAGGGAAAAGCAGCTCCATGCACCGGGAGCCCGACGTGGGATTCAATTCCGGGTCTCCAGGATCGCGCCCTGGGCCAAAGGCAGGCGCTAAACCGCTGTGCCACCCAGGGATCCCTCAATCACTATATTTTATACCTGAAACTAATATGACACTATATGTTAACTATGGTGGAACTAAAATTTAAAAATGTCAATAAAATTATGATTACTTTGAAATGTAATGTTAATTTAGGAATATCCTATTATAGGGACTCCTGGGTGATTCAGTAGTTGAGCGTCTACCTTTGGCTCAGGGCATGATCCCGGAGTCCTGGGATTGAGTCCTGCATCGGGCTCTCTTCATGGAGCCTGCTTCTCTTCCCTTTTTCTATGTCTCTGCCTCTCTCTGTGTGTCTCCCATGAATAAGCAAATAAAATCTTTTTTCTTTAAGAAATATCCTATTATAGTTTAAATTTAAATGTTCTTACTAAGAAAGTTTATAGATAATTTTTCATTTTGTATCTAAATTTTAAGTGTACAAAAAGATAATCAATACATTTTAACTCTACAACTTAATTCAGCTAATTAAAACAAGCCAATATATTTTACAGGAGACTTTTGAATATTTAAAGTGGCAAAAAGTTCTGTGTATGTCTTTACAACTAGCCATTGACTTTGCTGTTTTGTCTTCTCTTGAATAATAGCTAAAATAAGTGTACAACCTTGAAAAAAAGCAGAATTACAAATGATCAACACACATTGGAACATCTCTTGAGTTATTCACCACCAAGAATATCAGGAACTATATAACATGTGGTACCTAATCGTAAGCACTAGACTCATTTATTAGGAAGATAAAACATACTAGGCAATGTTTTCCTTTAATACACATTATATATTTTACCTTGTCTTTTGCTTTCCTGTTTCTTTAATGGATACTATCTTAAATCCATTTTGAGTGGAACTGTCTTATCCTATTAAAAGTATATATGAACAAAGCAGTGTTCTACAGATTTAAGTGACAACAGATCTAGACTCTAATCTCAGCTCTGCCATTTACTCATGCATTTTGACTGTCCCCAAGTTTGTTCTAAGAATCATATAACGTGTGTGAAAATGCTTTTGAAATTATAAAGCTCTGAATGAATGTGCCTGTTTTCATCATAATGATGTGGATGATCTACAGCCTGTTTCCTTCATATATCTGTAATTTTAAATGATCAACTTTAGAAGATATCTATAGATTTTCTTTTCTGAAAATGAAGAAATCAGTATTTTTAACCAAAGTTCAAGACTGTTATTCAAAATCTTTATAACTGCCATAGCTCAGGCAGTAAGAGGTCTTAAGAGGTCTTAAGATGTCTGTAAGATGCCTGCTCTAACTCTGGAGTAGGCTTCCGGGCAGATCCAGCTGATAAGGTGTATGGAGTCCTGGGAGGTACCAGGATGACTAGCTTGGTAAGAAGGACTGGTAGGTTGCATTAACGACAAATACTAATTGGCACAACCACATTGCTGCAAACTAATTTTGTAATTCTAATTATGCTTTCCTAATCTAAAACCCATTTTGATTATTTATATTATTCTTATCTCCTCACCTTTAAATAATGTGCCTAAAATTCTATTATTTAACTTATGAAATTTAACTTAACTGATCGACTCTCCAGAAATAGAAGATGAGAACTTTCAGTTCACTTGTAATACTCCAGCAATGTTTTACACATCCAATTACATTCCTAAGTTATTGTTAAAGTATGTAACCAGATTGAAGCCATGACTCAAGTTGTCTAATCTGTTAGAGCTTCTTCCACAATTAAAATAATAGCAATGTGACATAGTATCCAAAATAATATCAAAATTACAGAAACTCTTCATTTGCATGTTTCTTTTTTTTTTTTAATTTTTTTTTATTTTTTTTTATGATAGGCATACAGTGAGAGAGAGAGAGGCAGAGACACAGGCAGAGGGAGAAGCAGGCTCCATGCACCGGGAGCCTGACGTGGGATTCGATCCCGGATCTCCAGGATCGCGCCCTGGGCCAAAGGCAGGCGCTAAACCACTGCGCCACCCAGGGATCCCCATTTGCATGTTTCTAACACCAATAATTTTATATCACATGGCAATAGTTCTAAGAATTTTCTTTTATCACTTATTAGTTTTTATTATACTCCACATCCATCATAGTACCTCTTTTATCAAACTCTTTTACCCACAACTTAATTATGTTTGTTTTGGTCATACCTTGTTTTCTTATTTTATTTTATTTTATTTTATTATTTTATTTTATTTTATTTATTTTATTTTATTTATTTTATTTTATTTTATTTATTCATGAGAGACACAGAGAGAGAGGGAGAGGCAGAGACACAGGCAGAGAGAGAAGCAGGCTCCATGCAGGGAGCCTGACGTGGGACTCAATCCCGGGTCTCCAGGATCACACCACGGGCTGAAGGCAGGCGCTAAACCACTGAGCCACCCAGGGATCCCCATTTTGTTTTCCTTTTTAAAAGCCAGTATCTCCCCAAGGTCAAACCTACACACCATTTTTCACTTCTCTACTAACTTCTATTTCAGTTTTTTTTTTTTTTCCTATTTTACTTTTGAAACATGTCACTGCTAACTACCAAAGAATAGCTAGGCATGGGCCCCATAGAAGACAGGTAAAGATCTATATCTTTTATAAGCAGAAAAAAAAGAGAAAATTTAATATATCCACTCAATGATAATAATGATCAAATCACAAAGATAGTATTATATATTATATATAATTATATTATTTAAACATTATATATTATATATTATATGAATATAATATATATATTTAGAATGGCCATCATCAAAAACAAGAAATAGCAAGTATTAGTGAGGATGTGGAGTAAAGGAAAGCCTTGCACATTGTTGGTGGGAATATAAATTGGTGCAGCCACTATAGATAATTATACCATATGATCCAGCAATTCCACTTCTGGAAAAGGAAATGAAAAGACTAACTTGAAATGATATCTGCACCTCCATGTTCATAGCAACATTATTTATGATAACAAGACATAGAAATAACCTAAGTGTCCACCGGATAAAGACGGTGTGGAATTTTTGTACAATGGGATATGATTCAGCCATAAAACACACACACACACACACACACACACACACACACACACACAAGGAAATCCTACCATTTGTGATAACATGGATTGGCCTTGAAGGTATTGTGCTAAGTGAAATATAAATTAGACAAAGACAAATACTATATGCTCTCACTTATATATGGTATCTAAAAAACAACAAAAGAAACAAATCAAACAAAACAAAACAAAACCCACCAAACTCACAGAAGAAGAGATCCAGATTTGTGGTTACCAGAAGTAGTATGTGGGAAGAAGAGGAATTGGGGGAAGATGGTCAAAAGGTACTAACTTTCGGTTTTAAAATAAGTAAGTACTGGGGATGTAATGTACACCATGATGACTACAGTTAACTCTGCTGTATGCAAGTAACTTGTTAAGAGTAAATCCTGAGTTCTCATCACAAGGGAAAATATTTCCTCTTTTCTTTTTATTGTATCAATATGCGAGATGGATGTTAATAAAGCTATAGTAATTATTTCACAAAATATATAAATCAAATTATCCTGCTGTATGCCTTAAACTTATACAGTTATATATGTCAGCTGTTTCTCAATAGAACTAGGAAAAATGCCTTTTTTTTTTTCTTGTTTTTCTTCATCAGTGACTTTCTGGAGCTTGCTTACAGATAGTAAGTTTTCTATGGGGAAAAAAAACCTCAAGAGGTTAAGATAATTTCTCCTGCTTATGAAAATCTTCATTGTTCTTCTTGACTCTGATTACTATACAAGTTTTTCATTAACCTCTAAAAGTGGAAATCATGTTATTTTAATAGTTTCTGATATTAATCATTTAATTTTTTTTAAGAGAGAGAGAAAGCACGAGTGGGAGCAGTAGAGAGACATGGGTGAGAAACTCAAGCAGACTTTGCACTTAGCATGCAGCCCTGCCCATGACCATGAGACCACAAACTGAGCTGATAACTGAGAGTTGGACACTTAACTGACTGTGCCACCCAGGCACCCCTGATGTTAATCATTTTTTTTACTTTCTTTAAAAATGTTTTTTAAATCTATGGATCCATGTCTTTCATTCAAGAGGAAAAAGCTTTCTTTCTGGTTTATTTTGGTATGTTACCTTCAATTTTTCTATTCACTGGGTATATAAATTAGGTGTGCAGAGATTCTTCTTTATCTGTTTTCTATATCTATTTTTTATCCTATTTTTTTTTCTTTTCAGTGAACTTGGCTTTATTTGCCTTGAGTCCTTCCTCTGTGCTTCTGATGTTTTAGGATGTCTTTGCTTCCTTTTGACGCTTCTCATGCTGTATTCATTTTGTTTTTACTTTCTTTTAAATTTTTTCTAAGTTCTATAATTCAAATTTTTCTCTCCACTTTGTGTACTAACTAACCTTTCCTGCTTGATCCTCCCCCCTCCTTTTCTGGATATGTTTTAAAGAGATTTTATTTAAGTTTTCTTTATTTCATAGTAAAATATTTATCCCAAATTAACATCTGTTCTCAGAAAATTTTCCTTCCACTTGCTATGTTTCTTCCTTTAGAGTAGATTATAAGTGGGAGCATTATTTAAGGACCAATTATATGTTGAATGAGAGTGTATGTGGGCGAATGGAACAGCCTCACAACTTAGATTTAAATTAGATATCTTATATACTATCTTACAAACTATGTACTGCTGTGTATCTAGAATATCTTATATAGTGATTTACTATTATTTATATCTATGACCAAGATACAAGTTTACAAGCTATCGGTACATTTTCTCTCTTGTCTTTTCATATCTATAGAATACAAAGATAATATATAAATATGTCATCTGTTAGCTCAACCATTTATTTCTCCTTCATATTTTCAGTAAGGAATCAAGTATATTTGGACAGCCTACTCTAACATGCTGGCATGGATTTTCAAGCAATGGGTTATTAAAATGAGTCTCCAAAGGCTTCTCATATATATATATTTTTAGAGGAATTTTCCTGCTTCTGGTGAGCTACAAAGGCAAATATGTAGCCTTAGCCAAGTTCAATTTTTACTGACTTTAAAAGCTCTTCTTGGGGTGCCTGAATAGTATAGTCAGTTAAGCATGCAACTCTTGGTTTCAGCTCAGGTCATGATCTTAGGGTCGTGAGATCAAGCCCTGTGTCAGGTTCTTTCTGTGTTCAGCATGGCATCTGCTTAGTTTCTCTCTCTTTCTGCCCCTCTCTGCCCCTGCTGTCTTTCTCTCTCTCTCTCTCTCTCTCTCAAAATAAATAAATCTAAGAAAAAAGCTATTCTTTTTATATCGATTTTTAGTATCTGGATGTTTTCCAATTTTCCCAAAGGTGTCATTTGTTTTTCTTTTATCCTAAATGTTACCAAGGAGAACAAGGGAAAGACATCTTTACTCTAAATTCTTTAACAGGAATACCCCAGTAAGTTGTATAAATGTCAGTTAGCATCCTAATCAGAACAGACTCCATAGTTTGGAAGGAAATGTACTAATTCTAAGCTAAAAGTTATTTTTTCAGATTTAGGAAAAAAAAAAAAACAATAACAGGAGAGGTATAAAATGCTATATTCATTGATAGAAGAGTGGGATTTAGAGGGACAGAGAGAATGAAGTCAGATATTTAAGTCCTGGAAGTAAAAAAAAAAAAAAAAAAAAGAAAAATGCTTAGCAAAGTCTTGAAAGCTGTACTTTGAGAAGCCTGATGTGTTAATTAATATTCAAATGGGCTAGTAATTCACACAGTCGAGTTCAGTTTGACATTTTCTTTTATTTTTCTTAAAGATTTTATTTAATTATTTGAGAGAGAAAGAGAACAAGACAGAAAAGGAGCATGAGAAGGGGAAGGGGCAGAGGGAGAAGCAGACTCCCCACTGAGCAGCGAACCTGACTGAGGCTGGAGGGTTCTGGGATCATGACCTGAGCTGAAGCCAGACGCTTAACTGACTGGACCACCTAAATGCCCCAGTTTGACATTTTAAATTAATTTGTCTTAAGTGAATTTAAATATAACAACTTGTATGTTAGTGACATTTATTTTATAAAGCTGTTTTGTAAATATGTTACATAAATATCTTCTCTTTAGAACAGAAATTTAATTTATGTATTTGGCCCTAACCTCAATCTATGTAAATAATCAATATCAATTAATGGGTAATGTATTACTAATCAATTATTAATCAATGTATTATATTCATCATTATAAAAGAGCTTCCTAAATTCAGGGCTGTCCAAATATCGAATGCACTGTACATTTGTCAGAGGTTTTGTACAGAGTATTACCAAAATGACAGCCGGTTTTGAGGAGATTCAGATACCGAGTAGGTAATATGTCTTACAATCATGAGATGATATGGATTATTATTTTTTAGATTTATTTATTTATATATTTATGATATATATATAGACATAGAGAGAGAGAGGCAGAGACACTGGAGGAGGGAGAAGCAGGCTCTATGCCGGGAGCCCGACGGACTCGATCCTGGGACTCCAGGATCGCGCCCTGGGCCAAAGGCAGGCACGCTAAACTGCTGAGCCACCCAGGGATCCCCGATATGGATTATTTTTGCTGTCCTATTAAATATAATCTCTCCCTGGGAAAACTGAGGTACATGGAAGTTAAGTGACTTGTTTAAATTTTGTAAGACTGACAGATCATAAGACAAATCAAGCTCTGAGGCCACAGCACAAAAATTAAAGTGTCATGAGATTCATGTTTCCTAAATCACTTTTAAAATGAATTGTATTGCAAACTAAAAATACAGATTACTAACTACACAGAGGTTTTAAAAATATTAACATGCTAAGCATTCCAGTTTGCTTAAAATAATGCTTTAAATGGAGGATTAAAACAAGATTATTATGAACAAAAATTTAGGAAAAACAAGAATACAGTCGTTTTGATATATTTTGAAATTGATACCATTCCAAGTTTTTTTTTTTTTTCCTTAATGTAGTTTAGAATCCATGGTTATAGTCAATTGCTACTACAGGCTCAATTATTACCAGTTATATATTCATCTATTCCTTTCACTGATCCCTGGAAAGCCTGGAAAGTCTATGTCAAACTGACCTGTTTTGACTATTCTTAGCCAGTAGGAACTGGACTTTCAGAAGTATTAAACTTCTCTTTCATTTTTAAACACCATTTCAAATATGAGTTTTAACCTAAAAGACAAGTTTGTCCTTTTTTTTTTTTTTTTTTTTTTTTTTAATGCTCTGCAAGGAATAGTGATTCTATCACAATCCTCAATGCAATAGTAAGTTTACTTTAAGGTAACCACACACATTTTCATTACATAGCATTTACTGCATGCCATAGCTCTTCATAGTCTTTTACTCATTTTTTCTAAATCCAGTCCCTTTTTGTTCCAACCATCCATTCAAGTGGCATTTCAAAGATTTGTGCCTAAACTGTAAACTAAGAAGTAAGTTTTAAGCTTTGCAAATGATTTACGAGTTATGAGGTAAAATAATGCATATTATTGTGTGAAGAGTTCAGGGAGGACTACTTTTGCCCAGTTAAGGACAAACAGGTATAATTGTTTCCTCACGCTTTTGTCTTTTTTTTTTTCCCCTTAACCTTCTGAAAGTCATTCTGTAATATTTTAAAACCTCTCTTTTGCTTGAAGAAAATTTAAGTCATATAAGTAGGTAATAACATTCAAATTATTGAACTTTTTTCTCTGTGTGATTTATAATGGTTCATGAATGGGGTGCCTGAATGGCTCAGTCAATTGTCTGACTCTTGATTTCAGCTCATGAACTCAGAGTCATGAGATGGAGCCCCACATCAGGCTCTGTGCTCATGGGGAGTCTTTTGGAAATTCTCTTTCCCTCTGCCCCTCCCCTGGCTCAGGCATGTGCTCTTCCTCTCTAAAATAAATCTTTAAAAAATATTGCATGTATCATAATGTGTACTTCATCAAATATGATGCAAGATTTTATGCCAAATGTAGAATTTATTTCTTAAACTTTTAATGGGGGAAGAAAAAAATGATGGTTGAAAGTAGAACAAGTGTCTCATAACTTCTTCATGGCATCTCCAAAAGGTATTTCTTACTTTCCATTTTTAAGCTACCAACCTAATTATATTTTTAGCCTCATGCAGAGATTAGTGCAGGAATCAAGGTGTTATGTGTTCAGTTTATTCTTCCAACAAACATTTTCATTATTACTACTATTGTCATTCTTACAATCACAGTACCATACAATTTTCAGTTCCTTGACAGTTTGAAAAGTTGACACTTTTCAATGACAGAGTTTTATTGACTCTGGATGGAAGCCATTGCATCCTTTAAGTAGCTTTCATTGACCATCTGAACAAAAAGGAATTACCATCCTTTGAGCTCCTATGGTCACTCATTCTCATATGACTTTTGCCATAAACTAGGCCAAGTAGTACTTTAGTTGTAGGTGAAGATTATGACACACTTTTAAGGGATTCCATAACAGAATATACAAATAATGATGATGCCAATATAGAGGGCAACCGCCAGGAGTGAAAATTATCAAAGATCCCTTGAACCATTATACACATTTGTTAACAATGATTACTATACACACACACACACACACACACATATAGGTGGGTCAGCATGTTTTAAAATACATCTCTATTGAAGTGTAATTCATATGTCATTTGGTGAACTCGCTTAAAGTATATGACCCAGTGGTTTTTAGTATGTTTTCAATCCTTAGACCAAAATGAACAAATTTCTGCCAACCCTCTGAATGAACAAGGAGAGGGCCCCTTCCTTAGAGCATCCAGAATGGAACATAACTTGCTAATCCTTTGATTTTAGACAGTGGGACCACTGAAATAGATAACTGTAAGACAATGTATTTGTGTTGTCTGAGACACAAATGTGTAGTAATTTATAACAGAAGCTCTCCTCTGGCCTGCAAAGTTTCTGTTGAAACATTTATTGACAGTCTTAGGGGTGTTCCCTTGAATGTAACAAGTTGCTTTGCTCTGTTGCTTTTAAAATCATCTTTAACTGTTTACAACTTAATTATAATATGTATTGGTGTGTATGGATTCATCTTTATTTATTTTTTTAATAATAAATTCATTTTTTATTGGTGTTCAATTTGCCAACATACAGAATAACACTCAATGCTCATCCCGTCAAGTGCCCCACTCAGTGCCCATCACCCATTCACTCCCACCCCCCACCCTCCTCCCCTTCCACTACCCCTAGTTCATTTGCCAGAGTTAGGAGTCTTCATGTTCTGTCTCCCTTTCTGATATTTCCTACCCATTTCTTCTCCCTTCCCTTCTATTCCCTTTCACTATTCTTTACATTCCCCAAATGAATGAGAACATATAATGTTTGTCCTTCTCCGACTGACTTATTTCACTCAGCATAATACCCTCCAGTTCCATCCACGTTGAAGCAAATGGTGGGTATTTGTCATTTCTAATGGCTGAGTAATATTCCATTGTATACATAAACCACATCTTCTTTATCCATTCATCTTTCGATCGACATCGAGGCTCCTTCCACAGTTTGGCTATTGTGGACATTGCTGCTATAAACATCGGGGTGTAGGTGTCCCAGCGTTTCATTGCGTCTGAATCTTTGGGGTAAATCCCCAGCAGTGCAATTGCTGGGTCGTAGGGCAGGTCTATTTTTAACTCTTTGAGGAACCTCCACACAGTTTTCCAGAGTGGCTGCACCAGTTCACATTCCCACCAACAGTGTAAGAGGGTTCCCTTTTCTCCGCATCCTCTCCAACATTTGTGGTTTCCTGCCTTGTTAATTTTCCCCATTCGCACTGGTGTGAGGTGGGATCTCATTGTGGTTTTGATTTGTATTTCCCTGATGGCAAGTGATGCGGAGCATTTTCTCATGTGCATGTTGGCCATGTCTATGTCTTCCTCTGTGAGATTTCTGTTCATGTCTTTTGCCCATTTCATGATTGGATTGTTTGTTTCTTTGGTGTTGAGTTTAAGAAGTTCTTTATAGATTTGGAAACTAGCCCTTTATCTGATATGTCATTTGCAAATATCTTCTCCCATTCTGTAGGATTTATCTTATTTGGTAACTTTGGGGCTTGCTAGTTCTGGATCTCCCAGGCAGGGAAATTTATAGCCATTATTTCTTTGAAAAAGCTTTCTGCTTTCTCTCTCTCTCTTCTTCTGGAATGCTATGGTGTGCACAGTGGTCTATCTTTTGGCATTCAATAAGTACTTTAAGCTCTATTTATTCTTTTTAAAAATTTTTTTGCCCCTCTAATTGGATGACTCCCAGCATCCAACCTTTGAACTCACTGGCCCTTTCATCTCATCTAGTCTAATGTTGAACCTCTGCATTGAATTTTTCAGTTCAATTATTGTACTCTTTAGTTCTAGGACTTTCATTCAATACTTTATATTTTTTATGTCTTTAGTGAAATTATCACTTTGCTTATGCACTAGTATCCTGACCTCAGTAAGCATCATTATGACTGTAATTTTGAACTTGAACTCTCTATAGAATAAATCACTTATCTTTCTTTTATTAAGATCATTTCCTGGAGAATTATCTTGTTCTTTTGTTTCAAACAGAGTCTGCTATTTTTCATTTTCCTTGATTCCTTGTGTTGGTTTCTACACATTGGATAACAAAGCTACCTCTCTTAGTCTTGACAGACTGGTCTTGTGCAGGAGATGAATGTTGTCAATCAGCCCATCCTGAGCTCCTAGTTGTTTAATTTTTTTTAATTGTCTAAACCATCATCTTTGTTCTTACTGGCTTCCTGAGAGCTGAGAATGTGCCAAAACCTGTCAGTGTCCCAAAGTTGAGAATATCAGTGGACATCTAGAAGCAAGCTGATTAGAAGCTGGACTCTCCGATAGCACTTGGTTAAGTATATGATTAAGTCTCTTGCAGGTAGAAACTGGGAGATGGCAATTTTTTACCTTTGCCCTTTAGGCTGGCCCTGATGTATAGCAGGAAGGGAGGTGTGGGGTTTGAAGTTTAAAATTGTATCTTTGTTTATATAGTGTTGTGGGACTCGTGAATGTGAGACCCTTTGACTATCAACCAGAGCTAGGTGATTTGACAGGCCATCTTCGCTTGGATGTTAACTTAAGACTTGTCAATGTATGGAAAGCTCCCTCTATAGAAATATTAGCAACTTGGTCTTATTGTTGGAGTGAGCCAGAGGGAGAAGGTGGGAGAAATGCTTCCTGGCTCTTTCAGGCTTCTGAGAGGATTGCAATAAGCCCCATATGCATGCTAATTAGAAGCCAGATCCTCTGATAGCAGCTTGTAAAGTGTGCCATCCCTTTCAGCGAAAACTAGGAGATGCACATTTTTGCCTGCCTCCTTTGCATTGAGCCCTGGCAGGCTAAAGCTAGGACTCTCATGCCCATTAATAACCACTTTTTTGTTCTACTCCTATGGGATCTGTAAAGGTAAGGTCCCTAAGCTATCAGAGCTAGGTAATTTGGGGGCCCAGTCCTTTGGTAGCAGCTATAAGAGTTGGGGCACTAGATATTTGGACAAGCTACTTCCAGGGAGATGCTGGCAATATAGTTTTATTGCTAGAATGGGCTCAAGGAATAATGCAGATAAAGTGGTCACCAACTCTTTCAGGCTCTAGGGAGAATCACTGTCAGTAATCCTGGGATCTGGGGGCTCCCACCTAATCGTCTGGCACTGTACCAGGGGTGTGGTTTATGGCAAGGGGATGTCTTAGCCTTTCCTATCCATTCCAATGTGGGTATTTTCTTATTTGCTTGATGTGTAGAATTCATTCAGCTAGTTTCTGAATTTCTTTCAGAGGGAATTGCTTTCTGTATAGCTGTATTTGGTGCATCAGTAGGAGGAGACAGTCAGGAAGTTCCTGAAGGAGGCTCTCCTGATACCTCATGAAGCCTAGGTGGTGATATTCAACACTACTGTATCTTTATATTAAATTCTTCTTTTTGTTTATCTTAGTTTAAATTGAGATCTTTTTTTAAGCAAACAGGGTTTCTGGTTATATGACAGTCACTTTCATTGACATCAAATATGGAACTGAAGGATTAGAAACACTCTATTATGTTAAATGGGATGTGCACCCTATTTAGTTGAGACATTGCTTAACCTTAAAAGAATGATTGGTTCTGATAATAAAACACCTGGTTTGCTGATGAAGATGATAAATATTGCTTATCTAATTATCATTTTATCAGCAGACAAATAACTCTGGCCAAAACACTTAAAATTAAATCAAATGCTCAAGATATTTCAAGTGTTCTGAGATTAGGACTCTGCCATTTCATAACTAAATGTCATAGGCAGCTAGACTATGGAAATGAAACTCATATTAAAGGAAAGTTTAGGTTCTGGATTAGTAGAATATTTAACTGTGATTTGAGAAACACTCTTGTGTGACATTTGAGCCCTCTGTGATATATATAAGCCACATGTGGTTAATAGAGATTCCATTTTAATGCCTCATAATATTGCCCTGAGTATGTGGCAGTATTGCTATATTTAGTTGTTAATCTATTTTAATACATCAAATTTGAATATTCATTAAAACATGTCAACAAGATAAAATGCAAATAGATAAGAATTTGAAAGGGTGTTAATAAATGGATGACACTGGTAAAATAACATGAAATTTATTAAATTAAGCTTAGATCCAATTAAAATCTTTCTAAGACTTTCAACTTTGCTTTTCAAGGTATTTCTATATTCAGGAGTATGCAAACAGATTTTTTTTTTAGGTCTCCATTTCTTTCTGAGATCCTGTCTTAATATCTACAGTACATGATGCCTTTAGGAAGAATTTTTTATCATTATGGGCTATCATTATACAGAAAACACTCAGGTTTATGTCTCTATTTGATAATTTAGCTTTGGCAGCAGATGATCTGATTCAGAGTCTGTCTACAGTGAATAATTGAATGTCAGAAATGTTTTAAATTAAATTCTGACAAAGATGAAATGCTTTGTGGGGGAATCTAAATGTTTGTTAAGTTCTTTGTCCTTTTTTTCATGGCCTCTTAACGGTAGCAATCTTGTATCTGCTTTTCCAAAGAAGTCTGTGTGCTATTTAAGATTCTGTGTGGGGAGACTTCAGTCACATTAAATCTGTTCTTCTGTATTCTTTCACCATCTTAAATATATAGTAAGTATAAAATAAAAAGAATAGCAATGAAAGAGTTTCTGACAGGATGGCATAGTTAGTGTCAATGTATATTTCACTTCCTGTTAACAGTTATATATATAAGAAATAGGGCTCACAAATGGTCTTGAATTGATAAATAAAAAGAAAACTTTGGTTGAATTTAAGAGTCACTGTCCTCTGACGTACAACTGGATTACAGATTAATTATACTGCAGAACCAGTAAGAAATATTTAAGTTTTCCTGTATATGGTTTACACATATCCCCATTTTTTAATTTATAGACTCAATATGGACCCTTAAGGAATTAAAATACAGGGGAATTCCACATTTTCAGGCATTGATCTTGGTAAAACAAAGACTGTTAGAGGAATAACTCCAATTCCATATTTCTTACAAAGCTAGGACATAGTATTTTATGAAACTAGAGAAGAAAAAAATCTAGAAATAAAGGTATATTCTGTTTATTGAAATACATGCAAAGGGATGCCAATTACACAAGAAGAAATGCTACTGAAGACAGGAGAAATTGTCGATTCCCTATGACTAAAGATTCTGGATCTAGCATGTGTTATTATTCCTTTTGTAACTAAAGAAGATTTTCAAGAAGAAAGTTTGCCCCGCTTGCTCTTCTTCATCTGTTCCTGTTTCCCTCCTCTTATCAAGACATATGATCCAATAAGCATATCTTTATTGTATAGATAGAATCTCTGTACATACTTGATGACTACTAAAATGAGAGTGAATATGCCTTTTCTCCTAGACCCCACTATTTAATGTCTAACCTCTTATTACTTACATTCCTTTACAAAAACATCATTGCTGTAGAGAACAAAATTAAACTTCAAGAGTCATTTTCATTGTCAAGATTTTAGATGTAAACTATGTACTTTTTTTTGGGGGGGGGGCTTCCTTATTTTAATTAACAAAGACTGGTAAGTAAACCACCAAACACACACTGATCATTATTGTAAACATCTCTGTATTTTCTTCCAGTGAGCATCTGAAAATATATTTGTGTTTAAAATCAGGACATATAAAGGCACCTGGGTGGCTCAGTTAGTCGAGCCTCTGACTTGGTTTTGGCTCAGGTCATGATCTCAGAATCCTAGGATCAAGCCCCTCATAGGTCTCTATGCTCAACGTGGCATCTCCTAAAGATTCTGTCTTTTCCTCTGTCCCTCTTCACTGCTTGCTCTCTCTCTCTCTTTCAAGCATATGTGCATGCTCTAAACATAAACAATAAATCTTAAAAAAAAAAAAAGAGGTCAGGACATATAGAATCATTTTACCTAAGTAAAGATATAGGAGGAAGAAAAGATCCCTAAGTAGTAATGGGTACTGTGCATGATGATGATGATGATGATGATGATGATGATTGTTCTTCTGTATTTTTATTTTAAAAATATTTGCTATTTTTAAAAAAGTCTTAGACTACTTAGCAGAAATTTGTTTTACTAATCAAAATAACTAACTGCAACACTAAGATAAGAAAATTGAAATGAAAATTCTCTACAATGGTAGCTGCTTTCACTATCATTTCCTTGTATTTTAACTTCCCTATAATGAGCATATAGATTGCCTTATATTCCAAATAAGTTTGATTTTAATAGCAAGTTTTATTTTATCATTATTTATCTGGTAGATATATAATAATATCTTAAATAAATTAGATTCAATAATGTCTTATGATGATTCCCTTCCCATTAACTAAATATCAAGTGTCAGAACTATTATGAACCTTGGCATGTCCTTGCTGTTCACCAATAATTACACTCAGATTCATTATACAGAATATAGATTCCAAGAGCCAATTATCTAACACCAATCCCAATGTCACTACCACCTAGTTAGCTACCTGCTTTACCTTCCATAGTAGTTATCTGCTATTGATTGCAATCAGTATCAGCAATGAGAGGTCTTTAATCCCAGAGCCAGACTGAGACCAACACCAGTGTCATTTCCAGAGTTATTCTTAGCTACATCCAGGTCCTAGAAACAATACGGATGAGGACCCATGGAGAAGTCTTGATAGTTTGGAGTAAGTGATCTGTGTACAGATTCTGTGGAGTCTTCTTCAAGAGTGCCTCACGGATTCAGGATTTTTTTTCAGTATTATTGCATTTCAAACTAAACCAAACCTGACACTCCAAAAGGAGTCCTAAAAGAAACCATTTAGAAGTAGAGAGAGCAGCCAGCTAGAAGTGAGATTGGTGGGACTAAAACTCTCACCTGTCCCCAGGCTCTCCTGGGTAAACCTCCCATGCCACCTGGTTCAAGGGAGTTCCCATATTAGTATTTCTTTTTAAGTCAGACCTGCTCAAGGTTTCTGGGTCTGGCATTCAGGAACAATTAAGAACCTGCCTGGAAGTTAAAAAAAAATAGCAGGAGAAGAGATATGGAATTTTATAGCCCTCTGTGAAGAAAGCCTATGGTATCTGCTGGATCCAATGGCAATGCCACAGCTAAACTGGATCTGTCTATGAATTCCAGGTCTTGAACTGGGCTCTGAAAAGGTACAGAATGTGCAAAGTTCATCACCCCAATAGAGTGTTTTGACAGCACTTTTGGCTAGGTCTTTACCATCCCTGGGCAAAGCCCCACAGATCCAAATACATCCTAGAGACCCTGTATTGAGAAAGGCTGTGAGCACAGCTCACCCATTCCTCTGGCAGGTGCTTCCCAGCTCATCCCACTTTGGACCCTTTCAGAACCTGGATTGTAATATGGGACCTCTGGACAGAGTTAAGAAAAAGCTGTACTCAGGGGCATCACAATAGATCATAAAGTAAACCACAAGGATTAGAACTATGTCACATTCTCTTACCTGTATACTTAACTTTGAGTCTGTATTTAAAATTTGTTTTTACTGGTGAAATTAAATTGAATAAAGCCCTCCTCATCATTTGCTCCAATATTTGAAATTATTAGTACACTTGAGTCTCCTTACAGAAAATGTTTTTGTCCCTATTGTTCTTTTTGTCAATTACTTGGACTAGTAACTTTCTTTGTAGTGAGTTACTTTTATAGTACATGTATGTATTTGATAGGGAAAGATAAATTCTAGAATCAAATTTCTAGGTTCCATTTTCAAAAGTCTTTCAATTTTGTTTACAAGTTGATTTAGAAAGAACAGGTATCTTTACAATGAGTGTTCTTTCCCAGACACTCAGTATGTCATTCCATTTTTAAAATCCTCTTTAAAAGCTTTTACAGATTTACAGATTTTAATCACAAAAGTCAAATTCTTGGTTAAAATATTCAGTATATATTTATATTTTGTTGCTATTAAAATATGGCATTATTTATGTCCAAAATCATTGTCTTTTTAAAAAAATGTGTTTGATTTTTAAATGGGTTATACATGCTTATTGTAAACTTTTAAAAGTGCTCTCCATTTAGATCTTATATTCTGATATAAATGGGATCTATCCTTTCCTTCTTTATTCAAACTCACTGTCTGTACATTTGAAGCTAATTTTTGTATTTAAATTTAAAGTCTCTACATTGCTTCCTTCTTTGTTCTAATTGCATTTACTATGCTTTCCAGTAGAATATTCAGTATTTTTTTAAACTTTTATTTTATTATTTTTTTAAAGATTTTTATTTATTTATTCATGAGAGACACACACACACACACACACACACACAGAGGCAGAGACACAGGCAGAGGGAGAAGCAGGCTCCATGCAGGGAGCCCGACGTGAGACTCGATTCCGGGACTCCAGGATCAGGCCCTGGGCCAAAGGCAGACACTAAACCGCTGAGCCACCAGGGAGTCCCTAGAATATTCAGTATTAACAATGAACATCCTAGTTAATCCTCCTGCCTTTTGTGGTAATTCCTATGTTACTATACATGAATCTGGGTTATATATTAATATATGTTTATAAATCCATTATTTTTATTTAATTAAAAGCTTTTAAATCAAGAATACCTTTCCTTTTTGAACTTTATAAAATAAATTTTCAAATAAATGATTTAATGAATTTTGTGCGACCTCACAGTTTACTATGTTAAACTCTTAATATATTTTCTTATATTGAACCATGTTTGGATTTCTGAGATAAAGCGGTTTGTTGAGTTTTTCATAATAATTTTTTCACCAATATTAGTGGCAAGATTTAGTTTGGTATTTTATCACTGTAGGAAGTTTATGAATGTATTATTAATGTTTTCTGATTTCAAAAATTAATTTTGAGGCTTTTAATTATAATTTTCCTTAGAAAACTCTGAAAATATTGGAATTAAAGATTCTTAAAAGTTTTGTAGAATTTCTCTTATTAAACTGTCTGCATTTGGTGACTGTTGAGCTGTTATCCAGGGCATTTTAAACCAAAATTCTGAAATGTAAGTTTATGAATGCTGTTATAAAAATATGATGGACATAATATTACTATCATTGCCTTGTTATATTTTTAGCCTTTAAAAATTATTTCTCCTGTCCATTATCTCTCTAATTAATATTAAGTCAGTTTATATAATTTATAATTTCTTAGGAAATCATTCATTTAGATCCTCAAAAAGTTTAAATAGGACTTAGCAAATAATTTACTAACTGTCTGTAAACCAGAAGCTTATCTCTACTTATTTCAGATGTGCATTTTTATAAATGGAATAACTTGGTGTGCTATTTTTATTTTACTATTTGGTCACTGAGTTTTATAATTAATGAAAGTTTCTAATTCTGTCAATTATTTTTTCATTTTCTGTTTTCAAAGGTATTTTGGTAGAAATTGAAGAAAACTTTTTTAAAGGCTGTTATCCAGAGCACTTTTTAAAAAGTTAGAAATGGAGATTTATTAATATTCTTATTAAAATATTATGGATACAATCATAGTAGCATTGGTTGCCTTTCTCATGCTTTCTAGTCATAAATCCAAGTCTTAATTCTTAAGCATGCTATTTAGATATACATTAAATGAGATTATTCAACTATAATTATTTTCATCTAAAGTATCAATATTAGCTTTAATGCTTATTTTCATGTGAATTTTAAAGTCAAAGTCATTGAATTTTATGGACTTTCAGTATGTATATTCTTCTCATATTTATTCTAAATAAATCTTGATTTGCATTCTACCTAGAACATTTTAAAGTCATCCTCCTCAAAAGGAAGTTACACTCATACATTTACTTGTATCTCAAGGAGAAAATTTTTAGAAAGGAAATAAATTGCAGGAATCAATGCTATTTTTGAAACTACAAAAGAGAAATCCTAGAAATTCAGGATTGAATATAATAGTTCTGGGTTACAGATGTATCTGTATAGATTAATTAGCATTTTTTCTATTTTGTTCAATAAAATTTTTGAATATCTATCCCAAAACAAGATGTAAAAATAACACCATGATAATACAAGTTTTAGGAAGATTTGTACAATTTTAAACTATGCATATTTGTAATTTTTCTCTCTTTTATTCCCTTAAAAGTTGAGTGTTTAATATGATGTCATTTTGGCTTATTATTATTTAAAGAATCTTGGCCAAAGATATAATAGACTGACTTGAGTCTATACCTCAAATTATAAAGCATAGAACAATTAAAGACTGACAGACGAGGAACGGGCAGATAAATGTCAGCCCAGAATTGATATGCTTTTCACTTCCTTTACAACAGATAAATGGATATGTTAATTTCAGTCTAGGACAGTACTCTTTGCATGGTATAAACTCAAACATCTTTATGTTTTCAGTAACTTCCTTTCTGAGAGATAGGAATGCAGCAAACTTGTAGAGGAGGTCATTTCAAGCAGGGATGAACTGATGTGCATTTACTCCAGGTGGTTATAATTCCTTCAGTTCCTACTCCGATAGGAAACCAATTAGCCAATTTTAATTTTTTCCTCTTCTTTTCAGATGTTATCTAACTTTGAAGAAAACGTGAAAGGTACCTGAACAGTCATAAGTTCAGTCTCTAAACTGTCCCACTAACAATCCTAGAATAACTACATAAGCATTTGCTATATAAAATGTGTAAAAATAAATATATTATTATGCATAAAATATATGAATTTATGTTTCTCATTTCACTTAGACGTTGACTCCTAAATAAATTTCCATTTCTATAGATTCCAGGTGCCTCACCTATATATGCTCCAGGATTGAGCTATTTCCATTTACTTTAGGAAATTATTTAAGAAGCCTCTTTAAATTAGTGTCCAAATTCAACTAGAGAGATTAAGAGATTTAGAGATATTGAAATTTTCAAGCCTGGCTTAATTTATAAAGCCAATTTTTTTTAACCTTACAACCTTATTTATACTTTCTTGTTATGCTGTGCTATCTAAGCACAGTTTGTTAATACACGGAGGTTTTCTTGCCTGTTACTTCGGCTTAATTTTTTTGTTCATGATGGCATAGGTGTATACCATCTAGTAAGAATCCTAGATATTGTGCTCAGAGTACTATTTATAGCTACTTTCCTAAAATTCCAGCAGATCCAGTTGGTTAAATCAATTTCTGGTGAAGAAAAGAAATGGTGTGAGTTACTGGTGCCCATCACCAGCACACATATGACCCATGTGCTAGCTGCTGATAACAGCGACTAACCAGGTGAAACAGTTTTTTTTTTTTTTTTTTTTTTAATCTTCAGGTCAGTGGTCACTAAAACAACCCTGAAGCAAAAGCAAGTGTGATTCCAGAGTATTAGCTCCAGACTACCATTAAACTAAACAGGTTCCCACACTGATTAATTTAATGTCATCTTTTCAAGATTAATGCTATGCACTTCTTTGTGAGTGTTCTTCTTAAAGATTTATTTATTTATTTATTCATAGAGAGAGAGAGAGAGAGAGAGAGAGAGAGAGGCAGAGACACAGGCAGAGGGAGAAGTAGGCTCCATGCAGGGAGCCTGACATGGGACTTAATCCCAGGTCTCTGGGATCATACCCTGGGCTGAAGGCAGCGCTAAACTGCGGAGCCACTGGGGCTGCCCTGTGAGTGTTCTTCTAATCACTTATATGACCCTTACTAAAAGTAGAAGTTAAAATTAAATTTTATTACAGATCCTAATAATGCTCAGAGAAATCTAATCTACTATGTTGGTGAATGCTTCCTGGTATTTCAGTAAGTACATAATTTGTTTTTTTGGAAATTCTATAGCATATATCGAATACTCCAATACAAAATGCAAAACTCCATCTGGTGGCATAATATTCAAACCTAGGTTATAAAAGATTTATTCAAATTGTCTAATATAATTTAATGATGATGATGACACATTTGGAAGCCCCCCTACCTAAACATCACTATTTAATCCTGGACTCTGAAATATTAATACTTCTCACAAATATCATTGGCTTTTAAAAACCATGAAAATAAGACTGATCTTTAAAAGAATATTGTCTATGATAAAAGAATGCTATTAAGGTTAACAATTTGGAGAATCAGAACAGGCGTGTAGATGACTATATTTCACAACATGAAAAAATTAACCAGAGGAAGGTTTATGGGATTTTTATTATGCTTGTGCAGTTTTCAAGTTTTAGAGAAAGCAGTCAAAAAATATCTTATCATTGGCTTGGATTAAAATTAGCTCTGAATGTAAGTATTTTCACTCAAAGACACATCCTTCCTAACACCCAACCCCCTGATTAACTCTGAGTATGGTTAATTCAAATCCATCCAATAATGGATTTTAAGAAGTGACAATGTTAGAAATGTGCAAATTTCCAGATACCTCTGGCATAAGAAATATCATACACATGTTAGTTTATTAAAGTACCTGTTAAGTTTGAACACTGGACACACTATTTTCACAGCGGCTGATAATTACTTTTTAGTGTCATACTAACTAGTAAAAAATGCTTTAGAATAGTACTGAGTTATTGAAATTGTTTACTCCAATTTTGACATGGTGTGCAATATCATTATACTGCTTTACAATCAGATAATAAATGAAAAGTGATCCTCTAAATTGATTTTCGAGACTGCATTCTCTATATTTGCTGTCAATCCTCATTATATGAGCAATTTTTCTGGTACACTGGCAAAATGACAAAAATGACGAAAATAATACTTCCTACCTGCTAATGACAACTTTCTTCCATCTCGAGGAAGAACAAATACATATAAACCAAAATTAGCATGTTAAAAGAAGATGCAGGATAATAAATGACAGTAAAATAAAAGGAGAAAGAAGTAAGAACAATGTGGATGGGAAAAGTGCGATTTAATATTATGCTCTAATACCTGACACATCAAATTGCAAACATGAAAACAAATATTAAAATGTCTTCACTCTAATATGAAATGACAAGACCCCGTCTTATGAAAAACAGCAATTTTAATCATTAAATCGAACTCATAATAGCTCTTCTAAATTCCTGTTATTTTTTAAAAAATGTTCAATGTAACAGTTATTACTAATAGAGCCAGGCTAAGGTATACTGATGCTAACCTGGGCAGCCTGGGTGGCTCAGTGGTTTAGCGCTGCCTTCAGCCCAGGGCATGATCCTGGAGACCCGGGATCGAGTCCCACATTGGGCTCCCTACATGGAACCTGCTTCTCTCTCTGCCTATGTCTCTGTCTCTGCCTCTCTCTCTCTCTCTCTGTCTCTCATGAATAAATAAAATCTTTTAAAAAATGCTAACCTGTTAGTTTCTACATATTAGGAAAAATTGAGGATATCTTTCGTAATTCTCCTGACAGATATTTTGGTTTTAAGCAATTATTGGTATTTTAGTATGTTTTCAATACATGTTTACATATTAATTTCTTTTATGAATTGTTCATTTACTTTGCATATCTATAGAGTATTTTACATACAAGTACTCATACTTCATTTTCGGACATGTTCTATAATTTTAGGATGGTAATTTTAATATTATTGAAAATTCTCATTTTTACTTTTCTTTTGACTTTTTTTCAAGTCACATAAAATATATTCTCTCTATGAATTAGTCAAGACTTGGTCAATTTGCTCCCTTACTGATTTCATGTTTTTATATGAAATTTTTATTTTAAAAACTAATTTAAATTAATCATGGGTGAAAAAAAGTAATAATTTATCACACTAAAAAATAGTTGGGCAAATATTTGACTTACAACCACCACTAGATCACTGAATAAACCTACCAGACAGAATCCTGAAAATTATTTAGTGTTTTGTTGTCAAACTGTTGCTTAGTGACATGAACTGTCACTTTCTAATCAATATCCTAAAGCTATGACAAAATGAATTTTGTGATCATGAAGCTACACTTACCTTAATTGTTTTTTACTACTCTGTTTCTAACTCTTACTTGAAAAAAAATTTCTCAAGGCCTGAATGCTTTAACAGCTTTTGAAATATATGTCCTAGAAGTTGAATCATTCTTCCCATATTTATATTTTGACACCCTAACACCCAATATGGTGGTCAGAGATGGGTCTTTTGAGATCATGGGGTATAGATGAGGTCATGAGACCTTCCTGATGGGATTAGTGCCCTTCCAGGAAGGGGCATCAGAAAGCTTATTTTCGCTCTCTGTCTCCACCTGCATGCACTAAGAAAAGGTCATGTGAGAACACAAATGACTTCAACCCAAGGAAAGAGCCCTCAACAGACAATGATGCTGATGCCATCTTGATTTTGGCCTTTCAGTCTCCAGAACTGTGAGAAATAAATTTCTGTTTCTTCAGCTATCCAGCCTATGATATTTTGTTATGGCAGCATGAGCTGACCAATACAATATACATTTATTCTAAAATCGTGGAAGCACCATTCATATACTACTGCATCTATTATAAGGACATTTTTAAAAATGTCTCATTGAAGTTATCTCTTAACTAACAACTCTAGAACTAATGAGATATGCAGTAGTTTGAAAGATCCTATGGGAATTATGAGAATGGGTTGTAATTGTCAACTTATATAGCAACCAGTGAGAAAAACTATATTTATATAAATTCTGATCAAAGTTTCAATTCTTTTTACTCTATCTTCATTTGGAAGTCAAATAAGATAGATAATATACATATGAGTATGTACATACTCCCATGTGCATATACTCACTTTAGATTTTAATTCCACAGAAGTCATTATTTCTTGTAGATTTGTTTGGATTATTGATGCAATTATTCTACAGCTCTTAACAAAAGTTTTTTTTTTCTTTTTTCCTAGTTTTTATGTCAACCAGTCTTAGTTATTTTAACTCCTATTATAATCTCTATTTCATATAACTATTAGAAAATTGAGTAAAACAGATGAGAAATTATTGGCCAATATTCCCATATACCTGCATATTATTTAAAAAAAAATACATGAGTTTGTGCTTACATCATAATCAGAACATATCCTTTATGTGTCCACCCTTGTGCTTACAACTGCAAAAGATACTACATAATGATAATGCTTAACTGCTACAGTTAAAGATCTTACAATTTATTTGAAAAAATAAGGCTACATAATAATTAAATTCTAAACTTCCATCTAACAAAAATTATAATAGTGACATAGGGAATGGAGAGTTATTAGATGCCTGGGCTATAGTAATTGGAAAAAATTTATGTGGAAGAGATATAACACTGAAAATGCAATGTTTGAGGAAGATAAAAGGCAGTATTTATGGTTTATAACCTCTCACACTTTTAGGGAAGCTGTGATCAATCAGATATTTAACAATCACATATCACAGGCACAAACAATAAAGAGTAGAAAAGGAATCTTGCTGTGCTAGGTTTTATTTCTTTGGTTCCTCAATCAATTACTTGATAATGTTAACAAATTTTATACAACTCTGGCTAATCTCAAGCAATGTACAAATTTGAACACATGTCCTGTGTCAAAACCAACATAAAATACTAATTTATTTCTTGTAACAATAGACATGGTTTGAATCATTGCTCATGGTTCCATAAAATTGATTGGATTGAATAGGTTAAGTCATATTTTATATGTAGGACTTGCCATTTCATTATCTATTTAAGAGCAAGAAAATTATATTTGATGGAATATTACTCAGCCATATAAAATAATGAGATCTTGCCATTCATGACAATATGGATAGATCTAGAGGGTATTATACTAAGTGAAATAACTCAGACTAAGAAAGACAAATAGCATATGATTTTAAAAAGTACAAATGAATAAAACAAACAAAAAGCAGAAATAGACTCATAAATACAGAGAACAAACTTATGGTTGCCAGAGGAAGAGGTGGAGAAGATGAGCAAAATAAGGGGAGCATGGAGATACTGGCTTCGAGTTATGGAATAATAAGTCATTGGGATAAAAGGGACATCATAGAGACTGTAGTCAAGATGGTATCATATCAGCATTGTATGGTAACAGATGAAAGCCACATTTGTACTGTGCATAGCATAATGCAGAGACTTGAAATCAGTAAGCTGTACACCCAAAACTAATGTAACATCATGTGTCAACTATAGTTCAATTAAAAAAAAAACAAAAATAAATGAAAGCCATCGTTCAGAGATCAGGACAAAGTGCCACTAAATCAGTCACTAGTTTTATAAATTGGTCATTTTGCCAGGCATCATACATACTTTACCCTATTTTGTTCTCAACACAAACATCAAATTGGAAATTGTCATATCTGTTTAAAAATAGGGGAACAGTTTCAAAGTAAAGACCTTGACTTGTTAATATAGAGGCATGGTTTATATCCTATTTTCTGGACTCCAAAGTCATATACAATAAAGAAAAACAATACAATTTGATTAAGGGAACTTTCACTTTTTGTTATTCAGACCCATTTAACTTGGAATATCACCTTGGAAATACTTACATCATCTTGGAAATATTACATCACGTAATACATCTCTCATTGAAATTAACTGCTGTTCTCCCAGACTTGCTTATTCTGTCTTAAGACAGCATTTGATAATTCTACCTCCCACCAATGCCCAAGGAAAAACACTTGGTATCAAAATTGATATCTCTTTGTCCACCATTTTTTACTATGTTTGCTTAATTCTAACTCCTATCTTTCTCATCCTTAAAGTAAAAATAAACAGAGACCAACCTTGAAAGTTCCCTGAGCAGACAAAATCAGTTAAATTACATGAGCAAAACTTAATTTAACTATTTTGCAAGACTAACTTCACCCGGGTCATTTCTTGTTTATGCCTCTGGAAATCATAAGCAAAACTGAAACTGTTGCCCCAAAATAATATGAAGTAACCTCTAACTAATTCCCTATCATTTAAAGAAAACTTAACATTATAACCAATCGCTATGAAGAACAAACAGCCACTGCCTCCTCAATGTATAAACTGCCTGAGAACAACATACCCGGGAGCCTCACTCCATGTTCAAGTATTTCCTGTTCTCCCAGCTGTCTTTTTGGTGTGTGCACAATAAACTTTTACTAATTACTACTTCGGTGATTCACTGGTTTTACTTCTATTATTTCTGAACTTTTGACAGTTCAAATAAAGCATTTCTTAGTGATAGTCAATAGCTCTTTAAAAGCTCTTGTGCAGATGCTTGGAAATCAATTCCCTTTTCTGTTTTTCCAAATGTAGTACACCTGTACCAGGCTGATACACTTAGCTGACTAGAGAGATTCCAATTTGCAATTCTTTTATCTTTGTTCCTCTAACAGTCTATTACTTCTATCTAATATTATCACGTGGCTATAAAATTTCTATTCTAGTTTCTATATGAGTATCTACTGCAAAATATCATAAATAGTTCAACAGCAGAAACACAATATGAAATTTATTTCAATTTAGCCATAAATATTTATGCCCCAAATAGTGGAGAAAAATATGGAACTTACTTGTCACAGGTTGGTTTTCTTGAGAAGTAGACTCTGGGAAAGAGGAGCAGGAGATTTATTAATGGATTTTCCTGGGGTCAACAGCCTTGGATGAGGGGAAAGGAAGTTGAACCAGAGGAAGAAGTCAAGCTGCAAAACAGCTTCAATGAAATGGCTCAGCCATCTTTTCAAGGAATGCTGAAGATAGGAAGATTCATCAGAGACATCCAGAAATGAGATGAAAACAAGAAAGCAGGATATCTTTACCTATTGTTGAGCAATGACTGGATGTGAATCAATCAAGGATGAGGTGTCATGAGCTTTGGTGATGATTTGCAACTGAGGCAATCACACAACATCAAGAAAGTAATCCCTGATAAGGGCTGACAGCTGATGCTGGATGCCAGCAGCACTCATAGCAGCTGGGCTAGTAAAAACTTTATTTCTGGAGAGGAAGGAATAAAGGCATTACAGCTCAAGATTATCACACTGCTAAAAGAAGTATTTATTGCTCAAAATAACATGGTAATGTAAATAACACTTAATAAACTATTTCTAAATTAAATATATAAAGTCCACATACAGGTATTTCTTTTGAAAATTCATCTGTCAACCTTATGATCACCTATTTGAAGATAGGATTGAGATTTCTCTGCTTTTCAATTTTTTTTTTTTTTAAGCAATTTACAAGAATTTTCCTAGGTGTTTTCTTTGCACTCATCATGTTTGAGTATTGTAGCTTCCTCTGAATCTTTGATTTTTTGTTTTTGTTTTTATTGTTTTTTCCTGCTTCACTCCACTTGGCATTTTCTCCTAGTACTTTAATCAGGATAGTTGGCACTTTCATTTTTGTCCCAAATGTTTCTTATGCTCTTTTCTCCATTTTCCATCATTTTTCTTCCTGGCTATGCTAACTTATCTTATAGTTTATTAATTCTCTCTTTTTGTGTTTCCAATTTGCTGTTAAAACCATTTATTGAGTTATTAATCACTGTACTTTATTTTCCTATTTCTAGATTATTCAATTTATTATTTTCCGTGTTCTGCTTCTCTAAAGAAAGTTTTCATCTTGTTCTGTACAGTGAGTTACAGCTATTTTAACATTTTTAATAACTCCCAAGTCTTGATCATATGTGGGTCTGTTTCTGTTGAATGTACTTTTGTTGGTTTTAGATAACTTAGTACTGCATTTAGATGTCTAGTAGTTTTTCATGTAGTGATGGTCACTGTATATAAATAATTTTATAGTTTCTGACTGTTGTATTCCTCTAGAAAGTGTTTAATTTTTATCTGACAATTGTAATAGTTAGCTAGAACCTGAAATTCAGACTTCATGAGTCTGGTCGATTTATGTTTCTTTACTAGTAGTACATAGTTTTTAGGGGGCTCAACTAGAGGCCCAGAATACAGATTAGAAGTACTCATACTGAGCATCTTCAGTACCTTTTAACACCAAATTCTATAAGACAACCAAAGATTCTGCTTAATTCCCAAGGATCTTAGCTTTCACTTTGTCTGCCATCTTGGCCTTTTATTCCATGCAGATACAAAATATGAAAATGCCACAAAAGGATAAATGGAATTGAGTATTGAACTGTCCTTTCTGTTCTCTTTTCTTTAGAACCTTGGTCTTTAAGTTTCTACCTATTTTTGATGCCCTGGCATTCAATGTTTGTACCCCTATGATGGTACAAAAAACTCTAGGCTTCTATTTCTTCTTGGTCTGCCAGCTCTCTGCTGTTTATAGATAAGCAAATTTGCTGGGGGGGGCGGGCAGGGATTGACAGAAAATGTCTGGTGTATCTTAATGAACCTCCCACTAAAGAAAATAAATATTCACTTTTGAGCTCTTCATGAGATGAGCATGAGGGTTTGTGACCTATCTGGCTTTGAATTAGGAACAAGTAATATAAAACAGCAGTGAATACTGAAAGAGTGAGAGTTAGAGCAACAACCAAACTATAGGGCAAGATTATATCCATCAATTTTGGCAGCACTGTCGTAATTCCAGCAGAGATGATGAGTGTCTAGTGCCTCTAATATTGGGTCAGCTGAATCTAGTGCTCAGAGTTCTGAGCAGTGATGTGCTCAATAGACTCATTCTATGACACATTTTGCTTGTGGTTCTGATGATGAGTAGCCTCCAAACTACTCTAAAAATTTCCAGCAATTTGGTGTGATATCCAGTAAACTCTCAATAAATTACTTTCTGCTATTTGTGCAGAATGAATTTTATTGCATTCAACTAACTTGTATACTCACTAATAATATATGACTACTTCCCAATACTCTATTATTGGACATTTAGACTATTGTCCAATGAATAGGTGGAAGACTACATTATTGTGTTAATTTTTATCCAATTAAAAATTGAAATGTGAGTTAACTCAATTGCATTTATGTATTTTATAAAAAGTCACCATTTATTGATTGCTTATTATATGTAAGGATTCAGTGAAATATTTTACATTAATCTTCCCATTTAACATTCATTAAAATCTTTTGATGCAGCATAATCTAACATCATCTCTGTTCTACAACTGAGAAAACAAATGTTTGGAAATATGAAGTGTTTTGCCCAGTATACTATAGCAAATGAGTGGGGAACTAGGATTTCAACCCAGGTAACCTGACTACATAGTTTAGGTACTGAGCTTCAGTGGTTCATTTAATATAAAATAACTTTATTTATTCTTTGTACTGATGGGTTATTTTTTCATTTTATTGATTTATAATGATCATATTTTAAAAATAAGAACACATAATAAAGATAATTTCATTTTATAATTATAATGGAGACAATAAAATTGAATTATTATTATAGAACCTTAAGTATATGATTAATGGATAACAATTATATAATATAAAAAAGTTCAAATTAATTAGAAAACTAAATGAACATATAAATACAATAATAGATAAATTTGGTCTAATATTTTAATATTAGAATATTTAATATTTAATATTTAATATTTTTGGAGTGCCAAACTAGTAAAATGTATAAAACAAATACATAACTGCTAAATACCAATGTTTTCTAAACCAATTTTTCTTTATATATATTTAGAAAATGTACTTGTGTATATATTCACCCAAATATATTTGATGTATGCATGCATATATGTATATTTATATATATTTTGGCAAATCTTTTGAACTATAATCTTGTAATCATACAATTAGAGTATGTTTTTAAAATACTAGAAACAAAAAAACGAATGAATGAATGAATAAATAAAATTATCTTAGCCTGAAAGGATTTCTTGTGGACTAGGCTTGAAAGCAATGATCTACTCTGCTAGAGAAACAAATCACAATAGTAATTCTTTGGTAAATGAATCAAGACTATAGATCCTCTATGTCGGAACCAAATAAGAATATGTTCTCTGAAGATATCTCCAATCTCTAGTGAATTATAGATGCTATTCATGTTTATATGTTTTATGTATGCCCTAAAGCCATTTTGGGGTTACACTGATGCAATGTAACTCATTATTTTTCCTCAACTTAATGTTTGTCCATTGTTAAAATTCTGAGCATAACATCCAGAACAAGATCTCAGTCTTATCATTCCATTGTTTTCCTTTCCTTGAACATATCTTATCACATTAAAACTTTCTATTATGACAAGCACCAAAGCTATGTAATGTTTGTAAATGGCTTATTCTTTTGAAAATATGACCATTCTTATTGCCATGAACTATGTTCTTACTCAGCCTGCTCCTTCATATCCACCATATGTGAAGAAACAAAATAACCTGCCAACTAGCAGCAAACTAGCCCTTCTTCTCAATTCATACATTACATCCATCTTTACTTTTTACCAGAATTCTACCAATATTTTAGTTTTTAATGAAAAGAGAAAGTGGTGAGAAAACATGATTCTAACACACTACTGGATGTGGAAGGAAACATGTTTTCTATTTCTTTTGAGTATAACACATTTCTGTCTTCCTAAGAAAAGACTGATTGCTTTTGGCCATAGCAATAAGTAACAACCTGAATCAGTTTTAAGCCCATCATATTTGATCAATGACAACTTCCTTCAGTAGTACATTTCTTAGTAATCAGCCAAGCAGCAATAGCCTTTTTCCACAGTCCAGCCTTTTAAAGCGTCAGCCAATTAGAAAGACACTCCACTTGATAATATACTTTCATAGCTAGGGTTCGACCAATCCCTAAACATTCCCACTTCTCAAGGTCTGCCAATCTTTGAGAGCCTCACTTCCTTGAAGTCTATGTAAGATTAGCTCTTGGGTTTTCCTTTTCTTTCTAGGAAAGGAAACAAAATAATACAGCTTTTCTTTCAGGCAGTGAGTCTCTTCCCTTCTGTACTCTTCAATTAAATTATAACTAAATATTCTCTACTTTCAATGTCATACTGTGCAAGAAAAGGTTATGGGTTCCTTGATTGAAGATATCCACTCCTATACCTAGATTTCTTCCTATATCGTTTGGCATAACTTATCGTACATTGTGGGCTGTAGGTAATTCAACTTGTTGAAAAATGTTTGAGTCTCAAGGTATCTTAGGTATCATATAATCCAGTGGTGTCCAAATTTTGGATTTTAGCAAAAGTTTTCTTAGAAGAAAATTTCATACCAAAGTAACTTCTAACTTAGAAGGCATAATGTCTCTGGGAGAACTATGGAAGAGGAAGCTAATCCTCTCCCATATGTTCTGTTATGTATTCTACCTCTGTGGGCTCTAAGAGACTTTGCTGAATAGAGTTTTAACCATTGATAGGTTTCTGTCCCCTCAATTTACAAATATAGACTTTCAGGCCCCAGTGACTTCCTCACAACCACATTAATTACATACAAATAAAAATATTTCTCTCTTGTGCCTGATAGAATATCCATTTCAGGCAACTCTTTTGATGATGCCTTTCTAAAATATGTGATCATTTTTATTCATATGGATTCATTGATGTATATGATGTTAGGTATATTTTGCTTAATGTTATCCTTTGAAACCATATTTTAAAAACCATAATAATCAAAACAGTATGGTAGTTGCATGAAGATAGATCAATAGAATAGAATGAAGATCACGGAAATAAACATAGACATATATGATCAACTAATATTTGACAAGGGAGTCAAGAATACTCAATGGATAAGAGATAGTTAAAAATATAGTGCTGAGAAAAGATAGTTAAATAAATAGTGTTGGGAAATGTTTACATAATAA
This sequence comes from Canis lupus familiaris, assembly GCF_011100685.1. Lineage (NCBI taxonomy): Eukaryota > Metazoa > Chordata > Mammalia > Carnivora > Canidae > Canis > Canis lupus. The sequence goes on from NC_049232.1 coordinate 48,320,632, forward strand.
AAAATAAAACTAGACTCCTACTTTACACCACTCATAAAAATTAACTCAAAATAGATTATAGAGTAAAAGGTAAGACCTGAAACTGTAAACCTCTTACAAGAAAACATACGGGGGAAAGCTCCTTGACATTGAATAAGGGCCAGGTGGCACTAGATAGGAAGAGCTAGACAGGTGGTTATTGATCAGGCTCACAGAAATCCAAAAATGGAGAGATGTAAGGAAACCAGAGAAAGGAATAGACCATACCACCTGGCCCCATATGTTAGGGAGTATTTTCCTTTGGTGGCTACAGTGTAATTGCAGAAAATAACCAGACTACAAAGAAGTCATTATGGGTGTTATCAATAGTCCTTGCTCAAACTAAGATGACACAAGAATCTCAAGGCCACAAGCTCCCTGGTCAAGTTTTCAATAAAATACCAGCCTAAAAAACCTTAAGTAGCAACCTTGTCAGGACCCCACTCACTTCTGAGAGGTTTCTCTCTATTCACTTAATAAACATCTACTGCTTTATTCACTTTCCTTAGTCCGTGAGATTCATTCTTTAACTCTGTGAGAAAAGAATGTGGCTCTTCTGATTCAACATTGGCCTTGACCTTTGTGGACATGACACCTAAAGCAGATACAACAAAATAAAAAATAAGAGAGAGACTATATTGAACTAAAAATCTTCTACAATGAAAAAGAAATAATCAACAAAATGAAAAGACAACTTAGGAAATGGAAGAAAAATTTTGCAAAGTACATATCTGACAAGATGTTAATATCCAAAATATGTAAAGAACTTAACAACTCAATCGCAAAAAAACAAAAAGACAATTTAAAAATTGACAAAGGACCAAAGAGAAGCTTTCTCAAAGAAGATATATGAATGGTAAAACAGGTACATGAAAAGGTGCTTAATATCACTAATCATCAGAGAAATGAAAATATGAACCATCATGAGGTATTAGAATGGCTGTCATCAAAAAGACAAGAGAGAATTGTTGGCAAGGATGTAGAGGAAAGGAGATTCTTTTGCACTGTCAGTGAGTATGTAAAGTGGCACAGCCACTGTGGAAAATAGTATGGTATTTCCTCAAAAAGTTTAAAATAGAACTACCATATGATCCAGCAATTCCACTTCTGGGAATATAGCCAAAAGAAATGAACACATTGGCTAATGTATATTATTATCCTACATATTACATATATATTATTACATATAATGGAATACTGTTCAACCATAAAAAAGAAGGAAATACTACCTGCCATTTGTGACAACATAGATGAATGCTGACGGCATTATGCTAAGTAAAATAAGTTAGAGAGAGAAAGACAAATACTGTATGATCTCACTTTTATGTGGAATCTAGAAAAAAATGAATCCATAGAAACAATAGATTGATGGTTTCCAGAGGCAAGGCCTGAGGTGTGAGGAAAATGAGTGAAAGTGGTCAAGAAGTACCAATTTCCACTGATAAGTAAGTTCTGAAGATGTAATGTATACTAAGTGACTGCAATCAACAACACTGCATTGCATATTTTAAATTGCTAAGGGAGTATATCTTAAAAGTTCTCATCACAAGAAACAAATTTCTAACTATGTGAGGTGATAGAGGTTAACTAAAATTATTGTGGTGATCATTTCACAAAATATACATCTATCAAATCATATGGTCTACCCCTTAAATGCATACAATGTTATATGTTAATTATATCTCAATAAAACTGGAAAAAAATGGAAAAATGGAATACATCCTAGAATATTTATTTACTTCCTCTATTTACTCACATATTTTAAGTAAGTTTATTGTGATTTTCAAATCTTCATTCATATTATCTAAAATTAAAATTGATAATAATTTTGCATTGTATCTCTGTTAAATCTCATTGTATTGAGGAAAACATCACAGTATTAATAACAATGAAAGTTGAAAAAAATTGAATCACATTTTGTTTGTAATTCCAGTAAGAAGTATATCATTTGGTATATGTATTTTCATTATTTTGAAAAAACCTGTATTTTTCTCTTAGGAGATTTTATCAAGTACTAAATAAATTAATGAATAAATTTTAACTTATGTATTCAACAAATACATATTGACCATATCTCATGTACTAGGAACTGTTATAAGCACTTGAAATATGTCATTGAGCCAGACAGAGGAAACCAGTATGGCTGTGGAGAGTATACAAGGGGGAGAAAATAAGACGTGAGTTGGAAATGGTGAAATGAGGCCAGACTATGTAGCACCAGTCCTATATGCAGGTTTTTAATCTGGGTAAAATGGTAAATGAGTGCAGGATATAGGACTCTGAGCTAAAGAGTGATCTGATATGCTCAAAACTATTAGGAAGTTATTAAACTAGTTGAAAGAGAAGAGATCATTGTAGTACGGATCAGAATGGTCAATAAGGTTTATACATGGGTTGGGTGTAGGGTGTGATGGGGAAACTGTCCAGAGAGACAGAGAGAGGTCAAAGATGGCTTGAGGTTTGTGGTTTGATGGAGTTACTAACATGTGAAGAGAAGGAATGTACAGGTGGATCAGGCTTATGGTGACAAGATTAGGAGACCAGCTAGATATGCTGAGTAGAGGTATTAATTAGGCACACAAAAGGAGATGTTAGTTGACAAACCTGTGTTAATTTCAGGCTGGAGATAACATAAAATGTATGGACAATCAACAGATAAATAGAATTTTTAGTGATAATAATAGACAACAGTAAAAGACCAAATGAGTCCTAAGTAACTCTGACTCCAAGAGGTCTGTGACATCTGGAACTACTAAGGAGACTGAGAGGCAACCAGGGAAAGAAGAAAACCAGAGAGTGAGTGGGTCCAAGAAGCCAAGTGAGGGACTTTTTTTTTTTTTTTTTTTTTTTTTTTTTTTTTTTTTTGTGAGTGACTGTATAAGGATTAGATGTCATAGAAGGGTATACTTGAGAAATATTCACTAAATCTAATAACTTGAATGAATAAATTATCATTGATAATTTTGACAAAAAAAAAGATTTGATGGTCTCATTAGAGAGAATGGGCATACAAATGGTTCTTTCAAGGAGTTAAAGATGATAAGATACAAATGGAAAAATATTAATTTGTCAAGTGAGTTTGAGCAATGCTGTGTTAAATAATATTGAGCACATCTCTTTTGAATAATGCTAAACAGACTTTCCAATATATGAATGTTGTGAATTTCCCTGGAGCTTCTAGTAAACAGTTTTGGTGACACTTACTCAATGGCAAAATTTTTTTGGATTCCAAAACATATGTAGAAATAGCGTTCAATACATTTTGAAATCATAATCTTGTAGTTACTCATGTCTTTGGATTTTAAGAGAATCATATTAAATGAATGATTGGCAAAGCAAAGCCAGTTTAAATACTTACAGTTTTCTAATTATGTTCAATTGGCTATATAAATTATATGTTTTTAAATTACTTGCCAAGTCTTTCGTTCATACCATGGTGTAGGTTTAATTCACCTAATCAATTATACTTATGTCCGTAAATTTCTGAATTTAAATAATACCTCTAGGTATTGCTAAGTAACGGTACATAAGCAAAACAGCAACAACCTGGTTCCTCAGGTGGGAGGATAACTAATCAAATGTCTGACATAATGACATTCCAATGATCTCTTAATTCCATCAGTTCTTCACAAAATCCCTTAAGTTTCATGCTCTCAAGGTCATAGATTTTTTTCCATCTTGAATTAAATATACACAATGTATCACTTCTCATCAGATGTACTAGTTTTAAAATGGAAATTCTATTATTCAAGGCAGGAACTCATAATTGTGTTTCTAATAGCAACACTAGTCACTTTCTGATGTTGGCACTGATCTCTTTTCAGTTCATCTCCCACTCAGTATATGATGGAGCATTTACTATGCATTCTCCTGGGTGTACATAAGTATCAGACTACCTGTTCTCATAGATAATAATAAAACTATGCTCAAGTGAACTTTTGCAGCAAGGCAGCAATCTGTGTTTTCAAGTCACAGATGTTAAAGGGGAAAGTAAAGGATGTGAACAGGATTTCACATGTAGATAAATTTGCCTTTTAGTTATATTTAAGATCCTAGGGAGGGGTTATGCAAATAAAAGAAAATGCAAATTGAGAAAATGAATTCAGAAAACTACCATATACTTTGTTATGCCCAAATATCTCCAATAGAATCAAATTTTTCCAATTTAGGACAATGGAAGGGAAAGCCAGTCTCCATTAATAAAAGAAAGCAGAAATTCACATATTCATTTATCCACATATACATGCATTATGTATGTATGAATTCATCTACACATATAGATTGTCCTGAGGCATAGTAAAAAGCATACTAACTTATGTAATAATCACAATGGCCCTTTCAGGCAGACATTATTCTCACTTAAAATGAAGAAAGGGAATATTTAAATTGTGTAATATTCAACATCAATATTTCAACAGACATTGGTTGCTTAATCTGTAAGTTCATGTCACCAAATTCCTTTTTTTAAAAAATACAACTCTAATTTTGATGAGTTATTGGAATATGTATGTTTCCTGGTCCCTCCCCAGACCAAGGGGTTAAATGTTACTGGAAACCAGTCTTGGTAATTCTATTCCTCTGATCATAGAGATGACATAGCCTAAACTAATGAGATAGAAAGGAGAGTTTTAGGAATATTTTCTTTGCTTTTATAAGCAACACAAAATAAAGGCTATCTTTTAGGCTTTGCACATATTTTTGTTCAGATATGATGTTGAGAGCTGGTATATCCAAGGAGCAACCATACAACACATGTCAAGAGAATTACATAGAAGTTGATCAGACTCTTGTATCATTAACTTACTTTATATTAATTGTATTAACTTATCCTATAACAGATTATCTCTGGACATCTGATTATTTGAGATTATAGGTATCTTTAATATATCATCAGAATTTCTTTTACTTTCCAGTAGAAGCACCTAACATAGACACTAAATGTTGGAAAAATAACTTAAAACAATGACTTGTGATTCAAATTAGTGGGTTCTTGACTTTGCAAAATGTTAACTTATTTTGACATTTAACATCTACATATATATTGAAATGGCATATTGATTAAAATAGGGTTTTTTTCTGATTTTCAGTTCATATACTACAATTAATGAATTTTGGTGCTTATAAAGAACATACATATGAATAACCCCAGGCACCTCTATTTAACTAAAAGAAAACTTATACCCAAATCTAGTTAGTTGAAAAGCCACTTCTTTTGTCCCTATGTCACTAAGTAAAACTTGGGTTTAAACCACAGTGCTTGAAAAAAATAACTATGGTTTATCAGGTAAAAAATACTTTTATCTTTTATCCATATCATTATTAAGTTCTAAGTGGGATAAATAATATATTATTTGATGAGATTAAATGATATTACACATATAAAATTACTGGCACATATTAGCTGCCAATAAATATTATTTTTATATATACTCTTTTTTATGCAAAGAATGTTCTACAAAATTATAATTCCAAGAAATGGGCTTGAGGAATGGGTACTACGGTTCAATATATTTGCACTAGACAATGCATTGTAGGTCTTTCCTTTAGAATTAAAAATCAACATGTTAGGAGAACCTGGGTAGCTCAGTTGGTTAAGTGTCTAACTCTTGATCTCTGCTCAGATCTCAAGCTCTTGATCTCAAAGTCCTGAGTTCAAGTTTCCCATTGGGCTCCACATTGGGTGTAGAACCTCCTTAAAACAACAACACACCAATATTAAAGTCTCTGAGAAGTTTCAGAGTACCAGTATCTGTATTTATTATCTATTGCTGCATATTTTTGTTACTTCAAAACTTAGCATTGAAAAACAATAAACGTAATATCTCCCACAGGTTCTCTGGATCAGAAATCTGGGAACAGTTTGGTTAACTGGTTCTGGATCAGTCCCTGGTGAGATTGTCACCTGAAGGCTTGACTGAAGCTGGAGGATCTGATTTCAAAATCGTTCATTCACTCATCTGGCAAATCTGTGCAGATCATTGGCATAAGGACTCAGTTGTTACATGGATCTCTCCACAGAGTTGCTTAAGTTTTCACAACATTATAGTTAAATTCTTTGAAAGCAAGCAATCTATAGAGTGAAGCAAGGAGGGAGCTACAATGTCTTTTATAAACTAATCTGGGAATTTACACATTTTTGTCATATGCTATTCATTAGAAGCCAGTGAACTCAGTACAATCCATTTTGATGAAAGCGAGTTTTAGCCCCACCTCTTAAAGGGAATAATAGAAAAGGATTATGGAGATTAGATAGATAGATGATAGATAGATAGATAGATAGATAGATAGATAGATAGATAGATAGATAGATAGATTTACTGAGAGGAAAAACACATTAGTGGAGGGAGGGGCAGAGGGCTAGAGACTCTTAGCAGGCTCCACTCCCAGCATGGAGTCGCCTCTAGGGCTCCATTTCATGACCAATAGATCATGACTTGAGCCAAAATCGAGAGTCAGATGCTTAAACAACTGAGCCACCCAGGCACCTCTAGAACTCTATTTTAAAATGACATGGTTCTAAGAATTCCCTCTAGGTACTATTGACCTAACATAATTCTTTTTTTTTTTCACTTTTAAATTGTGTTTTACATTTTATTATTTTTATTTATTTATTTATTTATTTATTTATTTATTTATTTATTTATTATTGGAGTTCAATTTGCCAACATATAGCATAACACCCAGTGCTCATCCCATCAAGTGCCCCCCTCTGTGCCTGTCACCCAGTCACCCCCACCCCCTGCCCACCTCCCTTTTCACCACCCCTTGTTCGTTTCCCAGAGTTAGGAGTCTCTCATGTTCTGTCTCCCTTTCTGATATTTCCCGCTCATTTTTTTTCCTTCCCCCTTTATTCCCGTGAACTATTTTCTATATTCCCCAAATGAATTGGACCATATAATGTTTGCCCTTCTATGATTGACTTATTTCACTCAGCATAATACCTGCCAGTTCCATCCACGTGGAAGCAAATGGTGGGTATTTGTCGTTTCTAATGGCTGAGTAATATTCCATTGTATACATAGACCACAGCTTCTTTATCCATTCATCTTTCGATGGACACCGAGGCTCCTTCCACAGTTTGGCTATTGTGGACATTGCTGCTAGAAACATCGGGGTGCAGGTGTCCCGGCGTTTCACTGCATCTGTATCTTTGGGGTAAATCCCCAGCAGTGCAATTGCTGGGTCATAGGACAGATCTATTTTTAACTCTGAGGAACCTCCACACAGTTTTCCAGAGTGGCTGGACCAGTGCACATTCCCACCAACAGTGCAAAACGGTCCCCTTTCTCCACATCCTCTCCAACATTTGTGGTTTCCTGCCTTGTTAATTTTCCCCATTCTCACTGGTGTGAGGTGGTATCTCATTGTGGTTTTGATTTGTATTTCCCTGATGGACAGTGATGTGGAGCATTTTCTCATGTGCTTGTTGGCCATGTCTATGTCTTCCTCTGTGAGATTTCTCTTCATGTCTTTTGCTCATTTCATGATTGGATTGTTTGTTTCTTTGCTGTTGAGTTTAATAAGTTCTTTATAGATCTTGGATACTAGCCCTTTATCTGATAGGTCATTTGCAAATATCTTCTCCCATTCTGTAGGTTGACTTTTAGTTTTGTTGACTGTTTCTTTTGCTGTGCAGAAGCTTTTATCTTGATGAAGTCCCAATAATTTTTGCTTTTGTTTTCCTTGCCTTCATAGCTGTATCTTATAAGAAGTTACTGTGGCCAAGTTCAAAAAGGGTGTTACCTGTGTTCTCCTCTAGGATTTTGATGGATTCTTGTCTCACATTTAGATCTTTCATCCATTTTGAGTTTATCCTTTGTGTGTGGTATAAGAGAATGGTCTAGTTTCATTCTTCTGCACATGGCTGTCCAATTTTCCCAGCACCATTTATTGAAGAGACTGTCCTTTTTCCATTGGATAGTCTTTCCTGCTTTGTCCAATATGAGTTGACCAGAGAGTTGATTCTCCATTCTGTTCTATTGATCTATGTGTCTGCTTTTGTGCCAGTACCACACTGTCTTGATGATCACAGCTTTTTAGTATAACCTGAAATCCGGCATTGTGATGCCCCCAGCTATGGTTTTCTTTTTTAATATTCCCCTGGCTATTTGGGGTCTTTTCTGATCCCACACAAATCTTAAAATAATTTGTTCCAACTCTCTGAAGAAAGTCCATGTTATTTTGATAGGGATTGCATTAAACGTGTAAATTGCCCTGGGTAGCATAGACATTTTCACAATATAAATTCTGCCAATCCATGAGCATGGAATATTTTTCCATCTCTTTGTGTCTTCCTCAATTTATTTCAGAAGTGTTCTATAGTTTTTAGGGTATAGATCCTTTACCTCTTTGGTTAGGTTTATTCTTAGGTCCCTTATGCTTTTGGGTGCAATTGTAAATGGGATTGATTCCTCAATTTCTCTTTCTTCAGTCTCATTGTTAGTGTATAGAAATGCCACCTATTTCTGGCATTGATTTTGTATCCTGCCTCACTATCGAATTGCTGTATGAGTTCTAGCAATCTTGGGGTGGAGGCTTTTTGGGTTTTCTATGTAGAGTATCATGTCATCTGCGAAGAGGGAGAGTCTGACTTCTTCTTTGCCAATTTGAATGCCTTTTATTTCTTTGTGTTGCCTGATTGTTGAGGCTAGGACTTCTAGTACTATGTTGAATAGTAGTGGTGAGAGTGGACATCCCTGTTGTGTTCCTGATCTTAGGGGAAAGGCTCCCAGTGTTTCCTCATTGAGAATATTTGCTGTGGTTTTTTGTAGATGGTTTTTAAGATGCTGAGGAATGTCCCCTCTATCCCTACACTCTGAAGAGTTTTGATCAGGAATGGATGCTGTATTTTGTCAAATGCTTTCTCTGCACCTATTGAGAGGATCATATGGTTCTTGTTTTTTCTCTTGCTGATATGATCAATCACATTGATTGCTTTACAAGTGTTGAACCAGCCTTGCATCCCAGGGATAAATCCCTCTTGGTCATGATGAATAATCTTCTTAATGTATTGTTGGATCCTATTGGCTAGTATCTTGTTAAGAAGTTTTGCATTCATATTCATCATGGATATTGGTCTATAATTCTCCTTTTTGGTGGGGTCTTTGTCTGGTTTTGGAATTAAGGTGATGCTGGCCTCATAGAATGAATTTGGAAGTATTCTATCTCTTTCTATCTTTCCAAACAGTTTTAGGAGAATAGGTATGGTTTCTTCTAAATGTTTGATAGAATTCCCCTGGGAAGCCATCTGGCCCTGGACTTTTGTGTCTTGGGAGGTTTTTTTTTTCTTCCAGTTTTATTGATATAATTAACATATAACATTGTAGAAGTTTAAGATGTACAACATAATGACCCTATATATATATATATATATGTATATATATATATATTACCAAATTTTTACCACAATAAGTTAATATCCATCGCTTCACCTAGTTACAATTTTTCCCCTTGTCATAAGAACATTTAAGACCTACTCTCAGGATCCCTGGGTGGCGCAGCGGTTTAGCGCCTGCCTTTGGCCCAGGTCGCAATCCTGGAGACCCAGGATCAAATCCCACTTTGGGCTCCGGGAGACCCAGGATCGAATCCCACGTTGGGCTCCCAGTGCATGGAGCCTGCTTCTCCCTCTGCCTATGTCTCTGCCTCTCTCTCTCTCTCTGTGACTATCATAAATAAATAAATAAAAATTTTAAAAAATTATTAAAAAAAAAAGACCTACTCTCTTAGCAACTTTCAAATATACAATACAATATTGTTAACCAGAGTCATCATGTTGTACATCTCCAGGACTTAATTTATCTTAAAACTGGAAGTTTGTAGCTTTTGTTTGCCTTCACCAAATTCTCGCCCCACCCCCCACATCTGGCAACCACCAATCTGATCTGTTTCTATGAATTTGGGTTTCTTAAGATTCCATATGTAAGTGAGATCACACAGTATTTGTCTTTTTCTGTCTGACTCATCTCACTTAGCATAACACCCTCAAGGTCCATCCATGTTGTCACAAGTGGTAGGATTTCCTTGCTTTTGTGTGGCTGAATAATAGTCCATTGTATATGTATATATGTATACACACACACACACACACACACACACCATATTTTCTTTATCCATTCATCTGTTGCTGGACACTTAGGTAGTTTCCATACTTTGGCTATTGTGAATGATACTGCAATGAACATGGGAGTGTAGGTAGTCCTATTTTTAATGTTCTAAGGAACCTCTATACTATTTTCCATAGTGTCTGCACTAAATTACATTTCTGCTAATAGTGTACAAGGATTTAGATTTGGATCATCTTAAAGGACAGAGGTTTAGAAGCATTTCATTGTTGTAGTAATCCAAACCCATGCCCCTCATTTCTTCATCAAAATCCCACTTACGGCTCTTGCCTGTCAATGAATATTGATGGTGGGGATGGGAGGTATCGGTAAAGAGAAAGGGGTCTTCCTGAGGTGAATGGAATGTGGTGGAAGCAGCTGCTAAAATCCACATGCAGTCTTTACGTTCTGTCTCCCTTTCTGAACTCTGGGAAATGAACTAGGGGTGGTGGAAGGGGAGAAGGGCAGGGAAGGGGAGTGAATGGGTGACGGGCACTGGGGGTTATTCTGTATGTTAGTAAATTGAACACCAATAAAAAATAAATTAAAAAAAATAAAATCCACATGTACCTTCTCTACATAAAGCTCCCCCCCTGGATTTGGCCATAATGGACAATAGCTACTTTCAGCTGCAGGTGGTTCCACTGGAATCTGCTGGGTAAAGGGTTCTGAAGAGTTCCAGGAGGGGGAAAGTCATAAGGCCAGCTGGTCAGAGGAAAAGGATAATTGGGACAACAGTTGTCATTAAGAGAATTTCTCCCCAAAGCAGTGTTTTTATTCCACGTTTGCCAATCATCGTAGAGAAGACTCCAGAAACAGGATGAAGCAGGTCCCCACTCTTATAGATCCAACTACTGGACAGTTTGCATTTCTCATAGAGCTTAGTGGGGCCCAAGGTGGAAGTGGGGTCTGCCAAATGAGTGGTTCCCCCCAAACAATAAGTCTTGGAGAAGAATAAGCAATCATTCAGTGACTTCTGCTGGGGAGGCTTAGCTATTAAAGGTCCACTGTAACTACCAGGCAATTGGACGCCTTCCTGGAAAGACCAAGTTAAAGGTAAACTTCCCCAACTTTGAGTTTCACCTGAAAGAGACTTTGTCTCTGGGCGCCCCTTCAGCTTTAAGGAGACAGAGGAAGATGCTGTGTGTGCTTTCTTCGTTGTTCTTCTTGCCTCGGCTTCCAATTTAGTTTCTGGTTTTGGATGATCGTGCTCTCCTTTTGACTGGAAGAATATGAAGCATCCCTCGTGCCTCCAGAAGTTGGTGACCGGAAGCCCCCATGGCCTCGGCAAGGAATCAGCTTCAGAGGCCCATCACAATTAGGGCAGCGTTTCCTCTGCTGCTTCTGCCGGGCTTTGTCACAGATGGCAGGTCTCAGGTACGTCTTGCGGCCCTCCTCGGCGGAGCAGTCGCGGCTGCACACCACCACACCCAGGCAGGACTTCTTGAGGACGCGGGAGTTGTGGTTGTTGGTGTTGCACATGGCCCAGCTGCTCAGATGCCGTTGTGCAGTCCTGTCCTCAGAGCTGTAGATGTGCTTCTCATAAGAATCTGGCCATTCCTGGAACCAGTCGGTCTTTTTGACATTCCACAGGTTTCCGTCTATTCAACCTCTGGCAGAAGTGGTGGAGAATTTTCCTTTCAAAGGTGTTTCATACAGTGGGATCAATCCGCCCTTGAGTCGAGCAGCTTAGACCTGGAGACTGTATTCTGACATTGTTGCAGGGTGGGTAGGTGGGTGGGTGGGAGTTCTTCAAGTATTTTCTAAATTACTTTCATTTTAGGGATGCTTGGGTGGCTCAGTGGTTCAGAGTCTGCCTTTGGCTCAAGGCGTGATCCTGGGGTCCTGGTATTGAGTCCCACATCAGGTTCCCCGGCATGGAGCCTGCTTCTCCATCGGCCTTCTTTCTGTGTCTCTCATGAATAAATAAATAAAATTTTTCTCAGGTTTCAAGGTTTCCTTGATGCAGTTGTCCTTGAAGAGACTCGAGGTGAACTTGATGAGGCTTGCTTGGAGATTTGGGGCAAAGCAAAGTGCTGGAAAATAAAAATAAAAAAAAAATAGGGAGGAAGGGAGATGGAAAAACTAGAGAAAAAAGTGTTACTTAAATAATTTGGTCAGCTCACATTGCCTAGACCACAAGAGGCTGACGATCTCAGCGAACCTTTCTTTGTTTTAGAAAAATTATTTAGAGCATGTGCTGTCTCTTGCCTTCAGGAGAACCAAAGGCTGTAGTCTAGATCAAGTTATCTTACCTGGAAGGCCTGTCTTGGGAGGTTTTTGATGACTGCTTCAATTTCCTCCCAGATGTTTGGCACATTCATGTTTTCTATTTCTTCCTGTTCCAGTTTTGGTAGTTTGTGGTTTTCCAGAAATGCATCCATTTCTTCTAGATTGCCTAATTTATTGGTGTATATCTGCTCATAATAAGTTTTTAAAATTGTTTGTATTTCCTTGTGTTGGTGGTGATCTCTCCTTTCTCATTCATGATTTTATTAATTTGAGTCTTTTCTCTCCTTTTTAATAAGGCTGGCTAATGGTTTATCTATCTTATTAATTCTTTCAAAGAACCAACTCCTGGTTTTGTTAATCTGTTCCACAGTTCTTCTGGTCTCGATTTCATTGAGTTCTGCTCGAATCTTTATTAACTCTTCTTCTGCTGGGTGTAGGATCTATTTCCTGTTTTTTCTCCAGCTCCTTTAGGTGCAAGGTTAGATTTGTATTTGAGTTCTTTCCAGTTTTTGGAGGGATGCTTGTATTGCGATGTATTTCCCCCTCAGGACTGCTTTTGTTGTATCCCAAAGATTTTGAACGGTTGTATCTTCATTCTCATCAGTTTCCATGAATCTTTTTAGTTCTTCACTAATTTCCTGGTTTACCCTTTTATCTTTTAGCAGGATGGTCCTTAACATCCACGTGTTTGAAATCTTTCCAAACTTCTTCTTGTGATTTAGTTGTAATTTCAAAGCATCTGGTCTTAAAATATGCAGGGGACGATCCCAATCTTTTGGTTTAGGTTAAGACCTGATTTGTGACCCAGTAGGTGGTCTATTCTGGAGAAAGTTCCATGTGCACTTGAGAAGAATGTGTATTCAGTTGCATTTGGATATAAAGTTCTGTAAATATCTGTGAAATCCATCTGGTCCAGTGTATCATTGAAAGCTCTTGTTTCTTTGGAAATGTTGTGCTTAGAAAACCTGTCGATTGTGGAAAGCGCTACATTCAAGTCACCAAGTATAAGTGAATTATTATCTAAGTATGTCTTAAATTTGGTTATTAATTGATTGATATACTTGGCAGCTCCCACATTCAGGGCATAAATATTGATGATTTTTAGGTCCTTTTGTTGGATAGATCCTTTAAGTATGATATAGTGTCCCTCTTCATCTCTTACTACAGTCTTCGGGAGAAACTTTAGTTTATCTGATATAAGGATGGCTACCCCTGCTTTCTTTTGAGGACCATTTGAATGGTACATGGTTCTCCAATTTTTTATTTTCAGGCTGTAGGTGTCCTTATGTCTAAGATGAGTCTCTTGTAGACAGCAAATAGATGGGTCTTGCTTTTTTATCCAGTCTGAAACCCTGCGCCTTTTGATGGGGTCATTAAGCCTATTCACGTTCAGAGTTACTATTGAGAGATATGAGTTTAGTGTCATCATGATACCTATTCAGTCCCTGTTTTTGTGGATTGTTCCCTTGGACTTCCTCTTTCTATTACAGAATCCCCCTTAGTATTTCTTGCAGAGCTGGCTTGGTGGTCACATATTCTTTCAGTTTCTGCCTATCTTGGAAGCTCTTTGTCTCTCCTTCTATTCTGAATGAGAGCCTTGCTGGATAAAGTATTCTTGGCTGCATGTTCTTCTCATTTAGGACCCTGAATATATCCTGCCAGCCCTTTCTGGCCTGCCAGGTCTCCGTGCAGAGGTCTGCTGTTAATCTAATATTTCTCCCCATAAAAGTTAGAGATTTCTTGTCTCTTGCTGCTTTAAGGATCTTCTTTATCTTTGGAATTTGCAAGTGTCACTATTAAAAGTCGAAGTGTTGAGTGGTTTTTATTGATTTTGGGGGGGGGGATCTCTCTATTTCCTGGATCTGAATGCCTGTTTCCCTCCCCAAATTAGGGAAGTTCTCAGCTATGATTTTTTTCAAATACATATTCTGGACCTCTGTCCCTTTCGGCACCCTTGGAAACCCCAATTAAACATAGATTTTTCCTTCTGAGGCTGTCATTTATTTCCCTTAACCTATCCTCCTGATCTTTTAATTGTTTTTCTCTTTTTTCTTGTTTCCCTCCTTGCTATCAACTTGTCTTCTATGTCACTCACTTGTTCTTCCACCTGGTTAACCCTTGTCATTAGGACCTCTAGTTTGGATTGCATCTCATTTCATTGATTTTTAATTTCAGCCTGATTAGATCTAAATTCTGCAGTCTTGAAGTCTCTTGAATCCTTTATGCTTTTTTCTAGAGCCACCAGTAGCTGTATAATAGTGCTTCTGAATTGGCTTTCTGACATTGAATTGTAATCCAAATTTTGTAACTCTGTGGGAGAGAGGACTGTTTTGGATTCTTTCTTTTGAGGTGAATTTTTCCTTCTAGTCATTTTGCTCAGTGCAGAGTGGCCAAAAACAAGTTGTACTGGGAAAAGGAGAAAAAGAAGAGAAAATATAAAAGAAAAAAAAAAAAAAAGAGAGAGAGAGAAAAGAAAAAAAAGGACGGGGGGAGGGGAGCAAATAAAAAAAAAAAAACAAGGGGGAGAATTGTCTGATTCTATATACTGTAAATCCCTCGACTTCCCCTGGAACTTTCCAGTGCTGCTTGGTCAATAATTTGTTTTTCCCCTGTCCTTCTAACTGGTCTTCTGGGGGAGGGGCTTGCTGTGCTGATTCTCAGTTGTGAGCACTTGGGGGAGCTGCTCAGTCCCTGCCTGGTGCAGGGCTCAGTGGGAGTTGCTTATCCTGTTTATCCTGTGAGGCCACTGTGAGGCTCAATGGGGTTTATTTATCCTGTGAGGCCCCAGGAGGAACAGCAAAAGTGGGTGGCCAGCTCTCCAGCCCTGGAGTCAGCTCCCGCAGTAACTACCGCAGCTCGCAGGGGCCTGGATGCTCCGGGGGCGGGGGCGATCTGCACAGCTCCGGGCCGCCCAGCGGCAGGAGCGGTCCTGGGTCCCGGCCTCTGCCTGTCCCAGGGGGAGCACGGGATCCTGGGCTGTGTCCCCCGCGCCCTGAGCTCCCGGGCCTGCGCTGCTGGAATCGGACTCCCGGGCCACGCAGCCCCCTCCGCTCGGAGCTGCCGCCGGAGTCCCCTAGAGCAGCTCCCGGGTCCAGCCCTGCGCGGGCTGCAGCCCTTTAGGGAGCTCGGCTGCGGGGTGTTGGGCGCTCTCCCCAGGCTCAGGTGTCTGTTATTGCCCCCCCGGGAGCCTGAGAGCATCCCCGCCCCTCCTGGGGTCCTGCTCCAACTCCCCCCGAGCCCCTTTCCGCCAGGGAAGATTGGTGCAGCTCCTGCTTTTCCAGGCGGGGCTTTCCTGTCCTGGGGACACTCGCCCTGGCCTTAGCCCAGCTCCTCGCGGGGCCCCTCCCCCTTGGATGCCTTTTGTTTCTTTATTCCTCCCACCTCCCAGTTTTCCTACCTTGATAGAAGCATGAACTCTTCTCTCTGTAGCATTCCAGCTGTTCTCTTTAAATCTCAGGCTGAATTCCTAGGTTTTCAGGATGATTTGAAGGTTATCTAGATAATTTGGTGGGGACAGGTGACTTGGGGACCCTACTCTTCCGCCATATTGCCCCCTCCCCCTCTCTTCTATTTGGTTTAATTAAAAGAAATAAATGAGGAAATTGGTCATGAGAAAATAAAGAGATTGAATATTTCTAAGTTATTTAAGCAGTTTGATTATTTGTTTTTAAATACTTCTTGCAATTATGTTTGTACTTCACTTGCTTCTACTAATTTGTAAGCATTATCATGATCTGAATTATCCATCATGATTTTGAACTATACAAATGGGCATAAAAAGACACATTTTGGGGGCCACTTTCTAACTACAATTTGGCATATATTGTTAATATTTTTAAGTTTTAAATGGTATTATTAAGAACACTGACTAGGGCCATTATTCTGGAATGTGATGGCATTATAGGAGGAGGAAATAGTTATTATAGCAGAGTGATTTTGTTTTCTCATAAGCTATTAGATTAGTAAAATGTGATATTTGTTAATAAAATACACTCCTTACTGCAAGGCCAAGGAATACCCAGATTAACAGAATCCTAAAGATCCCTTACTCCTGTCTGTTACCTAGAATGTATAGCCTGAAGAGTTTCCTTGAAGACTTTATATGTCTACTTCCTGGTGGGGAAGTGCTTAGGAACTTAAATAAATGTCCCTGTCTTGAATAATGAGTTTCAAGCAGCTTGAGTTCCTCATATCTCTCTCTCTCTACAATGTACATATTGACAAAGTCATAGTCACTTGAGATCCAGGATCATTAGGAGATTTTTAATATCTGCTATCATCAGAGGATAATAACTAGAAAAACAGCAAGATGTATCACACAAACATAAACACACACAAACACAGGATGCACTCACAGGAATATAGGGAAAAAATAAAACACAGCTTCACATTCTCTGTTTTTTAGAGAAGACAGAACATAAGAAAACCAATTATTAGACTTTAACTATCCTGAGATTTCAGTTGCTTTCTTTATCTACTGTTTTCTTCCTTACTCAGGTTTTAGCTATTCTGTGCCCCATGTAGCCCCATCACCAAGAACTATACCTCTGGGAAATGACAATTTTCCACAAGAGCAATTTTTATGTCCAAAAGACGAGGGGAATATGAGAAGAATGGCTGTTGCTGTTAAAGTATGTCCTCAGGATTATAAACTGCATTATGCAGTCATGAACTTCAGTATTAATGTCATTTAACCTTTGGCAATATTAGTCTAGAGAGGATCTTGTGAAGGATGGTACATTAACTTTTAGAAGTGATGGGCTGTGATATTCCTGCTGTGATACTGAATGGCAAAGGCTGAACTTCAGCACAGCCTTCTAAAGACATAAGATATTTTCTCTCCACAGGGCAAAGCTTACATACAAGAGGGCAGAGCTGTGAATTCAGATAGTTCGACCTGTCTTTTGAACAGTAGGACATAATGGTGCCATTTCAAAATGGATTCTATAAAATATCCCACTTTCCTGGTTACTGGCCACCATATTTTTAACTCTTTCATCAATCAATTTTTTTATGAACCTGAGAACCCACAGTGTTTATATAAAATAAATATTATTACTGCAAAATTCTAGACATTTCCAAACTATTTAGAAAAAAAAAAAAACACTAAGCAAACAGTTGAAACATAATGAGATTAAAGCTTTAGTAACAGTTTATACAAATTACTGAGAGAATAGAAAAAGTAATTATGTGGTTGGACCAAGGGGTGAAGAAAGCATTTCTTCTAGGGAGATTAATGACCAAACTGACCGGTAAGGCAAAGAACAAGGCAATGAATATGGACCCAGAGTCAGATCAAAATTAAATTACTGCTCTTCTATTTTCTGAATGACTTTTGACCTATTATTTAACCTCATGGAATTTCAGTCAACTCAGACTTCTAACAAATACTCCATTTCTTCGTTTTTATGTCCTGGCAGCAACTTAAAACAGAAATTCTATGTAATTCCAAGAACTGTAAAGTATGTGTCCTAAAATTTCTCTGCATATCTTTTTGTCTACATGACCTATAACTTAGGGCAGACTGTCAGCACCTCACATCTGAGTTAGCACAGATTTCTAACCAGGCAGTTTGATAAAAGCCCTCCTTCTGCCATGTAACATTCTCCACCACGTCTTTCACATGATTTTTCTGAGAAATCTGTCTCATTATATAAATTTTGCATAGAAACTATGAATGACTATTAGGTTTTTTTTCATGATTAAGTCAATACTAACATAGCAAACACAACCATTCCTACTTGATCCTAGTTTTACCTTTTCTCTCTTTTTAAAAGATTTAATAGCTATTATGGTTTAGTTTACTTTATACTTATATATCTGCCTTATTAATTATACGTTAGTCTTCTATTTTTGAATTATAATTTTATAATTAAAAAATAAAACACGGCATATATATATAATATACAATTTAATGAATTTGGACATATGCATACACTTGTGGTAACCATCACCACCCTCATCAAAGTAATAAACATATCCATCATCTCCAAAAGTTGCCTTGTGTCACTTTCCCTCCTCCTTTCAACCACTTCTTTAAACCATCTGCTACAAACATTCCTCACTGTACCAGCCATAATAATAAATTATACTACCATTTATTGTTTTCTCTATGTCAAGTACTCTACTAAATATTTTACCAATTTTTCATTCTTAAAAGGAGTTTTAGGTTAGTGAATATATTTATTCTAATTCCACTGATGAAACCAAAGTGTATCCTTAGCTGTACATCACTGTAAATACACTGATTTGAGGTCCTTTGAATGTCCTTATTTCCACATCCATATAAATTTCATGTGCTCTTCTTGATAAGTATTTACTCAATTCTACAAATATAAACACTTCATAATTGGGCTCAAGTGCCTTCTCTTCCAAAGAGGTTTTCTTTATTCCCTGATTGTGTCCACATTGAGATCTATGCAGATATCTATTGCAGGCTCCTTCATCAGCATGTAATTATCCTGAGGGTAGGGGTGCTAAAGCTTTATCTCTTTATTACATGGAAAAATATCTCTAAATATTTGCTGAATTAATTTAGTAAATGATTATAAAACTTTTATAGAATCATGTTAATTCGTCTGTCCCACATACTTCTTAACCATCTTCTCATGTGTTCTCCAACACCCTATTCAGTCCCTTTTCCATACATATGACTAGATGATCCTTATAAAGCATAAGTCAAATTAAATTTATATTTTTCTCTTGCTCAAAAATTTGCTATGGTTTACTGTTACATTTATAAAAAAAAAAAAATCTACTCAGTCCTTCAAGAGTTAAAACATGCAGCCTCTACCACTCCCTGACCTACTCTTCCCAACTTTTACTCACCTATCTTGAAGACATTCCATTATCCTCAAGACATCCTATTCTCTCTCTGTTCTCTGAACATGCCAAAGTTATCGTTTTTCTGACAACTGCAAAATAAGTTGTAATGTGAGTACGAGATTATCCTTGAAGAATAACTGGAATAGGACAAGTGAGGATAACACACATGGAACATGTTAAAAGTGTGCAAATATAATGGTTAGAATTTAATCACCTATTGATATGGAGAAGGGAGTATTAATGTCAATGATTTGTTTGCCTTGAATGACTAAATTAATAGCATTAATACTGAGTCTTACAGAATTTCAAGAAAAGAAGCATATTTAAGGGCTAGAGTTTCAGGGAGGATACTATTTTAGAACTATTGTGTTCCAAGTGTCTATGAAGCATCCTATTAAAGATAGACAATCTGGACTTGGCTACAGTTTCCTGGAACTAAGAAGATATGGTAAAAGGGAAATGTATCTGAAGCATTTGAAATGGATGTGATTATCCAAAATATTTTTAAAATAAGAACGAAGTTAACAGTAGACATGGGAGAAGTAATAGGAACAACAGAATGAGTGAGAGGTCCCTTTTGAGATATCTTCTGCAATGGTGATCATTCACTCCAAAAGGCAAGTACAAGCAGTGTTCAGAATGGGCAAGAGATAGAGATCAGGACAGATGCTGCCTATGAATGAATGCACACTACTGCTCCTTTGTGCCCAACTCTATGATTTTAAGTCTCAAAGAACAAAGGATCCTGGAATACAGGCAGGATATTGGAGAGCCACTTCTCTCCATCTACTATGCAGGATCCCTGTCTCCTTTCTCAATGTAATTTCATAAACACTTGAAAATTTTCCACATGCCAACCGCAGAACTACATAGTCATCTTTTGCCTTTGTGTAGGCATAGCTCTTATGGCTCCAATGTTCTTTCTCTGTGATAGTTGATTTTTACCATGTATTTTCCAAGTGCCATTGAACTCAAAAATATTTTGGCCCTGGGCAAATGTGTATAATATTGGGCATCTACATATAGCCTCTCTTGAAGAAGCCACAGTTTGTAAAATGTTACCAATGAATTTTACTGTATTATTGTACAATTAGGGATGGGGATGACAGGATATATACAATATATATACAATCATGTGTGGGGTGTTTTTTTTGGCAAAGGATAAATTTAAAAGAGGTTAACAATTACTAGTACTATAAAATGCACAGGAAGCTCTAGCTTTGTGAGGTTTAAAAAATAAAAAATAAAGATCATCTTGAGAAGAAATATATTCTTTTACTTCTGTGTGTTCAAATGTAATCCTCACTGCTTATGAACAACTTTTGCCAAAAAATAAAAAAATAAAATATCCATTGTCATTCCTAGCAATTGTTACAAATATGGTTTTAAGGTTTCTAAATTCAAGTTGAAAAAAAATGAAAAATACTTTTATTAAAAAAGACAAAAATATTTTCAAGTAATTATTTGAAATAAAAGTAGAAATATGTATTATCTGGACAGTATCTGTAGTCCATTACAGAAGTGAAAGCCCAACTTGCTAAACTGCCTTGAATTATTTGAGAGGTTAATATTATTAACTAATTAATATTAACACTATCCTTGGGACCAAAGCTGATGTGCAATAGCTTAATTTGTGACTAACTGGTTCTATACCTTGAGAATAGTTGAACATTTAAAGGGACCAACCAATGCCTTCAGTAGGTAGTGTCTTTAAAGAGTTTCCTGGGACTCAGGGTTCTAAGGGTACAGGAATATCCTGTCACTCATCCTTTGAATGCCACAGAAGATGAAAAGCCAATGTTGACAATACAGATATCATTTAATTTTAAGTCATGCTTTCTTTAACAGATATTATATCTGATCTGTAATGAACCCAGCATTTTAGACTGAGTGGAATTGGACCTAGAGACGAAATTTCAAGCAAATATTTTGGATCATTTGCAGAAGTACATAGGAAGTTCTGAAGTATACCCTCACTAATCACTTGATATAATACCTGGAATAGTGAAAAATGCGATTTTGAAGTTCAGTTATGTTAGAGCACTCCCAAATAAATGATATAAACCTTCAAGAAAAAAAATAAGTAAGGATAATAATAATACATTTTCAGTTTAAGCACTTCATTTTATGACACAACGAAAACTTATTAAATTTCAATGGAAACACCTTAAAAAGTTCCTATGTCCTTTTCCTTGTTATATTGAAAATATGAATTCAGACACACATGTTCAAAAACTAGGTGTACAAAAAATTTTTCATGGCAGTGAATGATTCACTAATTGGTTTTCTGTTAGAAACAACATGAAAATCAGCTTCCTTAAAGTTTAAGGTTCTTTTCCATAAGAAAATTTGACTCGTTCTTCTCCAATAATTTAAAAGCTGGAAAAAATCTTTCAAGACCTAAAGGAGACAGGTAGGGCAATAACATCAACTGCAACTGAAAAATAAAAGTGTCAGGTTGAGAATAGACTGTAAGAAAAAATGCATTATTCTTTGTAATGGAGATCAGCATTTCCTAAATCTAGATTCAACCCATATGAAATGCTCTGACAAAAAAGAGCAGTAAGGGGTTAGTTTAATGTAACCAAATAGTTTTAATAGTAAGAAGAAAAACTGTACTAATTTCCTAGACTATCAGTGATAGTGATCACTGAGTTAAGAAATCAGCTTTATTTTTTAAATTGTGAATTTCTAAGCTTATTTGACCACGGATCTCTCTTTTGTTCATATAACAACTGTATTACCACCCTAAAATTGTATTTGGCAGACATATGTGAGAAACATTAGGCCGCCACATTCAGAAATCATTGAATTCACGATGAAATTTGCTAATGGATTTCCATTTGGTTAGAAGTATATTTCTAGCTTTTTGGACTTATTTCATCAACTCTTTCTGTGTCTTCACTTCATTACCTCCTGTGTCTATGCTTCCCTTTGTGTTTTCAGTATTATCATCTAAGCCTAGACTTGTATTTCCACAAATACAGAATTTTAGTAGGAGCTTAAATGGTCCTAGGTCCCCAAATTATTTCCTTCTCCATCTGTCTTAACCAAAGCTGAAATAGTTACACACACACACACAATCTTCATGGCAAACTCTTGCTCAAAAGACACCAATAGTAACTATTAGTAACATGGTCAAACTTGATCAGTTTCCATTTCAACCTCATCTCCCCATTCGTGCCCAAATAGATAGTGTTAGGAAGCCACAGCAGTCTACTCCTTACACTACGAATATGTCATAGTCTTCCTGAGAAGTTTTGATATACACTTCCTCCCTGTCTTGTATCACTCTTTCAGATCTTGGGGTCCTACTTGCTGAGCTTTTTTTCAAATCTAATTCTGACTCATAACAATGACTTCCTTCTTTGAATCCATCATACTTCTCTCTATGCCAGCTGTGCAGCATTTAAATAGGCTTTGCCTTGCTCTATGTAATTGTTTCTTTACAGTATTTCTTGAATTTTAAAGCACTATCTTTCACTAAATCTATTTCCTGGATTTTACCAATCCAGAGTTTACTTCTTTGTATTTATTCACTAAACAAACATTGAGGACATAGTATATTCTAAAAGTCTGCCAAAAGTCCCCTGAAAATTCACACATAAAACCACCTTTTTCCTACTTTCCGAGAGCTCCTAGTCAAGTAGTGAAGATATAAAAAAACAGATAATTGTATTACATTGTATTCCCTTGTCACAGAGCCACACATAGATGAGGTAATCTATGACTTTATACAGAGAGTGACAAAAATGTATTAAGAAGTCCTTATTTTCAGGCACTGTATAAGGCATTTATAGATAAATAAAGTGATATGCTCAATTAATAAGCATAGTGCCAAGAACATAATGAACACTTCTAAAAGATCTATTTTAATTTGCATTTTAGTTAACATTAATGCTACTTTAGTTATTTCATTCAGCATACCTGTAAGATAGTAGGTGCTTGCATCTTTTAAGATAAGGAAATTTGGCACAGATCTATTTAAATAAAATTACTTAGCCTAAGATCATCCAGCTAGCATTTAACAGATGTAGAATTTAAACTCCTCAGCTTAACTTTAGAATCTGTATTTTTTTCCTGTAAGAACTTTGACAATTGACATTTCCCTCAGTGCCATTCTTAATGTGTTTGAGTAAACACCATCTAATGTTCATATGAGGTAAACTTCTTATAATTTTCTCGGTCTCTCATTTCTTTTTTCATGCTCTGAAAGAAATGTTTCAACCAAGAGGCAGAGAATGAAAATATTGGTATTAGAGTATGGCTACCTTTTTTTCCCCCTTAGAATTTAACCTAACTATAGGGTTCAATCATATAGAGATCCATTTAGTTTGCTCTGAAAATAGTAGGTATCATTTGAGGAAATTTAACAGAGAGGTAAAAGACAAGATTGATTTGAACAGTAAGAGTATCATCCACCTACAACATTTTAAATCAAAACCGTTTATTTGAAACTGGTAGTTTGGCTTTTTAAATGCTGAGATAATCAGCTAATTTTCTTCACATTTTAGAGAATATGTGGATCACATGACAACTAAGGAGATTCCTTGTCCACTTTTTAATAGTGCAACATTCAGAGTCTCTCCAATTAGACCTAAAATGGCAAAAAGCTTTTGCATCCCACATCCTAGCCAATCATTAGTTCCTTAAATATTCAGTATAATCCTCATCAACCACAAAATAAGTAAAATCTGTTTATTAGAGCCACCCAAAAGTGGGTACATATGTCTTTTTATAATTAATATTATCAAATATATATAATTATTATTTTTAAAAGATTCATTTATTTATTTAAGAGAGAGAGTGAGCAAAAGAGAGCAAGCATGAGTAAAGGAGAGCAGAGGGAGAGGGAGAAGCAGGCTCCCCACCAAGCAGGGAGCCCAAAGTGGGGCTCCATCTAGGGATTCCAGGATCATGACCCAAGCCGAAGGCAGACACTTAACTCACTGAGACACTCAGGTGCCCTTATTAATAACATTTACCAACGATGTACTTCATGTCATGCCATGCATTAAACTATATTAATAAGCACTAGAAACGTGGTCTCAATTTTATTAACTCTATGAGGTAGCGATTGTTATTTTTTGTCATTTTATATATACAGAAATTGAGCCTTCATTTAAGATACCTAACCTAATAAGGGCAGAACCTCTTTATGGGCCATGTGTGTTGATACCAGAACCTGAACTTTTATTTATTTATTTTAGATTTTTATTTATTTATTCATGAAAGACAGAGAGAGCGAGAGAGGCAGAGACACAGGCAGAAGGAGAAGCAGGCTCCAAGCAGGGACTCAATCCCAGGTCTACAAGATCAGGCCCTGGGGTGAAGACCGTGCTAAACTGCTGAGCCACCCGGGTTGCCAGAACCTGAACTTTTAACCAGTTGTACATACTACTTACATAGTTGAGAATGTAGGCAGAAAGAATACATAAAAGAGGTTGTTGAAGAAGAAAAACACCTTTTGAAAATGTAGTCTCAGCTAAAGTTTTAGTTCTTACTTATTCCATTATGTTTCTGAGTTACTCAACTGAAATCACCCAGGTAAGCTCGGCTTGCTTTCAGATCCACACTTCTCTTCAGAGCACTGATACACCAGTGAGTGCTAGAGAGCTTTTCCCTAGCTATCTGATCTTTAGGATTTCAGAATCTCTGGTGTGGAGTCAGCTGTAGTTTCATTAGAAATATGGGAAATTTAAGATTTGTTTTTTATCAAATCGGATCAAAGGTATTGAGAAGCATGTCATGTTATTATGTCTGCCTTATAAGATTTGAGTCATTGTATCCAGCAGGAAAAAAAGTACATTCATTCTCTAGCAAGATCTTTTGGGCTTTACACCACACAAATCCAAAACAAACTAAGAAATAAAGTTCTGACTTTTTTTTTTTTTTATCCACCATTATGAGACTTAAACCTTTATCTTTAGAGAAAAGTACCAATATATATTTTTCACTTCTGATGCTTACTCATGATAGAAGTATGTGCCCAGGCTTTCCTCACAGCCAATCTTTAGTTCAAAATAGCTCTAAAGCAAAATGAGTTTCACATGGCACACTGAAAGAGTTGTAGTATTAATATTATTGGAAGTTTAAAATAGGCAAATGACATCTGATTTTTATGTATAAAAAATGAATAGTTACTTTTTCTAAACCACTCAATCTACAAGACTCTGATTTCTGTTAGCCCTATCCCCAACTAAAATATTAAACAATGGAACATGCTGTTCCCAGTGTTTTTATCCTAGTAAGAATTTAAAAAGCACTACCCTTAAATTCCACTCTTATGAAACATAAGTCTGGAAAACTTGGTTTGCTGAAAAAAATATGAATGCATACATTTTTATAGTTTCATGGTTATAAATTCTTTTTATCCCTTTTATATCATTTACTTCTCACAAAGGCTTGTAAGTCAGACAAACATGAATCAGAACCATTGTATAGTCATTACTTAGGCTCAGAGAAGCTAAGGGACTTCCCTAGTGTTTACTAGGTTATAAAAGCAAAGACTAGAATCTACCCTAGGTCTTCTCAGTGCACTTGTTCATCTATTATTCAATATTACTCTTCAAAAGAGTAAATTTTTTGTGTAATGAATCCGTAATACTTACATAATTTGAAATATCAAAATGTTTATTTTAAGCCAAAACTACCTCATAACTTTTTGCATACAATCTATACAGAGTCAAAAGGGTAATTTTTTTGTAGCTCTTTTTAAATTTGAGAAAAATAAGGTCTAGGGACATCTGGGTGATTCAGTGGTTGGGCATCTGCCTTCAGCTCAGGGCATGATCCTGGGGTCCTGGGATTGAGTCCTAGGTTGGGCTCTTGCAAGGAGCCTGTTTCTTCCTCTGCCTATGTGTCTGCCTCTCTGTCTGTGTCTGTCATGAATAAATAAATAAAATCTTAAAAAAAAGAAGGTCTATTTATTTATTTTTCATTATTATTGTTTTTTTAAAGATTTTATTTATTCATGAAAGACAGAGAGAGGGAGAGAGAGAAAGAGAGAGAAGCAGAGACAGAGGCAGAGAGAGAAGCAGGCTCCATGCAGGGAGCCCGACATGGGACTCGACCCCGGGTCTCCAGGATCACGCCCTGGGCAGAAGGCAGGCGCTAAACCACTGAGCCACCCAGGGATCCCAAGAAGGTCTATTTAATATCATAGGGAGAGATAGAATTGGCTGGTTAATTTTTCTATGATGTGGTCACGAACCATGGTTTATTTATTTAAAAAATCATCGACTTATGTTCTACTCAGGAGAAATACATAGCTATTTTGAAGCTTCAGATCCATAATAAATGTACATATTCTTTTTTTAAAGATTTTATTTATTTATTTTAGAGAGAGAGAGAAAGAGAGCGTGTGCACAGTAAGGGGAGAGGCAGAGGGAGAGAGAGAAGCAGGCTCCCCACTCAGCAGGGAGTCTGATGCAGGGCTGGATCCCAGGCCCCAGAGATCCTGACCTGAGCCCAAGGCAGCCACTTAAACAACTGAGCCAGGCATCCCTATACATTTTCTGTATGCTAATTATGCCACAACTGTACCAGTACAACTCTTATATTTTTTTAGTTTTAGAATTTTCTTGATTACTAATGATACTGATTTTTTTCACATATGGTTTATACAGAGTATTAGAAGTTTAAAATAAAATAAAAATTAACCTATCATAATGGTTGTGTTATTTTTAAAATGAAGAGGATATGAGTAAAATAGTCATCCATGTAGGTTGCATTATTTTTTGAGTAATGACGGCTTCCTTGGTTATTTAAATCATATTTTCACTTCAAAATTATTTGTGACCATTGCCATATTCCTAAATAGACTGTATTTTGCAAAATCCATAAATCCATTGACTTGTTAGAAGAGTTTTGAGAGCAATATTGCTATATAAATGTCTTTAAAATACCTATGTATTAAGATATAAAAATATGCATGACATTAACATGATCTTATCTTTGCAGACCTCTTACATATTTTTCTCTTCTATCCACCTCAAAATGTCACATGATTGCTTTTTAGTAAAACTATATATATGATTTTTTCTACTTTCTATTAATTCCTTTTTTTTTTCATTTAGTCTCCAATCTTACATAATTCTGACTCTCCATCTTCTACAGTTATACTTGTATCATATATCCAAAAGCAGGTTATTGGGGTGCCTGGGTGGCTCAGATGGTTAAGTGTCTGACTGTTGGTTTCAGCTCAGGTCATGGCCGTGTGGTTTTGGGATTGAGCTCCATATCAGGCTCTGTGCTCAGTACAGAGTCTGCTTTAGATTCTCCTTCCCTCTCACTCACCTTCTTTTCTCTCTCTCCCAAATAAATGAAGTAAAACCTTTAAAAAATGGAATCATAAAAACAAAACAAAACAAAAGCAAGTTATTTATCTGATAATTAACCATTTAAACTCATTTGCTACACTCTTAAGTTGCAATTCTTCCAAAACTATCTTATCTCTATAATCCTCTTTACAGTGCCAACAGGATGCCAAACAACTGAGATCTGTCTCTTGAGAAAACAAAATATTGAGTAAATCTATAAATGTAGGAACTGAAAAATAAATCTTATTCAACTTAGAAGACTTGATATACAAATTTTAGTGAAAGTAGAATTCTCCCCCCAAATCTGATCAGTCTTCTCCTTGAATGTTCTTCAACTCCTTTACTTGTGTAGACTTGCTATTTTCTTAAGAAAGTATAAATATCACTGGGGAAACATGAAAAAGTTGTATGTAAATTATAATAGTGAAGTTTTAAAAATCAGGAACAATTTAGGTTTATAATCCCAGTGTTAGACACAATGATATGGGGAAAAGGAAATTAATGTTTTATTCCCATATAATTTCCCCCTAACCTTTCATCATTAAAGCCCTTTGAACTAAATGTGGTGGACTAACTAAAGAAGCTGTATGGCTGTGAATTCTTCCAAGCTAGTGAAGAAAAGTAGAAAAAAAAGCCTGTGCCTATCTTTATGGAGTCATAACTATAGAGCTGAGTAATGGATATAGCATATGATTTTGGCACTCAGAAGATCTGCTCTTGAGTTTCACCTCTGACACTTTAGTCCCATATGGCCTTCAATAAGCCCTTACAATTCCCAACCTAAACTGACAGAGTTTAGGGACACATGGGTGACTCACTTGATTAAGCTTCTGTGTCTTGATTTTGGCTTAGGTCATGATCTCAGGGTCCTGAGATTGAGCTCTGTGTCAAGCTCTACTTCAGGCTCCACACTCAATGAGGAGTCTACTTGAGGTTTCTCTTTCCCTTCCCTCCTCCTATCCCCCAACTTTCCCTCTCTTTCTCTCTCTCTCTCTCTCTCTCTCAAAAATGAATAAACAAATCATAAAAATACAAAATAAAATTATTGTCTAATATCAAGATTAGATAATATAACATTTTTAAAACATGTAGTTCTCTAACACACAGCAGGGATTCATGACAGTATTTTATTTGCTTTGGGATCAGAAAGACCGGAGTCCAAATTTTTGCTATTACATATTAGCTCAATAAAAGTTGATATAAACTACGTTAGCCATGGTTTCATCTGTAAATTGGAAGTAGCGGTAGTTCCTAATTCAACCAAATTCCTGTAAGAAATGAATACTATAGTGATAGAAAGCACTTAGCACAATAGAAGAGAGTATGTGCATCAAGCGCTAAATGAATCTTAAATTTTAGTGAAAGTAGAATTATAACTTTATAACTTTGTTATAACTTTACCTCTCATTAAAATGCAGAAAGTACAAAACAGTTCAGTTATTATTTTATAGGAAAAAATTAAGTGGATAGCATTTATTCCAGCGGAGTTGTTATAACTTTACCTCTCATTAAAATGCAGAAAGTACAAAACAGTTCAGTTATTATTTTATAGGAAAAAATTAAGTGGATAGCATTTATTCCAGCGGAGCCTTTTTAAAGAATGGATTCTCAACTCATGATACTAGTCAACCTTTTTGGATCATAATTCCCCCTTTACCATTAAGATGGTTGGATTATAACAAGTAATTTTTAAGAGAAGTTGTCTAAAATACACCACTAAGACAAAGCCTATTATATCTCATAATATAGAGATATAACATCTCCTAATATAGATATAATAGGCTTTGAAAGGAAGGCTAAGCGTATTAATATTTACTTAGCAGACTAAAAAAACTTGAGTGGCTTTTTAAAAATCATAAATAGGGATCCCTGGGTGGTGCAGCGGTTTAGTGCCTGCCTTTGGCCCAGGGCGCGATCCTGGATACCCGGGATCGAGTCCCACGTCGGGCTCCCGGTGCATGGAGCCTGCTTCTCCCTCTGCCTGTGTCTCTGCCTCTCTCTCTCTCTCTCTCTCTGTGACTATCATAAATAAATAACAATTTTTTAAAAATCATGAATAATCAAGCAGAATTTTTAAATACATTGAAGATAAAATAATTTTGAGGAAGAGAAGAGACAAATTTGAAGAGACAATTATGAGTCTAGATAAGCAATCCTGACTGATCACCTTATATTATGTGGTACTGGAAATAGAGATATGGAGATGCATATCAATAATGTAGAGGGATTAGAACCAATAAAACTTACTATAAAAATAAAAGTATAATTCACAAGGGACAAAAAATACCTAATGAATTTCCAGATTCTTGCTTTTGGGGAGTTGAGTGGGGTAGGAAAAATGAAGTAGTATAATGGGCAATGAATAACAATATGAAAAAAGTATTTCAAAAGTAAAATACAATTTTAGTTCAAGTCTTTGAGTTTTTAAGTGTTTAATTTTGGTTCAACTTGCAGGACATAGAACTTATGATAGATTGCAAGACTTGGAACATAATTTTGGATGTTGTCTATATAAGAGGCATGTACTCTTTTAACCACTGGTGAGAAAATTTTAAATTATGATAGAGAAGTTTAAATAAGAGCAAAAGATTTTAGAAATACTTCCCAAATCTACATTGCTCCTAAATTTTCAGGAATCACTTAGTGCAAAGTTAGCACTGTCAAATAAAACAACAGATATCATTATGAAAGAACTTCTGTCTAGTTTAAATATTATTAAAAATCAATACACAACTGGAAAGTATGGCTTAGGTATCTGTAAAAAAATAAGTCATCAGACTTGTCTTAAAAGATAAGTTTGATGAACATATGACATTGGCATATGAATAACTTTCAATGCAATCTATATTGCAAAATACCCAACTATTTCTGATATGGTGTGTGTACTTATTTCTCACATCTGACCTATTTGTGTTTTCCTCTGAGAATCTGCGCAGTATAAATAGACACAACAGATACAATAAAGTACGATAGGGAATACTTAACAGCTCTAAGCATATGGGATTACAAAAAGCTATGTCAAGGGTAACAGGAACAAAAGCTATACCACATGTTACTTGGTCTTTTAAATTAATCTTTATGATGAACCGTTCTATAGGAAAGTTATTTTCTTCAAGATCATCCCTGGCTCTGATGAAACAAGAGGATAGACAATTAGAATTCCAAAAATTACGGGGTTTATCTTACCGAAACAGGTAATAGATATTTGTCAGTGGTCTACTATGCATGGAAAACTATTCAAGACTCTGTAGTTTTTTTTTTTTTAAGATTTTATTTATTTATTCATGAGAGACACACAGAGAGACAGAGACACACAGAGAGAGAGAGAGAGAGGCAGAGACACAGACAGAGGGAGAAGCAGACTCCATGCAAGGAGCCCAATGTGGGACTCAATCCTGGGACTCCAGGATCATGCTCTGGGCTAAACGCAAGTGCTAAAATGCTGAACCACCCAGGGATCCCCAAGACTCTGCAGACTTAACGTTGAGCAAGATGTAATTGATCCCAATTCTCAAGATGCTTGCTTTGGGAGAACAAGGAAGTGCTCACATAAAAAGAAGTACAATTATTAGAAATCATTTTCTAAAGAAAACAAACTGCTATGGACTTAAAGTGTCTTACAGCTTTTAGGATGATATTTAAACTAAGAATTAAGATTAAATGTTGTAATCAATAAAGGAGTTTTAAACTTGAAGAATGAATTTTTGAGAGAACATGTACAATGGCATATTTGAAGACCACAGGTAGGACAATATATTAGAGCTGAATGAGTGAGAATAAAAAAAGGTTAAAAGGGCCAGGGGGAGAGCTAGGAGAGAAAAGCATAAGAAAAATCTCTCAGAACCATGGTAACAAGATTGAATTTTGTGCTAAGCACAATGGGAATTCACTGGTTGATTGTAAATGGACATGCCATGATATCATTTATGCTTTTAAGACACAAATCTGGGATTTCCTCTTACACCTATTATGTAGAAAGCTAGGCAGTGCATTGCTCCTGAAAAAAAACAAAACAAAACAAAAAGATGATTTACAAATTAGAATTTTCTAGAGCTTATCACAGAGTTTAGAACACTGGCTACTCAATTAGTCTGAAGCCCAAGGGCAATGTGATGGTTAATTTTATGTGTCCATTTGACCAGGACACAAAGCATCCCAATCTTTGTCCAAACATTATTTTTGGGTGTGTCTGAGAATATCCTCCTGGATGAGATTAGCGTTTGAATCTGCAGGCTGAGTAAAGCAGATTGTCCTTCCTAAAGTGGGTGCGCATCATCTAATCTGTTGAGGGTGGAATAAACACAAAGAGTAAAGAAGTATTTGTTCTCTGACTGGATGAGCTAGGGCATTGGTCTTCTGCATTTAGACTGACATTTACGCCATCATCTCTCTTGGCTCGCAGGGATTGAACTCAAACTACCCAGCAGGTTTCCTGGACCTCCAGCTTTCAGATGGCAGATCATGAGATGTCAGCCTTTATAATTCATGAGGCAATTCCCTATATATTGAATGACATATCAAAAAATATATATCAAACTATATGACTATAACTGAATGTAACTATAACTGAATGGATGTATGAATGGATTTGTAGATTTTAGAAAGCAAGGGAAACTGCACTATAATAAGGTAGTATATAATAAGGTAAAATATTAATGAATCCTTTGGGGTCACGTGTGGACTGATGTGTCACTTGGGGTAAGCAGGTATCCAAACACAAGAGGACTTTGCATGAATTCACAGTCTCTTTTCCACAGGCTGTCATTAGGTGATCATAAGAAAAATCTACAAGGAAGAATTAGAGAGTGCCTTTCTGTGGTTCAGGTATGAAAATGAATGGCTACCACTTTATAAAAAGCCTGTAAACCCAAACCATCACCTTAACTTCTCTGTCATGTGAAACACAAGCCTCAGTTAGTAGAGAAGTAGAAGGGAACCCTGTAGTTGCTACAACATTGTTGGAATCATTGTGGCTTAAAAAGGGAGGGGAAGAAAAACTTAATCCTGGGAAGAGGAGCAGAAAAGTCTCCTGGGCCAGTCAGAAATCTAATAACATTGGGAGAATAGTAGGAAGGCCCATGCCAGAAACAAACACAGACACAGGAATGGTTTGGCTGCTACTGGGAGATAGTCAGGAACAAAGTCCCATCCTGAGATCCAAGCACAAAGAACCTACTTAAGGCTGAGGCTCTGCTGGCAACACATAGCCCACTTCCATTGCTATAGCTGGAACCTAGCACCAGGTTACGAAGCAGTGGTGAGTGGCTTACCACGAGACATGGAGAGAGACCTACAGAAGGCACAGGCATGCAGAGACAGGTAAAGCCGATGCTGAAGAACTAACTTTATTTTATTTTTATTTTTAAAGATTTTATTTATTTATTCATGAAAGACACAGAGAGAGAGAGAGAGAGCAAAGACATAGGCAGAGGGAGAAGCAGGCTCCCTGTGGGGAGTTTGAAGGGAGACTCGATCCCAGGACCTGAGGATCATGCCCTGAACCAAAGGCAGATGCTCCACCACTGAGCCACCCAGACATCCCAAGAAGAACTAATTTTAAGTTAAATCCTTCAGTAAGCCAGCTCTACGATACATGCAAGAAAATGGTAGCATACTGCCATAAACATGTTAAGGCTATCAAATGTAACCATAAAAATGAAAAAAGTAAAAATCCGTTACTATTTAGTTGACTGAATTCTCCCTAACTACCTTAGAAAAAAGAATGAGGATCCTGAAAGTTGGGATGATGTGTGGGGAAGACGCTGGTGAAGCTGGGGCATTGAGCTCCTAAATTCTGATAAGTGTTTGCCAGTGAAAGAGGCCTCTCTACTCCCATCCAGTGAGGTACCCTCTCCACCCACAGTAGAAGTGGTCTCTCTGCTCCATTGAGGGGATAAATTCTGAAACCTAGCCATACCTCATCTCTTTGCTTCTACCTCTTACTAGACTGAAGTCCCAGCAGGCTCCTAAAAGTGGATACAAAGTATGACACATAAGGAGGTACACTATACTCCAAAAGAACTGCTTGAGTTTCTTAATTTACCAAAGTCATAACAGTACCCCATGTAGATGCTTATCAAAGAGTGACCTCAGCAGAGGAAGATTTTAATAATCAAATGAACAAGATGACCCACTCTGTGGCTACCAGTCAGCCTCGGTCCCCAGCTACCTCTGTCATTGCCTAGTGGGTTCATGAAGTGGCCATGTTGGCAGATATGGAGATTAGGCATGCACTCAGTAACCTGGAAATCTACTCACCAAGGCAAATCTAATTATAAACACTAGTGGGTGCCCAACTGGCCAGCATAGTACCCTACACAATGACACCATTCCCCAGTGTGATCAGCTAGCTACCTGATGGCAAGTTGATTACATCAGGCCACTTCTATCATGGAAGGGGACAATGTTTTGCTTTGCTCTTACTGCAATAGATGTTTACTCTGGATACACATTTGTCTTCCTTGCACAAATGTCTCTGCCAAAACCATCAGTCATAGACTTACAAAATGCCTTATTCACCATTATGTTATTCCACATAGCACTGCTTCTGATCAAGGAACTCATCAATGTTTTATAAGTTTTATGAGTATTTTATATACAGATGGATTACATAAACTCATTTCATTCCTAATAAAGCTGCATGAAATGAGACCTTTTACTATTATAATATTACAATGAGGAAAAACTATGGCAGTAAGTGGTTAACTGATTTGCCCCAACTCACACTTAATATTAAGTATCAGCTGGGTTGGATGCAGAATCCATGCTCTTATAAACTACATCATACTTTTTAAGTAATGTGTTGGCTATATGAATCTTGCATTCCACAGATAAGACTGGAAAGATACTTTGAACCACTTCCATAAACTGGTATTTTGGTCCATAAGTATGAATGAGATATTGTCAGGCCAGAGTGTTTGTAGAAAGTATAAGGAAGCCAACCTCTAAGCTCTGGGCTTAAAATTTAGGTAGAAAAGTGGAGGTAGAAAAGAAGATTAAGAAACAATGGATCCTGACACAAGGGGAAATTGGAAAGTATAGTGTCATGAAATCAAATTAGAGGTATTTCAGGTAGAGGATATTCAACTGGGTCATAACATTGAGAGGCTAAAATAGGTGGTATTACAGCATTATACTAAGCCAGGGGACTAGCACAAAAAGACCCAATGAAAGATTGTTTTGTTGTTCTTGTTGCTTGTTTGGTTTTTTTTCCTGCTCTTATGTCCAACTCTGAGTATGAGTATCCTAAGTTTGCAAGCAGCCCTGTCATCACCCAGGGCACTGCATGGTTCATAAGGGCATTCCATTATGTTTAGGTTGTAGCCAATGGAAATGGGAGAAAGAATGAAGATGCCATACCAATAGCTTTGGGGCCTATATTCTACTTCCACTGGAGCTAAATTACTTATTTAGCTATTTGTAACTACAAGAAAAATACAAAAATAAAGCCTAATCATGTTGCCTTAGAAATAAGGGAGGAAAGATTGTGGTTAACAGATAATCTTAAGACATAGTAACCTGAGAGTGTAGTTTGGTAGAAATATTCAGATATCTAGTCATTAACTTAATCATTATTCACTCATTCATTTAATTGTATTAATAAACATTATCTTCCACCCATTATGTTTCAGGCACCTTAGCAATTTGATTATTTGAACAAATAATATTTGAGGCACTTTCTCCCAAACCCCTTTTTAAAATAAATTGAGATTTCAATAACTGTATTCCCACTTCTCTTCCCTCCAAAACCCCTAATCTATATATATATATTTAGCAATTTTATATCATCAAAAGATAAATTAAAAATTGAAAAAACTACTTCTGTCTAAAATTACATGGGCAATAATATTTAAAGTATACCAGTTGTAACTGCATTTATGATAACATGAAATACCCATAGCAGAGTTCAGCATATCATAAAAAACACAGCAATGCAATTTTAAAGTAATTTATAATAAGCCAAAAAGATATTTATAAGAAAACTAATAAAGATTTCTGTAGGACATGGAGAATATATGAAGAAACAAATGATTATCTGGATGAGACAATTTAATTTTAAAGGCACCAGGTTGTTGTTTTTTTCCAAATTGTATGTATTCAATATAATCTCAGCCAATAGTAGTATAAACTTCACATATAATTTGGTGCTGCTACTATGTTTCCAGGAACCTATATAATAGAGATTCTTATAAAGAACATTTATGTGTGGTATGTGATGTGTGTGCTTGTGTGTGTGTGTGTGTGTGTGTGTGTGTATCCTGTAGCAGTTTATATATTTATCACAGTGGCTTATTACAGAAACAGCCAAACTCATATCATTGCCACAGCATTGAATAACTTACAGCTATTTAAATAACTGAATATAAAATATGTACAATATTATACGTGTATATATAAATATAAAAAAAAAGATGCATAGTAAAAAGTCATCAATTATATAAACGAAACTGGTAGGTGTTAGGTTGTCTCTGAAGAGGGCAGTAAAGTTGCCCAGAGCCACGTGAAGAGAAATTTAACTTTTAAATTCACATGGCTGGAATCTTTTAAACAACACATATTGCTCTTGAAAATTTTTTAAAAACAGATTTTCTGAAAAGAGACAGATAATGTCATTCTTCTTGTGCAGCTATTTGTGGAACTATTTTTTTAGCTTCTTCCAAACTAATGCTGTGGATAAGAAGTTATGACAGTTTAAAACATAAGATGACATATTTTATGACAACAAATATAAAGAATTAGATAACTTCTTTATTTGATCTATAGAACTTATTTGAGGAAGCTTATGGAAGATGAAAAAATATAACCCAGGGCAGTTCATGCCATTTTTTCACTTTGTCTCTTTGTTTATTATATGCTTAGTCAGCCAAGGATGAGAGCCTGTGATCTTATTTTATTTTATTTTTTGGTTTTTATTTGTTTATTCAAGAGACACAAAAAGAGAGGGAGAGACAGAAGCAAAGACAGAAGCAAAGACAGAAGCAGGTTCCCTGTGGGGACCCCAATATGGGACTTGATCCCAGGACACTGGGATCACACCTGAGCCAAAGGCAGATGCTCAACCACTGAGCCACCCAAGTACCCTACGCCTGTGATCTTAAATTGCATCAATCCTATAGATCACTGGATCATGCACCAAAATTAAAAATCAAGAATAATCAAGAGGACCTGCCTTTATTGAGTAGTAAGGAGCTTTTTGTACTCTTCATAGACAACAGCTGGATTTCACAATAAGATTACAACCGAGCTTTATTTCAGAAGAAGCTTCTGCTTGCTCCCCAAAGGCTTCATTTCTACAGCCTCTGCAGCATTTCAGGCCTCTTGCAAAACTTCACTCTATCTATGTACTTCTTTTTTTTTTGTTGTTGTTGTTTTTGTTTTTATTTATTTATGATAGTCACACAGAGAGAGAGAGAGGCAGAGACATAGGCAGAGGGAGAAACAGGCTCCATGCACCGGGAGCCCGATGTGGGATTCGATCCCGGGTCTCCAGGATCGCGCCCTGGGCCAAAGGCAGGCGCTAAACCGCTGCGCCACCCAGGGATCCCTATCTATGTACTTCTATAACAAGCATTCTAAATGCAAATTGAGGCTGGAAAGGGAGAACAAATAATAATAAAATAAAATTATGGTGAAAGAAAAGAAACTTATCTACAAATAAAGGTCAAATAATTAAAATATTGTTAAATAGGCCAAACATGTAGCTTACAATATGGACTCAATATTATTAAAATAGTTGATACTAAAAGTTGTCAAACAAAATTATATTCTTCAGTGGATAGCTTTAATTTTAGATTCTGGAAGTATAATGCACTATATTTAAGTTTGTGGGCCAAGCAAAAGTACTCTCTCAGAAAGTCTGTTTTCTTCAAGATCTGTTGTCTTGTTAAGGTTATCATTATATAACCTCTTCAAGACCTGTTGTCTGTGTTCAGGTTATCATTACAGGTAATTAAAACAATATTTTGCCGCCAATGTGATGATATCAGGAAGAAGCACGTGTGACAGACTCTTCTGGGTTTTGGAACTATAGAGGGAATTAGAAACTCAGCTTAGTAATTCAAATATTTTCCAATATAGGTGTTTGATGCACTAAGTTTTTAAGAATTGTTTTGTTTGTTGGCTGCATCCCAACTATTTTCATTTAGTTTGAAATGGTTTTTAACTTAACTTGAGACTTCATTGATCCATGTGTCATGTGACAGCGTGTTGCATAATTTCCAAATGTTTTGGAATTTTCCAGCTATCTTTCAGGTATCGATTCCTAGTTTAATTTCATTGCTGTCTGAGAACATACACTGTATGATTTCTATTCTTTTAAATTTATTAAGGTGTATTTTATGGCCTGGTAAATGGTCTCCCCTGGTGAATGACTGTTTTTTGTGAGAGCTTGAGAAGAACGTATATTCTTTTGTTGTTGAACGGTACATTCTATAAACGTCAATTAGATCACATTGATTGATATTGCTGTTCAGGTCAACTGTATACTTACTGATTTTCTGTCTGCTGGATATACCAGTTACTGATGGGGGACAGTTCTGAGGTCCTCAACCATGATTGGAGATTTATCTATTTCTTCTTATTAAACTGTGTTGCCTTACATATTTTGATGTTCTGCTGATTAGTGTGTTCCCATTTAAGATAGTTATGTCTTTGGAGAGAATTGACCCCTTGATCATTATATATTTCCTCTCTTTATTTTCAATAAATGTCCGTGTTATAAAGACTGTATTGTATGAATTATTATAGCTATTTTATTTTGTTTAGAAAGTTTTTGGATGGTGTATCTTCCTTCATCCTTTGAATTTTAGTTTTTCAGAATAGTATTTAAAGTGAGTTTTGTCTTAGGCAGCATATACTTGGAGATATATGATACATATATACATATATATTTGCACACACATATCCATTCTAATATATATCCATTCTAATAATCTCTTTCAATTAGTATATTTAAGTAACTCATATTTAAAGTAAGATTTAATATACTTCATATACCATATTTTTACCTGTTTCTTACTCATTCCCAGAGGTTTTCTGCCTTCTTTTGTTTTCATTGAGTATTTTATGATTCACTTTTATCTCTTCTCTAAGTGGATTAGTGATACTTCCTTTAAAAAAAAAAATAGTGGCTGCCCTAGAGTTTACAGTATACAGTTTTAACTAATTTAAGTCTGTCTTCAATTAACACTATTTTGCTTCATGTGTA
Organism: Canis lupus familiaris; assembly: GCF_011100685.1. NCBI lineage: Eukaryota > Metazoa > Chordata > Mammalia > Carnivora > Canidae > Canis > Canis lupus. The sequence goes on from NC_049232.1 coordinate 48,359,337, forward strand.
GTCCAGATACCAAATAACAAAATATTCCCAATTCATCTGTCCTGTCTTTTATGATGTTGACACCATTTATTTCAGGTATTCATACACTATAATCATTCAATAAATTGCCACTCTTATTAGTTTAAAAGAATCAATTGTGTTTTAAATCAATTAAAAATAAGAAGACTTGGGCAGCCCTGGTGGCCCAGCGGTTTAGCGCCACCTTCAGCCGGGGTGTGATCCTGGAGACCCAGGATTGAGTCCCACATTGGGCTCCCTGTGTGGAGCCTGCTTCTCCCTCTGCCTGTGTCTCTGCCTCTCTCTCTCTGTGTGTCTCTCATGAATAAATAAAATCTTAAAAAAAAAGAATAAGAAGACTCAAGTATTCTATTTCACCTTCGTTTATTCCTCCTGCAGTACTCTTTCTTTCTTTATGCAGAATCACATTTCTTTCTATCCAAAGAAACTTGTAACACTCCTTAAAAGGCAAGTGTTCTAGCAATGAGCTACCTTGTTTACTGTCTAAGTTTTTATTTCTCCTTCAATTTTTAAGGAGAATTTCACACATATTCTGGGCTGGTGTACTTTTTCTTCTTTTATCACTATCAGTATTTCACTCTTCTCTCTTGCTCTCAAAGTTTTTGATGTAATTTTGATGAAAAGTCTGATGTAATTCCTATTCTTGTTCCCCTATAGATAAGGTTTCCCCATCTACCTACCAATCCCAGCTCTTATCAAGGTTTCATTTTTATATTCCCTGCACTTTGTCTATGATATGACTTGGTGTAGTTAGTGTTGTATTTATTTTCTGAGCTTCCCAGATATGTGGTGTGGTGTCTGTCATTAATTTTGATAGTTCTCGGCCTAGAGAGTTCAAATATTTTTCTGTTCCATTTTTTCTTTCTCCTCCTTTGGGTATTCCAATGATATACATCACATATTTTGAAACTGATCTACAATTCTTAGATGTTCTCATCATTTTTGGAAGTTTCTATCTTCAAGCTCACTGCTTATTTCTTCAGTCATATTTCATGTTCTGATGAGCTCATCAAAGGCAGTCTACATTTCTGTTTCAGTGTTTTTGATTTCTAATGCTTCCTTTGATTATTTCCTAGAATTTCATTCTCTGATTATATATCCATTTATTCTTGCATGTCATCTATATTTTTCCAATTATAGCTCTTAACATATTAATCATATTTATTTTAAATTCCATGTTTGATGACTCCAACATGTATGTCATAACTAAGACTTGTCTTGATGCTTGCTGTATCTCTTTAGATTGTGTTTTGCTTGTTTTCAGCATGCCTTATAATGTTTTGTTGAAAGCTAGACTTATATTGGATAATAGGAACTGAGGTAAATAGGCCTCTAATGGGGAAATTTATGTTGATCTCACTGGAATTTAGACTGTGTTTAATATTTGCTGTAGCTGTAGATGATAGAGGCTTAAAATTCCTTTAATGTCTTTGTTTTGGTCTCCTCTCCTTTGTGTGGGTTTCACCAAATACTCTTGCCCCCCCCCCTGCCCCAGTGTCTGCCCTGTAGCAATTTTAGATGTAACACACTTTCAATATATTAGAACCTTGTTGATGTGGTTGTCAGGTGAGAGTGAGGGGCCCTGGCTCTGGTCTGTGAACTTTACAAGAGTTTTTTTCCATAGAGCTTTCTCTTCTCCTTCATTTAGTTCAGTCAGGAAGATGTGAGAGGACTGTAGGGAAAAGAGTGCTCTTCCCCTACCACTCTGGGACAAGATTCTGATTAAGTCTTTCTCCTAGAGTAGTAGGCTTTCTATTGGAGAAAAATGTGGGTATACTTCACTAGGGTTACTTTTTTCCCTCTCACTGTCATAGCAGGGGTCTTTTCCAAATTTTCTCTTTAAGAACATGGTGGCATTCAAGGAGATAAAGTGTGACCTCCCCCACCTATGACTGCAGCCTCCAGGAGTTTCCCACTCTCTAGTTCACACTAAGCCTCTAGCAATTTTTCCAAATTTACTATTTAATTTTTCCACTAATTTATTTCTCTAGCAGTATTTACTGTAGGCAAATGGATCTTTGCTCTCTCTAGATTTGCCTGTTTCTCCAGATTTTGGGATACATTTTTGCGTTGCAAAATCAGTTCTTTGGTAGGCCCCCGAAATTACCCAATTTTTGGTTTGTCCTCCTTTTTCTTGTTTTAAGGATGAGAATGACAACTTTCAAACTCTATGTTTTAAAGCTCATTAAAAGTCTAATTTGCTTTTGATGTTAGGAAAGGCCTCGCTAAGTAGGTTCTATTTAATTTCAAACCTTTACGACAAAGCAATTCTAGTCTAGTGACAATAAAGGGGAGGAGTGTTCTATGCAAAGCAAACGTTATACCCAATGCCTATAAGAAGGAAGAGCTTAGCAAGTTCCAAGTCAGTGTGCCTTAGACACAACAAGTGAGTGGGAGAGTATCAGAAAAATAAGTTAATGATGTAGAAGGGGGCAAAAAGAGATAGGTTACTCTAGGTCATGATACAAAATAGATTCTCCTCTAAATATATTGGAAAATTACTGGAAGTTTTATGCAGGGGAATGACATAGTCTGGCTCATCTTTTAAAAAGTGGCTTTGGCTACTTTGTGGAATAATAAATGTTCTAGGGTAAGAGCAGGTGAAGGAAGACTAATTGAGAATCTTTTAGAATAACTTAATGAAGATGAGAATTGAATTAAAGCTATAGCAGTGAAAAAGGAAAGAAAGAGATACATTGAGAACTTTTTTAGAGATAGAAGGAGAATGACTTCCTGACATAACTGACTGGGGAAATTAGGGAGAGGGGGAAGCTAACTGATGAACATTATTTTATGAGAAAAGACCTGAGAGGGCTCCTAGATTAATTAACTCATTGCCACGTTAATCAAACAAATAAATAAAGTGGCCCAGAGAGATTATAAAAATTGCCCAAAGGTACAAAGTTAGCATTATCACTGCTCAAAATTTGATGATCTTCGTAACAGTCAGGCCCTTCAGTCATCATTATACTTTGTTTCACTCTATAATTTCTGAGCATTTTTATTTATGCATGAAAATAAGATATTTCCACCTCAAGCTTATCTATATATAGCATTCCCTTTCCTCATCACTTTTAAAATGAGCTGCAAGCTAGACTCTAGTTTCTTTAGAAGTTTGCAAGTGTTAGATAATCCTTTCATAACTCATACAATAGCATTTTTGCAAAAATTAAACTGAAAATAAGACACTCAACCAGATATAACTTATTAAATGTGATGTCACTGTTATAATGACTCAGCAAGAAAGAGAAATTTTATACTGCACCAGGTAACTGTCTTAAACATACATCACAGTGAACCTTGCCAATTAGTTCATAAAGAACATATCCATAGATCAACGTAAATTCAAAGGCACCTACTAATTATAATTGAATCAATTAAATGCATATGCAAAAGTGAAGGTTTAAGATATAATTGGAATTTGTAATGCTTTGAAAAGTATCTGCCTTTAACTTCTTCTCAATCTTCACACTCAAAAAATAAAAATAAAAATAAAAATCTTCACACTCATTTTGTGGTTTGACCCTATCTATATTACAGTGTTTTAAATAATAAGGTACTAGAAAAAAAATACGTGAATAAATAAAGTCCTAGCATAGTTTTGCCAATGGTAAAGGTCTCCAAGAATAGTCTTTAGTTGTATAAAGAGATATATTTATTCTGTTGGATTGCTGAATAGGCTAGCATAATTTTGCCAATGGAAAAGCCTCTAGAAATATTCCTTAGTTGTATAAACAGAAATGTTGATTCAATAGGATTCTATAGGATAGGTATGCAAGTTACCTCATAACCTGTGAACCTCGTTATCTTAACTTTGAACATAACTGAAGTTTTTGAAGAGTAAGCATTAATATATCAGTTGTAAAAATAGCTATTATGTATTGTGTGCTATTGGCCAGGCATTCTCTTAGGCATTTTACATGAATTATTTAAATCTAACCTATAAGTGGAATTTCTTTTCCACCCTCAATTTATAAATGAAAAATCTGAGACACTAACAGATTATATTACTTATATAATATCACACTTCCAGTAATTTTAGAAGTCAGGATTGAAACCAAAATAATCTGACTCCAGAATCTGTGCTCTCAATCAACTGCCTGCCATACTGCCTTTCTGTTGCATCATACTGTCTTCTCGTTCTATACTGGATTTTCCTCACTTTGTCTTACTATTTTTCACAAAGGAATTGAAAAAAAAAGGAACTAATTTTTTGTTACAATTATTAAATAAGATCAGAACAAAGAAAATATATTTTCACTTATAATTAACCTGTTTCTTCTTTCAACTATTATCCAATCAAAATTTCTTGACTAGCTCTTAGGCATTGTGACGAGATAGGAAAACACCAAGAATAAAGAGAAAATCATTATATTCAAGTAGTTTAAAGTCCATGAGATGTCTACAGAAATTAGCATAATATTGGTCCTTGGACAAACAGTATTAATATCACCTGGAGGTTTGGTGGAAATGCACAATCTTGGGTTCCATCCCAGATCTACTGAATCAGAATTTGCATTTTAATAAGAGCCCTGGGTAATTTGCATGCCCACTAAAGTTTGAGAATAAGTGTCATAAAGATATGTACCCTGAATGTCTATGGTATCACAGACACACTTGCACATAATGCTCATTAAAGCTCCCTTTTGTATTCATCAAGAGATAAGTAATATCTCCTTGGGGACGCATGCGTCCCACTCATATTGGGAATAGCTGATATTGCTTGAGTGGAGAGTATTAGAGCCAGGATAATTTTTGCCACACATCTGTTCTGTTTATATTTGGCTTTAGTGGTCAGCATTTTCCATTATGCAAGATAAGAAGAAAGAAATTAAATGAAAGATATGTCTACTTCTAAATAAGAAGGTATTTGGATTGTTCAGAAAGCCAGCAGAAGACTAATATTAACATTAACAGGGCGCAGAAAATTATACCCAATGATAAGTTAGGATAATAATGACAGATACATAATTAAAATGCAGACTCCAGCACCCCCGGAAATTCATCTCACTCCAAAATAATATGAAATGACTGAGCATGTGTGAAGTCATGCAATGAGCCATTTTAATTACTAGATCTGGTCATTACAGAGTATAGGTTGCTATCTGATGAAAGATAATAAGAATGGATTTTAATGTTGGAAAGGCTTAGATACACAAATTTCTGCAAAAGTTTGCTACTAATACTTTTAGATGTCTTTGGTTGATTTGTTACAAATAGCTATGCTATATGTGTGGTCAAAGTCAATACAACCGATTTTCCAAATTAATCTGGCCACTACTGAATGCTACAACCTTTAAACTAGGACAAAATCTTGAAAGGCAAAACCATCAAGCCTATTCAGGATATTTATTGACAAACTAAACTCTGGAGATATGAATAAACGAAAGTCCCCTCTATGACTCTCAGTCCCCAGATAAGCTTCCACTACTTCTCAGGTATTTCCATAAGATACCCTATCCTCTAACTATGCAAAATTTCTAGATATATATTGTAGATTTATTAGAATTGAAAAGCCAGAAGCTAAGAGAGAGGGGGAATGAAGCACAGTCATGGACATGGGATTTGTTAGAAAATATTTACAGCATGCAGAATGTGACACAAAGTAGAGTTAACAAGAATTTATCTTTTTGTGTGAAATCTGATAATCAAAAACAAATAAAGCTTCACTGCCCCACTAAAGTAAATAAAATTATTTCTGCTAAAGCATTAATAACTTAAAATTCAAACATGTGGGCAGCCCAGGTGGCTCAGTGGTTTAGTGCTGCCTTCCACCTAGGGTGTGATCCTGGAGACCTGGGATCAAATCCCATGTCGGGCTCCCTGCATGGAGCCTTGCTTTCTCTCTCTGCCTGTGTCTGTGCCTCTCTCTCTCTCTCTCTCTCTCTCTCTCTCTGTGTGTGTGTGTGTGTCTCATGAATAAATAAATAAAATCTTTAAAAAAAATTCAAACATGTAGTAACATGTATTTACTTAGCATTTGTCATACCTTGCAGAATGTCTTTACATGCACCACAGATTATTAACTGGGAAGAATAAATCATTAGTTTGTTGTACTGTATTAGCAATTTACCTCAACTATGGAATTTATCAGTATTTTACCTGAAATTTAACTCCTCATTCTGCCATTTTCAGGGTGTGAGATCTTAATTAACTTAGTTTCCTCCTCTATTATCTAAGGTCATAATATCTACCTCCGAGAGTAGGTATTCAAAATATAAACCGCTTCAAAAAGGTTGAGAGACCAGTATATAATGTTCTCTCAGTTGCTCACTCTCACATGTCAATAAAATTATTCATATTCTGAGCTGCCATCTGAATTTTCTCTATCGATTACAATTGAATCCATCAGTTTATTTTCTAGTTTACCTCGGCATGCATGACTACTGCCCTTACTACTTCCTTTTTTTGTTTGTTTTTGTTTTGTTTTGTTTTGTTTTTTTTCTTCCTTTTGTTTCTTCCAAAATAGCAACTGTTTTTCTTCATCACGTAAGTGAACACTGACCTTTGGACCAAGGAAATAATGCTCACTAGAACAACAATTAGTCTGAGTGGCAGTTTCAAAGAATCCAAAGTATACCTATCTGTCTGCCACTAAGAAAGTGGATTACTGCAAGGATTCTTATTATTATGAGTCATGTCAGAAAGAGTTACTGATTTTTTGTAAACAGAAACAAACTCATGTTGACAGCACCTGGAAATCCATTTCATCATTCTTAAATATAACTTTTCCAAATGAAATGTGTAATTGATACAGACCTCACAAATCAGAGAGGTGATGTATGCATCCTAATTTGAGAAAAAACTGTCCTAAATGCTTTCATATTCACCAGTACCATGTTCCTTGCTTTGTAATGTTCTATCCCATGGATAAAATATAGTGACAAGGAGAACTTTTGGTTTAGCTATGACATGTGAATGTGTATACATACACATGCATACATACATATACACACATCAACAAATATACATATATGCATACACAGCCATATGTACATTATATTTATAAAACAAAAGTGTATTCATATATTCATTCTCTAATTATAGTATATTTTATAAAATTAGAACCACAAAGATTAAAACAGAAAAGAAATAAAAGAAATTTTATTACAAAAATATGGGCTCATCTTTTCTGTTCCCCCATCCGAAGAATAAGATCTAGCCTACATTGAGCTCCCTATTCTGCTATTTTGCTGCTACCATCCAAGTATATATGTTTGATTATAACGTAGTCTTTAGAATAATACATTGTATACCTGGCCCTGTGATTCGGGGAAAATAACATTGGTGAATATATATACATTCCCTCCATTTTAAGAATCTCAGAATTAACTGAATCTTTTTAAAGTAAATTAACTGAATCTCCTTAAAGAAAATGTCCTATATTGGTATATGTGTGTTCTTATTATTATTGCTAGTTTTCTATTCTAATTATTTTATGTTATCTCATTATTTCATGTTCCTAGAAAGTAATGTAACAATCCTTATAAATATATCTAAGATAAAAATTAATACAGAAGAACAGGTCAGATATATAATTAAGCTCAACTGAGAGTGGTAAATATTTGCTAATTACCTGGAATAAAGTAATCCCCCAAATCTGTTCACACTCCTTGTGGAGTCCTAAGAATTAAAAAAAAAAAACAATTTATGAGAAATTATTATTAAAAGCTCTATTTTGAAGAGCAAAAAGGTCAACCACAACATTAATAAAATCTTTAGCTACCTTCAAAATGTATCTGATGTACATAACACTCTTTGAAACTCTTTGTGCTATTTATCAAATTAGGCAAAGCCCCTTCTCTCAAAGAGTACTGAAGTTTAAGCAAGTCCAAAGTATTTAAAATATTGCTAAGAATATTTTCATAATTCATAAATGAGTTTCTTCAACTTTGTGCTTGTTAGTCACAGTGGGTATTCCTAGAATGATCACACTAGCACAGCATGTCCTCTGGGTTTATCTAGCACTAATTACTTAAGTGACCTTCTAACTCACAAAGTCAAAATGTCACATTAACACTCGTACTTCCTTTGATGAGTTTGCCAGACTTGGAAATGCACAGTGTTATAAATTGTGCACAAACGTGCTGCTACGTACCCTCCTCCCAGTGGCAGAGTGGGGACAATTTTCTGACACATTTGCAAAATTAACTAATAAAAGCATTCACACAAGTCCTCCAGATGTAAGACAATGAAAGGAAATGAGAACAACACATTTTAAAACATCTCCTTTTCCTGAAGAACAGCTTTCCAGAGCATATACCAGAAATAATCTTAAACAGGAGTATGATAGCTAAGAAAATTGTTAAATCCTAACCTTAGGAAATAGGCATTGATTTCTGTATAGAGATTGAGACTATAGCTTGCAATGCAACCCCTTTTCCTTTCTGGGGGGCAAACATGGCTTGGAGCATGGTACCATTTTTAGTGCCAGTAGACATCTATATAGGACATTTTGCCAAAAGAACAAAAGATGTATTCTGCAGTTGGAGTGAATTTGCTATTTCACTCTAATTGTAAGGTGATGACTAAATATATCTCCCCCATTACAAGTCAGAATAGTTGAAGAATTCACAGGAAATTTCATTTCAAAGACTTCATGGAGGATGGGTAACAGTGAGGTGGGTGAGGAATTGTAGTCATCACGGCATTCAAAATGCGACAAGATCTCCCAGTGGGATTCTAAGACGTGATGGCTCTAATTTTACAGCAAGTCATTTTAAAGTTAAAGTCTTCATTATTCATTAGAACTTTGGAGTTTCAAAATGTGAACTTTGTGCTTCTAATCACCTATTTACCAGAAAAGTACTTGCAGATAGATTTTTTAAATTTAAATCTTTATTTTTTTTTAAATTTAAATCTTTAGAGCTATAAAATAGATACCCCAAATGTTACCCCCAAATATACGCAGTTCATATTATATATATAGGATCCAAATATTAAGGCAGGATTTCTCTCTCTCTCTTTCTATAACAATGGAACAAACTATATTACCATCAGCTTTTAGAAAATCACTCCAATTACAGTTTATAAAAGAAAATTGTGGAAAGGTGGAAGAATCAAAGGTGAAAAGATTAATATTGAACCCCTCCCCCCTTTTTAAAGATTTTATTTACTTATTCATGAGAGACACACAAAGAGGCGGAGAGACAGGCAGACAGGAGAAGCAGGCTCAATGCAAGAAGCGCGATATGGCCTTGATCCCCGGACTGCGAGATCACGCCCTGAGCAGAAGGCAGATACTCAACCTCTGAGTCACCCCGGCATCCCTGAACCCCTTTTTTAAGTGGAATCTCCAGGCCTAACATTTTGCATTCAGAGGAAAGATCAGAGTAGGATGAAATAGTTTTGGGAATAGAACATGTGTCTTTTGGAATTTGGGGGATATATATGACCACAGAGACCGACACCTTCTTCTTGTGTAAAGATTTATGAAAATGAAAGACCGCCAAGCAGAGTACCTGACAGTAAAGCAAGCATCATGCATAGCATAGATGGCCTAGGTCCATGGCTGTTCCAATCTGCCTCATTCTTAGGCTCTAATGCTATTTCAGAAAATATGGATTTCTTTGGTAGTTCTTATAATTCCACGTGTAGTATCTTAGAAGAATGTGGGAGCATATGTAAGACTGGTCAGTTAACTGCTGATAGTATACATAGTAAGCTATCCACTGATTCATTTTTCTAAAAGTTCAAACAATAATATTACATGTGAATGCATATTTTTATAATAGAAGTATGAAATCACCAGCTCTATACATAATTCATCATAGCGATTGCCTCTAGGGAGAAAAAGAGAGCTCTGTGAAGAAAAAGGTAACATAAAGAACCTAACATTTATACCCAATGTTTTATTTTTTAATAAATAGTATCTGCATCAATTACAATACAATGATAACATTTATTTGGGGTGGTTGCAGAATGATTGTTTGCAAGTTTATTCTTGATACACATTGACTTATTAAAATATAAATGATAGGGTATGCTTTTGGTTCTGGAACAAAATGATAAAGACTCACAGTTCTTCCACTTTAAATACAAATTAATACTCTAGGACTAATCCAACAATCACAGAAAATAGAAAGGAAGAAGTAATCTAAAAGCTGGAAAGAAGACAGTGGACTGACTAGGAACATTGACACTTAAAGAATAATACTGTGGTGAGTTCCATAGGGTTTTAAAATCTTCCATATAGTACAGACTGAGCATCAGAGAGATCTGCAACCATGAATGGCCAGCAGGCATAGGAGAAAAAAAAAGAGGGAGAGAGATAGAGAGGGAGCAGGAAAGAGTGGGAAGGGGAGAGAAAGAGAGAGAAAAAAGAAGAAAGGAAGAGTAAAGGAAAGGAGGGAGGAAAGATGGAAGGAGGGGAAAGAAAGGAAAAAAATGAGAAGAAAAAGCCTTTACTCTCTAGCCAAAATAATAGGAAAGAGGAATTGAGGAGGTGCCTAATGGGAAGATCTATAGCTAGTGTCAGCAGTACCCTGAATTTGCCAGAAGAACAAGGGCTAATATTTGTTCCAAGATGTTCCCACAATAGTACAACAGTGGAATTGGTCAGGCTGATTCAACCCATGCCTCACATCGATAGACAGAAGACAAGCTCTTCTTATAGAACTGGAGATGACAACAGGCCCAATACCTCCTGAACCTCTATCCGCTTGCCAAAAGCAACCTTACACTGGTGTCTGCCAATCCTCTATGTTAGAGTAGTAGTCAGACACGGTAATGTCTGCATTCTAGCAGAAGCAAATGATGATTCAGGTCAAGCACCACCAACACTCCACTCAATGGCAGAAGCAATTCCTTCCATAATCTCCTGAACTTCCACCCAGTAACAGAGAACCATCCAACTCCACAGCTCCTGGTCCTCCATCTGGTGTCACGCTTTTCATGTGCATGCTTTCTTCCCTAGTACTACTGGTAAAGATAGAGTAGAAAGACCATCAGCGCTGGATGGCCAGGGAAAGGTCAGAGGAAACACTCTCAGTCATGAATTTCTGCAATCTATCAGCACCTTCCTATAGCCTAAGGATGATGTGGTTCAGGAAAATACCTTCTTTCCCACAGGATGCACCAGCAGAATCTCATCTGAGCTCCAGTGAAACTAGATGATAATAGCATTGTAAGGGCCCAATAAACTAAATTGCCATCAGAACTATAGCCCACAAATTAAGTCAAAACCAACATATTAAATAGGCAAATGCCTGCTAAAATTAAAGATTAAAATAGAACTAAGAATCTCCTAATATAATATATAAAATGTCTAAAGTATTTGAAAATCACTCATCAAACCGAGAACCAAGAAAATCACAGCATGAATGAGAAAATACAATCAACAAATGCCAATATTAAAATGAATCTGATACTGGAATTATCTAACTAAGACGATCAAAAAAAGTGCTTCAACAATAAATTACGTGTCCTTCTGAAACAAATGAAGGGGGGGAACCTCTCAAAAAATAAACAGAAGTTTTTAAGAGAGAAATAAATGAATACTGCAGGATTAAAAAATACTAATTAAATTGCCAAAATAAAAAATTTTTTGGATGGTTTAAATTCTAGAATGGAAATGACAGAAGACTCAAAAAAATTTATAATGATCAATATACTTACTTAATTTTAAGGAGAGAAAGAAGGTAAATTAAAAAGAAAATTAACAAAGGTTCAGGGTCTTACTGAATATAAGAACTAACATTTATACTTTGGTGTCCCAAAGGACAGGAGAGACATGAGACTGACAAAAAGGATGAAGAAACACGGCTAAAATCTTGATGAAGACAAATTGAAGACATAAAGACAGAGGCTCAGAAAGCTGGAAGAACTGCAAACAGGATAAATCCAAAGATATCTATGCCAATATACTCAATTAAACTTGTGGATTAAAGACAAAGAAAGAAATGTTAAAAGGAGCCAGAAAGAAATAACATATTACCTGAGGGAACATGCTAACTTAAATGACATCAGATTTCTCATCTGAAACCAAGCTGACCAGTAGGAAGTGAGACAATATTTTTCAACTGCTGAATAAAAACAACAGCCAAACGGAAATTATTTCTTTGACAAAAATATGCATTTAGAAGTAAAAGAGAAATAGAGACAATCTCAGAAGGGAAATTAAAATAATTTGTCACTAGCAGATCTTCCCTTAAAAATGTCTAAAAGAAGCTGCCTAGTCAGAGAGTTGGAATGGCAAAAAACAAAAAAACAACAAACAAAACCCCAAACTAAAGCCAAACCAAACCAAAACAACAAAAAAAGCAAGCAGAAGATTAGGGACTAGAAGGATAAATATAATAGAATATTCTCTTCATGAATTTCTTAGGTCATATTTGATGGTTAGAGAAAATCATGACATATATTGTGGTGTTCAACGTATTTAAGAAAATATATTGAGACAACTGCATTTAAGAAATGGGGACAGGAAAGGAACCTAAGTGGACATAAGATCTCAACATTTACTAAAAGTTGGAAAATGTCAAGAAGAATAGGCTGTGATAAGTTATGTATTATATCCCTAGAGTAACCACTAAGGAAACTCAACATAGTGCTATATTTAGAAGCACCATAAATATAAAAAGATGGAATTCTACAAAAATTCCCAAATAACCCACATGAAAGCAGAAAAAAGGAAAACAAAGACATGAGAAATAATGAAACAAGCCAAACAGATAAAAACGTGAGACCTAAATCTAACATATCAATAATTACTTTAAATGTGAATGTTTTAAATACACCAACTAAAAGAAAAGAAATTGAAACAGTATATTCAATACTCCACTCAAAGTAACTGATGGAACTACTAGGCAAATAATTTACAATTCTGACACCACAAGAGATTATATTCTGGTTCATGAAACAAATTCCTTTAAAAAAAAAGATTTTATTTATTTATTCATGAGAGACACACAGAGAGAGGCAGAGACATAAGCAGAGGGAGAAGCAGCCTCCCTGTGGTGAGCCCAATGCGGGACTCGATCCCAGGATCCCAGGATCATGCCCCGAGCCTAAGGCAGATGCTTAACTACTGAGCCACCAGGCATCTCAACAAAACATGTTCCAATGAGTATTTTTTAAAAAATGAAATCATATAAGGCATGTTACCTAAGCATAATTAAATCAATCAGAGAAACAGGAAATTTTTTAAGCAATTGGAAATTAAACAACACATCTCTAAACAATCCGTGGATTAAGAGGAATTCTCAAAGATAATTTAAAAGATATATAGAACTAGGGACACCTGGGTGACTCAGTCAGTTAAGCATCTGTTTCTTGTTCAGGTCAGGATCCCAGGATCCTGGGACCAAGCTCCACTTCAGACTCCCTGCTTAGTTGGGAGTGTGCTTCTCCCTCTGCTCCTCCCACCCTGGCTTGTGTTCTCTCTCTCACTGAAATAAATAAATAAAATCTTAAAAGAAAAAGAGACACACAGAACTAAATATAAACAAAAATACAGAGAGAGTACACAGGTTGAGGAGACAGAGGGAGAGAGAGAATCCCAAGCAAACTCCCCAGCGGGTGCAGAGCCCAACACGGGGCTTGATCTCACAACCCTGAAATCACGACCTGAGCTGAAACCAAGAGGCAGAGGCTCAACTGACTGAGACACCCAGGCACCTCTCCCTTTTCTTTATCATCTAATCCATTACTAAATTAGCCATTTCTTCCTTTGAAAGATTTCCTAATTAGATTTATTCATTAAAGCTTCCCTTCTTTACTCCATTTCTCCTTAAAGCTCAGTTCTTGGTTTTATTACTTTATGTTTGCACTGAAAAAAGAAAAATACTAATTATCCTCATTGAATACTGCCTTGTGCTATACCCTAAAATAGTCATACAAGCAGCACACTAAACTTAAAATGCTACTCCTCTCCTGTCATTCTACTCAAATGTAAGTACAGAGTTCCTCCTCTCCTTGATAACTATATTATATCCAAGCCATCCCATCTCCTCTCATTCTATCACTTAGCATTATCTTATCACACAAAATAGACTTCCTCTGTTCTTTGTATCTGTTCCTCTTCTTGGTACCACGTAAGTATCATTACTCTCAACCGTTGTGCCCTCACATTGCAAATCATAACCAACATTCCCACGAAATTTTCTATTGTTTCTTTCATTTATAAAATTACACTTCATATATGAGATAGTAGCTGGCATGAAGCTCTTACTTCAGGTCCTTTAGCTACAAATATCATGCTCTTCCTTCAATTCAACTAGCTAATAAAACATAATAATAAGACTTGGTAACTAATTCCATTCTTTTAAACCTATAAGCTGTTGTATTACATACTCCTTTGTTCTATGTTAATGTTCTAATTAAAATCTATCTAATTTGGAGGTGCCTGGGTGGCTCAGCCAGTTGAGCATTTGCCTTTGCCTCAGGTCATGATCCCTGAGTCCTGAGATCCACCTGAATCAGGCTCCCTGCTCAGCAGGGAGTCTGCTTTTCCCTCTCTCTCTGCCCCTCCCCCTGCTTATGCTTATACTCTCTCCCCCTCTCTTATCTCTCTCAAATAAATAAAATCTTTAAAAAAATCTATTTTTGAAAGCTTGTTGTTTCTATTAAAACTCTCTCCCTCTAGGTGTGACAGAAATACATTTCATAGGAATTCAGACTCTCCTACCCTAAACCATTTACTTCTTTTAACTCTTAGCAAATAGATTAGACATCCATACAAAACGTGTTTTTAAATTGCAAAGCCAGCACACACGCGCGCACACACACACACACACACACAGAAAACTGAATTTGGAAATGATAGATCTATTTTGCTTCTTCTAATTTGATAATTTGCTAGATATAAAGCACAAAGTGCTTAAGCATTTGATTCAAATATAAAGTGCTTTATGGAATTTCAGCTTATCTAACTCTAAGCAATAATTTCTTTTATATACATCATCGTTTATTAAGAAGTTGCTTTTTAAATCAGTATTTCTTTTCCAAATCTAGTGGAGTGATAATTTAATCATTGGTCATTAAAAAAAATTTAGAACGAGATTCATAATGTATTTTATTTTATACATTTTGTATTGATTTCAGTTAAACTAGTTTTTTCCAATATATGATTCATTCTCATTTTACATAGATGATACTTTGTAATCTAGAATGGGTGTTATGTTGTCTTACACCTTAAAATACTTTTATGCAAGTATTTTTATACACTTATTTTATCTTATATGAGTTAAAATAAACAGACATAAAGCAGTTCCATATAACACAGTATTTTATAAATGCAATAATATATATAATGCTTATTCCATTTAGCACACCATTTTCAAGATCATTCTTCTTATAGGTCTTTATTGGCATGTTAAAAATTGCTTAGTTCAAAGATAGCATTAAAGCTCTGAAACGTTTTTTATGTTTATGCAAAATTAAAGAGCATTTCATAGTGATAGAGGTTGCCATTTGATTAGAATCCAGCAATTCTATGATCTGATCAAAACAAGAAATAAAAGTTGATGCTGCAAATCAAACTTAAAATCATACTGTAGATTGTATGCTAAGAACTGTGCTAAGGTGATTTTTTAAAAAAACTTTAAATATTATATCATATTAAGTTGAAAAGCTAGGTTTTTCTTTTAATGTGGATTTCCATGTCATTGCACAATGACTATAAAGAGCTCTAAACCATATTGGAGTGCTTTTATGCATTGATACTGTCTCCATTTACACACATCTATGATTATATCATGTTATAAAGTTAAAGAAATTATATAGAATTGGGTCATTGCAATGTCTTCTATTACTGAAAGCAAGAATTCTGTGTGTGTTTTTTTTTTTTTAAGATTTTATTTATTTGAGAGAGAGAGCACAGGCTGGGGGGGGGTGTGGGGAGGAGAAGCAGACTCCCCACTGAGAAGGGAGTTCCATATGGGGCTTGATGCCAGCCAGGATCCTGAGGTCAGGACCTGAGCTGAAGGCAGATGCTTAACTGACTGAGCCACCCAGGTGCCCCAAGGATTCTGTTTTGTTTGTTTGTTTAATGCAGATCTCAGTATGGGTGTGACTAAAAATAAGTTTCAAGAACTCGTTTTTTTTTTTTGTTTTTTTTTTAGTTTTAATTATTTTTTTTTATTGGAGTTCAATTTGCCAACATATAGCATATCACCCAGTGCTCATCCCGTCAAGTGCTCCGCTCAGTCACACAGTCACCCCAAACCCCCCGCCCATCTCCCCTTCTACTACCCCTTGTTCATTTCTCAGTTAGGTGTCTCTCACATTCTGTTATCCTCACTGATATTTCCCACTCATTTTCTCTCCTTTCCCCTTTATTCCCTTTCATTATTTTTTATATTCCCCAAATGTATGAGACCATATAATGTTTGTCCTTCTTCAATTAACTTACTTCGCTCAGCATAATACCCTCCAGTTCCATCCATGTCGAAGCAAATGGTGGGTATTTGTCCTGTTTAATGGCTGAGTAATATTCCATTGTATACATAGACCACATCTTCTTTATCCATTCATCTTTCTATGGGCACCAAGGCTCCTTCCACAGTTTGGCTATTGTGGTATTGCTGCTATAAACATTGGGGTGCAGGTGTTCCAGTGTTTCATTGCATCTGTATCTTTGGGGTAAATCCCCAGCAGTCTAATTGCTGGGTCGTAGGGCAGGTCTATTTTTAATTCTTTGAGGAACCTCCACACCGTTTTCCAGAGTGGCTGCACCAGTTCACATTCCTACCAACAGAGCAAGAAGGTTCCCCTTTCTCCACATCCTCTCCAACATTTGTTGCTTCCTGTCTTGTTAATTTTCATCTTTCTTACTGGTGTGAGGTGGTATCTCATTGTGGTTTTGATTTGTATTTCCCTGATGGCAAGTGATGCGGAGCATTTTCTCATGTGCGTGTTGGCCATGTCTATGTCTTCCTCTGTGAAATGTCTGTTCATGTCTTTTGCCCATTTCATGATTGGATTGTTTGTTTCTTTGCTGTTGAGTTTAATAAGTTTTTTATAGATCTTGGATACTAGCACTTTATCTGATAGGTCATTTGCAAATATCTTTTCCCATTCTGTAGGTTGTCTTTTAGTTTTGTTGACTGTTTCTTTTGCTGTGCAGAAGCTTCTTATCTTGATGAAGTCCCAATATTCATTTTTGCTTTTGTTTCCCTTGCCTTTATGGATGTATCTTGGAAGAAGTTGCTGTGGCCGGGATCCCTGGGTGGCTCAGCGGTTTAGTGCCTGCCTTTGGCCCAGGGCGCGATCCTGGAGTCCCGGGATCGAGTCCCACGTCGGGCTCCTGGCATGGAGCCTGCTTCTCCCTCTGCCTGTGTCTCTGCCTCTCTCTCTCTCTCTCCATCTATGTCTATCAGAAATAAATAAATAAATAATAAATCTTAAAAAAAATAAAAAAAAAAAATAAGAAGTTGCTGTGGCCAAGTTCAAAAAGGGTGTTGCCTGTGGTCTCCTCTAGGACTTTGATGGGTTCTTGTCTCACATTTAGATCTTTCATTCATTTTGAGTTTCTCTTTATGTATGGTGTAAGAAAACAGTCTCTTCAATAAATGGTGCTGGGAAAATTGGACAGCCACGTGCAGAAGAATGAAACAAGAACTCAGTTTTCAAAATATACTTGTTTTGTGGATGTATATATCCATATAATTTTATCTTTAAAAATCTATTCCATTACTTTGGTTTCCTATTTTGTAAAAGTAGGTGATTAAGCTCATTTTGTTCCTTTGTGATTTTATGATTTTATGGTTGTCTACTTTCATTGATTTACAGGGAAAAACACAAAACAGTTTTCTAAAACTCAAAGAATGGACTTGATTAAGGAGTATTCAGATATGTTGCAGGCTCATGAGCATATTCCAAAACTGGAGGTCCATACACAAGCAGATTTAATTCATAACAGTGAGGTTGGACTCTAGGTTTCTGTTTTTTCAGCCTATCTTACTACAGCTCTATTTCTCTCATGCAACTCCCATTCTTGGAAACTTCTGATTTACAAATGTATACTATCCAATATCTATGTGCCATGATTGTCTTGACAGAATTATTTTGTGATGGATTTATATGAGATCAAATTTTAGAAATGCTGTAATAACATAGCCTTATAGTTCTGAAACTGCCTCTTTTACTAATATCAGTTTAGCTGGGAGTAAATGTCCATCATTTACATTGATGGTATAATTCGGAATAGACTAAAAGATTCATCTAAGGACTTGCTTGATATCCATTGTCTTAAATATGTTCTTACAGCAGACTATGCTCTTGTACTTAGAGAACAAAATGATGCCTCTAAAGCTGGTAAATGCGGAATACGAAAACACGAGGAAAAAGCTAATCTTTCATAATACCTGTAATAAGAGGTCAAAATTTAACTGTTGAAAGCATTTCCAAGACTGGACATTTCCAATTGCTTCAAAGTAAATAAGAAGTTGTAAGTGGTTAAGTCTGTGAAAATGACTTTGTGTGTTCTAAATAAAGTAGATTTAGAAGTTACAGTTAAAGTATATGTTTCAGAAGATGAGCCCTCAACATCCTGGAAGTAAAGAAGCATTCAATAGAGAAATGAATACAAACAAGCACACTTTCTGACCTTAAACATCTAAAATGTTTACGTAAATTTAGTGTAAAGTTTGTACCAAGTTTGAGAGTTTGCAAAATAGTAAAATCATTATTTAATATTTTATCATGCTAATAAATTATACATCAAAATGAAACTCAGGTTGATAAACTATGTAACAAAAAGAAATGAAGTCCTAACTATTCTGCTTCTTATCTTGCCTGTTACAGTTTTCATTGACTATTTTTCGTTTTTTGTTTTGTTTTTTGGACCTGGAATCACATTGTTCCTGTTTCTTCACTCGTCTAGTAATTTTTCATATATACAACATATGGTGGGCTGTAGACAGTCCAGATACTGCTATTATCCTCTGTAAATCTTTTATTTCCATTTTAATGGGTGGTTACCTTGGCTGGATCTAAATTCCTAATTCTGGGTCTTCTGCTCAGTATTTTCCACCTTTGGACTATAACTTTCTGTGATACTTCTTATAGTTTTCTTCACTCATGAACAGTATAAGGGTCAGCCAAAGTTCTGTACTTAGTTCATATAAAGATTCTGGGGATATTTCCTCTGTAATATCCCTTCCTAAAGTACCTCCTCCCTACCCACCCTTACTTTCCAGATACAGTTTTGTACTCTGTTTTCTGACTCCCTAGGTAGACTGAAGCTTTTCATTTGAGTTTCAGGTATCCCATACCAAAGATTTTTTTTCATACTTCACTAACTTCAAATAGTTGGGTGTTGTTTTCCTGGTTTTTGTTTTGTGTATATTTTGTCCAGTGTTATAACTAGTATGTGAAGGAGAGTTAATGCATTTCATAATCTGACTTCCCTTACTTTCATTGTTAGCTATTTCAATAATCTGGAATTCTGGACTGACATTTACTTTTCTGTCATCATTTGAAAAATATGATACCATTCTCTTCTGACCTCCCTTGTTTTTTAATAAGAAGATAATGATACTCATCATGGTGTCTTGGTATATCATATTTTCCCCACTCTGCTTTTAATATCATTTTCTTTATTAGTTTAAGAATTTTGACTATGATACGTTTAGGTACATTTGAAAAAGATTTCTGTCTCTAAGAATCCAGCTTCTTGAGTTGGTAGCCTTAATAAATTTGAAAAATTACTGTCATGGGCTAAATTGTATGCCCACAAAAGGCATATTTTATGGTCTAATTCCTAGTACATCAGAGGTTACTATATTTGGATACAGTCATTAGAGTGTGCCCTAATACAAGATGACTGGTGCCCCTATAAGAAAAAGACATCAGGACACAGACGCAGAGGAAAAGGCGTGCAGAGACACAGGGAAAAGATAGCCATATAAAAACCAAAGAGAGGGGCAGCCCCGGTGGCACAGCGATTTAGTGCTGCTTACAGCCTGGGGTGTGATCCTGAAGATCTGGGATGGAGTCCCATGTCAGGTTCCCTGCATGGAGCCTGCTTCTCCCTCTGCCTGTGTCCCAGCCATTCTCTCTAAATAAATAAATAAATAAATAAATAAATAAATAAATAAATAAATAAATAACATTAAAAAAAAAAAAAAAACAAAGAGAGAAGCCTCAGAAGAAACCAACCCTGCTAAAACTTTGATTTTGGACTTCTAGCATCCAGAATTATGATAAAATAAATGTATATTGTGTAAGCAACCCACTCTGTAGTACTTTGTTAAAGCAACCCAGAAAACTAATATAATTACTTTCAAATATCTGTTAAAAATTTTTAGGTCTATTCTCTTTTCTCTCCTCTGGGGCATGAATTACATAGTGTGGTTTAATTCCTACTGATAACGCATTTACTAAGACTTTCTTCTCTGGGCCAGATCTGATCTTTTCCTTCTTTCGTTCCTTCCTTTTCCTTTTTAAAAGCTTGATTAGATATAATCTACAAACCATAGAATTGATTGGATAAACATGTACATTTTAATGTTTTTTTTAGTATATTCAGAGTTGTAAAACCATAATAATCAAAAATTTTTAAATCGACCTCCTAAGAAACAATGTACTCATTGTCAGCTACCCCCCATTACCCTTCTACCTCACAACCATAGGCATCCACTACTCTTATTCTTTCTCTGTATATATGTTTATTCTGAACATTTTATATAAATGGATTCATAAGATATGTGGTCTTTTGTGGCTGGCTTCTTTCAATTAGCTTGATGTTTTCAAGGTTCATCCATGTTGTAGCATTTATTAGCACTTCATTCTTTAAAAAATTTTTAAAAACGTTTCATGACTGGGGGGCCTGGGTGCCTCAGTCAGTTAAGTGTCTGACCCTTGATTTTGGGTCAGGTCATGATCTCAGGGTTGTGACACTGAGCCCTGAGTCGGGTTCTGATAATCCATTGTAGCAATACCTCTTTATTTTGTATCTATATTGCATTGTTCCACTTTCTATTATAAATAATGCTCCTAAGAACTTTCATAGATGAGTTTTTATATGGACATGTTTTCATTTTTCTTGGGAGGATAATTAAGTGTTGATATGCTGACTGCATGAAATCCAATGTTTAACCTTTTGAGTAACTGCCAAAGATTTTTCTAAAATGGATGCACCATTTAATTCCTAGCAGCAGTGTATAGGATTTCTATTTTTTCTTAACTCTATTTATTATCTTTCTTAGTACAGCCATCAAAGAAGTTGTAAAGTTGCATGTCATTATGGTTTTTATTTTTATTTTCCCAATAGCTAAAGATATTAAGCATCTTTTTATATGGTTACTAAAAACCTGTATATCTTCTTTGAAGAAATGTCTAACATTTTGCAAATGTTTTAATTTTGTTTAATTTTTTTTATTTAAATGCAATTTACTTAGCATACAGTGTATTATTATTTTCAGGGGTAGAATTTAGTGATCCGTCAGTGCTCATTACATTAAGTGTCCTCCATAATGCCCATCACCCAATTACCCCATGTCCCTGTTCACCTCCTGTCCAGGAACCCTTAGTTTGTTTCCTATAGTTAAGAGTCTCTTGGGGCACACATGGCTCTGCATCTACATTTGGCTCAAGTCCTTGAGCCCCTTGTCCTGCTCCCTGCTCAGTGGGGAGTCTGCTTCTCCTTCTGTCTCTCCCCCAGTCATGCTCTCTCTCTCTCTTTCCTCTCTCTCAAATTAATAAATAAAAAATCTTTTTAAAAAAGAGTCTTTCATGGTTTGCCTCCCTCTCTGTTTTCATCCTATTTTATTTTTCCTTCCTTTCCCCTATGTTTATCTGTTTTGTTTCTTAAATTCCACCTATGAGTGAAATCATATGGCCTTTCTCTGACTGACTTATTTCACTTAGCATGTTTTCTTTTTATAACTGAATTCTAAGAGTACTTTTTATGTTTTGGATACAAGTCTTTTATCAGATATCAGATTCATGAATTTTTTTCCCAATTCTGTGAGTTGTTATGATTTTATTGTTAGTATCTTTGCAGCACAAAATATTTTAATTTTGATGAAGTCCACTTTATCTTTATCTTTTTTTTCCTTTGTTGCTTATCTTTTTGTGTTGTATTTAGAAATGCTTTGCTTAATCTCAAGTCATAAAAATGTACTCATTGGCTTTTGTTTAAGTGTTTTATAACTTTATAAACATGATAAACTTTAATAACTTTATAACTGTCCCATTTTTGTCTTTTATTATTATTATTTATTATATGGTGTGGAGGTTCCAACCTCATTCTTTTACATCTGCTTATCAAGTTGTTCCAACACCATTTTTATAAATAGAATAAAAAGAAAAACAACTATCCTTTCCCATTGAATTCCTTGGCATGGGGTTTATTCCTTTTATTACGGATTTCACTTTCTGGAATTTTCATTTGTATTCTCATTTACATTTGTGCCAATTCCCCTCCCCCCCCATATATTCATGCATGATATTCTCCTTTTCCAAATAATCCTATGATAGATTTATAATAGTTATTTTAAAGTCTCTATCTGCTAATATTAACATCTCAGCTATCTCTGTATCTGTTCTTACTGTTTGTTTCCTTTGTTAACCATGTGCTAGATATTCTTGCTTCTTCACATGTCTCATTATTTTTTATTTATGCTAATAAAGTAAGTAAGTGAACAGCTGAGATCAAAGTAAGTAATATTTATCTCCAGAAAGTGACATTCTGTCTTTTGTCAGCCTTCTAGTATGGGTGAACAATTACTTTCATTAGTATTTTTCTTACTTTGTGTTTTTCTTCATCTTCAGATGGACTTATTTTTATATTGGCTTTAGACATGTAGCAAGATTATACATCACTATCCTTTCAGATGTGTTTGGGATCTGAATATCAACAAGACTCTAGAAATCAGTGTTTCTCCTCTCAGTCTCTGCTTTTTGCATTTTTTAAAACCCAGTTTTCAGCTCTTTGGATCACAGATGAATTTTCTTCACTATCTAATCTTATTCCAGCTTTTTGACCACAGAATATCTTATCATCTCTTGCTGTTTTGTCCCCAGCTATCAGAAACTGTTAATTTATGCTTGGTTAGGGACAAAGTTGCATTGATGGGATTTCTGAGACCTTTACTGCTTTGCATACAGCCATTATTAGGCCACTGTTTTGCACTTAAGCAAGTTCCTACAAGTTTCCAATGTTTTTTGTTTTTTGTTTGTTTGTTTGTTTTTAGCTCTTCTGTGCAGAAACTTTCAGAATATACTAAGTCAATGAATGGGGGAAGAGTTAGCAGATAGGTGCAGGTTTGCTCTGTGATTTGTTGCCTTAGTAAGTCAAAAAAAAAAAAAAAAAAAGAACTACAATACTGTAGCTTGTCCAGATTCTTTATATGGTAAGAGGTAAAGTCTCTTGCAACATTATACATTCCTAATTAAAGTAGAAGTCTAAATCATTTAAATGTTTGAAAGCAATGGAAAACTTGTTTTCTATTATACCTTTCAATAAATATGCATCTCTTTTCATTTTGGTTGTATTTTTAATAAGAATAACTTGTATATCTTCAGCATAGGTATTAAAATATCCACCAGTTCACAAGTAAGGATAATTGGGATCCAAGGATTCTGAGAATATACTTCACTCTTAATATAGAATTTTTTTTAAAAAAAAGATAGTTTAGAAAATTTAGTTTTTGTCAAAGCTTTGAGATGACTAAAAAAAGAGAAGCAAGCCTTGAGAAGTGGAGACATTTGGAAATATATTTTAAATCATGATGCAGTGACTCAAAGTGATAAATCATAATAATGAAATTGACTGCAATTGGGTACTTTTCTGAATATTACAGATAAATTGAATGGCAGATCATATAGAATCTACATTTTTACTTCTATAATAGAAACTCATGTTAGCTTACACACAAATTTTGTTCATTCTAAGTTATAGATATAATTCTAATGCGAATTCAAGGCTAATACTAAGGAATCCTATTCTACAACCCACTGGATGGTTCAGACCATGGGGTTGACATAATTGTGGTCATCGTCCTAATCAAGGCCCAATTTAATCTAAAATAGAAATGGACTTAACTTGGTTATTTATATTTTTATTGAACTCATTTGACTATTAGAAGACATTAATTGTAGTAGCTACTAGCATATTATCTTCTTGTCCATAGCCAATATGTGTAAAAAAATGGAGAAAAGCAACTTGAGGAAAATGAGATGTTTTAAAGAACAATTTAACTGAAACATAATAGAAAATATAACCTATTTTTCCACTTTTCTACCTTATTATCAAAAAGTTGAGAGCAATATGGTTAAGCATTTGTTCAACTATGTAAGCATTATATTTGTACCTATTTTTCAGAAATGTTTAGATGATTTTTTTCTTATTTCTAATTTTTCCTGTCTTCCATTTTAAAAGACTTTATATAAAAAAATAAAAAAATAAAAGACTTTATAAATTTGATACATGGTCAGTTTTTCTCAATCACAAGTTCACAATATTTTAAGCATGTATTTTGTGTATTTACCATTATTCATTAATGTAAAGGTAAAGTCACTTATTTTATGTTAATGAACATTTGACTTTCTAAATATTTTTTCATAAATTCATCTAATAATAAGTAAAAGTAAAAAGGTAGGTAATACTTCTTTATAAAACAAATAGTTTCAAAATTCAAATGCTTTCCATTTATATGACCCAAAATAATCAGCAGTGAAAAAAAAATAAATAGTGATTAGTTCAACCAAACAGGCAACTCATTATTTAAATCATAAACTATGTTGTTACTTCCATTCTATCCACAAAGAAATTTTTAAAGTTGGTGTGTAGTATATACTGACTAAAAATGAAAACGAGGAGAGAAAAAAAAAAAAGAATATACAACCAGAGACTCCAACTGGGATACACTTTCCCAGAAAACATGAATTCTATTTTAATTACAGAAAGTTTGTGGATTAAAGGATTATCATTATTAAGCACTATTAATTAACAAGCCTAACAAAATATAGTGGTAAGAACAGATCTTTGGAAGGGTTTTCCGTCACAAAACTATCTGTGTTTTTCACTGATGCTGAATTGAAAGAAATATTCATCTTGAGAAAGCCTACCTAGTATTTCTGTCTTATGATTACCGTTTGAGTTCTCAAGAAGGCCCAGTTCTAAAAAATCTTACGAATAATTTGAATACCAAGAGCAGTTTAGGAGAAAATTATAGGATAAATTCTCCACTCTAACATTCACATGCAGGTTTCCAAACACTTTAAAGAGATAAAAGAAGAAATAAAGAAAAATGTCTTTCACATTGTGTATCATTACAAAGAATTTCCATCAAAGTTATTTTTTGTTGTAAATACATGAGTTGTTTTAACCAATGTTTCTAGATCATAATTTTGTCTAACTACAAGGCAGATAAGTAAAATGCATCAATTTTAAATAGACAGTCTCATTTTTCACCTATTTTCTATATTCAGCACAAATAAAGTTTTACTAGAAGTATAAAAAATAGACAAATATGTTCTTGCAAAGTGCATCTTGCAAAGTTCATAAATCTTAAATTAGTGCACAGCTTTCAAAAAGCTGTAAAATAGGCACCTAAGTTTTAAAGTGCTGTTATCATCAATGAATTGATTATAAAAACCTGCCTCACAAAATCTTCATCGCCACATTTGTTGAGAAAGTAACTGACAATAATAATTGCATAACTCTTTACTCATTTACTGGTAAAACTGGATTCTTCTTAAATACCTGGGATTGCATACTCACCTTAGAGTCAACATTTGTTCCTTTGGCTTCAGCCAAATTGAAAGCATTGGAAATTCAAAGTAATATGAAAGCAAGATATATCACCTATATTGTATTTAAATGTTGTCTCTAATTATAGTTAGCCCAAACTAAAAAACAAAAACAGTAACAAACAAGTGAAATCTAGATGAATAGAGCAAATGGGTTGGGAAAAATTTAAAAAAAAATGTACTGAAGCTATAGAATGAACTACGACCACGTATAGTAAATAAAATGTTGAGTACATGAAAAGTAGGTCAGGCAGCCAGCTACATTTCAGAATCTCCTATCATCCAGATTTATGGAGATACTCTAACTGTATCCAGGCCAGCTTCATGAACACATGACCTATGCAGGCTCTTGGCTCAGAAATGTCTCACACTGTGTTTCTTGCTCTGCTTTCACTATCTTTAAATTCTTAACAATTTAATCTTTGAACTGTGTGTTTGTCAGTGAAGTCTATTGGGACAGTGAAACAAGAGCATGAGCAGAGGAGATATGTACAGTAACTGTGTCTGCCACAGTAAACATAACTTGTAGTTACTTCCTTTTCTATTCTGTCCTTCTTTATTCACCAGTGTGCTGAAGGTAGAGAGTGTTGGTAGAATTTACATGAATCACATAGTGAAATATAAACTGTTGAGTTAGTTTTGTTCAGCATTTCCAATATACTTGTATGCATGAGCTACCAAACACAAATTGTGTAATTTGGTTATTCCACATTATAAGCAAAATGCTCTTATATTTGCATTTAAAATTGGAATTCCACAATATAAGGATGAACAGTAAAATTCATGCTAATTATTTACAATTTTAATTTTCCATTACTTTGAATGATTTTAAACAGCAAGTAAAAAGCAGCACAACAATTTGAAAGATAGAGATCACTGAAGAAAGGGAAAAAAGCTTTATTTTGTAGTATTGTTAACAATATTTTTCTTGGATTTTAAAATAAGGGGCTCAAATTTTTATTTTGGACTGAGTCCTGCAAATTGCATAACCAGCTCCCAAACTTATGGCTTGTGTTGAGAGTTTGGCTAAACTCCATAGTATTACTGTCTCAGTATTCATTTTGTTTGGCCAAAAGGCCTGCAGGAACTTTACACTGACACCAGCCCTCTCACTCAAGAGCATGCCCTGCAGAGGAGACTGCAAAGTCACAAGCAAATGTAAGATCATGATATGACTTCCCCAACAGCCCTTGTGATCAAGTCTCTCCTGCCTCCCAGTGTCTTCCTCTTTTGCACCTTTTAGAGTTTACCAAAACTCTGCTCTCTTTGGTTTGAGTTGACCAATCCAGTCAGCCCAGGAACCCAAAAGCACTCCACCCAACCACAGACCTCAATAAAGGTATGTGCCTCAGATCCTATCTCTCTCTGCCTGCAACCTGCCTTGACCTCCTGGAATGGTTCCTCAAAAGGTGCTGTGTACTTCCTCCAGGACCTGTGCCTAATAAACTTGTCCATTTCACTTTCTCTCGCTGTCTGTTGTTGAACTGCATTTTCTCATCCAGCACCTCATGCTCCATGTAATTAATGCTAATTCAAAAAAGTTATAACAACTTGTTTTATGGTTTGTAATCCCCCTCTGTTTATTTATTCATTCAATTTCCAAGGTAAAACATGTCCCCATTCTTCATTTCCATCCTAATGTTAGTGTTTCTTTAAGGACAATTTCAAGTTTATGGGTATTTCTGGACAAGTTTCATTTTACTTTTTTTCTGACTTTTTTCATGGACCCTGTTCTACTGCCTGACACTCAAAAATGTTTCTTTCACTATCCTGGCCTTGTGCTTTTCTATTTTTCTAAATAACCACACAGATTTATTTTCCACTCCCATGACCTCAACTGTATCTTGTTCCTCCACGTATGCTTATCAAACTTATCCTTATTTCAAACTTCTATGCCCTATTTAACACTCATAGCTTTTGATTTACATTTTACTCTTCCAGAATCATTATTGCTAATATTTGTCTATCTCTTTATTTATCTTATGTAAAAAAAAAAAGCCTTTTGCATAACGGTATGGGTAACAAAATATTAGTAGTTAAATACCCTTCCCTCAATAATATATAGATTTAATGCAATCCTTGTCAAAGTACCAGTGCATATTTTCTGTGAAGGTGATTTCAAAATTTATATGGAAACAAAATGGTCTAAAAATAGCTAAAACAATATTTAAAATGGAGACTAAATCTGAAAACTTTAGATTACCATATATCAAGATTTATTGTAAAGTTAGCATAATTAAGATAATGTGATATAAAGATAATCAAGGTAGACCAAATTAGGAAAATTTTTATTTTTTATTTTATTTCATTTATGATAAAAAAAATAGGACTGTAGTGCTAGTGTCTTTTTCAAATGGAAAACATGAATTTTTTTTTTTTTTTTAAAGACTTGACTTATTTATTCATGAGAGACAGAGACAGAGAGAGAGAGAGAGAGAGGCAGAGACACAGGCAGAGGGAGAAGCAGGCTCCATGCAGAGAGCCTGACATGGGACTTGCTCCCAGGTCTCCAGGATCACACCCTGGGCCAAAGGCGATGCTAAACTGCTGAGGCACCCAGGCTGCCCGAAAACTTGAATTTTGACCATGAACCTTACTTCATGCATCACCAATTCCGAACTGATATTAGATCCAAATGAAAACATGATAAGTTTTCTAAAAGGAAACATTAGAAGACTACCTTCCTACTCTTAATTTTCTTACACAAGTGAAACAAGACAATAACCACAAAGTGAAAGATAACATTCCATTAAAATTTAAAACTTTCAGTAAAAGATACCACGAAGAGAGTGAAAATGAGTCTCAATATGTATAAGTATATTTGCAATAGAATAAACAACAGAGGACCCATATACTAAAATATAAACAACTGATACTGATGAAAGAGAGAAATAATTTTTCTGTAACACATGGTGGATTATTCTCTTGTTCTACCTCTCACCAACCTGTCTTAAGTAATCAAAGAATTAAAACTGACACTGATTTAAAAGGAGAGTGGACAAGGTAATCACTGGAAATAAATAGATTTATAGTGAGAGAGAATTGTAGATAGGTAAATACAGAAAAACGTAGACAGATTATAAATTGTTAATAATTAGCTATTAATAAAATTGGTAATTATTAATACATGAAATTATTAATAGTTTAAGGCCATTACTTATTCTTATGTCATCAGTAAAACTTTAATATAAAGTAAGATTATTAATAATCTTAAGGTAATTACTTATTCATGTGCATTGCTGAAGATATATATTTTTTTAAGATTTTTATTTATTTATCTGAGAGAGAAAGAGAGAGGGAGCATGAGCAATTGGAGGGGCTGAGGGAGAGGGACAAACAGGATTCCTCCCTGAATAGAAAGCCCAACTAGGGGCTCGATGCAGGGCTCCACAGGGGCTTGATTCAAGGACCTCTGGATCATTACCTGAGCCAAAGGCAGATGCTCAACTGACTGAACCACCCAGGTGCCCCTGACATATATTTTCTAAGAATCAAAAGCTTGAATCTAATTTCTACATATCAAAGAAGTCATTATTGTCTTTCTAGTTTCCACCTTGTACCTGTGTTATTGAATTAGTGGTACTTGATTTTGGATGGTAGAATGTTGAATATTTATGAGTAAAAACACGTGCATTACTTTTCCCCTTAACCTAAATTTGAGACTGTCAGTATATGAACTATTTTGAAATATTCTTCTCAGTGCTCCCCATGTGTATTGGAAGTTACACACACACACACAAACATTTTTGAAGAGAAAATTCATCCAATGAATAAAAAGGATTAAATATTACATGCAACTCAGTATCTGTGTATGTTCCCTAATATTCTCCATTTTCCAACATTTTCTACTTTCTGCTTCTTTGGCATTTTAATGTATGATGATTTGATCCTTCTTATTCCACTCCGTGAGTACATATTGGTGGATACCAGTGCACACAACTGTCAACTGAAAATCTTACTGTACCTTTGTGCCTACACTCCGAAGACTAACTGCTTTCATATTATGCAAAAGTCCCTCAAACAACCATGTTTATTTAGGAAGTACTGTGTGCAGAGCCCTTCACTATGCACTATTAAAATCTACATTTAACTAAGGCTAACCTGGGAGATAATTCATGTGAGTTCACAAATAATACAAAATACAATTCATCAACTATTTAATGTTAAGATCTTTTCCAGCTGATGTCATCCATTTCAAATTCCATAGTTTTATTTATTTCAGGGAGGAATACTGTTTTTTAAATAATAAATTTATTTTTTATTGGTGTTCAATTTGCCAACATACAGAATAACACCCAGTGCTCATCCCGTCAAGTGCCCCCCTCAGTGCCCGTCACCCATTCACCCCCACCCCCCACCCACCTCCCCTTCCACCACCCCTAGTTCAGGAGGAATACTTTAATCTTTTAAAATATAACTCCATAGTAATATTCTTTTTGGTCTGTTTTCAAGTCGAGACATGACTTTAGACTCAGCAAAATTCTTTCTTTTTTTTCAACTTTTCCTTTCATATATTTTTCAAAAGTTCTTTGGAATATGATTTTAAAAATTGAAATATAATTGACATCTACCATTGTATTAGTTTCAGGTGTACAACAGAATGATTTGATATTTGTGTGTATTCCAAATGATCACCACAGTAAGTCTAGTCAACATTCATCACCACAGACAGATTCGATTTTGTTTTTCCTTCTGATAAGAACTTTTAAGATCTCTCTTAGAAATTTTCAGACATATAATGTAGTATTAGTAACTATAGTCACCATGTTGTTCATTATATCCTGGAACTTATTTATCTTATAACTGGAAGTTTTTACCTTTTGACCCCCTTCACCCATTGCACCCACCACTCATCCTCTCCTCTGGCAACCACCAATTTGTTCAGTTTATCTATGAATTCCTTTTTTGTTTCTATCTGTTTAGGTGAACTAAGAAAATATATATTTTTATTGACACTGTTAATGACCATTCAAAGTATAAGGAACATCCAAGTTCACAAGAGCGACCTATTGCAGAGTTTTGTTAGGGGTGTAGATAAAACTATAAGGGTGAACATCCAGTACAAATAAGAATATAATATTTGGGGCACGATGTCTTATACCTAAATTTCAGTGTCTTAAGGTTCTCAGGAGGGAACCCACATGTTCCCATGTGCTGGTTATATGCAAATGTTCACTTTGTAAAATAAATCACATATAGGTGAGATCAAACAACATTTGCCTTTCTCTCTCTGACTTATTTCACTTAGCTTATCTTCAAGGTATATCCATGCTGTCACCTGGCAAGATTTCCTTCATTTTATGGCTGAATAATATTCCACTGTAGATATATACCACACTCTCTCTACCCATTCCTCCAGTGATGAACATTTAGGTTGCTTCCGTGTCTTGGATATTGTAAATAATGCTGCAATAAACATGGGGGTCCAGATATCTTTAACATATGAAATACTTTCTTAGGTTTGTCTATGTTTTACCTACCATCCTGTTCCTTCTGGTTTTTTTTTTAGATGATCTTATATTTATAGAATTATTAAGAATTAAAAATTTTTTAAAGGAATAAAAATACACAATGTCTTTTAAGTTCATAAAGAGCATCTTACATGTTATACTTCATTTAATAATCCAGCAGTTACTCAAGTGGAAAACCACTCATCAGAAAATTTTATTTGTCCTTAACAATTAATATAAAAAATAATGTTTATGGAAAAATGGTCAATTATTTTATTCCTTCTGTGTATTGACTAATCTTTCTGATATTTTATATTATATACAATTTTGTTTTGGTGTAGCTGACAAAAAAGTTCAGGAGCTTTATAAATCTTCTTAAATTGGAAAAACAAAGGTTATTATGCATATTTATCTATGCAGTATTTTTTATCTTAACACATATGCATTAACATTTATTTAAATCTAATACTTAAAACTCATATAAGCTAAGAATCTACTATATGTTTTAATACTTAATATCTCTTATAATTTAATTTCATCTAAAAAGTTAGTCTAGAGGTATCTTTAAAGAAAAAGTTTTTAATGTTTCATTTTGTTGCTAACCTATCTCTTTTGTTCTGCCATCTGCAACATATCCCTGGACTATAATGGCATTCAATTCTTTAAATTACAAATATTTATTTACCTGTCATTCTGGACTTCTCTCTGAGCCTCTTGAGAGCAGGAAAATGAATGTTAGTTGGGTTTTCTTAACTCACACAATCTTGCATAGTCTTCTGCTAAGTTTTGATTAATGAATGAAAGAATGCATGAATGGGAATCAATATCTGTCCTCGCCTATGGGTTTGCATAGTATTTTTATGTATATTAAATTGAACTAAAATTGTCATAGGAAATTTAAAGAATTATCTTTTTGGTACACTCTATGAAAGTGTACCAGATATAATGTCATATTTATCCAAATATATAGCATTCCAGGAATGCTAAACTGATTTTGTATCTTTTAATTCTACCAAATGTATTCTTGCTGTTTTTTTTTAACTTAAAATTCGATTTCTTTTTTATATACACAAAAGTAACTCAGGCTATTGGCACTCAATATAGTGGTTATGGGAAGTTGGAGGAAAAGAGTAGCATGAATTGGATGACATACAAAGCCATGGTCTGGGATGCTGCTAATACTTTGGATGCTGGTTACATGCAAATGTTCACTTTGTAAAATAAATCATCATGTAGAATATACTTATAAATTGGGGGCTTTTCTGTAAATATAGTTTAATAAAAATTATAACAAAAAAGTGTGGCCTTATGTCTTTAAAAAATACAAGTCATTAGATGTTGATTTTTTAAAAATGTTCTCATAATGTTGCTTAGACATAGAGCAAATGCTGTTATGCAGAGAATAAACATTAGTAAATTAACTAATTGGGAATAATTACTACAATTCCAATTTCTACCAGAAAAATTTTCTTCCTCAAACTGATGGCTACTCAGCTTATTGCTGACAGCTTTTTAAAAATAATGCAATTTCATTTCTCAAATGTTCACTTATACTACCTGCTTTTTAATCTACAATCAATATCTTAAAATAATTTTTGTTTATTGACAAAAGCTTTTGGGTTTCTTTTTTTTAAAGATTTCATTCATTTATTCATGAAACACACACACACACACACACACACACACACACACAGAGGCAGAGACATAGGCAAAGGGAGAAGCAGGCTCCATGCAGGGAGCCTGATGTGGGACTCGATCCCCAGACTCCAGGATCACGCCTTGGCCCAAAGGTAGGCGCTAAAACCACTGAGCCACCCAGGCGTCCCAAAGTTTTTGTTTTTGTTTTAAATTTTTATTTTATATTGGTAAGAACACATAATCTTTCACCAAAGATCTACCCTCTTAACTATTTTCTAAATGTACAATACATTATTGTTGACTATGGGTACAATGTTGTGCAGCAGATCTCAAGAGCTTATCCATCTTAAGCAAAACGTTGCAGTCACTGTGAAAAACAATACTGAAGTACCTCAAAGAATTAAAAACATAACTGCACCATATGACCCAACAATCCCACTTCTGGTTATTTATCCAAAAGAACTGAAATCAGAATCTCAAAGAGATATAAATGCTGCCATGTTCATTGTAGCACTAATTGTAGTATCCAAGATGTGAAAGGAACCTAAATGTCCATCGACAGATAATGGATAGAGCAAATGTGATATTTACTCACAGTGGAAAACTTTGCAGCCTTAGAAAAAAGGAAAGACAAATATTTTACTTTATGCCACAACATGGATGAACCTTGAAGATGTTTCACTAAGTGAAATATGCTAGTCTAAGAAAGACTACACAATTCCATTTACAAGAGGTATCTAAAGGGGCACCTATGTGCCTCAGTCAGTGTTGATCTCAACTCAGATCTTGAGCTCAAGGTAATGACTTTAAGCCCCATGTTGGGAGCCCACTTAAAAAGAAAGGGGTACCTAAAATAGTCAAATTCATAGAATTAAGAGTGCTGTGGTGGTTCCCAGAGGCTAGGCAGAAAGGAAAGTTGGATAGTTACTAAGCTATCAGTTTTTAAAACTCTTGACATATTTTACTGTTCTTGTGCTCTTTATAATTAGTACTAGAATAAATCAATTTGTTCCTGTTTACTCCCTTTTTAGAAACAATCTAATTATCAATTTTCTTGTACATTTCATCATCTTATAAGTAAATGAGAAATAAATACAATTCTAGTTCTAGTCCTATGCTTATGTTATTTCAATGATAAATACATCAGTGTTACTAATTTTAAATGTTCATTCTGGCACAAAACAAGGATAATGCAAACCCAGAGACTATCACTTGTGAAATGAATGTTATTAACACAGGTTTCTTTGCATAACTACTAACATATAATTGAGAGTATAATTTTACCTGCGAAAATTGCTTTCTACTACTTGTCATAGTTTTACACATATACAGGATAATTACATCATTTCTTTCCAATGAAAGGAAATTGTAAAAATGCAGGAATGAGTTCACTTTGGAAGTTACAATCACTTAGAACAATTTAATCCAAATTATACGGATAAATTTATGCATTAAATGTTCTATTATATGTGAATAAAATGTTTCTTTTGACAGTTCTGGGTACAGAGATTGTCCATAAACATAACTTCAAACACACACATACACATGCAAACAAAGAAGCATAAAGTAAATTGTTTAATAATAGAAAATATATCTAATATTCTATCTTAATTTTTTTCACATCTCTTTGTACATTCGTTTACCATACTTATCCAAAATGACCTTTGACAGCTACAAATTTTCCTCACAGAAGTAACTCCTACCTCTCATTTTCTCAGAATAATCATATATTTTTCTGCTTTGCTACTGTACCTCACACACACTTCTATGATTGTGCAGAAATACAATAATGACATATCAAGTGGAATTCATGTATAAGATACACCCTTGATATTGGAAGCACTACTAGGAGGTGATAAATCTCTTCTTATTTATATTCCTAGCTCTAAGGACAAAGCTTGGCATACCTGTTCAGTATGTATTTATTGACTAAATACAGGTTCACTCTAAATAAAATAAATAACTTTCAAAAGTCAATTCTATCAAAAATCAAATTCATATCACTTTATCAAAATTATGGTATAGTATAAATACATACACATTAGAGTAATACAAACCCAAGGCACACATGCTACATATCCTAAGTACATATACAAATTTAATCAAATATGCAAAATGGGGCCTTCCACTCTGTTATCACTGATCCTATCAGTACTGGGAAAGGTCAAAATAGCACAACAGGAGAATTTACTCATCTGAAATTAATTTATAAGGTAAGACTCTAAGTGCTTGTTATGAAAGCAAAGTGTTTATTTTCTTTAAATGAAAATAACTGATTCGTTGATTCACCATCTCATTTTTGTACTCTTTTTTAAAGTAAAAGTAATATATAAGTAATATATACCCACTGATAAGAAATGTACACAATATAAAAAAGAGTAAAGAACCAATTTTAAAAATCAACTGTACTCCTACAAACATAGGGATATACATTCCAGTGTAAAAAAATATTGGTGTATTTCAATTCAAACATTTGTGAATAGGTATATGTCTGTTTATGTGTATTCACAAAAAGTGCTGGTATAATGTGAACCATATGGAAGATAAAGATTTTAGTCTGTTCACTGTGTCTTATTATCAAGTCTTTATTTAAAAGTAAAAATAAAAAATAATATAAACATAAAGCTAAATGTGAAATTTTAAAGTATTTTAAAATTCTGTGATTATTATATTTTAATACCTGTATTATAACTTATTACATGCATGAACCATAGGTTAGTTAACTGACTCCTTTAATTGGATTTAGAGCATACTTTTAAACTATATTTGTTTATAAATTATTCTGTTAATAATCTTTGCATTAATCTATGCTGAAATTTCTAAGATAATCTTTTATGATATTCAGATTTAAAGCTATCTACATTTTTAAGGATAAGATTTAAGGATATCTACTTCTGCAGTTATAAGATTCAATGTTTTCACCACATAGATTAGTGAAATTCATTACTTGACTAAGCATGTGTTATGATGTATCAGAATTCTGCAATGAAACCTGAGTCCAAAAATTAATGAAAATGTTTTACTGATGTTCGATATATTTCTAATTGTAGACTAAATTAAATAAATAGTATGTTTTGCAGAGTCAAAGTTTGGAAGTCATAAGAAATGCTGGGTATGGGAATCAATATATCAGCCTTCTTTTATCACTCAAATATAATGCAGTTCATTATAAGAAAACCTATTCATTTTTATTTCCTGAAAGCTTAATGTACATAGTATGAATCATTCTAACAGCAAAATACATAATAGGAAGTAACAAAAAATACATTAAGTATACAAGAATAGGGCACTGTGTGAGACACATAATGTTAGTGGGTTTTCTTGTTTGATTTTCTTTTATTTCAGTTTTAGTGCCTCTTTTCTTAGATTTTAGAAACTGTTTCGAATAGCAGGAAATTGTAAAAACAGAATCTTTATTTGAAACCTCTCAATACATAATGACATGAAAAGCACCCTCATTTTGTGATTTCGTGTTAGAGAGATTAAGTTGTTTTTTTTTTTTTAATTTTCTTAAATCCCAAACTGGAATATAATAAAAGAATGAGAAAAAGATTTTTGAGGGACTGGTGAGAACTACACAGCTTTTATTAAATAAACAGATTGATAATTGCATAATTCAATTGCTGTTTTAACAGAAGAACAATACAGATTATCTATTACTTTGTTCTAAGTAGTTTTCATAAGAGATTATAGAACAGAATTTATCTCAGAGACTTGTCTTTCTAAACTACATGCTCACTACATCTATTTCTTAATACATATAGAAGATATGAATGATGGAGCCCTGAGTAACTAAGCACATTATGTGAAAATACAATTGAGTTAAAAATGCATTTTTCTTCCAGTTTTAAAATTACTTCTAATGTTAAACTATTGGGAAGCAAGGCAAGCAATCCATGTCCAATTGCACAGCTCTTTAACGTCGTGGAAAATAAGTATTAAAATTAGATCCAAGCTAAACAAGGACAGGTCACTGGAGTGGAGTGAGCATTTTGATGCAAATGGAAAGAGAAAGACTTTCTGTAATAGTGAAAGAAGCAATGAACCCGAGCAAAGAATGACCGTCTATGAGAATCCTGTACTCACATATAGAATACACAGCTCCTATCTCCTCTTAGGCTCTGTTCAAACTCATTAGAAAGCTAATTGCAACTGTCTGTTCAAATACTGGAGAACAGCAATTGCTTTTTTCCCCCCTTTCTTCCCTATTCCATTCACAGGTAATCTCTGTACTATGTCTGCTTATGATAAGCGAAGAACATGCAAACCTTGAATTCCCTGTAACCACTGGACTATTCACTGCTAGAATGAAATAGAATCTATTATATTTAAAGTAGATTTAATTTTTTAAGGCACTGTAATTCTTGGTGGGAGTTAGGGTATATTAATGGTAAAACTTTTAGGAGAGGATTACTTTTCTGTCTGAGAAGCCAAATCAATGCAAGTCATTTCTAAATAGTCTGGGCATTCACAGAGTTAACCCTTTAACATGCTCCATTGCAAAAATTTGTTTCTACCTTAGATATTTAAGGGCATATTCTTCACAGATATTATGACTGTAACTCAACTGTCATCATCATGACAACTGTAGTTTTATTATTAACTTTCTAATACAATTGTCAGCATTATCCTAAGTTAATTTTATGTATCCTAAATATGTGATATGCTTAGCATATTAAACTAACATGTAAATCTAACCTAAAGGTATGTTCCTTAATACAAATTAAAGTTGATAGGAGAGAATACGCACAGTTTTGAAGTTAGAGTCCTAGCTCTGATACCTTCTATGTGATAGTTCATCACCTTTCAAATGAAAAGAAAATACCAACAACACAGAATTACTTCAAATAATAATAATATAATAAATAAGGCATTTCCAACAATGTAAGACACAGAGCGATTTCCTATGATATATATTTTTATATTTTTACAAACATGAAGCCCTTTCTCAAACTTCTGTTTCATGTCTCAAATTTTGGTTCTTTTCCTCCTAGATTACCATGTATATTTATGTTCTTTAGGCAGTTGAAAACATTTTTTGAAGATTTCAAATGCCATCACCCTTAGTCAAAGGACTTTTTTCCTACATTAGATTCCATAGCTTATGGTAAACCAGATAGAAAAAATGCTTATTTTCCCCATAATCTGATGGGCATCTTTTAAATAATTTTATCCCCCCAAACAACCATAGATTACTTATCATCATAGCATATTGTATAACCACCAAAGTTGAAATCAAAGGAAACATTAACATAACTGTAAATATGATCTTCAAGGCTTTAATTCACTGATTACTTTATAACTTATTCAGGATAATAAATAACTTTTATTATTTAATCTACATTTTCATGTACAACTCAAAGGTCATTTGCAAGTTTCAAGACTATTATTATTTACCTTCAACTAATTTGTCCATATATTGCTTTCTTGTTTAACTAACCCACAATTATATCAAATAGCAGAGGATAAACCAGCTTTCAAAGTACCTGTTGCAGTCTTTTTTGTTGTTGCTGTTACAGTCATTTTAAAATATCAAATGCAATATTGTTTTGCCTTGCACAAAAGTACAACTATTTTTAGAAGATTCCTGATCCTAATTTTAAGTCATTATTTATCAGGCTTCAGTAGAAGATCAAAAATAAAAAATAAGACAAAATTAAAAAACAAAAATATACTTGCTGATTCTTGTGATATTCATAGATATTAATGCTATTGTGAAATACTTGGATTATTTATGAAGCCCAATTTGAGCCCTAATCCAATAGAAAACAGTTAGTAAACATTTATCAATGATGTAAGGCTCATTTTTATACAGTGTCACTAAGAGCTTTGACAATTGTATCATGTTGTAAATATTTTCAGGTATAATCAATAAACTTCAATATGTTGTAAAATTGTAGAGCAATATTTAACAGTGCCATGTGTTTAAACTTCTCATTTGGTGGATTTTTTTTTCTTGTTTAAGTAAATTTTATTCTGCTGTAAGCGAAAAATGTGGTACTTAAACCCCAAATTCCCTTTGCAAAGATGATTCTTTTTTTTTATTTATTTATTTTTTTTGAGAGAGAGAAGGGGAGTGAGCACAAGCTGGGGGTGGGGGGAGGGAAAGGGAGAAGCAGAATCCTCTGCTGAGCAGAGAACCCAATGAAGGGTCTATCCCAAGACCTTGAGATCATGATCCAAGCCAAAGGCAGATGCTTAACTTACTGAGCCTCCCAGGTGCCCCTGCAGTAATGATTCTTAGAAAAATAAACAAATACAGACATGTAATATGCTTACATGTGTATGTCACACTTGTCTTCACCATTTAACTTCCTCATCTATGAAAGATAGACTATCCATACATCTGTAGCAATGAAATGTTAAAGATATTTCTTACAGTATTTGCAGCCTCTTTATAAAAGAAATTTCCAGTCAGACACATTAAATGGAAATTCATTTTGATACACACTTAAGTAAATTGTAAGGATTTATATTTTATGAAAATTAATAATTACTTAAGAGATTCTTTTACATAATTCATAGGTTTATTTCTATTATATTTTTGGCCCTTGTGATTAATAGATAATTTAACAGTTTAATGAATCCCTCAAAAATCACATTTCTTATTTAATAAAACATAGAAACTTGCAGATAGTGATATCTGTGATGGTACTTCTTTTGATAGGATATTTTACTTACCAAAATTATTAACTATGTAGACTATTACCATTTTTATATTGGAGATATCCAAGGCAATATAAGTTGTAATTCACAGAAATCATGTTTCCTCTAATTTGTACCTACGTCCAGAAGGATAAGAATATTCACCACTAGTGATAATAAACAAACACATGACAGAGACATGAAATCAGTAAGAAAATCTGTGATAATAATTAAGTCCCTGAAAACTCATGTCCTATGGTGACTTAACATGCCTCTCCTGACGCTTATCTTGTTTTGGTTAAATACAATCTATTCTTTTAGCCATTTTTATTTGAGTTGGTACCTATCACAATCTGTGTCAGATGTTTTATATCATCTATATGAGTACTGTCCAATATGGAACAGTCCAGGTCTATGAAAATGGAAATGTTCAAGATATACTCTTTCCATTATGACAGTCACTGGTGACATGTGGTTGTGGAGCACTTGAGATGTGGCAAATGTGACTGAAGAACTGAATTTTCTAAATTTTACTTAATTTAATAACTATATTTAAATAGTTATATGTGTCTTATTTCTCCTGCACTGGAGAGCTTAGATAGAGGGTTCTTCCTAAAACCAATCACAAAAGTCTAGATGTGATATGAATAGTCCTTATGCTAGACATATCTCTACATTACTGTGTTATAAGTCAGTTCTCTGTAAGCAGACACTGAGAAGTTTGGCATGCTGGATATTCATTGGGAATTAATAACTGCAGAAGGAAGGGGGAATAAGGTTTAGGTAGATAGAGTAGCCAGCATGTGACGTCTGCTGGAGAAATAAGTCCTAAGCCAAACCACCGAGGAGTTCTGGAGAGACCATTTCTCTTTCTATTATTCAGATGCACTTTTTCATACACAATCAAGGAAAAGGATCTACAACATTCTAGTTTCCTTGCTCCCTGTGGGAAACTAAGAAAGCTGGTGAGAAAAACCACAACCCCATCACTGACACTAGTCTTGAGGTGTCAACTTATATTATTTTCCATTCATTCTAGATCCCTTTCATTATCAGCTAACATTTTTATTGGTATTTGTGACCCAACCAGTGGCACAACCTAGACCCTCCAAGCCAAACAGTCTGTGCTCCTAGTCATCATGCCTATTTAACACCAGGGCTGCTGCACTTGCTCATTCATACTGAAAACTGGGCAATGATCACTTGAATATCACGCATATTCTTGTGACACGGGTTTGGCTGCACTGTCATTTGGTGGACTGTGGTCTTCTAACGGGCTCAAAAGCAAGCAAGGGTACTTTTAAAAATGAATATAGTTTTGAAATCATCCTAAACATCCCAGAAATTGATCTGAAGGCTGACAGAACAAACTCAACAACTAAAGGGAGAGAAGAGGCCACGTCAAGGAAGATAGGAAGTATAGAGATGTAGTTTAGGGGAAAAGTGGATTGCTTTTGCTGTGGTGGGGAGGGAGCTGTGATCATGGAAAAGGATGAGAGAGAGGAGCACACAAGGAAACTCATAAGGAGAACACTTCCCTAAAGTCATTGGCTTAGAAAAAGAGAGGGGCTGAATTTCATGAGTTCTTGCAACCAGCAGGGTTTAAAGCCTGGAGTTTTAAAGGTCAGTGGGATTAGCTGGGATAGAGTCTAGAGGGCACTGCACAAGGGAGAGGGCACTCTCCCTTGCTCTCTGCCCCTCCATCATTTGTTCTCTCTCTCTCTCTCTCTGTCTCCCTCTCTCTAAAATAAACAAATAAATCCTTAAAAATAAATAAATAAAATAAGTGTCTTTCAGGCAGCGTATAAATGGGTTGTTTTTTGTTTTTTGTTTTTATTTTTGTTTTTTTTTTTTTTTAATTCACTCTGACACTATCTTTTGACTGGAGCATTCAGTCCATTTACATCCAAAGTAATTATTGACAGATTATGTATTTAGTTCCATTTTATTTGTTTTGTCATTTTTTCTGGAGAGTTCTCTGATTCTTTCCTGTCTGTGTCACTTTTGGTATCTCTTTTGCACTCTAAGAGTCCCCTTTTATATTTCCTACAGGGCTGGTTTTGTGGTCACAGACTCCTTTAGTTTGCTTTTGTTTTTGTTCTGTATTTTTTATTTATTTATTTATTTATTTATTTATTTATTTATTTATTTATTTTCTAGGAAACTCTTTATATCTCCCATTCGGCACTTTGAATATATCATGTCACTCTTTTCTGACTTGCTATTGAGAAACTTTGATGGATGTTCTCTGTGGCTTCTGAATCTGGATATCTGTTTCCTTCCCCAGATTAAGGAAGCTTTCTGTTATTATTTCTTAAAATAAATTTTCTGCCCTATTTTCTCTCTTTTCTTCTCCTAGCACTCCTATAATATAAATGTTATTACAGGTGATGGAGTCACTGAATTCCCTAAGTCTGTTCTCATGTTGCATAATTCTTCTTTCTTTTGTTCAGCTTCATTATTTTCCATTATTTTGTCTTCTAGGTCACTAATTTGTTCCTCTGCTTCTTCCAGCCTATTGTTCATTGTCTAGCCTATTGTTCATTGCATCAAGCTTGTTTCCAATCTTTATCTTTCATTGATTCTTTTTTGTTATGAGCCCCACCCAAGCAATAGTCTTTCATGTGACCCAGTATATGTGTTGAAATAGTATTTCAATATATGGGATATGCTGCCTCCAGAATATTAAAAGCCTTATTGGGTATTATATTTACTATACTCTGTCTTCATGGAAGGAAATTCAAGGTATAATAAATTAACTCATACTTTGAAAGGGATGTTCCAGTTCATATCTGATCATTGGACCCTTAAAAATTTTATCGATGCTGCAGGTTACTGATTTTTCATAAGGATTATCTTTCATTTCTGAAATATATATGTCTTATCTAGTTCTCCACTTTTTGTTCATCTAACCTAATAAGCATAATACCATGAAAGAGGCTGAGCAATATAATGTTCTACAGAATATTCAGAAAGTTCAGATCTCTTCAGACTCTATTATGACATATAGCTGGATAATTAACATACTTCTGGGATAAAATCATACTTCTGGGATAAAACTCCATGTGATTGCAAAATTTCTCATCTCTTTTTCTGACCTGAATAAAAAAATAATGCATTTTTCAAATCAGTGGCCACATGTTATGTGCCTGAGGCATTTTAAATCTAGCAGAGTGGCTTCAACTGTGGAGGAGATGTGGTAAGGGCTTATTTCATTGAGTTTGTAGGCTGCTGTCATACTCCAGTATTCATCTGATTTTGAAGGACCAGAGTTGTTAATAAAATGAGGATATAATGAGGATAACCACCATACATCATTAGATCTTTAAAGG
Organism: Canis lupus familiaris; assembly: GCF_011100685.1. NCBI lineage: Eukaryota > Metazoa > Chordata > Mammalia > Carnivora > Canidae > Canis > Canis lupus. The sequence goes on from NC_049232.1 coordinate 48,402,118, forward strand.
TGACCCTCATTTCCAGAATCTCCTGAAGGTACGTTATTAATTTTTACTTACTATAATGACCAGAGATAGCAGTTTCAGAGGCTTTCACATGCTCTCTTCAAACCCTTACTTTGAAGGCCATGAACCCAATGGGTGGATTGTGTCAACTACCAAGTATGTGCATTCCGGAAATGAGTATGTAATCATATGTGAACCAGACCCTGTCTAGAACTCCAGATATTATCCTGCTCTAATTTGTCCCAAATTTGAGAAGGGCCATCAGTAGTATCAATGTCAAATCAGACTTATGTTTCATAATCCTCAAAACCTTTGGGTACTTTATATTGCCCTTGTACAGTTACCTGAGTAAATGTTTTAACATCTCTTTAGGAAGGACTGGGAGATAATTCTAGCATATACCTCTTATGATGTTATAAGGTCCTTCTTCCTAGGACTCAGTTTCTTTTTAGTCAAATGGGTTTTGGAATTGAAAACTGACTCAGAACTAGAAATTGGGCAATGGAGCAGCACTTCTTATTTTGGTGACTGTTCCAAGGCTCTTGGTTATGCATCCTTGTATCTTCTGATGACAAAGTTGAGTTATAACTCTTTGGAGATCACTATATATTTGGTCCTAGGGATTTTATGTTCTCTTAACCATGTCCTTATGCTTTGCAGTTCTTTGTTTTTAATTTTTTAAAATTTATTTATTCATAGAGACAGAGATAGATAGATAGATAGATAGATAGATAGATAGATAGATAGATAGAGAGAGAGGCAGAGACACAGGCAGAGGGAGAAGAAGGCCCCATGCAGGGAGCCTGACATGGGGCTCGATCCTGGGTCTCCAGTATCAGGGCCTGGATTGAAGGTGGCGCTAAACCACTGAGCCACTCGGGCTGCCCTGCTTTGCAGTTCTTGATTATTTGGTTATCACTCCAACTATGTCATTTATAACAATTAAACAATTATATCCATCTGACTTCTTAGGTTAACAACATGGCCTCTGTAATGTTAGGGTTTTATCATTGTCATTGCTTTCAGTGACTCTTGTTTTGTAATAGTCTCTTCTACCTATAATCTTGCCACAGAGAAAAGAGCCACCACTAATTATTTTTTACCAACAAACACCTTATATACTTTGTAAATAAGGAATCCTCTGTGCAGTCTGGTGTGTCTTCTAGACTTATATAGTTTATCTGTTTTATAATGGCCACTTCTTGGACATTTTAAGTTTCTTCCTCTACCATCTTCCATTGTGATCCTGTTATTTCAACTTTTCTGACAATATGCCATCATCACTTTTTTCATCTTCTAGGATCTAGAGTGATATTATCTCTTAAATACTGATATATTCTTTCAATTCTGTCTCTTCAGAGAATTATCTCCCCTATTTTATATTTGGGCTTCCTTCATTAAGCAATTTTAGGTTTTGCTACACATGCACCCTCCTGCTTCTTCAAATTATGATGCCCAGGCTTTTATACTCCCTTTGAGTATAGTTCCTTTCTTCTGCTATTAGATCCAACACATTAAAAGCTAGGTTTTCCCCAAATGATCACTAATTATAGCCTAGTGAATATGATGGGAAGTAATAACAATATACTATATTATTACTTACAAGTAATAAATACTATGAAGGATTGAAGAATAATTTTAAAGAAATTTAAAAAAATCTATTCTTGATCTTGTTCCTTTCAACAGTAGCACAACTAATTTGGCAGAGAATTCATTCTAAAAATATTTGTGAGTGAGAAATGAAAAAGGAAAAAAGCAAATGCACTAAAAATAGATTGGCTTGCTAAAATAGAAACATTTTTCAAGTTTAGTAAAACTGAAGTTAACAGCCTTCTCATAGCAAAGGAAAAAGACAACCTATGTCAGAGGAAAAAATAATATTTGCAGACCATGTATCTGATAACAGGTTACAAAACAAAAAGTAAAAAAAAAAACACACACAAAAACTAGTTACACAATTAAAAACGGGCTGAAGGACATATCTTCAACAGATATATGAAAAAATAGCACCAGTAATCATCAGGGAAATGCAAATCAAACTACAATGAGAGATCCCCTCCTATCTGACTGGATGTCTACTATCCAAAAAAAAAAAAAAAAGTAAGCATCGGTGAGGATGTGAAGAAGTTGGAAACCTTGCACATTGTTGACAGAAATAATAATAATAAAAAAAACAGTGCATCTCCTACAGAAAACAGTATGAGGAGATCTCTCAAAAAAATTAAAAATACAACTACCATATGATCCAGCAATCCCACCTCTATATATTAGTCCAAAAGAATATTTTTTTAAGATTTTTAATTTTTATATTCATGAGAGAAACAGAGAGGGAGAGAGGCAGAGACATAGGCAGAGGAAGAAGCAGGCTCCATGCAGGGAGCCCGATATGGGACTTGATCCCGGGACTCCAGGGTCATGCCCTTAGTTGAAGGCAGATGCTCAACCACTGAGCCACCCAGGCATTCCAATCCAAAAGAATTTCAAATTAGAATCTTGAAGAAATATTACCATACCGATGCTCATGGTAGAAGCATTCACAATAGCTAAGGTGTGGAAACAAATGTTCATTGGCAGAGGAATAAATAAGGAAAATGTGGTATGTACATACAATGAAATAGTATACAGCCTCAGAAAAGAAGAAAATTCTGCTATATGTCACAACATAGATGAATCTCGAGGACATTATTAAGTGAAATAAGCACATCAAGGAAAGAAAAATACTACATGATTCCACTTATGTGAGGTATTAAAATGGTCACATTCATGTAATCGGGGGTGGAATGGTCATTTCTAGGTAGTAGGGGGAAGTGAGAAATGACAAGTTATTAATCAATGAGCATAAAGTTTCAGTTGAGTGAGATCAATAGCTCTAGAGATAGGCTGTACAACACTGTACCTATGGTCAACTATAATGCATTTTACATTTTAAAAAAATTAAGAGGATAAATCCCACACTATGTCCTTTCCAACATAAAATAATAAAAGGAAAGTTAATAGGAAAAAGTATTACATACAAAAATTGAATACCCAGAACAGTAAATATGCAAGTGAAATATGGAGGCACACGACTATGAAATACAGTCAAAATCATACTATTGTTTCCCTATAGAGATTCCTATACATCTGTTATACAGAAGAACTTCTTTATCCCTCTTCAGTGAATAAGATAGGTAGATGCATGATGCTGAAAATGTTGATAAGTCCTCTTCCTTTTAAATTCTGAATCTTACCTACTATATAGGGATTGTATCTAATATCCTTAAAGGCCTAAAATATCAGCTATAAATTGTCACACAATTATAGCTTCCTGTTCCTGTATAAACTAGATTATCTTCATTCAAATGACTTGCAACTGAGGAAGGCTATAATATTTCATAACTTATTTATGGAAATAACTATTGTCTTAGTCTGCTCTGCTACTTTAAGAAAATACCTTATATTGGGTTACTTAAACAACAGGCATTTGTTTTTCACAACTCTGGAGCCTGGGAAGTACAAAGTAAAGATTTCACCACTTGTGAGGGCCCTCTTTCTGATTCGTAGATGGACACTGTCTTACTGCCCTCACATGGAACAGAGAATGAGCTCTGGTGTCTTGGTTTTCTTATAGGGACATAAATACCATCATAAGCCCCATCCTCACAATCTCCTCTAAACCTTATTATCTCTAAGTCCCCACTTCTAAATATCAGCATACTGGGAATTAAGGCTTCAGCATATAAATTTTGGGGGAACACAGACAACCACGGATTAAATAACTAATACTTAAAAAAATAATGATGAGGAATGACATCAGCCTCATGGCCAAATAAGGCAATCCCTTGGACATGACCCTCATCTTAGCTACAAAAAAGTGACAAACATCCATGGACAAAAGTGCCCATGTGAGATCTGTGGGATCCAGCATCATATGCCAAAATATCAGGAGAAGTCTTGCCTAGCTGTGTGTCAGGTAGTAAGCATATATATCTCAGTCCCGGCACAGGACTGTGCAGTGGTCCACAAACTGACTTTGTTTACACTGGAGAGGGCCAAGAGGAATAGTTTGACTTTACTCACATCACCACCATCCAAAGGTATCAAAGCTCAGGGCTAAGGACCTTCTTGGCCAGTAAATCTCCCTTTGAAGGAAAGAGAATGTGTAAGTGAGCATCAGACTTACTCAACAATGTGAAATGCTGCCAAAGGAGCTCATTTCTTTCTCACTCCATCAAAATTACTGAATCACTGGCTTCCAAGACTGAAGAGCAGTAACATTGACTGTCAGATAAGATTCTCAAAAGGTATGAAAGGGAAAAAAAAGTATGAAAGGGACACAGAACCTATGAACTATGTCATAGATTCTATCAGGAAGCATTAGTTAAGTCTATACCTATCAATATTTATTCTAAATGTAAATAGATTGAATTCTCTATTCAAATGGCATAGAGTAGCTGGATGTATTAAAAACAGAACAACAACCACCACAATAAATAACACCCAACTATCTACTGCCTAAAACAGACTCATATCAGCTTTAAGGACACACATAGGCTCAAAGCTAAGACATGGAAAAAGATATCCTAAGCAAGTGGAAAACAAAAAAAGAACAGGAGTAGATAAACTTATATCAGAAAAAAATAGTCTTTATTTTAAAGATTTTATTTATTTATTTATTTATTTATTTATTTATTTAAGAGAAAGCACATACAGGGAAGGGCAGAGGGAGAAAGAGAGAGGGGATCTCAAGCAGATTCTGTGCTGAGCACAGAGCCTACCCGGAGGCCTGATCTCACCACCCTGAGATCATGACCTGAACAAAAATCAAGAGTCAGATGCTCAACTGACTAATGTACTCAGGTGCTCCTCAGGAAAAATAGTCTTTAAGCCAAAAACTGTAGCAAGATACTAAGACATTTTTTATATAAAGATAAAGGGATCAATCCATTTAAGAATATATAACAATCTAAATATATAAGTAACATCAAAGCACTCAATTATATTAAGCAATACCAAGAGATCTGAGTGGAGAGATACACAACAATCTAATAATATTGGGGACATCAATAGTGCACTTTCAAAAAGAGATAGATCATCTAGACAGAAAATCAATAAGGGAATGTTGGACTCAAGCCATATGTCAAACCAAATAGACCTAACAGACATATACAGACCATTCTATCCAACAGCAATGGAACACATTCTTCTCAAGTGCTTATGGAACATCCCCCAGGACAGGTTTCTAATATGTCACAAACGAAGTCTTAGCAAATTTAAGAAGATTGAAATCATATCAAGTATCTCTTCTCACCACAATGATGTTAAACTAAATATAATGTAGAAAAAAGCTGAAAAATTTCAAATGTGAAAATTGAACAAAGTACTCCTGAATCACCAATGTATTAAAAAATCAATCAAAAGAAAAAATATATTGAAACAAAAATTGAAACATAATATACCAAATTCTATGAAATGTAATAAAAGCAGTTCTAAGAGGGAAATTTACAGTGATAATTGCCTATTTTAAGAAAAAAAAAGAAATATCTCAAATAAACTAACATTATGTTTCCACAAACTAGAAAAAGAACAATCTAATCCCAAATTTAACAGAAGGAAGGGAATAACAAAATAAAAGCATAAATGAATGTAGTTGAGACCAGAGAAACAATAGAAAAGACCAATAAAACTAAGAGCTGTTTTTGTAAGATAAAATTGACAAACTTTTAACTAGACTAAGAAAAACAAAAAGAAGAATCAAATGAGTATCATTAGAAATAAAAGAGGAGATATTACAACACAAAAATATAAAGAATCATAAATGATTACTATAAACAATAATAGGTTAACAAACTGGATAATCTTAAAAGAAATTATTAAATTGCTATAAGCATACAACCTACTAAGGCTATTCAAGAAATAGAAGATCTGAACAGACCAATAATGAGGAAGGAGATTACTCAATAACGCAATAATCCGAAATCTCCCAACAAAGTAAAATCAAGGACTAGATTTTTTCTCTGGTGAATCCAACCAAAGACTTAAAGAATTTACACCAATCCTTCTCAAACTTTCCCAAAGAAATGAGGAGGAGTGAACACTTCAAATTCATTTTAGGCAAGTAATTACCCTGATATCAAAACCAGGTAAGGACACTATGAGAAATAAGGGTATAGGCCAATATTTCTGATAAATATAGATGCAAATATTAGCAAACCAAATTCAACAGCACATTTAAAGGATCATACGCCATGATTAAGTGGGATTTATCCCTGAGATACAAAGATAATTCAGCACAAAACTGAGAAATGTCAAATATCATAATAAAAGAATGAAAGATAAAAACCATATGATTCAACTTATTCAGAAAAAAAGAAACATTTGAGAAAAGTCACCATTTTTTCAACAACTTGAACATAAAAGAAATGTATCTCAACATAATAATGACCATATGTGATAAGCCCACAGCTAATATCATACAAAGTGGTGAAAGGTTAAAAGCTTTTCCTCCAAATCAGGGTAAGGGTGCCCACTCAACACAGTATGTAAGTCTTAGCCAGAGCAATCAGGTAACACAAAATAAATAAATAAAAGGCATTCCAAACAGGAAAAAAAAAAAAGAAGTAAAACTGTCTTTGTTTGGAAATGATATGATAAGTATATAAAATCCTAATAAACCCTCCATCCAAAAACCGCTAGAACTAATAAAAAAATTTCAGGAAAGTTGTGGGTTACAAAATCAACATACAGAAATCAATTGCATTCCAACACATAAAAATTAAATATATGAAAAAGAAATAAAGAAAAACAATCCCATTTACAATAGCACACACACAAAAAAAACCCTAGAGATAAATTTAGGCTAGGAGGTAAAAGTTCTGTACATTGAAAACTATAATACCTGGCTTAAAGAAACTGGAGAAACAAATACATGGAAAGATATTCCATGGATTGGAAGAACTAACCTTTTTAAAATGTCCAAGCTACCTAAACTCATCTATAGATTCAATGCAATCCCTATAAAAAATCCCCATAGCATTTTTCACAAAAATAGAACATACAGTCTTAAAATTTGTATGGAACAAAAGACTCATTGCAAAGACAATGATTTAAAACCTGGGCAGAGGAAGTAAATAGATATTTTTTCAAAGAAGGTATACAAATGGCCAACATTTATGTGAAGTGATATTCAAGATCGCTAATCGTCAGGGAAATGCAAATCAAAACCACAATGAGTTATCATTTTACACCAGGTAGAATGGCCATCAAAAAAGAAAAAAAATGATAAGGGACAAGTTTTGGCTGGACATGGAGAAAAGAGAAGTCTTGTGCAGTGTTGGTGGGAATGTGAATTGGTGTAGCAACTATGGAAAACAGTATGGAGTTTCCTCAAAATAAAAACAGAACTACCATATGATCTAGCAGTCCTACTTTTGGGCATTTATCCAAAGGAAATACAATCACTATCTCAAAGAGATATCATATTCCCATGTTTATTGCAGCATTATTCACAATAGCCAAGCTGTGGAAACAACTTTAGTATTCTACAGATGAAAGGATAAAGAAAACTGATATATATAGATGATATAGATAGATTATAAATATAGATATAGATGATATAGATATAGATACAGATATAGATATATATAGATCTCATTCAGCCATAAGAAGAAGAAAATCTTACCATTTGCAACATGGATAGACTTTGAGCACATTATGCTAAATAAATCAGACAAAGGACTAATATGGTATGATCTCACATATATGTGGAATTTTAAAAAGCAGAACTCAGAATGAGAAAGTGGGATGGGGCTTGCTGGGGTTGGGAGTGGGGAAAATGTTGGTCAAAGGGTGTAAACTTCAAGTTATGAGACAAATAGGTTCTGGGAGCTAATATACAGCATGGGGATTATACTTTACAATATTATATTCTTGAAACTTGCTAAGAGAAGAGATCTTAAATGTTATAACCATAAAAAAGAAGTGGTAATTGTTATTATTATTATTTTTAAAGATTTTATTTTTTCATTCATGAGAGACACAAAGAGAGAGGCAGAGACACAGGCTGAGGGAGAAGCAGGCTCTCTGCACGGGGTCTGATGCAGGACTCGATCCCAGGACCCTGGGATCACCACCTGAGGCAGATGCTCAACTACTGAGCCACTCAGGTGCCCCAAGAAATGGTAATGATATGAGGTCATGGAAATATTAGCAAATGTTACTCTAGTAATCATTTCAGAATATCAAATCAAAATGTTAGACAACTTTAACACAATATTATATGTGAATTAGATCTCAATAAATCTCAAAAACATTAATGATACATTGAAATATTAATAATGCAAATAACATCTGATGACTAGAGACAATTTAATCATAGTAACATCCCTCCAGATATGATATATTGAGGTCCTATGATATTTTTAATGTAAAATTTGCACATTACCACACTGAGGGCACTAGAGTATTCGAAATGCACTCTGTATCTAATGCGTTATTGGGATCTTATTCTTCCATCCCAATTTGCCACAATCTTATATTCACTTCAAATTCTAGGAAGAATGAAATATAACACATAAAGAGGGCATGTATACACAAGGAATTTTGCACAAACTGACAATGTGTACATCTAATTATCTCTTTAAAATGGTCAAGTCAAAAAATAAAAATAAAAAAAAAGAAAAAAAAAAAGAAAATGGTCAAGTCAGATTTAAAAAAAAAAAGTAACAAAATGTCAGTACTAAAAGATGCCCTAGGCTGTGTTTCAAACGGGAGGATAAAAATAGTGATAGGTCCAGATTCCTGCTGAAAGATTTGTTATTTTCCTCTGTTGAAACATAAACAATCTGCTCATAAATAATTGTGCAGGCAAGCTATAAAACTTTATTCTTCAGTCTTTTTTTTTTTAAGCAGGGCTTTAAAGAAATGATTTATACTCACATTGTACCTATCACTATGTCAAGACAGTTTACCAGGAATCTCCATTATTAACTGGTTATTTTAATACAACACTGAAAAGGCTGATATGTATTTTATATATGCCTTAAAAGTGCCTATTGAAGAACTAAAACTTCTAATATCATCTACTTCTTTACTGTTGTAATTTTATTATATAAAATAATGTAAAATACAAATGTAGTTCTAATGCTATATTGGAAGATGAATCCTTTTTTTTTTTTTTTTGGTGTAGGGTTTACTTCCCTCATGTTATTCAATTAAAATAATGCACATTATTTTATCTGTTATCTGCTACATTACATTTTAGAACTCCAAAGATGGTTTTAATAGTCTCTTGTGCACATCTGCTGTCCCTGATATTTTGACATTCATACGCAGTGCATTTACTCACATGTTTTTGCTTTGCTGCTCAAAAAATTACTTTTATACTTTAGAGTTTTGCATCATGACTCTCAAGTGGCCTTGGACAAGCCTGGGTAAATCACTGCATTGGCACCATCATAAAGATAAGTGTTTTCTACCCTCAGAGTGAAAGATCCTATCAAAACAATTACCTACCTGTGTTCTGAAAGAGAGAAAGAAACATGATGATGGAATCTGAGCAGCAGCTGCCATGTTAATCCCTGTCAATTTTCCTATGGGAGGAATAGTGGTGAGATGCTTATGCCATTTTTCTTTTTGTCAGACTGTCTCTTCATGCACATTTCAGCTTCATTACTTATTAACTGTCCTTCTGTAAGTTAATCAATATCCTTGAGTATCTGGTTTTCAATAAAAGTACTCTATCACTCCTTTCATCTCATGTTATCTGACCAAAAAAATACATACACATATTACTAAATTAATAACAAAAAATTGAGAAATTACAAATATCTAATCTCTCTGTGCTTATTTACACTAGGACAGTTTTGAACTAATGGGTGAAATTGCATATCATAATGTTCATGACCATTAACCTAGCTTGCCTATAAATTCTACTATGCTTTTTTTGGCTTATGAATTAAAAACTGCAATGGCTATTACACTCTTAGCTGCTTTTCTTCAAATCCCCATGTATGCATCTCGATCTCCACCCTATGTCTCATATTGGCACAGGATTGTCTAACATTGTACTCTCTATAGAAATCTGGAGCTGTTTGATGCAAATCCTCTCAACCATCAGACATGTAAGTATAGTGATATCTATACTCAAACTATCCTATTTGTTTAAACACACGAATGCTCATCAGTTGAATAAAGGTTTGTAAATTTTACTAGTATTTTTCTTAGTAACTTTGTCTTGTTAATATATGTACAGTGTTTCTATTTTCTATTTCATTATGTTTTGTTTTCATTTTATTATTTCCTTTTGATTTATTGTGGTTGTTTGCTTTTATTTTTCAAGTTTCTTAACATGGTCTTTTAGGTTTTTTGTTTCTTTCCTTTTTAAGTTGAAAGGTAATTAACATATAATATCCTATTAGTTTCAGGTGTATATTATGGTGATTGAATATTATTACACATTATGAAATGATCCCCATGATAATTCTAGTTGCCATCTGTCATCAAAGTTATTACAATATTATTAGCTATATTCCCCATGCATTATATCACCATCATTTATTTCATAACTGAAAGTTCATAGTTCTTAATCCCCTTCATACATTTTGCCTACCCTCCCAAACTCTCCACCCCTGGTAACCAAAAGTTTGTATTCTGTGTTTCTAAGTCTGTTTCTGTTTTGTTTTGTTTTGGCTTCCATATATAAATGAAATCATATGGTATTTGTCTTTCTCTGATTTATTTCACTTACCATAATACCTTCTAGATATATCTATGTCATAAGTGACAAGATTTCATTATTTTTAATAATGGAGTAACATTCCATTGTTTATATATACCACATCTTCTTTATCTATTCCTCTATCAATAGACATTAGATTGCTTCCATATCTTGGCTATCGTATTATAATGCTGCATGAACATAGGGGTGTCTCTGCGTTTTGGTGTTTTGTTTTTTGTGTGGGTTTTTTTTTGATGTAAATACTCAGACATGGAATTACTGGACTATATAGTAGTTCTATTTTTAATTTTTCTGAGGAACTTCCTTAATGTATTCCATAGTGTCTGAACCCATTCAATTAGCAATTTGAAATTTCTCTTTTCTTTAATATAGCTAGTTTAGATAAGTATCCCTATTAGGATTGCTTTAGCTGCATTCCATAAAGTTTTAGTATGCTGTGTTTTGTTTTCATTAATGACAAGTAAGTTATCTCCTAATTTCTGTTCTGGTTCTCTCTTTAAACTGTTGATTTTGTTTTGTTTTATGATTGTTGTCTTCAACATCCACAAAACTGCGATTTTTTCAAATTTCTTTCTGTTATTTTCTAATTCTCTTGCACTGATGCCTAAAAACATACTTTGCATGACTTCAAACTTTTTAGACTTGAAATGTTTTTATGTCATCATATATAGTCTATCCTGAAAGAAGTTCTGTGTACATTTGACAAGAATATATATCCTGCAAATGTTGTGAGGGTATTCTATATGTGTCTGTTCTCTCTAATTGTGTGATAATATTGTGTTATTCCAGTCTTCTACTTTGTTTTTATCTATTTATTCTATTAGTTATCAAGTGTGATGTGTTTAATTCTCTTATATTGTCTGTTTTCAATTCTGAAGTTCTGCTCCATATATTTTAGGACAGCTGGTGTTAACTGTATTTATATAGTTTACAGTTGGTATATCTTCTTGGTTGACATCTTTCTCATTTGAAACATCCTCTCAGGGCACCTGAGTGGCTCAGTTGGTTAAGCAGCCATTTCTTGATTTTGACTGAGGGTTGTGAGATCAAGCCCCACATCAGGCTATGTACTCAGCAGGCCATCTGCTTAAGATTCTCTCCCTCTTCCTGTGCCCGTCCCCCTGCTGTGTGCTCTCTCTTTCTAAAATAAACAAGTAAGTCTTTAAAAACAACCTCTGAGTATATAGTAACAACTTTTAAGTCTATTTACCTAATATTAGCATCATTACTCCTGCTCTTTGTTTTGCCTAATTACTGTTTGCAGGGTATGTCTTTTATCACTTTAATTTTCAAACTATTCATCCTTGAATCTAAGTTTGTCTCTTATAGACAACATATACTTGCATCATTTCTTAAATCTATTCTTTCAACCTCTGCTTTACTAGCATTCAATATGTTTTAATTTAAGGTGGATTACAGATAAGGTAGTGTTATGACACTATGCTGTTCATTTTCTTCCTATTTCCTCTTCTTTTTACATTATTCCACAGTCTTCTTTATCATTAAAGATATATTCTACAATGTACCCATTTAATTCATTTTTTACAATAGTTTTCAGTTATTGTCTTAGCAATATACCTGAACTTAATCTTTTAACTTATAGCAATATAATTCAGATATATACCAACTTAATTTCAATGATATACAAACATTTTGCTCCTGTATAAGTTCCTTTCCCTATTCTCTCCTTTGTAGAGTTACAGTGAAGTAAATTACATCTTTACACTATGTATGTATAGTAACACATACTCATAATCACTGCTTTATGCACTTCTCCTTTCACATACATAGGAGGGAATAAAACAGGGGAATATATACAAAAAATATATTTGTGTTGTCTTTTATATTTACCTATATAGTTGCCTTTAACTGTGCTCTGTATTTCTTTACATAGTTTTGAGTTATGGCCCAGTGTTGTGTTTGTTTCAGTCTGAAAAACTCCCATTAGTATTTCCTGTAAAATAGATTTGCTACTAATAGTTACAGTTCTTGTTTTTCTTTTCCTTTTTTTTAAGATTTTATTTATTCATGAGACACACACACACAGAGAAAAAGAGAGAGAGAGAGAGAGAGAGAGAGAAAGGCAGAGCCACAGGCAGAGGGAGAAACAGGTTTCCATGCAAGGAGTCCAACATGGGACTCCATCCTGGGTCTCCAGGATCATGCCATGAGCTAAAGGCAGCACTAAACCGCTGAGCCACCCGGGCTGCCCACTTCCTGATTTTCTTGGAATGTCTCAACTTATCTTGCAATTTTGCAAGTTTGTTTTGGTGGATATAGAATTCTTGGTTGATGGTTTTTTATCATAGCACTTTGAATATACCATCCCACTGCCTTCTGGCCTCTATGGTTTCTGATGAGAAATTCACTGTTAATCTCAAAGATTCCATTTACATGATGAGTTGCTACCCTCTGGCTGATTTCAATATTTTCTTCCTTTTCTTCTTAGTGTTTGAAGTTATACATATTTATGTATTTCTTTAATTTTATTTTTTTAAAATTTTGATTCCAGTATAGCTAACATACTGTGTTATATTTTTTTGAGGTATATACTATAGTGACATACCAATTATATATGTTACTCAGTGCTCATCAAGTAAGTGTACTTTTTAAAAAATATATTTATTCATGAGAGACACAGAAAAAGAGAGGCAGAGACACAGGCAAAGGGAGAAGCAGGCTCCATGCAGGGATCCAAATGTGGGACTTGATCCCAGGACTCCAGGATCACCCTGAGCAAAAGGCAACCACACTTAACTGCTGAGCCACCCAGGCATCCCAAGATAAGTGTACTTTTAATCCTTTTATCTTATTTCACCCATCTCCTACCTTCCTCCCTCTGGTAATCATCTATTTGTTTTCTATAGTTAAGAGTTTGTTTCTGGGCAGCCGGGTGGCTCAGTGGTTTATGGCCACCTTCAGCCCAGGGCGTGATCCTGGAGTTGGGATCGAGTCCCACGTCAGGCTCCCTGCATGGAGCCGGCTTCTTCCTCTGCTGGTGTCTCTGCCTCTCTCTTTCTCTCTCTGTGTGTCTCCCATGAATAAATAATTTTTTAAAAAAATATGAGTGAGATCATATGGTATTTATTGTTCTCTGATTCACTTTCCTCAGCAGTATACTATTAGCTCTATCCATGTTGCTGCAAATAGCAAGATTTCATTCTTTTTTTATGACTGAATAAGATTCCATTGTGTGTGTGTGTGTGTGTGTGTGTGTATATACATATCTCATATCTTTATGTATTCAATCTATAGACACTGGGCTGCTTCCATATCTAGGCTATTGTAAAAAATGCTGCAATAAACATAGGGTTGCATGTATTCCTTTGAATTACTGTTTTTATATTTTTGGGGTAAATACTCAGTATTTACCTAGTGATTACTGGATCACAGAGTAGTTCTATTTTTAATTTTTTGAGGAACTTTCACACTGTTTTCCACAGGGGCTGTACCAGTTTGCACCAACAGTGCACAAGGGTTCCTTTTTCTCCACATCCTTGCCAATGATTGTTGTTTCCTATGTTTTTGATTTTGGCCATATTGACAGGTGTAAGGTGATATCTCACTGTAGTTTTGATTTTCATTTCCCTATGATGAGTAATGTAGAGTATCCTTTCATGTGTAAGTTATCTGTATATCTTCTCTAAAGAAATGCCTGTTCATGTCTTCTGCTCATTTTTAAATTGGATTATTTGTGTTGAATTGTATAAGTTCTTTATATATTTGACATACTAACCTTTTAATGGATATGTCATTTGCAAAATCTCCCATTCAGTAGGTTGCCTTTAGCTTTGTTGATAGTTTTTGTTGTTGCTGTTGTTGTTGTTGTTTGCTGTGCAGAAGTGTTTATTTTGATGTAGTCCCAATAGTTTAATTTTGCTTTTGTTTCCCTTTCCTCAGGAGACATCTCAGAAAAAATATTTCAACGTCCAATCAGAGAAATTACTGCTACTGCCTCTACTCTCTTCTAGGATTTTTATGCTTTCAGGTCTCACATTTAAGTCCTTAATCCATTTTGAGACTATTTTTGTTTATGGTGTAGGAAAGTGGTCCAGTTTCATCCTTTGCATGTAGCTGTCTAGTTTTCCCAACACCATTTGTTGGAGAGACTGTTTCTTTTTTCCATTGCATATTCTTGTCTCCTTTGTTAAAGATTAATTGAGTATATAATTGTGGATTTATTTCTGGGCTGTCTATTCTGTTACCTTGATCTATGTGTCTATTTTTGTACCAGTAGCATATGTTTTGATAACTATGTTACTCTATATTACTATATTACTCTTTATAATATAACTTGAAATCTGAGATTGTGATGTCTCCAGTTTTGCTTTCTTTTTCAAGATTGCTTTGCATATTCAGGGTCTTTTGTGGTTCCATACAAATTTTAGGATTGTTTGTTCTAATTCTGTGAAAATTCTGTTGGTATTTTGATGTAAGTTGCATAAAATATGTATATTGCTTTGGGTGGTATAGATATTTTACCAATATTTGTTCTTCCAATCAATGACAATGAAATATCTTTCCATTTGTTTGTGTTGTCTTCCAATTCTTTCATCAATGTTTTATAGCTTTCAGAGTACAGGTCTTTCAGTTCCTGGGTAGGTTCATCAGTCTTTGGTTTTGAGAGTTTGATTATGGCATCTCTATGGTATGATTCTTTGAATTTATTCTACTTGGGTTTTATCGAGTTTCTTGGTTATGTAGATTAATGATTTTCATCAAATTTGGGACTTTTTAAGCCATTATTTCTTTAATTTTTTTTCAGTTACTTTCTCTCTCATTCTTCTGAGACTCCTTCATGCCTTTGTTTGTATGCTAGCTAGTGCCAGTTAGGTCTCTGAAGTGTTGTCTTTTTTTTCTTTTTTCTTTTCTCATTCTTCTCTCTCAGTTTCTGAGACTGAAAAATATATACTGAAATATATTCAAGGTCACCAATTCTTTCTTCTGTTAGCTCAAATCTGTTGAGTACTCAATGAATCTTTTCATTTTAGTTACTGTACTTTCCAACTTGATAATTTCTATTTAGTTCTTTTTTATAATTTCTGTATCTTTATAACATTTTATTTGTTGAGATATCATTCTCATATTTTCCAATAGCTCTTTAGAAATGGTTTCCATGTTCTTAAACATATTTAAAACAGGCAACTTAATCTTGTTTTTGTTTTTGTTTTGTTTTGTTTAAATTAAGTCCAATATTTGGACTGACTTTAGAATAGTTTCTGTTGACTGCTTCTATTCTCTGTGTATGGGCCATAATTTGTTTCTTCATATATCTAATATCTTTTTTATTGAAAATTTGCAATTTTAAATAATATAGTGTGACAACCCTGGAAGTCAGATCTCTCTTCTCTATACGGTTTGTTGTTATTGTTGTTTATTTAATTATTTCCTTTCCCAAACTAATTCTGTACAGTCTATATCCTTTGTTAGCAGTAGCTACTGAAGTTGTAATTCAATTAGTCTAGTGGTCAGATTATGAGTGGATAGAGATTACCTTAAATGCCTCAAATAAATAAGTCTTCTAGCATTTGCCAAGGGACTCTGTTAGCACTTTAAGGCATATTTTCATTGCTTAGGAATGCAGTTTATGGCTTTGGTTAGATTTCATTTTTGACTCCACAGAGACTCAAAGTCAGCTATAGTCACAAGGGCCTTCTTAGCTTTCCTTAGGATACACACATCTCTGGACAGGCACAATCTTACACATGCATGTAGTTTTCTAGATTCCCAGGAATATGTTGGAGCTTTTCAAAGTCTCCTATGGACATCCATCTTACCTGTGTTTTTTTTTTTTTTTTTCACTTTTTAAATAAGTGTCAGTCTGACATTTTCCCCAACTTTTATTACTGTCTGAGGCAGCTGCAATGTTAACCAATTGCTGCTGATTGTTGCTGAGACAGCACTTAGGGTAAAAGCTATTTGTTAGCTCAGGAATGTCTCTGAGAGAGATCAAATAAAGACAAGTCCAGTAAGTAAAGTTTTCCAAAGAAGTTCCATACAGGTCTACTAATGATCACTCTCTGGATGAGGCATCAGAGGAGATTAAATCTGTTTATTATTGCCTAGGCTTCTAGGCTGCTGGTTTACAGAATAATTTCTGGCTGTTGGTTTTTAAAGCTATCCCAGAACTGAATTAAAAAAGGATTAAAGTAGAAAAAGTTACAGTGCCACAAAGCTCACTGTTCTTACTGAGATTTAACCTAAATGCTCCCAGGATTGCTGCAAGTTTTGATTGACTTCGTAAGTTCTGAAAATGTTGGTTATGACAATTTTTGCCAATGAATTGCTTTTTTTGAGAAGAGTTTAGAGATACTTGCTCTACCATTTCCACTAATGCCTGTATCTCCATCTTTTATATCTTTACATGTAATATATAAGTGTTAGTTTACATTTTTTGTTTTTTGTTTTTAGTTCAGGAACATAAGTTTTATACTTATTTTATATTGTAGTTCTCCACATCTATTATCTATACTACAATTATTATATGTCTCTTCTTTCCCATTTAAAGTCTTATAATTTTCTGACTGTATTTGTGGTCAGTTTGGTTTTTTATTTCTAATTTCCCATTTAACTCTTCTTAGAATTTAAATTTTAAATAAATATTTATATTTTCACCTTCACTTTTTTAATCCCTCTTTTCTCAGAATCTGTTTTGAGGTCATATACTCTTCGAAAAAAAAAATTAACCTGGAATTTCTTTGAAATTTTAGAAATATTTCTCCTGAACTCTACTCTTGTTTCACTGAAAACAATCTTGGGAAAAATATTTTTATCTGCCATTTGCAATTGTTTGTTCCTGCCTTTTGTCCAATATCAATATATAAGTTTCTAGAAATTGTTTTATCATTATTACTCATCTTTTGAATGGGGTTTGTTTTCCTGAAAACTATTATGATGAAGACTGAAAGAAAAAATGTTTCAATTCACACTTGTACTCAACTACATCTCACCAAATATGATTTCCTTTGCTCTCTAAGTTCACCTTCATTCAGTTTTAGCATTTAATATTCACTGCTGTTTTGGAAAAGCTTCTTATAACCTCAAGCACTTGATGTTATCTGGCCTTTGCTACCTCATCTCTTCTTTTTTCACTTTGAGAAAGTCTGGAAGTCTGACCCACAGACTATTAAACATGGCATTATCTCCCATCCACAATCACATATTCATGTAAATCTAGGTCTCTGAATTGGGGTTTGTCTATGCCCCTTGATCTCACTGTTTTAAACAATAATTTTTGGATACATATTTCTGTTTTTTTCTTTTCTTTCTTTTTTTTAGAGGGCGGGGGAGGAGCAGAGGGAGAGAGAGAGAATCTTAAGCAGACTCCCTGTCCAGCACACTCAACATGGGGCTCTATCTCACAATCCTGAGATCATGATCTAAGCTGAAATTCAGAGTTGGATGCTTAACCAAATGAGCTATTCAAATGCTCCTTGATATATATTTCTGTTTGGTGACATTTAATTGTATAATGATTGGCTTTAGGGGTGCTTAGGTAGTTCAGTCAGTTAAGAATCTGCCTTCAGCTCAGGTCATGATTCTAGGGTCCTAGGAGAGCTCTGCATTGGACCCTCTGCTCAATAGAGCCTGCTTCTCCTTCTTCCTTTGCACCTCCCCTTTGTTCATGCACTCTCTCTCTCTTTCTCTCAAATGAATACTAAAAAAATAATTGGCTTTACTGTTTAATATCTGAGAAAGTATTGTTCTATCTCAATATTTCCTTCATTTTGACCCATCTATTCCAGTATATGGCACACACAAGTAACACTTTGTGATTATGGATGACAGCTCTTTTCCTATTTATTAAAACATGAAAATTGTTACTCATTCCCTTTCTTCCTCTTTTATGGTTTCCCTCTTTCCTTCCTTCTTTCTTTATTTCTTCATTTATTTGTTGCCACAAGTAAATTCCAAAAAAAAGAGGCTTAAGGAAATGATATCAATATCAAATTATCTTCAACTTACCTTTATCAAGAAGTTTTCTTTAATAACAATGAAAAATATTAAAGAAAAGGAAAAAAATAACTTTCCATACATCAGTTATCTTTACCAAACTCATTTTCAGCCTTTTATTAAGACTTCTATTAAGACTTCTACTTCTGATACTTCTCATCTTCTCACTCTTCATAACACCCCACATTCAATATCATCCCACTGAAATATATCTCCTTAATTTTGACTGTTTTCTACATAATTATAACATATAGATTACCATAGTTATATATATATAATATATATAATTATATATATAATTTCACCTGACAATTTAGCAGCATTAAAAAATGTTTGACTTTTCCTTTCTCTTGAAATGTTACCCTTATTAGATTTCAAGAGATTAAAATTTATAGGTTATTTTTTTCTATTTTAGTAACTTTCTTTTTAGTGTTTTTATCAAGTCATATTTCTCTTACTTTTTGCCATCTTAATAATTCAGATCAAGGTCCTCCTTTCTCTTATTCTGAGCACTTTTGTTAAACGGTTTAAAACCACATCCATTTTTTAGGCGAATCATTTATATAATCACACAGACCAAATTTATATCCTCATTTCAAGCTTTTCTGAGTCTTACTTCTCTAATATGTTTACTACATACTTTTCCACAGATACTTCAGGTTTAATATGACCCAACAAACTCAGTATTTGTCTAAAGAAGAAAAATTTATTGGTCCTCCTGATATATTCTGAGTGAGTAGTACATCTGTGAACATAATTTCACAAGTGAGAAACCAAGGATAAAAACAAAGCCTCATATGTGGTATTTTTGTGTATCTCATTAGACATCCACCCATTGGTATCATTTATCCATAATTCCTATATATGTTTGAATTTATTTTTTTTAAGATTTTATTTTTATTATTTATTCATGAGAGACAGAGAGAGAGAGAGAGAGAGAGAGAGAGGCAGAGGGCAAAGAGGGCTCTTTATAGGGAGCCTGATGTGGAACCCAGGATCACACCCTGGGCTGAAGGCGGCTCTAAACCACTGAGCCAACCAGGCTTCCCTATTTTTGAATTCCTAAAACTAATGGCAAATATTCAGAAAAGTACATAAGTTTATGTGGCTGGGTTAATATTCCCAAATCGACTAAATTGTTCATGAATTTTGTCAGATGTTTTTGTCGACGTCTATTGAAATGTCCATAAATTATTTTAATCTCTTCCTATAATGAAAAACAATTCATTTATGAATATTGATTGCATCTGGCATTCCTAGAGTAATCCTGACTTTATCATTATATGTAATCCTTCTTATAAATTTCTCGAATTGATTTACTATTACTTCATTAATGATATTTATATTTATGTTCATAAGGGATATCAGTCTACTGTTTTCTTTGATTATATTTTTGTCTAGTTTTAGTATCAAGATAAAGGAAACTTATGCAATGATTCAAGGAGGTGTTCTTTTTGATTTTCTAGAAATTTTTGTGTAGAATTTTTTTTTTTTTCAAATGTTTGGTAGAATTCAACACTGAAACAATCTGGGCAGTGATTTTCTTTATGAGAATGTCTTAAGTTATGTTTTTAAATTAAAGTAAATATATAGTAGTAAATAAAGGGGTTATCAGTTTTTTTTCTTCAATGAGAGGGGTAGAGTCTTTCTAGGGATTTTCCCATTTATCAAATTTATTGGTATAAAGCCATTCATAATATTATTTTGTTTTTTAATATATCTAGGATCAATAGCTGTAAGTCATATTTATTTCTTGATAATGGAAACTCTTCTTTATTTAATAAATTAATTGTAAACAGCTCCAAGATTTTAAATATAGCTTTTCATAATCTTCTTATGTTTTCATCAGTTTGTTAATTAATTTTTGTTACTGTTCTGGTATTGAAATGATTTGAAATTTATTTCTGTAAGTGCAATGATTTACAGTTATTCCTCCACCATCCCTAATAACATAGATAGCTAATTGCTAGGAAACAATATATATGGGCAACATGGGTGGCTCAGCAGTTTAGTGCCAACTTCAGCTGAGGGCGTTATCCTGGAGACCCAGGATTGAGTCCCACATCGGGCTCTCTGCATGGAGCCGGCTTCTTCCTCTGCTGGTGTCTCTGCCTCTATTTTTCTCTCTCTGTGTGTCTCTCATGAATAAATAATTTAAAAAAAAAACATAATATATTTTTTCAGACTTTATCTTCTCTTCATTGATTTGAGTAGCTTACTCATCATATACCATATTTGTACACATGCAAGTGTCTGTTTCAAGATATATGAAGCTAGTGCATTGACATAATGACCCATTGTATTTCATTACCACATGAATTTGTTCATTATATCTGAATATATTTTTCTTATAGATCATCCTTCCTTTTTTATTTTTTCAAATTGTCTTGACATTTTTTTAATCTTTTCTTTTGCTTCCTAAATTATTTCTAGAATTAGATTGTCAATTTTACACATGGGAAAAATTCCTGTTATGATTCTAACTAGGTTTGAACTGATAAAACAGATTAGTTGAGAATTATTGATATTAATTCAATGTTTTATTATTTTAGTTTATTTTTCATATTTTTTAAAGATTGTACTTATTTATTTGAGAGAGAGAGAAAGAGAGAGAGAGACAGTGAGAGAGAGCACAAGTATGGGGGAGAGGGAGGAGCAGGCTCCCCGCTGAGCAGGGAGCCCATTGAGGCTCAATCCCAGCACCCTGAGATCATGACCTAAGCTGAATGCTTAACTGACTGAGCCACCAAGGAGCCCCAAATGATTTTTCCATTTAAACCACTTGGAGGGATGTCTGGGTAGCTCAGCAGTTGAGTGTTTGCCTTTGGCTTGGGGCGTGATCCTGAGATCCGGGATTATGTCTTACACCGGGCTCCCTGTGAAGAGCCTGCTTCTCCCTCTGCCTGTGTCTCTGCCTCTCTCTCTGTGTGTCTTTCATGAATAAATAAATAAAATATTAAAAATAAATAAATTAAAAAAATAAACCATTAGGATATGTTTAAGGCATAGCTAGTTTTTCTGTATTAGGGGCAGTGAGTTCTCTCTCATATTCTATTACAGCTTATATTGCTTTGTATTGACTGGTCCTAATACACTTACTAGGAATACATCAGTGTATATTTTAATATTAGCAGTTATACTGGTTGTAATTTTCATAATTTTCCTGAATAGTTTGATTTTGGATTTGATTTTGGATCCATGCTTTTAACAATACTGGTTGCTGTATACAATGTTGGGAGGGCAAAACGAATCAGTTCTTAAATTACCACATGTTGTTGCAAGAAGTGAATTTTATCCTGTAGGACTGAATCATCAGGTACAGTAGCCAGTAACTATATTTGTCCTTTGAGCAATTAAAGTATAGACACTGTGATGGAGGAACAGAATTATTAACTTTAGCTTACTTAAAATACATTTAAAAACTGAAGAAATGTAATTTTAAGATTTTATTTATTTATTCATGAGAGACACAGAAAGAGATAAATGCCTAACAGCGGGAAAATATTGAGATTTTACCAAATATATAGCAAATATTATAAAAGATTCCTTTCAGCAAACAAAAAGCATTGACAAACTTATCTAAAATCAAAATTAAATATTCAACAAAAAATTTATTTTTTGTTTCTTTTTTTTTTAAGACTTTATTTATTCATGAGACACACAGAGAGAGAGAGAGAGAGAGAGAGAGAGAGAGAGAGAGAGGCACAGGCACAAGGAGAGGGAGAAGCAGGCTCCATGACAGGGAGCCCAATGTGGGACTCGATCCCAGGTCTCCAGGATGATGCCCGGGGCTGAAGGCAGCGCTAAACCGCTGTGCCACTGGGGCTGCCCTCAACAAACAATTAAAAAATAATGGTTAATCTGATCTACTCTTGTAACTTTTGACAGCTATAACATAGTTTGAATTCTTTCATAAAAATGAAAACATTATTCGATGGTGTATCAGTCATGGTTCAACTAGGTAAAGATTAGACGATGTGTGTGTGTCTGTGTGTGTGTGTGTGTGTGTGTGTAGACAGATACATATGTCATTACAGAGAAAGAGAATAGGAATAGGAGACTGACTGATGATTTAAACAGGCAAAATAATTTCCTTATGTAACTGTGAGAGCTGGCTAAACAAGTCCAAATCCAAAGGTAGGCCAGTCAAGAGGGAAACATCAGCAGACTGGAACTTAACAACTACCAGTATAGGTAAAAACTGCTGTCTACAGGTAGAATTTCTTTGTCTCTTTTTCTGTTCTTTTCTGTCTCTCTTAGGGAAACTTCAGACATGTTTTAAGGTTTTCTAACTGATTGACTCAGGCTCAGCAAGATTAACCAGGCTAACTTCCTTTAAAGTCAACTGATCAGTGACATTAATTATATGACATCTGCAAAATACCTCCACAGCAGCTACCAGATTGTTTGTTTGAAAGCTGGGGACTTAGCTTACCTAACCTGTCACATATAAAAAGACCATCATCTTTACAAATATAGAGATAGTAAAAGAAAAATGCTATTTCAGTTACAAAAATTTTGTTAGAAAATTCTGCAGACTTTTTAAAAGTAGAATATCTTCAATAAGCCGCCAAACTATTTTTCACAGATTATGAGTTTTCTAATAGTTTCAAAATCCAACAAATTCCCAGTATGAAAAAGAGTAATTTTTTTCACTTCGAATTTAAATGAGTTAGGATATGACAGACGTTGCTCCATTAATCCTTTGGATATACATGGTCTTAAGGAACTTACAAATTTATTAAAAAATGTCATGGATTTATAACCTAAATAATTGAATGGATGTCAGAGATATGTTTTAATTTTTTACAACTGTCAAAAATAATTGTAACTTTGTGAAAAAAATCTATCACAATGGCCAGTGTTTTAGCTACAGTAGGTAGAAAATCTGAATAAATTTTTAAGCAAGAGACTAATGCTTCCATTATTGCTATTTTATACCATTTGGTATAAAATTTTGAAAACCAAACATATTTGTACTTATTTTTTGAATTAGACTGTGAAAAGTGACATGGATACAGATCTTTAAATTGTTCATAATAAATAAATAAATAAATAAATAAATAAATAAATAAATAAATAAAATTTTAAAAGTAAAATAACAAAAAAAATAAATTGTTCAATATGTACATGCAAATGCAAGAAATAATGTCCAGTTAATGAAACTGTAGAAATAAAGAAAAGCTTAAAATATCTTAATAAGCTGTGAGTTTTGTAAAACTGTTACTGCACTGTTTACTCCAATTTAAGATTTTCTTGAAATCAAAAAATGCATGTGAAATATTAATCAAATGAAAGAGGTTAATGGTAATGTAGTTTGTATTTTTCACTACTACCACACTGCTTATGAATAAGCTAAATCTGAATTTCCAAGGAAAGGAATGGCTTGTTTGTGATTCTAAGTTAGAAAAGTACAGAGATAGCAGCAATGTCCACAATAGCCAAACTGTGGAAGGAGCCTCGGTGTCCATCAGATGAATGGATAAAGAAAATGTGGTATATGTATACAATGAAATATTACTCAGCCATTAGAAATGAGAAATTCCCACTATTTGCTTCGACATGGAGGGACTTGGAGGGTATTGTGCTGAGTGAAATAAGTCCATCAGAAAAGGACAAACATTATATGGTCTCATTCATCTCTGGAATATAAAAATTACTGAAAGGGAATAAAAGGAAAGGAGAAAAAATGAGTGAAAATATTAGTGAGGATGACAAAACATGAGAGACACCTAACTCTGGGAAATGAACAAGGGGTAGTGGAAGGGGAAGTGGGTGGGGGGTTGGAGTGACGGGGTGATGGGCACTGAGGGGGGCACTTGGCAGGATGAGAACTGGGTGTTATGCTATATGTTGGCAAATTGAACTCCAATAAAAAAATAAAGAAAAATAAAATACAATGGGTAGATTCAGCAAAAAAAAAAAAAAAAAGAAAGAACAGAGATTTACGTTGACATTAATTTTTTTATAATATAAATCAACAATAAAGTTCTTATAGGTTATTCAGAAGATCAAACTACAGACAATTTCATTGTACTAAATGGAATTTAAAAAAATTGACTACATGCCTAAAGGAAAAAAAAATAAGAATGTTTTGTTGATAGTAATAAACTTAAGTTTTTCAATTCATATTTGTCTAGGTTTAATGTTAATAATATTTTGAATTGAAACAAGAGTTAGTGAATTTACATATAAAGGTATAGTTTTGAAAGTGGTATGATTTTGTTTCAAAGGTATAGTTTTGAAAGTGGTATGATTCTGCTTCAAAGTTCAATCTACTCTTCTAAAACTGATAGGCTACTTTTATGAAAGTGGAGCAAATATCAAAGAATAATCTTATATACTCAATCCAGTTATTAGGAAATATGTATCTTTCTGAAACAACTTAGGAATGTAACTGGTTTTTCAAATGTAAATTTTTTAAAAAATATTTTATTTATTTGTTTGAGAGAGACAGAGAGAGAGAGCAAGTGGAGAAGGAGAGAGGGACAGAGGGAAAGACACTGAGCACAGAGCTAGATGCATGGTATTCAGTCCTACAACCCTGATATCAAGACTTGAGGCAAACCAAAAGTCTCATATTTAACCAACTGAACCATGTAGGCCCTCTACTATTTTTTCAAATGTAAATTTTATGAAATCCAAATACAGATACACTATTTCTATTGAGTGTTTAATGTTTAAATTAAAATGTGTTGTAAGTATACAATACACATGTCATAGATTTAGTATGAAATATAATGTAAAATAATTCAGTTGCTTTTATATGGATTATATATTGAAATTAAAATATTTGGATATATTGGAGTAAATAAAATCTACTATTAAAAATAACTGGACCTGGGGATTCCTGGGTGGCACAGCGGTTTGGCGCCTGCCTTTGGCCCAGGGAGCAATCTTGGAGACCCGGGATTGAATCCCACATCGGGCTCCCGGTGCATGGAGCCTGCTTCTCCCTCTGCCTATGTCTCTGCCTCTCTCTCTGTGTCTCTTATGAATAAATAAATAAAATCTTTAAAAAAAATAAAAAAATAAAAATAACTGGGCCTGTTATTTTTAACATTTTTAATATGTCTACTAGCAAACTTAAAATTATATATGTAGCTTGTATTTGTACTGGGCAATACTGCTCTAGGCAATTGTGATCTGCAAAGAAATTTCAATTCTCTGTGCTTGAAAAGTAAAGAATTCTTGTGAGCAGAAGACCAAGAGAGGCTCCTGAATGTCCCTTTGCATTTTTATTCAATTTTGTCCCTAAAGATATTTAACTTCATTTTAAATTCAAACATCATTCTAAGCCCCTGCAGTTATCAAAGTATTGTGTTATAAAAGTGGAAAGAAACCCAAAAGCAAAAAAAGACAAATGAAAAAATACACATCCCCACACTGAAGAACTTTGTAATCTTGCAAAAAGAGGTACAGAATGAAACACAGACACACAGACACATTTAAAAACAACTAAAACTTCTGTCTCCCGACAATGAAATACTCTTTGAAAACTAGTAACTAAAAGAAAATCTGATACCTCACAAATACGCTTTTGTTTTTAAAGCTCAGACTTTTTAAGAGGTTGGTCTGTTCTCTCAAGAACAGTTGGGAGCGTGGTTACAAAATAAACAGCCTAATTAAGCCCTCACTGTATGTATGCTTTACTTATGTGGTACCATTTCATAAAAGCAGATGTCTTTCTGAGGAAAGAAAACACAATTAAGGACAGACCTTCTAACTGAAAGGCGTAAAACTATGGAGACAATATTGTACTTGCAAAACCAAAATTGTACTTGTAAATACACATAGGGCTATAAAATGAGGTTTAACACAGTGGGGATTAAGTAGGAGCACAGTATGAATTGGCACTCCCCTTGTTTGCTTCTAAAAATGCCTGCTATTGCGTCAAAATGTCATTAGACATGAAGTTTCACGGGGTTGCATTCTTGCAAATGACTCCAAAGATTAGATATAACTCCTCCTTTTAAAACATTTTACATATTTTAGGGAAAAAATACATTATATATATATGAAGGTTGTATAAAGCCAATGAAGAGTTTTAAACAATATACTAAAAGTGAAAATTCATTAATAAAAACATTCCTTTAATACTCCAAGTAACTTCCCTACTCCCTAGGTGTGACTACTATTGCACGTCATTTGATAATTTCCTCCTTAGTTTTCTTTTTACCTAAATGGTTTGTGAATGTTTCTCTACATCACATTGTGTAATTTGCTTTGTTCTGAACATTTTATGAGCCAAATCATACCATTCATATTCTTTTTACTTTTGACTCTTTTACTCAAATTTATGTTCATGAGATTCGTTTAATGTTCTTGTAGGTAGCTGTTATTTCATTCAGTCTCTTTACTTGTAGTATTCCATTGTACAAACACATCATGATTTATTAATTTTGTCATTATTGAACATTTATATTTGCTGATAATTTCACTGGCATACCTTGCAACTTCAGTTTAAGTATGATGTTTTAATGGTTTTATCCAACTTATTTTTGTTTTCTCTGTATTCCCAGCTATAATTAATAAGGTTATTTTCTCAGACTCATACATTTTTTGTAAATTAATAGATAATTTTATTATGTGATAATTATAAAAAGGGAGATTTTCAAAATAGAATATACCTAGTAGCTCCCAGTCAGTAACTCATAACTTCTCACTAAAAAAACAGCTTATAATAATGCTGAAATCTATATTCGCAAATTAATAGCAAAACCTAGGGGAAACTGAAATTACTTTTAAGA
Organism: Canis lupus familiaris; assembly: GCF_011100685.1. Lineage (NCBI taxonomy): Eukaryota > Metazoa > Chordata > Mammalia > Carnivora > Canidae > Canis > Canis lupus. The sequence continues at coordinate 48,429,535 of NC_049232.1, forward strand.
GAGATGGAGAACATTCTATGAATATTCAATTTTTTAAATATCCTAAATTTGATTCATGAATAAGGTGATCTAAAATAAGAAGAAAATTCATTTTAAAATGAATTTAAAAAATTTTAAAAATTCTTTCCATCTTAGAGAGAAAGAACAAGTGACTGTATCCATTCAATAATGGAGTGGCCAATACTTGTATCTATGCAAACCTGACCTGTGAAGTGGCTGAAGTAATACTTGGCTCTCTTGTTTTGTACACATAGATACTCACATAAAAATTCCATTAAAGAATTCCATTAAGCATAAATTGCAAAACAGTATTAATTAGCAAAGAAATTAGTGAATTTCTTATAATTAATTCTCTCCAAAGATATTTATAGATTATATATGAGAGATTTCTTGTCTTTCAAGGAATACTAATAACAATCTCCCCAAGGAATGCATAACCTATCACAGAATTAAAAATCTTATAACAGCACCAACAATTAAAATATCAGGTGATGGAGGATCCATGTATTCAAATTCTAGTGAAATAGATATAACTGGCAAAAATTAATTGAAAAAAATGAAGTCTCTTGGAAATTATCTTAGAAGCACAAGACAAATGAATAACATTTATTAAAGATAATCTAGTAAATCTTATTAAGAACTGTGAGGTCTGTGGCACTAGGGCTATGAGTTGCCCCCCTTCACCCACCCCTACCAGCCAGTGGAACAGAAGCTCCATTCCCAGCAAAGGTTGCCAAGAAGATAGGCCTACAGTCTCCCCACATCCAATCCATGGCTATGGGTAGCTTCCTGGGATGGACAAGCTATCAGCATTTCTCATTATCCTTTGGTCTGGGAAAATCAAAGGCTACTACTTTCACCAGCATCCTGATTATCAAGTAAAGATGTTAGTATGAGAGAAGGAAACTACCATTGACATACCCAATCCAGAGCAGTGACTAAGAGATTTGGCCCAGGGAGAGAATAAGTACAACAGAGTGCAGGAAACTGAAGCCTAAGAGTGCCTCAGAAACAATGGAGATGTTGATGCTAAGTAATTATTAGGATGCTGTTAGCTTGATGAAAGCAAGGAGCTAAACTAGGCTATTAGCTTACCAGAGAAACTGGCCAAATAGCCAAAAAGAGATACAGAAAAAAAAAAAATATATATGAGTACACATACATACATATGTGCGTGTTTGTATATATGTATATATGTATACATATAGTATTTTAATTCTTAGAAATAAAGAATAGAAGATGGTTGCCAGAGGCTGGGGATTAGGGAAATAGGGAGATGCTGGTTAAATGGTACAAAATTCTAACTACAAGATGAATAGATTCTGGTCATCTAATGTATAGCATAGTGACTTTAATTAATAGTACTGTATTATATATTTGAAAGATGTTAAGAGTAGATCTTAAAACTACACACACACACACACACACACACACACAAATGGTAATTATGTGAGGTGACTAACCTTATTGTGATAATCATGTCACAGTATATATGTGTAGAAAATCAGCACAATGTACACCTTAAGCTTACATACATTACATATTAATAATATCTCATAAAAATGAGAGAGAAAAAAGAGCCATCTTGAAATCAAACACTGGACTCAAAATCTGCAAAACCGTCTGAATTAATTGGATAAGACTGTTAAAAAAATAGAGTGATCAGCTGAAAATCAGAAGAATCAAATAGCTAAGTACCATGCCAACAGAGGCAGTTTTTAACAGAAAGATAAAGAAAACATACATCAAAACTGATAAAACCACTGGAATCCCAGGTGACTATATGTAGGCCAGGCTCGATCTTCTAAAGACAGACATCAAAAGCTTCAAAATACCAGAGATGTGGATTTAACATAAAAATATCCGCCAAGTCACCAGGCAAATAAACAACAGCAAAAGAACAACAACAACAAAACACCAGGGTGTGCGTTTCAGTATCCACAGTTGCTACAATATATAAACTTAAATATTCAATTTTCAGAAAAGAAAAATATGACGTATGTAAAGGAGCAGGAAAGCATGATCTATAGGAAGAAACAAAACAAAGCAGAAGCAGAAACTGCCTGCAAAAAGACACTAATGCAGGATCCCTGGGTGGCGCAGTGGTTTGGCGCCTGCCTTTGGCCCAGGGCGCGATCCTGGAGACCCGGGATCAAATCCCACGTCGGGCTCCCGGTGCATGGAGCCTGCTTCTCCCTCTGCCTATGTCTCTGCCTCTCTCTCTGTGACTATCATAAATAAATAAAATTTTTTTTAAAAAAGACACTAATGCTATATTTAATAGAAAAATACTCTGGTCAACTATTATAAATATGTTAAAAATTATGGAAAACCATGCTTAAAGGAGTAAATAAAGATACAATGACAATATCTCATAAAAGAGTAAATAGAGACAGACATGATTTTTTAAATGGAAATTAGAAAAAGATAAAAGGTAAATTTAAACTGGCAAATGGGGGGATCCCTGGGTGGCACAGCAGTTTAGCGCCTGCCTTTGGCCCTGGGTGCAGTCCTGGAGACCCGGGATCGAGTCCCATGTCGGGCTCTCGGTGCATGGAGCCTGTTTCTCCCTCTGCCTCTGTCTCTGCCTCTCTCTCTCTCTCTGCGACTATCATAAATAAAAAATAAAAAAAATAAACTGGCAAATGAGCAATCAGCAAACCTGAAGCCAGAACAATAGAGATTATCCAATGTAAAGAAAAAAAAAAAAAAACAGAAAAAGAATGAATAAAAATGAACAGTGCTCCCAGAGAAATGTGTGACACTGTTAAATATACCTACATATATATGTAATGGAAATACCAAAAAGGGAGGAGAGTAGGATACAAAAGAAAAATTTGCAAAAATAATGGCTGAGGGGCACCTGGGTAGCATAGCTGGTTAAGCGTCTGACTCTTAGTTTCAGCTCAGGTAGTGATCTCAGGGTCATGAGACTTAGTTTCAGCTCACGTAGTCATTTCAGGGTCATGAGATCAAGCCCTGCATTGGGCTCCATGCTGAGTACAGAGTCTGCTTGGGATTCTCTCTCTCTGTTTCTGCCCCTCTTGCTCATGTGTGCATGTGCTCTCTCTCTCTCTCAAATAAATAAATAAATCTTTAAAACAAATAGACTGAAAAAAATCCTTAACAAAGTTAAATGTTACACTAGAAAATATTTCGTTAATGGAAAAGGAAGAAGTAAAGGAGAAACAGAAAGACATGTGGAAAACAAAATGGCAGACATCAATCTAATATTTGTAGGATTATTAAATGTGCATGGTTTATTTTAATTTTTTATTTTATTTTTTTAAAGATTTTATTTATTTATTCATGAGAGACACACAGAGAGAGAAGCAGAGACACAATTAGAGGGAGAAGCAGGCTCCATGCAGGGAGCCCAACGTGGGACTCCATCCCAGGTCTCCAGGATCACACCCTGGGCTGAAGGCAGCGCCAAACTACTGAGCCACCAGTCTGCCCAAATGTGCATGGTTTAAACAATCCAATAAAAATGCAAAGTCTGTTAGAGAGGATTAAAAACAAGACTCAACTCTACTTTGTAGGAGACACATATTAAATGCAATACTATAAATTCTAAAGAATGGCAAAAGATAGCATGCAAACAGCAAACACAAGAAAAGATCAAATAGTTCTAATATCAGACAGAACAGACTTTAAGACCAAAAATGCTAATAGCGATATAGAGTTGTTTTCAAATGGTAAAATAGTCAATCTATAAGAAAGATACATTATAAACATATATTTTCCCAACAACTGAATTTCAAAATGCACAAGGCACAAACTGATAGCACTAAAAGGAGAAATACGCAATTCAATCACAGTGGCTGAAGATTCCAATAATCTTCTTTAAATAATGGATAGAACAACTAGTCTTTATATCAAAAAGGAAACAGAGGACTTAAAACACATCGCCAGACAAGAAGACCTAAAAAACATCACACAGCAATCTGCCTGACACAGTATTCTCTTTTATTTTTAAAGATTTTTATTTACTTATTCATAGAGACACAGAGAGAGAGAGAGGCAGAGACACAGGCAGGGGGAGAAGCAGGCTCCATGCAGGAAGCCTGACGTGTGACTCGATCCCGGGTCTCCAGGATCACACCCCAGACTGCAGGCGGCGCTAAACCGCTGCACCACAGGGGCTGCCCTGACACAGTATTCTTTTTTCATGTACATAAGGGAACTTTCTACAGTATATGCCATATGTTAGGCCATAAAATAGTCTTCAATTAATTTGAAATTATTAAAATCTGCAGTTATTTTCTGTGAACATTAATTAAATTTAGAAAACAATAACAAAGAAATTTTGGAATTCACAAATATGTAGAAATTAAATAATACACTCTAATCATAAAATAAATTATGTTGAGATAAAAATAAAAACAGAAAAAAATAAAAAAATAAAAACATAGGATGCAACTAAGGATGAATGCAGTGCTTTATAGATATAAATGTTTATGCTAAAAAAATGAAATATCTCAGGTCAATAACTTAAGTTTCCAAATTAAGAAATCGGAAAGAGAAAAGTAAATTATATCTAAAACAAGCAGATGAAGTTAATCATAAATATTAACGTGGAAATTAAGGAATTGGAGATTAGGAAAAGAATACAGAAGATCAAGAAAACTAAAAGTTAGTTATTTATAATATCAACAAAATTAACAAAACTTTAGCTAAATTAATCAAGGAAAAAGAGAGACAATATTCAAATTACTTGGGACGCCTGGGTGGCTCAGCGGTTGAGCACGTCCCTTCAGCCCAGGGTGTGATTCTGGAGTCCTGTAATCAAATCCCACATCGGGCTCCCTGCATAGAGCCTGCTTCTTCCTCTGCCTGTGTCTCTGCCTCTTTCTCTGTATGTTTCGTGAAAAAATAAATATCTTTTAAAAAATATTCAAATTACTATAATCAAGACATTGTTGATTTTAGATATACAAATGACTATATAAGACTACTTTGAACAACTGTATGTTAATAACTTGGATGAATTAGATAAGTTCTTAGAGAACACAAACTACAAAAATTAACTCAACAAGAAATAAAAAATGTGAATAGACCTCTATCAGGTACAGAGACTGGAGTAGTAGTAAAATTATTCACACATGAAAAGCCCATGTCCAGTCAGCTCAATGGCAAACTCTACCAAATATTTGAAGAATAATCAATAGTTTTCCATACATTGTTCCATAAAAATTATAAGAGGAACAACAACACTTTCCAACTCATTCTGTGAGGCCAGTGTTAGCCAGGTAATAAGCCAGAGAAATATATCTCAAGAAAAGTACAAAGTTCCCATATTAATGCTTCACAAAAATCCTCAGTAAGATTCCAGCAAACAAACCCAATGACATATAAAAAACAATATATACCACAATCGAGTGGCATTTATCAAAAATAAAAGGCTAACTTAACCTCTAAATATCAGTTCACATAATATACTATATGACTAGAATAAAGGATAAAAATCACATGATCATCTCTATATTTGTGGCTCAAAATTGTTCTCAAGCTGAAAGATAGTAGCTAGAGCTTCATCACACCAAGTTTCAAAGAGCAGGAGGTAGCATTCAGCATATGGCCCTTCTTTTAAGAATGTTACATGAAATATACATATTATCACTCTGCTTATCCAGTTTTCCTAACTAATTGCAGAACGTGAGAATATTTCAATAAGTTTAAAGAACTGAGTCTTATCTGGGACAGCAAATTTGGGAGACAATTAACAGTGAAAACCACAGATAATTAAGGTTCCTTCAGAAAAGAACATGATTATTCACAAAAAAAGTAAATAAACTAAAAAGAGAAATGAGACTCTAGGGAGAAAGAAAACTGATATTAAAGATAAAAGCAGATTTGCAAGAAAGAAAATCTCAGAGACATAATCAAGAAGCTGCAGTCACACTAATTAGACTATTGAGGTTGAACACCAATAATCAATCAGAGTTCTAATATTAGAATAAAATGAGAAGATAACTCAGAAATTTTCAAAGTAAGCCCAGATGAATTTCAATTACCTTACTCTGCATAATGGCTTCCTTGTTTCCTTCTGTCCCAGAAAATTGATATAAATATTAAGCAAATATAATTATAAATGTGTAGGCATTTACAGCCCTGCCACAAAGAAGTTCTTAGAATTAAAAGATGGGGAAAGAATGTGATCTCTATCTCTATATCTGCCTCTCTCTTTCTCTCTCTTAGAGAATCTTCTAAGAGAGAGAAAGAGAGAGGTATATATGTATATAGAGAGAGTCTCTCTTTAGTGAACTGGGATCAGATCGTGGTCTATTTGAAGTATCAAAACACACACCAAAATCCAAAAGTTACTAATTGTGAGGTAATTTTTCCTGCCTCCCATAGACTGAACAGTAAACAAACTAAATAGTATCTATGCCAGCTTGCACTCCCCAGCAACTCTAAAGGTCATCGATATAGAAGAATGGAGCCAGAACATGTATTTAGTTCAAAAGATCAAACAGCTTTGCATATACTAACTGATCCTTCACCTATCAGATTAGAACAAATATTATCTCATTATGTAGCTGAGGCAATTGAAGAACAAAGAAATCAAGTAAATTTCCTAAAATCTTACATTCCTGCTTGGAAATGATGGAGTCAGGACCCAACCTTCTTTGAGTGGCTCCAGAGCCTTCCTTCAAATATTTTCCTAATAGCCTACCCGGGTATTCTGAACACTTAGGGAAATCAGGCCTTTTTTTTTGTTATGGAAGCCAAGGAAAAGAATCATTTGAGGAAAGGAACGATTTACAGTTTAAAATATTACAGAAAGATACAAGATTGAAATATTTCTATGTAAGTGGCAACAAGGCCACATAAATAAGCTGGATAAATTTATATCACATATAGATAGCAATTAATTATGTGAAGGAAGACATTTTGATTTCAGTCAATCTTCCTGAAAATGAGAGGAGAGACAAAGACAGAGGCTGATAGACAAAGCTCAAGAGCACCAGTGGGGTACCGATGTAGGACTAAGCAAAGTCTTTTTTAACATGGTTGAAATGTCATCCTTTTAAAATACTGATGATATGAAACTTTCAATGGATGAGAGAGGGTGAAATTATTGGTAAGAAATCTGGGGTGCACAATATTATAGTCTTAAATCCAGTTAAATCACTGTTATGCTAATTATGCCTATTTAAATAGTTTACTGCTGAGTTAAGTGGGATATATACCTATATACTTATTCAGTATATGAATTGTATAATTCAGTGTAAGTATTGAATATGTATACTCTCTCTATATATGTACATAATATATATAACATATATATATATTAGATACACATATGTATTTCCCAAAACACAAGCATGTGTGTTATATACCATTTTTAATCTGGATATTTTTCTCTTGAAAACCTTTACTATTGTAATCTGGACATTAGTAAATTTAGGACTACCTTCACCTTTTTCTGTGTTGGATCTAGTCTGTCACAGACCTGATGACTACATACTTTCTTATATTCCCCTTACTTTACTAAATTAAATCTCTAAGAAATGGTTGAGTGGAAGGACATTTTTGAACTCATGTGTCAGAAACTATCCTTATTTTACCCTGAAATTGGATAAAGTTTGGAGATTGGAGTAGGAATTCTAGAGTAAAGATAATTTTCCTTAGAACTTAAAAGGCATAATCCAAATCATCAACCATCAAAAACTGCTACTTAGAGAATAGACATGGTTGTAATTCAGTTCCATTGCATGTGATTATGTTTAACCCTCCAGGATATTGTAGACTCTTTTCTTCTGTATTCCTAAAAATTATAAGGAATCTCAAAACTTTTTTTCAGGAAGACAATCAACCCTTTTAAAAAATTCTTGAAAGAGTATGTGTATGCATGAAAAAGAGAAGCAGAGCGGGGGGAGTGGAGAGAAGCAGATTCTGGGCTGAACGCAGACCCTGACATGGGGCTTGAGCTCACAACCCTCAGATCATGACCTGAGCTGAAATCAAGAGTTGGAGCACTTAAATGACTGAGCCACCCAGGTGCTCCTTAAGATTAGTATATCTTCTTTCAATGTTTTAATTTTTCTTCATAGGGAATTTTTTTTAAATTAAAACTTTAATGATTATGAATTACCTATACTTTTTATTTCTTCTTCTATCAGTTTTGGTAAGTTGTTTCTTCAAAAATATATATCTATTTTGACTGGATTTTTGTATGTGTTGACATAAATTTATCTAATTTAATTCTCTCATTTTTTGAGTGTGGGAAGGGCTTGAAACTGTCTTATTCTTGGTTTTGGAATTTATATTTTCACATTTTTAAATCAACATGACTGAAGATTTATCAATGTGTTGTTCTTTTTTAAAAAAACTTCTGGTTGCTGATTTTATCAATCTTGTGTTTGTTCCCTATTTTATTTTAACTTATATTTTTAAAATTTGCTTCTGCTTCCTTTGGTTTTAATAGCTATAGATATTCTACCTTATTGACACAACAGCTTAAAAACGGTATTTATATATTTTTTCTAATATACACAATTAAAATTATGAATTTCTCTCAAGTCATTAATTTAGCTGTACCCCACACTTTTTTAGGGATATATTTTTAGAGCAGTTTTAGGTTCACCTCAAAACTGAGGGGAAAATACAAATATTTTCCATATACTCCCTGCCCTCCACATGTGCATAGACTCCCCACTTATCAACATCGCTGACCACTGTGGTACATTTGTTATAACTGATGAACATCATAATCACTAAAGTCCACAGTTTACATTATGGATCAATCTTGATGCTCTACATTCTGTGGGTTTGCATAAACATATAATAAAATGTATGATCATTATAATACCATACAGATTATCCCACTGCTCCAAAAATCCTCTGTGCTCTGCCTATTAATCCCCGTCCTTTCCAATTGCTGATCTTTTTTTTCTGTCTCCAATTTTTTGCCTATACCTGAATGTCTTATAGTTAGAATCATGCAGTATATAACTTTTTCAGATTGGTTTCTTTTACTTAATAATACTTATCTAAGTTTCCTCCATGACTTTTCATGGCTTGGTAGCTTTTTAGTGCTACATAATTTCCATTTTCTGGATATACCACAGTTTATTTATCCATTCTCTTTATAGTAGACATTGTGGTGGCTTCCAAGTCTAGCAATAATGAACAAAGCATCTATAAATATGTGTGTGCAATTTTTTGTGTAGGCATAAGTTTTTAACTCCTTTAGGTAATAGCAAAAAGCATGATTGCTGGATTGTATGGTAAGAGTATATGGTTCTGTAAGAAACTGCCAAACTCTCTTCCAAAGTGGCAACATCATTTTACATTTCCATGAGCAATGAATGAAAGGTCTTATGAAGCATTTGGTGCTATCAGCATGTTAGATTTTGGCCATTCTAATAGGTGTACAGTGGTATCTTTTTGTTTTAATTTGCATTTCTTGAGGACATACATTGTGGAATGACTTTTTATATGCTTATTTGCCATTTGTATATTATCTTGGGTGAGAGGTCTGCTCAAGTCTTTGGCTCATTGTTTAATCAAATTGTTTTCTTATTGTTGAGTTAAGAATTCTTTGTATATATTAAATGACAGTGTTTTACTGGATGTGTCTTTCAGAAATATTTTCTCCTAGGGCAGCCCAGATGGCTCAGGGGTTTAGCGCTGCCTTCAGCCCAGGGCCTGATCCTAGAGACTTGGGATCGAGTCCCACGTCGGGCTCCCTGCAAGGAGCCTGCTTCTCCCTCTGCCTGTGTCTCTGCCTCTCTCTTTCTCTCTCTCTCTCTCTCTCTGTGTCTCCCATGAATAAATAAATAAAATTAAAGAAAAAAGAAAAGAAAAATTTTCTCCTAGCCTGTGGCTTGTCTTCTAATTCTTTTGACATTATCTTTTGCAGAGCAGAAAATCTGAATTTTAATGAAGACAATCTTATCCATTATTTCATTGATTTTGCCTTTGGTGTTATACCTAAAAAGTCATAATCATACCCAAGGTCATCTAGGTTTTCTATTATGTAATTTTCTATGAGTATTATAGTCTCATGTTTTTACACTGAGGTATGTAATATATTTTTAAAAAAATCTTCTTGATTTTTTGGTTTGTAATCTATTTTGAGCTATGTGTAGGATGTAAGGTCTGTGTCATGATTTATTTATTTATTTTTGCATACAGTTGTTTCAGTACCCTACACAATTTGGTATGTTCTATATTCATATTTGATTCCAAAGACTTCCTAATATCCTTCATGTTTTATTTAAACTTTAACTCATGGGCTATAAAAATACATATTATATATTAAAACACATATATATTTATATGTATATATTCACATAATATATTTATATGTAAATATATACTTATATATTATAAAAATATAGTAGATTGGAAGCTAATGTTTTTAATTCTTTTTCTTCCAAGTTTCTTTTTTTTAGCTTTATTTTTTTTAACTTATTTTTTATTGGTGTTCAATTTGCCAACATACAGAATAACCCCCAGTGCCCGTCACCCATTCACTCCCACCCCCCGCCCTCCTCCCCTTCTACCACCCCTAGTTCGTTTCCCAGAGTTAGCAGTCTTTACGTTCTGTCTCCCTTTCTGATATTTCCCACACATTTCTTCTCCCTTCCCTTATATTCCCTTCCATTACATTTATATTCCCCAAATGAATGAGAACATATTAGCATAGGGTACCTGGAATGGCTCAGTGGCTGAGTGTCTGCCTTTACCTCAGGTCATGATCCCAGAGTTCTGGGACTGAGTCCTGCTTCAGGCTTTCTGCGAGGGGCCTGCTTCTCCCTCTGCCTACGTCTTTGCCTCTCTCTGTGTCTCTCATGAATAAATAAATAAAATATTTTTTAAAAAGTTAGCACATAGTGTAGTACTGGTTTCAAGAGTAGAATTTAGTGATCCATCACTTACATATAACACCCAGTGCTCATAACAAGAATCCTCCTTAATGCCTATCACCCATTTAAAACATTCCCCATCCACCCCCTCACCAGCAACCCTCAGTTTTTTTTTTTATTTTCTATATTTAAGGGTCTCATGGCTTGCCTCTCTCTGTTTTTCCTTTTTCATTCCCTTCTCCTATGTTCACCTGTTTTGTTTCTTAAATTCCACATATGAGTGAAATCATATCGTATCTATCTTTCCCTGACCTATTTTGCTTAGCATAATGCACTCTAGTTCTATCCATGTTATTGCAGATGGCATAATTTCATTCTTTTTGATGGATGAGTAATATTCCGTGTGTGTGTGTGTGTGTGTGTGTGTGTGTGTGACATCTTCTTTATCCAATCATCAGTTGATGGAGACTTGGGCTCTTTTCATAGTTTGTCTATTGTTGATAATACTGCTATAAACATTGGAGTGCATGTCCCCCTCCAAACCTGTATTTTTGTATCTTTAGGATAATATCTTGTGTTGAAATTGCTGGGTCATAAAGTATATTTTTAATATTTTCCAAATGTAATGCCTGGAAGTTCTTGTCTACTACTAGTTCATGTATACTTCAAAAGTACAGCTATAGAGGGTTCAGTAAGATTTTAGAAAACACATTTAGGAAAAATTTTTTTAGATGAGGGATAACTACAGGGTTTTCTACTAAATACACCAAAAGATGAAAAAATGGCAGAGACTTGTGATCTAGTAAGACATACCAGTCATAGTAGAATAATTGCCATCAAGATCTGTGTTTAGGGGTTACTCACATTGAAGGACATAGATATCTACCAGAGAGTTATCATCTAAAAAGCAGAATATTCTTTAGTGTGAAAGTATGTGCTCAGAGGAAATACTGGGATATTTCTCTACAAAAATTTAAAGATTATCAAAGAAGAGTTTCCATGTTCAAGAATGGGACCTTTATTTTTCTATTGGATTAATGCTGTCAAAATTTTTGTTGTGATTCTCTATTCTGTTCCATTGATCTATGTGTCTGGTTTTGTGCCAGTACCACACTGTCTTGATGACCACAGCTTTGTAGTACAACCTGAAATCTGGCATTGTGATGCCCCCAGCTATGGTTTTCTTTTTTAATATTCCCCTGGGTATTCGGGGTCTTTTCTGCCTCCACACAAATCTTAAGATGATTTGTTCCAACTCCCTGAAGAAAGTCCATGGTATTTTGATAGGAATTGCATTAAATGTATAAATTGCCCTGGGTAACATTGACATTTTCACAATATTAATTCTTCTAATCCATGAGCATGGTATATTTTTCCATTTCTTTGTGTCTTCCTCTATTTCTTTCAGAAGTGTTCTGTAGTTTTTTGGGTATAGATCCTTTACCTCTTTGGTAAGGTTTATTCTTAGGTATCTTAGGTTTTTGGGTGCAATAGTAAATGGGAAGTGGACCCTCAACTTTATGTTCAACTAATATTCGACAAAACAGGAAAGACTATCCACTGGAAAAAAGACAGTCTCTACAATAAATGGTGCTGGGAAAATTGGACATCCACATGCAGAAGAATGAAGCTAGACCACTCTTTTACACTATACACAAAGATAAAAAAATGGATGAAAGATAAGTGTGAGACAAGATTCTATCAAAATCCTAGAGGAGAACACGGGCAACACCCTTTTTGAACTTGGCCACAGTAACTTCTTGCGAGGTACATCTATGAAGGCAAGAGAAACAAAAGCAAAAATGAACTATTGGGACTTCATCAAGATAAGAAGCTTCTGCACAGCAAAAGAATCAGTCAATAAAACGTAAAATACAACCTACAGAATGGGAGAAGATATTTGCAAATGACCTATCAGATAAAGGGCTAGTATCCAAGATCTATAAAGAACTTATTAAACTCAACACCAAAGAAACAAACAATCCAATCATGAAATGGGCAAAAGACATGAACAAAAATCTCACAGAGGAAGACATAGACATGACCAACAAACACATAAGAAAATGTTCCCCATCACTGACCATCAGGGAAATACAAATCAAAACCACAATGAGATACCACCTCACACCAGTGAGAATGGGGAAATTTAACAAGGCAGGAAACCACAAATGTTGGAGAGGATGTGGAGAAAGGGGAAACCCTCTTGCACTGTTGGGTGGGAATGTGAACTGGTGCAGCCACTCTGGAAAACTGTGTGGAGGTTCCTCAAAGAGTTAAAAATAGACCTGCCCTACGACCCAGCAATTGCACTGCTGGGGATTTACCCCAAAGATACAGATGCAGTGAAACGCCGGGACACCTGCACCCCGATGTTTATAGCAGCAATGTCCACAATAGCCAAACTGTGGAAGGAGCCTCAGTGTCCATCGAAAGATGAATGGATAAAGAAGATGTGGTCTATGTATACAATGGAATATTCCTCAGCCTTTAGAAATGACACATACCCACCATTTGCTTCGATGTGGATGGAACTGGAGGGTATTATGCTGAGTGAAATAAGTCAATCAGGAAAGGACAAACATTATATGGTCTCATTCATCTCTGGAATATAAAAATTATTGAAAGGGAATAAAGGGAAAGGAGAGAAAATGAGTGAAAATATTAGTGAGGGTGACAAAACATGAGAGACACCTAACTCTAGGAAATGAACACGGGGTAGTGGAAGGGGAGGTGGGTGGGGGGTTGGGGTGACTGAGTGATGGGCAGTGAGGGGGGCACTTGATGGGATGAGCACTGGGTGTTATGCTATATGTTGGCAAGTTGAACTCCAATACAAAAAATGTTAAAAAAATTTTGCTGTGAAAACTTCCCTTGAAACAAAATTCTTCATTGAAATATGGTTTTAGATACTGGATAGAAGCTGGAGAGGATTTGTACAAGAGTTCGAGATCTGATAAAAAAACTGCTGTATTCCTCTATCTTTTTTTTTTCTTTTAGGGTGTCTAGTTTTAAAAAAATAAAGGGAGAAGAAAAGAGTGACATGCAACAGTATCTCTGGCAATATAATAAAGCACCTACAAAATCCTGAAAAATAAGGATCATGTAAGTATTCAGGAAAAACTTGCATCATAACCTTAAACAGTTCCCATTCTCAATTAATACTTTGAGATCAAGAAGAGAGAAAATAAGCAACTAATTGAAAATGAGTCATTAAAGTGAAATGTAAATAAAGCTGCCTATTTACTTAATTTCACTGCATGTGGGATACATAATACAGATGTATTCTTCTTGATGACTGATTTCAATGACATAATTGATGTATTATGACATAATATATAACTGATGACATAATACAGATGTATTCTTCTTGATGACTGATTTCAATGAAATTATAAACTTGACCATCAGGCAACTGCTCCCCTCCAAAAAAATTATAAAATACAGGAGGATACAAAATGTAATCCTCCACGTCTATTGTGATTTAGGGAAAAAAGGACAGACATATAGAGGCACACATTATAGTTACAAAATTCACAGGGATGAGCCTGATATTTTACAGATTATATGGGTAATACAATTTATAGCCTATTTATTTATTTATGTATTTATTTATGATAGTCACAGAGAGAGAGAGAGAGAGAGAGAGAGAGAGAGAGAGAGAGGCAGAGACACAGGCAGAGGGAGAAGCAGGCTCCATGCACCGGGAGCCCGACGTGGGATTCGATCCCGGGTCTCCAGGATCGCGTCCTGGGCCAAAGGCAGGCGCCAAACCGCTGCACCACCCAGGGATCCCCAATTTATAGGCTATTTAAAGAAATCTTGGTGAGTTTTTATTCTATTGAAATGAATGCCAAAAAAAGAGAATTGAAATGTTTCAACATGATCCTTTTACTTTTATCAGAATTAGTAATATAAATGGATACTATTTATGAGTGCAAGGGGACACACTGAAATATAAGTAACAATTATATTTCAGAATATATTATGTTATCACAAATGCAAAATGTGTGGTTACACACAAGCATTAGCAAAGATTGGAAAGGAAAACATTTTTGTAACAGAAGACTAAATATTACAATATTTAATATTAGTTGAAAGTGTTATTAGCTATGGATTTAGCATACTTTTTGCGTTTATATTTAGGTTAAATAAAAAACACATAAAAAATAGTTTTAAATACCTTCCAAATATTCCTCTCTAGTAAGTATATAAATATTGAAGATGTATAATTTTTAACACAACTTGGTTAATATTTTAACAGAGAAATAAAAGATGCTGATTTAAAGTTACTTCAAATTTCCTATATTTTTCTTAACATATTTTATTGACTGCAACATTAATGTTAAGGATGTCTATGAATAAGACATAAATTGTTTGAAAATAGTTAAACTGAATCACTCACCTCTAGATAATTTATTTGAATAAAGTAAAATATGCTTCTGTAGCCAACAAAATTTTATATACTTATACAAAGTAGAGAACTATATTTAATTATAATTTTTCACAGTATGTCAGAATATTGTCAGTTTTAATTTTTTCTAGTTATACTTTTCCCTAAAATTAAAAATGTATATGTAAGAAGTCTCTCCAAATATAATACATGATACTTAAGTATGCTACATCAAATTTAAAAGAATGAAAAATGTTCTTTCTTCTTCTTTCAGTTTGGAAATACTAAAAAATTGCTAAAATCATATGTTGCAAGTGTATTACAAAAGGGTAGGGCATGGCACAAACAAAGCAAAATACATAGGAGAGTAAACAAACGCATTTTCTCTTGGTCATGTGCCAAATCTTGGTTACTGACTGGCACTTTTCTATGTTGTGATTTATGGAACTATGCCACTTTATGTGTAGGACCTAATGCCCATCTAAATCTACATCAAGTCACCAGAAAGGAAAATGAGAAAATGGAGGAGATATAGTTTATTAAAAGTCCTATTCCCCCCCAAAATTAAAAAAAAAGTCCTATCCCTAATTGATAAGCCTTCCATATATTCATGCTGTCTTCTGCACATCCACAGAGGGGAGACTAGAGAGAGAATCTCAAGCAGGCACAGCACACGGCCCAATGTGGGGCTCAATCTCATGACCCTGAGATCATGACCTAAGCCATAATCAAGAGTCAGACTCTTAACCAACTGAGCCACCCAGGTGCTCCTAGATGCTTACATTTGTCAAAACTCATCAACCAATATAGTTTAAATATTTATTTAATTTGAGATATTATTTAGTAGTTGATGTAAGAATTTTCAAAGTCAAGGATAAAATATTTATGGCATTTTAAAAAGTTAAAGACTTTATTCAAAGTAGGAAAGACCAGTAATAAAATGGAAAATTGTACAAAGAAATAAAAGAGAAAAATGTTTAAACCTATAAAAATACATTTAACCTTTTTTTACTCATAAGTTTAGCAAAGAACAAATGATCTGTAACATCATTGAAGAGAGACTATGATGCTCACTTTTGCATTTATAGTATGAGAAAAACTGCCTCAACCACTAAGTGGGGGAGGTTGGCAATATTTATTGAAATAGAAAATGCATATGCTCTTCATTTCCCAAAGAACAGTTAAAATTCACACATTCAAACCTCTTACTTAAAAATGGAGATGCAGCTAAGAGAGAAAAGTTGTATATATAAAATACGTATTATAAATACTCATATATATTTTCATATAACTATAACATATACAGTTACATGAAGAATTAAAAAGCAAGATAAGAGAGCTAAGAATTCTGGGGAATGGGGCTGCTGCTTGAGAACAAATGGTGAAATATATCTTTTCCGAGGAGAAGACTTTAAAGTAGTGATATAAATGAAGTCAGGAATTAGTTTCTAGGTTGATAGGAATAGAATTTAATAAGGATTGAATGAAGTTAACTTATTCAAGAATTGAAAGGAGGAATTGACAAAGGGTTCAGTGTGTTGGACACCATAAATCAAGACATAAATGGGTAGGGGATATTAGACATATTATTTGTGGATTAGGCCATGTTGGGACTAATAGAACCTGGAAAGGATTACATTTTTGATATGACAAATACATTATGGAGGATTTTGAGTGAGATAGTGATTTTAAGTGGATCTCTCTAGCTTGTGGAGAGAATATTAAAGGAATCCCAGAGTGGATGCAAGAAGATGGGTTAGAAGGTTATTGCATTATTCTAAGTAAACAAATATTTTGGTTTAGGATGGAATATTACCAGTAGAAGAGGTGAAATGTGGTTGAATTGAGAATATATTATAAATGTACTACAGACTTGATACAGTGATAGATTGGATATGGTTTATGAAGTTTAAGAGAAGAGTTTAAAATATTATCCATAACTTTTCTAGAAGAGCTTGTAGTTCTACTTACTGAGTAGGCTTTTAGGGGGAAACAAGAGTTCAGTCTTATGCATGGTAACTTATGCATGGTTATTATAGGTTCAAATGGTGATATATAATACATGGCTTCATATATGAGTGGTTAATTCAGGGGAGTGGCAGAGCTAGATGGG
This sequence comes from Canis lupus familiaris, assembly GCF_011100685.1. Classification (NCBI taxonomy): domain Eukaryota; kingdom Metazoa; phylum Chordata; class Mammalia; order Carnivora; family Canidae; genus Canis; species Canis lupus. The sequence goes on from NC_049232.1 coordinate 48,446,858, forward strand.
AACATCTAATGAAGATGTACACCTGAGAGGAGAAACATTTCATTGGCAAAAGGCTGGGACACTCTGACAACCAGAAGGTAAAGAAGTAAAATAATAGAAGTCAGCAAAAGAGACTGAAAAGTAGTGGCCAAAATTTGATAAAAACACATGAGAATATGATATCCTGGTAGCTGAGATTGTATTTTATTTATTTATTTATTTATTTATTTATTTATTTATTTATTACTTATTTGCTTACTTATTTATTCATGAGAGATACACAGGGAGAGGCAGAGACACAGGCAGAGGGAGAAGCAGGTTCCCTCTGGGGAGCCCAATGCAGGACTCGATCCCAGGACCCTGGGATTATGCCCTGAGCCAAAGGCAGATGCTCAACCACTGAGCCACCCAGGTGCCCTGGTAGCTGAGATTTTAAAAAGTAAAAAAAAAAGACCAAGATCAGACCATTGGTATTTCACAATGTGAAGGTTATTGTTGACTTGCCATAAGCTATTTCAGTCTAGTAATAAAGATAAATTCCTGATTGAGAAAATGAGAGCTGAAAAGTTAGAATTCGCAAATATAGATTAGTCTTCAATGAGTTGAGCTTTCAGTAATAGCAAACAATAGCAGAGAAATGGCCGAGGGGCCAAAGAGTGATTTGATGTTGATAAATGCTTTTCCAAATTTGTAATCTGGTTAGAATGACCCAGTAGAGAGGGAAAATTGTTGGTGCAGGAAGAGAATAGAAATATTCCGGGAGAAGAACTGAGTCACTGAATGGACAAAAGTGGATAAGATTTATTAGACAAGGAAGGAGGTAATCTATTAGCTTGGACTGCCATAACAAAACATCATAAGCTAGGTGGCTTAAAAAACAAATTTATTTTCTCATAGTTCTTTCAGCTGGAGAACAGGATGGCATATGGTATGTTTCTGGTGGGAGTTTTTTGTTTCGTGTTTTTCTAGCTTACAGATAGTCACCTTCTTACTGTGCTCTTATGTGACTCGAGAGAGAAAAGGGGAGGGAGAGAGAGAAATAAAAGGAAGGAAGAAAGGAGAAGAAGAGAAAAGGAGGTTGATCTCTGGTGTCTCATCTTATAAGGATACTAATTCCACCATGAGTGAGGGCCCCACCCTCATGATCCCATCTAAACCATATTGCCTTCCAAAGCCCCATCCTTAAATACTATTACAGTGGAGGTTAGAATTTCCACATATGAATTTTGGGGCAACACAATTTAGTCCAAAGCATCACTGATAGAAGCATAGGATTATTGTTTGAGTATATACACCCTTAGATTGGCAGCTTTAGTAAAATGTTTTCTTCTTCTTATAAATGTGGTTATGTATTTTTATTTTGATGTTTTTTCAAGTGATTTTTTTCTGTCCCTTTGGCCAGAAAACTAAAGGTGTGTATAATATATATAAAAGGATACTTATATTTATCCTCTTATTAACAAAGAATACTGCTGAAATAAGAAAAATCCATTAACGGCAGATGCATTGCATCTATTTCCTTATTATCTGCCTTACTTATAATTATGTGAATTCTAAAAGTTCATTAACATATATTCTTATATAGGCGTATTATACGTACACACATTACATATATTGTAGAGCAACACAAAGTAGAAAAACGTGGAAGAAAGAAACAGAGATCAAAGCTTCTGTCATGCTTCCTAACACAATAATCCTTGGTATATAGTATGCATTCATAAATGTTTCTAAAAGTCAAAAATAATGTCTAAATAAAAGCGAGACTGGGATCCCTGGGTGGCGCAGCGGTTTGGCGCCTGCCTTTGGCCCAGGGCGCGATCCTGCAGACCCGGGATCGAATCCCACATCGGGCTCCCGGTGCATGGAGCCTGCTTCTCCCTCTGCCTGTGTCTCTGCGCCTCTCTCTCTCTCTGTGACTATCATAAATAAAAAAATAAAAATTAAAAAAAAATAAATAAATAAAAGCGAGATTGAAAATAGTATGCTATTTTGGAAGCACTTTTCAGAACGTTGAATGTGAAGTATTAGTCTATTCTACATTTCTTCAAAACAAACCCAGAACTCAAGTTTAATGTATTTAAAGCTCATATATTTGTAGTATAGAACGTCAATTTGAAGTGCAAACCTTTAACAAAATACCCTTTTTCCACTTTACATACTATGGCATGCTTCACCCACTAGATCTTACTTCCCAAATCTTTTGGCATTGAATTAAAAGAAGGAAAAGAGAAGAAAAAATAGACTACTAATCAGAAAAAGCAGGACCATGGCAACCACCTTGTTAGTGTCAAATTTTAATTTTCTCATTTGCAAGGAGTTTCAACTGCGTCAGTAGATGGGCTCTTCATGCACATGCCTCTTCTGCTTTGAAATGCTGTTCCAAGGGGCTCACAAAATAATCAGCCCCTCTGAAATCATTTGGCTAGAGCTAAATAAGTCCTAGTTCCAATTATATTAATGAAGCAGTAAAGGGAACTGCTCATTTGAGAGCTGCACTCAAGCGTTCAATTGTTGCTTGTACAGCAGACTGCAAGATACCCATGTCAGGATCTTAGAATTCTATAGATAAAACAATTCATCTTGGTTAGTCTTAATATGTAATAATATGCCTAGGGTTAATAAATCTGTATGATTTTATTTATTAGCTTATCAGTGAAATTCAATTTTATGTATTTAATGATTCTCCAAAACCCATCAAAATAGAGAGTTATGCATTATAACGTGTATCCTTTTTTGAACTGCGAAGTTTTATAAGTCTAATAACATTCATAGTGGTGATGTGAATTAGCTGTGTGTTGTACATCTGTAATCCACCACATCCTCCCTTTATTCTTCTATATATCATCTATCATCAAATCTTTTGGCCATTGGGTTGGTCTTATATGAAAGAGAGGGATTAATTCTTTCAGTGGAAGATTTTATTACTGTTCTGATTTTAAAGATGCAATTAAATAGAGGGATATTAGTTATTTTTCACGAACTATGCAAAAGCTGAACACTCCATTGCATCTCTCTAGGCCTAGTGGTCAGAGTTAATCTCATTCTTGCTCACATTCATATTTCACAACATTTTCTCTAGTTTGTTATTTCAATATTATGGGAGGAATTTTTGTGTGTGTGTGAGTTGTTAGTGAAATGCTGTCTTCATTAAATTGATCTGCAGGGGCACTAAAGACTACGTTTCACTTCAATTAACCATTCAACTCGGTGTCTCCATTGTTCTCCATAGGACATATCTTGATAGCTCTGACTGGTCACTATACAACAGTATATTACTGAAGTCTCTATGGAGGAGGTAGAACTAGTACTTACACTGCTCCACTATATCTAACAAGTATAGGTCTTATATTTTCTGTATTATACGACCCTAACAATTCATTTAATGCTTGACTCTTTCTGATTAAAAATCAATTTTTTCAGCCATTTATATATAAATATATAAATATGTTATATATATTATTTTATCAGCCAATTATAAATATATAAATATATTTTATATATTATTTTATCTATGTATTCTAAGATATTGACATGGTATCTTGCAGGTTGCCAGATATATACATATACAAAGTGTTGATCAATTATTATCTGTGAATTCCTGCCTTCCCTTTGTTCATTTACTTCCTTTGTAAGAACATTGCAATAAAAGAAGGAAGCAGAACAAATCTGGGTGACTTTAGACTACAAAGATTAATATGTTATACACAGTCATATATGTTACAGAAGTAATGGAACATGGATCTAAAGATAAATGATCTATTGTTAGGTCTGTGTAAATCAAAAAGAAAAATATAAGAATATTTAAGTTAAATAATAATTTAAGTAATAATTTTCTCAGAAATAGATATTTAAAATGTATTACCTTTTATATTGATGTGGTGGGAATTATGCCTTCAATACACCTGAATTAATTATATATATACATATATATTTTGTATATATACACAATACATACACATATCTATACACACATACATACACCTACATTAATTATATATATATAAACATGCTCAATTTAGGAACTTCATAAAATCCTGGAATGTTTAACACTCACTCAAAATAACCATAATAAGACTCATAACGATACTACCACAGACAACATCATTAACAAATTCGAGGTGTTTTTGAAATTTTTGCAGATTTGATTCTCTGTACATGGTGCTGAGCATGACCTTTGGATTTGGTCAGCTCTTATACTTACTGATTGTGTTATATTGAGTGAATCATCTAACCACTAAATATTTAAGACAGAATTCTTATTGGAAAAATGGAGAAGGTAAATGTGGCAATATGTGCTAATCTATGAGGCAATATGTGTGAAACTTAGATGTTGTAGCTATCATACTGAAGATGGGGATGATAGCACAGATGATAATGATGATGAATTCTGTTCCAAAGTAGGGAAAAAAATCTCATAAACAAACAAAATTATTCCTGTATAATAACTATTTTATTCAGATGAAGTCTTTGGAAATGAGTTAGAATAAGTTAAAATATACCAGCAAGTGGGGCTAAGCAAAAATAAATAAATAAATAAAATAAAATAAATAAAATAAAATAAAATAAAATAAAATAATAAAATAAAATAAAATAAAATAAAATAAAATAAATAAAATAAAATAAAATAAATAAAATAAAATAAAATAAAATAAAATAAAATAAAATAAATGCTGGAAATAATTTCTAGGATTGCTCTTCTGAAAGCTCAAGACGTTTGGATATGAAATTCACCTTGGACTTCGCTGCTCCTGTTCTGTTCTTATAAGTTCACTGGATTCCCTCTTCACTAGGAAAAACCTGTTACAGGATTTAATTGTATATATTGCTTGGCCAGAAATACTTTAAGGTCTATAGTTAGTATGGGTGGCAGAATAACCAAGTCCAAGTCAGTGTTGTTGGTCAAAGAAAGAGAAATCAAGGAAGAAGGGAAGAAGGAAGAGACGGTAAAGAAAATGGGTTTCGAGGAAGGAGGGAAGAGAAGATAGAGAGCATGTGGGGAAGGGAAGGGTAAGAAATAATAATAAAAAGGCAGTAATAATTTTGTGTATGAAAGAGTTTTACATCTTCAATTAATTTTCAATTAATATTTCATTAACAAAATTCTATTTCTTACAAAAATTCTTTTATACATGTGGATTTAAAAAAAAAAAGATTTTACTTATTTACTTGTGAGAGACACACAGAGAGAGGCAGAGACATAGGCAGAGGGAGAAGCAGGCTCCCTGCGGGGAACTCGATGTGGGACTCAATCCCAGGACCCCAGGATCACGACCTGAGCCGAAGGGAGATGCCCAACCATTAAGCCACTCAGGTGCCCCTAAACATGTGGATATTTATGTCAGTTGTACAACAGGACTTAAAGCAGCACCATGGAGTGCAGGGATTCTCACGCTGTATTCCATAAAATTCTATCACTGCAGATGTGCAACATGACTTCACAAGGTGGGTTTGTGGTATGCTATGAAAATCTGAATGAGCAGTACATTCTTTATTACAGCCCTAGGGTGCAGAAGTTTCTTAATTCTTTTGTATATATTCAACTTAAAAAAAAAACAGTTGGTGGAGAGAAAAAAAAACCTGAAAATCATGGAAATGAAGGAAAATTAGAGTTTTTAAAGAAATAGAAAAGCTCATCATCTTAAAAAAAAACATAGCATCATTGATGTCACATAATAGATGATTTGGCCCCCTTCCGATGATATGGACATAAGTAGAATAAGGTATAATTACCTGAATTAGGTATAAGGTACAATAAATTGAGTAAGATAGAATGCTTTTGTAGAGATAGAAGTAAATAGGAAGCCATATGATATTAGGTAACCCTTTTTTTAGAAATATATATTTAAAAAATATCATCCATAGCTATTATTGCTATTCATCTATATTTCAAAAAAGTGTCTTGAATGTAAAAGGATGTGAAAATTTTTTTTGCTTAGCCAATTAGTTGTACTGCCTACCAAAAAATAAATAAATAAAATAAAAACATAAGTTCTAATTCTTAAAAAAGTATGCAGCTTGGCATGCTGGGCCAGTATTAACCTCAGGGAAGTCACCTCATCAATGTTTCAGAACATCACCAATCCCAGCAACAGGACTAAACTGCCTGCCTTTCTGCTAGGGCATTGTATTTTCTCATTCCTCCAAAACATGCATAAGTATTTCTCCGTAACTAGAATACGATCTTCCTAAGAAAGTATCTTTCTAGATGCAGCTTGAATTGATGCTCTGGGCTGAGTTGTACACTTTTTCCTTTGTGTTTTATTCATATCCTCAGAATAGTTGTATAATTAGTCATATTTTATTATAATTACCTGATAGCTAGAGGAAACTACTGTCTTTATCTTTGTATTCTTTCTGTGAAGACACTTGGCACTTATTATGCAATCTTAATGTTTCTGTGTGACCCTGGATACTTTCAGCTTTAAAACAGCCTTTTTTATATAATTTATTTTATCCACTAGATTGGGCTCAGAAAGGGGGATAATTTAGTTATATCTAGGGAGGTTTGGGATCCTATATTCCTGCACTGTGATAGAAGATGTATTTCAAAGTGATTACAATACTCCATGATTCCAAGGGTGAGTACATTCTGAAATTGTTAATGTAACACTCTAAGTCCTAAACCCTTCCCACCTCATAGGTTTTATCACAGAAAAGAGTTTGCAAAGTGTGATTGTTTAGTTTTATATGTCAACATAACTAGGCTACAGTATCCAGCTATTTAATCAAACGCTAATCTAGGTGCTGCTGTGAAAGCATGTGGTAGCTGTAGTTAATATCTATAATCAGTTGATTTTAAGGAGTCTACCCTTCATAATGTGGGTGGATTTTATCCAATCAGTTGAAAGGTTTTTAGAGTAAAATTAAGGTTTTTCAAAGAAGAAATTCTGCCTCAACACTACAGGCTCAAATCCTGTCTTGCTTTCAAATCATGAGGTTCTAGTCTGCATGCCTTCCCTCCACAGATTTTAAACTCACTTGCCCCCACAATCATATGAGCCAATCTACTGAAAAAATACACACACACACACACACACACACTCACACAGAGTTGACTCTTGAACAACAGGTGTTTAAACTGGGTGGGTCCTCTTACACAAAGATTTTCAATAAATATAGCACTGTAATGGAAACATTTTTTCTTCCTGCTTTTCTTAATAACATTTACTTCTTCTGGCTTATTTTATTTTAAGAATATAGGATATAATACATACAAAATATGTGTTAATAAGCTTTATGCTATTGGTAAGGCTTCTGATCAAGAGTAGGTTATTTTAAAAAAAAAAGAGTAGGTTATTAGTAGTTAAGTTTTTGGGCAGTCAAAAGTTATGTGAGTTTTGACTGTGTGAGGAAACAGGTCAGGACCCCTAACCCCTCTCTTACATTATTCAAGTGTCAGCTGTATGTGTGTGTGTGGGTGTGTATTTTTCCCCCTTTCTGGAGAACCCTGATACACACAGAATAAGTTACAAAGAATAAAATAAACAAACAATAAAATAGGTAGTATAATAAAATAAAAACTTTATAATAATAAAGTTAATGTTGTCAGCTTCAGTACAAAGTGAAAAAAAATGTAAAATTAATGTTCTGATAATAGCACTAAATACCAGGATATAGACTTTTAATATATAATGCTTTGATTGATTCCATGTGATGTTTACATAAAAAAATGTAAATGTGAAATCAGATAACAAATGACAACCTTATATTCACATTAAGCACAAAAACAAACAACATAAAGTAAACATAATTTTTCTCAATTTTAAATCTTGTAGTATTTAGGCTGCTAGATGTAGTATCTGGTAATAATAATTTAACACACTGTACTATGCTTACACTTAGATGTCATGAAGTAAACCTTCCAAATGAAATACAGCAAAAACATTACTATGCTCTAAAATCATGTATATTAGAAACATAGCATTTTTTTAACTGTTTCTTACAGCATACTATTATCCAGAATCCTCTTGGTTTCTTTTCTCAAAAAGAGACAGAAAGGGAGGGATGGAGGAGGAGCAAGGGAAGGGGAAGAGGGAAGGAGGGAGGAAGAGGTGCAGGATGGGAAGGAGAAAAGGAAGAGTGGGTAGAGGAGGAGAAGAGAAATATATTTTTCTTTGATTAATAGACTATTTTCAACATCTAAGTGTTCTTGGGGATTACATCATGTATTTTTAGAAAAATTTACATTTTCCCCACTCACTTTTGACAGCGATTATATACTTCTATTTTTTAATTCACATTGCATTCACAAAATTGTACTGTATTTCTAGGATTGTTTCTGACAGACCCTGTCCTGTTACACAATTATCTGCATATAACTGATGACTTCCACACAAATGCTAAGCCTTAAAGATTCTAGCACAAATCCTGGCCAAGGTATGAAATGTGTCAGAATTCTTAGCCTAATGGTAGGTTTACTTCGGATTTGGAATGGGGAATATTTGTGTTGACCCCTATGAGTCCCCATGCTGCTCAGGCATTAGCCAGCTCCCATTCTTTACCATATTGTCCCAAACCAAAAATCTAGGCTTCTGCTAACTTTTCCCATATACAGTTTCAGTCTGTCGATATGTAAAATGTCCTGTCAGAATCTCAGACCTGTAGAACAGTGCTCTTGGTGAGTAAGATGTTACCTACCAAGCTAAACTCTTTCTCTAAGAAGCTATATTTTTCTCCCTGTTCTCCAGATTAAATGACCTTCTCCGTGCTTTGAATGGACTAATTTTTTAGAATCATTGGGTAGCTAACTACATTCCTCCAGGGTCTGAGAAAATGACACCTTAACCCAACCAATCCTACCCAGTATTCTCTTTCTTTTCCTCCCCATCTCTTCTCGTTGGGGCCCTAGCATGCCTAAAGCCTACATCAAACTGAGTAATAAAAGTATGCTTTCAATTAATTCTGAATGCACAGAAACTTTAGAGATTTTAAGCCTAATGGAATATATACTATGAGGTTAAAATTATATAGATAATGATAGTTTCAAGAAAAGTTTCCTATTTCTTTAAAGTTGGTAACTATGTATTATTTAAATAATAAACCAAAATATTTATCTTCAAGGTTAGTATCTATTGAATATAGACTTAAATAACTATATCACTTTTATCACTAGTTATTAATAAATGCTAGTAGGATCAAATGATGTATGAAAAAGACCCTCCAAAAATGGATTGTTTTAAAACACAATAAAATGGTATAATGTCAGTTTCATTATTTCTGAGGAACTTATAATTGAGGAAACAAAATAGTCAATGTGAAATAATATAGAGCCAGTTTTGAAGAAATTTTGTAGTTTTGTTCATAAAATGAATAATCCCTAAGAACTGAAATCTCTCTGTATCTGCTGGATAAATTGTTTTTCTCAATTTTTAAACTTCTGTCAAAGTATGTGGAAGTGAAATGCAATATTCATGATTTTCTGAACCATCCACTTTATTTTACAAATGGACAAACATGGATCAGTTAGAGATTATGAACTTTATTGAAAAATTTTAAAATACAATGTTCAGGTAGAACCTTGTGCCACGTGAATTTCCAACCTTGGCATAATAAATCAATATCTATGGTCACATTATACTTTTTCTTTTTTTAATTTATTTTTTATTGGTGTTCAATTTACCAACATACAGAATAACCCCCAGTGCCCGTCAACCATTCATTCCAACCCCCCGCCCTCCTCCCCTTCTACCACCCCTAGTTCATTTCCCAGAGTTAGCAGTCTTTACGTTCTCTCTACCTTTCTGATATTTCCCACACATTTCTTCTCCCTTCCCTTATATTCCCTTTCACTATTATTTATATTCCCCAAATGAATGAGAAAATACAATGTTTGTCCTTCTCCGATTGACTTATTTCACTCAGCATAATACTCTCCAGTTCCATTCATATTGAAGCAAATGGTGGGTATTTGTCATTTCTAATGGCTGAGTAATATTCCATTGTATACATAAACCACATCTTCTTAATCCATTCATCTTTCGATGGACACTGAGGCTCCTTCCACAGTTTAGCTATTGTGGACATTGCTGCTAGAAACATTGGGGTGCAGGTGTCCCAGCGTTTCATTGCATCTGTATCTTGGGGTAAATCCCCAACAGTGCAATTGCAGGGTCGTAGGGCAGGTTTTAACTCTTTGAGGAACTTCCACACAGTTTTCCAGAGTGGCTGCACCAGTTCACATTCCCACCAACAGTGCAGGAGGGTTCCCTTTTCTCCGCATCCTCTCCAACATTTGTGGTTTCCTGCCTTGTTAATTTTCCCCATTCTCACTGGTGTGAGGTGGTATCTCATTGTGGTTTTGATTTGTATTTCCCTGATGGCAAGTGATGCAGAGCATTTTCTCATGTGCATGTTGGCCATGTCTAACATGTGAGATTTCTCTTCATGTCTTTTGCCCATTTCATGATTGGATTGTTTGTTTCTTTGGTGTTGAGTTTAATAAGTTCTTTAAGATCTTGGAAACTAGCCCTTTATCTGATACGTCATTTGCAAACATCTACTCCCATTCTGTAGGTTGTCTTTTAGTTTTGTTGACTGTATCCTTTGCTGTGCAAAAGCTTCTTATCTTGATGAAGTCCCAATAGTTCATTTTTGCTTTTGTTTCTTTTGCCTTTGTGGATGTATCTTGCAAGAAGTTACTGTGGCCGAGTTCAAAAAGGGTGTTGCCTGTGTTCTCCTCTAGGATTTTGATGGAATCTTGTCTCACATTTAGATCTTTCATCCATTTTGAGTTTATCTTTGTGTATGGTGAAAGAGACTGGTCTAGTTTCATTCTTCTGCATGTGGATGTCCAATTTTCCCAGCACCATTTATTGAAGAGACTGTCTTTCTTCCAATGGATAGTCTTTCCTCCTTTATCGAATATTAGTTGACCATAAAGTTCAGGGTCCACTTCTGGATTCTCTATTCTGTTCCACTGATCTATGTGTCTGTTTTTGTGCCAGTACCACACTGTCTTGATGACCACAGCTTTGTAGTACAACCTGAAATCTGGCATTGTGATGCCCCCAGATATGGTTTTCTTTTTTAAAATTCCCCTGGCTATTCGGGGTCTTTTCTGATTCCACACAAATCTTAAAATAATTTGTTCTAACTCTCTGAAGAAAGTCCATGGTATTTTGATAGGGATTGCATTAAACATGTAAATTGCCCTGGGTAACATTGACATTTTTACAACATTAATTCTGCCAATCCATGAGCATGGAATATTTTTCCATCTCTTTGTGTCTTCCTCAATTTCTTTCAGAAGTGTTCTAAGTTTTGAGGGTATAGATTCTTTACCTCTTTGGTTAGGTTTATTCCTAGGTATCTTATGCTTTTGGGTGCAATTGTAAATGGGATTGACTCCTTAATTTCTCTTTCTTCAGTCTCATTGCTAGTGTATAGAAATGCCATTGATTTCTGGGCATTGAATTTGTATCCTGCCACGCTACCGAATTGCTGTATGAGTTCTAGCAATCTTGGGGTGGAGGCTTTTGGGTTTTCTATATAGAGTACCATGTCATCTGCGAAGAGGAAGAGTTTGACTTCTTCCTTGCCAATTTGAATGCCTTTTATTTCTTTGTGTTGCCTGATTGCTGAGGCTAGGACTTCCAGTACTATGTTGAATAGCAGTGGTGAGAGTGGACATCCCTGTCTTGTTCCTGATCTTAGGGGAAAGGCTCCCAGTGCTTCCCCATTGAGAATGATATTTGCTGTGGGCTTCTCGTAGATGGCTTTTAAGATGTCGAGGAATGTTCCCTCTATCACTACACTCTGAAGAGTTTTGATCAGGAATGGATGCTGTATTTTGTCAAATGCTTTCTCTGCATCCAATGAGAGGATCATATGGTTCTTGGTTTTTCTCTTGCTGATGTGATGAATCACATTGATTGTTTTACGGGTGTTGAACCAGCCTTGTGTCCCGGGGATAAACCCTACTTGGTCATGGTGAATAATTTCTTAATGTATTGTTGGATCCGATTGGCTAGTATCTTGTTGAGAATTTTTGCATCCATGTTCATCAGGGATATTGGTCTGTAATTCTCCTTTTTGGTGGGGTCTTTGTCTGGTTTTGGAATTAAGGTGATGCTGGCCTCACAGAACGAATTTGGAAGTACTCCATCTCTTTCTATCTTTCCAAATAGCTTTAGGAGAATAGGTATGGTTTCTTCTTTAAACGTTTGATAGAATTCCCCTGGGAAGCCATCTGGCCCTGGACTCTTGTGTCTTGGGAGGTTTTTGATGACTGCTTCAATTTCCTCCCTGGTTATTAGCCTGTTCAGGTTTTCTATTTCTTCCTGTTCCAGTTTTGGTAGTTTGTGGCTTTCCAGGAATGCGTCCATTTCTTCTAGAATGCCTAATTTATTGGCGTATAGCTGTTCATAATATGTTTTTTAATCGTTTGTATTTCCTTGGTGTTAGTAGTGATCTCTCCTTTCTCATTCATGATTTTATTAATTTGAGTCTTCTCTCTCTTCTTTTTAATAAGGCTGGCTAATGGTTTATCTATCTTATTAATTCTTTCAAAGAACCAACTCCTGGTTTTGTTGATCTGTTCCACAGTTCTTCTGGTCTCGATTTCATTGAGTTCTGCTCGAATCTTTATTAACTCTCTTCTGCTGCGTGTAGGATCTATTTGCTGTTTTTTCTCTAGCTCCTTTATGTGTAAGGTTAGCTTTTGTATTTGAGTTCTTTCCAGTTTTTGAATGGATGTTTGTATTGCGATGTATTTCCCCCTCAGGACTGCTTTTGCTGCATCCCAAAGATTTTGAATGGTTGTATCTTCATTCTCATTAGTTTCCATGAATCTTTTTAATTCTTCCTTAATTTCCTGGTTGACCCTTTCATCTTTTAGTAGGAGGGTCCTTAACCTCCACGTGTTTGAGGTCCTTCCAAACTTCTTGTTGTGATTTAATTCGAATTTCAAGGCATTATGGTCTGAGAATATGCAGGGGACGATCCCAATCTTTTGGTATCGGTTCAGACCCGATTTGTGACCCAGTTGTGGTCTATTCTGGAGAAAGTTCCATGTGCACTTGAGAAGAATGTGGAATTCAGTTGAGTTTGGATGTAAAGTTCTGTAGATATCTGTGAAATCCATCTGGTCCAGTGTATTTTTTAAAGCTCTCGTTTCTTTGGAGATGTTGTGCTTAGAAGACCTATCGAGTATAGAAAGAGCTACACTGAAGTCACCAAGTATAAGTGTATTATAATCTAAGTATTTCTTCACTTTGGTTATTAATTGATTTAAATATTTGGGAGCTACCACATCGGGGCATATATATTGAGGATTGTTAAGTCCTCTTGTTGGATAGATCCTTTAAGTATGATATAGTGTCCCTCTTCATCTCTCACTGCAGTCTTCGGGGTAAATTTTAGTTTATCTGATATGAGGATGGCTACCCCTGCTTTCTTTTGAGGCCCATTTGAATGGTAAATGGTTCTCCAACCTTTTATTTTCAGGCTGTAGGTGTCCTTCTGTCTAAAATGAGTCTCTTGGAGACAGCAAATAGATGGGTCCTGCTTTTTTATCCATTCTGAAACCCTGCGCCTTTTGATGGGGTCATTAAGCCCGTTCACGTTCAGAGTTACTATTGAGAGATATGAGTTTAGTGTCATCATGATATCTATTCAGTCCTTGTTTTTGTGGATTGTTCCACTGAACTTCTTCTTAAAGGGGAATTTTCAGAGTCCCCCTTAAAATTTCTTGCAGAGCTGGTTTGGAGGTCACATATTCTTTCAGTTCCTGCCTGTCTTGAAAGCTCTTTATCTCTCCTTCCATTTTGAATGAGAGCCTTGCTGGATAAAGTATTCTTGGTTGCATGTTCTTCTCATTTAGGACCCTGAATATATCCTGCCAGCCCTTTCTGGTCTGCCAGGTCTCTGTGGAGAGGTCTGCTGTTACCCTAATACTCCTCCCCATAAAAGTCAGGGATTCAAGGATCTTCTCTTTATCTTTGGAATTTGCAAGCTTAACTATTAGATGTCGAGGTGTTGAACGGTTTTTATTGATTTTAGGGGGGGATCTCTCTATTTCCTGGATCTGAATGCCTGTTTCCCTTCCCAGATTAGGAAAATTTTCAGCTATGATTTGTTCAAATACATATTCTGGCCCTCTGGCCCTTTCGGCGCCTTCGTGAATCCCAATTAAACGTAGGTGCTTCTTCCTCAGGCTGTTATTTCCCTTAATCTATCCTCATGGTCTTTTGTTTGTCTCTTTTTTCCTCAGTTTCCCTCTTTGCCATCAACTTGTCTTCTATGTCACTCACTCGTCCTTCCACCTCGTTAACCCTCGTCGTTAGGACTTCTAGTTTGGATTGCATCTCATTCAATCGATTTTTAATTTCTGCCTGATTGGATCTAAATTCCGCAGTCATGAAGTCTGTTGAGTCCTTTATGCTTTTTTCTAGAGCCACCAGTAGCTGTATAATTGTGCTTCTGAATTGGCTTTCTGACATTGAATTGTAATCCAGATTTTGTAACTCTGTGGGAGAGAGGACTGTTTCTGATTCTTTCTTTTGAGGTGAAGTTTTCCTTCTAGTCACTTTGCTCAGTGCAGAGTGGCCAAAAGCAAGTTGTATTGGGAAAAGGAGAAAAATAGAGAGAGAGAAGGAAAGAAAAGAGAGAAAGAAAAAAGGAAGAAAAAAAGAAAAAAGAGAAGAAAAAGAGGAAGAAAAAGAAAGAAAGGAGAAAAAAAGGTGGGGGAAGCAAACAGAAATCAAAAAAATAAATAAATAAAAAAAATAAAAAACAAACAAAAACAACAACAACAACAACAAAAAACCACCAGGGAGTATCTTCTGATTCTGTGTACTTTAAGTCCCTTGACTTCCCCTGGAACTTGTCCGTCTAGCTGGTCTTCTGGGGGAGGGGCCTGTTGTGCTGATTTTCAGGTGTTAGCAGTTGGGGGAGCTGCTGTGCCCCTGCCTGGTGCAGGGCTCAGTGGGGGTTGTTTACCCCGTGAGGCCCCAGGAGGAACAACCCCAGTGGCGGGGCCAGCTCTGGAGCCCTGGAGTCAGCTCCCACAGTAACTCCGGAGCTCTCTGTCTGCAGGGCCTGGAGGCTCCGGGGCGGGTCCACTGATCTGCTCAGCTGGGCAGGAGCCTCCTCGCTGTCCTGGGCCCTCCCGGCCTCTGCCTGTCCCAGGGGGAGGCCGGATCCTGGGTTGTGTCCCGGCGCCCAGTGCTCCGGGGCCTGCGCTGGTGGATTCGCGCTCCCGCCCCGCAGCCCCCTCCGTGGAGCCTCTTCCTCCGCGCGAGCCCCTCCGAGCTGCTCCCGCCCCGCAGCCCCCTCCGCGGAGCCGCCCCCGAGCCCCTCCAGCTGCTCCGGGTCCCGCCGTGCGCTGCAGCCCTTAGGGAGCTCGGCACACTCTCCCGGGGCGCAGGTGTCTGTTACTGTCCCAGGGAGCCCGAGGGCATCCCCGCCCTCCTGGGTCCTGCTCCACCTCCCTGCGAGCCCCTTTCCTCCCGGGAAGGTCGGTGCAGCTCCTGCTTCTCCGGGACGGGGCTCTCCTGTCCTGGGGACCCTCGCCCCGGCCTCAGCCCGGCTCCTCGTGGGGCCCCTCCCCCTTGGAGGCCTTTGTTTCTTTATTTCTTTTTCCCTGTCTTCCTACCTTGATAGAAGCGCGAACTCTTCTCACTGTAGCGTTTCAGCTGTTCTCTCTTTAAATCTCAGGCCGAATTCGTAGATTTTCAGGATGATTTGAAGGTTATCTAGGTAATTTGGTGGGGACAGGTGATTTGGGGACCCTACTCTTCCGCCATCTCGCCCCTCCTCTCTCCACATTATACTTTTTCAACCACCCTGCACACTAAGGTGTTTATTAACATGTATAATGAATATAAATGACTAAATAACCTTTGCTAGGCAAGAAACATTGTGATGAACAGTAGTGAATAATTTGTAATCTTTTTCATGGACTATACTGCCACTTCATCTTTTTATGATTAGATTGAACTTATTATTATAAGACAGTACATGAATAAACAAATTATAAATTATAGATTGAGCTATGTGTTCCACACACTCCCTAGTCAGTACTCTTCTTCCTCTTGGAATCCTATACAAGGAAATGGCTTGTATAAAATGTAGGATCCTACTCATATGCCTGTATTAATTAGGATATTGGTTTGCTTACTTCACCAGAGGCTAAACAGCTGGTAAGGCAGTCTAGAAATATGACAAGGTCATGCAAGTTGCTGCAAAGACTCAGGCTCCTCTCTCTTAACTATAGGGTGTCCAGCACTATAGTAGATGTGCAATAAATATTTTGAGTGAGTGACTGAGTGATTGAAGGAATGAAATTTTCTATGTATTTGTTTCTCCTCTCAAATAAATCTTCTCTCCTACACACACACACACACACACACACACACACACACATTGGTAAAACAGGACTTTAAACAAAGAATACCAAGCTCTGGAAGGGCTATAACACAATAATGTGATGACATCATTTAAAATTTTACCCAATTCTTAGTTTCATTAGGTAAATTGCTGCATGTGCTGGAACCTAGTGACTGAGAATCTCTGTTTACCTAGAATACAGTATAAATACAGTATAAAAAATACAATTTATCATCTCTGAATTCCTAGACCAATAGTAATGTTTCAGTTTTTATAGACATGATACTCCTTTAAAGATGGACATAATAGAGATGTCTGTATGACACAGTCAATTAAGTGTCCAACTCTTGATTTGGGCTCAGGTAGTGATCTCAGGGTTGAGGCTGAGCCCCACATAAGGCTCTGTACCCTGTGAGGAGTCTGCTTGGGACTCTCTCTCTCGACACTTCCTCCCTCAAATAAATAAATCTTTAAAAAAAAACAATAGTATGATATTCCATACTATTGTGGCCTTATTGGTATCATATATATTAATGATATTTATACCTCTTATATGTATTTACATTACACATAAATTGTGTTTATACTTCATATATATATTATAAAAATATTAAGGTAGGAGATCTGCAGACAACTCAAAAATATAAAATATAAAAATATTTCTTGAAATAGGAACATCTTATTAAATCAAAGGCCTTCATTTCCAATATCTTATAGGAAAAGAGATTTTATATAAATTTTATAGGTTTCCAGGCTGCTAAATAGTGAATTTACTAATCAATTTCTCTTGATGAGTTTTGGGTTTAACTACAGAAGATCTACAACCTATTTTCTAATGTGACTTTAGGTAAAGTCCATTAGCAGTAATTTAGTAAACAAAGAAAGAATCTCTATGGATTCAGAGCATGTCAAAGAAGGCATTCAATGATGCTCCTCAAATTAAATGCAAATTATTGAATACACTAATTACCAAATAACTCCAAAAGTTATGTCAGAAAACAGAAATATTCAGGTTTAATTTTTACTAAAGCCATCAGCTTCTAGGAAAGGGTCATGTTTAAAGAAATACTGTGGGTAATCAACAATTATTTTCTGAGAAATTTCACACTCTAAATAGGTATGTTAAAACTTAGAATTCTTTTTCTTTTAGTTATTATTAATGCTTTACAATCAGTGGTTCTCAATGAGGGTTCTCAATTTTGTCCCCCACCCTTCTCACCAAGGAGACATTTGGCCATGTCTTAGAGATATTTTGTCCTGACTTCAGAATTGCTACTAGCATCTAGTGGGCAGAGGCCAGGGATGCCCCTAAACATCTAAGAGGCAAAAACAATTCCTCACAGCAAAAATTATCTGGCTTAAAATATCAAGAGTATAGAGATGGTTATTCCATAAAGTGTTGAAACTTTATGTTAAAACTTCACTACTATTACTGATTAAATAACCTCACACTTTGACATGTAGAGCTGAATCTGAAGATCATTCAGTATAAAGAAAAAATTCTTAAAAGCTAAGTAAAAAGTGACAAATTATCTAAAAGGGAACAACACTAATTTTAACAGCAGAATTCTCATAAGAGGACTCAGATGCCAGAAAAGATACTCAAAATGTACATCAAAACAAAGTAGAAATCTGTTAAACTACAATTCTATGTCAAGAAAACATTTCAGATATAAAATTGTTACAAGAAGTCACCATTCACATATCTTCACTGAAAAATCAAGTTAATAAAGAATATTCTTAGTTAAAAAGAACAAATTTAGAGGAATGTTAGAATGTCAAGGAAAGAAGCTGATAAATACATAGACAAACTGCATCAACAAGTGACTGTAAAATTTATAAAACCCAAACTGATGATTTGTGTTAAAAAGTGGAAAATGGACTCCTGTAAAACATTCACATCACAATTAAAGCATTTTATTTATATTGTTCCTGAAAAAGACTGAGATTTAATACCCTGTCAGAGTTATAAAAGTCTTGACTTAGATATGTTTAACATTTTAAGGCAGCAGTTTTCAAATTAAACATGGCACCTTGGATATATATAGTTATTACTGCTGTTTTCACAAAATCACCCAAAAAATGTCAGTAAAGAAATAAAAGGACATGAATTCATAGGAATAAAGTAAATGAAAAAAAAAGAGAAAGAAAAGATGACACCGGTATTTTTGACTCTGGAAAGCAGATTTTAAAAATGTAAATTTCTAGTGCTAATCTGAAAAAGAAAAAAGCCTAGTAGCAAATAGTGGCATCAATTAGCGAGGGCTTTGCATGCCCTATACCCCAGAAATATTTAGGATTTGGAAGCACTGTACATACTAAAAAATGAGGGCCCATTGTAGATGAAAATAATAGTGGTTGTACATTTTCATGAGAAAAGTTTATTTTCCCCTATCTGCTTCCAGTCCTCAAAACAGCAGACAAAACTTTAGTCTCCTGAGAGTATTAACTGGATAAATTGCAGTTATGGGCAATTTATAGGTCTAGCGTGAAATTAGGCGTGAGGTTCTGCATTTAACGTTAGAGCAATGGTCATACCCCCACTCTTGACTCTGAAAATACTGTTTGGAAACTTATTATCACCTAAATCTCAATGCAAACCTACTGAAGATATACTATCATTCAACATATAGTATTAAAAGATTCCTCTCTATGCATACTGATCTGCCTAAATGAAAACATCTGCCATTGGGGATTGACTAAATAAAAAACCTAATTCACTCACAGTGAGGCTTACCATGTACCATTCAGCCTACCCCTAAAGAAAGCACACCCACATAACAAACTTTGCGTTTATCTTCAGTCTTAAAGCTAAGCAATAGTTTAAAAATGCCAAATACTTAAGTCTGACATGAAAAGCACAGACTATGTATCAGAAACAAAAGGATAGAAGAAACTTTAGATAAAAGGAAAGTTAACAGAATACATTTTAAAACAATAATTAAGAATTCAGAGAAACTGTTTTCATATATTAAGAAAGAATATAATGAAATAATAAGGGAACAGAATGAAAAGAGGCCTTGGAAATTATATATAATTCCAAATATAATGACAAAGAACATAGTAAAAATATAATGACACAACAATTTTTACAGACATGTTATAAATAGTGTTGCCAGAAACTCACAGAAAAAAATGGAAAAGAAAAAAATCTATAAAAAAGTAAGGAAAAATATTTCTTAAAGGTATAATCAGTCCAGGAAGGTCAATATACAAAGAAGAGTGGTTCTACCATTTAAATGGAAAAAATTATAAAAGACCAAAATGGTCAACATAATGTGGTAGTCATTATGTGATATTAATCTAAAGATATAAATATATTGAGAGAATGAAGAGAAGAGAAATACAAACGGTTGTGGTAGGCTAAAAAAGAGCTAAATTCTTATCTTCTAAATTAAGATGTGATAGATTATATATAGTAAAAATAACAAGAAGTAGTGCTACACAAAAGGAACAGGTAACTTATTTCATTAAGTTTACACTAATGAAAACCAGAAGGCATTATGGCATATAAATTAAAGTATTATACAATAGTCAGAGTGAACAACATAAGTTATAAGTTATGTATATTATCATATAAATACCATGGAAATACTGAATGAATAAAATCTCATAATAATCTCATATCAGTTTCAGTTTGTTTCAGTTTGTTTCCAAGCAAAAAAACTTACTAAATCATCTGAATAATAATAAAATTTGTCATTTAATTTTTAAAGAACTTTAGAACTTGTTCAAAATTTTTGAATAAGCCAGTAATTCAATGATATTGGTGGGTCCCAATTCCTTCCAACTCTCTCCTTTGTTAGTTTTGAAAGATGGCTTCACTGTTAGGCTAGTAACAGATTGAATATGAAAATTCTAGACATTATGACAGATTTGACAGAATTAGGTGACAAGATAGAATGTCTTCATGCTTGTTTTAGGAGAAAAAAATATTTTCTGAAAGGTCACCCAGGAAACTCTCCTATCTTATTGGTCCCAATTAAATCACATGCTGTAGTAATATGGAAGGATTTGGAGCTGATCAGAAACGATATAACCATGAAGGGAATGTAGCACACAATGAGCTTGAGGAAACAAAATAAAGGTGTATATGAGTGTGTATATACATACATATATGTGTGTGTGTGTATATGTGAGTGTGAAAAGTCATAGATGTATATCAAAAAATGCAAACTAGAGGATAATTTACAAAGAGAAGGGAGGATAATAGGCCGTCAAAGAGTACAAAAGGTGGACCTTAGTTGTGTGTATTTCACTTCATTGATTTAAAAAGATTTTCTAAACTGAAACATATAAAAAATGTTAAGATATTTTAAATACCATCTGTACATAATGAGCGATCTTCTATTTTATGTACGGTTGCTATAGTAAATAATAGAAATTGAGGAAATATGAAGTAATGGCCTGTATGTATGTAGAATGCTTAGAGGAATAAAAAGGACACAGGAAAAAGATTATATAAAATAATACCATTACATAAAGATAGCCAGAATAATAGTTTATCACATCCTAAAATTTTGAAAATTCCGAAGCAATAATCATTTGTTGTGCCACATAAGTATATAACTTTTAGTCATTAAGATGATTCCAGTTTGGGGGTGCCAGAGTGGCTCAGTCTGTTGGGCCTCCAATTTTTGGTTTTGGTTCATGTCATTATTTCAGGGCCCTGCAACTGAGCCCCGCAATGTTGCTTGAAAGATTCTCTCCCTCTGCTCCTCCCCCAACTCATTTGTGCACCCTCTTTCTCTCTCAAATAAATAAATAAATAAATATTTAAAAAAGATGATTCCAGTTCCATAATTAATAAAAATATAAATGAACAAATCACACTGGAATGTAAATTGGTACAGCTCTTATGAAAACAGTATGGAGATTCCTCAAAAAAACTAAAATCAGAACTACTATATGATTTGGATTTCAAACCAAAAGAAATGAAATCATACCTCAAAGAGCTATCTGTGTTCCCATATTCATTGCAACATTATTCACAACACCTTAATTAGGAAAACAATCTAGAAAATATAGTATCTGGAACTATTATACTATATGGCAAATTTGTTACAAACATCTCAATCTCCTCAAGATAATATTTTTATAAGAAAACACAAACTATCTTATGAGAACTAGATATTTCAAAGACTGTGTAAAAAACTTGACAAATATTCTCCTAAAAACAACAGTGTAGTTTTATAAAATTGTCAAGAATAACCATTTAAATCACCCTTGCTAAAGATGCATTGTGCAAAAACAAAAACTACCATTTTTTGACCATACACCCCCAGTGGTGCAGAATGTGTGCACCTGTGCAAAGCCACACACTATCAGGAATGATGACAGCAGAAATGTATAAGCTACTGGTTCTTGACTAAAAGTGGATCAGAATTGTTAACTTCCTAAATCATGACCAAGTGGGATAAATTCCAAATGGAATGTAAGGTTGGGTTAACATCAAAAATGAATTAATACTACATTCTACATCAAAAGAATACAGAACAAAAACTCCAAAATCGTATTACTGTATGAAAAAATATTTGACACAATCCAATACTTATTTGTAATAAAAGTTCCCAATAAACTGGGAATGGAAGTATTAAAATGTGATATGTGGAAATTGAAAAAAAAAAAAAAAACTAGAGCTAACATCATATTTAGTGGTGAGAGATTGAATTATCTTATTCCTAAAGTCAGGATAAAGGCAAGAATATCTACTCCCATATTTTTTATTCAGTATAGTACTGAGGGACCTAGGAAAATAAAGAAAATAAGACAAGTAAGGAAAATAAATAAGTGTAACTGGAATTGGAAAGAAATAAACACAGATTTTATCCCCAGATTATATTATTTTGTAGAAGAGTACCAAAAATAGCTATTTAATCCACTCTAATCCATTCTATGATGGTAAGGGCAGGGCTTCCAACCATAAATATTTCACTAGAGGAAATGGCACCTGAGCTTAATATTAAACCATGAGTAATACTTTTAGTTTAAGAGGTTTTTGGAAGAGAAATCATCTAAAAAGAGAGAGAGAAAAAACTGAGAACATGGTATGTGTGAGAAATCTCAAGCTCCTCAATGTTGTCAAAACAATATAAGGAAAGAATGATTAGAAATATCAACAGAAGCCAAATAAAGAATGGATATTTCCCTTTGTACTGTGGTTGATAGAAATTACTACAGTTTTCTAAAACAGGGATGTATGGTAGCATCTGCAGAAAAAAAAAATCACTTGAGTGATTTTTGGAGGATAAATTTGAGAAAGGCATTACTGACAACACAAAAATAATATACCTAGGTGACACAGAACTTCAGACAATGAATGGTGGGGACTTCAATCAAGACTTTAAAAAGAGAGATGGAGAAGAGGAAATATTTCTTCAGACATGTAGAATGTAATATCAACTGAGCTTTATGATTAATTGGCTTGGATGGATGAGATAAAGAAGAAACACTGATGTTTCAAGCTTGGGTGACAAGGTCAAGGTTGACTCACTAAAGAAGAAAATATTGGTTTGGAAAAGGATGAATCAAGATGACACCTTCCATTTGAGATATGTTTAGCTTAAAATGCCTCCCAAAGTACAAATGTATGGTTGAGAGTTAAACATATAGTTTTAAAGATCTTAATAAATCTATGAATACTGTTCTGGAAATAAAATTCTAAGGAAGTAAATGCAAAAACATGGTAACTGATACTCTAAAATGAAGTCAGAAGACCAGAACAGAGCCAAATATAAAATACTGAAGAGTAATTATATATAAGGGCATGTAATAGTGCATAAAGAGAGCCCAATGCATAAGAAGGAAGAAGAGAAGTAAGTGGATAGAGAGAAAGGGAGTAGCTGAAGGAGGAGAAGCAGCATAAGGAGAAGAAGAAGAAATGTTTAGATATATGTAAAGAGAATCAGAATACAAGACTTTAAGAAGGTAGAAATGGTAAATTGCCCAAGAGGGCAAAGAACAAAAGAGATTCATTCCATAAAACATTAGAAATCTTACCACTCAATTTAGTAAACATTTAAACAGAATGATAAGCAAACCATATGACAGTAGTCTTAAGACCAAGACTCCAAAAAAGAGATGTTCAGAATGAGCTACCAGCACAAGTGCTTTAATTTAATAATCAACTATCTACAACTAATAATCATTAAGGGATAATCCAAGGAGCAGCCAATGAGCAGATAAACAAGAGATTATGTCATAGCTGCCTCTGATATATTTCTTCCTTGAGAACCAGTTACTCTTGTTATCACTGCTGCATATTTGCTATTGATAGAGGAAAACCTCATTACAGAAGATGAAATAAGGAGCCCACAAATAGAAAAATATTCTGAATGTCGACAAATATTAACAAATATTAAAATTATATAAATCAGTTCAAGTGAAGATTAATGTATTTTTAAGTGTTTTTGGTCTTTCAAAAATTATTTTATTGTAAGTATTTTCTTGTTAGTTACAGGTAATTCCTAAATGAATGAGAAATAGTTCAACTGAGTTCCATTTTTCTAGGAAAAAGATAAGGCATTCAGTTTGAAAATTTTCTTAAATGACAAAATGAATCATTTTTTTTCTAACTCAAATGTATAAAATATGTAGGTGTTAATGTAATAAAATATTCTCTTTGCAAAGAAAGCAATTTGGTGACAGTAATCATTGAAAGCAATCTAAATTATGGACGGAATTTTCTTTAATCTGTTCATATATAAGATAAATAAATGTAACTAATTTAAAGTATAATTACATTCGAATTTCAGTTATTTTGATTCTATCAACAATATGTTCATTTACTGTGGATAAAATATTGACTGCATGAAAAGTTATTTCTTTTTACTCAGTAGAGTAGAAGGAAACACATAAAAGTTCTACCAAAAAGAAGCTCCTTATTTAAGTTTCCAAATAGTGTAATTTTTGTATAAAACAACCATAAGAATAATTGCATCACTCCCACTCAAATAAACAATCACAGCAATTTCCCAAAGGGAAAAGAAGATTCATCTAAAGTGGCTTAGCTGTT
The DNA here is from genome assembly GCF_011100685.1 of Canis lupus familiaris. NCBI lineage: Eukaryota > Metazoa > Chordata > Mammalia > Carnivora > Canidae > Canis > Canis lupus. The sequence goes on from NC_049232.1 coordinate 48,471,177, forward strand.
ATGTCCTTTTATTGTTGTTGTTGTTTTAATATGTTGATGAATGTTATATAATATTTTGAGTTCTCCAGGTAATTCTTTCCACTCTAACATCTATCTTATTTTGTAAACTTTCATTTTAGGAAATAAGAGTTATCATTAAATGAGAAGAGGAAAAAGATAAGGATTTCTGAGGGGTGACAAAAAAAGAATCTTTTTTTCTTTTATTTAATCAATAATCTCTCCCTACTGAAGATACTCATGATCAAAAAAGAGCAAAACTCCCAAACAACAATGCAATATGTGGTGTAGGGGCTATTTTCCTACTAGCTAATCATATAAAATATATCTTTTTATTTGCATGTCACTTGACAGAATGAGCACTGGGTGTTTATACTATACGTTGGAAAATTGAACTCCAATAAAAAAATTATATATATATATATATATAATAAAAAAATAAACTATGATGCCTGTATCTATTAGATTATAATAATTTTTCCACAGAATTGCTGGGTCACAATGCAAGGATTCCTGAACTGAGAAGGGACATGTGATTGCTGTAGGCCAGATAAGGATTATGTAGTTCCTTAAACTTGTGCTAAATTCACTGTGTATCACAAAACTCCATTTTGCATAATATGCATGTAGCCTGGCCTTTCCTCAGACCTCAATAGGTTTAGTTATGCCCTAGGGAGAGGTATGTGTGACAGCTGGAAGGTAATTAGTCGGCGTATAGAATAAGCTACTGCAACCAAAAAACAAAAAAACAAAAAAACAAAAAAAACAAAAAACAAAACAAAACAAAACAAAACAAAAAAAACAAAAAAAAATCATAGAAAGCCATGGAAAAAAAGAGAATCTTTTATTTCTTACATAATAGTCTAAAGTTAGGAGGGGATTCCACGGTTTGCAACTTAATTTTGCCATTCTCAACATGTGCTTCTAAGTCCTTGCATCCAAGACACTGCTCCAGTTTTTGCAATTCCCACTCCAATAGAAGAAAAGAAAAATGCAGGACAGGAAGTAAATTATTTTTGAAATTTGTTTAAAGCAACAGTTCCTACCAAAATAGTGGTAGCACAACTTCAAATGAATCTTTCTTTTTTTCCCTTCCAAAAATGGATCCACTTTTCAGAGAAGTTACACTTGTTGGGTTGCAGTTGGAAGAGAAGACGGGAAAGTATTTCTTCTTGCTTGCTAACTAGTCTGTCCTTATTGCTCCACACTACTCCCTTAATCACCAGAAGAACTCACAAAACAAATACCCACTCTCTCTTTGCCTCTGGGATGAGGGGCTACAGAGACTTCTTTATGTTCAGTATAAAGTGTGGCTTCTGTGTGACCTTTGTGTCTCTCCCACAACCACACTCTGGGGTCTCTATGCTTTTTTACTGGCTCCACCCAGTCCAAGATAAATGACTTCTGCCTACAAGGTATTCTAGACCCCTCTCAGTTCCTGCTTGCATTATCCTGTGAATCGCCTTTAAAGGAATTTGACCTTGAAGATCAAGCTCAAATTTAGAGTTACTGCAATTCTGCAGAGGAACACAGTAGTTATATGTAGAGCAGACCCCAGTGTCCCTTCTTTTCCTATATGGGGTTCATTCCACTGATTTCAAGGGCTTCCCTTGAAATCCCTTACCTATCCTTTAGGCATAGATATTGCACTTACTAACTAACTCTACCCCAGCTATTTCTCTCATAGGATGGCATGAGGGAAAGTGGGCTACACAGGGCATAAAACCAGGCTGGGGGGTTTTGGGGCAGAGATTTTCAAATGGCTTACCCAGAGACTGGTATAAAAGGCAGGGCAAATTCCTCTGACCTCAAACTTCTTTGCTATGGAGGAAAGCCAGAGGGAGGCCCTCTGGGAGCTACACTAGGACCCTTCCTACTTGTCCACAGTCAGGGAGCTACACTAGGACCCTCCCTACTTGTCCACAGTCAATGTTGATACTATGGGACTCTAAAGGAGACACACTTAACTGTATGAAAAGGTGTGGAAAGAACACTGCAGAGAGGCAGGTGTGTAGGCTTGGTTTTGAAACATGAGTAAATTTTGGGAAAGACATCTCTATTCTATAAACCTGAAACTGGTTAGGACCCATATTTCAGTCTTGTTGGCAATTAATTTTTCAGCCATAACCTACCTTCTCTATTAGACTATGGTTTTGAAATATTTGAATAATTGAATGTTCAAAAGTTTTTCTTTTTTAGTCATTCTTATTTCTGTAGTGGATTTTTTTTTTCCTTAGTTTTACTTTACTTTCCATTCAGATTTGTTTAACTTTAATCTGATTCTGCTTTCTCTCCTTAATAGAAATGTCTTCTTTCTAACTTTGATTCCCAGTCTGGAGACAGAGGCAGTGGACTGTGTTTTCTCAATTTCTATGATGATGTCCATCACTGATAACCATCAGCGTGGATGCTATATGCCAAGACAATAGTTTCTCAAATTAATAATACATTTTATTAAAAATACTTTAAGAGTATTTAGAGCAAAAAAAAAAAAAGAGTATTTAGAGCAAAATCACAAATCTCTGTCTTCCCACTCATTGGTTTATACTCATTATATGTCTGAGTGTCTCCCTAGAGTATAAAGACTTTAGGGTCCAGTACTGTATCTTATTTATTTATAAGTTTAATGAAGTGCCTCGTACATGGTACATGGAACAAGCTAATTATCTGTTATCATGCTACATGTTCCTTTAGTTTATGTTACCTCCCTTTCTTGTCAACAAATTTTTTTTCTTGTCAACAAAATTAAAGCAGTAGTAAGTATATAAACAGTAGCTTTAAGAAAAGGATGACAAAAAAAGTAGAACTCTTTGCTTTTGAACCTTCTTGAACTTTCTGAAAATTGTTAGTAGAAAAAAATCTTGAAAGCCACATAATATGTCATTTGCCAGAAGAAATTCCTTAAGAAGTCTAGGGGAAATGATGAAATTCCCAAAGGAATAGGTACGTAGCTGAAAGGATTGGAAGGGGGAAAAAGAGGCCTTCAAAATTTATGAAAGAACAATTCAGTTTTCTCCACAACTAGATATTATCTAGGAGCAGAGATTATAAATCGCTAATGCCACAGGGACAAAGGAAGACCTGCCCACACACCTCAAGATGACTTAGAGCTGAGTGGAGTCTAGTGAGGAAAGAGTACAACCATCCCTGACCCAATGCCACACTGTAAGCCTCCTGGAAACCCACATATCACCTTAAGGGATGAACATGAACTGTAGAGAGAAAAATACTGACTCGACTAATAATAAAGAGAGTGAGTATAGACTAGCAATGACAAAATTAGGAATATTATTCCAGGAGCCAGGTTAGTTTCAATTATAAGAAATCAGGATTACATATGTTTACACATAAGATTTATGTTTTTATAATTCTTTTAGCTACTATGAAACAACAGTCATGTTTATTTAAATGATTGAATAATTTCTTACAAACTTAAGTTTGACTCCAAGTTTGATCTCTTGTATCTGTCTGACACAGTCTCCAAAATGCAAATCTCATTTTAACTCATTTCTGGATCCAGGGTCCCACGTTCTTTCCCAACATTTCATTGCTATCAGTATTAATATTTCCATAGGTGAAGCCCTTTGTCTCTTTGTCAACCGGTTTTTAAATTTTGTCCCACTTTTCCTTGTACTTTTGCATCACTAAGATACATTCAGCTGTAAGCAATAGAGGCCTAATGAACAGCAGCATAACTAATATAGATTTGGGTGTTTTTTTTTTGTATTTATGTAATAAGGGATCTGAAGGTTGATTGTGTCAAGGTGAGTTTATCACTTAATACTATTGCCAAGAAACAAGGCTCTTTTCAGATTCTAAGTGGACCATTCACAGCCATTGATTTTTTTAATCATTAGATTTTTCTACTCATGATCACAAGGTAGCTGATGTAGCTTCAGACACTTCTCAGGTAAAAGGAAGAATTAAAGGAATAAGAATGGTGCTAATGAAGAATTTTCTAGCATCTCTGTGTTAAAATTTGGCAAAGGCTATCTCCTTGAACTTTCCTATTAGGCTTCTCCTTATGTTTCACTGGCCAGAAGTAGGTCAAATAATGACCCCTAAATCACAGGAATGTCAAGAGAAAGACTATTTTCATGAGGATTGCTACATTAGTTTTGTTTGTTTAGTTTTGGTTTTTTATTCATTTATTTATTTTATTTGAGAGAGAGAGAATACGTTTGGGAGGGACAGAGAAAGTCATAAACAAATTCCACGCTGAGCGTGAGAGTCTGATGTGGGGCTTGATGTCAAGACCCTGAGGTCACCATTTGAGCCAAAATCAAGAGTCGGCTGCTTTTACAGACTGCACCACCCAGGCACCTGGCTACATTAGTTTTAGACAGAATCAGAGTCCAATATGATCAGGTAATGACAAAGTATGTACTCTTCTTGTTTGTGAGGTGTCTCAAGTCTCATGTCTCTAGTTTTTCCAACAGAAAGTTATATTCTTTTTCTTCATTCTAAAAGCCTGCAATTTCAAATAATATTCCAAATGAACTTGTACAATATCTTTGTTGTTTATGCATGCTGAGAAATGTTTCTTATCTTTCCAGAATTCAACATGGTAGCCTAAGGAAAATAACTATATGAAGCCAATTGGAATAAGATTATCTCCTTCCCAAACTACCACTATTTGGTTCAGAAGTACATTCTATCAGATTGTACCACTTATCAACACAATACTTCTGGTGTTAGGAGGTGCATTAAACTTTACAATTCAAATACATATGAAAATACATGATTCAGACGGTTGCCTACAATTTCAATGAGTTCTGCCTTTTGAAATCTTTTCATCAACAATACTAAAGAAATCCTAATTTTCTCTTGCTCTGAGAAAAGCCTCTAAAATTCTGGAAACATAATTTTCTGTATTGGTTTAAGATATCAAGATGAGAATTGTTTTCGTTTCCCTGTCTTGAAAACCAGTACACTGAAGTTATCTAAAAGAGTGTGTTGTCAATTTAAATGCATGAAAAAATAGACAGTACACGTTCATTCAATGTCATATTGTAAAATAATACAAGAAAAAGTTACCAGTTTTATATATGCATTGAGAATATAGATAACATACCATCTTGACTTTTAAAAAATCAATTACCTTTACCAAGTTTTGCTGAAGAAGGAAGAAAGATAACCAAATAGTGAAAGGTCCAGAAATAATCTACCACTTTATAATTTTTTTCTAAGCTCAGTCCATACCCAAATGTATGTGGGAAAGAGATGAAGCAACTTGGATTGTAACATGGAGGACTTACATTATCAGTGACTTTTATTACTGTACAATTTTTAAAGTGAACAATTTTTAAATAGATCATTTTACTCTTACAGAAGATTAGAGTCTGAATCATTATAATTATTAGTGAGTTGTAAAGCTCAAATGCTGCTGTCAACAATTCAAAGTTAGTTAATGTCTGGCCTCTCAAAGCTTTTCATTTATTTTCTTAATATCTATAGTTTCCATTCTTTTTTTTTTTAAGATTTTATTTATTTATTTATTAATGAGAAACAGAGAGAGAAAAGAGGCAGAGACACAGGCAGAGGGAGAAGCAGGTTCTCTGCAGGAGCCAGATGTGGGATTCGATCCCAGACCCGGGATCATGCCCTGAGTCAAAGGCAGACGCTCAACCACTGAGCCACCCAGGCATCCCTATAGTTTCCATTCTTTAGGCAAAATATATCAGTCACAGCACTTTATTCTTGTGCTTATGTGTTTCATACCTACATGTTTAGATTTGGCCCCAGATTCCCAAATAATTACCTTAGCTCAGAAACACTATTTCACAGGAAATTTTAAAAGCTCATAAATATTACTAGCCTCCACAAACTACTTTGATTACAAATTGTTTTATCCTTTATCTACCTTCCTCAGTTCTTATCTTTCTATTTTTTATTTATTTATTGCAATCCTGGAAAGCCAAACCACTGGATGTCCCACCTCAATTTTAATTACGCTTTCAGCGTGTAAATTAATCAGACAAAAATAGAGGGACTCATTTCACCAGTAAAGTCACATAAGAGATTCAAGGAATTCTTTCTTTGTTCCAAAGTTCAATTCATGTCTCTCAACTAAAAAAGATAGAAAAGCTACTAAGAATAGAAGGTCACTCCAATTGGTAACATTAAACTAAGGGTCTCTCTCAAGAGCCCCCCACCCCTGAAGCATGTAGTGCTATGAGGTAGAAATCTTTTCCAGAAGCTTAGACCAAGCAGAAAAAATCATGAGGTCATAATTTTCCATGCAAGATGTCAGAATAAGACATCATAGGATTCCCTTTCCTATTTTCTATTGTCATCATTTTTACTGTCCTTTGTACGTTCTTTTTCTCTATTCTCATTGTAACTGCAATCTTTTATCATGAACCTTACATTTATTATCTCTTCCTCCTCCTCTTTCTTTATCTCCTCCTCCTCACCCAAGTATTCTTTTAATAATAGCCATCCCTCATCCCACCAAGGACCCTAAAGTCTATGGCATTCTTTCACTTCACTTACCTCACAATCTTAAAATACTATTTCTGATTGCTGCTTATGCATTGCTTTTCCTTTGGAAATCTCAGCTTTCCTGAAATTGCCAAACCTGTCTCCAATTTAAAGGCATTCTTTGTGTTAACACTAGGGGACTTAGCTCTTCTCTGTAGATTTCAAAAGGAATATTCTTCAACTTCAATACTTTTCAAAAGAATAATATATAATTCTACCTAACATAACTTTCAATGGTCCCTTTAATGATATTAAGTTTTTGTACTTAGAACTAATTTTCTACCAGTACCTACTCTGTTATTACAGGAGGCAAGGGTATACATTCCTTACCTTGTTCTAATGCAGCTAATAATAAATACTGATGTTCCTGAGCATAATTTTACCCAGTACATCTAGAATCATCCATCCTGCAAACAAAAACCTAAGAATTCTTCTCTTCACAAATGTATGGGACAATGTCTCTATCAAAAGAATTCATATTAAGTGTAAAATACAAATCCATGGGCAATTATACTCATGAGCATTGCATAGCCCCTGATAAAACATATTTTATTTGTGGCAACTATACCTATAGGTATCTGTCTACTAACTGGCCTAGAACCTGCTAGCAAGTTAATTTAATCAGTTCTTATCTAATCTTTATAAAAACTGACTTCTTTTCTTATGGCAACTACTTCGTTGCCTCTCATTTAAGTTTTTCACGTACTAGATGATCCCATAGGTCAAAAAATGTGTTATACCCACAAGCTTATGTGTAATATACTAGTTCCATAAGGAGGATGTGGCTCTCCTGTTTTTACTAGGTTCTCAAGAAATTTTAGAAGAGTCTAGAAGATTGAAAGTAAACCTATAAGAGTTAACTACTGAAACAATTCATGTATGAGCAACTTTTGTGTCCGCAGCTCTGGAAAATAACCAGGGCTATGGACAATCTTACTGAAACCAACATCATTGCTAGAGAGCTGTAGGAACTCCAGTGAGTAGTTCTCTAAAATGGTGTGGCATTGGATATGGTTGTGGCTTCTCATGGTGATACAGGTAGTGGTTAAAAGTGACTGCTATACATATATTCCCTGAAACTTCTCTGATATCTATGCCATCACCAAAAATATCCAGGCTGTAAACCAGGAAATTTACTGGATCTCCACTGTTGTCTTCATTCTATAATCTAAAGACATTTCAGGTCCAAACTCCCAAAATATTTTCAACTAGCTCCCTTCAAATCTCAAAACTTGTTTTTATTCCTTTATTTAACCTTTAATAATTAACTAGTCCTTCAAGGCCAATAAGAACATGGAGGTCAGCCCACTGCTAAGAACTGTTTTGCAAATCTTAATTTCAAAATTACTTGGATTCTAACCATTACAGTGTTTAGGGACAGGTTTTGTTTTAAACAGCAAGAGTTAGAAGGCTGTTCACAATTACCTAAAACTTATCCATTGACCCGACTTGGTCAAACTTTATTCAGGCTTTTTCACTCCCCTGAACTTTGGCTCACCACCAAGACTAAGTAAGCATTAAGGTATAAAACATCTCCCCCTAACAGCTCATTCCAAGAATCAACCAACTTCCAAGAAAAACATTTCCTGTGGAAGTATCCTGCTTTTTTCACCTGCTCACTCCACCATCTATCCTTTCCCCCCACAAAGTTTCTGCAAGGCCTACTTTTCCCTTCTCTATAAAAGAAAAGTCTTTTCCTGTTTGATTTTGAGACACTTTGTAGATCCTGACATGGAAGCATAGTCCTATGGCAATCCTGTTTTTGAACAAAGCTTCTCTTTACCCAGGTTAGGATTTATTTTTAAATCACACCAGTAAGCTTGGAAGAGGTCCTGCACCTCAGATGTTGACTACAACCTTTACAACATTGATCAGACAACTTAGCTAGGCTGTGATTGGACTGCTGACACAGGAAATATAAGATAATAAGTGTGCGTTGTTTTGAGCTACTAAGCTTGTAGTAATTTGTTACATAACAATAGAAAATCACTAAATGTAGAAATGTACAATATAAACTTGAGTCTCAGTATAGAATACAATTTAAGCCCATTTTTAAAACAGAAAAACCACCTTAAGCATTTAATATATTCCATGTAATTATGTTCTTCTGTTTTACTTTATGTTACCTAGAAAAATTCTTTATTCTAATTTACTGTAGTTAATATAGTGATCCATATTGATTCAAATCAAATTTACATTAAAAAACTTTAAAAATTAGTTATAACATTTAAAACTCTTCTGGGAGATGCCTTGAGAGTGATGATATTTCATGAATAAGACATTTCCCATTTACACATATGAGAAACTATTATAATATTTACTTAAGATTGACAATGCACACATTATTTGGATACAGAAGTACTTTCTGCAGTGCATTACATCTACAAATGAAAAAACTGTTCTAATGGTTGAACAGTAATATCCAATTAAAGTAAATATTAGCAGACGTGGTCTCCAATTCATTTTCATCAGTAGAGCCTTAGCAGGCAGACTGGGAGATCACTTGGTAGAGAGGATAGTGTGGGGATATAGTACAAAGATGGTTCTGACATTTAGCAAATATTTTTGTGAGACAATAAAGCTGAATTTAGAGATTTAGTCTTGACTTGGCAATAAGCAGGTGCATATTTTTACCAGTTTTACAGTGGTTCCTACATCTTATCCAGTTTGTACCTGAAGATACATTTTAAATTGTAATTTTAGAAAAAAAAATATGTCTATGATTCTACAATGCTGTGTAATATTTGAACCAGAGATCCATTTTGTGGATATCCTGTTGGACTTGCTGGACTGATACAGAATCCTGGATTACGTTGGTCCCTTGCAGGAATTGTTAAGGGAAAAGCCAGTCAACTACTAGGACATACCCAAGTTCTTCATGTTAACAGAATGTACCCCAGAGGAGCATAATAAGATGGAATTATTGTAATAATGATGAGGTTTTTCAATTGTATCCCAAGAAGGAGAGGACTGAGAATATGAATGTTTCAGCATGTTCTTCCACATTTGCTATAAGAGACTTAAGGAGAGTTGAGGATGTTTTACTTTGTTAAGACAACAAATACCTAACACTATATCCATTGTGCTGTGGACTAAGTTTGTAGATGGACTATTGTTATTTGTGCCTCAAGACACAAAAAGTAAAGTTGACATATAAAGGGTTAGGAACCTGTATAACTACAGACATAGTTTTTAAACATATCCACAATAAGATTTTTAAAAGGAAATATACACTTGCATTTTTTTAGTAACATATATATGTTCATGAACTTCAAACATCTGGGAACTTGACCTCAGAGAAAAGAAAAAAGAAAAGCTAACATGTTGTAATTAATTAATTCACTATATTTTGAATTTTTAATATAAATAATATAAAACTTATTTTTTTAGAAATATCATAAAGCAAATCTTTTTTTTTTTTAATTTTTATTTATTTATAATAGTCACAGAGAGAGAGAGGCAGAGACACAGGCAGAGGGAGAAGCAGGCTCCATGCACCGGGAGCCCGACATGGGATTCGATCCCGGGTCTCCAGGATCGCGCCCTGGGCCAAAGGCAGGCGCTAAACCGCTGCGCCACCCAGGGATCCCCCATAAAGCAAATCTTAAAAGGACAGCTGCTCATAACAATGTCTTCTTTACCAAGTCATCAGGAATAAGAAATTAGATAAATTCAGGCAAATTGGGATCCCTGGGTGGCGCAGCGGTTTGGCGCCTGCCTTTGGCCCAGGGCGCGATCCTGGAGACCCGGGATCGAATCCCACGTCGGGCTCCCGGTGCATGGGGCCTGCTTCTCCCTCTGCCTATGTCTCTGCCTCTCTCTCTCTCTCTGTGACTATCATAAATAAATAAAAATTTTAAAAAAAAATTAAAAAAAAATTCAGGCAAATTAATAGATGTAGCTTCTGTCACTGACAGCTTAAAAGAAATAGGTTTTAAAAACTATTTTAAGAATTTTCTAATTTTTTATGATATCAAGTGTTAATTCAAATGTAAAAATAGTAATACTTCCATACTTTAGTATCTAAACTGGCTCTCATGTTGAGACAATAAAATGACAATGAATATAATATTTATAATATTATAATGTTATATATATAATTATAATATTATAATGTTTTTATTTATAATATTATCATGTTATATATAATTATAATATTATAATGTTTGTCAGGTAATATTACAGGCATTTTAAATATGCTTTTTTTTTTAAAGATTTTATTTATTTATTCATGAAAGACACAGAGAGAGGGGCACAGAGACAGGCAGAGGGAGAAGCAGGCTCCATGAGGGGAGCCCAACGTGGGACTCAATCCCAGGTCTCCAGGATCAGGCCCTGGGCTGAAGGCGATGCTAAAACGCTGAACCACCCAGGCTGCCCCAAATATGTTTTCTTTTTTAGTGTACAAAACAACCTTACAAGTTAGGTACTGTTATTATGCCTATTTTTCAATTAGGGCAACTGAGGCCCAGAGATATTAAGATTAATTTACCTATGATTCATAACCAGGTGTAAAAGGCTTCACCTGCTCTATCAGTTCTCACAAAGTTCAGCTGAGATTATGCAAAGTGCTGCTAAACAAGGAATCGAAGAACCATTTATTCTCTGATCCTTCCTTCCCTTCCTGCTCCCTCATTAGCATCTATCCCATGTTCTTTCTGTCAGTCTCCATGTGATACCAGGTGCCAACCAACACTATCAAATAAAGGGATTTGAGAGACATTCTTCCTTTCATTAAAACTCACTCATTCCAGTATTTCTCAGAGAATGGGTAGTGTTAGTGCTTTTCCTATAATTATCTTATGACAGTGGCTTATTTTTCAAGTTATGTGTGACCACCAGCAATATATGGGTAATTTATTAGGAGAGAGGATATAAGAGGTAGGCTGTTTCTTAGCTGCACATGATGGCACTTCTGAGAGCACAGCTGCCTTTATCTCTGCTTCTGCTCTGCAGCCTCTGTCTGTCTCCTCAAACTTCAAACTTAGAGATAATGGCAGATGATGATCAGGCTGCTGTGTTATAAGAAGGGTTCATATCAACAGATCCTAGAATTTTTGCTGCCTGAAGCCTTCTAAGATCCAGGATATAAAACAATTGTTGCCCAAAGCTATCACCTCACTGATGTAGATCTGTGGGAGGAACTGTACGAAAGGTCACTGAGGCAATGAAATGCCAGGACAGAGCCAAGACTTAAAGCGGACTCTTTTTCAGGTGACATTTCCAGATGGTTTGAAAACTATTTTATCTGGTCACCTAATACTAGATTTTAGGCACACTGCCCCTTGATAATCTCTATCAATTTATTTATAAATTTTGCATCTAAAGTTGCCTCTTAAGTTCAGTCAAATCTTACAATCAAATGGAATTTAAAAAGGATGAGATAAAAAATTGTATTTTATTTCAGAATCCCTATGCACTCCTTTGCACACAAAATACTCTTTGAAGACTACCACTCCAGAAGTCTCGAAGGGTCTGACTTTTTCTCATAAGCTCATTTTAATCTCTCTTGATTCATTTCCTTTCTGATATTGCTTATTTCCTCCTGCTTTATCCTAAATGTAGTCTTTTTAGAGTCACTTGGGATTGTCCACTTGGCTTTACCTTCAGTTTCATGTTATTTAAATAATTATTTTAGATTTATGTTTTGCTTTATATGGACATACTAGAAAGGGCTCCAGGCTCTGAAATCATAAACATGACATTATCAAAACATATGTATATGACAACAATGTAGATGTAAAGTTGATGATGTTTTATTCATTCTCTGATTCTATAAGTATTTGAGGGCCTGTTTTGAGCCAGACAATATTGTAATCAATGAGGGTCAACAGTAAAAAGAAAAGAAGAAAAAAAAAAAAAAAGCAAAATCTGTAATCCTACGGAGCTTGCAACCTATTGGGCAGAGAGAAAACATAAATAGATAAACATGCGCACACAAATATGCAAAATGGCAATAAGTTGTATGAAAGTACAGACAATTTTGTGTGGTTACTTAGTAAACAAATTCTGGAAACAGATTGCCAGGTTTTAAATCTTGGCACCCCTCCCTTCACTTACTAACTTAGTTGATGAAAATGGACACATTAATAAGTCTCTGCATTGCATGCCTATTTCCTAGTTTGTGAGTCACAGATAATATTCCAAGGTTGTTGTGGGTATGCAATAAATTAATATTTATAAAACACTCAGAACAGTGCTATATGGGCTACTTATATTGCAATATGTGTTAGCTATAATTATAGATAAAGGAAATAAAAAGCATAGAAGTGAATGGTGTGAAGCTTGGAGAAATACTATTTTAAATAGGCTGGCTATGGAAAAATCCTTAGGATAATGATGTCATACTGTACTTAATCACAGATATGTGCCGTATTTTTTTATATATGAGATCATGCTTTCCCTGGGTTTCTGAAAGAGTAATTTCTCCCTTGTTTAGTCTTAAAATTTGGTTCCTTGTTTGAGCAATAAATTGTGGGTTCACTCTGTTGTCTGTAATGGAGAACTAACACCATGCAAAAAAAGACAAAGCTACATAATCATGTAGGATGTACAGAAGTTACAAATACTGATTTTGTGATATGGATAAAATGTATGCATTAAGTTGCCACCTAGAATAATAATACATATCTTATTACTTAATACTTCAGATAAACTTGAATATCATTTCTTTCTTTTTTAAAAACATGAAGCATCTTAAAGTCTGTATATACTGATTACAGAAAGGACAAATCATACAGATCTTCCCACAGAGAAATTTATTATCTGACAGGTAGCATGTATCACCTATTATGCAACAAGAAAACACATTTGTTACTAAAGCACTATAGGCGTTTTAGAGAAATGTAAGTAGAGAAAGTGAGTTGATTTTGAAAATGTACAGAATGAGGACACTGGCATTTTGAAGTGGACCAGCCTTAAGCCTGTCCCAGCATCAAAGTGTATGCTATGAACTTCCCAGATTTGGGTTACAGAGCTGTACTTCATTATAGTAAGTTCAATACATACATGAATAGTCTCCGGATCTGGCTGCTCAAGCTGTATGCTTTTCCATCCCCAACAATCACAAAATTGGAGGTGGCATTAGTCTCTACCTGTATGCTCAAGCTGTATGCTTTTCTATCTCCAACAATCACAAAATTAGAGGTGGCATTAGTCTCTACCTGGTATCCTTTTCCATTTGTCCTCCTAATACCACTAATACCCTTTCACAGACCTTGAACAGGAACACTAAGTGAGATTTAATTACCTGTGCCCAAAATAATACACCTTTTCCTCTATTCCTGTGTGAGAAAGACTAATCAAACTGTCATTTGGCATTATCTTCATTCTGGGTATGTGATGTCTTTGGAATTTTTTACTTGGAATCTGGCTCACCCTCACAAGCCATGAAAAACAACCAATTTTTAATTTAACACAAGAATTGCTGTCTGCTGTACTCTCTAATACATCACTGTTTTCAGAAACCTGTGATTTTGGCCAAGTTATATCGGGAATTTTTAAAACATGAAATTCTTGTTATATACACTTACAAACATGTTGAAAATATCCAATAATAATGAATCAATAATTCATTTCTCTTTTAAAGGGCACCTTACCAGGGCACCTCAGTGGCTTAGTGGTTGAGCAATAAAACCTGGCCTTTGGCTCAGGTGGTGATCCCAGGGTCCTGGGATTGAGTGCCACATCAGCACCCTGCAAGGAGCCTGCTTCTCCCTCTGCCTATGTCTCTGTCTCTCTCTGTCTCTCATGAATGAATACAAACATTAAAAAAATAAAAATCTTTAAAGGGCACCTTACCTGAGCTAGTGAGCCGGAATCCAGATCTCAGGACTCCCAGTTCAAGTCCCCTATCCACTATTCCAACTCAAGCTAATTATGTTTCCTCCCCAAAGTGACAAAAAACCCAAAACACTGCTTTCATTGGCTCCTTTCATTGGCTTATCTGTGGTCTCATTTAATCACAAAACAACCAGCTAGGGCCTCTGGGCTCACCTGTATTGTGAGGGACAGGCGGGAGGAACTAAGGAACTGTGGGCGGCACAGAGCAAGCCCGGCAGCCCATCATGCAACTCCAGCCCAGGTACAGTTACTGTGGAGAGTGAGGGGTTGAGTTCATTTGAGGCAACAGCTGAGCTGTCAGTTCTAGTAATTATTTATTATGAGGTGACCAAGAACTCAGTGAAATTTGAGATGGAGGACAAACCCATTGTATGACCTCCAGGGCTCCAACAAGACTTCTAGCTTGCTATTGAGTGTAAGAAGGGTGTTCTCAGCAGATGTACACAATTGGTCAGGAACAGTTACTGGAATTTGAATATCTGACAAAGCTAGTGGAGCTTCTGAGGAACCAGTAATAACATGCAAAGAGTTATGAACAATTAGATATCATAGCAAAGGAAATGGAGAGAAACATCCAAAGGTTTGCTGATGACAAGGCATTATAATTAAATCTAAATGTAACTGAAACAACTGATGCTTAAAAACCAATGTGGATAATCTCTAGAACTAGTAGAACAACTGAAAACTTTTGGCCGGGGGCGGGGGAACAGAACCAGGAGAGATGTCATCAGACCACAGATGAAATCACGGCATGGCTTCTTATGTCTATCAAAGCATCATGACTTACCGGGAAATACAAAATGAAAATCACCACAT
This sequence comes from Canis lupus familiaris, assembly GCF_011100685.1. Lineage (NCBI taxonomy): Eukaryota > Metazoa > Chordata > Mammalia > Carnivora > Canidae > Canis > Canis lupus. The sequence continues at coordinate 48,486,315 of NC_049232.1, forward strand.
ACCCCTGGTAAATAAATCCTTCTCTTTACATAGTATTCTTATAGAAGACAAAAGAACATCTATGAGAATTGGGTATCTGCAAAGATTATCATAAAGTTTTGAAGAACAAACAGAAAATTTGGATGAAAGTCATTATCATAAAAAGCAACAAGATTTTTCTGAGTTGGGGAGCCTGGGTAGCTCAGCGGTTTAGCGCTGTCTTCAGCCCAGGACGTGATCCTGGAGACCCAGGATCCAGTACCACGTTGGGCTCCCTGCATGGAGCCTGCTTCTCCCTCTGCCTGTGTCTCTGCCTCTCTCTCTCTCTCTCTCTCTGTATCTCTCATGAATATATAAATAAAATCTTTAAAAACAAAACAAAAAAACAACAAAAAATATTTTTCTGAGTCAAGATTGGTTGGGTCAATAAGATGGCTGAATTCCAAAAGATGTATATATTGTCCACTTCCTGAGAGTATGTAAGTGTATAATAAAGACAACAAAGGCAAGAAGGCCAAAGATGACAGTAATGCCTGAAAATTGGTAAATTTTATATTATCAATTATGGGGTCACCAAAAAGGATTCTGGTAATTCCTACTTATAATATAACATGGCTGTATGTAATATACCAAAACTGACTTTCTTGTCTAGTGAAAACTCTGTAAACAGTGCTCACTAGACTTGCTAAATAATGTATACCATCAAAAGGACATAATGACAGCACAAGCAAAATACACTAAACCAAGTCACCATCATGACAGTATATTTAAAAGGACATAGGAAAGCTAATGCACATAAAGGAACACCATAGAAATTTGATGACAATAGAATTATGTCTTAAAGTTACCTCAAAAACATCCAAAATCATGTCATTAAAAAAATTCTCAGTCATTAAATTAAAATTATCCAATAAAATGGGGTTATCCCAGCAATTTATAACTAGCCTAAAAATAACACCAAATTTCTATTAGTCATGTAACCAAAGATGATCGATAAAAAGTTCACTTTAAGACTATCAGTAGGCATATATGCTGAGACATTAATTATAACATCTAATACTACACAAAGAGTTAATGCTCACTTACTTTGTCTTCAGGCCTTGTGAAAGTTCTTTACATGAATTATCTCTTTGAATCTTTACAATAACTTCAAAAGAAAAAAAATAAGGAACAAAGTAATGATATAAATGTGTTACATGATCTGGGATTTCAAAGATTGCTACTCAAATGCCTTCAGAGGCCACAAAATGCACACATTAAGTACTGAGTTTGTGAAGATAAAGGGATTGAGGTGAATAGCTAATTGAACTTGACACATTCAAATTCATGTGTTGTAACACTTCTGGAAAAATAAAATATATATCTAAGCTTCAGTCAGTTTTATTCCTTTAGACAGATAATTTTCAATTCCTCCTCAAATTGGTGACAGTATGGACCACTTTATAACGTTCTAAGGTAGTTGTCATCAACATTAAAACAATTCATCTTAAATCGATCAATTTATTCCTATAAATCATAGTGAGGGCTATTATATAAGAGGGAAGGCTAATTTGATCTGAGAATGTTTCTCAAAAATTTTAAATATATTTATTTCACCTTATTATGGATATTTATTTGTTGACTTTATTTCATGATCTAAACTGTAAGATACTCAAGAACCAAGGTCACACTCTTGTCTCTATATTTCTTTCATTACTTATTCATGTGGTTTTATTTTTCCCTAGTTGCGATTCCCAAGAAATGTTTTGGAAAAACAGGGAGGAATCTTTTTAATTATCACAAGCATTGGAGATACGTAGTGGCTTTAACTAGGTGAAGATAATTTTGCTAGATATAGTTCGATACATGGATCACTTATATGTAATCAAGAATTGTCCTCTCCAACTTCCAGAATCCCTCCAGAAAATCATTTTGGTGAAAAAACACTGTAATTTTTGGAAGTGAAACATAAAAAACTCTTTTATATTTTTCTAGTTATGAGTGGAACTTTCATAAGTGCATTTATTATATAATTCAAAGAGATGCTGAATTTGTTTTATTTCAAATTTACTAGAGATGATTACTCTAGCTTAAGGCGTGTAACCTTAAGTAAATCTGCAGAACCTCTTTTGAGATGTAACATAACATATTCACAGCTTCCAGGAACATCTTTGGTGAGCCATTAATATGGACATCTTTGTTGAGTCATTCTGCTACCACAGTTGACTCGTCCCTTAGGTTTATAGCAGATCCTAATCTCAGGCCTTTGTCTATTTTCTCTGGGCTTTCTTACCCATTCTCTGCCACACAAAGTCCAGAGCTGAGTAATAACTGGAAAATATGCTGGAATGCTCATTATCAGAATCTTAATGTCCTCTTCTTTCTTAAATGTACAACCTGATATTTGTGTATTGTCAATGTCTTTAACATCATTACAATTATTCTCTATTCTTCCTAATGTGGTTAGTTAAAAATGAGAACATACTTGTATGTCAATATGCCATGAATAGCCCTCAAAATTATTTTTGCCCTTTAGAATCCTATGTCAAATACACCCATTTTTTAGATGCAAAATTAGTATTATTATTTTTAAAGATTTTATTTATTTATTCATGAGAGACACAAAGAGAGAGGCAGAGACATAGGCAGAGGGAGAAGCAGGCTCTCTGTGGGGAGCCTGATACAGGGCACAATCCCAGGAACCTGGGATCACAGCCTGAGCTGAATGCAGATGCTCAACCAGTGAGCCACCCAGGTGCCCAAAGAGGCAAAACTATTTTACTTAGCAGAAACAGCATAAAAAAAGAGCCACTTATTCAGATTTTTAAAAAAGAAAAGTTTTGGCTGAAATGGCATTAGGCAAGATAATTATATTTTCTGACAATGTAGTAAATGTAACAGTAATATGAAGCTATAGACATAAAATTTACCCTAATAAGTCATTATTCTAGGGACATGTTGAATATTTTCAATAGTAATTTTCAATTAATGCTCATTTGTGCAGTAATATTATTATAATGAATAAGACAAAGCAATGAAGCAGTGTAACTGAAGTTAAATAGTTTTTAAAAGCTTTGAGAAATAAATTATTTTTGAGTGTTTAAATATGATTTATATTCCTGGGAAATTATGCTTTCATTATTATTTTTTTAAAGATTTATTTATTTATTTTAGAGAGAGAGAGCACACATAAGCATGAGGGGCACAGGGAGAGGGAAAGAGAATCTCAAGCAGACTGTGCTGAGCACAGATCAGCAGGACCAGGACCCTGAGATCATGACCTAAGCCAAAACCAAAAGTCAAATGCTTAACTGACTGCACCACCACCCAGAGGCCCCTATGTTTGCATTATTTTAATGTAATCTGCTAGCCACAGAATTTCTTTCAACTTCTGGCAATTATGTCAATATTATCTAAAATCTGTGGATGGCTTAATTTTCAAAGATCAAGAAATACTAAAAAAAAAAAAAGATAAAATTTAAAAATCAAGAAATAATAAGAGGGTTTAATTTTTATTTGTACTCTATCATAAATTTTAAGTTTTAAGAAAGATATTTTCTTCCTTGAATAAATATTGATTCTAATATAATTATAATGGCATTCATGAAAAAGAAAATTTGCTAGTCTTCTGCTATGAGCAAGTCATGAACTAGAGCTTTATAAAAGCAATTACTTATAATCATCATAACTATTTCTATTGGGCAGACAATTTTATTTATAATCGCTATTATATTACTTAGGAAATTGTGGCTTGTAATTAGTAGAAGTCCAAGGTTTTGGAGCTGGTAAGTAGAAGACTCAGGTCTGTTTGAAACCACCAACTGTGTTTGTCATCTATTCACAATACTATCTTAAAATAAAATCTATCTATCTGTAAAAATGGACACAGGACAGTGCTGCACTGCCTAAAAATGTAACTAACTATGTAATCAGAAGAGTTAGTTTTAATTCTTACTATGCACCCTAGCACTATTGGCCAAGTTTGGTTGGAGTGGAGAAGGTTGCCCTGTGCAGGTAGTAAGTGCCCATGCCCAGTACCTTGTCATCACTGGATTCCGCTATTGATCATCTTTGGAATTTTGCAGGACTAGGTAGAACTGACCTTATTGAGAAACATAATTTCAGATCACTGTGTGGGAGAAGGGAACTGCTGTTACTAAAAAATGGCTCCCACGCTGAGTTTTAAGTCTTTTCTTTTGGACAGTTAGGTTATTTTTGGGAGAAAGATTTTTGTTTTTCTCTCTAAAAACCTGCCGTGTGGCTGTACACATTGAGTAACTGGCATATCTTATTTTATTCCTATGTATAGTTTGTGTGTAGAGGATGCATGTGTCATGTGAATGAAATTAACTAAATAAATAACATTGTTCCATATGATATTAAAGTGAATCACAAGGCTGAAGTGAACTTTTAACAAGGTCATTTTTTTTTCAAAAAGGAGCACAGAATATCTTGATTCTATGTTTTATTAGTATTAAAATATAGATTTATGAGGAAGCCAAGAGGGAAAAAGAAAAATTCAAGTTTTCCTAATTTATTTTGTGGCCTGTATATTTTTCTTCTTTGAGAGGTTGGTTATGCTTTGTATGTTGCAATCCCAACATAGTAATGATTTGATCCTAGTCAGATGAAGCATGATTCTAGAAAATGCCAAAAGGCAATAGATCTTTTAAAAAACAACTTATTTTTTTTGTTAGGTTAAAAAATATTTACACTCAAACTCACTTGTACATTATGAATGTTTGCAGTCAGTATAGATACACTGCATGTGTATTATCCATTATTATTTCAAACAAAAAAGTCCACAGTGACAGCCCTGGCTCCCTGCTTTCCTTTCAGTGCACTGACCATCTTGGACTTGAAGCCAACACAATGCCTTATAAATTGTATGGTCAAAATTTCCAAAATACACATTTAAAAATTTTTGACATGAGTATGTGGTGTATTAATGTTAAATATCAATGTTATTTCTCATTTCCCCATAATTTTTGCCCTGAATCTCCATTGAGAGGTCCTGAAATGACCTTAAAATCACCATCGTATAAGTAATGTTTTATTTTCTTTTTTACCAACCTCAAACCTTGATTCTTGTAGTTCTGTTAATTGAACCACCATTCTCCAATTCTCTCAGGCTAAAAATGTGATATTGTCATTGATTAGTCCACAGCCTTTTCTCCTAAGAGCTAACTAGCCAATGGAGCTTGCTGACTGAGTCTGCCTTCAACATACCACTTGGGGTCATCTCTTTCTCTCTATTCCCTTTGCCACAACCAATGTTCATGCCACTTTTACCTCTCACTCTGCATAGCTCCTTAAACTCACTGTCCTTCAACACACACACACAGACACATGCACACACATCTATTTCTCTATTAATTTATAAAATAATTAGAATTAAAGATAATCCCATTAGAGCCTTATGTATGCTGTAACTTTTAGAAAACTATTTAAACCCTTGAAATTAATTTTGTTTAGCTAGCAAATAGCAATAATAATATCTAACCCCAAAAGCTAATATAAAGATTAAATAAAACATTTTTATAAACATACTAGTCTTAAGGAAATATAACCATAATTGGAAACATTCCTTCACTGTTTTGTCTTTAGTCTACTATTTCTTCAGCCAATTATGTATTTACTCATTTATTTATCTATTCAACAAATAGTCATTTGCTTGAGAGGCATTAAGCAAGGTCCCGGAAGTACGGATTTGGTTTATGTGAATTTGAAATTACACTGTTAAGTCACTTATTCCTTGCAACAAATTAAAGGCAGTTCAATTCCAGAGCCCACAAGCAGATAATTACTTCTCTTTCTGATTTGGTCACTGGCCTTAAGGAGTGCGTATCACACCAGGGTAACAACTGTATGTTAGGAATGTTTAAAATACTGTAAGAAGTATTCACAATATTTTTCAATACATATGATATATTTAAACCAGAATAAGTCAGGGAAAGACATTTAAAGGCGGTGACACTGCAGCTGATACCTAACAGACAAGTATAAGTTAGTTAAACAAGTAAAGGGTAGGTAGAAGACAGATAAAAGTATATGTAAGGATTTAGAGGGGCGCCTGGGTGGTTCAGTCAGTTAAGTGCCTGCCTTCGTCTCAGGTCATGATCCCAGGGTGCTGGGATCGAACCCCCATTGGGCTCCCTGTGTCAGGCCCCCTGCTCAGGGGGGAGTCCGCTTCTCCCTCTCCCTCTGCCTGCTGCTCCCCCTACTTGTGCTCTCTGTCAAATAAATAAATAAAATATTTTAAAAAGTATATGTAAGGATGTAGATAAAGGGAATAGTATTCAATACTCAAGCCTTTAATTATAGAATGAGGCTATTACTATTAAGAGAGACCTGGATTGTTTAGAGATCACTGGGCTCTAATCATGAAGATGATACAGATTATTTTAAGTGTGTGTGCAGAGCAAAGAATTATTTCTAACTTTAAGATGAATATATGCCAAGTATGAATACGTACTGCAATAATTTTTTTAGAAAGCAGCTTGTCTTAGTCTATGTTCCTGGGAATCAGTCACTGAGACAATGATTTGCCTAAAGGATGTTTACTTAAAGTGCTCTGGGCAACAACATCTAGGAGGGAATGAGCCAGTGGACCTGTTAGTGCATGTGGGCTATCCTTGGGGAGAGGATATAGCTGTGGGTAAGGTTGTGAAGGGTAATTCCAGGGAAAGGACTCAGGTATGTACTATAAACACATACCCTTTTTGACAGTTGGGGGAAGAGCCTCAGTCCTTAGGTGAGATCTTTACAGAAAAATACAGCATGTACAAGAGTCTACCTATTGCTCATTTAGGACCCACTTACTGCATATAATACAGTCATCCACCCGGAAACAACTCTTCCAGGGTTCATGTTGCTCTATTTCTCTGAGTAAACTCAAAAAAGGAAGGATGGGGGGATAAATCAGTGTCTCTGCCCCTGCATCTGGTCTCAGTGCCTTAGTTGATACCAGTCATCTTCCTCTATTATTCTAGATCTTCTTCACTAGAAGTTCCTCTCACCCTTAGTCAGTATCTGTGCTAGATTACATAAGACCAGATGCCTATATCAATGTTATGACTCAAACACAGATCCTCAGAACTGTTACCTTGCCCTTGCAAGATTGTAACTGCTGCACTTGTCCACTTAATGTTCAAAGTGGATAGGTAAATGAGAAGACCCATCTACTCCCCATGAATCACCTTGTCACTAAAGATACTATTGTCTAACAGTATCCCTACCTCTTCCTAATGATCAGTTACTACACTGCTTATTTACCATTTAATGTAGCCAGGAGATGGTGACTCCTTTCTGTGACCACTTTTCTTTTGCTGCAAGGAATCTAAAATCACTGTGATTAAAATTAAGTGGAAGTCTTGAGAGCCCCTTTGTGAAAGTGTTCCTTCTCTGGAACCAAGACCTATAGTCAGCAGTTTCTAGATTTATGTTTGGTTTGTGGGGAGGAGGACAAATTTCCAAGCATGAATGCGAATGAGAGTAAGCAAGGTTACTGTTACTTTCTTTTCTTGGTTCTTGGATCCATGCATTCTACTCACTGGGGCAAAGAACAATATAAATCTATGGCTTTAGATTGTATACAGTCTCCTAGAGGAAGATGCCCAATTCTCACAAGATATAATCTCACAAACTGACACCTCAACTGCATCTTAAAATGACTCTTCCATCAGGATGTTGGCTTCTGGGTGGTATGCTATAAGCTAGGACCAGTGTATCCTTTAATCCTTCATCCATTCTTCATTTACTTGGCTGAATGCTGATCTCTTGATCCAAGGCAATGTTATGTGAAATATGAAGTCAGTGGACCAAGCACTCTGAAGTCCTCATATACCAGTGCAGTATGTTTCCTTATCATTTATTTAGAAGATTGAAACATATCATGAGTGACATCTAAACAGTCAATGAAAATGGTTAGCTCTCCAAATTGCATAAGCAAATCTCATTATTTCGTTGAAAATCTATGTTTTTAAGCCAAAGGTATTAGGAACACTATTGAACCCTGTTCTGCACAGTTTACATAATATTAGTGCATTTTTAAATTTTTAAATAGCTTGGCAAGAGATTTTTTGGAATTTTTTTGAAAGAGAAATATCAATGAAGACCCCAACCATTACCTAAATTATAAGTACCTGGACAAAGACAGTGATAATAATACGTCTATTAGAAAGACAAAGTAATGAATCAGAAGAGAAGAGAAATAGCACTTTCCCTATTGCTTTACTGAATTTATTAAAATTTCAGAAAATATCATTTACTTACCACGAGTAAAATACTGAAATTGATTTTTTTCCTCGAGATGCACTCATGATAATGCTTTCTACTTTCCCAACACATACAAGGTATTATGTCAGTTTGGTGGAGAATGCGATATTTGAATTAAGTTTTTTGGACTGCACAGGAAAAGTAAAGGAAAAGGGAGGTCAGTGACGAAGGAGTTGGAAATAGGCTGGGGATGTATATGAGAATCACTTTTTTAGGGAAGTTGGAGGCTAAGGAGTGTAGTGGATTTTTTTTTTTTTTTTAATTTAAAGCATGTAAGGTCTCTTAGCAGATGATCAAAATGCTGTTATAGAAATCTTAATCTAGAGATCCCTGGGTGGCGCAGCGGTTTGGGGCCTGCTTTTGGCCCAGGGCGCGATCCTGGAGACGCAGGATCGAATCCCACGTCGGGCTCCCGGTGCATGGAGCCTGCTTCTCCCTCTGCCTGTGTCTCTGCCTCTCTCTCTGTGTGTGACTATCATAAATAAATAAAAATTAAAAGAAAAAAAAAAGAAATCTTAATCTAGGGCAGCCCAGCTGGCTCAGCGGTTTAGCGCCGCCTGCAGCCCAGATCGTGGAGTCCTGGGATTGAGTCCCACGTCGGGCTCCCTGCATGGGGCCTGCTTCTCCCTCTGCCTGTGTCTCTGCCTCTCTCTGTGTGTCTCTCATGAATAAAATAAATAAAAAAATTTTTAAAAATTATGTTCCCTGGGCCTATTATTCATCTTTCTCTTCCTCCTCTATCATAGGAAGTTCCATCAGCAGTCAACTGCTATCAAATTAGTCTAATGGAATTATAACTTTCTAAACACTGGCCAGGGAATGGATCCCGGGGTGGCTCAGCGGTTTAGCGCCGCCTTCAGCCCAGGGCGTGATCCTACAGTCCCAGGATGGAGTCCTACATCAGGATCCCCGCATGGAAACTGTTTCTCCCTCTGCTTGTGTCTCTGCCTCTATCTCAGTGTCTCTCATGAATAAATAAATAGAATCTTTAAAAAAAAAAAAAAAGAAATCTTAATCTAAAAAAAGCATAGAGAGAAGAACCTAGGAAATAACAATCTGCATGTAAGTGGCACACTCTTCACTAGGTTACAAAGCTGATTAAGACTGACCTCGTATCCTTTTGAAACCTATCACGTGAGGGTATCTGATTTTTTTTTTTTTTTTTTTTTTTTTTTTTTTTGTTAATGATAGTCACACAGAGAGAGAGGGGGGCGGGGGGCAGAGGGAGAAGCAGGCTCCATGCACCGGGAGCCCGACGTGGGATTCGATTCCGGGTCTCCAGGATCGCGCCCTGAGCCGAAAGCAGGCGCCAAACCGCTGCGCCACCCAGGGATCCCCATGGGTATCTGATTTTTTTCACCATGTATCCTTTGTGTCATAATGCCGTGTGCTCTGCCCATATCCCCTTCCGCTTTTTGTTTTTGCCACTCTTGCAATAATTCCCCGGTACAGCATAATAGCACCTCACATATCATCACAGCTGAACAGTCTTAGAGCTTTTCTGGTTTAAAAGCTTAACAATACATGAAACAATCCATTAGGCACTTAAGCAGATCCTGAAGGTACAAGGCAGTTAGCTCTGCTATAGGCCAATTATTGCCCTTGAATAGATCTCCTGTTCCATCATTTAGGGAGAAAATTCTAAGGTGCATTCAACATTGCTCCTCTCAGGTTTTTGAAATGATCAAGCTGCATTCTACCACAATGGTGAATTCTAGAACAGTGGCTTTTTTTCTTCTATTTCTCTATTCTTAGATCCCCATGCCTGTTTCTAAGGATCCTTCCTTGACAAACTACCGAATACAAGCACATATCTTGTCTCTGCTCTAGTGGTGGTGGCGGAGGGGAGACATCAAGGCTCATATGATGTTTAAATATGATTTCATAAATTATTTGGGCTGCAACCTAGAACAATACATGCAATACAAAAAGATTACCAAAATAATGTAAGATTCATCAAGTATTGAATTATATCTAAGATGCTATAACTTCTTTATCTGCAGTTTAAGTGATTACATTATATATGGTTACAAAAAATTATCTCCCTCATTAAAATATCACATATTTTAAATCTTTAATTACAATAGATTTAGTGCAATATCCAGAAATCGACTGTTCTTTGAAGACAATTAAAGCTAGTATTTTAATCCAGCAGTACTATTATTTTAATCCAGCAGTACTATTACTCAACTGCTTCATTAAAAAAAGGGAAAAACACTGACTCTAGAGTCTTGAACACAAAGTTTTGAAATCAGGATGGAGGCAATACCTCTTATCAGACAAAAAGTTGATTACTGTGGAAGAGCCTTAGCAAAGTTCTCATAAACTACAATGAGATACACAGTATGCAACCTTGGTCAGATGGCCTATTTGGTATATTTTTGTGACTTTTCTATTGCTGTTGTCTCTTATTTTTTTCTTCACCTTCAGTATACAAGGCATAATATTAAATGTACCTCCAAACTTCAAACAACATAATCTTAAGAGAATATTTATGAAAAGCCCCTGAAGGCACTTTAGGTAACTAGATTTAGTGAAAGTTGCAAATTGCATAGGATTTGGTGAGGATGCTTCTCCTCTTACTCTATAATCAGCAGCAATTTACTTTAGGCCAAACTCTGGGGCTTCTGTCTCTGTTACATATGAAAGACTATCACTATACTTATTTTAAAGTCTAGTGTTCTTTAGGCCTGTAGGATATTAAAGTCCTAAAAAAATCATCAGCACATTTTTAAAACTGCATCATTATTGCAATTACTGATTTGTGTTTTAGAGTACTTTAAGGCTTATAAAGCCTATTTGTATAAAACATTTGAATCTCACAATGATTTTAAAATATAGTAAGTAAATACTTTTAATTTCATTTATAGGCAGAGCAACTCATGGATCAGATAGGTTATGGGAAAAGGCAGTTTTAAACCAAGATCTTTAATTTTCTAAGTTTTCTTAGATCTACAAATAGGGAGGAACACTTGGAAGAAGGAACAGTACTCTGTGAGGCAAAATCAATACGTATGAGATATCATCCAGGCAGCCGATGATCAACTTTGAAATGAAGTCTTTCATTCACTTCTCCGTCAGTTCGAGATAAAATTGGAAATCACTGTGGATGGCAAGGTTAGACTGTCACCAGTAAACAACTATCCAGGTCCACAGGGAAACATAGTTTATAATAACAGTTTTCTAAGTCACCATTAAATGGTAACTTCCTAAAACATACTTCAGAAATGTAAAAGGTTTGCCTATTTACCTATTTGATTCAATGAAACAGATTTTTCAGCAAGGACTTTTTATATACTTGCATCTTTGTATTGTTTTAAATGAAAAAATATACTCTAATTTCCTTTTTAAAAATATATTGCAACCCTAGAAAATTGTCCTTTGAGGCCCAAAAGAGATAAATGATAGCAAGACCTCATAAGTAAGGTTTATTTTGAAACTTCAGCTTTAGGAGAAATGTTCATAAATATGTGTAAAGCAGAAAATAGAAGGATCATTAGAATGGACTAATTCAATATTCATGTTTGGAATGCCTACTGAGGGAAATAAACTGCAACCTCTTTAACAAGGTATTGCTTTTTAAAGTGTGAACAGTGTCTACTCATGTTAATTACGTATAAAATTAGCATATGAAGAAGGAAGTGTATCCTCAATTTATAGTTAAGATAATGTCTTTATATCATCAAAGACAAATGACATTTTAATTTTTTCTATAATTCCTAAAAACACAACTCACAAAGTGACTTTTATAAAGAGTAGGGAACTTAAATCACACTGTACTTTTAGTCTAGGCCCTAATGATTCGTACTTACACAAATGGTCAAATTACCTAGCTCTCTTAAAGTCTTATACTCCTCACATATAGGAATAGATATACTAATAGACTTTACATATAGAATTATTTTATATTAGTATGAGAAAAATATTTTAAAATGTGTTGTCAAAAATGGTTAGCACAGTAAAAATAAGATATCCTTTTCATATTTAATATGAACAGTCTGAATTGTTTAATGAAGTATGATCCTTTGATCCATAATCCACATTATACTATAGAAATATTGAGTCTCTTCACTGAAGTAAGAAAACCTTTAAGCATTTGGATATGTATTCCATCTACCACTAACTCCTTGGTCTCAATAAAAAATACCCATTATATTTTTCTTGCCCCTCCCTCAAGATGTGTTATGATCATTGCTTTTAAGTTAAGCCATAATGCAGAATTATTAAACATCAATGCACTTATTTAATTAATCCTATATAACTTTTCCAGTTTTGATTAGTCAGCCATATGGACTAAGAATTATCAAGCCAAAGTAAAAGTGTCCATAATATGACCATAAATTTACTATATGCCTAATTCTTCTTAAATGGAATGGGTATAGAGCTAGAAGAAAATAAATATAACTGTGGGGATGTGGTTCTGGGGCTATACAGGTTTTTATTATAGGAGCTTTGCAAACACTTAACAGAGTGAATTTTGACAATCACATCTCCCTGGATCTTTTTTTCCTATGTGGTTAAATCTGTACCTTTCTCTCTTGAAAGATATTTTTCTGTCAAGATATTTGTGTACATTTTATTCTCATGTTTGATAGCTTTTCCAGAAAGATAAAAGATTTTGTTTTCATAACTAACAATATCATATGGTTGCTGTAAATACGATGATATGAGTTTTAGGAAAAAAGCTAATGAGATGTAATGCAACATTAAGAAATACTAGAGGAAGAGAACCCAGAAATCGGAACTCAACTAATCCTTGACAAAGCAAGAAAGAATATCCAATGGAAAAAAGACAGTCTCTTCAACAAATGGTGTTGGGAATGTTGGACAGCCTCATGTAAAAAAATGAAACTGGACCACTTTCTTACACCAGACATGAAAAGGAACTCAAAGTGGATGGAAAGATCTAAATTTGAGACAAGAATCCATCAAAATCCCAGAGGAGAGCACAAGCAGCAACCTTTTTGATCTCGGTCACAGCAACTTCTTGCGAGACACATCTCTAGACACAAGGAAAACAAAAACAAAAAATGAACTACCGGGACTTCATCAGGATAAAAAGGTTTTGCACAGCAAAGCAAACAATTGACAAAACTAAAAGGACTGAAAGTAGATTGATGAGGGGCACCTGGGTGGCTCATCAGTTAAGTGTCCAACTCTTGATTTCATCTCAGGTCATGATCTCAGGGTTGTGAGATGGAGTTCCCCTCTCCGACATTGTACTCCATATTCAGTGACGACCCTGCTTGAGATTCTCTCCCTCTCCCTCTGCCCATCCCCCTGTTAGTGTGTACTTTTCTCTCAAATAAATAAATCTTTAAAAAAAAAAAGAGAATGACAAAATCTCTCAAAAAAAAAAAAAAAAAAGACATAAGCCTATTGAACCGAGAGCGCTAAGACAAAAGAAGAGGATAATACAACAATAGTTCTTTGGAAACTGCAGAGTGAATGGAACTCTTAACTGATTTAGCAAAAACAATTAAGCAGAAACCTAAGCAGCACAGAGGAAATATATTCAATTCTACTTACATAAAATCATTCCCTAAAACTTTAGTAGTTCCAGAAGTAAAAACAGAGGATAAAAGAACAGAAAAAAGTTGTCAACAAAATAATTCAAGACAGCTCTCCAAAATTAAAAGTAAAAAGTTATCAGACAGAAAGGACCCACCTGATGCCCGGAAAACTAATTACATAGAATCTCATGATTATTATTTCAGAACATCCAGGGAAAAAGCATGTATAAGGAGGTGTGAATGATTTTAACTGGAATTTTCATTAACAGCATTGGATGTTGGAGTCATTAGAATAATGCCTTCAAAGTTCTGCAAAATCTTATTTTTTTCTAGCCTAGAATTCTATAGCCAAACATTTAATCAAGTGTCAGGGTAAATTAAAGATGTCAAATATTCAAGATCTGAAAGAGTGACTGCCCACATATAGCCTCTCTGGAAAACTGACTACAAATTAGCCTCCATCAAAATGAGAAAGCAAATAAAGATCAACAGATACATGAAACATACAAACCCAAATCCAACACAGGAAAGAGGCAAAAGCATAACCCCAAGATAATGGTAAATGCATATCCTATAAATCAGGTATGCAAGTCTGAATAACAACTTAGAGCACGTCAAAATTCACAAAGTGGGAAAAACAAACAGTCATCATACAAACTTCTGATTAGATGGAATTAAAGAACAAGTCTTGTGTTCTAAATAATTATTCTGTTATTTAAGTTTCCTGATTTTTTATGACTTTTTTTCTGTGACCAGCAATAAACATAACTAACCCCAGAAAAAGATAATACATACAATTTTAAACCAAATTGTTAATTATTCTTTATGTGAAAATTTCTAAGTATTTCTCCTTCAAAAAGAATGCCACAGCATAGCACTATAGTTGTAACGTACAAAGAGAATAACAATGGAGTTTTTTATTCCTAATAGATTAAACATGCTTTAACTTGTTTATTGAAATATTTATGATACATCTAATATTTTTATGAATAATAGAAATGTGTATTGTTTGGATATTTTAAGAGTGAACTAGTGAGATATGGTCACTGAAAACTCCTTACGGCACAATGATATAAGTTTAAGTATTAAAGGAAGATTCAATATAATCTTTAATACTGTGGAGACATTACATTTTAAATAATAGCAACCACAATATGTATGATCATGTGCTATAGAATGTGGTTCTGAAAATATTTAACAGTTTCATTGAAATCATTTTTCAAATTAAAAAGAAATTAAATATTTTTAGCAATAAATCCGTGTTTTGAGGTACCCACTTCCTTTCTTTTGTCCTCAAATATTGGTTAATTGAAAAATTTCATTACAGACATGATGAAAAAAAATCTGAATTATTATATACTAGAATCCAGAAGTAAGCTGATTAATTACATTAAACTATCACAAAAGTTAGACACAGGTGGGTTTTCTTTGTTTTTTGTTGGTGTTTGTCAAACTTTAAATTTAGCTATAAATCTCAGCAGTTAGAGAAATACATAAGATTTCCACTTCACTGTTATTTGTGCATGGGGGAAAAAAAAGAACATTTATAGATTAATTTAGTAAACAGAACTGAAAATTATTGTCTTCCAACATGAACAATTAGGTGTGCAGCAAAGATGAATATAATGTGAAGAATCAAGGTTCGTTTCTCAGATTCGGCCACATACAGCTAGATTAATATTATTGTATCTCCATTTGCTGAAATATGATTGCATTAAAAAATTCAAGCCTATGAGAAAATTCTGAGATCAGTTTTGAACAGGTTTAATTTAAGGAGTAAGTGGATCATAAATATATTCATTAAACAACTGGATTCTAGGGTAGTACTCACGGGAGAAATATGAATTAGAAAGTAAATACAAAGTCATAACAGGTGAGTCCATTAAATAACCCAAAGAGAATATATGGATTAATCCTAAAATTGAACTAAGATATAATCCTGGGAAAAACCAATATTTAAAACAACACACTAATCTCCAGCTAGTAGAACACAACCCACAATAAAACAGTTCTAGAAGCCAGTAGAGGAATGTGTTTCAAAGGTTAATGACCAACAATAGCAAGCACTTAAGAGAGAACTTTGTTAGTTTGGGGAGATTAATATTAGAAGAATAATGAATATGGAAAATAAGTTTTAGTGCATCAAACAGAGATAATTATTTTAATAAGCATGCCAGAAAAACCACCTTGACAAAGATTTAGTCCAGCTCTGTAGTTCCAGAAAGGAAGGGTGCAGCTTGAAGCTGAGCTTCCAGAAATGTATCATCATCCTGAAGGTGTTTTGGAGGGGAAACAGTGGAATCATTAAAAAAACTGGAAACCAATTTTACATTCCCAATTCTAGATTATTTCTGATACTCTAGGATACTTACATAGTGATTACCATATTCCAGGCACTCTTCCAAATGCTAAACACTTACTATAATGTAAATTTGTGATAACTACTATATGAGGTAGGTAGTAGGTAGTAGTTTTTACCATCATCTCTTATTTTACTTACCTTAGGCCTCAAAGGATTTCCTTTAGACATGACCCTAGCCCTTTGATCCAGAAATTATGCTTCTATATGTTCATAACCTCCTTTTCCCCCTTCTGTATAACCAACTATATTTATTGGCTAACTAAGAGAATGAAAATATGGTAGGTAGGAATTAGGAAGAAAGAACTATGGGTTGGTGGAGGAGTTAGCATCAGTAATTCTGGATTACTGTAATTCCTTCTCTCAAGTATTACTAATGATTAAACTTAAATCCTTTACATAAATGATCAATTTAAGTGTTCCCAAATGATAAGATCTTCATTTGTAAATGCTATAATCATCAGATGGCAGGTTATTACATATCAGCCAGTTCAAATTATAGTAACTGATTTTTAAATTATTGGTCATATGAAGGAAAATGCTTCCAAACAGTAAAAGCAGCTTTAATTTCTGAAAATAGAAAAAAAATGAGCATGTCTAAGAGTAGAGAATGAATATTAAAAGTAACAGAAGATTATAACTTCCCAAACTTTAGATTAAAGTCCCAAAAGAAATCATTTGTTTTAGAAAAAGAGATTAATAGGCCATAAGGTACAAGGCTGTCAAGTTGATAGTAAAACATACCATATATATAAAATTAGAAACAGAGTAAGCAGGACATTATTTGATATATAAATAAAATAGATACATGATGGATAGATGGAATAAATAGATAATGATACAAAGACAAAAGCAGCAGATATTATTACTATATCTCTATATTAGTTTGCTAGATTTCCTTAACCTAAGTGGCTTACCAAAGGAAAGATATTGCGTAATAGTTCTGGAGGCTAGAGGTCTGAGATTAAAATGTGAATATACATCTGTTTAAAAAAGAAGTTCAATAATAAACATCAAATTCTGCATAGTGGTTATTCCTGGGAAGAAATAAGGGAATGGAGTTTTTAAGAAAAAAAAAAAAAACGTGCATAAGATAACTTAGTAATGGCTTAGTTAACAACCATTTAAGATATCATCCTTCAGAAAAACAGTAGCTTTAAAATTATACTCCAGAACCTTACTTCCTGGGTTCAAATTCTAGTGTTTATGATGAGTAGTCATACATTCTCAGGAAATTCATAAATCTCTCCATATTAGGTTCCTTTCTAAAAATGTGAATAATAGTAATACCTTCCTTTTGTATATATTTAAGGATATGATATCTGTAGAACATTTGGATTTGTGCCTTATGTATTGTAAGCATTTTAGGAATGTATGCAAAATAAAAATACATCATTATGTTATTTAAGTCAAATACATGACATGAAAATGGCACTCATAAAGAATCATAAATAATTCAATAATTTGTGACTGAGTACTACAGAATGGGAAGAAATGTGGTGAGGGAAAATAGTAAGAAACACGTTAACATTTATACAATCCATGTCTTTTTAAATAGAAATGCACAATTTATGATTTTTTTTGGTGGAGGGATGCTAAAATTCTGTCATGTTTTTCCTAAAATTAATTTTAACTATAAGGGCGTAAGCTGTTCACAGCAGAGAAGATGCCTCATTTTTCTATCAACCCTCCCTCAGACTGTGTTCAGAAATCTCATCTGCATCAGGAAAATTTAACCACTGCCATGCTCTTATTATTAAACCTCAAATCGCAGTATTTGTTGCGGTCAATTATTCAACAACAGACCAGGAATGGAACCCTGGGCAGTGGAAAGTGAGGGGCTCACTGGATCACCACTATCCACTCCTGAGAGCACATGAAAATGGATGAGGTAGGGAATACAGGTAATTTGATGTACTTAGACATTCTATCATCTTTGTAACAGACACCATTTCCACTTCCAAGTCTCACCCTTTAGCTGAACAGCACATGGCTATGTATGTGTCTCTGTCAAATAACTCTGCTTAACCTTTTGTTTGTTCTTCAGTCATAATTTTCCTACTTGTATGATTTTTTTATTTTATTTTTTTGTCCATCAGCTTACAATCTAATTGTAAAATTATTCATGGCACATTGGGGGTTGGATCTAGGGCTTGTAATCTGTAGGACAGACAAAGCAAATGGGCACTGGTAGGAAA
The DNA here is from genome assembly GCF_011100685.1 of Canis lupus familiaris. Taxonomy (NCBI): domain Eukaryota; kingdom Metazoa; phylum Chordata; class Mammalia; order Carnivora; family Canidae; genus Canis; species Canis lupus. The sequence continues at coordinate 48,504,620 of NC_049232.1, forward strand.
GAATTGAGGATGGTAATGCACAAATGGACCAAATGATCAAGCAGATAGTTTTAAGGAGAGCAAGACATGTCACAATCTGAGTAAAAATTTGATGTTCTTAGGTTTCTGATGTCACTAAGAAATCAGAGAGCAGTGAGAGTGAAAAGAATAAAGGAATAACAAAGTGATCAAAGACTGGGAGATTGATGGGGGTTTGGGTGGCTCAGTACGTTGTGTGTCTGGCTTTTGGGTAGTGGGAGGGAACACTGTGTCTGGCTCCATGCTCAGCAGAGAGTTTGCTTGAAGATTCTTTCCCTCTGCCCCTCCCCCTCTTCTCTCTCTCTCTCTCTCTCTCTCTCTGAAATTAATAAACAAATCTTTTTTTTAAAAAAAGATTGTGATATCAAGTTTTCATATATAGTATCCTTTCACAAATTATGTTCATTGACAATTATTTTTCATTTGCTACTTTGTGCTAAGCCTTGTTCTAAACAAACTCTTGAACATAAAAGACAAACATCCCTGAATTCCTGAAGCATATGTTCTATTAGCAGGAAATAGAAACAAACAAAATGACATATGTAGATTGTTATTGGAGAAGAAGAAGATAGTGACGGGTACAGGGAATAAAGAGGTTAGCAAATTTAAATAGGATGGTTAGAAAAGATTTCACTGAAGACACACTGGGGTAAAAAAATCTAAAGGATATGAGGGAATAAACTAAGCAGATATCTTGGGAAAAAACATTCCAGACAGAGTGAGCAGAAGTGCAAAGGCTGAGGTCAGAGGGGGTGCCTGGCAAGCGTGAAATACAGTAAACTGGCCTCTGTATCAGCTGAAAGAGAAACATGCATTTTAACAGGATTATCTGGGTTAACGCTATCATGTTTGACTATTATTTTGGAAAAGAGAATAATAGAACATATAATTTAAAAATACATAAAAAGTTTTCTTCTAAAAATAAAATCTACTTAAATTATCCCAAGATTGATTGTTTGACATATTCATTAAATAAATGAGGTTTGGGGGGATCCCTGGGTGGCGCAGCGGTTTGGCGCCTGCCTTTGGCCCAGGGCGCGATCCTGGAGACCCGGGATCGAATCCCACGTCGGGCTCCCTGTGCATGGAGCCTGCTTCTCCCTCTGCCTCTGTCTCTGCCTCTCTCTCTCTTTCTCTGTATGACTATCATAAATAAAAAATAAAATAAAATAAAAAAATTTGAAAAAAAATAAAAATAAATGAGGTTTGGTTTTTAGTGTTTGGTCAAAAAACAGGCTGAGGGTGAAGTGGTCTCCCTTCCACTAGTGACATAAAGCAGAATAGCAGAAGGCCATAGGAACATCTGAAGAAAAATCACAGATAGGAAATAACATGTGCTTAAAAAAAATCTTCCTTTTTCTATATACAAATTTAAGTACTTCTAGGGACCCTAGAACACTCCTCCCTTCTGCCCCACTTTGGATCACTGACTTTTATACAGACTGAGACTCTAATCTCTTTGGGGTATCTCATTTCAGATTCCAGCTATGTCCATAATTGTTCTAGAAGTAAACATTTTTTTAATATCTCCTAACCTTTCATTTATGTGACCATTCAAATTAAAACATCCTTAACACCCCTGATCTTCATACGTAAGCTATTTTTCTGTGTGGCAGGGCAGTGATGAAGAAAACTCATTTGGAACATTAGTCTGCCAATTCTTCGCTCACTTATTGGTCCCAAGGACACACAGTTTTTAACCCAAGGTTCCAAAGAACCCTGGTCCTTATGATCTAGCAAACAGAGGATGAATGGAAAATGCTCTTCTATGTGCATATCCCAGTATCTGAATACAAGTTAGGTCTCTACTCATTCCTAGTGGGGGAGGTATTAAAAAGCCAGGGATAAAGGAGAGAGGCAGAAGACACCTACTGCTCTGCCTTGACCCTAACCATCTTAACCATCTCACCTTGAATCAGGGACTTAGTCTTTACTCTTCTTTTTTCTTAAGGATTAAGGAAGAATTCTACAAAAATATGCAGAGATAGGATCACTATAAGATTAATAGAAGCATTTTTATTTCTAATAAAAATTCCAATATCTTTCAAATCAATATAACAGCAGGAGGTAAATACAGCAGGTGCATGCGCACACACACACACACACACACACGTAGTTCCTGATAGAAGTTGGTACAAGGAGTATTGCACTCTTTTCGACAGTGTGCAAACAAAATACAACTGTCGAATCTGTGTGAAACAGACAGAGCAACTTTGTGAAAGACTTAATAAAAGAGTTAAATAATTAAACTTAGATGACAATAAATGATGTGCATTTTATACAATAATTCAGTTCAGCTAATGCATCTTAATAGCCAATATTAGAGAATACTGACATTTTTTACTCATAAGCTGCTTTATTTGCATGCATAAATGTAAAGAATTGAGAATGCATTATTGAAAAATTGCAGTAATAATTAAAAATGTTAAATGTCTAAACATGTAACCAGAATTGGATATTAGAAAGTCCTCTTAGGTTAGGATACCTAAAAAAAAAAAAAAAAAAAAAAAAAAAAGAAGAAGAAGAAGAAGAAAAGAGTAAAAATATAAAAAATATAAAAGTAAGTTTACCGAAATTATGTTTGTATCACATATTAACATTTAATATATAAATGTTTTCAACAAAAATATACAATTAAAATAAAATATAAATCCCTGGCATAGATGATAGAGTTATAGACAACCTAGCAGAGAAGACATGTTATCTAATGATCTGCAGTGTAATACAGTAAATACTACTCTAAAACTATAAGCAAATTTGACATGTGTACAGAGGAAGAAACACACTATTGCTTATTTCTGTTGTAAATATGATTCAATTATTTGTCTTTGTATGATTTTCTAAAAATGTCTACCAATATCATCATATATTATCAAATTACTTGACACATAGCTTTTTCCTAAACTGCATATTTACCATTGTCTACCATTTGGGGTCATTAAAAAAATAAGTAAATTAAAAGTTCCAAATTCAAATTCTATTATAGAAAAGTTTTAATTTTCAATTTTCTCAGATTTCCCATGATATGTTTTATTATGGTGAGTAAACAGCTGAATATTGCTTACTGTCCTGTTAGTTTCTGATTACCACTCACTTTCTCTTTTTTTTGCCAAATAAGAATAGGTCCTAGGAACACAGAATTATGATTTTTTAAAGATTTTATTTATTTACGGGATCCCTGGGTGGCGCAGCGGTTTAGCGCCTGCCTTTGGCCCAGGGCGCTATCCTGGAGACCCAGGATCGAATCCCACATCGGGCTCCCGGTGCATGGAGCCTGCTCCTCCCTCTGCCTGTGTCTCTGCCTCTCTCTCTCTCTCTCTCTCTCTCTCTCTCTCTCTCTGTGTGACTATCATAAATAAATAAAAATTTAAAAAAATTTTAAAAAATATTTTATTTATTTATTCATAGAGACACAGAGAGAGAGAGAGAGGCAGAGACACAGGCAGAAGGAGAAGCAGGCTCCATGCAGGGAGCCCGACGTGGGACAGGATCTGGGGCCTCCAGGATCACACCCCGGGCTGTAGGCGGTGCTAAACCGCTGAGCCACGGGGGCTGCCCGAATTATGATTTTTTCATTGTAATAACATCATTGGACAGTATAAGCAAAATATACATATATCAAAAATTACCTAATATCATTTTTCGAAATACTGCATACCAAATAAGCTTTGCCTGATTTACACAAAAATATAAAGGCAACTGCTTTTCAGTTATACTACAAATCTCATTTATGAAGATTAAGAAAAAAAATTGTGACTTTCTTAGGAAAAATGTGTTTTAGAAGAGAAAACAATTCAGAGGAAAAGTTCCACATCTTATAATTTTTATATAAAGTAATACTTCACCCACAAAAAAGATCTTATGCTGTCTTTCTCTTCATCTCTCTCTGCCTCTCTCTAGCCTTTTCTCTTTTTCTTTCTTTCTCTTTCCTTTTCTTTCTTTTTTTCTATTAAAAGGACCCAGGCTTTTGATAACTTATGGCTCTCTGGAAAAAGCCCATTATGTTCTTACATTTAGCTCCCTATGTTTTCTTTATTGGATTCAGAGTATTCTAGATGTGTTTTTAGAAAATAAAGTGCATTTTTATTAGTAATCTATATTTCAAATATAAAATACTTAACATTTTATGTTTAAACCAAGAAATGATAACTTAATTCTTGAGAGTTTTTTTTTCTTTTTGACTCTACTGATTATACTCTTTAAATCTTTTTTTCTTGGATTTCCTTTCCCTAATTTTAGACACAAAAATATAACTTTAGACAATTTTAAGTACTAATAACGATTTTCTTTTCAGTACCTTGACACCACTAAGATGAGCATACATAATGCATATTTAGTCTTCTGGAACCTTTAGTGGTTGAAAAATGATGGTGAATATAATGACAAACTTTGACCTAAAATAATTTTAATTTTGTTTCTAGAATACAGAATTGTTTCCACTAGAAAACTAGGTTCGCAATTTCAATTGTCTTTTACTTGGATGTAAATGTTATTGTCTATTAATACCAACTCTTTTATTGATTACTATTTTCATAAAGATGGTGTTTCAGAAAAGGAGAGAAATTATATAGGAACAACAAATACAATAGCCACAAAAATCAGTGTTACTTCTGAAAATGAGCCATCCACATGACAGACTTTAAGAAATCTTTTTAATACATTTTGGGCTTAATGTCAAGTTAAAGATAAACTAGAAGGCATAACTAAAGACACAGAGTTCAATATTAACATGAAAAAATATTAGTATATAGATCAGATCCACAGGAGATCCACAGAATTCCTAAGATGCATTCTTAGTTCTTCAGCTTTTTTCCCCCAAAGTTTTCATATTTGGGTTATATCAAAGAAAATGACCTCTGGTTTTCTTATTATTTTACCTTCCTTGCTGCAAAGCACCTAGTGTGACCATATGCCATTGCTCAGTGCAGAGTGACTGATTATTTGTTCCACTTTAAGCCCAGATGAGGTAACAGATCAACTGCTACCAACTTATCATTTCCCAAAACTTGCATCTTCACAAATGGCTTAAAATAATAAACATTCCTTATGTTATATTAACACTTCTAAAATTTTTATATTATAAATTATATTGACACTTCTTAAACTGATACTTCTAAAATTCTTTTTGACGTTGGGACAGTGACTTAAATCCATGATTTAAGTTCATGACATTGAGATTAACTAACCCAAAGACTTCATTCTGCAGATAAAAGTACTGAATTTCAACAAAGTTAAATAACTTAAGGAATGGTCAAAATGTTAATTATTGATCAATATTACACTTTTATCTAGTTTCTGCTGTTTTTAGCATAATGTCTTAACCTTCACCATCTGTCAGAATAGCCTGTGAGTGTTTAAGCACACCAGATATCCCATGTACACAGATTTTCTATGCAGATTTGCCTGCAGGTCAATGAGACTGAATAGAATGTCTGAGTCATGTTATACTGATTTCATACCAAAATTTGAGAGATGAGGAATTTAGGACATTTATAGAATTATGTTCAAATGAAAAAAGAAATCTTACAATTAGTAATCTAATTATAATATTAGAGGACAGACCACAGTTTAAAAAGATAGTAGGAAAGAGCTTGTGATAAAAATAAATAAATAAATAGATAAATAAATAAATAATAAATAAACCAGATGACTAAGGAGCAACAGAACTTAAATCTTTTTAAGTGTAATTCTTTTTCTTGATTTTCTAGAAATTACACGACTATGAAAATTAACCAAAATACCAAGATTACCAAAGCATTGATTTTATGGACTAATGGGTTTACTGAATATAAGGCAAAGTAATGGATATATAATTGATATTTATTTAAAAAAGCAAACCAAACTATGGGGTGCCTGGGTGGCTCAGTTGGTTAAGCCTTTGGCTCATGTCATGATCCCAGGGTCCTAGAATGGAGTCCCTCATCAAACTCCTGGCTCAGCATGGAGTCTTCTTCCCCCTCTCCCTCTCCCTTTACCCTCTTCCTGCTCATGCTCTCTCTCTCTCTCAAATAAATAAATAAAATATCGTTTAAAAAACCCAAAACTATAAAACAGATGAGAAGAGAATGATGATATATAGTTGCTGGATGTATGTATACTTCAGAAACATGATAGTGGAAGATCTGCTAGTGAGGAAAATTGTGATACATAATCACAGATGTAGGGGAAGAATGAGAAAGGAGCCACAATATGTAGAAAGGAGAATGAAATTTCAAGAAAACTAGATGTTCCATGTTGGCAAGTAGTGTAGAGTGAGTGAGAAGTAACAAAATAAGGTTTCAAGAAATTTAAAAAATGAATTAGTAAACATTCCTCAAGGAAAATGCAAATTATTAGTTTCCACAAGATGCATTTAAAAATCCATTTTATTAGTTATTCATGCATATTTTTTCCATAAACAATGCTAATATTGTTGAAAACGTACACTTATTTATAGTTTGAGGAAAGAGGAAAGAAATAAAGCTTTTGTTTAATTGGAATAGCAGAAAGCTCAGACCAAAAAAACTGATCTTAAGGATTGAAGTTTTACATTAATGTTCATTTTTCATAGTAAGCACAGCATAAAAATGTTAAAGTTAAAAAAGAACTCTTTGCCTTGATTTTCCTCATAGTGTATTTCATTACTTTTTGTATGCTAATATCTTAGAAGTGATGAAAAAATAACCCTAAAGTGAAATATTCAGGTCATATAGGGTATCACTTTAATATTTTCTTTCCTAAAACCACTCATCCTGCTTAGTATATTCACATATTATTTTTCAATCAACTCTTGCAATGATTCATCATGAAATCCCAAAGCCATAAAAATGTATTTCTGTGTCCCACAGCAATAATGAAATTCTAAAACTAATTTTTCTCTCTTTTCTCCTTGGGTAGAAATATTCTATTTGTAAAAATGCAGTTGTCAACATTCATATTCAACCTGAATTGATATGTTGCTAAACCTTAAAATGGAAAAAATAAAGTTAAAGCATAAACTTAAAGGAATATAATTTCTTATTAAATACATAAAATTTTTTCTAGGAAATATGAATTCAATTATTGAGTGTTTTCTTTGATGTGTCTACAATTTAATATGGCTGATGCTATTTTGTGTTTAATTTTGAAGGCAGGATTAAAAACAAAAGTGGTTGTTACACCATTGATACATTAAAATTATCCACATAACCACACTGATGTTCTTATACACATTGTTAAAAATATGCTCATCCTATTAACCCAAACAGCTGAGTAAATTATGCTCATGAGATAAAATATACCACAGTCTGTGTATTTATACATTACCTACTTAATCCTAAAAACTTAATGGAGTTTATTTTTATTATAGGTTTACAAATCAATGAACTGGGATTTAAAGTTTATTAAATTGTCAAAATTACACAACCATTTAATAGTGAAAGCACAACTTGAAACCAAGTCTTTGTGATACCAGAATTCAGGTTCTTATGGTATACCTTGCTGTACCAGAAACCATTTTCTGTATTTGTTGTACAAAGGAATATACTTGATTAGATTTCAAACTCATAGTACTTCGTCTTTCAAATCAATGAAGTCACCAAGCATAGTTTGTGAAGATCTCTCATATGCTTATTATCAATTAACTTTGTGAGTTTTCATTTTCTAGCCCATTTTACAGAGTCTGCTTTCATTGGGATTTTAGCTGAATTGCTTCAAGTTTCACAACTAATGAATTCTAAATAACGGGGACTTAGAGACACACTGTCTCCCTAACAATAACCAAAAAATCTAAGTAAGACAAAAGAAACCTTCTTTTCTTAATCCTACTTCTGCCACCTTTCTCTCACAAAAACATAAAATTAATAAAATTAACAATACTAATAAATAAAAACACTGAAATGACCAAAGAAAAATGTGTATAGACAAAAAATTGCATTCATTTAACAAGCTGTGCCACAAATTTTATGTCTACAATCAATGGGATCAAATTAAAGAAAATCACTGTAAGCCAATTCTTAAATTTGCTTCTAAGAAAGAAGTCTAAGGACTTGTCATGGCTGTTAAGGAGTAGAGAGAATGTACTAATTACCTTCTAATTTGTAGAGAGTAGAATTTTAAGCAAGTTTCATTTGTAAAACATAAAGACCATATTGAGTTGGTTTTGCCTTTCTAAAATGTAAGCATTAACATTTAATTTTTCAAACTTAAATGATTACTATTGATTAACATGTATCTTAGGACAAGATAGAATAATGAAGACCTACATTAATTATCAAAATAGCTTTTATTAATGTGTGGTGTAATGTTATCTTTTCCTTACAATAGTACTCTCTGTCCACTTTAGACAGGGGTATAATAGGTGACTTAAGTCTTTGATTATTAAAAGGGAAAGGAAATAAAAAAATATAATGCACTACTTACCTTATTTCTCCTCTATACCACCATATACCACCCCATCTAGCCTTAAGGAAACTCCGGAGGATTCCAGTGAACTAACTGTGAACACCTTTTTGTAGCAGTACGTCATTAATTTATAATTCACCACTTTTCATTCTGCAAATAAGAGCTGAAATGTTCCTCCATGGTCCTGTTCAGATCTATTACTGACCAGGATTAGGTGTTGCTTTGTACCCCCAATTCCCAACACAGCATCTTTACTGAGTACTTATGCAATGTGTGTGGATTAAATTAAGGTTGAATGTTAGGTAAATTTTTTTTCTCTGCAGGGTAGGTTAAAATGTTTGCAGATAGTCTTCAAAATGGATGAGAAAATGCATCTTCAAAGCAAAACAAAATATTTCTCCACAAAACAAAACTTTGCAATATTCTGAAATCATTGCTGTCTGTTCTATGACACATCTTTACTCAAGTCCAGATGTAGGGATTTAAAATCTTTGCATTTAATAAAATTAAACGTTTCACATACTTATGTATATTCTGAACTGCTTTTGCCCTACCCATATAAATGAAGCAGCCAGATTCTACTCTATTTTCTCTGATATTCCTTCAAAAGGTGGACTTACTAATTCTGTACCTTCCAGGAAAAGATCAGGCTAAATAAGAAACTTGAATTAAACACTAAAGGAAAAACACAACTTTATTGTTTTAAAAAAGATATACAGGGAGTCTGCCTACATACGTCTATCATTTTTGGATTTATATTAGGAATCAAGACAGTTTGTATTAAAGTGTGCTTTTATACAATATATGTTCTTCCCCAAAGCTAAGGGATGTCGGGTAGAGACACACAGATCTGGAAGGTGATAACCGTATTACATAACTATTACCTACATTTCTCAAATAAGATAGAAATTTACCATTTGTGAACCTAAATGTTCTCAAATTCTTTCAAGGCAGTACAGCCATATCCATTTCTTTTTATTATGACTAGTCATCTTTCCATGAATTTGAGCATTACCTCACACATTTTCAGCCTCCTTCTATCTTTAAGATTGATTATGGCTGACATTCTCAGCAGTCAAAACATCTTGCAAATGACTTCTTAGCCTGGAGAGCCCAACCAGAATGATGTTCACTTCACTGCTTGCCTAGCTTGTCTCCATCTAGCCATTGAAGCATTTACAAGAACACTTCTATTAAATTTGTTCCAACATGTGTTCAATTAGATGAAATCTTCTTAAATATTGTACTAGATGTGAATTGGGAAAATGCTAAATTGCCTCTGTATTTGTTAAGTGTATTCTCAAAGGTAAATGAAACCCATATTATATCATTGGGTTTTAGCAATAAAATAAATAGAAGAAAAGATCTTTGAAGAAAAGATCTTTGAAAAAAATTTTGCTCATGTTTATGCATTTTTATTTTCTAGCTATAGTAGAATATATTAAAGAAACTGAATATAAAGTGGTAGGCCTGGGTGTAATATCATGCTTTATTTTCTATTTATTAATTAAATGAGTACATAGAAAAATTTGCCTTCTCATGTAATTTAAAGAATAATAAGAGGGACAGAGTTAAAAATCAATTTAATCTCCTTATTCAAAAATTGGTAAACTAAATAGTTCCTACTTGTTTTGTCAAATAGAGAATACACTTAGGATTAATGCTTTGTTCCTCGGAGAACAGAGAAAATTTCAAATAACATAACACATAGGTTATATTGATACTATATGCTATAGATCAATATTTGCTTTTCTTAATATTAGACATTTAATAAAAAGTGTCATTTAGAGCCTATTTAAGAGGAGTAGTAAAATACCTGGAATTTCTGAAATAGTAAAATAAAAATGACCTTAAACATTGTGTCTGGTAAATTCGCAATGCCCATGGTGGTGGCGGTAGGCTTGCCTATGATTTAATTAATTAATTAATTAATTAAGCTGATTCTTGTCACTCTTCTAATCTCACTATGCACATAGATAATGCACAGTGTTAAGTGCAGAAAACTGTATTCTTGAAAAAGACGTTTTCAACATTATTATTCCTTGTTATCATAATATTGGATATTTGCTCATATATTCTTTTCACTTCTGAGGATCTTATTTGCTAATCTATGAGCCAAAATTGAAACTATGGCTACATACTTGTGGACTTTTACAAAATTATGTGCAATTATGTGTTTCCCTAACCCGACTCTAAATAGTTTCACACACATATCTACATTGTGAAAACATATCCTGTATCCTGGTAAGCACAGCAAACCAGAGCCTTTAGGAGGATAACATGGAGGGAGAGAGGAGATTATTCTGGATGTGAAACAAATGCACTTGAGAAATTTTTAATAAAATGAGTAATGAATGGGCAGCAGAACACACCAGAAGTTGCTAATGTCGTGCCAGATAACAAAACCTGGGAACTCTAAAACACCCACATGAAGACCTTTCTTACTTCATAACTGTTATGTATTAGTGTATGTATTCTTAACTCTTTGTGCTAGCATATATTCAAAGTAGATAGTTTTAATCTTTCTTTTTCTTTCTTTCTTTCTCCATCCTTCCTTCCTTCCTTCCTTCCTTCCTTCCTTCCTTCCTTCCTTCCTTCCTTCCTTTTAAAGATTTTACTTTATTTATTCATGAGAGACACAGAGAGAGAGAGAGAGAGAGAGAGAGAGGCAGAGACACAGGCAGAGGGAGAAGCAGGCTCCATGCAGGGAGCCCGACGTGGGACTCGATCCCAGGTCTCCAGGATCACCACCTGGACTGAAGGCGGCGCTAAACCGCTGAGCCATCAGGGCTGCCCTTTTTTTTGGTTAATTAGATCTTGGTTTGATATAAGAAAAAAGTAACTTCATGTAATTGGGTAAATATTGTCCCATTCACAGTTCAGCTAATATTATTTTAGGTAAATTGAAAATAATAACATTAATAGGAATGTGATTTTAAATAATGGCAACAAGTCCCCTGAAACTATGTGATTAGTAATTTTTCCTATTGGCAATGTAGATATATAAATATTGTTCTTCTCAGGTAATGTTTTATATATCAACAGCATACTTTATTATCAATTTATAAAACCCCGTTAATAAATATGAATAAAGATGCTTATTATTATATAACTGTGGTTGTGCAAAAGCATCCAACATTTATAAAGCAGTTAATTTTAATTTAGCCTATTTCATTCCTTCTTTAATTTATAAATATACTTAACAAATGGAAACAGTTAAAATGACAAAAATCTTGTATATCTTTTGTCTGACAATCTGGACATTTCTGATCAATGATTTTCTTTACTAATGTCTGTGTTGGTTGAAGATAATAAAAACCCTCCTGCTATACAGAGGCTGATCTATGGTCCCCTGATGATTTTCCCATTTATAGTTTTTTTAAACAGTTTTTGTTATAAAATTATGTATAAAATTGAATTGAAAAATAAATGGAGACGACATAATTTCTATATGTTACAACACAAAATCCATCACGTGTTTACAGTAATTTGGAGTAAAATAATCAATATTTTATAAATATTGACATAGCATAAAGGATTAGGATGTGAAATTAGCCTCATGAGAATCAGATATAAAGTTAAGATCAAGCCTTACTAATAAATTTAAGGACAAATATCTTACAGGCACAGACAAAACAGAGAGTAGCCTAGGACCACTATGCCATCTCCTCCATACTGCCTTGCATCTTTGGATGTGCTCTGGCTCATGAGATTTCTAAGTGACATATGTCATCATTGCTTATCAAAAGATTATTATTTTGATTTCCATTTTAGGGGGTCCCTGGGTGGTTCAGCGGTTTAGCGCCTGCCTTCGGCCCAGAGCGTGATCTCGGAGTCCCGGGATTGAGTCCCGCATGGGGCTCCCTGCACGGAGCCTGCTTCTCCCTCTGCCTGTGTCTCTGCCTCTCTCTTTCTGCATGTCTCTCATGAATAAATAAATAAAATATTTTTTAAAAGAAAATCTCCATTTTATCTTCAGACTGATACACCTTGCTTGACATTTTACAGAATGTCATGTATCACAAATCTATAGATTCAGATTATTTACCTTCAGTAATCCAGACAAATTAGGTGCATCCTGCTAAAGCATTCTATAGATGAGGATAGTTTGCCAGGGACCTGTTATTGCAAATTTTTAAGACATTTGACCATGTCTTTTTCCTTTATTCCTAGAGACTCTCCCAATAAAAGAAAAGAATGGCTTGAAGGTCAGCTGCCAATTTTTTTCCTTTACAAATATCTATTACATATCAGACACTTACTGGATCATATTTTATTTTAGTTATTTACTGGATCATATTTTAGATTAATTCTCAAAACACCCCTATAAAATTGCCATTGCTTTAATTATCTTAATCATTTTTAAATTAGTAAATTGAGGTTTAGGGATTTTTAGAGATTCATTCAAGGACAGAATGAGAATTGAAACACTGAACTCAGGTGCACATAATTGAGTAAATTTTCAAACATTTAAATACATCTTAGACAAAATTAAGTTCAGGCAAAATTTATGTCCTAGAGTAGTGAATAGTGTTCAGCTCTTGACTCTGAACACCTGAAAAAAAAATAGAGAAACCAAGTAATATGCACAAGTTCATATCTTAGGTAATTATATTAATTATAGAATTATGAATAGTTTATACTTAGCTTTTACTGATTATCTTTAGCTTCCTGAATCTTTAAAAAAAACAGTATTACTAAATTTATTGAAAATCACATCTTTAATTTTAATAAGAAGTGATATTTTTATCAAGATCCCTTAAAAGACATCTTTTCTAGTTAATATTTATTCTATTTTATCTTTATTACGCTTATTTTTATTATTATTTTTCTCAAATAATTCTAATTTCAGTTAGGTATGTTAATCCCATATCCTGACAGTGGATAGTCACAAATGAATTCATTATGGAAGTGTTCTTAAATTCAGTGCTGAAACTTCTGTTCATTTATAAAAAATGATTATAATCATCTTTTTTTATTTTGAAAATTAATAGGAATTCAGTGGGAAAAATAATCTTATTTCTCCCTCTGCCTGTGTCTCTGCCTCTCTCTCTCTCTCTGTGACTATCATAAATAAATAAAAATTAAAAAAAAAAAGGGGGGGGGATCCCTGGGTGGCGCAGCGGTTTAGCGCCTGCCTTTGGCCCAGGGTGCGATCCTGGAGACCGGGGATCGAATCCCACGTCGGGCTCCCGGTGCATGGAGCTTGCTTCTCCCTCTGCCTTTGTCTCTGCCTCTCTCTCTCTCTCTGTGACTATCATAAATAAATAAAAATTAAAAAAAATAATCTTCTTATGACTTCTGCAAATAAACTCACAATATTTTCCCAAGGTCATGTGCATACATTATGCCTAATGTCAATGCACCAAACATTAAGAAATAATCCTGGTGCCATATGGAATGTTTGCACTCTATGGGTGCAGAACAGCCTGAGAAGATATATTTTACTTATTTTTTTCTCTGAAGTTCTTTAAAATCATAAAGAAATATTTAACTACCAAAATTATGAAGAAAAATATAGTGCATTCTATAGTTTATGAAGAGTTGAATTTGGTTTGTTTGTATCCTGAAAATTCTATTTTATAATTTCATAGTAGACAGTATTATGGTTTATACCTATTCTCTTCTCTCTCAGAGACAATTTTCTATTCCATCGAGAAGGACAAAACATTTGGCCATATGAATTGCTTTACATATGAAAGATAAAGGGAAATTATGTGTCATCCCTGGGCATAACTTTCAAGAGCTCTTATTTTTTTCCCTTCACTTTCAGTCCCAGATTGAAGATATGAAGCACAGTCATGTCCATATCTTAATAGATATATAGTTTGATTAAACTTTTGTTGTAAGTCACTGAGATTTTGAAAATTTTTTGAAATTATTATGCAAAACCTATGCTTCTTAGAATCATAGTCATGTTTATATATTTCATCGTCTCAAATTATCCCTCATAGGTCTAGCATTCTCATATTCCCCACTTAGGTCATTTATCCATGAATAATAACTTTGAGATCTGCCTAGTATTAGAGGGCATAACTGGAAACTTACATTGTTAAGACTGTTGGAACTCTGCTAATGATGATGGTGCCATAAGTCTCCAATGAACAGTAGAAATCTCTACCAAGTAATTTCTCACCCCCTCATATTCTAAGTGTTAGTCACTAACTGATAATTTTTATATTTGCTACCCAAACCTGATTCTCACATCCCTGATAATTTATCTTTTCTATATTTGGAAATCTACCAAGTGAAAAGTAGTAAAATACTGTAAATACACACACACACACACACACACACATATTACTTTATTGAATCCTCACACAATCCTATGAAGTAGGTATACTGCATCTATTAAACATATGTTAGACATGAGGACACTGCCTGCTAGCATACCTTTTATCCTCAATCATAATATTTTATATTCCTCTGTCATAATATCCATCACAATTATACTAAGTCATTTACATCTTATGGGTTATTTTTCCTGCCAGCATATGAACTTCAATTAGACAGATCTTGACAATGCTAAGTGTTCAATTACTATTTGTTTCATGCATCAGTGGATTGTGAATGCAATTAATTAACCATATACATTGAGGTTTTTACATGGTATGCAACAGGTCTGAAACTAGGTCTCTCTGAATCAATCATCTTTGCATGTTGTTCTGCTTTTGAGGCCATCTTCTCTTGAGGATTATATATTGACATAAGAAACATGGTTTCATATTTTTGCTGTGTAATGCCCATCACAGCCGGAATCTCAGAGAGACTACATATTGGATGACTCAGAACAAGCTCTCTCAGCATCTTCTCATACTTCCATTCTTTTAAACGAATATGCTCTTTTCTAGGTTTCATGCTGGAAAAATTTTATAAATATATTCATTTCATGAGTCAGTAACTTAAGGTGGCATAATGACCATGAATAATGATACACTTCTTGATAGAAAAAAACTTTTATCAATCGGAGAAGGACAAACATTATATGTTCTCATTCACTTGGGGAATATAAATAATAGTGAAAGGGAATATAAGGGAAGGGAGAAGAAATGTGTGGGAAATATCAGAAAGGGAGACAGAACAAAAAGACTCCTAACTCTGGGAAACGAACTAGGGGTGGTGGAAGGGGAGGAGGATGGGGGATGGGGGTGAATGGGTGACGGGCACTGAGGGGGGCACTTGATGGGATGAGCACTGGGTGTTATTCTGTATGTTGGCAAATTGAACACCAATAAAAAATAAATTTATTATAAAAAATACTTTTAATCCAAATAAATTGATTTTGAAGGAAAATATCAGACACACATGGGCTACCTGGTTTGTGAAAGTAATAATAGTCAATTATCCTGAAAAAGTACATACCTTATTTTGTTTCATTTGTATAATGTCCCTTCCCTTAGCATGTCTAATATGAGAAAAGATGACAACCCTAAAGGATTGAACTCAGGGTACCAATATTTTGTGTGAAACCTCTGATTTTTAAACCCTGTCTCTAAGCCTTCTTTTTATGATCCCAATTTACAGGTTTTTACAAGAATAAATAGCACTTATTTTGTCATTTTTACTTGTAAATTATGACCTAGAATTTCAGGGTTTCTTTAATGCCTATAGTTACATCATTAGTAAAAGCTTCACATGAGTTCTAACCATATTTAACTTCATTCCAAATGTCACTCACAAATGTATAATATATGTTGATATAGAGAAATATAACATATATCACCGTACTACATTAGAGATTTATTTTACTTATAGGAATATTAACGGGATAATATAAAGGCAATCAGATTCTGCAATCTGTTACCGGGATATATTTTCCTAAAGCCATCAGTGAACATATACAATTAATTTAGAGGCATGTCAAGTGTGGCAGTGTCAGAATATAAGCTTTGTTAGATGGACATTTCATTAATTTGTTCTTTGCAGTATCTCCAATGAAGAACATATAGCATACACGTAATAAATATTTCTTGAAAGAATGATCAAAGTAACTGTTTAAAAAAGTTATGATTGTTGATATTAAATAGGTTGCCCTATACAAAGGAGGGAGAAAATGTCTTCAGAACACTGAGATGAACAAATACTAAAAAATAAAGGTGAAAAGATGTTTTTGAAATTCATAAATATCAAACTCTATTGTAAATTTGGAATTTGAAGCGGAGTCAGAAATATGATGCTGAAGGGAACATCTAAATACCCCTTTTTAAGTGAATATGGGGTGTGGGGTCTGCAGGGAAGAACCAGAGTGAGGCGCTATCTTGTAGAGTCAGGAATGGAAAAAGTCAGGAGGAAAACAGAAACGGGAGGGGGGGAATAGAAGGAAAATAGAGAATAGTGCAAAGTGCAGGAGAGAATGTGGAAATTCTAAAGATTTAAAGGCAGAATCAGAAATGGGTTGAAGTCAGGACAAGACTTCAGAGTAGAAACAAAACTGGTGTAGGTATTAAAACATTCTAGGAAAAACCAAGGGATGCTTATTAGTACAAAGGGTAAAAAGAGCACAGCAGATTTCCTAACTTGCCCCTACTTGCTGGGAAGCCATGGAGAGTCAGATCATGAATGATCTTGTGGCCAAGCTAGGGAGTTTGAACTTTATTTGGAAGACTATGGGGAGCTCTTGAAGGATTTTTAGCTGGGAAGAGACATGATTAGTTTTGTGTTTTATAAAGGTCACTCTGGCAGCTGTGCAGAGCGTGTAATTGAGAATAGTAATAAACTTGGAACACAGAATTCAGACCTTCCTGGAGTAATTAAATTAAACCTTCTTTAATGAACAAGAACACTATTACCCAACATTCAGATCAATATATAAAACTTAATCAATAAAGAGCACAAGAATTTCTGTTAGAGAAATCAAATCAACAGGCCTGTTAATGTAAGCAATTTCATTGTGCATTTAAAACCAGCAAAGCATATAATAAACTTGTTTTATCTTTGTCTTACTCCAGCTCTGATTTACAAGTTCCTTCAGATTAGATAGAATATTAATATTAAGAATGGTGATTTAAGTACTTGAAGGAATTTGTTTCACAGGTGTCCAAGTTCCCTTGTAGTACACATGAATCCTCAACTTGCTTAAATAGTTAAGGACTTCATGTGGCAAGGACTCCAAAATCTCCATGGATAGATCACTGCTTCTTGAATCTTACCAAGTCCTTTCTTTGCTTTTGTCTTTTTTTTTTTAAAGATTTTTATTTACTTATTTGAGAGAGAGAGAGAGAGAGAATGAGAGCATGGGGGGTGGGGAGTTGCAGAGGGAGAAGCAGACTGCCCGCTGAGCAGGCAGCCAGATATGCAGGGCTTAATCCCAGGACCCTGGGATCATGACCTGAGCCCAGGGCAGAAGCTTTACTGACAGAGCCACCCAGGTACCCCATTCAGTCCTTTCTTACATTAACAAAAAATGTTATTCTCCCCATATACTACTTTTTTCAATATATGGGTTCAAAAAAATGCTGCTTTAGAAATGAATCTTCTGTTGACTTCTTGAAATAAGATGAAACAATTATTTTTTCAAATAATATCTATTATTAAATAGCCTTTCAGTGAGCTATAAACTTAAATGTTTTAGCAATGATATTCAGTCACAATGAAAAATGTTAACAGAGGGAATGACTAAACTCGGTGCCAAAAATGTTTATTTCTGTTTTCCATGGTTGACAAATAGACAAATTTTCTTAAGTTAAAATTTGCAGTAGAAAAGTAAGGTTCACGCTGATCTCAAGAAATCTTAACTAGAAGCTTACTATTGTCACCTTTCCTTCAAACATTTAAGGAAATGTGATATTGTCACATGCCTCACTTGGCAAGAAACTGGGGTGATAAAGTATCCTTGGGATTACTTACATAAAAACATAGGAATATAGATCTTACTGCTCAATATTAATATTTTTCTGGGTTTTTTTATTTCTGTTTCTAAATAAAAGAACAATAAAAGAATTCACCCTCATTCAAGAAAATGACTCATTTTTTTTACTTAAATAATCTACATACAAAATAAATCTAGGTTGAAAGCACTTGAGATGAACTGGCCTCACAAGATAAACTGAAATATTATATCCAGATGCTGTAATTTTACCTCATTTTTATTGGCCGTTGAACCATTAGTAACCTTGTGTGCTGTGGAGATAAGAATGTACCTCATGTTCAAAGCTAAGAATTAGAATTACAACAAAATCTTTTCTGTAGAATCGATATCTGGATTTGTTAGGGGTGCTGTTAAAGATGCAGTGAGTCCTTGGCTGGATGTGGTGTGAAATAAGGCTATAGCTTGCTAATTCATATCGCCTCTGGCAGGAAAAGCAATAATTGTCCACTTTGAAAAATTTCCTTAAAAGTTCACATTTATGAAACTCAATGCACTTTCCAATAGAAATCTGGAGTAAATTGAAACTATCTTATTTTAGAATCCAATTTGAGTAGTTTTGCTTCCTTTCTCCAAGAAGAGCTTTCAATATGTTATTCCATTCAGTGATAAAAGTGATGGTAAGGTAATAAAACAATTGAAAGTTAATGAAAAGCTATGCACAACTTCTCTAATGCAACAGAACATTTTCTGTTACTAACAGTGTTTTTGTAATTTCACAAGACTGAATAAAGAATTTAATAAACACTTAAATATAAATATGTACCATTTTAGACTTTCAATTAAATTGAATTGTATTAATAATATTGTAATAAAATACTCATCCATTTTACTCCTGGATACAGAATTCCAAATAAGTATACGCTATTTGAGAACACTTTTTCAAACTGAAAATTTAAAATTGTGAACTCTGTGAAATAATTTGAATGATCTAAGTAGAAAAGAAACAAATGTAATATCAAATTTCAGTATCTTGATATTGCCTCATGAGATCACCTGGGTGGCTCAGTCGGTTAAGCATCTGCCTTGGGCTCAGGTCATGATTCCAGGGTTCTGGGATGGAGGCCTCCCTCCAACACCTCCCCACCACCACCACCATGCAGGGCTTGCTGAGAGTCTGCTTCTCTCTCTCCCTCTCCACCTACCCCTTGCTCACATTCTCCCTCTCTCTCTTTCTCTCTCTCTCTCTTATAAGATTTATAACATTATAAGATATAATTTATCTTAAGATAAATAAATGAAATCTTAAAATATCAAAGAAAGGAAAAGGTATTGCCTCATGGTATCTTAAGAGAAAGGCTCTACAAAGACTCATTCCACTTTCCCAGATCCTGTCATTATTATAAAACAAACAAACAAAAAACCCAAAACAAAAATAACAACAACAAGACCATAATGGGGACTTTCTTAATTTTAGAAGAGAACTACTTAGTATTGAGTAATAATTCACAATACAACAAGAATGCATAATAATGGAAATATGATACTCTTATTTCTCTTGACCTCCCACAGTGATCTTGCACTACAGAAAGTCAATGTCTTCCACAATTTTTCAGACATAGATTGAGATCAGAAATTTTGTCTCTAAAGGGTGTGCAATATGGAAAGCCTAGCCCTCTTAGTTGGTTGTGCTAAATATGAGTAGTTTTTACAGATCCTAATTCATCATTACTGCTTAAAGGACACTACCATGTACAGGTCCTGCCAGCTACCTATAGAATGGATCAGACAAAAATGATACTATTATTTCTACAATGTTCCTATTTCTGCTCAGAGATAATGATAATTTCCCTCTGGAGATTTATAGTTTTCCTATCCATCTTTTACTGTTTACTTTTGCACAATTTCCTCACCCTTACACACACACACACACACACACACACACACAAAGGCTCAAATGGCATATAATGGGGGATGCAGTGCATCGCTAGAATTTCCTCTTCAGTATTGAAATGCCAATATGTTACAAATGTTGCTTCTAATTATTTTGAAACTTTCCATGTGGAAGTCTCCTCTCCAAGGACACCCCCGCACCCCTCCCAGAGCAGTCTATATCAAATGAGTAGCCATAATGTGATAAACACCTTACCTCAAAGGCAGATTATGAACAGGATCAGGTGAGATCTTTATAAAACTGCATCCAGAGTTCAGTGCCTACCTTTGCCCTACAATGATTTCTTCCTTCACTTCCTCACAAGTCTTGAACCCTGAGGCACTCCCCAGTTTACCTCTTTTCCTACCAGGCCACTGAGATCTACAACAAGTAGGGTCAGACATGGTTTAGGGAAGCCAACTCTAAAATGGAATTTGGGAGTTAGATCACTTATTGGCTGGATAATAATGAGGAGCACATTATGAGTGAAAGGTGAAGCCCTAAAAACTTCTGGCATACTGTAACAAGGTATTTTCAAAAAAATTTAACAATAGTAGACTGAAAGGATTCCACTGCAAAGAATGCAATAATGGGCTTTATAAGGGCAAAATTAAAGTAGTAATTCAAAATATAGTGAAAGTTAGCTGGGTAGAATTAATGCATCAAAGACTGGCAAAGAAAACCTGAAAGTGATTAATTGCCATCTGAGGGTGAAGTGTGAAAACCAGGAGACTTCTTTGGTACCATGTAAAGAGACAGTTATCTTCCTCTAGAAGGAAGATTGAAATATCTAAAGATTGAAGTAGCAGATTTCCACAAAAGGTTGAATCCTAAACTTTGTCAAGGTTAAGTTAGAACTCAGGTGGGTTTATCCACTTTCCCAATCTCTGTCTTTTGATTAGTACATTTAGACCATTTGCATTTAAGGTAATTATTATTAATATGCTAGTGCTTAAGTCTACCCATTTTCAAAATTTTTATTGTTTCCTTTGGTTGTCTTTCTCCTATCTCTCTCTCTCTTCCTTCCTGTGGGTTACTTGAACTTCTTCCTCCCCCATCTGTTTGAGCTTGATTTAATAATAAAATATTTTGACATATTTCTCTGTGTCATTTTGTATAGCTTCTCTGGGTATTCCAGGGCATGACTTATTGCACATATGACTTATTGCAATCTACTGATGTCTACAGTTTATACTTCAAGTGAAGTGTGGAAATGAGGTCCATTTAACTTCCTCACTTTAAAACAATATCATTTTGAGTATCAGATGATGTTTTTATTTTAGAATATAATTTATAAAATGCATGAGGAAAAATAATAGACTACCATATATAAATATCTCTGTTCTTTCCATTGTTTATTCTTCTGTCCTGATACTACAATTGCTCTCTTTTATCATTTCATTTTTGTTTAAAAACTCTCCATAACCAGTCCTTAAAGATAGTTCTAGTGACAGATTCTTTTTATTTTCCTTGCCTGAGAATGTCTTTATTTCTTCTTCATTTTTGAATAATAGTTTTAGTGGATATACAAGTCAGAGTTGACAGTTTCTTTTTTTTTTGCAGAGCTTGAAAAACACTGTGTAACTTCCCTCTGGCCTCTTTGGTTTTGGATGACAAATACAAAGTCATTTGAATCTGTGTTCTCCTACAGGCAATATATTGTTTCTCCTTAGCTACTTTCAGGACTTTGTCTTTATTTTTCAGAAGTTCAATTACAATGTGTCTTGTCATGGATTTCTTTGGGTTTTCCCTGTTAAGGGTTCACTCAGCTTCTTAAATCTTTGGATTTCTGTCCTTTGCCAAATTTGGGAAGTTTCCAGCCATTATTTCTTTGAACACTCTTTTAGTTTCATTCTTTCTCCTCTCCTCTGGGACTCATGATATGAATGTTGGATCTTTTGTTGATACACAGGTCCCTGAAGCCTTATCTTTTTTTTTCTTCTTTCTTTCTTTTCTTTTTTCCTCATTTTACTTTATCTTTTATTTGTTTTTCAGATTGGGTAGCTTTTAGTGATCTATCCTCCAATTCACTATTTTGTTTTTTGTCATCTTCACTTTCCTATAGACTTTGTCCAGTAAGATTTTTTTTAATAACTATGTTATTGTATTTTTTTTTTGTTCCATAAGTTTCATTTGTGGCTTTTCTTTTCTTTTGTAGCTTTTCTATAATGCTAAGAGGTTAGTTTCTTTTTTTCACTTTTTTCAAGACAATTTTCAATTGATTGTTGAAAAAATTCTACTCAGGCTTCTTTAAAATCCTTGTCAGATAATTTCATCTCAGTGTTTGCATCAACTGATCGTCTTGTCTCACAAGTTGCTATTTTCTTGGTTCTTGACATGATGGATGATTTTTTTTTTAATTTTTACTGGACATCTTTTCTAAGATGTTGGGAGACTCTGGGTCCATTTAAATCTTTTATTTTAAGAGGATGTCACCCTACTTAAGTTTAGCAAGCAGGTCCTAACCTACATTTGTAAGCTATGGTTCTAATGACAGTTTAATTTTCAGAGCCTTTGAAGTGTTATTTTCTCTTTGGTATCTGATACTACTGGTGTTTTCACTGATGTCCTCAGGTGCTGCCCACAGGGGTCAAAGGGGCTTCCATAGGCTGAGTAATTATATGCCCCTTGATGGTAAAGGGTAATCTCAGGCCTTGGGGCCTAAGAGACTTCCTGGGCTTGGGTGCCTATTTTTGTGGTTCCCTCTTGCTGATACCTCCCACCCATTGAACTCTTTCTGGGTGTGCGAGGGAAGTCCCAGGCTCACAGGAACTAAGATGCTTTCTGGGCCAAGCCAAGTTCTGTGGCTGAGTACCTTTTGCCTGTTGCATCCACCTATGCCTGTCTCTCAGCACAAAAGGGAATCCTCAGGCCTGGTGAGGAAAGGAGTGCTCCTTCGGCCATTTCTTTTCATCAGCTCTATTGATCCTCTTTACAGGTGGTCTCAGCTCACTGAAGTCAGAGAGATTCCTATTCCATCCAGAGAAGGGATGAGTCTATCTGAGCTGCCTTTTGTTCTTATGTCAGGGATCAGATAGGAATGGGAAGGACCAGGGAGAAACCATTCTGCACCACCCTAATCATACTGAGAGGGCTCCAGTAATGTTCAATGAAAGAGAATATCATTTTTTGGAACAAAGAAAGGTTTTCCTTGCCTAGAAAAAGATAATCTTATTCATTACCCTGAAAACACTAAATATGGGAGCCTCCTATGTAAAATAAAAGATATCTTTCAGTTTTATGCAGTAATTTATGCCATATAAAAATGCTTTACAAAATTTTTCTACATGTCATCCTCAGAAAAGCCCAGAGAGGTGGCCGAATATTGGAGTCAAAGTGGTTGTCACCGAAAGAAATGCAAAAACACTTTTATTCAAAGTTAAGCCAATATTTAAAATTCTTTCTGATGCAATTTTTCTGAAATCCAAGCCTTCAGATGTTCCCAGGTCTATCTCTGGAGGTTGGCCAAAGATATGATTAGCTATTGTCAATGTCTAATAATAGTGGTCCATCTGTCTTCTCTCAATCCAGTGACAAGGAAAAACTAAACTGCAACTGAATAAACAGCACTAGAACTGTGCCTGTGGAGATTAAGAGTTCCTGATAATGTGAAAGAAAACAAACAAACAGAAAACCACCTTGGCCATAAGTAAACCCAAGAAATAAGGACTATGTGAGCCAGATGACAGAAGATAGAGGATTAAAGGACATCTGTGTCTGTGTCAAAAAGAGATATTGCTGTGCCAAAGCTACAGTTTTGCTGAAAATGTTTGTTATTTGCATATTGTGCTTATTAATGCTTTAAATCAAAAAGCCCAGTTGCTAATCCTAAACTGAGACCAGTATAGTATTTGAAAATGGGACAGAAAATTTAGAGTGTAAACAGGGCTTAGATCTTGAAACATGCTATTTAGCTTCTGCACGCAGCCACTCCTGCCACAAGCTGGCATGCAGCAGTCTTTTTAAAGCCCAAACAAGTTAGAGAATCAAATTGAACCAGACTTCATTGAATCATCACCTACATAGGACTATGAAATACAGAGACAGGTGAGGTTTCTTGAACACTCTCTTTAGGCAACCTTGGAAGATAAGAGAGTAAAGAAAAAGGTTATATTCCACCTGGAAACCTAGGGAGTAACATAAATATCCATCTGCCTGAGATAGCTTATAGAACACCTCTGCCGATGGAATGGTCAAGGTAACCTTGGACTTTTTTCCAGTTCAGTAGTCTCTGGCTCTTCAGCAAAACAGAAGATGAGGCAGTGTTCAAATTTAAGAATGCTGAGGCAACCATTCTATGAGGCTTACCCTGAAATCTCTCTGGAGAAACACCACCTGTTCAGGCCTGACTGGCACTGGAAGCTTGTTATATCTCTGCCTTCCTTGTTTATCATATGCATTTGATGTTTTCCTCAAAGTCATGGCAGGATGCAGTCTGTACTAAGGTGATAGATGTACAACTACCTTATAACAATTAGTCTGGATTACTGTTTTGAAATAGTCCGTGATGAATATGCTGACATTCATGTTGAACTTGCAATATTTCTTGATATTCCTATAATGAGAAGTGACTCCCCTGGAGCCAATATTTCTATAATTTTCCCAAGTTTCTCTAGTTCCCTAAGGGATATGAGCCATAAGGCTTAGAAGCCAGTGCACTGGTGCTGTAGCCTACTGGCCAGAAGCCTGAGATTGTGCACACTGCCAGCTAGCTTACATAGGGCCAGCTGGCAGGCTAGGATGTGGAGACAGATGCATCTTATAAATGGACATCTGTGGAAAGGCTGCACTCCAGGCTTTCCAGGCTGGCATGGGATCAAAGCGACCATTCTTCTTCCTTGATGATGGGAAGTACAACCTAACAAAAGATGTGATATCCAGTTGGCAGAGGAAAGGTGCTGAGATATTAAATGGATCGAAATTGTAATCTCTCAACCCCATGACTTTCACAGGAAAAAAAAATCCTACTAGAATAGTGATTGTTTTTTGCCTTTCTTTCATCTATAGACTCAAAGTAATAATGAACTGCAGAAAAAAAATTGTTTTGTGTAGTTTCCCAAAGAGCAAATGTTATATCTAAGTATTTACATACATTGTATATGTTGGTACAGGTACATGTGTGTGGGTATATAAATGAATATATGCATGGATATATATAATATTGAATACACAAACATGTATGGACATACCTACATATATACTTATACATTTATGTATGTGTGCATGTGTAGAGAAAGAGTATATGTTCTCAAAATTTCAGAGAAAAACCCAGTTTGTTTAAGTTCTTAAGTTTTCACCATGTCTGAGCAATAACCAGTGAATGACTCTGTGGGACAGAACTCAAAATTCTTTCATGAGAGACTAATTATACTCTTATGAGAGATTAGTCTTAGTAAAGCAAAGTGTCAAGAAGACAACTAGGCCCCATATAAAAGGCCAGGCCTACTCCAGTGTTTCCACAGAGATTCCATCAGCATGCTTAGGTGTGGAAACACACACACAGAGCATCCTATAATAAGTTATGAAATGTGATGGGTTAAACAAAGACATTCTGATTCCCTTTCTACAAAATTTCTTAAAGGTTTTTATATGTGTGTGTGTGTGTGTGTGTGTGTGTGCGATAGATGTCCAGGATGAAGCTATTAGTATGCCACATTCCCCCTAATTTTCTGATCAAGAATATATCATAGAGCAACTTTTAGCAAATGCTGAACTAATAAATGAAGGATGGAGTAAGTCTGATTTATGGCATGAAGTTTAAGAATGAAACACGTCTCTTGACTCAGTCTTGTAAGAACTCCTGTCTTAGTACAAATCACATGAAGAAGAAGCCATGAGGGAAGAAAAACAGAAAATAATGAATTGTTCACAGAGCTATGTGACATTGCAGCATGAAGAATGCCACTAACATTAGTTGGATCCATATTGTTGAGTTTTTAGTGGCTTCCTTGTGGAATGCAGCTCCACTTCAGGACAATGAAGGGTCCAGGGCACATGCTCTCCTCACTACCTAGGAAACTGCAGCACAGCAGTGAAATGCCTAATGAAAGAAGCTGCCATCATACAACAGCATTGGTGTCTCTGTCAACCAAATGCTTGGATGCCCAAGACCATATAGTTGGGCCCAGATGCAGTGACTCCTGGCACACCTCTTGGTCCTCAGCAGGAGGTCTGGTGCATTAAAGAAAGAAGCAGCAATGGTAGTAAGCAGTTGTGATGGTGCCTAGTAAGACACAGTGCCTAGTGATATATACCAGTTCTCTGCAAAGTAGTGGGAAGTCTTCCCTGGAAGCAGCAAAATGGTGATGCTTCCTAATTGACGTCAGTGATAGTGGTGGATGTAATGCTCTCGAGCTGCAGAGCTGATGACTGTAGGAGGGGGTGCTGCCTGTCAAAACCAGCAGCCTTCAGGAGCAGCGGCAACGGTCCACAGCAGATGCTGCAAGCACAGTCCGGAGCTGGTGCCCAGCAAAGTGGGTCTTGTCCAAGCATCTACAGAGTTTAATTTGTTGTGGGATATAAATTGCCTCCTGTTTGTGCTCTGAACTACTTTGGGCTCTCTGTCAGTGGGATGGAGCCTAACTCAATAGAAAGGATTGTAATTTTATGTGTCAAACTCTAAAGAACTGTTTTTTTTTTCCTCCAGCGAAATTTTATTTCCTACAATGTAATATCAATAATATGACTTAAGATAGAAATTCTGAGTATAATAAAAAAGTTATAAAATATATCTGGCATATTGATATAGGCAATGGATAAGTGATAAGTACAGAAGTCTGAGCAGCCAACAAATCAATGTTGGTACAGCTGATAGGGATATAATTCTGCCTGAAAGATGTCCATCTATTATGCATATAAAGAGGGATATTCCTTTAGAGAAGTAATATTTGCCAATAACATAGTGTATGTAAGTTTTTTTATTTTAAAAAATTGTACAGATTTTCAAGAGTTTCAGTGTTTGGTTGCACTAGAATATGTCTGAGATAGGAAAGTAGGTATGTGTTCATGCATTCAAAAAATATTTCAAACATTAATTTAGAGCTTACTATATCTGAAGCTATCTGCTTTTCCCTGAGGAGAAAAAGAATGGTACAGAGTCCATGCAAGGCAGAACCTCAAAGATTAGCAGTGCTGTCAAACTGGAGAGAGGGAAGGACACATAAAGAAGTCACAGTGATGTGTGTTGATAGGTTCCATAGTAGATATATGTATAGATTACTCTGAGATTACAGAGGGAGGAAAAACTAATCTTGTCATGGGTATTAGGAAAGATATCAGAGAAAAGTGACATTAATGCTGAGCCCTGAAGGGTAATTAGAAATCTTGCCAGCAGAGACTGTGAATGCAAAGTAGGCCAAGCAGTGGGAACAGTGCATAAAAGGCATACTTTGTCAAAGGGCACAAGGCATTCAGGGAATCCTAAGTAGATAAATATGACCAGAACATAGTCTCTGTCCAAAAAGGAAAAGGGGAGGAAGAATGGACATTACATTACAGTAAATGAGAAGCAGGATAAAATTATATTTAAGTTTATTTATTTATTTTTTTTATATATTTAAATTTAAATGTAAGCGGAGAAACTGGTTACGGGATTACTACAAACTGCCAGGTAAGAAATAGTGAAGGTCTGAAGCAAGGTAGTAGAGATGTGTGAAAGATAGTATGTAGGTATATTGATAAGGTAGAAATGACGATGGTATGACTCACTGATGGCTTGGGACAAAGAAGAGGGAGTCACGATGACCCCCACATTTTAGCTGGATCCCTAGAACAATTTCCTTAACAAAGCATAAACTCAGGGGTGCCTGGGTGGTGCAGTCGGGTAAGCCAACAACTCTTGGTTTTTTCAGCTCAGATCATAATCTCAGGATTGTGAGGTCAAGCCCTGCATTGCACTCTGTGCTTAGCGAGGGAGTCTGCTTGAGATTCTCTCTCCCTCTCCCTCTGCCCCTCCTGCTCATGCTCATTTTTTCTCTCTCTCTCTCAAATAAAAATAAATATTTAAAAAACAAATACAAAAAACAAGGTATAAATTCTAAGGAAGAATACATTTGAAGGAGAGATGTGAGTTCTGTTTTGGACATACTTAGTTTGATATTTGCTGACTCATTGCCCCTGGTTTCACTGTCTAATTAAGATCTCAAAAATTGAGGTCTGTGATCTATAATGATTGTGAGTACCAGCAAAATAGATTTTGAGAATCATTGACCCATGCATATATATAGTCACTGAAGACACTGGGGTAGATGAGATTGTCTGGGGAAAGTGTGAACCGCAGGTGAGCATCCCTTATGACCCCTCCTCCTGGCTTTAATCCTGCCTCCTTCCCAGGTGTGTTTGATACTCCCATCCTCTGCCTCGTGGCTATGTGTTTGCACAGTGATGGGGTTAGAAGAAATAAGCACAAGTTCACTTCTCAACAGGAAAATAAAGAAGAGTCTGTGCATTGGGGGGCAGGAATGGAAGGATCAGTGCTGATTATTGGAAAGGTGTCTTCTCTACAAAAAGAGACAGAAGAGGTGAAAGTTAAGACATTCTATTTCTTTCCATGAAATTTTATACACTTTTAGGAATATACATCTAATTAGGAGTTTCAGTATTTTCTTTTATTAAATGGCTATGTGTATATGTGTTCTGAGTATATATGAAAAAGTGGGGGATGCCTGGGTGGCTCCGTGGTTTGGCACCTGCCTTTGGCCCAGAGCGCGATCCTGGAGTCTCGTGATCAAGTCCCGCATCGGGCTCCCAGCATGGAGCCTGCTTCTCCCTCCTCCAGTGTCTCTGCCTCTCTCTCTCTCTCTCTCTCTATGTCTATCATGAATAAATAAATAAACAAATCTTTAGAAAAGGGGCAGAGACTAATGACCCATAAGTCATTTATTTATTCAGAAAATATATAGCATTAATACCAGGCATGAGGTAGGCTGTTATTAAACAACAACAACAAAAAGAATAAATATATTCTCTTCACTTCTGTAATAACTCATGATCCAGTAATAGGTAAAAACTTATGTTTAAATAAGTATAATACATGGAATATTTAGAGAAATAAAGGTAAGGGGACTCATATACCAAGTTTTTACACAGTGTCTCATTTAGTTTTCTAATTTACATTTTATAGGAAAATGATCAAAACTTGCAAGTGTGAATTAATTTTCCCTAGGTGAATCAGCTATTAAAGAGTTATCTTGGGATTAAACTACAGAGTTATCTCTTGTCAAAAAAATTGTAGTGACTCCAAAAGCTGTTAAAGGCTTTTTCAGCTGAAACTCATGAGGAAGACCTGCATAGTAGGTGTGCTCTGAGTAGAAGAAGGGTCGAAGTTCTATAGGATGAAGAGCTGAGAGAGGAACTGTTCTGATGACATGGCTCAGTTAGCAGTTTTCATCTTTAACTGCTGGAAAACTTGTGGTTGGAATGTTTGGATAGTGAATATTATTCCAGTTTTCTTACTTGGTATCTATGACACAATCTGATCCTGATAATTGACAAAACTGTCCTTTGAAGAACTTTTTTTAATTTGTTTTCAGCTAGTCTTATGGTTTATCAGGGTTCAGAGTCAGTGAGGTGGGCTAAAAAAAAAAAAAAGGCTGGGGAGAGAAATGAAAAAAGAAGAAAGAAGAAAAATTTAATGGCAAGGGAAAGTGGAAAGCCTATTTTAAACATTTGCAGCTTGGTACCCAAATCTCTTTTCTATGATACTTCTCTCCCACACTAATTTGACCTTAGCTCTTGACTTGTAGAATCTATATGTGTGAACTAAAAAGCAGCAACCAATAACTGCCTGAGAGAGAACGTTCAGGAATTATAGAGGAGATGACATAGGATTTAAGGTTATGGAGATAAAGAGTAGTTCAGTAGGTAGAAAAAGCAGAAGCATAAAAGCATGAGCCAGCACGGTATCTTGGGAAGAGTCTTGAATCACTAGCAAAAAAAGACATAAGATAGAATGACAGAAAATGAGGTCATAAATATTAGTTGGAATTACTAAAATTCAACATGATAAAAAAATGAAGACTAGAGAAATCCTTGGGAATTAATCATTTTATGATCAGAGGTGTCTGGTTGGCTGTTGGTAGAGGATGCAACTCTTGATGAGGGGGTTATGATTTTGAGCCCCACATTTATATATTATATATTATATATATATAATTTTCTGATCACAGTCAGGTTTAGTATATAACTTCAAACCCGTTGTCCTAGGCAGGTAATGAAGGATCAATAGACATTTAGAAAATAATCCACTGTCAGGGTAATGTGAAACCCAGAGCAAAGGTGGGTGAGAAATATCAGAGGGAAGAGAAATAGAACATGGGCAAAAGGTTCAGAGAGAGGTTTTACTCATACAAATTCTTCTGATGCTTGAAAAGCAGTTTTATGTTATGATATAGCACATGGATTCTTGAGCCTTGAATAGGTTCCAGAGCCAAAATCCCTAGGTTCAAATCTTAGCATTGGCATTTACATTAGGTAAATTATTTAATGTAAAGAAATTCCATAACTATTTCATATAGTGATTATGAACAGTTCCTGATCTAAGATACTTAAAATTCTTTTTTTTTTTTTTTTTTTTTTTTTTTAAATTTTTATTTATTTATGATAGTCACACAGAGAGAGAGAGAGTCAGAGACACAGGCAGAGGGAGAAGCAGGCTCCATGCCCCGGGAGCCCGATGTGGGATTCGATCCCGGGTCTCCAGGATCGCGCCCTGGGCCAAAGGCAGGCGCTAAACCGCTGCGCCACCCAGGGATCCCAGATACTTAAAATTCTTAAAATATTGTTGGGCAGTTACTACTTGTTACCACCTATTAATTTAGCAAAGTGACCATATTTGATGGATGGAGAGTAGTGATTCTTTTTTTTTTTTTAAGATTTTATTTATTTATTCACGAGGGACACAGAGAGAGGCAGAGACACAGGTAGAGGGAGAAGCAGGCTCCCTGCATGGCAGGAGGTGAAGGCAGATGCTCAACCCCTTAACCACTCAGGTGCCCCTGAGAACAGTGATTCTTAAAATGCATTTCCTATTTCGGGAGGATCAGCATTCCCTGGGAACTGTCC
Organism: Canis lupus familiaris; assembly: GCF_011100685.1. Classification (NCBI taxonomy): domain Eukaryota; kingdom Metazoa; phylum Chordata; class Mammalia; order Carnivora; family Canidae; genus Canis; species Canis lupus. Next base: position 48,535,798 of record NC_049232.1, read on the forward strand.
AGAATACTCGAGCCCTATACCAGATCTATGGAACCAGAAACCTGAGAGTGGAGAGAGCAGCAATTTGAGTTTTAATCTGCCTTCTTGGTGATTCAGTAAACCATAATGTTTAAGAGCCACTGCATTAGAGCACGTTAAAGTCATAGCAATGCTTATATTCATGAAAAGTGGGGCTATTTTTAAAGTAGGTTTTAAACAAGAGTGTGGCAGGACAAATTATGTCATATTATGGCCACAATATTGGCTACATGTAAATACTCACAAGATGTATGTGTCTCACTAAATGTCTAGTAATTTGTTGCTTTGAGTTAAGCAGTGCCTGCTGCAGATGTTCTCTTTTTATAATACAAATGGTCCTGGAGTAAATAACATTGTTAAGCAAGCTATAAGACAAATTCAACTTAACATTTAACAAGAATAGTATAAATTACAAAGTCATTCCTCTGAATAACTTTAAAATTTGCACAGAGGAAGCATTATTATTACTTTTATTTTAAAATGAGAAAATCAGAGTTAGAAATTTAAAATGATTTGACTAGCAGTGCCCAGGTGATTCAGCTGGTTAAGTAGCCAACTCATGATTTCATCACTGGTCATGATCTCATGGGTGGGGAGACTGAGCCCTGTGTCAGGCATTGAACTTACTGGGGAGTCTGCTTGAGATTCCCTCCTCCTGTCACTTCCCCTCCCTCTCTCTTTCTCAAAATAAATAAATATTTAAAAATAAATAAATAAGGGACACCTGGGTGGCTCAGTGGTTACATGTCTGCCTTAGGCTAGGGTGTGATCCTGGGGTCCCAGGATCGAGTCCCACATCGGGCTCCCCACGAAGTCTGCTGCTCCCTCTGCCTATGTCTCTGCCTCTCTCTGTGTGTCTCTCACAAGTAAATAAAATCTTACTAAATAAATAATAAACAAACAAACAAACAAATAAGTAAATAAAATCATTTGACTAGAATTCTTTCCATGTCTTCAGATACTAAATCTAATGTTTATTTTATTTTTATTCATTAAATAAAAGTAATACAGCACTTACTAATCCATTTGTTCTAATAACCATTAAAACACCCTTACACCATGTACCTAATTATTTAGTATTATTTGTGTAATCAGTTTCCCATCTTTACAGAAAACAACTGAGGTTCTGTGGTTGGAAGATAAGGAAGCTGGGTTCAATTAAACAGACATAGATTAATTATGCACCTTGTCTTAGGCACAGTAGTAGATATACTGAGGATACAAAGATTAATTGGATACATTTTTTCCTTCAAAGAACTTATATTTTGATATAGGATTTTACAGTTTAATAATAAATGTTAGGAAGTTGAGTAGAAATTGTTATTGGATGTGAAGTGAACAGTTACTACTAATTTTATTATGTTCCTTAATGTTATCATAGACAATGTTTGGATAACTTCCATCAATCACCATCACGGCTCATGGGCATAAGGCTGACAACTGAACCTGGGATAGTTGATTAACAAACCAAGAACATGTGACTTAAATATTGTTAAAATTTCTATAATACCCAAAAACACTCTACAAATTTAATATATCCCTATCAAAATACCAACAGCATTTTTCACAGAAATGCAACAAACAATCCTAAAATTTGTATGGAACCACAGAAGACTTCAAATAGCCAAAGCAATTTTGAAAAAGAAAAACAAAACTGGAGGTATCACAATTCCAGATTTAAAGTTATATTACAAAGCAGTAGTAATTAAAACAATAATACTATTGGCAAAAAGGAGACACATAGATCAATGGAATAGACAAAAAAACCCAGTAATAAACCCATAATTACATGTCAATTAATTTCTGAAAGAAGAGGCAAGAATATGCAGGGGGCAAAAGTCTCTTCAACAAACAGCAAGGAAATAAAACCAAAAATAAACTATTGGAATTACATCAAAATAAAAGTCTTCTGCACATCCAAAGCTAAAAGGCAACCTATTGAATGAGAGAGGATGTTTGCAAATGATGTATTCGATAAAGGTTTAGTATACAAAATATAATAAAGAACCAACACAACTCAATACCTTCAAAAACACAAATAATCTGTTAAAAAAACAGGCAGAAGACATGAATAGACATTTCTCTAAAGAGGACATACAGATGGCCAACAGACCCATGAAAAGATGCTCAACATCACTTGGCATTAGGGAAATGCAAACCAAAATTACAATGAGAAATCATTTTATACCAATCAGAATGGCTAAAATCAAAAACACAAAAACAACAAGTGTAGGTAAAGACATGGAGAAAAAGGAAACATTGTGCAGTATTAGTGGGAATGCAACTTGGTGTAGCCATTGTGAAAAACTATATGGATGTTCCTCATAAAATTAAAGAAAACCTATCCTATGATCCAGTGATTGGGCTACTGGATATTTACCCCTCAAAACATGAAAACACTAATTTGAATGGATACATGCACCCAAGTGTCTATCCATAGATGAATGAATAAAGAAGAGGTGGTAGACATATACAATGGAATATTATTCAGGCATAAAAAAGAACAAAATCTTGCCATTTGCATCAACATGGATAGAGCTAGAAAGTATAAAGCTGAGCAAAATAAGTCAGAGAAAGACAAATATCATCTGATCTCACTCATACGTGGAATTTAAGAAATAAATTATCAAAGACAAAAGAGAGAGAGAAACCAAGAAATAGACTCCTAACTATAAAGAACAAACTGATGGTTACCAGAAAGTGGATGAGGAGGATGGATGAAATAGGCAATGGGATGGGAAGCCTGGGTGGCTCAGTGGTTTAGCACCACTTTCAGCCCAGGGCCTGATCCTGGAGACTGGGGATTGGTCCCATATCAGGCTCCCTGCATGGAGCCTGCTTCTCCCTCTGCCTGTGTCTCTGCCTCTCTGTATATGTGTGTCTCTTATGAATAAAAAAATAAAATCTTTAAAAAAATAGGTAATGGGGATTAAAGAGTACACTTATGATGAAAAAATAAAAAAAGAACATGTGACCTTGTGGATAAAAAAGCTTCTTAATCCCATCTGATTTCCTTATAGTCAAAGATTCTTAGAACTCTGATTTTAGTCCTTTTAATAATTGTAGATGTTGTAATTGGGTAGATTTCATGTACTTTAGGGCCACCAAAGAGCTAGATTATCTATGCTTCCTTTAAGACTAGTTTTTCTTCTACCTACTGCCTTCTTGTTTCTTACCATGCTCTGCATGCATGCAAGTGACTAGGACAAATAAAAATTGTCAGGTTCTTGTTTTGATATTGCATATCATTCTCCTTTTGCTATTTAGATAGTAAACAAATGCTATTCTATTAAATGCTATTCTAATGTTATTTAGACATTCAACTTTCATGTTGACTAGTTGTAGGTAATCATTATTTTCTGTCACTCCTCACAATAGATGTATTTGTCTTATGATTGTCTTCTATCAGTGTTCATCTATTCATTCAACCCCCTCAAATGACTGAGTTAATCATTTAGTCAAAAAATATTAAGTGCACCAGGTGCCACTTTGAAAACTAAAGAGATGATGAGCAATTTCAGGCCATATGGCAGATTGAACTGACTAAAATAATCTCTCTCTTATTGCAAACACATAGTAGAACTCCATAGAAACTCCATGTGTATAGAACTTGAAATAATATTTTCTAAATATTGAAAGGAAATAGTTATAGACTTAGAATTATATACTAATTAAATTGTCATTCAAACTAGAAGAAACAATAGAAATATTTTCAGACTAACAAAAACTGTTTTCCACTTAGAGATCCTTACTAAAGGAGCTAATAACAAATTTTTCCAGAGGGAAACAAGTGAGAAAAAAGAAGTGAGATCTGAGAACCAATGGTGGATAATAAAGTGGCAAACATAAAAAAAAATTATAAATTAAATGCCAAATATTGTGGAATCTAATTTAATATTGACTATAAAAATGGATAGTTAGCATCTTGGGTTTTAAACTAAGGTCCTGGGACACCTGGTGGCTCAGTGGTTGAGCATCTATCTGCCTTGGCTCAGGGCATGATCCCAAAGTCCTGGGATCGAGTCCCACATGGCGCTCCTTGCAGGGAGCCTGCTTCTCCCTTTGCCTATGTCTCTGCTTCTCTCTGTCTCTAATGAATGAATAAGTAATATCTTAAAAAATAAATAAGAATAAATAAAATTAAGGTCCTGCTAATAAAATGACATGGAATAGTGTGACCAGATTTATATTCCAAGGTCCTTATATGCATATAGTAAGATGAGAGCAATTTGATTAAAATATGCATATTAAAATGATTTCTCAGCCAGTATAAGAAATAAAAGAAGAAAGGGGAATCTATTCACACAACAGAATACTGGAAATATTGAATGTTTATTTAATAACAAATAAATGTTAAATAAGGGTAGCAAGGAATGTAAATAGTAACCATTATTATTTATGTGTCTACCTTTCTATATTAAAAGTACAAAGATGTACTTGTAGGTACTTCGTTCTGAAGATAGAAGGGGAGTGAGCTCAGGAAGGTAAACAAAGTTACTTAAACTCTGTATGTAATATTTACTTTATTTAAATAACATTTGAAAAAATAAAATTTTGGGTAATTGGTACTCTATAATCCATTAAATATCTGTACTTCTCAAATTTTTTAAAGTTTTAATGCAAAAACAAACAAAAAACCTGTGGTACTTTCTTTCTAACTAAAAATGTTGTTAAGTTTATAAATGTTAAAACAGTCATACTGCTGGGATGCCTGGGTGGCTCAGTGGCTGAGCATCTGTCTTTGGCTCAGTGTGTGATCCTGGAGTCCTGGGATTGAATCCCACATTGGGCTCCCTGCATGGAGCCTGCTTCTCCCTCTGCCTGTGTCTCTACGTCTCTCTCTCTCTCTCTCTCTCTCTGTGTGTGTGTGTGTGTGTGTGTGTGTCATGAATAAATAAATGAAATCTTAAAAAAAAACAGTCATACTGTTGGATATAAATTTGAATCCCATATGTTTGTTTTAAATAATTTTAGTTTGAATTAAATAACATTATTTTCTGATAAGGAAATTCCCTAAGACCTGGTAGAAATCAGAACTAACAATGGCTACATTCGAGCCTCAGAATCCTAGAAGTGTAGTCATAGACTTATACTGCAGGGAGAAAAGTTTACCTGCATAGTCAAGTATGAATGTTCTTATGTGTCTTTAAGAATAGGTAACCTTGAGAGAAGGATTTCACCTCATTTTGCTAATTATTGTTTAGCACACTAGATATCTGTGCTGGGAGTTTGAACCACATGGTAATTTTATTTTAAAATGATATACTTCCAATACTGTGGATCTTGACTATTCAAGATGTACCAGTATATTGGTGATATAACCGCCTTTCCTTAAAAAATGGAGAATTAAATAAAATTTGAATGTAATAGCAAGAAAAATGGAAGGGGGAATATATCGGGATACAAAATACTTAGTACCTTTATAAATAAGGTAACCATATATTTATTATATAATCCAAAACACGTTTGACAATGAAAGGAAGTACTTCCTAGCCAATGACAAGAAAAACAGGTATAAACCAAGAGTTTATGTGCAAACTCTAGCTATAAAATGTTTTCTTTTCACATTTTCTAGATAATGCCCTTCAATGATATTAAAAGAGGAGAGAGGTAGGTTATGTTTTGATCAAAGACAGGAACTCCAGGATATTTAAAAATTAAAACAATATATTGTACAAATATATTTGTAAAATTAATGTAACATTCTGGGTCAACTATACTCCAATTTTAAAAATACATAAATTATTGATATGGAAATACTTCCAATTATTTTATGTTATGCATTTTTGACAATAAGAGTTAAACATATTCCAAGTAGAAGAGATAATCTAACAGTCTATATTTCATAATTATCTTGATTTCTAATATTGCTGTAGGTAAAAAGTAACTGGAACAAAAGAGCATTTATTTGTTGTGCTTATTTAATCATTATATACATATGCCAGAATCAACTTAAAAAATCATTTGAATTCACTTAAAATAACCTCACAATAAAAAAATGTATAAAATGTAAGCATTTAGGCAACGTAAAGGTAGAATAGGTGCCCAAACTGGGGTGGAGAGAGGGGGGTTCACACAGATTTAGAATGTAAGGGCTGATAGTATTTCTATGTTTGGATTTCAAATTTTCTTTGAACTCTGATATAAAATACAAAGAAGACATAGTTTTGTTGCTTGTATAGCAGTGAAGAAGTAAAAATACTATATGTGTATATATATATGTTTGTAGATACGTGTTTTTTTCTTCAGTGCTACACAATGGGTATACACACATACATATCTGCTGATATACATATACACACATACATACTAGCATACACATAGTCACATATATTATGCACATTGTTTCATAGAAAACAAACTTTATAGATTGATTTCTACTTTCTAAAATAGATATTTTATTTAAATTTTATTTTATTTTATTTTTTAATTATTTATTTGACAGAGGGAGAGAGAGAGCACAAGTAGGCTGAATGGCAGGCAGAGGGAGAGAGAGAAGCAGGTCCTCCGCTGACCAGAGCTTGATCCCAGGACCCTTAGATAGTGACCTGAGCCAAAGGCAGGTGCTTAACCAACTGAGCCACTCAGGTACCCCTAAAACACGTTTTTTAAATGAGAGTTTTCATTTAGAGGCACTGAAAGATGTAGCTGAAAATGTTCTCTGTTTTTTTAAGCTGTGTCATTTAGTATCAAACATGTGAATATTAATTCATTTATTTGCTCAGTTATCAAGTGTTCATTGATTGCCTGCCTAGTTTGAGGCAACACACTAAGTATATAGATGCAGAAGTGAGCAAATTAAATATGTTTGATATATTTAAAAGTTAGTCTATTTGGGAGTCTATATAATCACAAGATAAAATATAATTAAGATTAAAGCTTATGTAGTAGTATGGAGATTTACATATACATCCACATAGATCTGAATCTGTCTATCACTATATATCTATGCTTGTCTCTGTCTCTCTTTTTCTGTCTCTCTCCCTTCCTCTCTCTCTTTCTCTCCCTCTCTCTCCACACACACACACATATATAGAGAGAGAGACAGACATATATAAGCAAGCTGCCTCAGACTTGCACTACTGTGTATATAAAGATATAGATATAGATACAGATATGCATATATATATATATATGATGTTGTCAAATTCATACTACTTTTTCAAGGGAACGGTACTCTACAATTAATTATAGTTTAAACTAGCAAAAGATATTCATATAGGTGCTATGTCTATTCATCATAGATTATGAGTTCAAAATAAAAATTGATGTTGAAATCAACCATAAGTGGAAATCAATAATAAAGTGTGTATTAGTTCACTAATTCACTTTATATTTTTACTTTTCTCTCTCATTCACCTCCCATCAGATGTGTTACTCCCCAAAACATCATGTACACTCAAAGTGCAATGATTCTATCTCCTAGTAGTTATAAATATTATAAATAATAGATATCTAAACACATCTATTAGTAAGCTGAAGTCAATGATTATTAGACAAGTTGAATAAATGAAAAATAATTCTTAACAATCCACCACAGGAAACACGAAAAAAATTCCAAATCATAGCCTTTTTATTCAAGTATAAGACAATTATACACAGATCACTTTTAAGTCAGTCAACATGAAATGTAAGGATAAAAATTCAATATATAATTAGACATGGAAATGAATATAAACTAGGAGAATATGAATGGGAAAAGGTGCTAAGAGTTCAAAAAATAATTACAAAGACATGGCTTATTTCTTCTAGGTGAATTCTCATCTTCCATTTCTCTGACAACTGCTACTCAGAATTGTTCTAGATTCTATATATTTTTAAAGCAGAAATGGTTGTCATTTCTTGATTCTGTCATATGCATATAAATCATGTATATGATATATACACCAGTAGAGGTAATATTACTGTCATTTATATAATTCTATTTCATATTCTCCCATTTTTTCTTAGAATTGCTGTTTATAATTCATCCACCTTTTCCCAGTTATTTGTGTTAGTCTCTCTCTTTCTTTTTCTCTTTCTTTTTCTCTTTCTTTTTCTTTCTTTCTTTCTTTCTTTCTTTCTTTCTTTCTTTCTTTCTTTCTTTCTTTCTTTCTTTCTTTCTTTTCTTTCTTTCTTTCTTCTTTTTCTTTTGTTTGTCAGTAAGCAAAATGCTGGTTTTCATTGTTCCGCAATTTGATATTTTTGTTGTTGCTGTCAGTGTTGCATCCTCAGACTATGAAACCAAGATAGTCACTTACTCTGAAAAACCAATCACATTAATATTCTTTATCTCATTGCTCAGTGCCTCCTAAGGACAAATATGCCATAAAATAGTACCCATAAATCAAATTTAAGTATACTGCAGAGGTAATGGGGATTGTAAAAATGTCATGCTTTGGCAGTGGTTGAGTGGAGAATGACCCATTATCATATTAAAGTGATAAAAACTATGTGATAAAACACATAAAGATTGTAACATTTCTGTTTCTCGGTAACCTAGGAGATTAGATCAAAGTTATAGCATCAGATTGAGTTCCAATAATTTAAAAATAAATTGAATTTTCAAGAAAATGAGGAATTTAAAAGTATTTCTTTTCCTTTGCATGATATTTAGATTTATTAAAGTCAAATAACCTATAGTATATTCATGTGCAATATATTTGGGAGGATGTTTGTGATAAAAAGTTTCCATAATGTGTAGATTGCTGTGTACTGTAACAGGGACAGGAGCAAATATCTGCAAGTGTTGTTTAAAGAGTTACTTTCAGACAACATAGTGGCATTCAGAAAAAACTACTTTCACATTAAAAAAATAAAAACATATAGCTGTACATTCAACATATTGACATAAAGTTTAGTCATTATAAAATGTTAATTTGTGGTTGAACTGGAGGCAGTTAAAAAAATGAGGCCTATCAGTTACAACCAGGTAAAAAATTCTTCTCAGAACTTGAAAAAAAATCACAAATGTTACTATGGATCAGATATGAATACTGACAAATTACTTCTGTCAGTATAAAAGTATTACAGGATTTCCCAAAACAAACAAATGAAAAACAAAAACAAAAGTAAAACATAAGTTTTCCAGCCATAAGGAATTTCATTCAACAATGAGATATTGCATCATTCATTATTGTCCAATTAGTTGGATCCTTTGGTCAACCAAATTATAGCAATTACATTGCTGACCTCACAAGCTTTAAGTAAAGAACTATTTTTGTTAAGAGCATCTAATTGCATGGCATACATACACCCCATTATGAAATCAACATGAAATTAGAGTATATGTACACAAAAACAGGGAAAATAGTAGCTTCCTTTCCCAAATGTCTAATTAGTTACAAATTACAGCTTACTGCTAAATAGACAAAATAAGGAATGTATTTCGTCAATAGAGATTTGATATTATGCTCTAACTGAATATAAGAACACTATTTGAACAAAAATGACTCACATATGACCTTATTCAAGTATTACCTTTCAGATGAAGAATTGAACTAAATGATGCATTAACTGCACACATAAATTTTGAAATGCAGAGAAATTTTTATTTACTTTTCATAAAGAAGTATACATGAATAAAATATACCCTTTGTTGCAACTACTGAAGTTGTAACATATTGCTTTTTTTTCGTCTGAACACTTGAGAAATGACTTGGTTTCCAAATCATTCAGGACTGGGCTAAAAAGAAGCATTGAGTGAATAACGCTATTTATTTTTTGAATCAAATTCACTCAGAATGCTCAGATACTAGATGATGCATGACATTTAATGAGCAGAAACAAGATCCCTTTTCTTATTAATTTAAACTTCTCCATTTTGGAATACAATTCTCTATGGTTTTCTTGCATTTATGCACAGAGACGTGACAACTTTTCCTTCACATTATCATTTCAAGAATGATTGAAGAGCAAAAACCTGGGTGATAGAAATAGTGTCACTTCCCAGACCAAAGGGAAGATCTCTTCTCTGTTCATATTTCCCTGCAGGGTAAAGATCAGACAGCTTTACTGAAACCCATTATCAAAGGTTCATAAGCTGTGTTGAGTTCTTCAGCTGTGACATAGAGACTGTGTGCACAGGACCCACATGGGCTTGTCCTAGTCTTCCCTACGGGACTTAGGAGACATAAAGAACCACCATGAATTCGAATTGAAGCTCATAGGACTTGCTGTGCAATGAGTAAAACAATCTTTGTCTCTGACCCAGAAATCTTACATTTCTTACCAGTATCCATGAAACTGTGTCGGGCTAACATGTTAGCTCCTAAGTAAAGTAAAAATCTCAGACTCTGCAGTTCTTGAAAGTGCCCAAATACAAATTCCCAAATACTCAGTAATTCTCAGATGATGACATATTAGACAATGGGGATAAAACCCATGTATTATGACAACAAATTTGTAAAAAAAATGCATATAAGTAGTTATGATGTGTATAAAGTTTACCTCAGTTTATAACCTTAATTTTGAAATTTAACAAAAAATGGGTTGGCATGTCATAGTAAAAATAAAAACTGTTTTAGCTGAATGGCAAACTGATCGAGATCTGCATAATTACTTGAATTACTAAACTAAAACCAGAATTCAATAGCTCTGGGGTACTAATAGAGCAAGTCATCTGAAAAACTGTCCTATTTTGGAAGGTACGTATAAAGAAAGAAATAAAAACAGTGCTATTGTTCTGGCTTTTCCTTTGGAGAAAATGATAAACTCCATTTGCTAATGCAGAAACTGTTATTAATGAATTGATAAACATATCCCTAGTTGCATGTATGCTAAGAAATAACTGATAATTTACTCTTCTCCTAAACACGTCTAACGTATACACATAACGATTGATTACATTAAGGCACTGTTGCATATAACTGTGACTCTGTAGTTCTATCATTTTCTGTCTTTGACAGTTTGTTGAAGATATATGAACTCCTATTATCAGCTAAATAGTGCCTCCTCCCAAACTGTGCTCCTTTCTCACCTCCACTACCTCAAAATGTGACTGTATTTGGAGATATCTTAAAAAGTAAAATGAGGTCCTTAGGGTGGGCCCTAATCCAATGTGACCAGAGTTCTTGTAAGAGGAAGATATTAGGACACAGACATGCACAGGGGAAGGCCAAGTGAAGACAAAACTGAAGATAGTCACTTGCAAGCTAAAGAGAGAGTACATACTCAGAAGAAACCAACCCTGCCAACACTTTCTTCTCGGGCCATCTAGCCTCTAGAGCTGTGAAAAAAGAAATTTCTTTTAGTTAGGCCCAGTTTGTGGTACTTTGTTATGGCAACTTTAGCAAATGAATGCATCTCCCTTATACATATTTGTTTTTTTTTGGCATTTGCAAATAAAGAAATACTACTATATATGTTTTAATATTTTTGGAAAATTTAAATAAGGCAATATATTCCAAGCATCTACTATATGCATAATAGAAAATGAATGCTCAGTGAAATCACAGAACCCTATTTCCTCTTCTAAGAATTTGAACAGCATTTTATGCCCAAGGAGAAAATCCTAAAGATGAGTAAAGTGTGTCCTGCTGCCTTCATCTGCTAAACATATAGTAAAGGAAATATAAATACATATCTGGAATGAGAAAAGATGTTGTAGGTATCTAACATCATGATTTACAACCCCAAAGGATTTGAAAGATGTGTTGGATATCACATCTGGGGGCAAAAAATGGGTGCTAATGGGTATTCTGAAATTCTAAGCACAGGCATATTTAGAACTATTATATAAAGTCAGATTATAAGAGAATTTTTGAGTGCAGACTAATGAATTTGATTTTTTTATGAATTTGATTTTTAAACAGCTCAAGATGCCTAAATACCTAATATTTATTAGACCATCAAGGTAATTGTCCAGATTAAAGAGGTACTGACAACTTACAATAACTGGGAATTTAATATTTAGAGGGAGGAGTTGGTCAAAGTTTAAGGTCAGATTATCAGAGGATGGATTTAGAAAACAAAATCCTTGTAGTTTAAAAATGCAATTGGGAGATGTGAGGACACAACAGCAGGGAAAGGCCTAATGAAACATGACACAGTATAAGAGAATACAGAATTAGACTCTATATAGAGAAGAGTCTCTCAAGAATCTATATGCTTCTGAAGTTGAACTGTAGTTCCCAGATAATAGGTAGAGCATGAGAGAAGCATCTCAAGATTACAGTTTGTACCGTTGTAATTAGAAAGTTTTGTTACTGTTTACATGGTTCACTTTTCCAATGCACTTTCTATTCATAGAGAGAAAGATAACGGATGCCATGGAAGTTTGTTTTGCTGAGCACTTTGTTGGGTTTTTATACGTATATTTGGAAATAGTATGATGGACCTGGTGACATTTAATATCAAGGCTTCAGGAAAATGGAGATTCTCACATAAAAAGAGGGGGTAGTTTTTCAAGTGTCTGAAAGTTAAATATATTTTTATGTATTTAAATATAATTTTTAAAAAGAGCATGAAGAGCAGATAAAAGTGAAATCTAAAGAAGGAGCAATCAGTTATGTTAAAAGTGCCTTTACTTAATCCCCCAAATTACAAAGAAATTAAATTAAAACTCATTCAATGGTTTGCACAGAGACCTCTCTAAAGTAGCTGACTGTTCACAGTGTGATACATTTTGGGAAAAAAAAAGAAAATATCAATATAAATATACAGTCACTATCCACATAGAAAAATAAACACCAGAAATGTCAAAAATTTGGGGAGAGGGTCACTAAGTTATAGGCTGTAGAACTGGATCACATTTATGCCTATCACACATGGATTCTCTAAGGTAGGTATCCAGGGACTTCTTGCTAGCTAAATTAAAACAGAAGGTAACAAGGTAGGATAGCTCAGGTGGTGTCACAGGGATGGTTGTCTATCTTTAAATACTAAAGGTGGGAGAAGGCTAATTTTGCAATGCATATTGAAAGAGATTGCTAGAATACTAGTTATTTTGATAAAAAGTGCTGCTTAGCTCAAAATAATATTCTTTTTAAGGACCATGAGATTTCATTGTTCTAAATGCAAGAAACATAATTCTCTACAAAACTTATAATTTGCATGCATTCGAATTTTCAGCAAAAGCATTTCTTTCCAAAAAGCATGGAAAGCATAGCTAAAAGTAAAAAATAGAACTGATTTATTGGCAAGAACTACCAAGTAAAGGACTCTTAATTTTAAATGTATTTATACAGTTGCAAAGATAAGTTACACATTCTCTGATTATAGACAAAGAAACCAGTGGTAGAATAAGAAAAGTAATTCTCTTCTAGAAGATCCTCTTATCCTTGATATAATTAGGACAATATTGGCCATGCCTTTCTGTGGTGATCAATACTGACAAATCTGGAATATTTTGAAATTTAGTGAAATTACTTTTTGGGCCACTGATAATTCACATTATTAGGTATCCCTCCTGCATATGTTTGAATACTCTCCAACAGATTACATTAATCCAGTATTACGCATGTACATTAACTAATATTTACACATACACAAATACAAAGCACATGCCCACTTCTTAATGTGCAAACAGTAACAAGATTAAGTCTTCCTTTGATGATCAGATTTAGGATAAAGCTGCTTATTTATTACATTTTTCTAATTGTTTTTCTGTGCTGTGTTTCTAATAGCCATTATGAATATAAAACAACTTTGGTCATTGCTCAGTTAAGATTTGTTCAAAAAATGCATTTACACATAAGGCATTATAGTCTTCCTGAACTATGTCTGGAAATGAAGTTTAATTCATGGAATAGATGTGATAGAGGGACAGATTAACAAATGCAATTGAGATTATATAAAATAGAAAATAATTTCTTTTAAAACTTTCAAATATCGAATTAATCAAAACCTAAAGATACCGATTTCTTTCTTTGTCAATATCCTTTCGGTTTATACAAGGTATAAAGAAATGTCACAAACCATAACATTAATCAATTCAACAAATATTTATTTATGTTATAATTAAGTTCCAATTTTAATGCTATATAAAATACAAAGTAATAATTTTCATGTTGTTTATGTTTATATTACAGTTAGTGAAAGTAAAGAGTTAATTACAGTACCATAGAATTAGTGCTAATAGAAACAACTTTTATGAGGCTAACTGCTATATCAGAAAATACTCACTGGGGCTAGAACCACAAATGTGGAATGATGTTTTCAACCATAAGTATACTTTTTAAATAAATTATTTTGAAATACACATCAGAAATAATTTTTTCCTCAAACTTTATCATCTTAGAGTCATTATTGCCTATCAAGTCTGATCTAATGTAAATACTAAAATTAAAAAGCAAGATTCTAAATTCTATGCCTAGTCCTGCCAGTATCTATTATGTTGCTCTTATGAATAAGTTTTCTTAATTTTTTAAAATGAGGTCACTGAAATTGATCAGTGTCTGTGGAACTTTAGGATTTCCCAGAGATGCCTAAGTACCCAGAGAGAAACTCATTGCAACCCTTACTTTAATAAGATCAAACCTGCTTTGACCTATTTTTTATGATAGAAAAAATTTCACATTGAAAACCTGTTTCATTGGTTAAATTACTAGGAAAAGTAGTAAATGATGATATTTAGGTACTTGCTGATTCAAGCACAATGAGAATCTAGCAAACTAGAAAATGAGTTTTTCTTGACAATCAGGTCAAAAAATGTTAAAGCAAACTTAAATTTTGCTTAAAAATTAGCCAAAATAAAAAAAAAATCTCTCTAATCAAATGAAGATAATTTTATATAATTTCATTGTAATATATATTTATTTGGATACCCAAATTGGGAAAGCTCAATGAACAAGTAAATGATTAGTAAATATATATATGCATATATATTATTAGATCATATATATATATATATATATATTCTTTTTGTTAGATCAGATTAAGATTTACTCTGCCTTTGTTATAAGAATAGGTCTATTTTTATTCTGAGCCCTTACTGAAAAACATAACACATATTGAGTTTAAACTGACATTTAGAAACTTAGAGAATTAGCAATTTGTATTTTACTTTAGAGAGTTTGTCCTGTTATGCCTGCCCCTAAGCATGAGCTCCCTAAAATTTTTGCTGAAGTGGCAAGTTCTTGACTTTACAGGGATATCACCCACCATCTTCCATTTAGGTATCTTATCATGGCATCTAGTTTAGTAAGGCATGATGTTATTGTTGTATTAGATTAATGTGATGTTTTGATGTTTCTTGGGATATGTAAGTGGACTAGATCTTTTGCGACTATACTATGACAGAGGGCAAGATATTTAGCTTAGCCTTGGTTCAAAATTGTGAATGCATATTGTTGTCCACTCAACACAATAGCAACTGTTTGTTTCCCTTCTCTACCTGGAACAGAGAACAACACATCTGTCATGTCAATGGTCAAATATCATAAAACCTGAGGTTTTATTAACCTGAGCAATAATACTGTGTTTTTCAGGGTCGCTGTGATTTGATTTGTCAGTTGGTTGAGTAGTCATCCTCCTGAAGCCTGGTTTCTACAGAAGCCAGACTGATTAATTAGATGTATATATGATAAGGACAACCATCTTCACACCACTGAGATCTTTAAAGGTGGTGCTTATGCACACTGTTGACATTTCCTTTCACTCTGGCATACATATTATTTTTATTCACTATCTTGACTGGTAGGAGGAACAGATTCATAGGCTTCCAATCAACCTCACTAGGACAGCTCTTATCCCACAGGCCAAAGTCCCAGTGTCATAATTATATATCTGGGGTCTGGGGAAACTACAACTAGGTGGGTCACTGAACCAGTTAACTTTATCTGAGACTTCACTTATTATTTGACCCCTATACACTCCTCCTCAGAGAGAGGGTGGGGTTGATGCTTCTAGGTCTCCAGTTATCAACATCAACTCAGACTCATTGTGCAACAGTCTTGAAATGTCCTGTTTTTCCCCTGTGCCCAAAATAAATGAAACTAAGTAAATGGTTATACTTGGGGTAGGGCTGGAGTAATGATTACAAGATATACATGATAGGTAGGTCCATTTCTCTTGGGAGCTGGCCACCTTTTCAGTCAATAAACTCCATATCTGAATATTGGCTCAAGCTAAGAAATTCAAAACAGGATTATGATTTATTATTAGGGAAATTGTTATAAACTTCTTGATCCAAAAATGTGATGTCTTCTGCTTGTAGACATTAAGCAGCAACTCTTTAGGCTTCATGTGTTTTGCCCCTGAGACAGAATACCATGTTCTATTAATGACTCCAGAACTCTCTGCAGGTACAGCCCCATGGTATTCCCTCCAGCTTTGCCATCTGCTATGATAAATGTGGCATCGTGGCTTCTGGCAGTTACATGTTGCCACTTGGCATTTATTACTTTGGAGATCTGTTATCCCATTGCTATTAAGACAAACTCTGGGACTATCTTTCCTATCATTAGCCCTACTCTAAAGAAAAGAACCAACACTGGACTTGGTAATGTTGTCATCCATTTTATAGGTGCATTCTCAAACTGACAGGTTATGAGAACTGTCTGAACCATCCTTGTAATTTTTCTGCCAATATAAAACTTCTCTAAAATAAAAGACTTATTAAATGTTAAAAATCTATAGGATAGTGCTATAGAGAAGATTCACAAAAGTATTTATATTTAAAATGTTATATATTTATTTAATCTCTGAAAATATATTACATTAAATGGAAAACTCTTGAAGGGTAACTATGTAATTTGGTTATTTCTTCTTAATTAAGCATTTATAATACTTTGTAAGTAGGAAGACAGGACATTTCCAGTTTAGAGAATTTGTGTAAAATGAGAAAGACATTATCAAAATTCTCTCTTGTTGAATTAATCAGAATATTTCTTTTTCCTTTTTTCCCATTATCCTTATGAGAAAACAAAGTTTCTTAATTTACTGCTGGAACTGTTGAAATTTTAAAGACATGGAAGTCAGAACATTTTCAGTTAAATTGTCTCATCATGAAATTAAATGTTGCTGAATTTCCAATATACTTCACTTTAAGGACATTAGGGCTGATTATAGTCTTGAAATTGCTTGGAATAATCGATCCTTTGCTGAATCACTTGTTAAGATACTAGGAAATGAGTTTTCTTCACTACATATTATGTGCATAATTGGTGGTATGTTTATAGTTTCTGAATATATAATGCTCTGAAGAGAATTCTGAATTCTAGTACTATGGTGAGAATTTTGGTAGACACAGTGAAGATGTTAATAATACTTATTTTTGGCAAAACTTTGAAAAATCAATATTGCCTAAGCATATGATTTGTATGGCTATTCAATACTTAGTGACTTTTTAAATTGGTGAGATAACTTGAAAAATACGATTGTTCCAGTTCAATACTTATAAAGTAATTCATTTGAATACACTGATGAAAACGAGAATTTACTTTGACAAATGTATTCAGCTTTAACTTTGCTCTTTATGCTTTTTAATATTAAAAATTATTTGAAAAGAATTTTAACACGTGTTATGTGCACACACTCAAGCTTCTTTTGTTCACATTCAAGCTTCTTTAACATGTATGTATATTCACATTAATTATTTAATTGAAAAAGTTTTCACTGATTACTTATTGTAGACTATTCATTAAATTATACATTTGGGTAAAATAAATAAATAAATAAATAAATAAATAAATAAATAAATAAATAAACAACATGTCTTGCTAGGCTTGAATTACACTCAGTACAGTGGAGAAAAAAATACAAAAAAGTGCATCAGTTCACTAATTTTCATGCCTGCTTGAAAATTACACCTTGAGGGATAAAATAAACTACACTAAAAAATCCAGGAAAACTGTAAAGGAAGGGTAGAGAAAGTATAATAAATAAGGAATATAATAGGATAGTAGGCAGAAATAACATTTGATTCACCTGATTTGCCTGACACAGAAGTTTGGATTTCCTATCAATAGGAAAAGTACAACTATTGAAAGAGGCGTATAATTGAAAACATTATAAAATTTAACTTAACTCTTGCAGTGTACAGTTAACAAATTATTGAATTAAACATTAGAGGCCCCCCCCAAAAAAGAAAATGCTGGCATTGATTGCAATAATTCAGGTGAGCAACATAGTAATATTACATAGACAATGTAAAAGAAGACAATATTGATGTAGATAAGGTTAGACAGAACTAAAAGAAAAGAGTGGAGAGAAAAGAATATCTCCGTAGATATTTGGGCAGTAAACTGGAGATGGTATCATTGTGTAAAGAAAACTTAAGTGCCTAAAACAACTGCTTGGACATCAATGACCTTCAGAGATAGCTGTTATATCAACTCTGTCAACTGTGTGCAACCTTCTCTCCTAGTTTATCAATGTGCCCATATTCCTTAAAATTATTTTTGCAGTAATGCACAGGGTGTTTCTCAATTTATAGTTATATAATCTGTTTAAAGGTAGCTAATACAAATTGTAGCTTGCCTTTTTTTCAGACAGCATTTTTAAGAATATTTGAATTTACTTAACTGTCTAACATGAAAATTCCATTTATTAGGTTCACCTTTTGTAATAATTTGTTGAACAAAATTTACACACACATTTAATTCTTTAAATTAAGGTTATCACAGATGATGTGCTCCTAATAAACAAAAAGAAAAAAAATCAGCTGATGTCATAATTAGAAGAGATTATCAATAAAAATTTAGTTACGGTGTGAAAAAGCAAAAGTGCCTATCATGTAAAACATCTTCAAACAGACTTTACTAATTTAATAATGGAACATACATATTTATATAGACAAGATGAGAAGTAAACAACAAGTTTATGGTTTTCAGGATATATGTAAAATGCAAAAGTTTTAGCCAAATATTATCACATACACTTATATTCATAATTTAGAATAGGTTTTTCATGTATTCCTGAATGATCATATTTTTTTTGTAAAGATTGATTGATTTTAGAGAGAGAGTGCACACCCGTGTGTGTGTAAGGAGAGGATGGGCAGAAAAAGAATCCCCGAGAAGACTACATGCTGAGCCCCACCCATGTGGGGTTCCATCTCATGGCCCATGAGATCATGACCTGAGCCAAAAGCAAGAGTGACACGCTCAACTGTCTGTGCCACCCAGGTAGCCTCTGAATGACCATAGTAATTGGCTAAAAAGTATAATTTTGATTTGGATTTTTTAGGTGAGCCAGTGGTTTAGATTTGCTTATTGATAAATATACACATAATGTAATCTAGTGTGAAAGCATGATGTAGTAAAATGTTTCTAGGTAAGGTTTCAGAAGCCATGAATTTGAACTATGGTTTGCAATTAATGGATAAGTCACTTAACTTTTCTGATAATTTTTTCTTATTAATGAAGTTTAGCATCCTTTAAGGAATTTGGTAATGGAGACTAGAAAAGACAGTCCATAATACTATTGGACATAGCTGAATACATTCAAATAACACAGCACAGTTATTATGCTTCATACAACAAATAATTTCTAAGTGATATGTACAAGGTAATTTTGAAGTTATTGATGATTCAGCAAGAAAATAATACAAAGTCCCTCTTTATACACTCCACATATTCTTATGGGGGGCTTAACTGGACTTGTTTTAATGAATCTTTTAAGTTTCTCCATACATTTTATGATTTTCAGTCCATTAAGCATGTGTGAAATTGCCCTAGATAATGAATATCCGTGGATTTGCAGTTCTCAGTTCTAGCATATTTTTAGTGTTGATTAGAACACAAAAGATTCTCAGCTCTGAGAATAGTTCCCATATTGTTCAGTTTATAACCCTCCTGCTCCTGTAGTCTTTTATGAAGCTGTATCATGTTTCTCACTATGCCTCACAGTAACATTCTCGAAAGGAACCTATGTAGATATTTGATCTTTTTTCCTCTAAGTATCTCTTTCTTTTTTATATTCTTTTTCCTGAAAATCCAGCTAGCTGTGCCTTTCCAAACCCCAAACTGTCTCTTAAACTCAATGAAACTACCAGGGACTCCTTGTGCTAAAGTCTAGAATGTGCCTTTAGGCAGAAGTTAGGTGACCCCTGTCCTAGCTTTTCAGCAATCTGATGTTGGAAAATAATTTCTCCAATTTTCTTATTGTTTAGAATAGGAGGTTAAGTCTAATATCTGTTAATCCATCCTGGTCTGACACAGTTTTCTACCTCTTTTTCAAAACTGTCTGATTATTTTTAGTTAAATTCCCTTTTGAATTGATCTACATATATATTTAATTTGTCCATTTTTCTCTATTTTCATGAACTTATTGAAGTTATTTTAAAGTCTATCTTCTATATATAACTTCTGAGTCATTTGTGGATCTGCTTCTTTTTTAGATTTATTTATTTGAGAGAGAGAGAAAAAGTGGGGGAAGAGGCAGAGGGAGAGAAGGCTGAGTGTAGAGCCCAGTGTAAGGTTCTACCTCACAAGCCTAAGATCAGGCCCTGAGATCACAACCTGAGCTGAAACCAAGAGTTGAATGCTTAACTGACTGTGCCACCCAGGCGCCCCTGAGGCTTTGCTTGTGCTGGTTATATTTCCTCTTACTTTTTAGTAATGATTTCTTGCCTCTTCATATGTCTATGTTAGGTTGTATGGTGGGACTTTACACTCAGAAGACTCCCTTGACCACATTATCATTTATCAAGAAGGTTTGTCTGTTCTTATATTAAAATAGGAAGGAATTGGTCATCCCAAAACACTTAATGAATTTTGTTTGCAATATTAGGAAAACTAGTGAACTGCCTTAGTTCTTTTTTCTGGTTTGTGAATCTCCTAGATTTTAATTAAAAATTCACGGGTTTGTCTCTTCTTAGCCCTAAAAATGATGAGAAATTCAATTTTGCCCTCCCTTTGAAATAACAATTCTCCCTTAAAATGTTTCCTCTAATTCTCTAGACTCCTGACCACTCAATTTCAAAATGTGACAGACTTCTTGAGTGAAAAAACAGCTATGCACTTGAAACAGGTCACCTCCCTCAGGCTAGTGTTTGCTTATCTAAACCTCAGGGGAATGTAGGAGATTTCATTCTGCCTTTCCTATACATTTGGTTTAGCTTTCTGGCCTCCCATGCAGAACCACAACTAAACCAATGACCCTTGAGGAAACCAGTGAATTTTAATTTGCTACATCTTTACATTTTGTAGCTAGTCACTGGCAAGGACCAGAATTATATGCTGGTTTTTCTTAACTCTGTCCAGAGTCCTCCCAAGCCAAAACCAAATTTCAGAAAATGCCTGAAATTAGCAAATGTCCATGGGAAAAAGTACACAGAAATAATAGATCATTTTAGAAGAATTTTTCCTCTCTGATATTTTAAAATCCTTCAGTTTTTCTGAATGGTATCATAGCTCCCTAAGGACTATAATATGATTTTTGTAACTTCATCTCACTTTTTCTTTAGTTGTTTCAGTTGGAATTTTGGCATGCTACAATATACCATATCCTACTTGGAAACAAAATTCTGTATTGTATTTTTACTTACAATAATTATATTTTTTAAATCAAGAATCTGCCTTCTTTTTTAAGAATCTCTATTTTCTTAATTTCAATTCTTGAGCATTTTATGGTCTCATGTACCTGCTTATGTTTTCAAGCTTTTCTTTTATTTTTGAATACATAAACACATTTTTTTCATGTTTCATGTATGATAAATCTGCTTTTTTAAAGTCTTTGTGGATTTTTTTCTGATATATCTTGTTACTATTTGTTGTATGATTCTTCTTTTTAAGGTTTTATTTATTTATTCATGAGAGACACAGAGACAGAGACAGAGACATAGGCAGAGCCAGAACCAGGCTCCCCGCAAGGAGCTCCATGTGGGACTCGATCCCAGGATCCTGGGATCACGCCCTGATCCAAAGG
Organism: Canis lupus familiaris; assembly: GCF_011100685.1. Taxonomy (NCBI): domain Eukaryota; kingdom Metazoa; phylum Chordata; class Mammalia; order Carnivora; family Canidae; genus Canis; species Canis lupus. Next base: position 48,557,605 of record NC_049232.1, read on the forward strand.
CAGACGCTCAACCCCTGAGCCACCCACGTGTCCCTGATGTATGATTCTTTCATGTTGAATATTGTGGCTGTTTTAACTATGAACTATTGTTTTCTTAAAGTTTATCCACAGGAATTCTTTTAGGACTAAGTGGAAGTTAAGCTTCTCCACAGAGAATTTAAGATTTGCTGCTAATAATCCTTCTGAAAGTACTACCAAACAGCAAGTACTTTTCTATATATACATATACATATATATACATATATCTATGTATATTTTTAATATATTTTTTAAGATTTTTAAAATTTATCTGAGGGACAGAGGAAGACAGTGCATGTGAGCAGGGAGTGGGGCAGAGGGAGAAAGAGAATTTCAAGCAAACCCTGTTCTGAGCACAGAGTCCTGTGTGATGCTCAATCTCACAACCCTGAGATAACAACCTGAGCCAAAATCAAGAGTCCACTGCTTAACCAACTGAGTCACCCAGGAGCCCCAATATTTTTTTGAGATTTTTCAGACTAGGTAGCATCAAGCTGCACCCAAAAAAATGTATATGGGCCATCTTATGGTTAGCAATTTCAGAAGTAATTTACTTTTTCCTATTCAGTTCCAAGGTGGAGACATATTTTCCTTGTTTCATTCTAAGATTTAGTTAAGTTTCTCACTTATCTTGTCCATTAAAATGTATTCCATTGAAAGTCTGAGCTTTATGTTTGGGTATTGAACACTTCATTTGGGGAAAACTTTATCACTGTGCTGTTCTCAGTTCTCCAAGAAACCAAGGAAGCAGGAGCCCATGGTCTCAAATATAAGTTTTTAGAGCTTACTTAACTCCAAGTTTTTGTAACTTTGTAATGGGTTCCTATAGATAGTTTTGATACTAATTTCACAATGCATTATTATACATACACAAACATTACTATACATATGTGCATACCTATATATACCATATATTTATTTATGACATATATATTTTATATATACAAATAGTACATTTGTATTTATACATGCAATATCCAGTATTTTGTTTGTACTTATCGTATTTGAGTTACTTTATAAGTTATCTAATTAGCCATACTACTAGAAAGAATAATTCATTTTTATTTTATTTTTATAACTTATCTGATAGGTACCACCATTATAGACTGTACAAAATTAAAGATTGAATAAATTATAGACTACTTTGTAGTTGTTACAGATTTGAAACATGTAGTTTTTCCTTCCATCATGTGACATGAGAGTAGACTATTTTTTTAAAATATTTTACTGTATTTATCTTAGAAAGACAGTGTGTGCATGTCTGAAGGGGAGGGGCAGAAAGAGAGGAAGAGGGGAAGCCAACTCCCCACTGAGCATAGGGCTCCAACCCCTGGCCCTGTGATCACCATCTAATCCCAAAACCAAGAGTCAGATGCTCAATGGCCTGAGCCATCTAGGCACCTGAGAGTAGACTAATTCAATGTAATACTTGCCTTTTAATAGTAAATGCACAAAAAGCTAAAGGTCCTTCTTAAAACATGACAAAGTGGGGGCACCTGGGTGGCTCAGCTGGTTAAGTGTCTGCCTTCAGATCAGGTCCGGATCCTGGAGTCACAGGAGCTCCCTGTTGGGCTTCCTGCTCAATGGGGAGGCTGCTTCTCCCTCTCCCTCTGCTCCAGCCCCCTCAACTTGTTCTCTTTCTCTCTCTCTCCTTCACTCACTTTTTATCTCAAATAAATAATTTAAAAAAATGACAAAGTGGCATTAAGTTGCACTTAAAAAAATCTGTCTAAAGAAAAAAAATACATAGTTTACAGATTATAAAGACTGCGGCTTTTGGGAAGATACTGTAGTTGAAGTCATAACAGAAAAACCTGCTGGAAGCTGGAAATGTGAAATTGGTTTTCCAGAAGTGTAAAGTGAATGTTATTGCAGTGCAATTTGGCAGTATAACAAAATAATATAAAAGTATTATTGTTTCTCATGCTGATCAAAATTCAGACAAAATAATAGATCCATACAAACTGACATTTTTATTACAATGCTTTTTAAGGATGTACTTGTTTCTAAAGTGTAAGATACTATTCATTATGCCCAGATTCAAATAAAATTCAGAGAAAACTCCCTTATATTAGATACTTTACACAAAAGGAACATAACATGGAATTCTAGTTCCAGCCTAGTTTTTAACATTTTTAAGGGTTTAAGGGTCATGCTTTCCTTATTATTAATATAATTTACTTTATATTTGCTATCCTTAATAAAATTTGAACTGAAATGCATATGAGTAGTCAACCTACAGTTGAAACATTATAAATAATCAAATACCAGGTGTTATTTAATTATTTTATTGTTAAAATATTGCTTTACAAAAAGTAAAATTATTCCTCTAATGGAAAAATATAAATAAACACATATCAAAAATAGTATTTAACGAAGTGATGAGGTTTCCAGTAACACGTTAAAACTATTCCACTGAACATTTAAGAAGCTGGTTGTTTCTAGCCAATGTTATAATTAGATTGTTGCAAACATAGTTACTGTGCAACAGGACCAGAAGCCATAATCTGTGGACTTTATCTGGTCCATTAGATAGAAATAACTTGCTTGTCCATCTGACAAAAATATTTTTCTTTTCCACTGCTTCTACACATATGAATATCCCTCCATAGTTAAGAAGCTCGTCATGCACAGAAAAGACATCTTAGTGGTAACATCTTTGGCCTGTATTTATCTTTTGGCTTTATAAATTTTTTATTGTTTTTTATGTATGAAGTTTTCATTTATACACAGTAAAATGTATGTTAAGTGTATATCTTGAGGATATTTTCATAGATTTATGTATAATTAACATAACACATTACACATGTGCCAAGTTACAAGATGAAAATTGACATTGTACATTTCCATTAAATAATCACTCCACAAACATAACATGTCCATCATTCCAAAAACTTCCTAGTTCTCCTTTATAACCTCCTCTCATTAATTTGTTTATGGATATCTAATTGATTAAGCATCATTTGTTCAAGATATTATCCTTATGCCATGAATTGTCTTTGAAAGTGTTGAAAAATAAGTGTCCATATACAGAAGCTATTCCTGGTCTCTTTATGCTGTTCCTTTTTGTCTATTTTTACACTAATACTACACTATCTTTATGGTTGAAACTTTCTAAATCTTGAAACCAGGTGGTGTTCGTTCTCCAGATTTGATGGATCTCTTTCAACGTGATTTGGCATTCTAGGTCCTTTGCATTCTTACGTGAATTTTAGAATCAGTTTGTTTATTTCTAAAAAAACAAAAACAAACAAACCCAAAAATAAAAACAAAGAAAACCAACTGGTGAAATGGTCATATGGTTTTTTATCCTTTCTTTTAATGATGTGGTATATGACGCTGATTGATTTGCAAATATTGAACCACCATAGCAACCCAGAAATAAATCCCACTTGATGATGGTAATTTTTTTAATGTATTGTTGCATTTACTTTGCTAGTATTTTTTAAAGAATTTTTGCATCCATGTTCATCAGGGATATTGCCCTGTAGTTCTGTTTTTCAGTATAACTTTGATCTGGCTTTGGTATCAGGGTATTGCTAGCATCACAGAATGAGGTTAGAAATTCTTCTTTTGCCAGTTTTTGCAATAGTTTGAGAAAAATAGGTATTAAATTTTCTTGAATGTTTAGAATTCCCCTGTGAAGCCATTTGGCCCTGGACTTCTGTTTGTTGAGAGGTTTTTGATTATTGATTCAATTTCTTTGCTGGTTACCGGTCTGTTCATGTTTTCTATTTCTTCCCGTTTCAGTTTTGGTAGTTTTATGTTTCTAGGAATTTATTCGTTTTTTCTAGGTTGTCCAATTTGTTGGCATATAGTTTTCTTAATATTCCCTTATAATTGTGTTTCTGTGGCATTCATTATTATTTCTCCTCTCCTATTTATGATTTCATTTATTTGGGTCGTTTCTCTTTTCTTTTTGATAAGTCTGACTAGACGTGTATCAATGTTACTGATTTTTTTTCAAAGAACTAGCTCTTGGTTTCATTGATCTATTCTATTGCTTTGTTTTGTTTCAGTTTCTGGGTCATTTATTTCTGTTCTACTCTTTATTATCTCCATTCTTCTGCTGGCTTAGGGTTCATTTGTTGCTCTATTTCTATCTCCTTTAGGTGTAAGGTTAGTTGTTGTTTATTTGAGATTTGTCTTGTTTGTTAAGGTAGGCCTATATGGCTATATATTACCCTCTTAGGACCACTATTGATGTGTCTGAAAGGTTTGGGACTATTGTGTTTTCATTTTCATTTGTTTCTATGTATTTTTAAATTTCTTCTTTGATTTCCTGGTTGACTCATTCATTGTTTAATAGCATATTGTTTAACTACCATATATCTGTGGTCTTTTCAAATATTTTCTTATGGTTGACTTCCAGTTTCATAGCATTGTGTTCAGAAAATGAAGCATTTGACAAAATACAACATCCATTCATGGCAAAAACCCTCAACAAAGTAGGTTTAGAAAGAACATATTTCAGCATAAAAAAAAAGCCCATAGTCAGGTGCCTGGGTGGCTCAGTCAGTTAGGCATCTGCCTTTGACTCAGGTCATGATCTCAGAGTCCAGGGATTCCAGCTCCAACTAGGGCTCCCTGCTCAGTGAGGAGTCTGCTTCTTCTCTCCCTCTGCCCCTCCCCTCACTCATGCACTCTCTCTCTCTCTCTCTCAAATAAATAAATAAAATATTAAAAAAAAAACAAGAAAAACCCACAGCTAATATGATCTTCAATGGGAAAAAACAGAGCTTTTCCTCTGTGACCATGAATAAGACATGGATATCCACTCTCACCATTGTTATTTAACATAGCACTAGAAGTCCTAGCCTCAGTAATTAGACAACAAAAAGAAATAAAAGGCATCCAAATCAGCAAGGAATAAGTCAAACTTCACTATTTGCAGACAGATGACTCTTTGCAGAAAACTTGATAGACTCCACCAAAAAACTGCTAGAACTGATACACGAATTCAGTAAAGTTACAGGATACAAAAATCAATGTACAGAAATCTGTTGCATTTCTATACAACAGTAATGAAACAGGAGGAAGAGAAATTAAGAACAAAACCCATTTACAATTGCAGCAAAGACAATAAGTTACATAGGAATAAATCTAACCAAAGAGGTAAAAGACCTGTACTCTGAAAACTATAAAACACTGATGAAAGAAACTGAGGAAGGCACAAAGAAATGGAAAAACATTCTATCCCCAGGATTAGAAGAAGAAATATTGCTAAATCTCTGTACCACCCACAATTTATACATTTAATGCAATTCCTATCAAAATACCGAAAACATTTTTCACAGAGCTGGAACAAACAATTCTAAAATTCGTATGGAACCACAGGGGATCCCTGGGCGGCTCAGCGGTTTGGTGCCTGCCTTTGGCCCAGGGCGTGATCCTGGAGACCCCGAATCAAGTCCCACATTGGGCTCCCGGCTTGGAGCCTGCCTCTCCCTCCTCCTGTGTCTCTGCCTCTCTCTCTCTCTCTCTTTCTCTCTCTCTCATAAATAATAAATAAATAAATAAATCTTTAAAAAAATAAAATGAAATTCGTATGGAACCACAAAAGACCTTTAATAGTCAAAGCAACCTTGAAAAAAAAAAAAAAAGAAAAAAAAAAAAAAAAAGCCAAGCTAGAGGCATCACACTTCCATTCTGTAAGTTATATTACAAAGCTGTAGTGATCAAGACAGCATGGTACTAGCACAAAAATAGACACGTAGGTTGATGGAACTGAATAGAAAAACCAGTAATGAACCCACAACTATATGGCAAACTAATCTTCAACAAAGCAGGAAAGAAAAGATTCTCTTCAACAAATGGTGTTGGTAAAACTGGATAACAACATGCAAAGGAATCAAAGTGTTTTACTTCCTTACACCATACCAAAAATAAATTCAAAATGGATGAATGATCTAACTGAGACAGGAAATCATACAAATCCTAGAGGAGAACACAGGCAGTAACCTCTCTTTTGTCAACTGCAGCAACTTCTTTCTAGATATATCTCCTGAGGCAAGGAAACAAAGGCAAAAATAAAGTATTGGGACTTCATTGAAATAAAAAGTTTCTACTCAGTGAAGGGAGAAATCAATAAAACTAAACAGCAACTTGTGGAATGGGAAAAGATTTTTGCAAATGATATAATGGCATATCTGATAAAAGCCTAGTATCCACAAAAAAAAGTTCTATATAAAGAACTTACAAGCTCAACACGTCCAAAATGAATAATCTTATTAAAAATGGGCAAAAGACATGAGTAAACTTTTTTCCAAGGGAAACATAGAGATGGCCAACAGACACATGAAAAGATGCTCAGCATCAGTCATCATCAGGCAAATACAAATCAAAACTATAACAAGATATCACCTCACACTTGTCAGTATGGTTAAAATAACAAACATAAGATGCAACAGGCGTTGGTGAGATGCAGATAAAGGGGAACCCTCTTTCACTTTTCATGGGAATGCAAATTGGTACAGCACTCTGGAAAACAGTATGAAGGTTCCTCAAAATTTTAAAAAATATAGCCTATGATTCGGCAATTGCACTGCTAGGTATTTACCCAAAGAATACAAAAATATTAATTTAAAGATATACATGCACCCTGATGTTTATGGCAGCATTAACTACAATAGCCAAATGATGGAAATACACCAAGTGTCCATCAACTGTTGAATGGATAAAGAAGAGCTGGTATGTTTATATATATATATTTTTTTTTTAATTAGGAAAATACCTTTATTATTTTTGAAATGTTGCAATACATGATGGTGGCTTTTTTTTTTTTTTTTGATGGTGGCTTTTTCACAACTTCACAGATTATAGAAAACGGGGCTTCTACCTTCTTTACAGAAATCTACCCCCAAATCAGACAAGGCTCCGTGATGGCTGAAACAGGGCAGGAAGGAAGGGTGAATAATCAGCGAGAACTGCAGCTCCCTGGGCAGCCAGAGGCGATCTTTGTACTTTTAAAGCCCAGGTTGAGTCCCCAAGACCTGTGTGTGTCTGTGTGTGTGTGTGTGTGTGTATATACACACAATGGATATTAGCCATAAAAAAGAATGAAGTCTCATCATTTGCAACAACATGTATGAAGCTAGAGACTATTATGCTAAGTAAAAGTAGTCAGTGAAAGAAAAACAAACACCATATGATTTCACTCATATGTGGAATTTAAGAAACATGAGCAAAGAGAAAAAAAAAAAGAGAGAGGGGGCAAACCAAAAAGAGACACTTAACTATAGAGAATAAACTGATGGTTACCAGAGGGGAGGTGAGTGGGGGGGATGGGTAACTTGGTGATGGGGATTAAGGAGTACACTTGTTGTGATGAGCACTGGGTGTTGTATGAAAGGGTGGAATCACTGTATTCTACACCTAAAACTAATATAACATTGCACATTAACTAAATGAAATTTAAATATAAACAATAAAATTAAAAATAAGTTTTAATTTCTCATAGCAATATTTTTAGTGTACAGATATTCTCCATCTTTTTTTCTGATTTATTCTTGACTATATATTATGATACTATTATTGTTTTAATTTTTTTCTCTTACTATTCACTGCTAGAAGGTTTTAACAGAAAATTTAATTGAATGATATAATTGAACCTCAAAATTAAATATATATATATATTTTTTCTTTCTTTCTGAAGTCTGGAAGACTGACTATGCTATCATGTATGTATTAAGATATAATCTCATTCAATACCACTCAGCATGATAGTAAGGACAATGTACAGATACAAGTCATGTTTCAGTGTATTTAACAACATTACAAAACTTTCAGATTGCCTATGCATTTAGAAAACTGGAATAATAAAAGAATATAAATACCAGCTTGAAGTAGATGTATCACTACATATGAAAACTACTTATATATTGCTGTAACCACTTTAAGTCTATGTTGATATTCTTTATTTCTTCCTCTTGACTCTTACACTGATTATTGACTTTTGTTCCAATTCCTCCTCTTTTTTCCTAGAACCTACTTTTTTTTTTTTAATTTTTATTTACTTTATGATAGTCACACACAGAGAAAGAGCGAGAGAGGCAGAGACACAGGCAGAGGGAGAAGCAGACTCCATGCATCGGGAGCCCTACGTGGGATTTGATCCCAGGTCTCCAGGATCGCGCCCTGGGCCAAAGGCAGGCACCAAACCGCTGCGCCACCCAGGGATCCCTAGAACCTACTTTCTAGTGTTTTATTATCATTGTGCCTTTTTAGTTCTAAAACACCGTATTTTACTTTGTATTAAAAATACAAACATGAGATGCCTGGGTGGCTCGGCAGTTTAGCATCTGCCTTTGACTCAGGGCGTGATCCTGGAGTCCCAGGATTGAGTCCCACATTGGGCTCCCTGCATGGAGCCTGCTTCTCCCTCTGCCTGTGTCTCTGCCTCTCTCTCTCTCTCTCTTTGTGTGTCTCATGAATAAATTAGTAAAATCTTTAAAAAAATAATACAAACACATCTCCAAAAGAAATGAAATCAAGGAATTCAACAAATATTTGTGTACTCATGTTCACAGTAGTATTTTTCACAATAACCAAAGGGTGAAAGCAATCCAAGTGTCTATGGACAAATAAATGAATAAACAAAATGTGTTAGATACATATAATGGAATATTATTCACCCTTAGAAGGGAAATTCTAACAAATGCTTCAGTGAGGATGAACCCTGACAACATTGCGCTAAGTAAAATAAGCTAATCACAAAAAGACAAATATTGTATTACTCCACTTACATAAGTTACTTAGAGTAGTCAAATTCATAGAGTCAGAAAGCAGAATGGTGGTTATCAGGAGCTGAAGGAAGGGAAGAATGGAGTTAGTATTTAATGGGCAACAGTTTTAGTTGGAGAAGAAAAATGTTTTAGATATGGATGGTGGTGGTGTCACAACAACATGAATATAGTTAATGTCACAACTATACACTTAAAAGTGGTTTTAAAGTAAATTTTATATTATGTCTATTTTACCAGAATAAAAAATGCAAAACTGGCATATATATAGAATATATTTTATAGAGTTTGGTGATAATATCTTACATGTTTTTAAACATTTAACAATTCAAGAGTCATAATTTCACATAAGGTAGTCCAAGACTTTCTAATGTAGAATGACAAAAAAAAAAGCTCTAAATAGTTGACATTTTTCAATCAGATCTGTTAGGAAAAATTTATAAAAATTTATAAAACTGGCCAATTTTGTTTATCCTTATTACTGTATTATTTCTAGTAATAGAAGTGTTTAAAAAAAGACACTGTTAAGTGAACCGACACTGCATTATCACATAGCCTCCATCTTAAAAGTAAAATATTAAAGAATGTAAAAAAAAAGTTTTTAATATTAATTCTGTTAATAGACTAGAATTCAAATAATACTGATCTGATTTCCTTATCTGATAGAATTTTTTATCTTAATAGCATTTTCAGTCCTTCAAATCAATCATCTGAACTTTTATGTTTGATAAGATCCTGTACAAACTTGAGTTAATGGCACAGAATTTTACAAGATCAAAAAGCTTCATCTAGAGCCATTTCTTTTTAAGTTCTTTCTAAGCTACTCAAGAGGCAACTGGTTCTCCATAAATTATATCATCTACCTTTACAGGATTAAAAAAAAAAAATGTGTTGGGCATGCAACATTAGCCTCAGTGTTAGCTAAGTAAATTAACATGGAATAAAGCTTTGCTCTTAAAAAATCATTACCAGAAAGATCTTAATATTTGTTTTCTTCAAATGAATCATATTTACAAGATTTAATATCTTTTGGAGGAAAATGTCTGAGGAAAATACTTAAATGCTGAAGAGCCCTAAGCATTTTTCCCAAAGCTATAATCTTCACTTCTTTTTAGATAGATCTGTACATGGCCAAGCTCCCACAGCTCCCATGAATAAAGGTGGTTGAGATTCCTGACTGGAGAGCAGAAATTCTCAGTAGAACCCTTTCTCTCTTTAGTTCCTATATATCAGTATAAAGCCTCTATAAACTATAGTTAGCTATTTAACTTAAATCACAATAACAGAATTATTTCATCCTAGATGAAGCAGTTCCTCTGATATTTATTTTTATTTTAGTTCCTCTGATATTTAATTTTCATGATCGATGCATTTGCTAAGCTCCAAAAAATGTCTTATAGCTATAAGATTCTAATTAACCTAGAAAAATAGAGAGAGAGAGAGAGACAGAGAATGACCCTTTCTGTAATTTTAAGTAAAAATCAGAATTAGTTTCTGCTAATCTAATTAAAATTAGAGGTATTATTTAATATTTGTATCTTCAAGATAAATTTAGAATTATGAATAAATTAATTTGTTGAAGTGTTTAAGTTGACTTGAAATCCCAATGTCATGTTAAATACGGCAGCAGGTAAATTGAAGTGTATGAGATAGAAAATTTTACTCCACATTAACCACAACCTCAAAGTTGGACTGAACTTGAGCCTAAAACCCCAAAGGCTTCCTAACATCTATGATAGCTTGATAAGCACATTTAAGCAGGCATTGATTTTCCAGCATAATGTAAATTTCAGAATTACAATTTTCCTATGCTACTTGGGCAAATTACTTAATATGAGTCCATATTCTTCTTTGTAATACAAGAATAATAATGGTACCTAGTTATTCATTTCTTAAAATGTGATGTATATCAAATGAATCATACTCCCTGGCATATAGTAATTTCTCAATAAATAGTTACCATTGTTTTAGTACAAGCAGAAAAAACATGGGTTGTAATGATGATGCTGTTCTCCTCAGGTTATCCTACAAATGAACACAAAAGATAAATGTAAGATATATAACTGCCTCTAGAAAAATCTATTTTCAAGTTAAGGCACTACTATGCTCAAGTTAAAAGTATTCTATTCTCAGAGTAAAACAAAAATTATACATGAATAGTTTAATATTAGGATTCATAAGTGAACTTCAGCAAAAAGGATAGATAATGTTGTAAGGCTTTGAGATATCAAAAAGAATTATAGGAAATCTTTCTGCTCACTTAGGATTTGGGAAGAATCTAAAGGTATGATTGACCCTGATGAGTTTGTGAGAAAAATAGAGTCTATCACCATTTAGAAGAGACTAATCAGTCAAAGTAATTTTTAAGAAAATGTTGTGAAGGGAGAGAACATGAAATGAGGAAGATCAGGTATGTAATTATTATAATAATCTAGACATGAAATCACAGCATTAATAGTGGTGTTTTATTGAAGGGAGACAATAGTCTGAAGAGCTACTTTTTGTTCAGTCTAGAGAGGATTTTACATTTTGAACCAGCACTATATGGTGCTAAGAAGGTTAATATGCCAAATACATTGGCACTTTTATTCTCAATCAAAACACTATTCACCTAAATGATGACTGTCTATATTTGATTTACTGCTGAAATATAAAACTGAAACTTTAGAAAAATAACTAAATGTCAGAGTTGCAAGAAGCTTAAAGTGAAAATAATGATCCAATTCGATGTATCATTATTGAAATAAGAAAAAACGAAGAACGAAATATGTAATTATATGAGCATTTGCTTCTCCCCTGGGAATTAAAAAACCATAAGTTGATGAGAGAAAGGCGGGAAATTATCTGATGTTATGAAACCAGGAAAAAGTCCACTGTTTTAGAGGGACAGTAGAAGAAAACACAGCAGCCTTTAGAGAAGCTCAGGAAGCCCCACGTTACTCTCCCTTGTTCTGGTTCTGGGTCCAGACGAAGGATCACTACTCTACAGGGAGGTGTAGAAGCAAAATACTTCTGCATCATCAGAGGAACAGGAAATATTTTTTGGGCCCAGTATGCTGGTGTAATAAATGAAGAGATGTATTACTGGTGTGAAGGGTGGGAACACCTCCAGCCAGTGGTCTCTGGCAAAGCTACACTGCTTCTGATAAAGGTAAAGAAACACTGTTTCCTCTTAGGTGTAGAGAGGGAAACTTGCAATGATACAATACAGAGGCTTATTACCACTGAGGATGAAGGAGGGATAATAATTTTTTATTGCAAAAATGCAATATAGATAAGAAGATATCATTTGGTTCCCTTGGGAGTAAGAGTTAGGGAGTGCTGTGAATGCCCCACTTCTGAGTCTGACTCTGAGGTTGGCTTGAGTGCCATGAATCATCTTCCTGCCTCCAACATGGATATTGTGTCTAGTCACAGCAATGATGCACCCTGGCTAAAGTAGCAAGAATGTTAAGAGAGAGCCTCTCTGTGACACAGGCATACAGACACTGCTGAAACCTAATGTGACACAAGAACACTGACATATATCCTCCAGATCCCCATGCCACACCCTAGGCACAAGATAGTAATAGTCTAATACTGGAGGATTTTAATGATGTGGTTTACTAAATATTAAAACAACTACAGCAAAATCTGACCCGGGCCAACAACTGAATGTATCAACTCAATCCTTGCCATGGGCACAATTATGTATTTCAGGATTGATTATTCTTTTATACCTGATGCTTTGCATCCCTTTAGAACCTAGGAGATTGGGAACCCTGGGTGGCACAGCGGTTTGGTGCCTGCCTTTGGCCCAGGGCGCGATCCTGGAGACCCAGGATCGAATCCCACGTCGGGCTCCTGGTGCATGGAGCCTGCTTCTCCCTCTGCCTATGTCTCTGCCTCTCTCTCTCTCTCTCTCTCTGTGTGACTATCATAAATAAATAAAAATTAAAAAAAAAGAAACTAGGAGATTCATAAAAGCAATAAAAATAAAAAAAAAACAAACATTGTCAAGAGATAGCAACAGGATTAGGCTCAGATAACACAGATGTTAAAATTCATGTGCAAATACTTTAAAATAATAATGATTAAAATGTTAAAAGTATCTTGGGGAAAAATAGACACCATGAATATACATGGAGAATTTCTGCAGAGATAACAAATAAGTCAAATGAAAAGCTAGAAATAAAAGAAAAACATGACAGCAAGATGAAGAATTTTATCAGCAAGCTCATTACAAAACTAGTTAGAGCTGAGGAGAGAAAGAGTATATTTTATAATAGGTGAATACGAATCAAAATAAAGCAAAATGAAACAAACAAAACCATGAAGAAAATCCAAAAATTAAGTGATAATATAAAATGGCCTAAAATATATTTAATTGGAAACCCAGAAGGAATGATAATGAGAATGGGAAGGCGAAAAATAAAATTGAAGAGATGACAGATAATTCTGAACATTATTGAAAAACAAGTCTTAGAGCAATAAACTCAGAGAACCCCCAAGAAGGATTAAAACAAAAAACAAAAAACAAAAAAGGAAGGATTAAAACAAAAATTTCATTAAATACTCAAGAATAATCATATCTAAAGTAACAAAAAACAAAGATAATGAAAATAATCTTGAATTCAGCCACAGAAGAAAAAAAAAAAAAAGGACATTACCTAGAGGCAAACAAAACACATTCCAAGCACCTGCTTGTCAGCAGAGCAGAAGTCAATGATATAAAATGTTAAAAAAAAAAAAAAGAAAAGAAAAAAGTCAGCCTACAATTCTATATTCATCTAATATATAGCTCAAAAATAACAATGAAATAAAGACATTTCCAGAAAAATAAATGCTGAAAGAGTTCACTGCCAAAAGGTTTATACTAAACTAAATGTTAAAAACAATTTATTAAGACAAAAGGAATATGAAAACAGATGGAAATTGAAACTACATAAAGAAATGAAGAGCACAAGAAAGGATAAAAATAAGAATTAAAAAATGCAACTCTTTTTCATTGTTCTAAAGATAATTGATTGCCTGAAATAAAAATAGTAACTATATTAGGGAGATTACATTTGAGAGTATGATGCATGACAGAACTAGTACAAAATATGAGAGGGAAGAACTAGAAATTATATTTGAAGAGATTTTATACCATGTGAGAGTTTGAATGATATAAATTTTAGGTCACTGTAATAAGTTAAAATATATTCTGAAACCCCCAGAAAAACACAGAATTTTTTAAAAATATATTCTGAAACCCCCAGAAAAACACAGAAATTTTTGAATTTTAGTTTTTATTTTTTAAAGTAGTCTTTTGCTATTATATATGTAGTGAGATGATTTAAATAGCAATATTTTGACAATACATGACAATGACAAATTAACTTCTTTCCATCTAAATAATACTTTTAAAAACAAATATTAAAATCATTACTTAAAATTCCATCCTAAAATTAAGACATATGTTAGAAGTAATAATTTAAAATTTAATTTAATTGCACTAAAATTTTCTGTTATTTCCTTAAGTCATTTCAATTAACTTCAGTCTCACACCTAATATGGACTTGGGACCACATAAAGGTTATATAAAGGAGTGCTCAGTATATGCTATTAGTTAAATCCTGCTACAGTCTCCAAAAAGAGTCACATTATTTTTTCCTCTGAAGATGAATTCCATATGACATGGAGAATATCCTTATATTTTGAACTTTCTCTCTCCTTCATAATATTCATGAATATTTGAAATGAAGGCAGTAGATTCAACAGGTTCTTAGTCTAAAATAATTTCTGAGTTTCTCTGTGCTTCTTGCTTTTTTTTTTTGCTAGCACATTTTATTTTTATTCCACAACATACCAAATTTCTTCACTTTTTAGCTTCCTAGTACAGTAACTTTCTAAGAATTTTTATCACCATGCAGCATAATCAGTTCTGTCATCACTTAAGGATTCTTCACAAATTCTTATTCTTTCATGAAAGGTGTGATCAAAATGCTGTATTAGTCTGTGTTCCCCAGAGTAACAGAAACAATCAAATATATAGAGAGATGTAGATATATATGAGATTTATTATAGAAATTGATCTGCATAATTATGAAGGCCAAGAAGGCAGATGAATGCCATCTGTAGGCTGGAAAAGCAGAAAAGATGGTGATGTAATTCAGTCTGAGTTGAAGGCCTGAGAATCAGGGGTGCAGATGGTGTAAGTCCCAGCCTGAGTTCAAAAGTCCCAAGAATAGGGCAGCCCCTGTGGCTCAGCAGTTTAGCACCGCCTTCAGCATGGGGTGTGATCCTGGGGACCCGGAATCGAGTCCCACGTCGGGCTCCCTGCATGGAGCCTGCTTCTCTCTCTGCCTGTGTCTCTGCCTCTCTCTCTCTGTCTGTCATGAATAAATAAATAAAATCTTAAAAAAAAAAATCCCAAGAATCAAGGGGACAGATATTGGAAGGCAAGAGAAAAATCCAAGCAAGGAGCAAATTCCCCTTCTTCAGCCTTTTTGTTCCATATTCTTAACAGATTCATGATTCCTAGCTCAATGGTGAGGATGATTTTCTTTATTCAGTCTACAAATCCAAATGCTAAAGTATTCTGGAAAAACCCTCACATACACACCCGGAATAATGTTTTATCAAGTATCTGGGCAGTCCTTAGCCAAGTCAAATTGGCCTATAAAATTAACCATCAGAGATGTGTACACTAATATAAAAGGTAAAGTTCTGGCTAGAATATTAATTCACTCTGTAAATTACTTTTCTGCCACAGGTGTCACTTTTAAAGATTATTGAAGGGGCACCTGGGTGGCTCAGTGATTGAGCCTCTGCCTTTGGCTCAGATTGTGATCCTGGGGTCCTGGGATAGAGTCCTGCATCGGGCTCCCTGTGGGGAGCCTGTTTCTCCCTCTGCCTATGTTTCTGCTTCTCTGTGTGTGTGTCTCTCATGAATAAATAAATAAAATCTTTCTTTTTTTAAATAAAGATTATTGAAATTGATTGACATGAGCCCTCCGCTTCAAATCATGGTGGAATAACATAGACCAAATTTATCATTACACATGAAATAGCTAAAACAACAGAAAAAAAAAATGAAACAACAGTGAGCAAAACACTGGACCTCTGGCAACAAACACAGTAATCCTAGAGATGAGAGCATCAAATAAGATAAGCTTTACAATTACCCTGGCTTATTACCTACACAGTTTCCAGGCTGCAATGATAGGTTTTGTGGTTTTGAGGGAAAATGGGACATGTTTTACTTCAGTTTAGTAGATAAAACTGACAATCTAGTAAGACAAGTGGATAGAGGTGAGATAGCAGAGCCTTGGAAAAAGAGGAGTGCAAAGAGTGGGAACTCTGAATATCTGCAGAGGGAGCCTTCAAGTACCCAATAAAAAAGTGATCAACACATACATGTGTATTAACTAGCAATAACTGAGGAAGCAGACACCTGGAAAGATTAGAGATATAAAATAATAAGAGAGGGGACCTGGGTGGCTCATATGGTTAAGCATCTGTTTTTAACTCAGGTAGTGATCTTGGGGCCCTGGGATCAAGCCCTACATTAGGCTCCTAGCTCAGCAGGGAGTCTGCCTCTCCCTCTGCTTCTGCCCTGCCTGTGTTCTCTCTCTCTCTCTCTCTCTTTTTTAAGATTTTGTATATTTATTCACGAGAGACACACACAGAGTGAGAGAGAGAGGCAGAGACAGAGGCAGAGGGAGAAGCAGGCTCCATGTAAGGAGCCTGATATGGGACTTGATCCCGGGTCTCCAGGATCACACCCTGGGCTGAATGCGGTGCTAAACCGCTGAGCCACCCAGGCTGCTCTCTCTGTCTCTCTCAAATGAATAATTTTTTTTTTTGAATCTTTTTTTAAAGAAGATAAGATAGTACTGCACCTCCTGCTCACAAAGTACTGGAAATGGCGATTGTTTCCTCCAGTCAGAGTAGAACTGTTCATCTTAACAAGAGTCACAATGGTTCTGTTTTAGTAGTGGGTAATTATTAGCCATAAACAAAACATTACTTTATTCACACCTAACAATTTTTAAAAACAAGGCCTGACAAGATCAAAATTTTTCTAAGTAGTTTAACTGCCTTGTAGAATAGAGCTCAAAAATATAGTTAGACATAAAAAAAAATCCAGAAGTCAACAGGGTGGAATTTACATTGTCGGAAAACCGATAAAGAATTACCAGATTTGCAATGAAAAACAGAATATAGCCCATATAGGGAGAAAAACAAATACATCAAAACCAAGTCAGAAGTATCTCAGGTTTTAGAAATATCCAACTAGGTGCATGATGCCATAGAATAGTTAATCCAACTGTGCTTCAATTGTTCAAAAATCTAGAGAAAAGATCAAAATATAATAACTAGAGAAAGGAAATATATATTAAAAATATCCCAATGAAGGTTCTAAGATTGAAAAGTATAATGTCTGAGATGAAGAGTACAAAGATGGGAAACAACTTGAATAATAAATAGCAAGAAAAACAATAAAAAAAAATAACACAAAGACAGAAGACCGTCTCCTAAGGGTGGGAGTGCAGTAGGGGAAGAAGAAAGCTTCCATTACTGTAGTGAAACTTTGAGATGAAAAATATACATGTAATTGGAGTTTCCTAACAGAATAGAGAGAGGAGGAAGAGGAAAAAACTAACCATGAGATACTACACCAAAACACATCAAAATCAAATTACGTAAAACCAGCGATAAAGAGAGAATCTCAAATGTCGTCAGAGAAAAATGGCACAGTAGGTATAGAAGAGCAAAGATAAAAATGAGAGGAACTTCTGGTTAGAAACAGAAAAAGACAATAAAGCAACATCTTTAAAATACTTAAAGAAAAATAATTTCTGTCAATTTAGTATTCTATACAAATACAAGTATTTTTAAAATGAAGGCAAATTGAAAACTATTTCAAGAAAATAAAAACTGAAGAAATTCATCACCATTACAAGAAATATTAAAGGAGTCCTAATGCAGAAGAAAAATGATATCAAATGTATATATGGGTATGAAAAGAAAAATATAATACAAGATAGTATACAGATGGGTAAATATATTGTTATTTTTATTATTTAAATATCTTTAAAATATAATTGTTTCAACAAAATAAAAATAGTGTAATATATAGTTTAAAATGCACATAGAAGTAAAGTATATGCAACAACACAAATGTTAAATGGAGAGAAATGGAAATATATTATTATAACATTCTTGTATGTGGAATGGTTTATTATTACTTAAGTTTAAACGATAAGTTAAAGTTGTTTTCTATAAACCCTAAATCAACAACTAAAAGAAAAAAAATGCTATTATCCATTAAGCCAACAAAGGACGTAATATTGAATCATAAAAACAGAAAAATACTCAATCAAAAAGAAATCAGACCTACAGGAAAATGGGAACAAAGAACTTATGGGGTAGGTAAGACACAAAGAGTAAGCTGGAAGAATTAAACCTCATCATATCAAAAGGCATGATAAATGCAAATGATCTAACTCCCCCTACAGAAGGCAGAAATTGTCAGCTTGGATAAAAAGACAAGAATTGACTTCTTGCTGCCTATGAGAAAGCAACTTTAAATTAAAAAAAAAATAAGTGGCACGTATAAATAGGGAAAAAATATACTATACTATAGTCGTCACCAGAGAGCTGGGTAGCTATATTAATATCAAAGTAAATTTCAGACAAATAATATGACCAGGAGAAAAAAGTCATCTCTCAATATTTAGGTGGTCAATTTAGCAAACAGACAAAGTGATCCTAAGCATTTATGCATCCAATGACAAATGTTCAAAATATACGTAGCACAATGAGTAACAGTCTTTTCACCAAATGCTGCTGGAACAAGAGAGTATGAGGAAAAAAGTGAACTTCAAGCTAGTCATCACATCATCGATAGAAAAAAGCAGTAGAAGTGGATAATACTCCTAAATAGAATATCTAAAATATACAATTTCTATATTAAAACATAGGATAGAATCCTTATAAACCTTGGGGTTAGGCAAAGATTTCTTAGATTTGATATCAAAAGCCCAACTGGTAAAATGAAGTTCATGAAAACTAATAGCTTCTGCTCTTTGAAAGATAATGTCAAAAGAATTAAAAGTCAAGTCACAGAATAGAGAAACATTTGCAAATCATATATATGAAAAAATACTTGTGTCAAGGATATATAAGGAACTCTCAAAATACAATAATAAGATAAACAGTCCAATAAAAATATCACTAGCCATCAGAGAAATACAAATTAAAACCACAGTAAAACAGTTTACTTACTCCAAAGGCCAAAATTTAAAAGATTTGTATACTGAATATCAATGAGAATATAGTGGGATAGGAACTCTTATACACTCTTGAGTGAATATAAAATGGACAAAGCCAGTTTATAATCAAGCCATTTCATTTCTTGTATAAATGAAGACATGAAACCATATGTCCATTCACTGGCTTATACATGAATGAGCTTAGCATTTTTTTTTGTAACAACCCAAACTGGAAACAATCCACATGTCCATTGACAGATGAATATGCTGTCACAAATGCACAGTGATGTATGTGTGTATAATGACATAAGACTCAAAATTAAAAATGGGAATGTTAATACATGTAGCAACATGGCTAAATCTCAATTATGCCCAGTGATTAAAAGTAGTCAAAAAAGGGGCACCTGAGTGGTTAAATTGTTAAGCGTCTGTCTTTGGCTCAGGTCATGATCTGGGGGTCCTGGGATCGAGTCCCATGTCCAGCTCCCTGCTCAGTGGGGAGTCTGCTTCTCCCTCTCCCTCTGCCTCTTTCCTCTGCTCCTGCTCTCTCTCTCACATAAATAAATAAAATCTTTAAAAAAAAAGCAGTGAAAAAGCAAACATACTGTATGATTCCATTTGTATGGACATGTAAACTCATATACAGTGACTGAAGGTGGGTCAGTGGTGCCTGAGGATGGGGTGAGGATGGGAAGGGGATTAAGAAAACTATTTCTATGTTAAAGGTACACTCATTAATTCTGTATATTCTGCTTTCTGATTCAAATAATAAAACACTGTGCTAATGCAATTATGTAGAATATTGCCACCTTCGCATATAGCTATAATTAGCCCTGATCTTATACTAACTGGACATCTTAATTAGGACTTTGTAAAAGAAGGAGGTATTATAAAACTAGAAAATTGGACTAATAAGAAATAATGTGGAAGGCTTTTGATACAAAAAAAATGATGGTACTTAGTTTTTCTCCTATTACCTTTACTTCAACTTGTAAAATCTCTTCTGTTCTTTATAATTAGCTCTGTTTGGAAATAATTTTTTTTTTCAATCCTACTTAAAGCCAAATAAATGCACTAACAGAAACTGTTTTTCATAACAAAATGGGTATTGTTGCTATTTCTTCTAGGCATTGAGATAGCATTTCAATGTCTTTGAAATTAGCTGTGATAAAGAACTGTGTTCAACTACATTACATTACTATTTTGTTTATGATTCTCTTACTACTTCTTTAAAAGTAGCCTTCTAACTATTGCCAATTTTGAAGCCTCCATGCCAAATAACTTGAATTAAGTTATTTATTCTTTAAAATAGGTTATCTAATTAATCATAAAGTTCCTAATTTCCTTTTCGAGTAATTAATCAAGATGTAGCTAGTACAGTGAAATGCCAAGAAAGTGTTAGGCCTTTACAAAGCCATATATACTGCAGTCCAGTCTCTATTACTATACTTAAACCTTTGATCATTGATACTTCATGTTGCCAGTAAAGCTATTTCACAACAGGTGAGTGACTTTAACATGTGCTCTTTACAGTAACATTTCTCTCTGGACCCTTAGTTTAATTCAGATTGACAGACTTCTTGGTCCGTAGAAGTTGCCAGTGTTACATCATTGTGCTTTGGATCTAGTCTCAGTCTTCCAGAAACCTACACAGTTTTAAGATCTTTCAGAAAATACGTCATGTTTTCTTTCTAGGTCTCTTTATCATGTCCCTCTCTGCCCTCACTGGTATCTGCAGTGGGCAAGTTGCCTAGGAACTCCCACTATCTTTAAAATGGGAAAACAAAATTGATGGAGGGAGGGGAAACCAGGAAAAGTCGGCTCCGATTGACCTATAGCCAAGGTCAACAGCAATCACTGCAGAATGTAGCTTTCTGTATTCTGATAAAAATCTGAAAAAAAGAAAACAGCATGAACTACTTCTTCCTGGGACTAAACAGCTTTTCAATAATTTAGAAGATTAGTTGGTATTATGTTAAAATAGTAAGGATAAAACATTTGGTGTTAATATGTTAAAATGATTTAGATAAAGGAATTGAAATGTTATCAGATAATCAGGAAACAGCAAGAAGTATATAGATATGTATTTGTAATTCTCTCTTTGTAGAAGTGATATTTACTTAATATAAAATTTGTAAGTAAACTGCAATTATGCATATTAAATTTGAATTTTCTATTCATGTTTCCATTCATATTCATATTCATCATATTTCAAATCAGAGAGGTGCTTCTTTGAAAAAACACTTCAGTGCTGGCTAATTCTGTAGATTAGGGAAAATGAGTGAAG
This sequence comes from Canis lupus familiaris, assembly GCF_011100685.1. Lineage (NCBI taxonomy): Eukaryota > Metazoa > Chordata > Mammalia > Carnivora > Canidae > Canis > Canis lupus. The sequence continues at coordinate 48,578,892 of NC_049232.1, forward strand.
TTACTCTATATTTCTGTACTTCAGGTATATGAGACGTGTGTTTAATTATGTTTGGATAAAGAAACATAAAGTTTCAATTAATGGGTTTAAAATGTGTTGGAGTAATAGTTGGAATTTCTTCATTAAAACCAGACCTATAAGGATCTAGTGGCCTATATTACGGTTTCTAATCCCTGAACATTTTGGCACTTTTGAGTTTAATCCCAAAGAACCAACTATGAGTATGCACTTATTCTCCACAGGAAGCTAAGGTTATTCTGTCCTAGTCACACTGTTTGAGCTAACAAGCTCCTTTTCCATAATGAATGTTAAGAGTTTCCTTCCTGACGTGGCAATGCTCTCCAAGGGTTTAGCAATTCAAAAATGAAACATTTTGATTTTAAAAATGGTTCAGGGACAAGCCCTGTAGCAGACAGAGCGCTAGAGGCAAACTGAAGCTGCTCAGGGAAAAAGCTTAGGCACTCTTTGGGAAGAAACCCTAGTTGCTCCAGTACTGGTGAAAATGTCAAATTACCACTTTACAACCTTTGTTTCGTGCTCCTGAGAGTTCTCTAAGGTTTTGCAATAGCTACTATATCTTGGCAGCTCTTCTAATGTTTAGCATCAGCTGACTCTTAAAATGCATGTATGGCAATGACACTTACTCAAGAACCTTCTGACCTCTGTACTTAACGATTTATCCATTTATTTCAGAGAAAATTCAACCGACAGGAAGAAAATAGGTTCCCATCACCTTGTGAAATGCCTTCTGAGGACAGGAAAATGGGAGGAGCTTCAAACCTTTGAGTATTCTAGGAGATGTAATGGACATTGGCAGTCATTCCCAAACCGACCAGGAAAAATCGTTATTTTCACATTATTCAAAGGCTTTTTCCCTTAAAAATCCCAGGAGTCTCTCCACAGTAGCACTTCACTAATCATGTAGAAAGCATGGGCATGTATGCAGAATAAATCCAGATATTAAGCTGAAGTAAATTCTCACTGAGGCATTTACAAAAGACAAGCAACTTGTGGAGAATGCCAACAATGTTAAAATTGAGAGCAAATATTACTTATCCTGTCTGAACGCTTTGGAGAGTAATAACGTTCAGAATATTTTATACCTTTTAGGTAGTCCCAGTTGCAAAAAGAAAAGAGAATTCCCAGTATAGATTTCTTAAGTTTATATGTATTAAATAGCACAAAAGGAAGGGCATACATCAGTGTTGTGTAAAAACAATAATAAAATAGTCAAACCCCAGCTAAAGAGTAGAAATCTGTTAGGTTTATTCTCCAATAAAGGTTTGTGCGAATTTAATGTTGATAAGTATTCTAACAAAGTTTCCTCTAATTTCTAAACTCTTGCTCTTTAAATAAGTTCAAATATTCGTTTAATAAATGAGTGGAAAAGGAAAAAGAATAATTTAAGAAGAGAATTTGGATAGGATAGAATTTAAAAATAAACCAAGTCCATACATTTATTTCCATCCTTTATGGAAACAGGTTTTAGCTACAGTATGAGAGATTTACTCTGAATTAAAAATAAAGTCCTAAAATATGGGGTGTCTAAAATAGAATTTCATTTAGGGAAGGGTAACAGTAGGATGTGGCCTTTAAAACAATAAAATATTCTAAAAGGATAATAAATAATTAATATAGTGTTATAAATATAAAGTATAATGAAGACTTCTTTGCCTCAAAATTCAATACTCAGAGAAGAATCAGGGGAAAAAATATTAGATTTTTGTTTAAAAATATTCTCTAAAGGTGCCTAGATGGCTCAGGGAGTTAACTGTCTGCCTTCAGCGAGGTCATGATTTTAGGGTCCTGGAATCCAGTCCAGCATCAGCCTCCAAGAGACTCAGGAGGGAGTCTCCTTCTCCCTCTGCCCTACCCCCTGTTCATGATTTCTCAATTTCTCTCTCAAATAAATAAATAGAATCTTTAAAAAATATTTTCTAATATACAATACCTCCTTAAATACTTTAAAAGGAGAAAAACTGTTAAATCATTTGCCTTAATCTCATTCCCTTCCCTTTAAAAAATAACATATACACGGGGGCTATTGCAGAAACCAAAAACAAAGGCAGAGAAACAATAGACTTAATGGTAACAGAATTTTAAAGTAAGGGGCCTACATTTTCTCTTCCTGGGAATAAGCCTCAGTGAAAATGTTGAGGGGGATCTCTGGGTTTAACGCCTGCCTTCGGCCCAGGACGTGATCCTGGAGACCTGGGATGGAGTCCCACATCAGGCTCCCTGCATGGAGCCTGCTTCTCCCTCTGCCTATGTATGTCTCTGCTTCTCTCTCTCTCTCTCTCTCTGTCTTTTTCATGAATGAATAAATAAAATCTTTAAAAAAAAAAAAAAAGGGAAAAAGAAAAGGAAATGTTGAAAGAACTCCCAAAGAAGTGACTTCCAAAAGCAGGCCCATGTATCTCAATCCCAGGTGAACACCTAGGGAGATAGAGCCTTCCTTTGAACTGCTTAAGCCATCAGAGCTTGAGTTCAGCAAAACAAAAAATGTTGTAAGAGGCAAAGAGGGCCTAAAACAACTCCATCATTCTTCCTGCAGCTCCAGATTGGCAAAGAGTTTAATTTCTTTTTAAGATTTTTATTTATTTATTCATGAGAGACACAGGCAGAGGGAGAAGCAGGCTCCATGCCTAATGTGGGACTGGATCCTGGGACTCTGGGATCACTCCCCGAGCCAAAGGCAGATGCTCAACCGCTGAGCCACCCAGGAGTCCCTGGCAAAGGGTTTAGAACTAACATTATATACTCCAAGTGTGTAAATTTACAAAATTAGAAAAAGAGAGAGATAATTAGGAAATACTTTAGTAGTGAAAACAAATACAATGGGGGTATGGTTACCTATAAAGATCCAATTAAGAATGCAAATACCAGTATGGAGGGATGGCCATGTTTGAGGATTATCTTATCCAGCCACGTGCCCACAATACCACAACATTACCCCAAACACCTGGAATTTAGGTAACTCCTTTGGATAAATATATATAAAATAGGAATTCTAAGTAGGCTGAGTTTATTTTAAAATTGATTAAAGAATCCTAGTGTTATTGAAATCATTGTATGACAAAGCAAAGCATTCTATTTTTGGACAAAATATGGACTGGAAATTTCTTAAAAAATGAAAGGTTTTTTTTCTATATAATTGAATTTATAACCTGAGAAGTTATCAGCGAAATGAACAACATTTATTAAATATAGAACAGTAACAAAATGTGCCAAGTTCTAAAGTATTAATTTATATGCTTTTCAAAATAAGTCATAAGACGAGCCTTATGATTTTATCCATTTCACACATAAAAAAACATGTGCAGAGAGAGTAAATAACTCCCTAAAGCTACTAAACAGGTAGAGAAAGAAGGTTTTGAATTTGGGCAGTCTGACTCCAGACTCTGGATTTCTAAGCACCATGTGTTGTATTATTATTAAAAAAAAAAAAAGATGCATTATGGACTAAAAATTAAATAAGATAAAATAACAAACGTATTTGGGTAACATGTAAAATATGTAGTATGAATATAATATATACAGGGATTTATAATAAACTATGATGTTTTGAAACCTTGTTTAGTTTTGTTTATATTTTTAATATACCCAGAGCCTTAGAACTAGAAGACAAAGCATCCTTTCCTGAATGTTCAGGGTACTTGTTTAGAGTCAGGAACACGGGAGAGAAACTAGGAGAGAACAAAGGCAAAGAAGTCAAAGAATGAGAGTTTCAAGGACAGGTCATCTGTTTGGTTTGCAATAACAGACAATTTGATCGAACACGTGGTTCAATGGGGATTTTGTGAGAAAAATTTAATTTATGGGTACAAATATACAGACTATTGGGTTAGAAATGAAGAAATAGATATAGAAATTTGGACAAAATCTAACTAGTATATTTTTTAAAAGATCATGCTATTTTGTGTATTATCCTGACCATGAGATAACAAATTCATTTTCCAATGTTCCATGGGATCTCTGTTCTCCCTACTATTTGAGAAGAGAGTTTACTCTATAAAATTCTGTTCCAGATGCCCTTTCTGTTTAGCTAAGAGTCTTCAAAACATGGGATTGGGCATGGAACTGGTAGTTTGGGGAATCTCAGAAGCAATCTCTGGCTAGAGGTGACAATAGCAGTAAATTCATATCATTAATAAAGAAAAATATTTCTGACTTTTTAAATTAAAAGTACCATTTCTCAAAAATTCCTAAGTCTGGATGGCTTATTATAATTTGATTAGTGATATTTAATAGATTAAGAACTACATTTCATCTTCTAAGCTTTAAACCCTTCAATCATAAGTATCTTGAGAATTGCCTATGAACACTTACAGAGATTCTTAAAAAATTTGGGGGAAAGTAAACTAGAAATAAATTCTGGGAATAGAAGTTCTTGGTAAATGATGCCTTTTACCACAGAAAAAAATAAAGGTAATACAAAATAAAATTCACTAACCCTCTCTTCTAATTTCTGTTTCCATTTTCCAAACTTTCTTAATTTTACAATTCAGTGAGAAAACAATCACATTCACTACTGCATCTTGCATGGATCCTTCTTTCCATCACATTTTTCAGAAACCGTTAAGTGTCTAAGACACTCAAATTAATGAAAGTACTTTTTACTTTGTATTTTCTTTAGTGGCAACTTATTTGTTAATGTTTAATTTTAATTCAAATATCATCTCTAAGTAACATACCCTCTAGAAATGCCAATGAATTCAGTTAAAATAGGATGATAACACATTTTATGAAATAGTTCTTCACTCTTTATTCAATTTTTCTAGGTTTTTTATTTCTGTCATTTTAGGGTTCTGTGAAGGTGGAGAACACTTTTTTTCCCTCCCAACAGAAATGGAGAACAGATATTGAGGAGGTTAAAGGACACATCTACCCTGGAATGCTGTTTCTCCAACAGAATATTTCTTTGGGTGTTTGCAATCTTCAAAGCATGCTCCAGTCAGACTTCACAGTTTCACTTTGTTAAACTACTTCAAGAGTGATTTTCACATGTTCTTATTTCTTTCTTCTAAAACTAATTCATACTATAAGACTATCTTGGCCAATGTGAGACTTGGAGTGAACATTCTGTTTTTTTGTTTTTTTGTTTTTTTGTTTTTGTTTTTCCTTACCTGTTTGCTTTACATTCTCCCTACCTTATACCATTACTAGCCCTTTACTTTTTACTTCAGGGAAATATCTTTTCTCTTTTCCAGTTGATTCTGCCTTTCTATCAGGCATTAGGTCTCATCCCCATAATTAATTCCACCAGAGAATCTTGATTCTAGTCTGGCTATTTATATTACCTCCCATATCTGTGTAACTTTGGTGCTGGGATAGTCACATGACTCAAGAAGAACCACATATAAACTTTTGATTTTTCACTGTGATTAATATACATTTGTTGAAGGAAAAGCTCTTTTCTCCCTACTCCAACTGTAAATGCCCACTGGAATCATAGAAGGCAGAAGCATTTGGTTACAAAATTCCTTGAATTTTTGAAAACAAACCAGTATCGTAGGAAAAGGTGAAGCAAAAACAGTCCAAAGAAAAGCACTTCAGAAAGACAAATAAAAGAGAAATAGCGGCAATAAAATCATTTGAGCTCCTTATTACTGAGCCATTAGTCATTAAATCCAGTTTGATGTACAAAGAACCATTTCTCCACTTTTATTCTTTCACCTTGTTTGAGCTGTATTTATTTTTACTTGTAAACAGAAGCTTTTTAACTAACTTTGAACATCAAAATTTTGTCTCTATGAGAAACCATTCTACATTTTTTAATAATAAATTTATTTTTTATTGGTGTTCAATTTACCAACATACAGAATAACACCCAGTGTTAATCCCGTCAAGTGCTCCCCTCAGGGCCCGCCACCAACTCGCCCCCACCCCCCGCCCTCCTCCCTTTCCATCACTCCTGGTTCGTTTCCCAGAGTTAGGAGTCTTAATGTTCTGTCTCCCTTTCTGATATTTCCCACACATTTCTTCTCCCTTCCCTTATATTCCCTTTCACTATTATTTATATTCCCCAAATGAATGAGAAAATACAATGTTTGTCCTTCTCTGATTGACTTACTTCACTCAGCATAATACCTTCCAGTTCCATCCACGTTGAAGCAAATGGTGGGTATTTGTCGTTTCTAATGGCTGAGTAATATTCCATTGTATACATAAACCACATCTTCTTTATCCATTCATCTTTCGTTGGACACCGAGGCTCCTTCCACAGTTTGGCTATTGTGGACATTGCTGCTATAAACATCGGGGTGCAGGTGTCTCGGCGTTTCATTGCATCTGTATCTTTGGGGTAAATCCCCAATAGTGCAATTGCTGGGTCGTAGGGCAGGTCTATTTTTAACTCTTTGAGGAACCTCCACACAGTTTTCCAGAGTGGCTGCACTAGTTCACATTCCCACCAACAGTGTAAGAGGGTTCCCTTTTCTCCGCATCCTCTCCAACATTTGTGGTTTACTGCCTTGTTAATGTTCCCCATTCTCACTGGTGTGAGGTGGTATCTCATTGTGGTTTTGATTTGTATTTCCCTGATGGCAAGTGATGCAGAGCATTTTCTCATGTGCATGTTGGCCATGTCTATGTCGTCCTCTGTGAGATTTCTCTTCATGTCTTTTGCCCATTTCATGATTGGATTGTTTGTTTCTTTGGTGTTGAGTTTAAGAAGTTCTTTATAGATCTTGGAAACTAGCCCTTTATCTGATATGTCATTTGCAAATATCTTCTCCCATTCTGTAGGTTGTCTATGAGTTTTGTTGACTGTATCCTTTGCTGTGCAAAAGCTTCTTATCTTGATGAAATCCCAATAGTTCATTTTTGCTTTTGTTTCTTTTGCCTTTGTGGATGTATCTTGCAAGAAGTTACTGTGGTTGAGTTCAAAAGGGTATTGCCTGTGTTCTCCTCTAGGATTTTGATGGAATCTTGTCTCACATTTAGATCTTTCATCCATTTTGAGTTTATCTTTGTGTATGGTGAAAGAGACTGGTCTAGTTTCATTCTTCTGCATGTGGATGTCCAATTTTCCCAGCACCATTTATTGAAGAGACTGTCTTTCTTCCAGTGGATAGTCTTTCCTCCTTTATCGAGTATTAGATGACCATAAAGTTCAGGGTCTACTTCTGGGTTCTCTATTCTGTTCCATTGATCTATGTGTCTGTTTTTGTGCCAGTACCACACTGTCTTGATGACCACAGCTTTGTAGTACAACCTGAAATCTGGCATTGTGATGCCCCCAGATATGGTTTTCTTTTTTAAAATTCCCCTGGCTATTCGGGGTCTTTTCTGATTCCACACAAATCTTAAAATAATTTGTTGTAACTCTCTAAGAAAGTCCATGGTATTTTGATAGGGATTGCATTCAACGTGTAAATTGCCCTGGGTAACTTTGACATTTTCACAATATTAATTCTGCCAATCCATGAGCAAGGAATATTTTTCCATCTCTTTGTGTCTTCCTCAATTTCTTTCAGAAGTGTTCTATAGTTTTTAGGGTATAGATCCTTTACCTCTTTGGTTAGGTTTATTCTAGGTATCTTATGCTTTTGGGTGCAATTGTAAATGGGATTGACTCCTTAATTTCTCTTTCTTCAGTCTCATTGTTAGTGTATAGAAATGCCATTGATTTCCGGGCATTTATTTTGTATCCTGCCACGCTACCAAATTGCTGTATGAGTTCTAGCAAATTGGGGTGGAGGCTTTTGAGTTTTCTATGTTGAGTATCATGTCATCGGCGAAGAGGGAGAGTTTGACTTCTTCTTTGCCAATTTGAATGCCTTTAATGTCTTTTTGTTGTCTGATTGCTGAGGGTAGGACTTCCAGTACTATGTTGAACAGCAGTGGTGAGAGTGGACATCCCTGTCTTGTTCCTGATCTTAGGGGAAAGGCTCCCAGTGCTTCCCCATTGAGAATGATATTTGCTGTGGGCTTTTCGTAGATGGCTTTTAAGATGTCGAGGAAGTTCCCTCTATCCCTACACTCTGAAGAGTTTTGATCAGGAATGGATGCGGTATTTTGTCAAATGCTTTCTCTGCATCTAATGAGAGGATCATATGGTTCTTGGTTTTTCTCTTGCTGATATGATGAATCACATTGATTGTTTTACGAGTGTTGAACCAGCCTTGTGTCCCGGGGATAAATCCTACTTGGTCATGGTGAATAATTTTCTTAATGTGTTGTTGGATCCTATTGGCTAGTATCTTGTTGAGAATTTTTGCATCCATGTTCATCAGGGATATTGGTCTGTAATTCTCCTTTTTGGTGGGGTCTTTGTCTGGTTTTGGAACTAAGGTGATGCTGGCCTCATAGAATGAATTTGGAAGTACTCCATCTCTTTCTATCTTTCCAAACAGCTTTAGGAGAATAGGTATGGTTTCTTCTTTAAACGTTTGATAGAATTCGCCTGGGAAGCCATCTGGCCCTGGACTTTTGTGTCTTGGGAGGTTTTTGATGACTGCTTCAATTTCCTCCCTGGTTATTGGCCTGTTCAGGTTTTCTATTTCTTCCTGTTCCAGTTTTGGTAGTTTGTGGCTCTCCAAGAATGTGTCCATTTCTTCTAGATTTCCTAATTTATTGGCATATAGCTGTTCATAATATGTTTTTAAAATCGTTTGTATTTCCTTGGTGTTGGTAGTGATCTCTCCTTTCTCATTCATTATTTTATTGAGTCTTCTCACTCTTCTTTTTAATAAGGCTGGCTAATGGTTTATCTATTTTATTAATTCTTTCAAAGAACCAACTCCTGGTTTTGTTTATCTCTTCCACAGTTCTTCTGGTCTCGATTTCGTTGAGTCCTGCTCGATTCTTAATTAACTCTCTTCTTCTGCTGGGTGTAGGATCTATCTGCTGTTTTTTCTCTAGCTCCTTTATGTGTAAGGTTAGCTTTTGTATTTGAGTTCTTTCCAGTTTTTGAATGGATGCTTGTATTGCAATGTATTTCCCCCTTAGGACTGCTTTTGCTGCATCCCAAAGATTTTGAATGGTTGTATCTTCATTCTCATTAGTTTCCATGAATGTTTTTAATTCTTCCTTAATTTCCTGGTTGACCCTTTCATCTTTTAGCAGGATGGTCCTTAACCTCCACGTGTTTGAGGTCCTTCCAAACTTCTTGTTGTGATTTAGTTCTAATTTCAAGGCATTATGGTCTGAGAATATGCAGGGGATGAACGCAATCTTTTGGTATCGGTTCAGACCCGATTTGTGACCCAGTATGTGGTCTATTCTGGAGAAAGTTCCATGTACACTTGAGAAGAATGTGTATTCAGTTGAGTTTGGATGTAAAGTTCTATAGATATCTGTGAAATCCATCTGGTCCAGTGTATCATTTAAAGCTCTCGTTTCTTTGGAGATCTTGCACCTAGAAGAGCTATCGAGTATAGAAAGAGCTACACTGAAGTCACCAAGTATAAGTGTATTATTATCTAAGTATTTCTTCACTTTGGTTATTAATTGATTTAAATATTTGGGAGTTCCTACATTCGGGGCATATATATTGAGGATTGTTAAGTCCTCTTGTTGGATAGATCCTTTAAGTATGATATAGTGTCCCTCTTCATCTCTCACTACAGTCTTTGGGGTAAATTTTAGTTTATCTGATATGAGGATGGCTACCCCTGCTTTCTTTTGAGGACCATTTGAATGGTAAATGGTCCCCCAACCTTTTATTTTCAGGCTGTAGGTGTCCTTAGGTCTAAAATGAGTCTCTTGTAGACAGCAAATAGATGGGTCCTGCTTTTTTATCCAGTCTGAAACCCTGCGCCTTTTGATGGAGTCATTAAGCCCATTCACATTCAGAGTTACTATTGAAAGATATGAGTTTAGTGTCATCATGATATCTATTCAGTCCTTGTTTTTGTGGATAGTTCCACTGAACTTCTTTTTAAAGGGGAATTTTAAGAGTCCCCCTTAACATTTCTTGCAGAGCTGGTTTGGAGGTCACATATTCTTTCAGTTCCTGCCTGTCTTGGAAGCTCTTTATCTCTCCTTTCATTTTGAATGAGAGCCTTGCTGGATAAAGTTCTTGGCTGCATGTTCTTCTTATTTAGGACCCTGAATATATCCTGCCAGCCCTTTCTGGCCTGCCAGGTCTCTGTGGAGAGGTCTGCTGTTACCCTAATACTCCTCCCCATAAAAGTTAGGGATTTCTTGTCTCTTGCTGCTTTAAGGATCTTCTCTTTATCTTTGGAATTTGCAAGCTTCACTATTAAATGTCGAGGTGTTGAACGGTTTTTATTGATTGGGGGGGGGGGGATCTCTCTATTTCCTGGATCTGATTGCCTGTTTCCCTTCCCAGATTAGGAAAGTTTTTAGCTATGATTTGTTCAAATACATATTCTGGCCCTCTGTCCCTTTCGGCGCCCTTGGGAACCCCAATTAAACATAGAGTTTTCTTCCTTGGGCAGTCACTTATTTCCCTTAATCTATCCTCATGGTCTTTTAATGTTTGTCTATTTTTTCCTCAGTTTCCCTCTTTGCCATCAACTTGTCTTCTATGTCACTCACTTGTTCTTCCACCTCGTTAACCCTCGTCATTAGGACTTCTAGTTTGGATTGCATCTCATTCAATTGATTTTTAATTTCTGCCTGATTGGATCTAAATTCTGCAGTCTTGAAGTCTCTTGAGTCCGTTATGCTTTTTTCTAGAGCCACCAGTAGCTGTATAATAGTGCTTCTGAATTGGCTTTCTGACATTGAATTGTAATCCAGATTTTGTAACTCTGTGGGAGAGAGGACTGTTTCCGATTCTTTCTTTTGAGGTGAGGTTTTCCTTCTAGTCATTTTGCTCAGTGTAGAGTGGCCAAAAGCAAGTTGTATTGGGAAAAGGAGAAAAAGAGAGAGAAAGAAGGAAAGAAAAGAGAAAGAGAAAAAAAGGAAGAAAAAAAAGAGAAGAAAAGGAGAAAGAAAAAGAAAGTAAGGAAAAAAAAGGTGGGGAAGCAAACAGAAATCAAAAAGAAAAAAAAAAAAAAACCACGGGGGAGTATCTTCTGATTCTGTATACTTTAAGTCCTTTGACTTCCCCTGGAACTTGTCCGTCTAGCTGGTCTTCTCGGGGAGGGGCCTGTTGTGCTGATTTTCAGGTGTTAGCAGTTGGGGGAGCTGCTGTGCCCCTGCCTGGTGCAGGCCTCAGTGGGGGTTGTTTACCCCGTGAGGCCCCAGGAGGAACAACCGCAGTGGCGGAGGCCAACTCTGGAGCCCTGGATTCAGCCCCCGCAGTAACTATGGAGCTCTCCGTCTGCAGGGCCTGGAGGCTCCGGGCGGGGCCGCTGATCTGCTCAGCTCGGGGCAGGAGCATCCTTGCTGTCCTGGGCACTCCCGGCCTCTGCCTGTCCCGGGGGGAGGCCGGATCCTGGGCTGTGTCCCGGCGCCCAGTGCTCTGGAGCCTGCGCTGTTGGATTCGCGCTCTGGCCGCTCAGCACCCCCACGGGGCCTCTTCCTCTGCCCGAGCCCCCCCCGAGCTGCTCCGGGTCCAGCCGTGCCTGCTGCAGCCCTTAGGGAGCTCGGCGCATCTCCCGGGGCGCAGTTGTCTGTTAGTGTCCCCGGGAGCCCGAGGGCATCCCCGCCCTCCTGGGTCCTGCTCCACCTCCCCACGAGCCCCTTTCCGCCCGGGAAGGTCGGTGCAGCTCCTGCGTCTCCGGGACGGGGCTCTCCTGTCCTGGGGACACTCGCCCCGGCCTCAGCCCGGCTCCTCGCGGGCCCCTCCCCCTTGGAGGCCTTTTGTGTCTTTATTTCTTTTTCCCCGTCTTCCTACCTTGATAGATGCGCGAACTCTTCTCACTGTAACATTCCAGCTGGTCTCTCTTTAAATCTCAGGCCGAATTCGTAGATTTTCAGGATGATTTGAAGGTTATCTAGGTAATTTGGTGGGGACCAAACAGGTGATTTGGGGACCCTACTCTTCAGCCATCTTGCCCCTCCTCCTGTTTGCCCAAACCATTCTACATTATAGCTCTTTTAGGATAATATCTTTTTGCTCTATTTTACATATATTCCCTCCTTGGCCTTAATCTCCCAAATCTATTTTTTGGGGTTATACTCAGGCATTCATATCTTAATATATAGGGGTATCTATGTACACATTTTTTATTATACAAAAAGTTATTGTAGTTTTTCAATCTCATCATTCGATTATAAATCATCCCAATGATTATTTTTTCATTGATGAGCGTTTTAATTTTTGTAACCTAAAACTCCTATAGTATACATATATTTTTCTTAATTCTGTGCTTGTTTAGATTTTAAATATAATTTTTTAAATTGTATATATTGAACATCTGTATCATATATCTGAGGCCCAAATATCTATTGATATAACAATATTGCCCTTACTCTCCTTATTTTTTTATAGATTTCAGTTGTAAACTATATATAAAGGAAGTTTTTGTCAATATATACTTTAACCATATATATTTTGTCAATATATATTTAACATGCCAGATCTCATTACCCAGGCAAAGAATGGCCTCATAATAATTCCTAATGTGGGGTTTTCAATCTAGTCACAATCTTTCTCAGTGATCATCTCAAGAAAACAAATGAAATATAAAGTAAATATTTCATTTTCGTTTATCTCTATAACTCAGCAAATTATAACCAGTGACACCAATGTGTAACAATAAAACCACATTTATTTCCTTAGCATATATCTGAAAGTTAACAGATATATAATCAGAAAAGCACTTAACTTTTATGAAGATCCTCTGTAAGATAAAGATTCTAATAGAAAAAAATATACTTACACTATATATAGTTCAATAAAATATTCTTGTTTGAGGGAGAAAAAAGCAAACACAAATTATATTTTACCAGTTAAAATCATTCATTGTATTTTTTCTTAAAGATTTTAAGTAATTTCTACACCTGACAAAGGGCTCAAACTCACAATCCCAAGATCAAAAATTGCATATTCTACCGACTGAGCTAGACAGGTGCCCCAACTTTCACTGTTCTAAATAAAACAAAACAACTTAATCTATATGACTTTAAATGAAAGAATGTACATTGGTTCACAGATCTTGAAAAATCCAAGGATGTGCTGACACCAGGTTTGCTTTGACTCATGGCCAAAGGATTTAATGAAAGCCCTGTTTTTTAGCTTATTTTCCATTTCTTGTCTCTTTTCTATTTCTTGTCCCACTATAGCTGTGTCAATTTAGGTTCAGTCTTTGTTATGTTAATATATTGGCAGCTTCTCTTCCTTTCCACCCTTTCAATGAGTTAGAATATCTGTACCAGGTTTATAGTTGAGTCTCATTTCTTCCTGGTTGCCTGGCTATGAAGCAATCAGTATGGCCTGGAGAAATCAAGTTACTTAGGTTTGAGTCAAGCATTCTAATTTAATAAACTGTGTAGAAATCTAATTTAACAGAAAAGTATGTTCTCTGAGGAGAGGAATTAGCATGGTTTCCCAGGTGGGTTTCAGGTACTAATAACCCAAAGGAAAGTAAATATATGGAAAGAACATAAACTATTCATGTCAACAAAAGAGAATGAAGGCCCCCCCCCCCCCAAAAAAAAGAGAATGAAGGCTTCTGATTAACACAAAGTATCTCTGTTCTCTCATCTTGTTTAACAGACTGCTTGCACAAAAAGACCCTGTCTCAAATCTCAAATCTCAAATTTTGGAACTCTCGCAAAAATAGCATGTATGTTTTACAGAAACACAGTTCACGGTGAAAAAAAAAAAAGTTTTATTAGCTGTCAATCCCTAAGGTAAGGGCATATTTATGCCATCCTTCTCAAGTTTACTTGACAGAAGACTCACTTAGACATGTGGCATCTTTGCATGGGAATGTGCCCTTGCCTGAAAAATTCTTAACCAGGCTCTTGAGCCTGAAATAACAGATCATGCATAACAAAGAGAGTTGCACATTTCAAGAAATGGTATACCCCAAGCACTCAATTCTTAACTGGCTTTGCTTATCTGAAAATTTACTCCAAGTATCTTATATGTGCCTTTATATAATATGCTCTTTATTTATTTTTTTAAATATTTATTTATTATTTATGATAGACATAGAGAGACAGAGAGAGGCAGAGACACAGGAGGAGGGAGAAGCAGGCTCCATGCCAGGAGCCTGACGCGGGACTCCATCCGGGTCTCCAGGATCGCACCCTGGGCCAAAGGCAGGTGCTAAACCACTGAGCCACCCAGGGATCCCCTAATATGCCCTTTAAAAACAAACATACATACTACCCTCAAAAATATCCCAGTGTTATCTATTTCAGAGTGTTATAATTGACTAGACCAGACCATTTAAACTAATCCTATGAAATAAAAGGCATCGATACCTTTCAATTTTAAAGGAAAAAATATAAAGTCTGCAAGTCATTTTGTCAAATAGAAAGATGCAAAATCTTTATCCAGTCATAAGAAAATTGCTCTTTTTTACTTTAATACTCTACGGGCTTTATCAGGTCAGCAAAAAGAGATCATTTCACAATTAAACCTGTGGTCCAAAAGTATCTACCTTACTTGAATTAACATAATACCTATTGAACATAAATTTCTTATGAAAGACAATACATGCACTTTCAGAAATTTCCTTAAACCAAGATATAATTAAAAAAAAACAAGATATAATACACAATGTTTTACACTTATAATTAGACCTCAAACCCATCATTTGCAACACACTTGTTGCTAATTTTCAACTTGTAAACCTGAAATTTTATCATTACTCTTCCTTCTTCTTAGTCTACTTTCTTACTCAAATAAAATAAACTATCAGTGCAATTTGGATGAGACATCTTACTATTTTTTGTGAAACCATCTCAGGAATCTTCTCTTATCCTCACAATGCTAGTATAAGAATTGGAAATCTAGTGAATTTGGCAATATTATAATTGCAAAACCTTCCCTTCTCATAAGCTACACAGTTAATCCAGTACATGGCTCTCAAGCTAAGTTAGCATAAAGCAGAGAGTAAAATACTATGAGATAGTATGTGTGAGAAAACAATCATGATTCAATTTAAAAGTATATATATACTCTTGATTTAAAATATCATCTATATATATAGACTCATATATACATATCACATAAATCAATCAAGAACATTCAGAGTATATTTAGTTACATAAAGAGATCAAAAACACATTTATATGGTTTAAATGATTGAAAAATGACTTTATTTGGATAGCACTGTTAAATAAATACTATTGTAAATGCTGACAAAAATGATAATTTCATTTCCTATATTCAAATTAAATATTACATATTCATTCACAGTATAAATATTGGAAAAATGCATCACAAATGGCTCAAGAAAAAGGGCAGAAACTATTATAAGTATTTCATTGGGGAAATTTAATACAAAGGATAGGCTTCATACCAGAGAAGAGCTTAAAAGGGAACCCAGGTATTAGTAACAGCAGGAAGCTCCTATCATCTTAGGAGCTAGAGGAATAGCAGGAATTACTAGAACACAAAATCAGGGCCATATGATGAAAACTGGGGCATGACTTACTGTTTGCCATGGAGAACATTTTATTTAGAGATGATCTGATTTTAAAAGTCAGATGGAAAAAGCAAAGAGATTAGAGTAGCCAAGACAATTCTGAAAAAGAAAAACAATGCCTGAGGGCTCATACTACTCAATTTTAAGACTTACTATGGGAAATATCAGAAAGGGAGACAGAACGTAAAGACTGCTAACTCTGGGAAACGAACTAGGGGTGGTAGAAGGGGAGGAGGGCGGGGGGTGGGAGTGAATGGGTGACGGGCACTGGGTGTTATTCTGTATGTTAGTAAATTGAACACCAATAAAAAATAAATTAAAAAAAAAAAAAGACTTACTATGAAGCTACAGCAATCAAGGAAGTATTGTATTCACAAAAGGAGAGACACTTATATCAGTGGAAAAGAAATGGGAAGCCAGAAATGAACTTATCTAAAAATGTCAACTGATTTCTCATAAAGTTGCAAAGACAATGCAACAAAGAATGATTTCAACAGACAATATTGGAAAATTGGAATTCAATATGCCAAAATAATGACACATACCTCCCTTTACACAAAAATGGACTTAAATGGATCACAGATGTAAAAGTAAAATGGAAAATTATAAAACATACTGAAAAGCACATGAAATAAAATATATGTGAACTTAAGTTTTATGAAGATATATTGTACACTATAAAAAATTAAAAGCTTTGTTTTGTGACACTGTTAATAAAATAAAATAGAAGCTAACAAAACTGGGAAAATATTTTTAAATCACATATATGACAAAGGACTAATATCTAGAGCATTTAGGTTACTCTTAAAATGGAACAATTAAATATAAACTAATAAAAATTGGACAACAGATTTGAAACAGACACTTCACCAAAGAATGTATACAAAGACAAATAAAAATATGAAAAGCTTCTCTACATTATTTGTTATTAGAGAAATCAAATTAAAACAATGACATACTGTAACACATTGATTAGAATAGATCATATTAAAATAACTAACAATGCCATTGTTTTGACAAGAATGTAGAGCAACTGAACTCTCAGTTAATGCAGGTGGCAATGAAAAAACAATACAGCTACATTGGAAAACAATTTGGCAGTTTCTTATAAAGTTAATTTATTTATACAGCAACTCCTAAATACTTAGGCAACAAAAAATATATAAATATGCATCCACACAAATATATGTATGAATATTTGTAGCAGCTTAATTTATTAATGCTCAAATCTATAAATAGCCCAATCCAAATTGACTGGTAAATGGATAGTCATTTCCTAGAATATGCATAAAGTAGAATAGTACATGTAAGAAGTACTACTGACATGTTCAGGATGAATCTCAGCTGCATTATGCTATGTGAATAAAACTCCACTCTAAAGATTGTATACTGTAGAATTTAATGTATCTGACTTTATGGAAAAAAACAAATAACAGGGATAGAGAATAGGTGAGTCATAAATGGCTGGGAAGAGGTATGGGACTACTTCTAGGAACATGAAGAAAGGTTATGGGGTGATGAATATAATCTATACATTGACTGTGGTGATGATTATATACCTTTGCCAAAACTTAGTGATTATTACCACTGGTGATTAAACTTCCAGTTACCTGACTAAAAATGGAGCAAAAATAAATAAAACCAAATTACCATTTGTTGCCAAGGTGTTGAACTAGTGACAGTGGGGAAGTAAATCACTATGTTTGCTTGGTACTATTATTTGATATTATCTATAAAAGTTGAACACAAGGATACTTTGAGCCAGTAATTTCATAAGTAGGTAAATAATCAACAAAATTGCATATACACAAAAAAATGCACAAGTGAACCCATGATCAGCTATTTCCAATTGTCTGAAATTGGAAAATACTGAAATGCGTATCAGGAACAGAAAGGATCATCTGTACTTTTTATAATATTTCTTTGCTTGTGTGCTGTATCATGCATATTTTTGCTTTCATACATTTCATCAAATTGAATTATAAGGCAATTCAGGAATTCAACTGCCTTGTAAGTTCCTAATGGAGTCTTAGATTTTCATCTATGTTTTCCTAAGAACTAATATAGTCTGTGGTACATAATGGATGCACAATATGTTTTTGAGTAGTGACTTAATGCCTAAATGAAATGAAAGAAGAAGGAAGGAAGGAAGGAAGGAAGGAAGGAAGGAAAGAAAGAAAGAAAGAAAGAAAGAAAGAAAGAAAGAAAGAAAGAAAGAAGAAAGAAAGAAAGAAAGAAAGAAAGAAAGAAAGAAAGAAAGAAGAAAGAAAAGAAAGAAAGAAAGAAAGAAGAAAGAAGAAAGAAAGAAAGAAAGAAAGAAAGAAAGAAAGAATAAAAGGAAAGAAGGAAAGAAGGGAGGAGATGGGGATGGAGGGAGAAGAGGGGGAGAAGAAAGGACCTTCAGACCTGTCAGAGCATTTTAAAAATTTATTTTAAAAATATATTTAGATATATATTTATTTTAATAAAAGCCTTCTACACTCAGAATTGACTCTGGAGAATAACATTACTTTTCTAAAGTCAAAATGAATTACATTATTATAAATATTTCATTTCAACATGCTGATTTACATTCCAATAAATCTTTGTATATGTTGCTGAAAACTTGAAATAACTGGTAACTAGTTTTGTAAATATCCGTATTTCTTTAAACATTTAGTTATTTATATCATTGCTTGGCTTCAGCTAGTACTTCATTCAAACATGATATCCAGGTACTAAAATTTAATCTACTGTATCATTTTCCATATGTAAAAATTATTTATGTCTACAGAGTTAATTTTTTAATACAAACTGTGCATTTTCCCTCTATGTTGAATGCAGTGAATTTTCTTTTCTGTAAGCAGTCACACTAAATAACACTGGCATGGTGAAATTAGCTTTCATAGAAGTTAAAATCATTGATTGAATTTGAAGCTGCCTACAAGGATTCTATTCAACTTACAAAGGTTGGAATGGAAGTAAAGGTTGTTATGTAATATTTATAAAATGAAGATGAAAACTTGGTATTTTTGTGATCCTCCCTGTCTAAGAGGAAGAACAGTACTATTCATTTCTGCCATATTATTTAAATGTTACCTTTAAATGATATTATATCAGTACTTTTCTGTGATCTTTTGTGTCCTCCTGCGTTAAAATAATTGTGACAGGTTTAGAAATCTCCTAAAAAACCTATAAACCAAGATTAGTAGTACAAATTTTATGTCCCAAACTCCTTCAGTTGCCTCTAATAAATCTTACACTTTAGTTTTTTCAAGAATAATTATTTTTCTATTTAATCATTGAACACGTTTCCAAAAATGGAAGTCATTTTATTTCATCCATTTTGCAGAGATAGAAAAAATAATAAAATGTCAAATTTTTATTTAATAAGTTAATGAATTATCATTTATTACTTATTAGTAATCAGTAATATTAGTAATTAGTAACATGGTTATTTTCTATCAATAAAAACAATATAGTATGAAAGCTAAAAGTAATGAGTTAGCCAAGACTGAAATTTACTATGCATTTCCTTATTGTCAGCCTGTGATGTAATTTTATAGAAGAAATTATTTGTCAGGTTAATTTTATTAACTAAGGTATAATGTCAGATTTCTGTAAAATTGCCTTATATTTCTTCCTCTAATTTTTCAGAGAGAAGTTCAGGAACTATGGATTTATTTCAGTTTCCACACATTAAAAGTAATGTTTTACTTTTTATGTTTTTTTTATTAAGTAAGACACTTAATACTTAAATTTCAAATCCTGAAGTATTTACATTTTTTAAAAAGTGATAAAATTTTATAGCTATGATCATATAAAATGTATAAATTATTTATTATAATATTTTAACATGACATCTACATTTAATAATTAAGAAGTACTGCATGCAATTACTGAGAATAACCTTCAAATACTCATGTTCTTGCCATAATCAGCTTCTTTAATTTCTCCTTTGATGTTTCAAAAGAAGTGATAAACTTCCCAAATGGCATTAATAAGAGTGATGGGGGAGTGGTTTTATGTGCTCATGGAAAAAACTGGAAATAATTTACGCTCTAGGGAAGAGGAAACATGAATAAGACAATGTGGACAATAACTATCACTGATGTACTAAGCTAATTTCACAATTATTATATTATGCTAATTATATAATTAAATATCGTGCTAATTATATAATTAAATTTATTATTCTAATTACATAATTGCACCATACCTTTGAAATACTTAAAAACAAGATTGTTTTTCATGGCATTCACATTTGTTTAGGTACTAGCGTATCATTCAAGCCCTACACCATACAAAAGAAGTCTTTTCATTTATAACCTTGAAAACATGTTTGGATACTAGTTATAAAATGGAGGTCCCTAAATATGCATGTGTTTTCCTGTTAATTTCCCAACTCCCTTGCCCTTAGGCAGAACCATATAATTATTTCTGGTCAGTAGTCAGTGAAAAGAAGTGTCACTCATCACTTTTGGGGCAATGCATTTAAGACCTTCAACTTTCTCTTATCTTGTTCTGGTGACCAGGAACTATGTTCTATAAAAGCAGCTACAGCCTGTGTCCTTCAGTGACTGGTGGAACAAATTCCTAGTCTTCAGACGATCCTGACATGTACAGGAAATAGGTGAAACTGAAAAGTTACTGAGAATAAAACTACTAAGAATGTATGTATGTTATTGTTGCAGTATAACCTAATCTAACTTAAACAATATAAATTTTTTAAAAAAATCAGTTACCTCCCCTACACACACAGACACACACACACACACACACATACACACACACACACACCTTTTGCTCTAGTTCTTTTGATAATCTAACAATAATCTTCTGCAATATTTATAAGGATTAGAAAAAATGGAATTCAGTACTTCTGTTATAAGCCCTTCCACTGCTTTTTTTCCCTCCTAAATTGATGAGGTATGGGATTGGGTTGTAATATTATGTATATTATATATATTTTTTTGTAATTTGAACAATTGAAAGGCTTGTGTTCCTATAATCTAACTTTGAAGCCAATAATTATTTAGCAGTGTATGGAATGTGATTCAAACTCAACACTAAATAGTTTAAGAAAATGTATTTAATTGCTTTAAGAATAAAGAAGACTAGAAGTTAGATTTAGGGACTCCATGTTTTTCCACTTCTACTTGTTAGCACTGCTTTTCTCTCTTTTTAGCTTGCTTTTTGCCCACTGC
The DNA here is from genome assembly GCF_011100685.1 of Canis lupus familiaris. NCBI lineage: Eukaryota > Metazoa > Chordata > Mammalia > Carnivora > Canidae > Canis > Canis lupus. Next base: position 48,599,539 of record NC_049232.1, read on the forward strand.
TAATATGCTTTCAAACTGAGAGGAGAGAGGTGGGTGGGGACACAGTAGCAACACCAAAAAGAAATAAAGAGAATTCTTGGTATTCTAATAAGTCTGTGATGGAAAAATCTAATTTTTAATAGAGCTTTATTATTTTTTCTTGAGGGTAGCTTGAATGACCTTAACAATGGGAACAGGTTTTTATGCTAGTTTAGTTTTAATTATTTATAGGTTCACGTGTTCAGATTTTCTAAGTTTTATCTGTTGATCTAGTTGAACAAAGTGAAAAGTATAATTGAGTTGGGAAATAAAGTAAGGTCACTTCATATGGGAATTTAGGGTTGTCCTGACTGATGTACTATCCTGAATACATCTAAAAACTTCTGATGAAATATTCATAGTCTTAAGAAACTACTCAGATTTTTCTGAGGATTCAGAGTAATCTGTCTTATTGAAATTGGAAATTGTTACCACCATAAATATATTCACAAGTGTTTTATATGTTTTTTCTATACAAATGTTTCATAAATGAACCCAGTAATTACTATATCTAAAGTCTTTCTTTCTTCTTAAACACTTTTCACTGACTCATATAGTGAAGCTAAAATGCCAGAGATCCTATAGGGAAATATTTGGTATTAATGCGAATATTAAGCAAGATTTTTTAATTTATACATAGCATGCTTCTTGGAAAAGGAGCAAAAGAAAGCCATTCTGTTCCTTAGGTGTGTATTAACATCATTACCATACACTTATTGCACCGTTTTTCATGAGGGCGACTTTAAAGAAGTAATTCTATAATTCAATATATTTAATCAGTTCTTTGTGTGTCCTTTTGTTTTTCATGTTTTCATTTCTAAAATTCGTTTGGTCTTGGAGCTCAAGACCAAGTTGGCTATACAAAATATATTTACAAACAATGCTAAATCTTGGAGTTTTATCTCAAAATGAAAGCAAAAAAAATATTTACACAAAAATCTTTAAAGCTGTGAGATATATGTTGAGGTTGATGGTTTTTACATTTGGACATCTAATTGTTCCAAGAAAATTTACTGAAAACACAATCCTTCTTTATGAAACTAAACCTGAACCTTCCTCAAAAATCAGTTGGCTATATTTATGTAGATTTATTTTTGAGCTTTTCATTCTATTCCATTAATATTTTTGTCCTTTGCTAATACCATGCTGTGTTGATTCCTGTAACATTTTGATAATTGTGAAATCGATTCATACGAGTTCCCTAGATTTATTCTTCATATTCAGAATTCTCTTGCTTATTCTGGTTAGCTTGCTTTTCCATACAAATTTGAACTAGCTTGTCAATTCCCTTACACATGATTTCTAGATCTTGATTGAGAATGCTTAATCTCAAAAAAAAAAAAAAAAGAGAATGCTTAATCTCTAGCTCCAACTGAAAGAATTGATATCTTAGCAAATTGAATATTACAGTTACTATGGATATGTGACATTTAAAATTATGTAGGTACTTGCCTTAAATTTTCATTTTTTATCATTGTTTTAGAGCCTATAAATCCAGGCTTGATTTTTAGCTGAGGGCTACTCTTTGAGAACGCCTTTAAAAAAATAAAAAATTAATACACAGATTGTGTCAATAGATTATTTTAGTCTTTTTACATGCTTAATTATGCTGCATAGTATGAACAGTTTTCATTTTTCCTTTCCAACATGCATTAATATGTATTTCTAAAGAAAGTTGATGATGAATAAGTAATTTTCCCACAATGTGTGTCAAAATATACCATCAACCACTGGTGTGGGTACCTTGTCATGATGAAAGGCATATATTACAAATCTGCTCATGAACTATTAGTATTTCTTTAAAAAGTAACTAGTCAATTTAATCTTGTTCACAATCACCCATTTCCTAACTTCTATTTTGTTTTGGCCAAACCACAATCAAGTTTTCCTCATGCCCAGAGATCCCTGTACTTTAAGTTGCCCTCAAGGCTGCCAAGCACTAAAATAAAGAATGTGCCTTCCTATGAGTTTAGCCCCAGAACTGACAATAGTGAGACATACTTTTTGCCAAACCGTACTTATGCATTCTTACTCTCCCTTTCGCCCAATCTCCCCTTATTTCTTATCCATGAAAGAAAAACTTTTTAGAAAATTTTTTAAAGATTTTTTTTTATTTATTGATGAGACACACACACACACACACACACAGAGAGAGAGAGACAGAGACAGAGAGAGAGGCAGAGACATAGGCAAAGAGAGAAACAGGTTCCATACAGGGAGACTGATGTGGGATCTTGGGGTGGAGTCTTTTGGGTTTTCTATGTAGAGTGTCATGTCATCTGCAAAGAGGGAGAGTTTGACTTCTTCTTTGTCAGTTTGAATGCCTTTTATTTCTTTTTGTTGTCTGATTGCTGAGGCTAGGACTTCCAGTACTATGTTGAATAGCAGTGGTGAGAGTGGACATCCCTGTCTTGTCCTGATCTTAGGAGAAAGGCCCCCAGTGCTTCCCCACTGAGAATGATATTGCTGTGGGCTTTTCGTAGATGGCTTTTAAGATGTCGAGGAATGTTCCCTCTATCCCTACACTCTGAAGAGTTTTGATCAGGAATGGATGCTGTATTTTGTCAAATGCTTTCTCTGCATCTATTGAAAGGATCATATGGTTCTTGTTTTTTCTCTTGCTGATATGATGAATCACATTGATTGTTTTACGAGTGTTGAACCAGCGTTGCATCCCAGGGATAAATCCTACTTGGTCATGGTGAATAATTTTCTTAATATACTGTTGTATCCTATTGGCTAGTATCTTGAGAATTTTTGCATCCATGTTCATCAGGGATATTGGTCTGTAATTCTCCTTTTTGGTGGGGTCTTTGTCTGGTTTTGGAACTAAGGTGATGCTGGCCTCATAGAACGAGTTTGGAAGTATTCCATCTCTTTCTATCTTTCCGAACAGCTTTAGTAGAATAGGTATGGTTTCTTCTTTAAACGTTTGATACAATTCCCCAGGGAAGCCAACTGGTCCTGGACTTTTGTGTCTTGGGAGGTTTTTGATGACTGCTTCAAATTCCTCCCTGGTTATTGGCCTCTTCAGGTTTTCTATTTCTTCCTGTTCCAGTTTTGGTAGTTTGTGGCTCTCCAAGAATGTGTCCATTTCTTCTAGATTGCCTAATTATTGGCGTATAGCTGTTCATAATATGTTTTTAAAATCGTTTTGTATTTCCTTGGTGTTGGTAGTGATCTCTCCTTTCTCATTCATTATTTTATTAATTTGAGTCTTCTCTCTCTTCTTTTTAATAAGGCTGGCTAATGGTTTATCTATCTTATTAATTCTTTCAAAGAACCAACTCCTGGTTCTGTTGATCTGTTCCACAGTTCTTCTGGTCTCGATTTCACTGAGCTCTGTTTGAATCTTTATTAACTCTCTTCTTCTGCTGGGTGTAGGATCTATTTGCTGTTTTTTCTCTAGCTCCTTTATGTGTAAGGTTAGCTTTTGTATTTGAGTTCTTTCCAATTTTTGGATGGATGCTTGTATTGCGATGTATTTCCCCCTCAGGGCTGCTTTTGCTGTATCCCAAAGATTCTGAACAGTTGTATCTTCATTCTCATTAGTTTCCAAGAATCTTTTTAATTCTTCCTTAATTTCCTGGTTGACCCTTTCATCTTTTAGCAGGATGGTCCTTAACCTCCACGTGCTTGAAATCCTTCCAAACTTCTTCTTGTGATTTAGTTCTAATTTCAAGGCATTATGGTCTGAGAATACACAAGGGATTATCCCAATCTTTTGATATCGGTTCAGACCTGATTTGTGACCCAGTATGTGGTCTATTCTGGAGAAAGTTCCATGTACACTTGAGAAGAATGTGTATTCAGTTGCATTTGGACATAAAGTTCTGTAAATATCTGTGAAATCCATCTGGTCCAGTGTATCATTTTAAGCTCTTGTTTCTTTGGAGAGGTTGTGCTTAGAAGACCTATAGAGTGTCAAAAGCACTAGATTGAAGTCACCAAGTATAAGTGTATTATTATCTAAGTATGTCTTAACTTTGGTTATTAATTGATTGATATATTTGGCAGCTCCTACATTCAGGGCATATATATTGATGATTGTTAAGTCCTATTGTTGGATAGATCCTTTAAGTATGATATAGTGTCCCTCTTCATCTCTCACTACAGTCTTCGGGATAAATTTTAGTTTATCTGATATAAGGATGGCTACCCCTGCTTTCTTTTGAGGACCATTTGAATGGTAAATGGTTCTCCAACCTTTTATTTTCAGGCTGTAGGTGTCCTTAGGTCTAAAATGAGTCTCTTGTAGACAGCGAATAGAAGGGTCCTGCTTTTTTATCCAGTCTGAAACCCTGCGCCTTTTGATGGGGTCATTAAGCCCATTCACATTAGAGTTACTATTAAAATATATGAGTTTAGTGTCATCATGATACCTATTCAGTCCCTGTTTTTGTGGATTGTTCCATTGGACTTCTTCTTAAAGGGGAATTTTAAGAGTCCCCCTTAAAATTTCTTGCAGAGCTGGTTTGGAGGTCACATATTCTTTCAGTTCCTGCCTGTCTTGGAAGCTCTTTATCTCTCCTTCTATTCTGAATGAGAGCCTTGCTGGATAAAGTATTCTTGGCTGCATGTTCTTCTCATTAGGACCCTGAATATATCCTGCCAGCCCTTTCTGGCCTGCCAGGTCTCTGTGGAGAGGTCTGCTGTTAATCTGATATTTCTCCCCATATAAATTAGTGATCTCTTGTCTCTTGCTGCTTTAAGGATCTTCTCTTTATCTTTGGAATTTGCAAGCTTCACTATTAAATGTCGAGGTGTTGAACGGTTTTTATTGATTTCAGGGTGGAATCTCTCTATTTCTTGGATGTGAATGACTGTTTCTCCTCCCCGATTAGGGAAGTTCTCAGCTATGATTTGTTCAAATACATATTCTGGACCTCTATCCCTTTCGGCGCCCTTGGGAACCCCAATTAAATGTAGATTTTTCTTCCTTGGGCTGTCACTTATTTCCCTTAATCTATCCTCATGATATTTTAATTGTTTGTCTTTTTTCTTCAGTTTTCCTCTTTGCCTTCAACTTGTCTTCTATGTCACTCACTCGTTCTTCCACCTGGTTAACCCTCATCTTTAGGATCTCTAGTTTGGATTGCATCTCATTTAGTTGATTTTTAATTTCTGCCTGATGAGATCTAAATTCTGCAGTCATGAAGTCTCTTGAGTCCTTTATGCTTTTCTCTAGAGCCACCAGTAGCTGTATAATAGTGCTTCTGAATTGGCTTTCTGACATTGAATTGTAATCCAAATTTTGTAACTTTGTGGGAGAGGACTGTTTGATTCTTTCTTTTGATGTGAGGTTTTCCTTCTAGTCATTTTGCTCAGTGCAGAGTGGCCAAAAACAAGTTGTATTGGGAAAAGGAGAAAAAGAGAGAAGAGAAAGAAGAAAAGAAAAAGAAAAAAAGAAAAAAAGAAAAAAGAGGGCAAAAGAGAAAAAAAAAGAAAAAAGAGAAGAAAAGAAAAAAGAAAAAAAGGGGGGGAAGCAAACAAATCAAAAAAACAAAAAAACAAGGGGGAGTATCCTCTGATTCTGTATACTGTAAATCCCTCAACTTCCCCCTGGAACTTCCCAGTGCTGCTTGGTCAATAATTTGTTTTTCCCCTGTCCGTTTAGCTGGTCTTCTGAGGGTGGGGTCTGCTGTGCTGATTTTCAGGTGTTAGCACTTGGGGGAGCTGCCTGGTGCAGGGCTCCATGAAAGTTTAAGCTGTTTATCCGGTGAGGCCACTGTGAGGCTAGTGAGGGTTATTTATCCTGTGAGGCCCCAGGAGGAACAACAACAGTGGTGGCCGCCAGCTCCTGAGCCCTGGAGTCATGTCCTGCAGTAACTACAGAGCTCTCCGTCTGCAGGGCCTGGATGCCCCGGGGGCGGGGCGTTGATCTGCTCAGCTCCGGGCAGGAGCATCCTTGCTGTCCTGGGCCCTCCTGGCTTCTGCCTGTCCTGGGGGAGAGCCCCGGATCTGTGTCCCCCGCGCCCTGTACTCCCGGCCCTGTGCTGTTGGATTCGTGCTCCCGGCCCCACAGCCCCCTCCATGCGGAGCCTACACCCGAGGCGCCTCCGAGCTGCTCCCTCCGAGCTGCTCCCGGGTCCAGCCATGCGCGCTGCAGCCCTTTAGGGAGCCTGGCCGCGGGGTGTGGGGCGCTCTCCCCGGGGCGCAGGTGTCTGTTAGTGCCCCCGGCGCCTGAGGGCATCCCCGCCCTCCTGGGTCCTGCTCCACCTCCCTGCAAGCGCCTTTCTGTCCAGGAAGGTTGGTGCAGCTCCTGCTCCTCCGGGACGGGGCTCTCCTGTCCTGGGGACACTTGCCCCGGCCTTAGCCCGGCTCATCGCGGGGGCCCCTCCCCCTTGGAGGCCTTTTGTTTATTTCTTTTTCCCTGTCTTCCTACCTTGATAGAAGCGCGAACTCTTCTCACTGTTGCATTCCAGCTGGTCTCTCTTTAAATCTCAGGCCGAATTTGTAGATTTTCAGGATGATTTGAAGGTTATCTAGGTAATTTGGTGGGGACAGGTGACTTGGGGACCCTACTCTTCCGCCATCTTGCCCCCTCCCCCTGCCCTATGTTATTTTAATGACTACTTCAAATTCAGTTAAAAGTTTGATTTTAAGGGAAAGTATTTGTTTTGAGTGATAATATACCACAATATTTGGTAGAGAACCACGCTGTGGTAAATAAATACCATACTCAAGTAAGAAATAGGACTGAATCAAAATAAGATGAAATATTCTACAATATAAAACAAAAACTGTAGTTGGCAAAATTCATCCACTTAGATGCTTTAAAACAAGGTCTGCTAACTTTTTCTTGAGAGAGCTTTGAGGGTCATTTGGCCTCTAAAACAACTACTGAACTCTGCTATTGCAGAGTGAGTATAGCCATAGATATAATAGAAAATGAATAAGCATGGATATATTTTCATAAAAATGGATGTATACTGAAATTTGAACTTTACATAATAGTGCATTATGTAAATGTGTCAAAAACAATAGTTTTTTTGTAACAATAATTGTAAATGTGTCAAAAACTATTACTTTTTCACTTTTCCAACCATTTAAATATTCAAACCCCATTCTTAGCTTCTTGGCTGCTCTAAATCAGGGAACACACCAGATTTAACATGGAGGCCTCGTTTTCTGACTCCTGCTTTGGAGAAACAAAAGTACAAAATTTCTGTGATAAAGCTGATATTAAATATATCTTTAAAACAAATCAGCATAGCAGTACGCACTGTATCTCTTTTCTGTCCATCTTCTAAGGGACTTGAAAAATGTCTGAGCTTTTAAAGGATTACTGTATAAATGAAACACTGTCCTGCAATTAGGGTTGCTAGATAATAGGATGATAGTTAAATTTGAATCTCAGATAAAAATAAAATAAATGTTAGTTTATTACATATGAAACAAATATTGCATAGGTCACATTTACAGTAAAATTCAAAATTAATGTTAATTTTCTTTCCTAAACCTAGCAACTTTACCTGAAACAGTATTTAATACTGTTAATGCAATTGTGTTCTCCACATTTTGTTTGAATCTTGTTCACAATCAATTGGAAATCTCTGAAATTACTGAAAGGATGAACTGCAAAAAAAAATAAATAAATAAAAAATTCAGACATAGAGAAATTTACAGAATTCCCATTATTATAAACAAAGCTTGTAAAAAGGAGGTCATTAAAAATTATCCCTATAACAGCAAACAGGGAACTGCAGGTTAAGGTACGAAAGAAACATATAATTAAATATGAGTGTCCAAATAAGCAAAATATTTAATTTGAACATCTACAATTGAATTTGGGGAGAATTTTTTAATGAAGTTTCTATTTTGAATTGGAAATTTATGATCTATATTGAAATGAAATGAAACTGAAAGGAGGTAGGATTTTATAGCATTTATTTAAAGTATGCAATCAAAATAATTACAAATAGAGACAGCTTATGTGATGAGTTTGACTTACAACTATGTATCATTAAGGAAAATGTTTAGCATAAAAGCAAATCTCAGTAACTATTCGAATATTTAGACTAAAATATTCAATACAGAAATTAGAAGAATATCCTCCATATAGGAAAAGTGATAAAGTATTTTCTTAAAACTACAATGATCCACATATAAAATTAATTGAAAATGTCAACAATTTTAAATGAATTAACCATACAAAGAAACTCTGATAAAAAAATGTATAAATAAGGCTATGGAAAGATTAAAGTTAGAAGACTATATTGAAAGGAAAATATACTTTTTTCTGACATCAACACAAAATACTGACATGATTTTAGCCATAGATATGGCAGGCAGCCTGGGTGGCTCAGCGGTTTAGCGCCACCTTCAGTCCAGGGCCTGATCCTGGAGACCTGGGATCGAGTCCCATGTCAGGCTCCCTGCATGGAGCCTGCTTCTCCTGCCTGTCTCTCTCTCTCTTTCCTCCTCTCTTTGTCTATCATGAATAAATGAAATCTTAAAAAAAAAAGACACAGATATGGCTAAGAATCTGAAAACAAATGCATTAACACACAACAAGAATTACTTGCTTGCTATTTTTACTATTCATAAAATTAATATACAATTATATTAGCTGTCCTTAATATATACTGACATGTTTTACTTCATGGCTAATTTTCATGTTGGAAATAGTTTTTGAAGAGGATTATTTTTCTTAATAGAATCACTTCATTGATATGCAAATGTTTGAAAATTAGTACAGTTATAATTATTTTAATATTCCTATTACTCTAAAAAGAGTTCTACTTTGAATAGTAAATCATATAGCTATCCTAACCTTTATCATACAGTTAAGCCCAATTTAATCTTTACCTTTTCTATCTATAATGATATTCTTGATCAGGATGGACCAGCTTATTTTTAGTACTACAGCATTCAGAATAGATAAAATTGTGTATATAATTGTACATATTTATAGTTTTATGTATATGGCACATTTTATATATTTATCTGAATGCCAGTCTCCTCCACGAGATTCTTGAGAACAGGATATATTTCATTCATATTTTTATTTCTAGCTTCTAACATACACATGCAGTATTTCTCAATATGTGTTGAGTTGAACTTGAATCATAGTTTTAGAAGCAGAATTACTAAGGTTTGTATTTTCATTATAAATCCATTTGTGTTTAAGTTTTGGTTTTGAGGTTATACATCTTTCATTTTGGTATAATAATGAACATACATTTATGGAGATATGAAGGATATAATTGTACTTGCATGTTCTTACTTAGAAAAATAAAATATTGGGTTGGTAGAAATAGTTTTATACCCTGAGATTGGCTGCACAGCCCTCCCTAGCCTCAGGTAATAGAAAATATCAGGTGATTTTTTTTTTTTTTCAGTTTGTCATGTTAAGGAACGGAGATGCCCTTGCTGTCAGCATAGTATATTGCATTTATTTATTTATTTATTTATTTATTTATTTTTTTTTTTTAATTTTTATTTATTTATGATAGTCACAGAGAGAGAAAGAGAGAGAGGCAGAGACATAGGCAGAGGGAGAAGCAGGCTCCATGCACCGGGAGCCTGATGTGGGATTCGATCCCGGGTCTCCAGGATCGCGCCCTGGGCCAAAGGCAGGCGCCAAACCGCTGCGCCACCCAGGGATCCCTATTTATTTATTTATTTATTTAAACTCTACCTGTCTCTAAAGTATTTTGAATCTACTTACTACAAAGATATATTTTAAAACTAGGGGGATCCCTGGGTGGCGCAGCGATTTAGCGCCTGCCTTTGGCCCAGGGCGCGATCCTGGAGAACCGGGATCGAATCCCACGTCCGGCTCCCGGTGCATGGAGCCTGCTTCTCCCTCTGCCTGTGTCTCTGCCTCTCTCTCTCTCTCTCTCTCTCTGTGTGACTATCATAAATAAATTAAAAAAATTAAAAAAGTGGTGAAAGCAGGCATCTTAAAAAAATAAAACTAAAAATTACATTTGTATTGGCAATATATGTAATGAGGTAAACACAAGTAAAAAAGTATTGATAGCATCTTGCTTCCTTGCTTCAACTAGTGCCTTTATTATGTGATTTAATATTTTCTTTTGTAGTTCATACATACACAGACAATACAGGAGTTACTGAGTTACTGTTGATATTGTATGAAATTAATCTTTGGTCCATAACCCTATGTTTTTTATGTCGGACTTATGCAGAAATTCAGCTGTTTACCATCATCTGGGTGACATGGATTCATGATGATATTTAAGCATATCTACTCTTTGTTAGAAGGGAAATTTTAAAGAAAATCAACAAACTAAATTAACTTCTAGTAAGAAAATTTAAGTAAATTTAAAAACATTAATTAGGCCATAGTACTAGAAACACATAGAAATCATATATTTTCAAACACCCATCATAAATCTTTCACTTCTATGTCTATATAGTTTCCTAGAAATTAATATTTCTAATATATACTTCTTTAATGGAAAAGAGGTAAAAAAGAGTAGTATCAATGGAAAAATCTACTTTACATTTATTTAAAAGCATTTCTTTTTTTTTATTTTAATTAATAGGCTTCAATTTTTCATACGGTTTTAGCTTTACAGAAAAAGTGAACAGAAAGAACAGACCAGGCTATTTCTCATACGTATTCAGAACCTCCACCTGCCACCATCTTGATAGGTCTTCCTCTCTCTACAAGGACCCTCCCCCACCACCCCTAGGGACCCCAATTTCCTTCTCCCTCATTGTGCTGATGCTAAATTTTCTTAGAGTCTCTATTTTCTAGAAATCCATTAGGATGGTTTCCCAGAAGAAACAAAAGTCTTCTCCTTGAGGAATGCTATCTTCCTCTTAACCCACATGGCCCAGACTATATAGCTAAGTCTGAAAACAACAGTTTTGTTTTCTTCCTGTTACATATAAAGCAGAAATCCTCTCTTCCAGAATATTAGCTTACTATCTGGAAAAGCATTTCTTTAGTAGCATTTACTAAAATAAACCAGAGCTTGATTCCTCAAAGGTAAAAATTAGACATAATAATAGCATTCACTGAGTACTTATGTACAAAGAATTATATTACATTATATTATATGCTATTGCATTTAGTATTTTATTTCATTCTCAAACAACTATGTAAATAGATACTCTTTTATCTTCATTTTGTAGATGAGAAAACTGACATAAAAGTATTTCTCAAAATTATAGATTTTAATCTTAGATGCTAGAGCTTGATTCTAGTCCTTCTCTCAAATGCATGCTATGCTTTATTGCTTTAAGATAAGAAGCTAAAATTTTAATTAGATATATTGAGATTAACTGGCTGTATACGGAAGGAATCCAAATTTTCCTGATTTATCTTATATGATAGAAACTAAATTGGCTTTTTCCTTAAAGCACTATAAGGAGTTTCATTGTTATTGTTCACTCTTAATTATGTACCTGCTTTCATGTTCTATTGCAATTTCTTCAGATCCTTTTTTTACCAATATATAGAAATAATTTTGCATATTATCATATTTCTACTACTTTATTGAGGTAAGCTGACTTTAAATTGAAATATACAAAATTAAGTTCCAAGTTTCATCTTCCCTGTCTAAAACATTAATTCCTTCCAGTATTTTAATAAAGATGGTTCCTACTAAAGCTCTTGAGCTGGATACTTTGAAAAAGAAATCAGATGTACCATTATTGTGTCAGGTCCATAGAGAAAAGCCTTCCGAGGCATGATTAGTTCTCTTCTGCCCTGCGTATGTATGACCCTAAGGATATAATAAACAATATTAACAATTTCCTTTCAGGATCCTGAGGGTTCGTGTCTCAGAATTATAGTTGGAAATAAATATATGCCATTTTAAAAAGAAATACATATTTTTTCTCTTCTATGTGATTGAAAAAAAAAAAAGTTAACTCAGCTACTACCAGCCAAATGGGCAATCATGACAATTAGAAGGTATTTAAATTTTATTTCAAAGCTAATCTAACGTACATTTTTAGGTAAGGAAAGAATCTTTGAAACACTATGTATTTTGGGGCAAAAAAACACAGCAAAACAATATAAGTTATAGATTTCTAAGTCTGTAGCTACTTAATTTTTACAGAGCTGTAGTTCTGTCTAGGCATATACTTAGGTGGATATACTAATTGTTTGCTCCCATCAAGGATTAGCTATGTATATAAATGTGCAAATTGAGTGTTATCCCACAAATTCCTTGAGCACATTTCATTAATTGTTGAATATATCACCAACTCCTCACAGAGTGTCTCATACATAATGGAAGGGAAATGTCTATGGCTTTGAATTAAACTTTTTACAAATTAGTAGAATAGTCTTTCCTTTAAATTCCTTAATTCCTACTGTGTGTCTTTGTCTCTTCTTCATTTCAAATAAGATCAACAAAAACATTTTTGTAAATACACTGATTCTGGAATGAGATAAGAAGTATTCTCTGAATAGACAAAGATTTTTGTGTCCTCTTATTCAATATAATGAAAAAGGCTGATAAATTTTCAGTTAGTAGTTAGCACTATGTACTTTGTTAATTACAATTTAAGCCTTATTTTAACAGTTGTCATAAAATTTTTTGAAGAGAAGTTGACCTGGTATACTATGAAATCCTGTCTCAGTCTTATTTTGTCATTAAAAAATTTTAGACCTATTTTAAGTTTTAAAGTTAAATTTCAATTGGTGGTGGGAAATTAGATTCAGTAAGTAATCCTGTAAATGGTATTGTTTGTTCTTGATGTTTTTAAATCATAGCAAATCAGTAAAAAGAAAATATTTCTCACCAAAAGATAAGTAGGATGGGGCAATAAACTCCTTTAATACTTTTTTTTCTTTTGGCAAAGAAAATGCTGGGCTGATGTTTTAAGAGTAGAGTGATTTTACAACCTTCTAATTCTTCAGAAATGGATTATGTGATTCACATTTAATCCAAAATAGATTTTGTTTCTAATTATGTATTTCATAGGGTGTAAGATTAAGGTAACTTTGAAAGACATGGACAGGGATCCCTGGGTGGCACAGCGGTTTAGCGCCTGCCTTTGGCCCAGGGCATGATCCTGGAGACTCGGGATGGAATCCCACGTCAGGCTCCCGGTGCATGGAGCCTGCTTCTCCCTCTGCCTATGTCTCTGCCTCTCTCTCTCTCTCTCTCTCTCTCTCTGTGTGTGACTATCATAAATAAATTTTAAAAAATTAAAAGAAAGACATGGACAGTATGGATTCAGTATTCTTAAGAATAATAGAAGTACTTCATTGTCATAGAAAAGTCAGGTTTTCCTAAAACTGACCTAATATTCTGGAAGAAAATACATTTCTTTCAAATTAAATGAATCAGGTTACATTAATCACACTAGTACCAAAACCCCCAGCAGGTTCTCTACTTAAATACAATATACATATATAAGCAAATCCAACTGGTGTTCTAAAGAGCTGATGTGCAAAATTAATGAATTAAATATGACATTCTCTTTTATCCCTTGACAGAATTTTGCTTGAGCTATTTAATATTACAGACTAGTCTTCCAACAATGACAGTTAGATTATTATTATCTTCCAGGTAGTTTCTTATAGTGAGAAATATGTTCTTTTTTTTTTTTTTTTTTTTTTATTGGTGTTCAATTTACTAACATACAGAATAACACCCAGTGCCCATCACCCATTCACTCCCACCCCCCGCCCTCCTCCCCTTCTACCACCCCTAGTTCGTTTCCCAGAGTTAGCAGTCTTTACGTTCTGTCTCCCTTTCTGATATTTCCCACACATTTCTTCTCCCTTCCCTTGTTTTCCCTTTCACTATTATTTATATTCCCCAAATGAATGAGAACATATAATGTTTGTCCTTCTCCGACTGACTTACTTCACTCAGCATAATACCCTCCAGTTCCATCCACGTTGAAGCAAATGGTGGGTATTTGTCATTTCTAATAGCTGAGTAATATTCCATTGTATACATAAACCACATCTTCTTTATCCATTCATCTTTCGTTGGACACCGAGGCTCCTTCCACAGTTTGGCTATCGGGGATTTACCCCAAAGATACAAATGCAATGAAACGCCGGGACACCTGCACCCCGATGTTTCTAGCAGCAATGGCCACGATAGAGAAATATGTTCCATCAGTCAATCAGTACAAAGAATGAATAACTATGAAATGGTTACTGTTTCTAATTAGAAGTAAAGGTCAAGACTAAGAAATGCCTTATGTGAAATTTATAGCATGCCTGACATTATGATAATTGTGTGCAATGCCTCAGTTGTTTTATCCTATTTAACCACAAGAAATGTATTATTATTATGCCTACTATAATGATAGACATACTTAGATTAAGTGTGCTTTGTCTATATGCTGTGTAAAAAGAACAGACAAAATTTATGTTCTCGAATCCAAAAGCTTCAATCTTAACATCAAACATTTAACTAAACAGAGAGAAAAACCCAATATATTTCAGTGAAGGAAATTTAGAAAATATGATTCTTTAAATGAAGAATATACTACATGCCATGCTTCTTCACCACAACCAGATAGTGAAGTAAACACTTTAAATCTTCAGTGGATGTGACTAATCTATTGCTAGTAACATAACAAAACAGAGTCAATGATGGATTCAAAATCAGTGATTGTTGAACTACCATGCCTATAAATTGAATACTACAGACAACTATACTTCCCTCAAACAAACAATAATAAAAAACAAATTTGAGGTGTTTTTTTTAAAAGAAACATTTATCTGTTATTCATTTCTTCTCGCCTTCCATTTTTGATTTAAAATTAAAAACAATGCAAAAAATGTATTCTAAATTGACAACTTGGGATCCCTGGGTGGCGCAGCGGTTTGGCGCCTGCCTTTGGCCCAGGGCGCGATCCTGGAGACCCCGGATCGAATCCCACATCGGGCTCCTGGTGCATGGAGCCTGCTTCTCCCTCTGCTTGTGTCTCTGCCTCTCTCTCTCTCTCTCTGTGATCTATCATTTAAAAAAATAATAAAATAAAATAAAATAAAATAAAATAAAATAAAATAAATTGACAACTGAGAATATATATTTTAAAATTATATGAACTCCTATTACTTATCTCCAAATAGTCTCTTGTCTTAGTGTTTCATTTTCCTGATTTGAACTTTAGATTATTATATAAGAATGTAGCAACATGAAGAGAAGGACTTTGCTTGCTCACACTGCATCTTGTTCACACCTTACAATACTACATAATATTTGCTGAATGAAAGAATTACAACAGTGGTCTAGTACTAATATACTTATTAAGATTTTAACATATGGGTCAATAATATATTATTTTAGTATTTCAGATATATTTGAATTTTTAAAAAGAAAACTGTTTTCATTTTAAATAATTAAAGAAAGCAACTCAAAAGATTATCTTTAGAAGTTCCTAATCTATTTAATTTTTTTTCTTGAGTTGATATAATTATTTAATTAAAAACATCATTAAGGGAAATCTCTGGTGGCTCAGCAGTTTGCTGTCTGCCTTTGGCCTTGGGCGTAATCCTAGAGTCCTGGGATCGAGTCCCACATCAGGCTCCCTGCATGGAGCCTGCTTTTCCCTCCACCTGTGGCTCTGCCTCTCTCTCTCTTTGTGTGTCTTTCATGAATAAATAAAACCTTAAAAATATCATTAAGTGAATGATAGAAAGTAGGCTGGATCACAGACAGGAATATCATGGTTTGAACCAAATGTCTTCCATTTCCTAGCTCTAATGAATTTGGGTAAGTCACTAAATATGAGTTTCAGTTTCATTCCTATGAAATGGGATAATCAATCCTATCCTATCTCACTGGTTGTTGTGAGGGCCACATGTGGAAAACAATCTCAATTCTAAAGTTCTAAAAAGGGTAAAGATTGTATTTGCTAGAGATCAGATCCTTTTTGTCTCATTTCCAAAATGTATTCCTGACACTGCATGAAATAGAAATTCAGACTGCAAATACAAAAAGAAAGAGACAAAAGAACCCTCCACAAACAAACAAAAAAATCATACAGTTATTAAGCAAACCTTGTGATGAAATGATTGCACACTGCAACAAACAATGGGATAGTCCCAGTCCTATATACATAACTGTGGTTCCAAAGCCCAGCCAGATGCATGTTATTGTCAAGTTTGCATTCAGAAATCTTCAACATTTAGCTTTTCCATAATTTAATTGCTTCTTATAATTGTTGGTATTTCTGTGGTGCTGGTTATTATTTCCCATCTCTCATTTGGGGTTTTATTTATTGGGTTCTTTCTCTTTTCTTTTTGATATCTGGCTAGAGATTTATCAATTTCATTTTTTTTTCAAAGAACCAGCTCCAGAGTAAAGGCTCCAAATATCTGGGTTTATAGTTATGTAATTACCTTTTGATAGAATCAACATGTATGAATATGAATAAAATAATTTCTGTGAGACTCATTTTCCTCATCTGAATCATGTAATACTATAAAAGATCCTTTGGGAATATTAATGTAATTGATATAAAATTATTAAAGGTTAAAACAATGTTATAGGATAATTTTATGTAATCCTCAGGGTAATCATAAAGGAAAATCCTGTAGTAGTTATATAAAAGACTTTTGATAAAGGAAACAAAGTATAACTCTATAAAAAGTCATCAAATCACAAAAAAGGAAGCAAGATAAGAAGCAAGGAACACAGGATCTACTAAATAGTGAGAATACAATTAAAAAAGTGGCAAAAGTAAGTCATCACAAAACAGTTTTACTTTAGTAAATACATTATATTCTCAATTAAAAGACACAAAATGGTTGAATGGATTTTAAAACAAGATTCAATGGTATCCTGCCTGCAAGAAATTAATTTTAAAAACAAAAATAAACTGAAAGTGAAGTTGTAGAAAAAGATATTTTAAACAAATGGAAACCAAAAAAAGCAGGAGTAACTGTACTTATATCGGGAAAAATAGACTTTAAGGTAAACATGGTCAAAAGCAACAAAGAAGGTCACTATATAATATATGCTAGAGGGATCAGCCCATCAAGAAGATACAAAAAAATTATAAACATTCATGGAACCTACAATGGAGAATATATACATACAGCAAATAGTAATAAAACTAAAATGTGAAATGAAGTGTAATACAATAATATTAATAAATATTAATATCCTACTTTCAACAATGGATAGATCATCAAGACAAAGACTCAATAAGGAAACAGTGGATTGAACAACACTATAAACCAAACAGATATAACAGACAGCAGAACACACATTCTCTTCAAGTGCACATTTAGACTCTTCTACAATAGATCATGTTAGTCCACAAAAAAAGTAGTAGCAAACTTAATAAGATGGAGATCATACCAAGTATCTTTTTGAATCATAATGATATAAAACAAGTAATCAGTAATAGCAGGAAATCTGGAAAAATCACACATATGTGGAAATTAAACAACATACTCCTAAACAACCAATGTATCAAATAAAAAAAAAAAGGAAAATTAAAAATAACCTTGAGACAAAACTGGAAACATTGCATACCAAAACTTATGAGATGTAGCAAAAGCAATTCTAATAGAGAAGTTTATAGCAATACATCTTACATCGAGAAAAAAAAATCTCAAATAAAAAACCTACTTTTTACCTCAAGGAACTAAAACAAGAAAAACAAAGTAGGCCCAAACTTAGAAGAAGAAAATAAATAATAAAGATTAGAGTAAAAATAAATAGAGAATTTAAAAAAATAAGGTTAACAGAATTAAAAGTTCTTTGAAAAGACAGACAAAATTGACAAACCTTTAGTTAGACTGATCTAAATAAATGAATGGATGAATGAATAAATAAAATTTTAAAAGAGAGAGGATCCATGTAAATAAAACTTGAAATTAAAGAAGAGAACTACTACTACAGAAACACAAAGCATCAAAGAGAATATTATGAACAGCTATACTCCAGCAAATTGAACAACTCAAAAAAATGGATACATTCCTAGAAACATACAACCTACCGAGACTGAATCATGAAGAAATAGAAATTCTGGACAGACCATTAAGCAGTAAGGAGACTGAATCAGTAATCAAACTCCTCTCTACAAAGAACCCTCCAGAACCAGATAATTTTACTGATGCATTTTATTAAACATGTAAGCAAGATTAACACCAGTCTTTCTCAAACTCTACCAAAAAACTGAAGAGAACGCTTCCAAACTAATTTTATGAAGCCAGTATCATTACCCTGATAACAAAACCAGATAAAGACAGAAAACTACAAGCCGATGTCCTTGGTGAATGTAGATCCAAATTTCTCAACAAAGTATGAACAAACTGAATTCAACAGTACATTAGAAGGATCATACACCATAGTCAAGTGAGATTTATCCCTGGAGTGCAAGGGTGGTTCATCATAAGCAAATTAGTAAACATGATAGACCACATTAATAGAATGAAAGGTAAAAATCATATGACTCTTTCAATAGGTATAGAAAAAGCTTTTGAGAAAATTCAACATCCTTTAATGATTAAAAACCCAATAAATTGGGTATAGAAGGAATGTACCTCAACATAATAAAGGCCATATATGACAAGCCCACAGCTAAAATCAATGGTGAAAAGTTCTAAGCTTTTTCTCTAAAATGAGGAACAAGAGTGGCCACTCTCATCACCTCTTTCCAACATAGTCCTGAAAGTCCTAGTCAGAACAATCAGGAAAGAATAATACACAAAGGCATTGGAGTTAGAAAGGAAGAAGCAAAATTTTCTCTATTTGCAGGTGATAATGATTTTATATGTAGAAAATTCTAGATTCCACCAAAAATCTATTAGATGTAATTAACAAATTCACTAAAATTGCAGGACACAAGATGTAAAAATATATAGAAATCAGCAGTGTTTCTATACAAGAACAAATTTTCTGAAAGCAATATAGAAAACAATCCGATTTACAATAGCATTAAATGCAAATAACTTAGGGAATTTCTCCAGAATATTCAAGGAGCTGAGACTTGAAGAAAGAATATGGGGCAATCTGTCAATAAAGACATTAATTATAGGAGATACCAGTTAAATCTGTCTTAACTTCTCAGAGCTATTGCCTTCCCAAAGACAGTTAAGTGTTTCCTTCTTTGAGGAAGCTGTCCAATAATTAAATTTTGTGAGAGCTAATGATGTATATCATTTATCTGTTGTTACAATAACAACTCATAGTAAAATGTCTGTCTAGTGTATTTCATTCTCTCATCGCAGTTAAACTAGAACAAATTGCACCGAGTACTCTTTATTGCAGCTTTGGGTTAGCATTGGATATAAGAAACATTTTGCTCATGATTTGGAAGGTTGAGTGAACCTGCAGCCATCTTTTTGCATAAAGAAGTTAAATGCATAGCAAAAGGCACTACTGGCAGAGCCTTGTCTCCTAAGCCCCAGCTCTGCTTGTTGGTACAGAAGAGCAAGTGGGTCCAGAGATCCTCCAACTCCTACCAGATCTTCAACTTAAGCTTTTCTGATTTGTGGACCAAGATTGGGAAAGTATCAACTTTGCCCACAAGGCATCCTAGTCATCAAAATTGAGGCCTGAAAGAAGTGGCATTACATTGAAGCTTCCATTCTGTCCTTATATTTTCCAGTACAGCCTTGCAGCCTTCCAGTGGAGCCTACCAGTTTGTGCTTGCTTTTTCTATTTGCTTTCAATTTCTGCTCCTGACAGCCTGACCAGTACCAGGCAAAGATACGCAGACCGATACAGTCTTTTTAACCAGATCCCACCATTAAGTAGTCAGATCTATATATTAAATATTTGATTGTTTGTTTATTATTGATTATTTATAAATCTCTAGTGTTCTGGTTGAACCATCACTGATACACTTTAGTGCTATTTTAAACTTCAAAAAATATTATATTAATGAAAATCTTTAGATGATCTTTTTTTCTGTCTAGAATGAAGACTGTCACAAAGTATGCTCTCAGAAGTTCTTTTTTCTTTTCATAAATTCTTTTTTGAATAAATGTAAAATAATAAATGACTGACCTCATCAATCAATCACTGAGAGCCCCCAAAAAACACATTATGTAGGAAAACATACAAATGGGAAGCAGGGGAACTTGGAGAGGACTGCCATGATTTCTATATAAAAATCTCTAAAGAAATTTTTGGGCATATAATAAAAGACAAATATGAATCATTGGGTTTAAAAAAGATAGTTATTCAACGAATGGAATTATTATTCACTATACTAATTTTCCCATTTATTAATTTTATTTGATTTTGATTTGATTTTGATGTTATTTATTTATTTATGAGAGACACACGGAGAGAGAAAGAGAGAGAGAGAGAGAGAGAGAGAGGCAGAGACAAAGGCAGAGGGAGAAGCAAGCCCCCTGCAGGGAGACTGACGTGGGACTCAATCCCGGGACTCCAGGATCACACGCGGGGCTGAAGGCAGCACTAAGCCGCTGAGCCACCCGGGCTGCCCTGCCCATTTATTTATGAAAGAATTAGTAAAAGAAAATATTTCAGGCTAAATATCATATTATGTGATGTATTAAATGCATTAAGTGACGGACACAGTTGAATGTTCTCAAAGAAACATTGATTTTTCTGAATAACTGTCAATAAACTAATTGTAAAAATAAAGCCCTGTCAAAACCCTAGAGATGGTATTTTATCTATACAGAAGACAGTTTATGCTTAAATGAATGATATTAAAAACCTTGGAACAAAGTTTCAGATCTGGATGTTTTCCTTCAAATTTCTTTTCCAAACGTATTCAAATGCATCAAAAGATAGTGCTGGAAAACAGTAACAAATGTTCAGCCTATACTAATAAACACATTAGATTGTGATAAGTCCTAAAATCCTCTTTATAGAAGTAAGTATTTTAGATATTGTGATAAGACAAAATCCGGATAACATTCTTATAATTGGTAAAATACTGTTACTATGGCAATTTTGGTCTTGAAAAGATTGTGAAAGGAACACATCTTACATGAAAAGCTTGCTATGATAAATATCTCCATAATACAATTCTGGCCATTTCAAATGTAGTTCAAATTGTATTTTATTTTGTCATTATATGGAAAGTATACACATAAATATATCAATATTAATCCCAAATGAGAGAACCAAATTATCTGTCTAAAATATTATGAATAAAAAAACTATACAATCATACAGTGACATACAAAGGAGCAGTGAAAAAGGAATAAATTATCGCCACTCAGGACACCATGGATGAATATCACAAACATAATACTAAATGATGGAATCAGGGATTTTATGTATACACAAAAGAGTATATACAATATATTTTCAATAAGTTTCAAAACAGGCAAAAGGACCTATGTATTAGAGATCAGGATAGAGATTATCCTTTCTTTGGGATTAATGATTGGAAAAAGGCAATAGGGGGATTTGGTGTTTAATATTTTCTTTTTCCAAGTTCAGTTTGTAAAAATTCACAAACTGTTCACTTCATATGCTAACTCTACTCCAATATTATACAGAAAATATATGTAAATTGGAGAAAACAACAATTTTGGTCCTACAATGTAGCAAAAATGATTCTCAAGGAGTTTAATATATATTTAATTATTTTAGTCCACTAAAAATGAAACTTGCTAGTAAAAGAGATTATCTTTCCAACAAACTCAGCCAACTTTATATGTGAAACAAGGAGCTAAAGGCTTACTTCTCTTAAAAAAAAAGATATTATCCTGCATCCTTGTTAAAACTATTAATGTATTAAAATGCTGAATATATTTGAGTCCCATCACATAGTTTTCTCTGACTTAATAACATTTGGATGATGGAGTAGCCAAATAAACCATAGTATTGGGGATCCCTGGGTGGCTCAGCAGTTTAGCACCTCCCTTTGGTCCAGGGCGCAATCCTGGAGTCACGGAATCGAGTCCCACATCAGGCTCCCTGCATGGAGCCTGCTTCTTCCTCTGCCTGTGTCTATGCCTCTCTCTCTCTGTCTCTCATGAATAAATAAATAAAATCTTTAAAAAAAAACATAGTATTTTCTCCAAGTATATGAATTATACACACATAGTTTCAACTTGCCATTATTTGGTATTCAGGTTGCTCTTTAATGAATTTGTGAAAAAAAAAACATTTTTTTAAAAAATATCAAGGTGATCTAATTTCAACAAAGAAGCTTATTAGATGAAGGATCTTAAAGTAAATCAATTAGTTTAAAATATTTCCACACAAGATAACATGCACACATACACATATATACTTCATAATTCATCCCTCCTCTCTGCAGAGAAGCCCTAATGTCTCAAGAAGTTACTTTGCTTAATGTGATGAGAAAATGTCATAATATGTTTAACCCATTTACAACCCATTAATCCAAGTAAAAGCATTTACATATTAGAGGATGAGGAATCTCAGACTACTTACAGGAGTCCTCTCACCCCCAAGGGCCTCCCATAGATAGAGAGAAAATGCAATTCTCTGAACATAAATATAGGACCAGCGATGTAATTTGTGGAGCCCAGTGCAAAATGAAAATGTGGCACTCTTGTTCAATATTATTAAGGATTTTAAGATTGCAATTCTTGAGAATTAAACCAAGTGCAGAGCCTTCCTAAGAACAGGATATCCTGTAACTGCACAGGTCATAAACTCATGATTCATCTCTGCGTAAGTATTTTGTTCCCTATAGTCTTTTCTCTACATATTTTTTTAAAAACTGTAATGCTACTATACAATATATGAGAAAAATGCTTTGATTCCATGTCATCTTAGACTTAATTTTAGTCAGTATATGCACTGCAATATCTTCTTTATTTAAAACAATTCCTCAATTGTATCTTAGTATGTTGTAGGCTATACAAATCTTTTCTGGTGCTTGGGTTTCAGGCAGGAATTTAAATGTGTGTCATCTACTATCATAAAAAGCTTAAAACTAAACTAATAATAGCTACATTACTCATCTTTCACTGTTAACATAAAAACTGTAGTCATAAAAAATAAAAAAATTGTAGTCATAATTATGTTCAATGTTCAATTAAAAAGAAATCAAGAAATATTAAGAAACCAAGAAATATTAAGTGCTAATTCTACATTATATGAGGCATAAAAATCCCAGAATTTTCACTTCTCACAACTCTAATAACCAAGAAGAAAAATCCATTCAAACAGCACATTTCCTTTCCTGCTTTTATTACCTTTATACTGCTAGTTATATAAAGTATGTTGAATTAGTAACAACAACCAGATCTCTTGCCTTTCTACAAAGTACTGCATATAGTATAATGATAAATCTATTTAACTGTTATAAATACATCTAATTTTGAGAAACATGAATAGTTTCTTTTTTGTATTTTAATATGTAATCTTACTTAAATAACAGAAAAGAACAGTTGAGGGAGGATTAAAAAATACATTGCTCTATCCAAGATTAATATTGATAAAAGGTTTTAATGTGTTTCCTTCTTGAATTTGTTTATATTTGGAAATTATTTAATAATTATTTTTTGATAAAGTCTCTTTTTTGATATCTTTCAGCAAATACTTAAAATATTTCCATACTTTGAACTTATTAAAGACACATAAGAGAGAAATAATCTTGGTAAGATATAGGTAATTCCATTTTTTTGGTACAATAATGGACTTCAATGCTTTAGGTTATGGACCGAACTTACAGGTAGTCATGTAACATGTCATAAATGATAGTAAAATAATCTTACTAGGTAAAGTAAAAGACAGACAAATAATAAAAAAGCAAAACAACCCTGCTTTTTAACTACAAAGTGGTAATGGGCTTGATACAACTAACTGACTCCCTTGAAATGTAACTCAGTGGAAGAAAATTGATTAGTGATTTTTAATTAGTTAAGGCATCTCTTTGTCCAAAGTAAATAAAACATAGTAATGATAGTGTAGAATGATATTGAAATTTTAAAGAGCTACTAAGATCTGCATCAACCTCATTAGAAAAATCTCAGGAAGGTTCTCCAAATATTTTGTTTGTACAGCAAGCGACAATAAAATTTATGAGTTAGTGAAACTCCCAAAAGAAAATTTGATAGGAAATTATCTATGTTTCACAGAGCAAAAATCATATGTCCATTTAGCTCTTCAAAATGAATATAAGGGGCACCTGGGTGGCTCAGTCCAGTAAGTGTGCGCCTCCTGCTCAGGGCCTGATCTTGGGGTCCTGGGATTAAGACCTGGGTTAGACTCCCTGCTCAGGTGGGAGTTTGCTTCTCGCTCTCCCTCTGCCTCTGCGCCCCCCCTCACTTGTGCACTCTCTCTCAAATAAATAAATAAATAAATAAATAAATAAATAAATTTTTAAAAATGAATGTAATGATAAGTACATGAAAGGAAAAAAATGTTCACTTTTCAGAATTCTAAATAATCAGGAAGAAAAATCCAACTAAACAGCACATTAAATGTTTCCCTCTCTTCCTCCATTACCTTCATAATGGTAGTTTAAACAGACTGAGTTAGTTACAAAAACTAGATTGCTTGACTTTGTATGGAATACAGTCTATAGTACATGCATGTGACAAATACATCTGATATGTACGTCAACACAACCACAAAAGAGCACTGAAAATACCATTTATTCACTTAATCTTTCATTCAGTGTTTACTGATCATTTACAAACAAGGATGACTGTTCAAAATTCATTTCCCATTCCCAGCTTAAAATCCACTATGGGTTTCTAATGTCTTCACAATAAAAACCATACTCTTAAACAGGCCTCTAAAGGCCTTTTCCTAAGTCATGGCTCTTGACATGCTCATATCTGTGTATATCTAACATCAGTACAGAATTCCTCAAAATCACCTTACGATTAATGAGGTATTTTAGTTTTATGCTTCTCTTCATACTGTTGCCACTTTTTTTCTTTTAATCTAAAATCTCAGAAGTCCTTCTAGACCTATGACTGACTATAAATCAAATAAAGCATTAACTTTCTGGACAATCTTCAACTCCCTGCCATTGCACTGAATCCTCTTTCTACACTGTCTCAATGGAAAAGTGAACCTATCTGGCAGGTGTAATTTCTCCCACCAACTTCCAGCTCTGAACGTGATCCCATTCTGCCCCAGCTTTACAGAGATAAATAACCCTGGGACTAGACGAGAAATTGGGAGACACTTTATAAACAATAAACTTATGGCTAAGTTTTACCTGAAGCAGTTTAATAGAGATATTCTTAAGTCTTTTTTATGGTCCCCTCCTTAGCATGTCCAGTTTGATTTTGCTCTTAGACTTCCCTCTTTTGTAGCTAAAAGCTCTGCTTTTTTTTTTTTCTCCCCGATTGAATATTTAAGTTGTGAAATTGCAAAACAGCTCTCAGTATTGATTTCCAAAGGAAAATTTAGGTTGACAGGGAATAACTGCATCATTAAACTAGCAAAGAATAAATGAACATATGTTAGGATAAACTAAACTACAATACACAGTTCTAAAATCATAATTTGAATAAAACCATAATTTTTAAAAGAAGGGGGAAAGAAGGAAAGAATAATGAAAGAAAGAAAGAAGGAGAGAAAAGTAGCAAGTATAATAATTCAAGAAGAAAAAGATCTCATGGTACTATTAGCCTTTTTTCCTCCTTATCACCACACTCAGAACTTGTCCTTCTAAACAGAAATAACAGAATTTAAAATACAAATGATTTACGTGAAAGCTTGAGCACCAATAAAACTTAAACCACAAGGCCTTAATCCTGAGAAAAACAAAACATTTCAGGCTTCATTTTATGAGACTATGAATAGATATCTCAGCCAATTGAAGAAAATCTCTCTTTGACTCTTGTCTCCCAAAAGAATCAGGGCCTGCTCTGTGACTTTCTGTACTGTCATATCTTGCCATTCACTATACCTTAACTAATTCAGATTTTTATTTTTCTGATAAAACAAATAGAAATATGTACAGATATTTGGAAGAAGGTTGTGCTAAAAAGTTCAGTGTAGATTTATGTAAACTCATTATTTTTGAATACTATTGGAGATTGGTGTTTAAGGACCATTATACAGCAGTTCTTTAGGGTAATCACTTTTAACTTCTAAGGGAGCACCTAGAGGACTGTGTGAAGTTGATTTTCTGAAAAAGGATTTGAACATTAATTTTGAGTAAAACTATAATTTTAAAAAGTATTCTGTAGATAACATAATTATATTTTAAAAACATTTTGTAGTAATGTCAGATGACATGAAACATTGTTTTCCTCTTTCTTTCTTTCTTTCTTTCTTTCTTTCTTTCTTTCTTTCTTTCTTTCTTTCTTTCTTGTTGTACTTTTTCTTTGTCATAAGTAACACTGCTGCCAAACCTAGTACTTCTTAGAGTAATGGGGAGGCATTAATTGATTCTTGCCTTCCAAAGTACAGATACAAAATGTGGATGATATCATTACAACCAAGACTACTTTTTAAGTGGCTTCTGGGTCAAGGACATAAGGCAATTTCAGGTACTCTAGATGAACAAAGTACTCACATCTGAAGAGGATCTTAAAATGTGGTTATCTAATAAAGTGTGTTCTAGATAAAGACTTGCTATCAAAGGTAATTATGTATTTCTAAAGTTTATTAATTTTTTGTCACCATTTCACTTATAATACAGAGATCATTTGAGCAATGTTACACAGTGATGACATAAAATATTTTAGTATATATTTTAAATATGATAAATATACATTAAGGATTAGTTAATATTAGTCAATAAAGAGTTAAGTTTCAAATTATAAACTCCATAGATCAGTATATAATGACCTAGAATTTAAATACCATGTAAGAACCAAGACATAATTATGAAACAGATTTCTAATATTATCTCAGGAATTACAAGCATGTTAAATGAGTCATTAAATTAGACACAGAGAAATAGAGATATAAATATTGAAGCAGTAAAGTCTTATGCAAGCTTGTCAAATGAGCATCCCTACAGAATAGATTTCTTTTTTTTTTTTTTTTTCAGAATAGATTTCTATCACTAGTGCTCCATCATTTTCTCCAGGGCTTTGGGTCCAGCCTAACACTTGTTTGCTTAAGTCTTATTTTTATCACTTATTACAACCAAAAGAGAAATACTTAATAACAAAATTATAGTGTAAGTCTTCTGAAGCCACTGGATAGATAATTTGCATTTCAGCTGCTGGTTGACATTTAATGTGTATATTTGTAGTGAACACGGTAACAAGAACATATTATAAGATATTTTGTGGTTAGAACCCTGTATATACGTATAATATTTTGCTTTTCTGACAAATCATCAATTTCACATTTTATTAACTCTTACTCAGAAGGTAATATTTTATGTAATTACAACATTGAGGTAAGATGTCTATCTTACCTCAGGTAAGATATCTTATAACTGTCTCCATATAATCCTTCCAAATTCAAAGAATTAAGTCTTGAGATTACAATTTGCAGATCACTTTTTTAAAAATGCAATTTCTTGAAAGTTGCTTTGCAAATAGTTATTAATATTATGCTGTCACATATTCCTATTTCTATGATTTTAATAAATACACATAATCTATTTAGAGTGTATAAAACAGTATAATAGGGATCCCTGGGTGGCGCAGCGGTTTAGCACCTGCCTTTGGCCCAGGGCGCGATCCTGGAGACCCGGGATCAAATCCCACGTTGGGCTCCTGGTGCATGGAGCCTGCTTCTCCCTCTGCCTATGTCTCTGCCTCTCTCTCTCTCTCTCTCTGTGACTATCATAAATATAAACAAACAAACAAACAAAAAACAGTATAATACCCTAAAAGAGTTCTAGAAGTCATAATTCAAAGTGATTTCAGAAATAAGATAGCACTATGAAATTAGTTTCACTGGTTAGATGGTCCTCAACATGGGCTTCAGGGCATGGTTATAATGATAACATGCAACAAATATTCACATATTCACATACCTTAAAATTTACAAAACACTTTCCTGTACATTATATTTAATAATTTCATGACATTTAACAAATATTGTGTGAATTTACTGCTTAGGAAACTGAGGTTCAGAGAAGTTGAGACACGTTCAAAGTCACATAGCTAATAATCCAGTCAATATTTTAACCTAGTATTTATGACACTAAAACCAGTCTAGATGCTGCAGTAAGTTGCCTCCAATTTAAATATGATAGGACATATGATACATCATTTACCCTATACCCACTGTTTATATAAAATATATATCAATAAAAAAAGGCCTTTGAGGTATAGTAGTTGGGGAAATAAAAATATGATGTCATTGCAAAGCTGTACTGGAGTGTTTGTATTAAGATCTTCATTCTATTTTTTTTTCTTTTTTTTGGAATAATATTTGGTACATTTTATTTAGAATATATTTACTTTTATTCTTTGCAACTGCATAATGTACACAATAAACATTTTTTAAATAAATTTATTTTTTATTGGTGCTCAATTTACCAACATACAGAATAACACCCAGTGCTCATCCCATCAAGTGCCCCCCTCAGTGCCGGCCACCCACTCACCCCCACCCCCCGCCCTCCTCCCCTTCCACCACCCCTAGTTCGTTTCCCAGAGTTAGGAGTCTTTTCGTTCTGTCACCCTTTCTGATATTTCCCACACATTTCTTCTCCCTTCCCTTATATTCCCTTTCACTATTATTTATATTCCCCAAATGAATGAGAACATACACTGTTTGTCCTTCTCTGATTGACTTATTTCACTCAGCATAATATCCTCCTGGTCCATCCATGTTGAAGCAGATGGTGGGTATTTGTCATTTCTAATAGCTGAGTAAAATTCCATTGTATATACATAAACCACATCTTTTTTATCCATTCATCTTTCAATGGACACCGAGGCTCCTTCCACAGTTTGGCTATTGTGGATATTGCTGCTATAAACATTGGGGTGCAGGTGTCCCGGCGTTTCATTGCATCTGAATCTTTGGGGTAAATCCCCAACAGTGCAATTGCTGGGTCGTAGGGCAGGTCTATTTTTAACTCTTTGAGGAACCTCCACACAGTTTTCCAGAGTGGCTGCACCAGTTCACATTCTCACCAACAGTGCAAGAGGGTTCCCCTTTCTCCGCATCCTCTCCAACATTTGTGGTTTCCTGCCTTGTTAATGTTCCCCATTCTCACTGGTGTGAGGTGGTATCTCATTGTGGTTTTGATTTGTATTTCCCTGATGGCAAGTGATGCAGAGCATTTTCTCATGTGCGTGTTGGCCATGTCTATGTCTTCCTCTGTGAGATTTCTCTTCATGTCTTTTGCCCATTTCATGATTGGACTGTTTGTTTCTTTGGTGTTGACTTTAATAAGTTCTTTATAGATCTTGGAAACTAGCCCTTTATCGGATACGTCATTTGCAAATATCTTCTCCCAATCTGTAGGTTGTCTTTTAGTTTTGTTGACTGTATCCTTTGCTGTGCAAAAGCTTCTTATCTTGATGAAATCCCAAGAGTTCATTTTTGCTTTTGTTTCTTTTGCCTTCGTGGATGTATCTTGCAAGAAGTTACTGTGGCTGAGTTCTAAAAGGGTGTTGCCTGTGTTCTCCTCTAGGATTTTGATGGAATCTTGTCTCACATTTAGATCTTTCATCCATTTTGAGTTTATCTTTGTGTATGGTGAAAGAGAGTGGTCTAGTTTCATTCTTCTGCATGTGGATGTCCAGTTTTCCCAGCACCATTTATTGAAGAGACTGTCTTTCTTCCAATGGATAGTCTTTCCTCCTTTATCGAATTAGTTGACCATAAAGTTCAGGGTCCACTTCTGGGTTCTCTATTCTGTTCCATTGATCTATGTGTCTGTTTTTGTGCCAGTACCACACTGTCTTGATGACCACAGCTTTGTAGTACAACCTGAAATCTGGCATTGTGATGCCCCCAGATATGGTTTTCTTTTTTAAAATTCCCCTGGCTATTCGGGGTCTTTTCTGATCACTGGTATTCAACATAGTACTGGAAGTCCTAGCCTCAGCAATCAGACAACAAAAAGACATTAAAGGCATTCAAATTGGCAAAGAAGAAGTCAAATTCTCCCTCTTCGCCGATGACATGATACTCTACATAGAAAGCCCAAAAGCCTCCACCCCATGATTGCTAGAACTCATATAGCAATTTGGTAGCGTGGCAGGATACAAAATCAATGCCCAGAAATCAGTGGCATTTCTATACACTAACAATGAGACTGAAGAACGAGAAATTAAGGAGTCAATCCCATTTACAATTGCACCCAAAAGCATAAGATACCTCGGAATAAACCTAACCAAAGAGGTAAAGGATCTATACCCTAAAAACTATAGAACACTTCTGAAAGAAATTGAGGAAGACACAAAAGATGGAAAAATATTCCATGCTCATGGACTGGAAGAAGTAATATTGTGAAAATGTCAATGTTACCCAGGGCAATTTACATGTTTAATGCAATCCCTATCAAAATACCATGGACTTTCTTCAGAGAGTTAGAACAAATTATTTTAAGATTTTTTTCTTTTTTTTAAGATTTTATTCTCTTATTCATGAGAGGCAGAGAGAGATAGAGAAAAAGAGAGAGAGCAGAGGCATAGGCAGAGGGAGAAGCAGGCTTCCTGCAAGGAGCCCAATGTGGAACTCTATCCTGGACCCCGGGATCACCGCCTGAGACAAAGGTAGTCAACCACTGAACCACTCACGCGTCCCTTTATTCTAATTTTCTGTTAGGTTTTGCTCCCTAAAGCAACATATAGAGAGTGAAGGATATTATCATAGATAATTACTAGATAAAGAACAGGTGTCTTAAATTGTTTTTCAAATAGATTCATATAACTACTTAATTTCATAGTTATGCCTGTTTTCCATTAAAATTTAATTGAATAAGAATATCTCAATGTCAATCTAGTAGACATTACTTTAATTGAAAGCTTGAGGTATTATTATTATTTATTATTATTATTATTATTATTAAAAAGGAGGAAGAGGAAGAAAACTACTGTATGATCTTCACGAGGAGTTGGCATTTGGTTGTATGACAGGTAATGATATGTGTGGTTAAGACTATAGTCTCTGGTTTGAGACTGCATGTGCCACTTTCTACCTATGTGAACTTTGACACTTCTTTTCAACTCTCTTTGACCTACTTTCCTCACTTATAAAATAGACATGCTAATACAAATAGCTCAAGGAGTTATGGTGAAAAGTGTACACCTGCATCTAGGTGAAGAATTTAGAACAGGATCTGATACATACTAAGCATTTTGTAAATATCAGCTATTGATGGTATGTACATTTCACTTTGTGTATAAATAGCTAAAATAGTTAAAAGGATGAAATGTCTAAACTTTATTATTTTATCTAGTTAATGCTATCATACTAATATAAACAAACTGTATGTCACAAAATTATTGCTACAAATTGCAAACATATGCATACTTTGCCTAGGATAATAGATAAACTCCTGGGTATAACTCATGATATTCTGTTACCACACTGTCACTAGCATAGATTAGGTTTAGTACGTGCTTTTAATAAGCACTATAGTAACATTCTGGATTGATTAATTAGCTTATTGATGGAAGAACAACTGGAAAATTACAATCTTGATTCAACTGTTTATTATAACAAAATAGACTAACAAGTATCTTTCATTAGTCCAGAATTCTGAACAAGAATAACTGTAAACTGTTGCATTTGAAGTCTGAAATAAAGTGTGTTCTACATGTGTGTAAATGTAACATATAAAAATAACTGTGAATTAATAATAAGCATAATCAATTGCTTGTCATGCAACAGGCACCTTATGTACATTACCTTTATAAAGCTCTACAAAGGATATATTATTATCTATACTCTTTTCATGGCTCAGAAAAATAAATTTCAGAAAGATAAAGGGATTTCCCTAAAGCAAAAGCTAGAAAACTGAGGGTTTGGGATTTGAACTGTGCCACTTTTACGTTTCCTTTGAAAGATAACATTGAATAGTCTTTGTCTATTGGGACAAAATTTGATGAGGATTTGGGGCAACTGTAGAAAATTATAAGCTAAATTGAAGGAAAGTGCAGTGGTTTATCATGATTTTGATGGAAATAAAAAACCTATAATAGACAAGTCTTTAAATTCTATCTTTTGTTTCCCATATTTTTAGAACTCTACCTTAAAATAGTTTAAGATATACTTTTTAATCTGTTACATTTTGGGGATAGCATTCCTTTCCTTGTTTTTGATATTTATTGACTGATTTACTAATGCTGCATAAATGTAGTTGTTTTTAAACTAGATTTTAGGCTTATGCTTTCAATAGGCAGTCCATGGTTAAAAATTTTATATATTGCCCATTGTAAAAATTATATTGTGGTTTTAAATCTGTTACATAAATATGCATAGACACTTAATATGCTTATAGAAACTTTATCCAATATATATTACTATATTATATACAATAGAAATAAAGGCATATCATATATGTGTATTTTCCTATTTCAAGTATTAGCTATCATGTTGACAATCCCCTTAAAAGTACACACACTTGATCATTAGGGAGGGTTTATTTTCATAATTCATAACTTCAGAAATATCTTTATTCATAAATATTTTCACAGTTTCAGTAACTGATTCAACATTTAAAATTGGAAACTTGTTGGGATCCCTGGGTGGCGCAGTGGTTTAGCGCCTGCCTTTGGCCCAGGGCGCGATCCTGGAGACCCGGGCTCGAATCCCACGTCGGGCTCCCGGTGCATGGAGCCTGCTTCTCCCTCTGCCTATGTCTCTGCCTCTCTCTCTCTCTCTCACTCTCTCTCTCTCTCTGTGAGTATCATAAATAAATAAAAAAAATTTAAAAAATAAAATTGGATACTTGTTGATGACAATTATTTTGTAAATAGCTTTAAATGAAACACCTTTCTTTTTCAACCATAGAACTAAAATGAATCATACCACTATGCAACTCTGGGTCTACATTCAGATGCTTTATTTCGTGTGTTGGATTCTTTTTTTGTACTATGTATTTGTACTTTTTTGTTGGTAAGAACTGAGTCTAAAAGTTAAGATGTAAATATTTGCTAAATTGTTACATGGTATTATATTTCTAGATTTTTAAAAATTCTGTGTATTTTTAGAAGTATCAATATTATAAAAGTAGGCTTCTATATAAACATAAGTCTTTACATATATGCATTTTTATAGACATATATACACATATATACCAATGCATAAATTTTCCATGTAATGATACATAGATAATTGTTATTGATTTAATGCTTTTATTCTTCTGCTTAGATTTTTGCCAGTTACACGATTTTCTTGTTAACCTTTTTCCCCCAGAAATAAACACATGATCACAAACTCATGATAACCAACAGAAATAGTAGGCAAGGTTACATAGAGTCTTTGAAACAATACAATGATAATTTATAGTTTTAATCAATTGAACTAATTCATAAAATAATATTAAAATTAACAGTCAATTCAATCAACAACAAAGAAACTCAAGCTGACATCATCAAACACTGCTGCACAGTTGCTTTGACACTAGCCTGCCATTATAAGATATGAAGTATCACACTAGAGGTCTGCCCAATTAATCACTATCTTCAATGACAATTTTGAGGAATTTGAGATTTATTGTTATTTCATCTTTCTATCAGTTACATTATTTTTTTAAACATTTTATTTATTTGACAGAGAGAGAGAGAGCACAAGCTGGGGGAGTGCAGGCAGAAGGAGAGGGAGAAGCAGGCTCCCTGCCAAGCAGAGAGCCCAAGTTGGGGCTCCATCCTAGGACCCGGGGATCACAACCTGAGCCAAAGGTAGACACTTAACCAACTGAGCCACCCAGGTGCCCCTCCCTCACTTCCATTAACCTGAGCAATTCCCCACCATCTGGTGAACCATGTTCTTCTGTCCAACAAGGTCTTGATCTCAGCTCAGAGGTTGGGGACAATTTTCACTGAGTGGTTTATCTCAGATCTAGGAGTAGTGGCTGCTCTTTATATCTGCGATTGCTATAATGAATGATCTGTACTTGTTATCTACCAATCCTTCATTAATCTTTGACATAGATAATAATTCTCATGGTGGCTCTAGAGAGACGAGGAATCAACTTGGGTTTTCTTTTCTTTTTTTTTTTAAGATTTTATTTATTTATTCATAAGAGACACACAGAGAGAGGCAGAGACAGGCAGAGAGAGAAGCAGGCTCCATGCAGGGAGCCTGATGTGGGATTCAATCCCGGGACTCGGGAATCACACTCTGGGTGGAAGGCAGGTACTTAACTGCTGAGCCACCCACGCATCCCTGTTTTTTATTTATTTATTTTTTTCTGTTTTAATGGGGTAGAATTATGTACTCTGGGCAATATTTCATTGTAGAAGGAAAAATCATTGGCATATGAAAGAAAGAGAAGAAGCAATATTCTTGAGTTGTCAGGGGATTTAAGTAAGGTATTCTGAATAAGTCTAGAGGTTGTCCCTAGCTAAGGCACTGAGTATATTTCCATAGAAGCAAAAGGGAAGGCAGTAGATAGGTAAAAGTGAGGCTGGGTGGGTATGATGGTAAAACCTGGACAAGTTCCCTTC
The DNA here is from genome assembly GCF_011100685.1 of Canis lupus familiaris. NCBI lineage: Eukaryota > Metazoa > Chordata > Mammalia > Carnivora > Canidae > Canis > Canis lupus. Next base: position 48,633,938 of record NC_049232.1, read on the forward strand.
TTATTACATTTAATTTATGGGTAAAAGAGGAAATTAGGCCAACATCTGAGAATGAGAGTATAGTAGATGTTGTAAGCTTGAGGAGATAGGAGGAGGTGTGTACTATTTTAGCAGGAGAGTGGGAGAGTACACAGACAAGGGAAATAAAGAATGATGCACTGTGGAGTGCAGTGCAGGTATGGTATGTGGTATGCAGGTCATGAATTTAGAGTCGGACTGATCAGCAGAGTTGTGAGTATGTAGTGTAAATGTTACATTCAGTTGCACTTATGCACACTGGGGCTGTATTTTTAAGAACCAAAAGTTATATGATTGAAGAACAAGGGATTTGTGTTAGTATGAATGCCAATGATGATAATAATTGATCATGAACTTCCAAGTAAGAAAGGAGAAAAGTGAAGGGTATAATTGGATGGAAGACAATGAAAAGTGTGGTTGGATCCAGGGGGCAATGTGCTTGGAGATTTGGGATAGGTTAGAGTTGGGAAATCAGAGAACATGATCTAGAAATGTAGAAGGTGGTATTTGAAAATGCAATGTTTGAAATTAATTATGGAAAGGTTGCAGTTTAATGATAATAATAAAGCCTAGGTCCTATCGGTAAAAATTAGAAGATGACAAAAAGCGGAAAAAAATAACTTTAAGTAAGTGAAGTTCTAGGTTATTGGAATTATCATCTCTATGGTTAATATAGCATAATCCTTGAATACAGATTGATTGCCTGAGAAAATTAATGCATGTGAAATATTTTTCTTATTTGCTGGACTAGTTGAGTTTCAGATGCATATTGATTTGATAAATTAATATATTTATATGCTATAAAATAATTCAGAATTTAGAATGCACAGTAAAAAGGCAATTTTTCTTTTCTGTTCACTGACTAACCAAATATTATTGATGAGAGTCAGGTAAAGTCTCCCCAGTACATATATAAATATATAACACTATTTGACAAATGTTATTATTTCATCATAAAAGATCAATTAAAAGGTTTTTCTTAATCTCATAAATTTATTTAAATAAATATGGAATGTACAGGAAATAAGGCAAGTTGGCAAATGTTAGGATTTATAAACTGGTTATTAAAATTCTTAACCCATTCTTAACCTGGTTATTAAAATTTTGGACATTTTCTGTATCTTAGTTCTATATTCCTAATATGTAGTTATTGCCATTTTTAACCAAAAGATGATTAATTTTTCCAGTGTGTTCCTACATATGTTTTAGGTAATTTCAAAATACTTATTGGCCCATAAGTAAAAAAAAAAAATTGTAGTTAAAGCCAATGTCCTAAGTACTTAAATAAGTTGCAGTGAATTGGATAACTTTGTGACATTAAATCATTCTTCTTGTTTGTTTGTTTATTTTTCTGGTGGGAAATGTTCTATTCCAATCACTTTTATTAGAGAATGTAAGAAATTATAAAATTATATGACTTTTATACAATGATATACTTATCATTAAAGCCTTTAATAATTTGTAAAGTATATTTAACATTGTTTTATTTTTATTGTTATATACTGAAAGAATACCAGCATGATCCAAATTTAATATAAGAACAATCTGTGTATACTATTTATGAAAACAATTGCATGTTGTTTTTCAGTTCCAGCTACCTTTAACAGCAAGCCAAATTAAAGCTACCAAATAATTTTATTAAGCATTTACTATGTTAAAGCAATTTGCTTGATGTTGAGAAATCCTTAAACAAGGTAAAAGGAAGCACACAATTCATTGGAAGCAGATGTCATTATATATTTTTGGTAAGGAGTAGAAAAAAATTAATCTTTGGGAAGGACTTTAAGGCTTAAAATTAATGGAAAATATAAATAGATTTTATGACCTAAATATTTCAAATGATACATGCTAATACTTTTTTAAAAAGCAAAATTACTTTAAATAAAACAAAATACAATAAAATTTTATTTTTTTACAAATAAAGGGTGAAAATAGTGTTAATATCTTTGACAAATAGTATTCACAAAATTCCATAAAATGATATAAATAGTTTCCAGTAGAAACACTGGCAAGAGGAAAGGGGAAAGAGGGTTAGGATCTAAGAATTAAGTGGAGCTTTCTCTCAAACTCTTAAGGTAGAAAAGTGAGAAATGCTGGTTCTCCAAATTCTAAGAGAGATTAGAGAAGTGGCACTCTCTTTGAAAGCCAGCTTTAAATTTTAGTGAAGCAACTGTGAAGCTCCAACAACTGAAGACATGAGTGCTTTATAATCAATACAATGTGATTACAAACAACAAAATAGAAGATTTCAGTGTGTTTGTTCCCTGAGAATAAATTCCAAGGTCATATAACTGATTGGATTTGGATGATGGTGGGGTTACTAATAAGGTTAAGTTTTCATTTATGAGGCTATAATTAAATCAGAAACAAGAAGCTGAAGAAACTGTCCCTGAGGGTGATGATTGGGCATAATGTGATGCACAAATTAGAAGTAATTATATTAGTCAAGGTTCTCCAGAGAATAAAACCAGCAAGATTAGATAGATAGATAGATAGATATAGATACTACAGATAGATCATATATGCATAGATATATAGATATGTAGATATAGATACATACATATATACATATATTAGTAGAGAAAGATTTATTTTGAGTAGTTGGCTCACGAAATTATGAATAATTGGAAATTAGAGAGGGTAAGTCCCACTGACCTACTATCTGCAGCTGGAGGCCCAGGAAGTTGGGGTTGTAGTTACAGTGCTATCCTAAAGACCTAAAAACCAGGGAAGCCAATACTATAAGCCCCAGTTGGAATCTAAAGGCCTGAGAACCAGGAGTGCCATGTCTGAGGGCAGAAGATAGGTGTCCCCAGCTCAGACAGAGAATGCAGATTAACCCTTCTTCCATCAACTGTTCAATTCAGGCCCTCAAAAGATTGGATGATGCCCATTCACTTGGTGAGGGTAATCTTCTTTACTTAGTCTACAGATTCAGATCCTAATTTCTTCTGGAAACACCCTCACAGACACACCCATAAATAATCTTTTACCAGCTGTTGGGGCTTCCCTTAGCGCAAGCTGTCACATAAAATTAACCATCATAGTAATATAATAAGTGTGGTTTTAACGTTACAGAGAATTTAGAATACTGAATAGGCCTAGTTTAGAAATTAGTCTCAGGGTCTCAATTTTAGCTTCAGTGAAATTTTGCACTCTGTCATATCTTACTGATCCAATTCGTTTGATATTAATCACTTTTCCCATCTTCCAATAGATAGATATATAGAGTGCTGATAACTTGAGCATGACAGCCACATTCTGTGTCCTCACATTTAAAAAACATTTATAAATAATTGTATTTTCCTAAGTTATTAATTGAATACTATATTAAATACCATATTCCAGTATTCTTTAGTTTTAATACTTTTACTGTTGGCTAATTTACAAACATTTTTAATTGAAATAATCAAGTGTAGTTCAACAGTCTTTTACCACTCTGTAATGTTTTGGAATATTATACTGTAAGTTATTTTTGTTTAGTTTCAATTGTCTTTAATTGTCCAAATATGTCTTAGGTAAGGGATTAAGCTTGAAATATATTCTTCATTTTCTTTTTTTCTGGAAGCTATGTTTAAATTTTAACAGAGCAGAGAGAAACTTGCTCCAAATAACTTTAGAAAAGTAATTTCACAGTATGACGTGCTGGTATTTTCCAAATTGATTTAGATTCAATAATTCAGTTACTAGGACCTTCAGTCTTGAATCAGTCCCTATACTAGTTCTGCCTTTGACCATCATAGATTCCAGGTAGTCTATTTGCCTGCCAAGTTTAATGTTTCATCATAAATCTCTACCTTGTTAATTCACATGGGTGACCTTGTTCTTTCTCAAAATATTATGGGCTATCCTTACTCCTTATGTTTAGCCTCAGACTTCAGCATGTTAATTTCTCCCTTTAAAAATATCCCTACTCATCTAGAAAAACAAAGATTTTAGGCTAGTATTTTAAATTCCTGCTGCAATTTATTACAGTTCTGAGCAATTCATTGAATCGTTCATGTTAAGGAGGTTTGCTGTCAAACTGACAGCTGGATTTGTAATGTCAACAGAGGTAAACTATCAGGAATATGCCATTAGCTTTTCTTTCACTCTATTTTAAATGAAAATACAGAAGGAAAGGGGGGATTTTAAGCACAAAAAATAAGTGAAGTATATCTTAAATGGTTTGTAATGGTTTTTGTTAACCACTGATTACCAAAATCCAATTGCAATCTTCTCACTGATTATAAGGACCTAAATGTTCAAGAATTCTATTTGCTGTAAATGCCACAGGGAAATGGTTACATGAATGAGCAGGAACATAAAGCAGCTGACAGCTATTTTGTGACTGAATTGACTGTAGTGTCAATCAAAATTTTCTGCATCCAAGTGGAAAAACTAGTCTTAAGTGCCAGTAACTGTTTAAGGGTTGATTTATCTTGTATCTGCTTTCTTTAACCAGGAAACTCCATAAGTAGACATTAATTATTTTAGTTCAGGTCGTATATCCTGGAGTACCCATTTGATTGTTAATGCTATAATCAGTCATCACAACCTTAGGTTAAATCTGTCAACTGGATAGTCACCAAGATCGAAATGGAAAGTGGCCTAGTTGAATTTTATGCAGACTTCACAAGGAAAAGGGAGAACTCTAACATATGGGTTTTTTTCTGGTGAGTATACATTTATTTGAGACCTGATTCTGATCAATGCAAAGACAGAGAGGTCGCTAAATATCTGCATAGAGCCTTTCATTTTAACCCAGCCTTACTACTCCTTTTGCATCCTAATGTTCAGACTTGGTCTTTGAAGTCTTTTGGACTTGAGGACTATTCTTGATTCTACACACTGACCCTAAATGCTTCTCAATCATTTCAATTTGAAGTCAATACTGGTTACTTTGAGTAAACCCACTGAATTAATTCATCCTCTGATATCCATTAGAAACAAAGACCAACCAAGTTAGGTCTCCTAGGAACAAATTACTTCTGACCTATAATATGGGTAAAGTAGATTAATATACAGGTAGTTTCTGTCTTTTATTTATATGATTTAAATTATGTAAATATATTAAATTATATGAATAAATGACCTCAATAAAGCATGATATAGGTATGAAAACCGAAAAATTGGGGCCATTAACATTAATCTAACACAGAGTATCTATGTAGTAATTCAAATTTCTTAATCTGAGAATTGGCAATATTAAAACAGGCCAGACTTTAGAGCCCAATGATTGTAATCAATCTCTACTCCTAGAGCTAGTTCAGATGTGCTGAATCAGATCTGCTAAGTTACTACAAGAAGTATAGTTAATGAACCTCTAGCCTTATAAATTTGTGTCTCCTCTGTCCACTTTGGTCCATGGGCACTCATTCAATATCTTTATTAGCTCTTATTTGTGACAGGTCATTGACTTTTCCACAGTGATATCTGAAGATGATGCATACATAAGATCCTATGAAGCTGGGTCACGTGGGAAATAAGTCTTTAACCATATCAAGGCATCTGTCAACATGAATTAGGAGCTATTTGTCAAAATTAAGAATAATAAAAAGTTATTTAAACTCTTTTGACTCTATACAAATCTTCTGGGATTACATATATGTGTTCATTACAGCCAAAGTCCATCACTTTATGCCCTATGATGGGATGAACCACAGTAATGTTTATTTTTCCAAAACAATCAGTTCTGCAGAGTTCCCAGGATTTCCATTTCTCAAGGCAAAGTCAATGTCTAATTTCATATAAGTCTGTTATCCTAATCGGGGTAATACAAACTATGAACCAATTCATTGAGGTCACATAAATTATCTGCAAATCTACTAAAGTCAAAGCAAGTAAACAACAAACTGCTGATCAGCTGAGACTTTTTTTAAAAAGGAGTTTCTTTCCTTCTCTCTCTCTCTTTGAGGAAAAAATAAGCATAAAATGGTCTTCCAGTTTCCTTCTTTGTCCTCCTAATTTGCATGTATAGGGTCTCATCTGACATGGGCGCAGGTGTAGCCATGCTGATTAGAATTGCAACACATTGATCCCTTAAATTTTCCTAGTATCACCCCTACATTTCTTTTTGTTGAATATAGCTAGTGCTTTCACATCTCATGCAAGTATGTTTTATTTTTCCCCAAAATATATCACAATTTTCTTCAAGGTGATATTTTTTACCCATTTCCTAAGATGTTTATGTTTGTGCACTATTATGGTGTTCATACACTAGAAGAGACTACAGACATACTTTCACTTAAATTTGCCTTTCTTTTAAAATCAGTTCCATCAAGACTATCAAGTTTAACTCATTAGAATGGTCACTGTATTATCCCACTCTATACGAAGAGGTGGGGTGACTACATGTTCCACTTGGCTAAGATCCTGAGGGTGGTTCACAGAATTCTCCTTTTGATACTAAAATGGTGTCAGCAAACATATATACCCACCACCAAACAGGCAATTTGAAAGTGAGGTGGATTTACCATGTAAGATATTTCCAGCTTAACCAGGCTACTGGTATACAAAGAAAAGGAAGCTATAGTTCAAACTGTGAAGAAAAGCAAACAAGCAAACACACACACACACACACACACACACAAGCAAATACAAGAATCTATGTGCTTTATGGTCAAAAAGTGAGGGAAGGATACAGTTAAAGGACCAAGGGAAGTTAGTCAAGATAGGGCATGCTATTAAAAAAACAGTGACAAAACAGATGGGCTGATAAACACACACATAGAATAGATTTGACTGCTCTACTAGAACACCGACTTAGACAAGCTAAAGTGAAATACTTTAAATATACAATTGATATGCCAATTGACGGGAGGAAATAGAATCATACAAATTGCTCAATTAGAACTATAGAGATCAAAAAAGAGATGAAGACAAAACAGAAATGGAGAGCAATTACAGTAAATTAATGCTATGAATTAACTGCAAAGAAAACAATTACAAGCATGGTAGACTGTTTAGGATATCTTAGACAAGGATAAATTAGTCTCAAGTACAGTTCTTTGGCTTCTCCTATCCAAACTGACCAAGACAAGATAATACTGATTATCCAATACAGGTTGGAATGTTTTTAAAGAGGTGTAGTTGGAGTTTCAATAAAAAACCCAGTGGTTGTGAATATAATAAGCTGATGAATCTGACATGTAAGATGATAACATCACTTAGGTACAATTCACTTGGACAAATCTCAACTAATCTTTATTCCCTTTCATATTGGCAGTTAGAACTTTTGGGGGGACGTGGAGGGCATAAAATGAGTAACAATTGTGGTGTGAGGTGAGTGGGAAGGATAAAAGAGAAGCTAAAAATTTCTTGACTCTCATTATTCAACATTCTATGAAAATAGGGTTGCTGATCACAAGGAAAACTGAAATTATCTTGTATTCCTTTAGTGATATGTTACAGAAATCTTGAAATTGTGACTTTTTTTGTAAGCCAAGCTGAGTTTACTTTAATGGGATTCAAAGAGTATTATCTCAGTAGTACTTTTCTATTTTTAAAAGGTCACATTTAATTAGAAATATGAAAATAACTAATGAAATAATATACTGATTACTTAAAGATGTTAAATGATAACATGTTATACATTAAACATGACTTTATTTAAAAATGTGACCTTGAAGAGGCATTTGAAGTAAAAGGGGTATGACAATATGCCAAGAAATTATTAGAAATTCTTTTCAAATAATATCTTCAAGAAATAGAAGGAGACACAATTTTCTAGAGAAGGCACACATAAAAAATAGAAGAAACAAGTTAAAAATTAAAGTTTTTGTTCTTCAAAGTCATCATTAAGCAAATGAAAACATAATAAGCTCAATGTTGGTCATATGTCTATGAACTTTGTTCTAGAGTGTATAAAAATTTAGGTAACTCAAATAACTCAATTTAAGAAAGATGAAACCTGTTGGGAGAGCTGCTGCCATCCATCACCTTACCAGGACATCCCTGATCAAGAAGAAAAGTACCCAAGAGTCAGAAAAAATGGCTGGATTTCAATCATTCACCTTAAACCTAAAGGATTCCCTTACAATGGGTTCCATTGAACATTTTTACAGATTCTTGAGCCATTGCCAATGGTCTGCTGTCTAGTCCAACCAATGGCAGTAATTCCTCATCCAAGTTGCTCTTTGGAGTAAAGAACTCTAGCATTTTCTTGCCCTAGAGATACAAAAAAAATGCAAATTAAGGCCAAACATGTATCTGCACTTCTAAAGCAATAAGACAAAAAGATGTTCCTTAAGTAGAAATAGGATCTGATAAATACATAAATAGAAACTTTTTCTATTTTATTTTTCATGATTCAAATGCTTTATAAATTAAAATGCACATCAGATTTATAATATTACAAACTTGAAAATATTATAAACTCTATGTATTAATGCTAATCATTTTATAAAGCCTGCATTCATATGTGTACATGTACATACTCCTTATTGTGTGGTTTTATTTTTATTTTTATTTTTTTTTCTTCTCTTTCTATTGTGTGGTTTTAAATAGTTAATGCTCATTATTATAACTTAAAAACCCATACCATTATCAATACCAAATCAAAATGCATGTAAGTACTTATCACAGTGCCTAACATGTCATAAATGCTAAATAAAAGTAATTTCTATCCTTTTTCTCTACCAATAGACTATTAACTCTATGAGAACAAAGACCTGTGCCCCTTTTACTCACTATTAAGAACATGGTACTTGACATAAGACCTACAATATAAGACATGCAATACATGTTTTCTAGATAAGCACAAATAGTTGAATTTTATATATATATATATTTTTTTCAACATTTGCTTATTTTACTGTAACTACTAAAGAGTTGAAATAGTGAATTTAGTATTTTCCTTCCCGTGTCTTTTTAAATTAGGCATAGCTCTTTGCATTTAATTTCAAATTTGTTTCTCTCAATATCTGGTGTTCTCAGACACATTTAGAGTATGTAGATATTTCCAAAAAATGGAAGCATCATTTTAACAAATGGGTCAAATCCTTTCCAGAAATTAAAGTATCTTATCCAGTGAGACCTTAAAATAGTTCCATGAAGAATAAAATTACGCAGGGCAGAACTTAGACATCCTTTGTAGCAAACAGATTCTTTCACACAGGATTTGAACACAACTCAATTTTGGGGCTTCCATTTCTGTATTTGAAAACCAAACTGATTCAAGTAGCTTATTTCTATATGAAACATTTTTAGGGATGCCTAGGTGGCTCAGCGGTTGAGCGTCTGCTTTTGGCTCAGGGCATGATCTCGGAGTCCTGAGATCGAGGCCCACATCAGGCTTCCTACATGGAGCCTGCTTCTCCCTCTGCCTGTGTCTCTGCCTCTCTCTCTGTAACTCTCATGAATAAATAAATAAAATCTTTTAAAAAAATAAATATTTTTTATTCCAGTTCGCTGCAATTCCATTGCACCCATTTCAATCAATACCATTCTTTTTTAAATCCATACCATTTTAATTAAATCCATGCCACATTAACAGACACTGCCAGCTGAAGATAGGAGGGGTAAGACAGGATTCCAAGAAAAATGGCCTCACCGCTCATTCATTTATGTGCTATGAATGGTTTTGCACTAAGAGAGCAGAGTTAAGTAGCTGCAAGAGAAACCACATATCCCTCACAGACTAAATAAAGTCTTTGCTGTGTGGTCCTTGACAGAAAAATTTGCCAAGCCCTACTGTAGACCATAAGCTTATTGGAGACAATAAGCTCCCACATTAACCCATCCTCATTTATATATCCATAAACCTAGAGATTCAGATTTAGTATGTCTCAAGCTTTGGCAAACGGATTTAAAAGAATAGAATTTAAAACTGATTCTGAGATTTATTTTTTCTGTTTCCCTCCGACTCCCACAACTACGTGCTTCCAACTGAGGAGCTCCAGCCTAAATGTGCAACGCTCACAGAATATGCATTAACATACTACATAAAATTTAAAAAGCAGCAGGAGTTTCATGAGAATGAGGCTACTATGACATACTCATCTGTCCCTAAGGGGTTCAGCTACGTTTAGTCTGTACCTGAAAAATAAAGGAAAACACATAAAGCTCTCTAGTAACTACAGTAAAACCATTCAGTGTAGAAGAGAACAAATCAAACAATAATAATAATAATAACTTACAAAATGTTAGTTTTATCTTTAAATATTTATCAACAAAAGTCACCTTATCAAAAATTTGTTGCAAAAATAGTCTGAAAAAGCAAAATTTACCTCTGAAGTAGATCAAATTCCTTTCTAAGACCTTAGAAACACAAACTTTAGAGTATTCCAGAATCCACTTAAGTGTTAAACACAAATAATCCTACAAACCACCCTTTACCCATTTATATTATATAAATAAGTGTAGATGTTGTTGTCTTATTGTTCATCATCTCACCTTTGGAAAGGTTTCTCTGATACACTTAGATATAATGTGGTATATTGAAATTGAAAACCAGAATTTGAGTTACCAATACTAGTCCAAATATTCTCAATTTTCCCTTTTATTAATTTTTCCCTTTTATTACTCTTTGCTGCTCCTGTTTGTAAAAGGAACATAAAAACTTTTACTATCTTGCAATTGTGCATTGACAGTATAATATTTTTTACTTCTCAACTCCCATGTCAATGCAAATTATCGTAATATACCTATTTTTGAAATAAAGTATCATGTCCAAAATGCTGTGTATGTGTGCATACATATGTATACGTGTATTGGTGATAGTTTGTGTTTTCTTTATTTTTGGTCTCTATTATACATTTAATCATCCTTTTTTTCTAATTAAATTGAAATGTTTTTAATGGGATCATTAAAAAGGAAAACTGGGTGCTAAATAAGAAATAATATTTCTAGGAAAGCTGACCTTTTCTCAAAAGTAGGGAGTAAGCAAAATGAATGTTATTTTGTTAACATTTCTCAAAATGATAGAGTTAACCTTTTATGGAAGATGGCAAAAATCTGAGCAGTTTTCATTTTGTTACAATGTAACTCCAAAGTTTCTAATGTCACAGAACTGAGAGAGAGCAGTGCTATTATCAATACCTACTGTGATGTGTTTCCTTTCCTCTGGAATTAGGCGAGGCTAGAGATGAATCAAATAATTAGAATCTCTTTACCATTCTTCTTTTCTATATTCAAACTTTGATGTCACTCTTCTTCATCTAGATTTTCTTTAGTACCTGATATTAACTTACTTTGAACCAAAGAAGTAGGTTTATTTAAAAATGTATGAATTAATAAAGAAAATATCTAAACTGCTTTTGTAAAAAGTATAAAATTATTTAGATATTTTTAAATGAAATATATACAATGATACACCTATGTACATTCACATCTATAAATACGTTTTTATTTATATTTATTTTGTGCTCCTGTTTTAATAACAATTTCAGGAAGATTATAATAAAATCACAATGAGAGAAGACCAAGAAGTAACTTACTCAGAACAAAGAAAGTAATACCTCCACTTAAATAAGTCACAGGGATGAAAAATACAGCCTAAGGAATTCAGTTGATAGTATTTATTACAACACTGTAGTGACAGATGGTGACTATATTTGTCACAGTGAGCATTGTGTAAGGTATAGCGCTGTTGATTCACTATGTTATATACCTGAAACTAATATGATGTTGTATGCTAATTACACTTCAATAAAAAAATAGCAGTAATGTAGTAATAAAGAGGGAGGAAAAACTACAGCTTTTAGCACTAAACTTTTCTTTTTTTTTTTTTTATTGGTGTTCAATTTACTAACATACAGAATAACACCCAGTGCCCGTCACCCATTCACTCCCACCCCCCACCCTCCTCCCCTTCTACCACCCCTAGTTCGTTTCCCAGAGTTAGCAGTCTTTACGTTCTGTCTCCCTTTCTGATATTTCCCACACATTTCTTCTCCCTTCCCTTATATTCCCTTTCACTATTATTTATATTCCCCAAATGAATGAGAACATATAATGTTTGTCCTTCTCCGACTGACTTACTTCACTCAGCATAATACCCTCCAGTTCCATCCACGTTGAAGCAAATGGTGGGTATTTGTCATTTCTAATAGCTGAGTAATATTCCATTGTATACATAAACCACATCTTCTTTATCCATTCATCTTTCGTTGGACACCGAGGCTCCTTCCACAGTTTGGCTATCGTGGCCATTGCTGCTAGAAACATCGGGGTGCAGGTGTCCCGGCGTTTCATTGCATTTGTATCTTTGGGGTAAATCCCCAACAGTGCAATTGCTGGGTCGTAGGGCAGGTCTATTTTTAACTCTTTGAGGAACCTCCACACAGTTTTCCAGAGTGGCTGCACCAGTTCACATTCCCACCAACAGTGTAAGAGGGTTCCCTTTTCTCCGCATCCTCTCCAACATTTGTTGTTTCCTGCCTTGTTAATGTTCCCCATTCTCACTGGTGTGAGGTGGTATCTCATTGTAGTTTTGATTTGTATTTCCCTGATGGCAAGTGATGCAGAACATTTTCTCATATGCATGTTGGCCATGTCTATGTCTTCCTCTGTGAGATTTCTGTTCATGTCTTTTGCCCATTTCATGATTGGATTGTTTGTTTCTTTGGTGTTGAGTTTAATAAGTTCTTTATAGATCTTGGAAACTAGCCCTTTATCTGATATGTCATTTGCAAATATCTTCTCCCATTCTGTAGGTTGTCTTTGAGTTTTGTTGACTGTATCCTTTGCTGTGCAAAAGCTTCTTATCTTGATGAAGTCCCAATAGTTCATTTTTGCTTTTGTTTCTTTTGCCTTCGTGGATGTATCTTGCAAGAAGTTACTATGGCCGAGTTCAAAAAGGGTGTTGCCTGTGTTCTTCTCTAGGATTTTGATGGAATCTGGTCTCACATTTAGATCTTTCATCCATTTTGAGTTTATCTTTGTGTATGGTGAAAGAGAGTGGTCTAGTTTCATTCTTCTGCATGTGGATGTCCAATTTTCCCAGCACCATTTATTGAAGAGACTGTCTTTCTTCCAATGGATAGTCTTTCCTCCTTTATCGAATATTAGTTGCCCATAAAGTTCAGGGTCCACTTCTGGATTCTCTATTCTGTTCCACTGATCTATGTGTCTGTTTTTGTGCCAGTACCACACTGTCTTGATGACCACAGCTTTGTAGTACAACCTGAAATCTGGCATTGTGATGCCCCCAGATATGGTTTTCTTTTTTAAAATTCCCCTGGCTATTCGGGGTCTTTTCTGATTCCACACAAATCTTAAAATAATTTGTTCTAACTCTCTGAAGAAAGTCCATGGTATTTTGATAGGGATTGCATTAAACGTGTATATTGCCCTGGGTAACATTGACATTTTCACAATATTAATTCTGCCAATCCATGAGCATGGAATATTTTTCCATCTCTTTGTGTCTTCCTCAATTTCTTTCAGAAGTGTTCTATAGTTTTGAGGGTATAGATCCTTTACATCTTTGGTTAGGTTTATTCCTAGGTATCTTATGCTTTTGGGTGCAATTGTAAATGGGATTGACTCCTTAATTTCTCTTTCTTCAGTCTCATTCTTAGTGTATAGAAATGCCACTGACTTCTGGGCATTGATTTTGTATCCTGCCACGCTACCGAAATGCTGTATGAGTTCTAGCAATCTTGGGGTGGAGACTTTTGGGTTTTCTATGTAGAGTATCATGTCATCGGCGAAGAGGGAGAGTTTGACTTCTTCTTTGCCAATTTGAATGCCTTTAATGTCTTTTTGTTGTCTGATTGCTGAGGCTAGGACTTCCAGTACTATGTTGAACAGCAGTGGTGAGAGTGGACATCCCTGTCTTGTTCCTGATCTTAGGGGAAAGGCTCCTAGTGCTTCCCCATTGAGAATGATATTTGCTGTGGGCTTTTCATAGATGGCTTTTAAGATGTCGAGGAGTGTTCCCTCTATCCCTACACTCTGAAGAGTTTTGATCAGGAATGGATGCTGTATTTTGTCAAATGCTTTCTCTGCATCCAATGAGAGGATCATATGGTTCTTGGTTTTTCTCTTGCTGATATGATGAATCACATTGATTGTTTTACGGGTGTTGAACCAGCCTTGTGTCCCAGGGATAAATCCTACTTGGTCATGGTGAATAATTTTCTTAATGTACTGTTGGATCCTATTGGCCAGTATCTTGTTGAGAATTTTTGCATCCATGTTCATCAGGGATATTGGTCTGTAATTCTCCTTTTTGGTGGGGTCTTTGTCTGGCTTTGGAATTAAGGTGATGCTGGCTTCATAGAACGAATTTGGAAGTACTCCATCTCTTTCTATCTTTCCAAACAGCTTTAGGAGAATAGGTATGGTTTCTTCTTTAAACGTTTGATAAAATTCCCCTGGGAAGCCATCTGGCCCTGGACTCTTGTGTCTTGGGAGGTTTTTGATGACTGCTTCAATTTCCTCCCTGGTTATTGGCCTGTTCAGGTTTTCTATTTCTTCCTGTTCCAGTTTTGGTAGTTTGTGGCTTTCCAGGAATGCGTCCATTTCTTCTAGATTGCCTAATTTATTGGCGTATAGCTGTTCATAATATGTTTTTAAAATCGTTTGTATTTCCTTGGTGTTGGTAGTGATCTCTCCTTTCTCATTCATGATTTTATTAATTTGAGTCTTCTCTCTCTTCTTTTTAATAAGGCTGGCTAATGGTTTATCTATCTTATTAATTCTTTCAAAGAACCAACTCCTGGTTCTGTTGATCTGTTCCACAGTTCTTCTGGTCTCGATTTCGTTGAGTTCTGCTCGAATCTTTATTAGCTCCCTTCTTCTCTTGGGTGTAGGATCTATTTGCTGTTTTTTCTCTAGCTCCTTTATGTGTAAGGTTAGCTTTTGTATTTGAGTTCTTTCCAGTTTTTGAATGGATGCTTGTATTGCAATGTATTTCCCCCTTAGGACTGCTTTTGCTGCATCCCAAAGATTTTGAACGGTTGTATCTTCATTCTCATTAGTTTCCATGAATCTTTTTAATTCTTCCTTAATTTCCTGGTTGACCCTTTTATCTTTTAGCAGGATGGTCCTTAACCTCCACGTGTCTGAGGTCCTTCCAAACTTCTTGTTGTGATTTAGTTCTAATTTCAAGGCATTATGGTCTGAGAATATGCAGGGGACGATCCCAATCTTTTGGTATCGGTTCAGACCCGATTTGTGTCCCAATATGTGGTCTATTCTGGAGAAAGTTCCATGTGCGCTTGAGAAGAATGTGTATTCAGTTGAGTTTGGATGTAAAGTTCTGTAGATATCTGTGAAATCCATCTGGTCCAGTGTATCATTTAAAGCTCTCGTTTCTTTGGAGATGTTTTGCTTAGAAGACCTATCGAGTATAGAAAGAGCTAGATTGAAGTCACCAAGTATAAGTGTATTATTATCTAAGTATTTCTTCACTTTGGTTAATAATTGATTTATATATTTGGCAGCTCCCACATTCGGAGCATATATATTGAGGATTGTTAAGTCCTCTTGTTGAATAGATCCTTTAAGTATGATATAGTGTCCCTCTTCATCTCTCACTACAGTCTTTGGGGTAAATTTTAGTTTATCTGATATAAGGATGGCTACCCCTGCTTTCTTTTGAGGACCATTCGAATGGTAAATGGTTCTCCAACCTTTTATTTTCAGGCTGTAGGTGTCCTTCTGTCTAAAATGAGTCTCTTGTAGACAGCAAATAGATGGGTCCTGCTTTTTTATCCAGTCTGAAACCCTGCGCCTTTTGATGGGGTCATTAAGCCCGTTCACATTCAGAGTTACTATTGAGAGATATGAGTTTAGTGTCATCATGATATCTCTTCAGTCTTTGTTTTTGTGGACTGTTCCACTGAACTTCTTCTTAAAGGGGAATTTTAAGAGGCCCCCTTAAAATTTCTTGCAGAGCTGGTTTGGAGGTCACATATTCTTTCAGTTGCTGCCTGTCTTGGAAGCTCTTTATCTCTCCTTCCATTTTGAATGAGAGCCTTGCTGGATAAAGTATTCTTGGTTGCATGTTCTTCTCATTTAGGACCCTGAATATATCCTGCCAGCCCTTTCTGGCCTGCCAGGTCTCTGTGGAGAGGTCTGCTGTTACCCTAATACTCCTCCCCATAAAAGTCAGGGATTTCTTGTCTCTTGCTGCTTTAAGGATCTTCTCCTTATCTTTGGAATTTGCAAGCTTCACAATTAAATGTCGAGGTGTTGAACGGTTTTTATTGATTTTAGGGGGGGATCTCTCTATTTCCTGGATCTGAATGCCTGTTTCCCTTCCCAGATTAGGAAAGTTTTCAGCTAGAATTTGTTCAAATACATATTCTGGCCCTCTGTCCCTTTCGGCGCCCTCGGGAACCCCAATTAAACGTAGGTTTTTCTTCCTCAGGCTGTCGTTTATTTCCCTTAATCTATCTTCATGGTCTTTTAATTGTTTGTCTCTTTTTTCCTCAGTTTCCCTCTTTGCTATCAACTTGTCTTCTAGGTCACTCACTCGTTCTTCCACCTCGTTAACCCTCGTCGTTAGGACTTCTAGTTTGGATTGCATCTCATTCAATTGATTTTTAATTTCGGCCTGATTAGCTCTAAATTCTGCAGTCATGAAGTCTCTTGAGTCCTTTATACTTTTTTCTAGAGCCACCAGTAGCTGTATAATAGTGCTTCTGAATTGGCTTTCTGACATTGAATTGTAATCCAGATTTTGTAACTCTGTGGGAGAGAGGACTGTTTCTGATTCTTTCTTTTGAGGTGAGGTTTTCCTTCTAGTCATTTTGCTCAGTGCAGAGTGGCCAAAAGCAAGTTGTATTGGGAAAAAGAGAAAAAGAGAGGAGAGAAAGAAGGAAAGAAAAGAGAAAGAGAAAAAAAAGGGAAGAAAAAAAAAACGAAAAAAAAAAAGAAGAAAAAGAGAAAGAAAAAGAAAGGAGAAAAAAAGGGGGTGGGGGAAGGAAACACATCAAAAAGCAAAACAAAACAAAAACAAAAAAAAAAAAAAAAAAAAAAAGAACCACGGGGGAGTATCTTCTGATTCTGTGTACTTTAAGTCCCTTGGCTTCTCCTGGAAGTTGTCCGTCTAGCTGGTGTTCTGGGGGAGGGGCCTGTTGTGCTGATTTTCAGGTGTTAGCACTTGGGGGAGCTGCTGTGCCCCTGCCTGGTGCAGGGCTCGGTGGGGGTTGTTTACCCCGTGAGGCCGCAGGAGGAACAGCCCCAGTGGCGGGGCAGCTCTGGAAACCTGGATTCAGCTCCGGCAGGAACTCCAGAGCTCTCCGTCTGCAGGGCCTGGGGGCTCCGGGGCGGGGCCGCTGATCTGCTCAGCTGGGGCAGGAGCGTCCTCGCTGTCCTGGGCCCTCCCGGCCTCTGCCTGTCCCGGGGGAGGCCGGATCCTGGGCTGTGTCCCGGCGCCCAGTGCTGCGGGGCCTGCGCTGGTGGATTCGCGCTCCCGGGCCGCGCAGCCCCCTCCGCGGAGCCGCCACCCAAGCCCCTCCGAGCTGCTCCTGGAACCGCGCAGCCCCCTCCGCACGGAGCCTCTTCCTCTGCCCGAGCCCCTCCGAGCTGATCCCGGGGCCGCGCAGCCCCCTCCGCGGAGCCGCCGCCCGAGCCCCTCCTGGCTGCTCCGGGTCCCGCCGGGTCCCGCCGTGCGCGCTGCAGCCCTTAGGGAGCTCGGCGCACTCTCCCGGGGCGCAGGTGTCTGTTAGTGTCCCCGTGAGCCCGAGGGCATCCCCGCCCTCCTGGGTCCTGCTCCAACTCCCCGCGAGCCCCTTTCCGCCCGGGAAGGTCGGTGCAGCTCCTGCTCCTCCGGGAAGGGGCTCTCCTGTCCTGGGGACACTCGCCCCGGCCTCAGCCCGGCTCCTCGCGGGGCCCCTCCCCCTTGGAGGCCTTTGTTCCTTTACTTCTTTTTCCCCGTCTTCCTACCTTGATAGAAGCGCGAACTCTTCTCACTGGAGCATTCCAGCTGGTCTCTCTTTAATTCTCAGGCCGAATTCATAGATTTTCAGGATGATTGGAAGGTTTTCTAGGTAGTTTGGTGGAGACAGGTGATTTGGGGACCCTACTCTTCCGCCATCTTGCTCCTCCCCCCAGCACTAAACTTTTCAAGTATCATACACTGAAAGGGAAATTTAATAAATTATATAACTCTCAATTTTCAGTGAAAAAGAAAAAAAAAACCTTTTTCACCAGATGATATTAACTATATATATTTTTTCCTGGTACTTACCTCTTAGGAAAATGTATCTCCAGTCTCTCTACTCTCTATATAAAAATCACTGAGCAAAATAATTGAAGCTATCCTAAAGAACTCTTCTATAACAGGCTACGTAAAGAGCTGTTTCTTATATTAGCACCTGGTCACAGCTAAAGGGGAAGAGCTTACTCATATAGTTAGGGGAGGACAGGAAATAGGATCTGGATTTTCATTTTCAGTGTTTTACCATGACACTTGAATAAAGATTAATGTTCTATTTTGTGTGTTGAATCTTGGTTCTAAATTTCATTGTTATTTCAGATATGCAGAGTATTTTGGATACTTCAGATAAGACAATTTTGAGATAATATGTAGTTATTTATGTAATTCAGCCTATCTCTGGATACAGATGTCAAATACTCCCAAGAATCTTACAGAAAATTTGGTTTCAATGTGTAGAGTTTGTAATCCTTACTCTGTAGCACAAAGAACTATAGTGCTTCTCTCTAAAGTAGTTCTTAACAGGCAATGACCATGATGGATGCAACAAAATGTTTGTTAGCCACATCTAATCCCCACATTGTTGAATAAATATACTATAATTTACATTTTAAATACATTTGAATATTAAAGTACATACATTTTATGAAAATGTAATTCAGATATTCTAAATGATAGTAAATGAACAAAATCTTTAGTGCTGTCTCAGGGTTTTCTGTGAAAAGTAGTGGAGATATTAAAGATGTGTGCCTTCCTGCTGTTTAGTAGGAAAAATGTGTCATTTTCGACTATAAATTATTATAAACTATTTAGGTAAAATTTCATCTTAGAGGGTATTTGGATAAGAAATCTCAGAGCTGCTGACTATAAAAGAGAAACCTGGTGGGTAGGCTTCGCCTTGAGTAGGGGAAAGTAATAGAAAGTATTCCAGTTGACTCTGGTGATGGTATACTTTGGAGTTACTAACAAATAATGTATGGTGTAAATAGGATAATTCTTTTTTCTATATTTTGTGGACTATAACTGAGAACAATCATACTGAACATGTTTTTTAAGTCTGAAGCATCAAAAGCCAACATGTAGAGCGAGAAAGAACTTAAAAAGCCCTAAAGCAATTTTAAAAAACTCAATACAAATAAGCATATTTTCCATAGTCATAGATGTGCAGCTATATACAGTCAGGGAAATTCCCATTTATGTAAAAAATTAATGACCAGAAATTGGGCAGAAAACACTCTTTTGACATCAGCAGATACATGTGTGTATGTGCAAGTAGGAGGGAGACCAGAAAGACAAAGTAGGATACACAGGGACACACAGCACAGCACTGAAAATCTGCCAGGTACTCACACAGACAGACAGTAACATATACAGGATTTATAAAGCTCAAGATGTTAATGTTGTTTGGGTATTCTCAAGGAGTTTCCACATCTATTTCTAACTCACAATACTGCATTTGTTTAAATCGTCTTTTTATAAATAAATAAATAAATAAATAAATAAATAAATAAATAAATAAAATCATCTTTTTTATTTTTTGGTAAAGTTTTATGTAACACTATTCTAAACTACTTAAAACTGGAAAAACAAATGGCTGCTTTAAAAATTAAAAATGGAAAGCAGCTTAAGCATCAAAGTATCCTTTACTCTATTAACCATTCATATTAACCTTCATCAATTATGACAAAATCAAGCTCAGTTGGAGGACAGAGGTAATTTAGTGAGACTGTTAATATTCTTAGCAAAAAACTATAATAAAATATCAACTATACACAGACCTTACTGTTTCTTGTTCTTGTTGATACTTGCAAAATTTTCCTATCAATGCAGAGTTTTACAATAGTTAGCCATAGGTGGTATAACTTTGAAACCTAAAAAGTTAAAATTTGGTGACATTTCAGGTAAAAATTATATCATAATCTCTCTGATATCTGTAATGGTATAAAAGTAATGCCTTCCCCACCTTTACCTCCAATTACAGACATGGGAAATCATTTAAAAAATACACTAAGCTCTGATCTGTTATAGGTGACTATGTTTTGGATATAAATAGACCTAACCTTTCATTTTCCTGGGACTTGAGCAGAGATTCAGTTTGTCACTGACAAACTTTCCCATTCAGGCACCAAGAGTTCATTCACCTTGTGGCTATATCATCCTCAAAAGCCTTGTCATTTTCTGTATGAAGCCATTCAAGAAGGAAAAAAAAGTATGAAAGTCCAAACACAGGAAGCTTCTATGTGATAAGCCTCAGGGCACACATCCCTTCCACTGTCATTTCATTACTTAAAATTCAAGCAGATAGCCATACCCAAGAGCAAAAGAGGATGGAAAATTTTGTCTAGATCCATGTCCCACAGAAATGGGAGAATGGGTTTTGTTGACAGCTAACTGTATCTCCTGTAGATTCTGAGTTAAATTCTGTAATAAGCATACAAAACAAAGGATCCTTATTTTTATGAATCTTAATAATTATGACTGTGTCATATTTTAACTTTATGTTAACAAAGTACTTGGGTTTTTTTTTTTTTTTATTATCTTAAATGTAACTCACTTAAACCCTGCAAAATGTACATGACATAGGCGGTGTCAAGTCCATTGTTTAAGTGAACCATGAACTAAATTCAAGTTTTGTCACTCTAGATATACAAATACCAATTTGAGAGATGTAGTCTATTCCTAGAGATAATTCCCTAAAAATATAGAATAATTGGGTTTTCCCTAGTTCTGATGAAACATGAAGTGCGTATGAAGATATAATGATTAGTGTTCAAGGGAAAGAGGGATAAGATGTAGGGTGATAAAATATTGCAACAATAGTAAATAATATTTTTTTAAAGTTTGAGATGCAAAATTCCAAATCCTTGGAAGAATAACGAGTAATGCTTTCAGCAAAGCATTACAGAGACCTTTATAAAACAAACAACAAAATCTAGAATTCTTTCAGCACATTTTAAGTATTTAGCTATTATTACCTGTAAGATTTGTGGCTCAGTATTGAGTATGTCAAGTTGAATTTAGACAATTCATTTTTTGTTTAATTCAAAGACTATGTAATTAATGCAATTGTGCTTGACTCATTTTCTAGTTCTAGAATGAGAGGTTAGAATAATCGCTGGTTAACATGAACATGCCAAATACTCATTTAAACTTTAAAAGTTCTTGTATCATTGTCATTATTTTTAATTACATTTCATTATATTTTTAAAAACTAAAATCCATTAGTTGAAACTTATATCAGAAACATCATATATGTGAATAACAGAATAATAAAACCACGCTGATCCTGACTAGGTCTTGTGTTATTAATTTTAAAATATATTCACCTATGAAATACTTCAAATTTCTTTATGAGTTTTGAACTGTTGATAAATTTTTGAAATGGGTAGCTTTGTTTGAAAAATAGGAAGTTTGGCTTTCAATTATCTTTGTTCTTTAATATGCAGATGATTTTAAAACAAGAATGATGTTTTTTCACATAAATAAATGAAATTATATCTTTGAAGTTTCATCAGTAATAGCCTTGAAGCAATGCTTCTGAGAAGTGTGGCAAAATGCATCTCCTTAAATAGAAATAAAATATAAATCCAGAGTTCCAGCCTTGATAGTATGAAGTGCCAGGTAGGAAATAAAAGAACAAAGTCTAATGTTTCAGTGTTACGTGTGGAATAAGTTTCTTTCATCAGTCACACATAGCTTTCAATACCAATCTCTTCTCTATAAAGTTAGATAAATCAACCCAATGAGTGGTGACATTTTAGTGTGTCACAAACTGCTGTCATGTGTATAACAAGTCATTAACTTGAACTGATCAAAAATTTAAGTACATGGATAATGAAAAACAAAAAGATAATGTAAAACATCCATGCCATTAAATAGTTTACAAGCTAGTTAAAAAATAAAGACCATGTGATAAAAATGCCAAGTGTGTAGTTGAAGCAATGGAATTTAATCAAGATTTGCATTGATCTAATTGATATATTTTATAGCTCACTTCTAGTTTTATTATTTCTTAAATAACTTTATAAAATGTTTTTATGGGGTGCCTAGGTGTCTCAGTTGGTTAAGCATCTCCTTCAGCTCAGTCATGATCTCAGGGTCCAGGGATCGAGTCTGGTGTTGGGCTGTGTACTCAGTAGGGAGCCTGCTGGAGATTCTATCTCTCCCTCTGTCCCTCCCCTGTTTATGCTCATACTCTCTCCCTCTCTCAAATAAATATTTTTTAATGTTTTTAATGTGTTATCAACAAAATATAGTTTTAAAAGTCCATGTCAAAATCCAAATTCATTCCCTCATTAAGTCTATTATTTTAATTAAAAAATAAATTTTGTACCATCCTCACACTTATAAGACATGATAAAATTCTTGATACTTCATCAGTGACCCTTTCCAGGAAGGGTCAAGAAATAAAGTAGAATTTTTGAATCTTTGGTAGGGATAGATAGACCAGAAGAAAATGAATCCTTTAACAAAGCTTAGTCAACTTAATTTTTTTATAAGTACAAATTACAAAATACAAAGAATTTAAAATATTCTTGACAGCTAGCGAAGCACTAATGAGCAATCTTTAATGAGAAAAGAAGTATTATATACTAAGGACAATTCTATCTTTATACTCTAAGTTCAGGTTTCCCATACAAGATATCAGACAACAATTAAATTTGAATTTCATTTAAACAACAACCATTTTTTTTCACTGCAGCTATGTATCAAATATTGATGAGACATGTATACCCTAAAAAAAGAAAAAAAGTACATTATCTGAAATTCAAATTTAAAGTCCTATATTTAGATTTGATAAATCTTCCAACTCCAGAATAATAGTCTGATTTTTTTGTGTATTACAGGGACACACAATCATTAGAAAATAAAATAATGCACAAAAAGAAATCAAACACCAATATCTAGGGACATATAGTCTTTTTCAGAATTTGGACTGTTTTATATTTTAGAAAAGAATATATGTCATATGTTATATCACACCATAGAGTGGGATCAGGAGTAGCAACATGAAATCAATCATTAAATATTTCTGTAGCAAAATATAAACATTAAATGGATTAATTATGTGTTTAAATAGAACAAGGTCCATTCAGATTTTGATACCTAATCAGTTGTAGGTACCAAACCTATAAAGAAACTATTTTGAGGACTTTTAAATAGGGGTGTTGGAAGGGGAGGAGGGCGGGGGGTGGGAGTGAATGGGTGACGGGCACTGGGAGTTATTCTGTATGTTAGTAAATTGAACACCAATAAAAAAAATAAATAAATAAAAATAAATAAATAAATAAATAAATAAATAAATAAATAAATAGTGGATTTCAGATAAATGGCTTTAATTATGCAGACTACTTTAATGAACAATTTCTATCTTTCAATTATTCAAGCATCAGTTCTTAGGAATATGTTAGTCTCTATTTCCTTAATTTTCTTCCTTCCCTGAAGAGGTTGGCTTCTTCCCCAAGGATAGGATGTATATGTGCTGCTTTGATCACAGAGCAGATCTTGTCTGCCTCTCACTTACATGACTCTCATGATCTTCTGCAATCCCAAGAAATTCTCTGATCTGACCTGATCCTCTTTTACCAGCTGGAGAGTAAGCATAGAGGGAGAGAATGACTAGGCAGCTAAATGTATGAAATAAATCCAATTTGCTATTTGGAATGCAGGAAGGCCAGTCACTTAGCAAAGGGATATAGTTGAATGTGATGGTGAATACTGAAATTTGCTACCTTGTCCTATGACCTCTGAAAGTTAACTACTCTCTTCATTGGACTTTGTCAAATCCAGGTAAATACGGTACAGAGTTGGCAGGTAACAGTCTCTTGCTTTCAATACATAGAAAACCTACACCTTCTTTGTCAGTTGGATAAGACGTGGATATTTCCCATCATCTAAATAACATATTATTAGATATAAAGAATTGAAGAAAATTGATTTATATCTGCAATAAAGGGGATGAGAGTATAATTTTTATTAATGTTAAGGAATATGTTCCTCTTTTAATACCTAGGAAACCAATCTCACCACGTTCTTCTCTCTCAATTTTCTCTTCCTTATTATCTCTTCTCCAGACATCCAAAAAATGACTCTAAAAAGTCACCCTATATCATGAATTCAATGAGATGTTAATTTCAGAACAATACTATTACAGGAAAAACATCTATAAGACATAATTTAGTATTGAACCAAACAGTTTTTGTGTTTTTATTATTTAAATATTTGTTGTTTTTAATGAAAGTCATAATAGGCCTGCTGTAGACAGATGTGTGGGCCAGTAAGTAAATGGAAGCCAGGAATATCCAATAACTTAGCAGAAAGATGAATAAAGTAATAAGGTTGATAGCTATAAAAGCAGGATTCAAAGTCCCAAATTGCAATGCTAGAGTGGAAAAGTCCACTTTTATATTCATTATAGGAAAATGGCCGAAAGTAGAAAATATCTTTTTGGTAAAGGTTTTCAAGTAATTTCAGCCTCTCTCACATCTAAAATTCCTAATGCCAAAAACCCAGATTTCTTAAACTGAACACCTTGGAGATTTTAATAACATCAATCTCAGCAGCATATAATCCCCAAAGAATTCCTTGAGGCAGTTAATAACATTTAATAATAGGATTATATTACATATTAGCACATTTTCTTTTTTTAGCACATTTTCTTATAAACAATATTATATATTGCATGAGCATAATCAATGGCAAAAGAGGTTAATCATGCTGATTCTACACTCATGTTTTAGTTTTACTTTCAATTTATCAATAAATTATAATGCCAGTTTTCTCAACTGTATTTCCAACAATTTTATTTCACTTAGATATTTAATAGATTTTTTATTCATTTATTAGAGTGAAGAATTAAAGAAGAAATTCAGGCCACTATCCAGAATAATGAATACTTTGCATAAAAAGACTTTGAGAGATTTTAGTATTTAGGAGGAAATTCTACTCACTGACTGAGGTTCCTTCCATAAAAGGTTGACATTTTTTCAAGAGTGTGATATACTTTGCAGGTTAAATAATGTTTTTCCTCTTATTTAACCCTTGTGGTCCCTTTGCCATCTCAAAAAATTATCAAACCTTATCCAATCCTCTTTTACTTAAAAATATTTTATTTATTCTACCAAGTAACTTTCAATCTGGCTTCTCAATATTTTTGGAGAATCAACTGAGACAATGTACAGGAACCTATCATGAAAACTCTGAAGCACAGTAACTATGTTCAAAATGCTATTTCTGGAGAAGAGCGAAGTAAAAAAAAAAGTAAAGTAAGATAAAGTATGTATGTGGAAATGTTTTGTTAAGCAATATGTGCTACCATAAATACAATAATAATGTTCAACAGGTAAAAAAATCTAACTGCTATATTGTTTTAAAAGTACTATGCCCATTCCTAAGGCCTTGAAAAGTCTTCATCATTTCAATTCCCTTCTATAATTTATTCCCTTATTATTATATTTATTATCTATTTATCACTCCCACCTCTAAGAAAATATATACATCATTTTTTTAAGGATAGGATTCTGTCTTTCTTCTATATATTTATGCTTAGCATTCTAGGTGAAAAACACATATCCCCTTAAAAAAAAAAAGTCGAGTCATTGAATATATCTTTGAAAAATTTGGCTTATAGAACATTATAAGAGAATGTTGCTTCCAGTCTAACAGTAAAGTCAAAGTAGATAATCTACAAAAGTTTGTTTTTGAGCCCATCAGACACCTACATTCACAAAGCAACCCAGTGAACTAAAATTAAAAGGATAACATTAGTTTCCTTTGATACTATAATCTGTTTAAAGAAAGGGCACCTGGGTGGCTCAGTTGGTTAAGTGTCTGACTCTTGATTTCACCTCAGGTCATGATCTCAGGGTCCTGAGACCAAGCCCCATGTCTGTCTCTGTGCTGAGTGTGGAGCCTGCTTGAGATTCTCTCTCTCCCTCTACCCTCCCCCAACTCATGCTCTCTCACTCTCTCTCAAAAAAGAAAAAAATTTTGAAAAATTAGGTATGAAGAATAAGGGGCACCTGAGTGGCTCAGTCAGTTAAGTGTCTAACTCTTGATTTCAGCTCAGGTCATGATCTCAGGGTCATGAGATTGAGCCCTGTGTTAGGCTCCACACTCAACAAGGAGTCTGCTTAAGATTCTCTCCCCACTTCTCCCTCTGCCAATCCCCTTCCAAATAAATAAATCTTTCTAAAAAGTGTGAAGAATAAAAAAAGAAATTTTATAAATTTTCTGGAACAAAGATAAATGAAAATAAGAACATAAAGTATAAGGGTACTAATAGGTTGTCATGAAGTCCATAAATTGGAAATATATTATCACAAATTCTTAAATTTTTTTGTGAGTTAATACAGTAGCTTTGGATGCAGACTGGGATAACTTTAAAATGTGCTGCATACTGCACAAAGAAACCAATAAAAAATAAGACAAAGAAGAACAGATAAAAATCTAGTAGCAAAGATGAAAGGGAATGCTATAAGTGATTCACAAAAAATAACATAGGAAATTAAAAATAGAGGAAACGAGTATATGGAAAATATGGAAATCAAACATTAAAAATTTAAAATCCAAATATATCAATAATTGAATTAAATAAATCAAAGACCCCAATGAACAAGTACAGCATAAAAACAAGTACAGTACATACATAAAAAGCAAGGTGAATTATGTGTTTAAAGACACAAACAAACATTAAGACCCAAGTAATTTGAAAGTAAAAGGATGGGAAAAATTACCACACATACTAAACAGGAAAAAGCCACTGTGATTTAATAATAACAGACAAAATAAAATTCAAGATAAAGAGTACTATTACAGATTTTAAAAATTCCTTTTCTTTCTTTTAATATTTAAAGTTTTTATTTAAATTTTAGTTAATATATATTATATTATTAGTTTCAGGAGTAGAATTTAGTGATTCATCATTTACATGTAACACCCATTGCTCTTCACAACAAATGCCCTCCTTAATCCCCGTCACCCATCTAGCGCATCCCCCACCCACATCCCTCCATCAACTCTCAATTTGTTCTCTATCCTTAAGAGTCTCTTATGGTTTACCTCTCTCTCTCACTTTTTTTCCAATTTCCCCAATAATGTGGATGGAGCTAGAATGTATTATGTTAAGCAAAATAAGTCAGTCAGAGAAGGACAAATACCATATGATTTCACTCATATGCAGAATTCAAGAGTAATTTTCCAGTTAATCAAGAAAACATCATCTTAAATGTTTATTTACTCTATAACCAAGTTCTCTCCACAGGAGGAAAAAAAATGGACAAAGCCAAAGGGAGCAGGGCACAAACCTCCCAATCATAATTGAATACATTAGCATACCTCTTAATTAATAGGACAAGCAGAAAAAACCCATAAGGATGTGGAAAATTTGAACCCTGAGTAATTGAAACTCAACCTCAGTAGCCATCATAGAAATGCAAAGTTAGTTATAGTAAAGCACAGGAGATTTAAACAAAAATGGAGAAATGAAAACACTGTGAACACTGTAGGAGACATGAAGCAACCAGAACCCTAATACAAGGCTGATAGGAGCAAAAAATGTTTCATATATATTGGATGTAATTTCAGTTTCTTAGGAGGCTACATAATTCCACTCATAGGCATTTATCCAAAAGAATGAAAAGCTAGATCTACAAAAATCCTTTTAAAAAAGGAACAGATTGGGATCCCTGGGTGGCTCAGCAGTTTAGTGCCTGCCTTTGGCCTAGGGCATGGTCCTGGGGTCTCAGGATCGAGTCCCACATCAGGCTCCCTGAGTAGAGCCTGCTTCTCCCTCTGCCTGTGTCTCTTCCTCTCTCTCTCTGTGTCTCTCATGAATAAATAAATAAAATCTTAAAAAAAAATAAAAAAGGAACAGATTTATTCATAAAAACCAAAGACTGGAAATAATGTAAACTTCTACTGCCAAGTAAACATATCAGCAAATTATAGCATATTAATACAGGGGAATATTACTCAGAACTAGAAAGAATGAATTACTGATAGATTTAACACTATCAATAGTCTTACAAATACTATAAGTGAATGAAGCTAAGAGTAAAAGAGTACATACTATATAATTCTTTTTATATGAAATTATAGAAAAGTCCAAAATAAACAATGGTGTTAGAAATTAGATCAAAGGTTTCTTGTCTGTCTTGACTGGAAAGGTGTACACGGGAACTCCATAGGGTAATGTAAATGTTCTTTGTCTTGATATTTAGTCATCAGATTTGATTAAATGATACATTTAAGATTTGAGCATTTCATGACATATAAGCTACACAAGGAAGTTTTGAAATTCATGTAAAATGTATTTGTTTTGAAAAATATTGGGGCACCTGGGTGTTAAGCATCTGCCTTAGACTCAGGCCATGATCCCAGGGTCCTCTGATGGAGCCCTATGTCAGGCTTCCTGCTCAGCGGGGAGTCTGCTGCTTCTGCCCCTCCCACCACCTATGCACATGTTCTCTCTCTCTCTCGCTCTAACAAATAATAAAATCTTTTTAGAAATATTAACTAAAACACTTTAAGCTGGCAGGAACGGTAGAAGCCTAATTTTACATATAGGCTCCAAATATCAACAATATGATCCAACCTTAAATATAAAACAATGAATAAGACACAGTCACTTCCTTCAATACCAAATAGAGTTGGTACCATTCCATGTATGTATTCAGTTCTTCTGTATTTCTCCTTAAATATATTGTAATTTACCTGAAGATAGTGCTATTTATTTTAAGGGTGAAGACAGAATATGCACTAATACAGTAGATGTGACCTTCTGATTTAGGGCCTCTCAGGTCAGAGACTTTGTTATTCATTTAATTTATTCTTCTAGTATCCCCCACCTTTAGCCTATTAACAAGTAGGAAAATACCCTAAGAAGAGATGAGAAATAGAAAGGCAAAAAGGGAAACAAAAGTCTTAAAAGTTATCACAGACCAAATTAAAAACAGAAGCAAAAAACAATAGTCATTTTCTACTATTTGAATAATATCTTTCATCATATATTTCTTTTGAAAATATTAAAGTGATCTAACCAGATGTGTATCTACCTATAATATTTTCTGCTAAGGTAACCAAATTGTTACACTATTAGTGACAAATATATCTCATATCTAATTTGGAGCCCCAATTCCAAAGTCTTTTATTTTTTTTTTATTTTTTATTTTTTGGGGATCCAAAGTCTTTTAGAGAGAGACTGCTGTGTACTAGAACATTAAGAAACTAATGGTGGTGCTGACGATGACAACAATGATAGAGAACAGGATATTTACATCTCTTCATCTTGCTGACCACTTATTATGTGCCAAACATTCTCGAACACTTCCTCTAACTCCTCTTCATTACATGATCCAACTGTTGGCATTATTTTTCAGTGAAAGTATTATTATTTTCTTTTAAAATGAAGAAAATTGATGCTCTAAAATGTAAATCCTGAGGGGAGGAGCAAGATGGCGGAAGAGTAGGGTCCCCAAATCACCTGTCTCCACCAAACTACCTAGAAAACCTTCAAATCATCCTGAAAATCTACGAATTCGGCCTGAGATTTAAAGAGAGACCAGCTGGAATGCAACAGTGAGAAGAGTTCGCGCTTCTATCAAGGTAGGAAGACGGGGAAAAAGAAGTAAAGGAACAAAGGCCTCCAAGGGGGAGGGGCCCCGCGAGGAGCCGGGCTGAGGCCGGGGCGAGTGTCCCCAGGACAGGAGAGCCCCGTCCCGGAGACGCAGGAGCTGCACCGACCTTCCCGGGCGGAAAGGGGCTCGCGGGGAGGTGGAGCAGGACCCAGGAGGGCGGGGATGCCCTCGGGCTCCCCGGGACAGTAACAGCAACTGCTCGCCCAGGAGAGTGCGCCGAGCTCCCCAAGGGCTGCAGCGCGCACGGCGGGACCCGGAGCAGCTCGGGGGGCTCGGGCGGCGGCTCCGCGGAGGGGGCTGCGGGGCGGGAGCAGCTCGGGGGGCTCGGGTGGAGGAAGAGGCTCCGTGCGGAAGGGGCTGCGCGGCCAGGAGCGCAAATCCACCAGCGCAGGCTCCGGAGCACAGGGCGCCGGGACACAGCCCAGGATCCGGCCTCCCCCGGGACAGGCAGAGGCCGGGAGGGCCCAGGACAGCAAGGACGCTCCTGCCTCGAGCTGAGCAGATCAGCGGCCCCGCCCCGGAGCCTCCAGGCCCTGCAGACGGAGAGCTCCAGAGTTCCTGCCGGTACTGAATCCAGGGCTCCAGAGCTGCCCCGCCACTGGGGCTGTTCCTCCTGCGGCCTCACGGGGTAAACAACCCCCACTGAGCCCTGCACCAGGCGGGGGCACAGCAGCTCCCCCAAGTGCTAACACCTGAGAATCAGCACAACAGGCCCCTCCCCCAGAACACCAGCTAGACTGACAACTTCCAGGAGAAGCCAAGGGACTTAAAGTACACAGAATCAGAAGATACTCCCCTGTGGTTCTTTTTTTTTTGTTTTGTTTTTTTGTTTTGTTTTGTTTTGTTTTGCTTTTTGATTTGTTTCCTTCCCCCACCCCCCTTTTTTTTCTCCTTTCTTTTTCTCTTTTTCTTCTTTTTTTTTCTTTCGTTTTTTTTTCTCTTCCCTTTTTTTCTCTTTCTCTTTTCTTTCCTTCTTTCTCTCCTCTCTTTTTCTCTTTTTCCCAATACAACTTGCTTTTGGCCACTCTGCACTGAGCAAAATGACTAGAAGGAAAACCTCACCTCAAAAGAAAGAATCAGAAACAGTCCTCTCTCCCACAGAGTTACAAAATCTGGATTACAATTCAATGTCAGAAAGCCAATTCAGAAGCACTATTATACAGCTACTGGTGGCTCTAGAAAAAAGTATAAAGGACTCAAGAGACTTCATGACTGCAGAATTTAGAGCTAATCAGGCCGAAATTAAAAATCAATTGAATGAGATGCAATCCAAACTAGAAGTCCTAACGACGAGGGTTAACGAGGTGGAAAAACGAGTGAGTGACCTAGAAGACAAGTTGATAGCAAAGAGGGAAACTGAGGAAAAAAGAGACAAACAATTAAAAGACCATGAAGATAGATTAAGGGAAATAAACGACAGCCTGAGGAAGAAAAACCTACGTTTAATTGGGGTTCCCGAGGGCGCCGAAAGGGACAGAGGGCCAGAATATGTATTTGAACAAATTCTAGCTGAAAACTTTCCTAATCTGGGAAGGGAAACAGGCATTCAGATCCAGGAAATAGAGAGATCCCCCCCTAAAATCAATAAAAACCGTTCAACACCTCGACATTTAATTGTGAAGCTTGCAAATTCCAAAGATAAGGAGAAGATCCTTAAAGCAGCAAGAGACAAGAAATCCCTGACTTTTATGGGGAGGAGTATTAGGGTAACAGCAGACCTCTCCACAGAGACCTGGCAGGCCAGAAACGGCTGGCAGGATATATTTAGGGTCCTAAATGAGAAGAACATGCAACCAAGAATACTTTATCCAGCAAGGCTCTCATTCAAAATGGAAGGAGAGATAAAGAGCTTCCAAGACAGGCAGCAACTAAAAGAATATGTGACCTCCAAACCAGCTCTGCAAGAAATTTTAAGGGGGACTCTTAAAATTCCCCTTTAAGAAGAAGTTCAGTGGAACAGTCCACAAAAACAAAGACTGAATAGATATCATGATGACACTAAACTCATATCTCTCAATAGTAACTCTGAACGTGAACGGGCTTAATGACCCCATCAAAAGGCGCAGGGTTTCAGACTGGATAAAAAAGCAGGACCCATCTATTTGCTGTCTACAAGAGACTCATTTTAGACAGAAGGACACCTACAGCCTGAAAATAAAAGGTTGGAGAACCATTTACCATTCGAATGGTCCTCAAAAGAAAGCAGGGGTAGCCATCCTTATATCAGATAAACTAAAATTTACCCCAAAGACTGTAGTGAGAGATGAAGAGGGACACTATATCATACTTAAAGGATCTATTCAACAAGAGGACTTAACAATCCTCAATATATATGCTCCGAATGTGGGAGCTGCCAAATATATAAATCAATTATTAACCAAAGTGAAGAAATACTTAGATAATAATACACTTATACTTGGTGACTTCAATCTAGCTCTTTCTATACTCGATAGGTCTTCTAAGCACAACATCTCCAAAGAAACGAGAGCTTTAAATGATACACTGGACCAGATGGATTTCACAGATATCTACAGAACTTTACATCCAAACTCAACTGAATACACATTCTTCTCAAGCGCACATGGAACTTTCTCCAGAATAGACCACATATTGGGACACAAATCGGGTCTGAACCGATACCAAAAGATTGGGATCGTCCCCTGCATATTCTCAGACCATAATGCCTTGAAATTAGAACTAAATCACAACAAGAAGTTTGGAAGGACCTCAAACACGTGGAGGTTAAGGACCATCCTGCTAAAAGATAAAAGGGTCAACCAGGAAATTAAGGAAGAATTAAAAAGATTCATGGAAACTAATGAGAATGAAGATACAACCGTTCAAAATCTTTGGGATGCAGCAAAAGCAGTCCTAAGGGGGAAATACATTGCAATACAAGCATCCATTCAAAAACTGGAAAGAACTCAAATACAAAAGCTAACCTTACACATAAAGGAGCTAGAGAAAAAACAGCAAATAGATCCTACACCCAAGAGAAGAAGGGAGCTAATAAAGATTCGAGCAGAACTCAACGAAATCGAGACCAGAAGAACTGTGGAACAGATCAACAGAACCAGGAGTTGGTTCTTTGAAAGAATTAATAAGATAGATAAACCATTAGCCAGCCTTATTAAAAAGAAGAGAGAGAAGACTCAAATTAATAAAATCATGAATGAGAAAGGAGAGATCACTACCAACACCAAGGAAATACAAACGATTTTAAAAACATATTATGAACAGCTATACGCCAATAAATTAGGCAATCTAGAAGAAATGGACGCATTCCTGGAAAGCCACAAACTACCAAAACTGGAACAGGAAGAAATAGAAAACCTGAACAGGCCAATAACCAGGGAGGAAATTGAAGCAGTCATCAAAAACCTCCCAAGACACAAGAGTCCAGGGCCAGATGGCTTCCCAGGGGAATTTTATCAAACGTTTAAAGAAGAAATCATACCTATTCTCCTAAAGCTGTTTGGAAAGATAGAAAGAGATGGAGTACTTCCAAATTCGTTCTATGAAGCCAGCATCACCTTAATTCCAAAGCCAGACAAAGACCCCACCAAAAAGGAGAATTACAGACCAATATCCCTGATGAACATGGATGCAAAAATTCTCAACAAGATACTGGCCAATAGGATCCAACAGTACATTAAGAAAATTATTCACCATGACCAAGTAGGATTTATCCCTGGGACACAAGGCTGGTTCAACACCCGTAAAACAATCAATGTGATTCATCATATCAGCAAGAGAAAAACCAAGAACCATATGATCCTCTCATTGGATGCAGAGAAAGCATTTGACAAAATACAGCATCCATTCCTGATCAAAACTCTTCAGAGTGTAGGGATAGAGGGAACACTCCTCGACATCTTAAAAGCCATCTATGAAAAGCCCACAGCAAATATCATTCTCAATGGGGAAGCACTGGGAGCCTTTCCCCTAAGATCAGGAACAAGACAGGGATGTCCACTCTCACCACTGCTGTTCAACATAGTACTGGAAGTCCTAGCCTCGGCAATCAGACAACAAAAAGACATTAAAGGCATTCAAATTGGCAAAGAAGAAGTCAAACTCTCCCTCTTCGCCGATGACATGATACTCTACATAGAAAACCCAAAAGTCTCCACCCCAAGATTGCTAGAACTCATACAGCATTTCGGTAGCGTGGCAGGATACAAAATCAATGCCCAGAAGTCAGTGGCATTTCTATACACTAAGAATGAGACTGAAGAAAGAGAAATTAAGGAGTCAATCCCATTTACAATTGCACCCAAAAGCATAAGATACCTAGGAATAAACCTAACCAAAGATGTAAAGGATCTATACCCTCAAAACTATAGAACACTTCTGAAAGAAATTGAGGAAGACACAAAGAGATGGAAAAATATTCCATGCTCATGGATTGGCAGAATTAATATTGTGAAAATGTCAATGTTACCCAGGGCAATATACACGTTTAATGCAATCCCTATCAAAATACCATGGACTTTCTTCAGAGAGTTAGAACAAATTATTTTAAGATTTGTGTGGAATCAGAAAAGACCCCGAATAGCCAGGGGAATTTTAAAAAAGAAAACCATATCTGGGGGCATCACAATGCCAGATTTCAGGTTGTACTACAAAGCTGTGGTCATCAAGACAGTGTGGTACTGGCACAAAAACAGACACATAGATCAGTGGAACAGAATAGAGAATCCAGAAGTGGACCCTGAACTTTATGGGCAACTAATATTCGATAAAGGAGGAAAGACTATCCATTGGAAGAAAGACAGTCTCTTCAATAAATGGTGCTGGGAAAATTGGACATCCACATGCAGAAGAATGAAACTAGACCACTCTCTTTCACCATACACAAAGATAAACTCAAAATGGATGAAAGATCTAAATGTGAGACAAGATTCCATCAAAATCCTAGAGGAGAACACAGGCAACACCCTTTTTGAACTCGGCCATAGTAACTTCTTGCAAGATACATCCACGAAGGCAAAAGAAACAAAAGCAAAAATGAACTATTGGGACTTCATCAAGATAAGAAGCTTTTGCACAGCAAAGGATACAGTCAACAAAACTCAAAGACAACCTACAGAATGGGAGAAGATATTTGCAAATGACATATCAGATAAAGGGCTAGTTTCCAAGATCTATAAAGAACTTATTAAACTCAACACCAAAGAAACAAACAATCCAATCATGAAATGGGCAAAAGACATGAACAGAAATCTCACAGAGGAAGACATAGACATGGCCAACCTGCATATGAGAAAATGTTCTGCATCACTTGCCATCAGGGAAATACAAATCAAAACTACAATGAGATACCACCTCACACCAGTGAGAATGGGGAAAATTAACAAGGCAGGAAACAACAAATGTTGGAGAGGATGCGGAGAAAAGGGAACCCTCTTACACTGTTGGTGGGAATGTGAACTGGTGCAGCCACTCTGGAAAACTGTGTGGAGGTTCCTCAAAGAGTTAAAAATAGACCTGCCCTACGACCCAGCAATTGCACTGTTGGGGATTTACCCCAAAGATACAAATGCAATGAAACGCCGGGACACCTGCACCCCGATGTTTCTAGCAGCAATGGCCACGATAGCCAAACTGTGGAAGGACCCTCGGTGTCCAACGAAAGATGAATGGATAAAGAAGATGTGGTTTATGTATACAATGGAATATTACTCAGCTATTAGAAATGACAAATACCCACCATTTGCTTCAACGTGGATGGAACTGGAGGGTATTATGCTGAGTGAAGTAAGTCAGTCGGAGAAGGACAAACATTATATGTTCTCATTCATTTGGGGAATATAAATAATAGTGAAAGGGAATATAAGGGAAGGGAGAAGAAATGTGTGGGAAATATCAGAAAGGGAGACAGAACGTAAAGACTCCTAACTCTGGGAAACGAACTAGGGGTGGTAGAAGGGGAGGAGGGCGGGGGATGGGAGTGAATGGGTGACGGGCACTGGGTGTTATTCTGTATGTTAGTAAATTGAACACCAATAAAAAATAAATTAAAAAAAAAAAAAGAAACTTTACAAGCCAGAAGAGAGTGGCAAGATGTACTCAAAATGCTGAATGGGAAAAATCTGCAGTCAAGAATACTCTACCCAAGAAAGGTATCATTCAGAGTAGAAGGAGAGATAAAGAGTCTCCAGACAAACAAAAGCTAAAAAAGTTCATGATTACTAAACCAGCCCTGCAAGAAATAATAAAGGGGACTCTGATTGGAAAGGAGAAACCAAAAGTGACAGTATAAAGGCAGGTAACACAAAAGCAGTAAAAATGAGTAATTCTGAAAAAAAAAAGTCAGTCAAGAAACTCACAAAATAAAAAGATATAAAATATAACAGCTTACACCTAAAACATAGGGAGGAAAGGAGTAAAGAATGGGTTCAAACTTTAACAGCCATCAACATAATGTATACTGCAATATGCAGATGCTATATATAAACCTAATGGTAACCATATATCAAAAACACTAATAAATATGAAAAGAATAAAGAGAAAGAAATCCAAATATATCTACTACAGAAAATAAGCAAACCATAAAAGAGAGAAAGATAAGAAAAAACAGAAAAAAACTTTCTGAAACAACACAAAGCAAATAATAAAATGACAATGAATACATATCTATCAATAATTACTTTGAATGTAAGTGGACTACATGCTCCAATCAAAAGACATAGGGTGGGATCCCTGGGTGGCGCAGCGGTTTGGCGCCTGCCTTTGGCCCAGGGCGCGATCCTGGAGACCCGGGATCGAATCCCACATCGGGCTCCCAGTGCATGGAGCCTGCTTCTCCCTCTGCCTGTGTCTCTGTCTCTCTCTCTCTCTCTGTGTGTGACTATCATAAATAAATAAAAAATTAAAAAAAATGTAAATCCTTAAAGTACCACAGGTAATAAGTTCATAAATCTGAGATCAAACATAGATTCAAACTTGGTTCTGTCTTGTCACAAGAGTATATATTTAATCATGACTGCATATAACCTCTCAAACTGTAATCACCATACCCTTGAAAAGTAAAATTAATAATCATGCTTTATACAGTTATGATCCC
This sequence comes from Canis lupus familiaris, assembly GCF_011100685.1. NCBI lineage: Eukaryota > Metazoa > Chordata > Mammalia > Carnivora > Canidae > Canis > Canis lupus. The sequence goes on from NC_049232.1 coordinate 48,670,752, forward strand.
TACCATAAAGCATGGTTTGGCAAAGAGGAGGTCATGTATATTATTAGTTCCTAAATTGATCTGTACAAAATTAAAAAAAAATTAAAGAAGATAAGAAAAAACAGAGGAAAAAAAAGAAGACGCATTTCAGCCTCAAACAAGCAATATCATTTCCACAGAATATAAGGGGGAAAAAGGGAGCTTCTTTGCTTTTATTTTTTTTCCTTTAATCTTTTGATCTGAAGGTCAGGTACTTATAAGGTGCTTACAAAGACTTCAAAGGACTGTACTTGAAGTAGACACTGGAAACAGCATCTATTTCTTCTCTGAGATTAGAATGAAGGGTTGCTCATTGTCTTACCTGTTCATGAGACTCAGAGAGAAGAGCAAATCTAAAGTTTTGAAGATGAAATATAGTGGTAGCTGTCTTCATTAACTTCCTTTAGCCTACAGATCTACCAAGGGAACAGAACAAAAGTATACTTTAATGAAAGCTGAGAGTATCCTCATCCTTGTGATAAGAATACTTAAAATATTTTCAACTTGTACAATTTTTCTGCATCCCAATTAAGTCGTACTTATTTTATTATTAATATAATAGCTTTCTGGGGTTCAAAAAACCCAATCCAGATTTGGAATTGATCTATTTTACAAACAGAAGATAGTTTATAGTAACATTTTAAAAATAATTATTAAATTTATAGTATTGTTTACTCTTGAAACATGTTTAGGATCAAATGCGAGCATATTTAAATCCTGCAAAAATCTTTAAAAATAAGAAACCTAAAGGAAAGTATTCATTTCCAGATATTGCTAGGATGGTCAAACCCAGATTTTTTTCCCAAAAAAATAAAATGTATGCAGGATACTATAAAAATCATTTTTCATTTATATGAAGAGAATTGCAATGAAGAAAATGGAAATTACAAGAGGGAATGCCTAGATCTCTAGTGATCATGGGAGATATAACAACATGCATATAAACATATAACCTTAAAACTATTATTCATATGAGGCATTTCATCTCATGATTAAACTGCCATAATTTGTGGATGAATACTGGTTTGGGAAGAGCTTAACGAAGACTTTTCCAGCAGAGTCTTTTTATGCCTTTCTGGTTATACAGTCAAGCCAAACTGACAAAACAGACCAGGTGAAAGTCATTACCAAACAAACTGACCCGTGACTTAGACTTTACAAGCATATTCAAGCTTACTTGTTAGATGGTTACTTAACCTTATCCTGACCAAATCAAAGCCAGATATCCAGGTACTGCTAGAAGTAGCATGAAACTATTCCAATCTAGATGTAGTTCTAACCTATACAACCTTTGCCCTTAAGATGCTGAAAAGGAACAAGAAACTAAATCTCAAATAGGTAGAAGTGACATATTAAATAGAAATCAATGACAGAGAAGGCAAATAATGAAAATGAACAAGTTCAAAGTTAATTGTTAAAGACTCATAAAATCAATCCTTAGCAAGAATGAACAGAGACATAAAAAAGAAAACAAGAAATACACGGCACAGAAAAAAAATGGGAGATGCACATCATCTGATTTCCAGGTTTACAAAAGAGGTAGAGAGGTCAAGAAAGCACAGTATTCATGTTAGGGTAGGGAAATACAGCAATAGGACATTATGAATTCTAGAATGAGACCTGCATATACACGATCAGTTAATTTTTGCAAACAAGAAAATTTATTGAGGATAACGTAATATTCAAGAAATGGTTCTTGCAGCTCATAAAGGTTGCCAATTCAGAATTGGTCTAATTCAGAAAGAGTCCAATTTCATTATCTAATTCCATTCGCTTCTGCCATTATACTTTGGGAATCCAAGGTTGTGTGTGTGTATGTTTATGTACACATATGCATAGAGGCAAACACATACTATACATAAGTATATACTACACATATAGTTCTTATTTTTCTCACAACCCATTTTTCTCATATGTCTAATTTGTGTGTATGTATATACATATCTTTTATCAAAGAATGTGAGTTTTTATCCTCTCTTGAAGTTTTTTTTTCATCGAAGAGGAATATGAGAGGATAGTCCACACATCTTGAGAGTGAAATACTTTTCAGATCCTTTGACTTCAGTCAAATTAGGAATTATTCTTTTAGTATATTCCACTTTGAATTGTTTCTTTCATATGCAGGGTTAATAAGTGAAATATATTTTTATTTACCCCTGGTATTGCAGATTGAGATATGTAATTAAGTTATTAGAAGTTCACAAATGAGTGTTAGGTACAAACCTATATGAGATTTTAGCTCTAACTTTTTATACCACATATACCCTTGGTAGTATCTTATTGTCTTCTATAATTGGTCACTGTTTTTATTCAACAAATACTTATTAATATATATTCTATTCAAAACACCAGTTCAGGGATCACCAGTGGTAAGCATGTTCCAAATAAGATGAAACTATTTCAAGACATCCATTTTTTACCCCCTACCTATTTAACTAAAATAACATCAGAAGTTTTTGAAGGCAAATACAGAAGGTTACATAGTTGTGGACATAGCTCTTGATACTGAGAAGACTAGGGTTTCTTAAGTAATCAAAAACATGATAAAAAAACATGAAGAACAATAAATTAAGTCCCCAGATTTTTGTTTTCCAGGTAGACTGCTCAGAAAGTTTTAAAAAAAAAACTTTTACAATTCTCTTAAGAGCAGAGCAATAATTCAAGAAGACTATCCTTCTAACAGAGAAAAAAAAAAAAACAGTGTACCACTCTACTTTTGTTATTAAAACTCATTAAAAATTAAATAAATCCATTCTGATCTTAGCCAGTTTAATGACACATAAATTACTTCCTCAAGATTCTTTTTCCATAAACCTTCCGCAACTTTTTTGTATTCAGATCTTGTCATATTTTTTTCTCTGTCATTCTGGAACAAATGGTCATCCTGCTTCCCTAAACTACTTCTCAGACACAATTGTTTCTTTACACTCTTATTATTTCTAAGTAGTTTTAATATATTGATTAAAGTTCTTAAGCCTTAGAATCCTTAATTCCTAGTAAAAAACTACAATGTAAGAAATTGTGAACTTTTATACTAGCATTCTGTGAACTGCCAAATTTATAAATAATTTCCAGAAGTATTTTCTTCCTCATAATAAATTTTTTCAGTGTTGTACAAAGTATGTTTACTAATAGACTCAATCATTTTTAGTCCCTCTGTAACAGCAAGCCAAAAGCAGATAAACCTATGCTCAACAGTTCATGTTTCCATATTTTATCTTAGTTAGAAATGACCTACATAGTCAATAGATACCCATCATTCAGCTATCTCACTGTAACTTTAGGGTTTCAAGTTAACAAAAGGATTTTGGAAATTATTTTTAAGTAGATAAATCATAAAACATAATTATTGTTGAAAGGTTCATATATAGAATTTTTATCTATATGATTTTCTTGTTCTTCACAATTATGTTTAAATTGCTTATGAAAATTGCATGAGACATTAAACAGCTTAATCATCTTAACTTATCTTTTTGCTGACAAGTTTTATAACATGAGCTCATTTGACTTTCAGTAAATCTAGGTAGAGTGAAGAGTTGTATCTGCATTACATTTAATATTGATGACTCTAAAATACATGCCTTAATGTCTTAGTAAAATTTTGCCATTTTTGTATGTATCCACAGCTTCTAGGATCACAGTTCTTAAACATAAAATGAGCAAGTGTACTGACAGGTGGCATACTTAATTCTTTGAAACTTGAGTATCTCATATCTTCAGCTAAGCCTTGGGTATCTCAGAGACAAATTAACACTCAAGATGTATGTGCTGCTAGGTTGTGGTTTTGACAATGTACCTCACTGCACAGAAATTTTCTTGAGGTTGACTGCTGACCTAGTGTCAATCTAACTGACTCCTTGACCAACTAATCCTAGCACCGGAGTCTTAAGTTAGGTGGACAGTGCTCTAACAGCTTTTAAGGGCTAGACACATGCTCACCAATTTTGCAGCTTTGGCTTTTTAAAATTCCCATTAGCGGGATGCCTGTGTGGCTCAGTGGTTGAGCATCTGCCTTTGGCTCACGGTGCGATCCCGGGGTCCTGGGATCGAGTCCTGCATAGGACTCCCCATAGGGAGCCTGCTTCTCCCTCTACCTATGTCTCTGCCTCTCTTTGTGTCTCTCATGAATAAATAAAATATTTTTTAAAATTCCCATTAGCAATAGATCTATTATTACTTTCACGAGGTTTAAAATGGAAGATGCCCTGATAGCTTTTAATAGTCTGATTAGTGCCTAGTTAGATTTTGATATGATATTCATCAAAAAAAAAAGTCTGAATTTCTTATATTAATTGATTTCCCAAAGTACTCCAGTGGTTTCTGCTGTGGACTTACTTGGAGGCTTTGTGAGTGTCATAATGATACCATCTTGCTTTCTTTAGATTGAGCGGTACTTTTTTCCCCCTCGTTAAAATAACCCTTCCTAAAATAAATAAATAAATAAATAAATAAATAAATAAATAAATAAATAAATAAAATAAGTAAGTAAGTAAAAAAATAAATAAATAAATAAAATAACCTTCCTAATTCAACCAGACTTACTGTTTCTGGGTATCTGTGCACAGTTTCTGAGACCTGTCAGAACTTCCCAAAGGTACTTACCTTGTAGCCAACTCAGCCACAAGCCCAAATATTTTGACCTACTAAGTCTCACCGTGAGAAATCCGGAGTCTCTTACACCCCAATTTTCCACACTGAACAATTGGGACAAATATACTCGAAGAGCTCAGAAGGCAAAATAAGTAGGGCTCAATCTGAAGGAAGTTTAGCAGAGACCCTGGAGAGCGGCCCAAGAGGCAGAAAAACAAAGGCCTTGGTGGATATTCTTACCTGCGTCTGGGAGCCATCCCCAGAATCTTCAGCAGCTGTCTTCCCATCTTGTCACCAAAACTGTCAAATGACATAAGTAAAACAATTTCAAGAAAGAATAATCCATGGATTAGGGGAACACAGTGCCTCTCATGCTGCAGAGCACTCCTCCGGAGAATATTGGGCAAAGCAAGTTTTAAAGATCATTGGCAGAGGCAATGCAGAATGGCATGATTAGCTAGGAGACTGGATATTTCCTTGGAAGGACAGCAGGTCCTACTTTCTAGAGCAAGGCTAACTAGCTAAAGCTGAGTTGGAGGACTATGATTGGTGTATGTTAGGTTTCCCTATGACAGGTGTTTCCTGTAAGTGTAGGCTGACTTAGGTTTACATTTGTGACACAGCCTGGGCCACTGTGGTAGCCTCCATTTGTGGGTCCTAGTATACAAATTAACTTTTATTACTGAGCAGTTGCACTCCTAGGTATATATTCAATAGGAATGCATGCATGCATGGGTGTACCAAACTTCCTGGTTAAGAATGTTCAAAGCAATTTAATTTGACTAAAACTAGAAACAATCCCCTTGTTCATAAGTAGTCAAATCAGTTCATTATGGTATAATCTATACATCTGAAAACTTCAGAGCAATAAAGAGAAGGAACTCTTGCTTGCCACAACATATGAATTCACAACTGTATGTTGAACATCAGAAGTGAGACTTAAATGAGTATGTAATTTATATTCCAGTTTTATAAATTTTATAAAAGTGAAATTAATCTATTGGGACACACTGTTAATTCCGGGTGGTTAGTGACTGGGAGGAGGCAAGAGGACACCCTCTGGATGCTGGTAGTGAAATATTTGTGATATGGTTAGTTGTTTTGGGTGAAAATGTATGGATTCAAGTTTATGCAGGTTTTTTGTAGGCATAGTAGATTTCTTTTTTTTTTTTTTTTAAGATTTTATTTATTTATTCAAGACAGACACAGAGAGAGAGAGAGGCAGAGACACAGGCAGAGGGAGAAGCAGGCTCCACACAGGGAGCCCAACGCGGGACTTGATCCGGGGTTTCCAGGATCACACCCCAGGCGGAAGACCGCACTAAACTGCTGGGCCACCAGGGCTGCTGCCCCGCATAGTAGATTTCAATGAAAGATGTGCTTACTAAATAAGTAAAAACAAAATCAGAGGAGAATGGTAGTTTGAAGCAGGGCGGTAGTATAATGAGAAATAGTTGAATATATTTTAAAGGTAGAAGCAGTACTATATGCTGAAAATTAAATATATTTATACTATGAGATAAATAAATTACAGTTGTATTCTTTTTTAAAAATATTTTATTTATTTATTCATGAGAGACACACATAGAGAGAGAGAGGCAGAGATACAGGCAAAGGGAGAAGCAGGCTCCATGCAGGGACTCAATCCCAGGTCCCCAGGATTACACCCTGGGCTGAAAGCAGCGCTAAACCGCTGAGCCACCCGGGGTACCCTACAATTGTCTTCTGAGAAGAAAGGTAAACGGAAAAAAAAAAAAAAAGAAAGGTAAACGTATCATTCAAAAGAAGCAGCAGCAGAGTTTCAGAAGTAAGATCATATACTTCGTTTGTAACATGCTAAATTACGTTTGTTTTTAATAGGTCAAGTACAGGTCAAATTGGAAAATTTTATATACCCATCCATAGTTCAGAAAGGAAATTTTGGAAAAAAAAATTAAGTATACAGCAAAGAGGAAAGAAAAAAATAATCAAAAAGGATATGCATAGTAAATACCAAACCAAAAGAAATTTGACATATATAGAGTAGTATTACATAACTACTCTCCACTGTTGTTTTGGTTTTTTGTTTTTTTTTTTAGAATGGGAAAGAAAGTGATGTGGTGGGGAGAGGCAGAGGGAGAGGGAAAGAGAGGATCTTAAGCAGGGGGTCAACATGGGGCTTGATCTCACAACCCGGAGATGATGACCTGAGCTAAAATCAGGTGTTTAACTGACTGAGCCACCCAGGGCCCCCTCCATTGTTAAGAGAATGTTTATAGATATGGAAAATACATATTTCTAAAATATAAAGTTAAATAAAATTCACAGAATTACTAAAGAATAATAATTTCCTCTGTCAGAAAATAAAGATTAAGCAGACAAAAACCCAAACAAGCAATAGTTTGGGTGCACTATATTTGAAAAGCACAAATAACACACCTGGTCTGACTGTACAGAACACTACAACACAGAATATATATGTTCTTTTCAAGCATGTATGAAAGATTTTTTTCAATTGAATACACAAAGCCATAAAGCAAATATCAAAAATATGAAAGGCTCATACTCATCAGATCTCTAAAGACAATATCTCTTTGTGAAACGTTGGTAAGCTTAGACAGTGGTGTAAACTGAGACAGTCTGTTTTTTATGTCCAATATCCAATACCCATTGGGAGACATACAATAGGATATACTCAAAAATGTTTTGTATAGATGATAAATTCTATGATAACCAGTTATAAATCAATAATAAAATACATACTTAAATGTATTTGGAAAAAGCTTAAGTAAACCATGATCAAAATATACCATAAAATATTATAATATACTTAGAACTGACCGATAATAAATTTCTATAAATATCTAAACTGGTTCTTTAAAGCATTTTTTTGGTTCTCAGAACTCCTTTACAATCTTAGACATTATTGAAATACCTAAGTGCTTTTGTAAATATACTTATCAACTTTAATATTTTAGTATTCAGATTTAAAGCTGAGAAATTTTGGAAACACAAGATTAGAGAAGCACAATATATGAAAATACTAAATAGCAACATGAATTTACCAATTTCTAATACCAAAGCTTAGTCTTGAGAGGACTCATGTCTCCATTTCTCTACCATTCTGGTTACATCCATTTATGGTGCACATTTAGCATCTTCCTCCTTCTTATGTCATATTGTAAAGATTACAGGTTTAGAACTGTAAGGTATTGCTGGTCCTAGCTATATCAATGTTAAAATGTGGCTGGGCCATGAGCCACAGCTTGATTTGCTTTAGACAAGCCAACCTACCAGCCCATGGAAAGATTAATTGCTTCCATGGTTTTTCCTTTATAGTTCCTTACATGAGGTTTCATATTCTGGACCCCAGGGCCCTTGTAAAACAGGCAAGTCAAAAATAGAAGATATTTTATTCCATCCTTCATCCACCTGGTTCCCATAGGCAGTGAAATGAAATTTTTTAAAATGTAGGAAATTAGGGAAGAGAAAATATCTTTAATAAAACCACAGCTCTCTTCCTATTTTACACATCTTGCATTCTGGCTACATATTATATTTGGCACAGGGACCAATTCTTTAGGATAGATATTCTCAGAGGTAAACAAATGAGAAGTCATCAGCTTTGAAGCCACTTTAATATTTGTGTATTTCTTGCAGTAATATAACTGCAACATTCCCTCCAGTACCCATTTCCTTTATTGGAAAAAATGAAACAAAAGTGTTTCACTTGCTGCCAAAGAGATGCTTAACACTGGCTGTCTTTTATCTCGACAGATTATCTCTCCTTTAACTCTTCTTGCAGATACTTTTGTATTTTTTGACTTATTAGCTCTAGTCATTTCCAGAAGGTTCACTAAAGACTGGATCTTTTGGATTATGTTGCAGATTTGCTTTCTCATTTAGGAGAGGACCTACTCAAAGTTCCTCAGGTATATTCAAGAAATTAATGGAGAAATCTCATTAACATTGAACCAGGTTTTTTCAGGGCTCAAAAATCATTAAGTTCTGAATGATGGTCAAGACACTCACAATATTCCCTGATAATCTGGAACCTCACTAATGACATTATTTTCTCACACTTGTTTAAACACAAGTACAGTACTCACAGTGTTGCAGATAGATCTTAGGGTGGCCCCTATACACCCATCTTCTGGTGTTCACATGCTTGTGTAATCCAATTCTCTTGAATGTACATGAGCACTGTGATTTGTTCCCAACTGATGGACTACAGCAAAGGTGATAAGATGTACTCAATCATATATATGTGATTTTATAACAGTGAGGCACCATCTTGCCTGAATCAATGTCCCTCTCTTTCTCCCTCTCTCTCTATTCTTGGATTTGAAGAAGCAAGTTTTCATGAGTCCTACAATGGCAAAGAAATTGCAATTTTGCCAACAACCTAAGAAAGTTTAGAAGCAGATCTTTCCCCAGTCAAACCCTTGATGAGAATCTAGCCCTGGATGACACATTGCTTACAGCTTTACCAGAATCTAACCAAAGATCCAGCTAAGTCATGCCCAGATTCCTGGCCCACCATAACTGAAAAGAAATATATGTATATTGTTTTAAGCCACTGAGTCTGTTGTAATTTATTTTATAGCAAAGAAAACTAATATACATAGCATCTTCACTTTCAGTGAAAAAACTGATATTTTTCTTTTCTAAGCTTTACACTGACCCAATTCTAATAGTGTCCATGCTATTTTAGCACTGGAGACTAAATGACTTTTTGGTTACCGTGGAAGAGCTATTCTTTTTATTCACGCAAGAGTGCAGAAATGTAGAAGTTATTGAAGTGTCGGCATCACACTAAAATCATTATTCAGTTTAATCTTAAGTGGCTGATTGAAGAACCATCAAAATTCCATACTTTTTCCCCATACTAAATTATAACCTATACCATTTTAATGTATTTATTCTATTTTTATTAAAATTAAACATATATTATGTGTAACTACATTATAAATAAAAGTATTCTAATAGTTGAGGACCTCATGCAGAATATTTACAAATATTATTGACTTAAATTACAGAAAACAAGTTATATCGATAACAGTATTATCTTTAAGATAGGGAGATTAATGAAACTTTTTGGTTAATCCCCCCAAAAGCCAATCCTAATTAGGAATTTGATGCTTTTTGTAACAGATAAAATAATATTTGACTAAACATTTTTATATGGGATTTAAAAACATGTATTTTATATAAAGACAGCTATCAGATTACCTATTTTGAACATGCATTTTGTAAAATCCATATATAAATAGGAAAAAAAAAAAGATCTAACTGGTTACTGAAGGTAGTCAGAAAGCTGGCCAAACATGGAACTAAAAAGATCTACATCTAAAGGTCAAGGCAGCAGAAATGCACAATTCTATTTCACACTTAAATTCCAAGTGTGAATATAATAATTCCAAGCTGCTAATATAAATTATTTCTGGGGTAGAATTTATTTTTATAAAAATAAAAAAATATCAGAGCAGACATAAATAAAATGCACTTGAGAAAATATTAGGTTTGAGGTTTCACGTGATATATAATATCATATAATACAAAATGATAATAACTGATAAAGATTTGCATGAAGAGCTCAGATGAACTATGTAACAAGAATATATTATCAGATTTAAAAGATGTCTTTTAATAACATTGGTGATAATCTTTATAATATGAACTTTCTTTTTTAACTCAAATTCAAGTTAGTTAGCATATAGTGTATTATTAGTTTCAGAGTAGATTTTAGTGATTCATCAGTTGCATATAACACCCAGCGTTTATTACATCAAGTGCCCTCATTAATGCCCTTGGCCCAATTACTTCATCCCCCCTACTCACTTCCCTCCATCCACCCTGTGTGTTCTCTATAGTTAAGAATCTCTTATGATTTGCCTCTCTGATATTTAAAAAGGTATATGTTTTACTGGTCTTTAATAAGACTTACCATTTATTTTTAAACATTTTATTAAGTATATTTTACACAAAATGAAATGCACATATCTTAAATGTTCAGTTCAATATAATTTGAACATTTTATACATTGTTGTCACCATTCCCAAAATAAGTTATAGAGTAACATAATCACCACAAAGAGTCATTTTTTTGACAGTTTCCAATTAATTCTATTCACCTACCCAAAGACTACCACCTCATCAGAGGCTGATTATGATAAATAACCAGCAGAATCATACATCTTTTGTGTTTGAGTTCCTTTGTCCTGCATATTGATTTTTACATTAAGTTGTCTTTGATTCAATGTTCTTCTTTTTCTTGCTACATTGTTTTTAAGTGTATGTTTATCTATATTTGTTCATCTAAATTTAAGAACATTCTTGAACAAGTTTCTGTGTTTGTATGTGTACACAGCTGTACACACTCATGTGTATGTATACATATATTTTCATTTATCTTGAAACAAATTGCAGGATATTGAATTACTGGACCACAAATGTGTATATTTATAAACTGTTAAATAATTCTCCAAGGTGATTGTACCATTTTTACTATTCACTATCAATGAATGAACATATCCTGTTTCCCATATTCAAAAATACTTGACATTATTAGTTTTTTTTCTATTTTAGTCCCTCCAGTCTGTGCACGAAAAGATTGTTAATTTTATTTACTTATTCAGTTTTAATTTAAATTCTAGTTAACATATAGTATCATGTTAGTTTCAGGAGTAGAACTTAGTGACTCATCACTTACATACAATATCCAGTGCTCATCACAAGTGCCCTCCTTAGTACTGATCACCCATCTAGCCCATCCCTTGCCCACCTCCCACCATCAGCCCTCAGTTTGTTCTCTATTATTAAGAGTTTCTTATGGTTTACCTCTCTTTCTCTCTTTTCTTTCTTTCCTTCCCCTATGTTCATCTGTTTTGTTTCCTAAATTCCAATATGAGAGAAATCATGTATTTGTCTTTCTCTAATTTCACTTAGCATAATATACTCTGGCTCCACCTAGGTCATTGCAAATGGCAAGATTTCTTTCTTTTCTGATAGCATATACCATTGTATATATAGATCCCACATCTTCTTTATCCATTCATTAGTCAATGGATGTTTGGGCTTTTTCCATAATTTGACTCTTGTTGATAATGCTGCTATAAACATTAGAGTGTGTGTGGCCCTTTGAATCAGTATTTTTGTATCCTTTAGGTAAATACATAGTAGTGTGTTGCTGGTGGGAACGCAAACTGGTACAGCCACTCTGGAAAACGGTATAGAGGTTCCTCGGGTTTTTGTTGTTGTTGTTGTTTTAAAGATTGATTGATTGATTGATTGATTGATAAGGGGGTGAGAGAGAAAGAGAGTGAAAGGGTAGGAGGAGAAGCAGAGGAAGAGGGACAACAAAACTTCATGCTGAATGGAGAGCCTGACTCAAGGCTCGATCTCAAGACCCTGAGATCATGATCTGCGCTGAAATCAAGAGTCAGACACAATCAACCAAGCCCCTCAGGTGCCCCAATTGTTACTTTGTTTTTATTGCATTTACCCAATGATACATTTTATCAACTTTTTTATGTGCTTACTGACTACTACACACATTTTAAACCTGCTTTCTAGTCATTTTCCCTTCTTTTCCTCTACTAAATTGACTTGTCCTTTGATCAAATAGCAACATACTTCAATCTATATGTGGACAATGTTTCTGAGCCACTGATCTGTTTTTTAATGCTTAAAACTTATTACACTCTCTTAATGATTATAGTTTTTAATAAGCCTTTAAATCATAGAAATGGGAAAATATTACATGCTTGTGGATTGAAAGAACAAATATTGTTAAAATATCCATACTACCCAAAGCAATTTACACTTTTAATGCAATTTCTCTGAAGATACAAATAACATTTTTCACAGAGCTAGAACAATCCTAAAATTTGTATGGAGCTACAAAAAACCCCGAATAGCCAAAGAAACTTTGAAGAAGATAAGCAAAGCTGAAGGCATCACAATCCCAGACTTCAAGCTATATTACAAAGCTATAGTAATTAGTATGGTACTGGCACAAAAATAGACACATAGGTCAATGGAACTGAATGGAAAACCCAGAAATTAACCTACAACTATATGGTCAATTAATATTCAACAAAACAATAAGAATATCCAGTGGGAAAAAGACAGTGTCTTCAACAAATGGTGTTGGGAAAACTGGACAGCAACATACAAAAGAAAAAACTGGACCATTTTCTTACACCATGCACAAAAATAAACTCAAAATGAATTAAAGACCCAAGCATGAGACAGGAAACCATAAAAATCCTAAAGGAGAACCATAGGTAGTAACCTCTCTGACACCAACCATAGCAATTTGTTTCTAGATATGTCTCCTGAAGCCAGGAAACAAAAGCACAAATAAAAAGATTTCATCAAGATAAAAAGCTTCTGCACAGTGAAGGAAACAATGAACAAAACTAAAAGCCAGCCTACAGAATGGAAGAAGGTATTTGCAAATAACATATCTGATAAAGGGTTACTGTCCAAAATATATAAAGAACTTATAAAACTCAACACACACAAAATGAATAATCCAATCAAAAAATTGGCAGAAAACATAAGTAGACATTTTTCCAAAGAAGAAGTACAGATGGAAAAAAAAAAGTACAGATGGTCAACAAACACATAAAAAGATGCTCAATACCACCCATCATCAGGGAAATACAAATCAAAATGACAATGAGATTTCACCTCATGCCTGTCAGAATGGCTAAAATCAACAATATGATGAAGAACAGGCGCAGATGAGGATGTGGAGAAAGGGGAGCCCTCTTGCACTGTTGGTAGGAATGCAAACTGGTGCAGCCACCATGGTAAACAGTATAGAGGTCCTCAAATAGTTAAAAATCTAATATCTTATAATCCACCAATTGCACTACTAGGTATTTACCCAAAGAATATAAAAATACTAATTCAGAGAGATATAGATACCCAGATGTTTACAGCAGCATTATCTAAAATAGCCAAATTATGGAAGAAGTAGCATATACATACAACATATAATTTACTCAGCCATAAAAAAGAATGAAATCTTTCCATTTGCAATTAATGGCATGGATAAAGATAGCAAGTATTATTCTAAGCAAAATAAGTCAGTGAGATAAAGACAAATACCATATGATTTCACTCGTATGTGGAATTTAAGAAACAAACAAAAATTAACAAGGGGGTAAAAAAAAGATAGGAAGGCAAACCAAGAAAGAAACTCTTAACTATATAGAGAACAAACTGATGGTTACCAAGGGGAGGTGGGGATGGGGATGGGGGAATAGGTGATGGGGATTAAGGAGTACATTTGATGTGATGAGTACTGGGTGTTGTAGGGAAATGCTGAATCACCATATTATATGCCTGAAACTAGTATTACACCGTAGTTACCTAATGGGAATTTAAATTTAAAAATTAAAATTACATAAATTAGTTAAATGAATGAATGAGTCAATGAATTTAGACATTAGGATGAACACCCTTTATTCTCTTAAAAAATCATATAGTAAAAATATTCTGATTTTGTTCTATTTTTTTCTTCGACTACTTTTCATGTTCAATCATTTGCATTTTCTTATAAAGTTATTATCATACTTCTCACAATCAAGGAGATTTAGAGAAAAATTATATTTCTTTTTTGAGTACATATGCTTTTACTTTGTTTTCATATTTGAATGGCATCTTACCTGGACATAGAATTCTACATTTTTTTTTCTTTTTTAACCATAAGCCTAATATCTCCAAGAACACACTTCTAGTCAGTGTTTACTAGAAGAAGGAAGATAGCACACACCAGGAGGAAGCATGGGGCCTTTCTGTAAGAGATATAAGGAAGACTAGCGTGACTTTCCAAATCTTAACCAGAAGAGGAACTTGATATTATTATTTTTCTTATAGTTGACGCATTTCAGTGTTTGTATGTGCTATTAATAATTCAAGAGAAAAATTCAAAAGTTTCCATTGTTATATAGGCTCCCATTACTGAATCACCAATACTTATACAGGCTATATTTATATCCTTCATCACAACAGAAAAGGCTCTTGACACTTTATAAAGAAAATTTATAGAAATTGGAATTATTCAAAGCTTCTTCAGGTTAAGGAGGGATACGGTCACTTTCTGCTACTTGGAGAGAAATCAAGATAGAATTTCTTTACTTGAAGCAAAAGACAAAACTATGTAATAACCGTTAAAGAACTTTGAGTGTAATAAAAGGCTTTTCTTTCTAACATTTTCAGTGGAATTCTATGCAATGATGAGTCTCCCTCTATGAAGCTATTCCAAAAACACCTGTCTCAATAAACTAGTGCAACTCCACAGATTTTTTTAAAGATTTTATTTATTTATTCATGAGAGACACAGAGAGAGAGGCAGAGATATAGGCAGAGAGAGAAGCAGGCTCCCTGTGGGAAGCCCAATGTGGGTCTCAATCCCAGGACCCCAGGATCACGACTCTCAAGTACTGAGCCTGAGAAGCAGACCCCCCACTGAGCAGGGAGCCCAATGTGGCACTCCATCCCAGGACCTGAGATCAAGACCTTAGCCGAAAGCAAATGCTTAGCCAACTGAGTCATCCAGGGACCCCTCCACAGATTTTCTTCTTTTAATGTCTTAGGTTATTCCAGAGGGACAAAGCAAAATGAACTAGATTCCAGTACTTAATCTATTTTTTACTTAATTTTTTTAATGTCTCAAGTTTTTATTTAACCTCTAGTTAGTTAACATATAGTATAATATTAGTTTCAGGAGTAGAATTTAGTAATTTATTACTTATATATAACACTTAATAGATCACTTATATATAACATAACAGTCATCCCATCCCTCAATATTTTAATGACACTGCTAAATCAATGTTTTTCAATGTTTCAATCAAACAATGGTTTTCAACCAATCATTTATCATACTCCTCTAGAACAAAACATTCCTGGATCTTCCGGCTTCAGTTATTGAAAATAACTCATCCTAAAGCTCTTATAGAAAAGATAATGAAATGCAGAATTGTGCTTTATCCATTGTTCCATTACATACAGCCAATAGGAGACATATTCTTTCCCAATAAAATCATTAGTTATAGCATCAATAAAGAATTCCATTTAAGCAACAGAGATGGATATTGAACAAAACAGCAGTCATATAAGAACAACAGCCTCCTGAATCTTCCTAAGTTTGAGTCCCATTTCCATGCCAGGAAGTACAAAATCCCTTGACCCTCAGAGATTTTCTAAAACACATTTGTAAGCTATACCTCCTACTGCTCACTGATATAAACAAACAAAACAAAACAAAAGTCAATTAGCCAACCAAATGGAAAACCTCTTTGAACACTTAAATTTAAAGTATTAGGATAGAATCTATCCGCCTGTATGCTCTCCAAGTCTTCCTTTCACAAACTCTCAAATCAGATTATGTTGCTCAGAAAATGTGAGAAAAGTGCAACTTATGACTATCACTGCTTCTAAATGACTGTTTTTCTTGGCCTGACTGTAGCTCTTATAAACTTGCAAAAAATATAGGTTTATGACAGCCTACTGTACCCCTAGCAGGGAAAATATTCCTCTTAGCCCAGTATATTTCTCACTGGGCTAAGAGGAATATCTTTAACTTCTCTTCAGTTGTCTTAAGTGCTACATAATCTTGACAATTTAGATAACCAGAGATTTGGATTATTCCATTTCAAGAAATAGCCATGTATTTTATTCATGTCCTTAAATGCATTAATTTTTAAATTTTATCTTGCCAGTTGTATTACTCTTTGAAATTCATCAGGCTTATTCTAAAAATAATTTATTATGCCATATTGTCTTCATCCTCTTTATTCAAGTTATTTTTTACTATTCAATAATATGGACATAAATGCCCTTTGAAAACATGTGATTGGATATCATTAAATAGATTAAATTAACACTTTTTGATTTTTTCTGTAGAAATATTTCATTTATAAAAACATGTTTTCTGAAATCTGTCATATTTTTTGAATGATTGATTTTACAGAGTGAGAAAGCATGCAAGTGGGGGGAGAAGCATAGGAGGAAGGAAAAGGAAGTGTTAAGAATATCACAGACTCTGAGCTGAGCATTGAGGCCAATGTGGGGCTTGATTCTCAGACCCTGAGATCATGACCTGAGCTGAAACCAAGAGTCAGAGGCTTACTGAACCACATAGGTGACCTTAAAATCTATATTTAGCTTTAAATGTATCTGAAAGCTCAGAAAGATAATTTTTCCCCTTCATACATCCATATTTATAAAATAAAGTAGTTGTTTCAGTATAAATTTACCTAATACCCAAACCAAAACTTATGCTAGCTGTAAAATTTCTACACTATCACTCAAATGCAGTCCCCTATTAACCATATTAATTTTACCTCACTTGGACTCAGCTGCTATAAGTTCTGCTTGGTTACAATTATGGGGAAAATTATGAGAAGAGTTAGTGCAATAAACTATATACCCTGATGCTCCAGTTGATCCTAATACCATCTTTCTCCTCTGTCATCCATTCTAGATTTCTTTCATGCTCAGCTACTACTACTGCCTAGGTTTTTTTTCCTAGTGGGAAAAGCGAAATCTTCATTGCTCAGTGGTCTAAGCCCACGATTACCATGACCTTATTAGATGATACCTGCTCACTAGCCAATTTATAGTTAAAACTGGAAATTAGATACCCCATTGGATTAAGTGATGGCTAAACATATTTTCCCCATCCTCATTATGTAGAAGAAGCCCCTCCTCCTGTGAAGATCAGGGATCAATTTGTTATTTTCTCTGGAGAAACCTCTCGATTACTAATGTCAATAGCTGTCTAAAAGTGTTTGAGAGGGGCAGGGCAAGCTGGCAGAGGAGTAGGGTCCCTAACTCACCCGGCCCCACCAACCTCCCTAGATAACTTTCAAATCATCCTGAAAACCTACGAATTCAACCTGAGATTTAAAAAGAGGTCAGCCGGAACGCTACAGAGAGAAGGATTTTCGCTTTTAACAAGGTAGGTAGATGGAAAAAAAAATAATAATAATAAAAGAGAATCAAGTGGGGAGGGGCCCCTGCTAGGAGCCGGGCTAAGGCCCGTTGGCTAAAGCCTCCTGGGACATGAAAGCCCAGGCCCGGAGAAGCAGGAACTTTAAGAATGTGCAACCGGATTTTTCCCGATGGAAAGGCGCTCAGCAGGGAACTCAGGCCGAATCGCAGGAGGGGCAGTGGAGCCTCCAATTTCCTGGAGTCACTAACAGAGCAGGTGAGCCCCGGGGTCAAGCGCCACAGACTGTGGGCCGAGTGCCAAAAAGGGCTGGAGCGGGCCAGGCTGGGCCTCAGGAGAGGCCTGTGCATCAGGCGGTGGGTCCAGGAGGAGGGGGCTGCACCTGGCTGCCTTCGGGAGCCACGGCCTCCTCCGGAGCGAGATTCCAGCAGCACAGGCCTCCGATCCCAGGGCGCTGGGGACACAGCCGGGATCCTGTGCTTCCCCGGGGATAGGCGGAGGCGAAGAGGACACAGGACAGCAAGGACTCCTGCCGCTGGGCACCCCCAAGCTGTGCAGATCAGCGTATGGGTCCCTGGGAGCACCTAGGCCCCTGTGGACTGAGAGACTGTGGAAGTTACTAGGGAGCTGACTCTAGGGCTGGAGAGCTGGCTGCTGCCATTGTTGTTATCCCTCTTGGTGTCACCCTGTGCCTGGGATAGAGCAAGGCTCCCAGGGAACAGAGGCCTCACAGGGTCAACAGCTCCCACTGAGCCCGGCACCTGGCAGGGGGCGGGGCATCCCCCCCAGGTACACACCTGAGAATCAGCACAGCAGCCCCTCCCCCAGAAGACCAGCTGGAAGGACAAGGGAACACCAAGTTCTTGACCAAGCAGTGCTGGAAAGCTCCAGACGAAGTCGAGGGATTTACAGTATATAGAATCAGAGGTTACCCCTCCTTTTTCTTTCTTCCTTTTTCCAGTACAACTCATTTTTATATCACTGTAAATTTCCATTTTTTTTCTCTTTTCCCACCTTAACTACAATATTTTACCACCTCTTCATTTTTAAGAATCACCTTTTTGACTTTAATATTTCTACAATTACAGGAACTAGATATATTTTCCATTTCTAGATTCCCTTCAACATACTCAACTTAAATTTGGGAGATATACTCCTTTTTTTTTTTTTTTTTTTGATTTGTGTTTTTTGTATTCTCTGCCTCATTTTGTTCTACAATAGCGGAAGTTAATACCTTCTAAAATATGACCAGCATGAACGCAGAACTAAGCGCTATACCATGCTGGTTCATTCTGTGAGATTGTTCATTCCCATTGTGCCCCTGCTTTTATCTCATTTTTATGTTTTGATGGTCAATGTTGGGACACTCTATCACTATTTCTGGTTTATATAAATTTGGGACTGAGCATCTTCTAATATACAAAACTTAGTATACTCAGACACAAAAGGATCATGTTCCAGAACCCCTCGGTTAGACTATATTCTCCCTACACTACAACTTTGAACCACTGCCATCACCCAATCCTCACCCCTTTTTTTCTGCTCCTTTTTTTATTTTCTTTTTTTTCTCTTCTTCTTTAGGATTCCTGGCCTTTTCTTTTGGACTGATATGTTTTAAAATTTGTTTTTCACTTTAGTAGTCCTTTTGTTTTATTTAGTTCTGATCTTTCTTTTCAATTTCTGGTCTCTGATCTCAGCAGAATCATCTAGGGTGAAATTTACTTAGGTCATGGCTGATACTCTTGATGCAGGCCGCTCATACAGCCACTCTGCACTGAGCAAAATGACGAGAAATAAAAACTCACCAAAAAAGAAAGAATCAGAAACAGTACTCTCTGTCACACAGTTACAGAATTTGGATTAAATTCGATGTCAGAAAGTCAAAACAGAAGCACAATTATAAAGCTACTGGTGGCTCTGGAAAAAAGCATAAATGAATCAAGAGATTTCATGACTGCAGAATTCAGATCTAATCAAGCCAAAATTAAAAATCAATTAAATGAGATGCAATCCAAACTGGAGATCCTAACGATGAGGGTTATCGAGGGAGAATAAAGAATGAGCAAGATAGAATACAAGTTTATGGCAAGGAAGGAAGTTGAGGGAAAAAGAGAAAAAGAATGAATGGACCATGAGAAAAAGCTTAAAGGAAATAAATGACAGCCTCAGAAGGAAAACTCTACATATAATTGGGTTTCCAGAGGATGCTGAGAGGGATAGAGGGCCAGAAAGCATATTTGAACAAATCATAGCTGAGAACTTTCCTAATTTGTGGAGGGAAACAGGAATTCAGATCAAAGAGACAGACAGGTTCCCCCACCAAAAAAAGTCAATAAGAACCGTTCAACACCTCAACATTTAATAGTGAAACTTGCAAATTCCAAAGAAAAAGAGAAAATCCTTAAAGCAGAAAGAGACAAGAGATCCCTAACTTATATGGGGAGAAATATTAGATTAACAGCAGACCTCTCCACAGAGACCTGGCAGGACAGAAAGGGCTGGCAGGATATATTCAGGGTCTGAAATGAGAAGAACATGCAGCCAAAAAACCTCTATCCAGCAAGGCTCTCATTCAGAATAGAAGGAGAGATAAGGAGCTTCCAAGATAGGCAGAAACTGAAAGAATATGTGACCACCAAACCAGCTCGGCAAGAAATATTAAAGGAGACTCTGTAAAAGAAAGAGGATGCCCAAAGAAATAATCTACGAATACAGGGACTGAGTAGGTATTATGATGACACTAAATTCATATCTTTCAATAGTAACTCTGAACGTGAATGGGCTTAATAATCCTAGGGTTTCACCTGGATAAGAAAAAAACAAGACCCATATATTTGCTGTCTACAAGAGAACCACTTGAGACCTAAGGACAACTATAGCCTGAAAATGAAAGGTTGGAGAACCATTTGCCATTCATATGGTACTCAAAAGAGAGCTGGGGTAGCAATCCTCATATCAGATAAATTAAAGTTTGTCGCAAAAACTGTAATAGGAGATGAAGAGGGACACTATATCATACTTAAAGGGTATATCCAACAAGAACAACTAACAATCATGAATATTTATGCCCCTAATGTGGGAACTGCCAAGTATATCAATCAATTAATAATCAAAGTAAAGACATACTTAGATAATACTCTAATTCTGGGAGACTTCAACATGGCACTTTCTGCAAATGACACATTTTCTAAGCTCAACATCTCCAAAGAAACAAGAGCTTTAAATAACACACTAGACCAGATATATTTCACAGATATTTACAGAACTTTACAACCAAACGCAACTGAATACACATTCTTCTCAAGTACACATGGAACTTTCTCCAGAGGAGACCAAATACTGAGTCACAATTCAGGTATCAACCGATACCAAAAGATTGGGATTTTTCCCTGTATATTTTTAGACTATAATGTTTTGAAACTTGAACTCAGTCACAATAAGAAATTTGAAAGAAACTCAAACATGGGTTCCTTCCATCCTGCTAAAAGATGAAAGGGTCAACCAGGAAATTATAGAAGAATTAAAAACATTTATGGAAACTAATGAAAATGAAGATACTAACATTCAAAATCTTTGCAATACAGCAAAAGCAGTACTGAGAGGGACATTGCAATACATGCATCCCTCAAAAAATTGGGAAAAACTCAAATACACAAGCTAACCTTGCACCTAAAGGAACTGGAGAAAAAACAGCAAATAAAACCTACATCAAGCAGAAGAAGAGAGTTAATAAAGATTCAAGCAAAATTCAATGAAATAGAGACAAGAAAATCTATAGAACAGATCAACAAAACCAGGAGTTGGTTCTTTGAAAGAATTAATAAGATAGATAAACCACTAGCCAGCCTCATTAAAAACAAAAGAGAAAATACTCTAATTAATAAAATCATGAATGAAAAAAGAAAGATCACAACAAATACCAAGGAAATCTAGAAGAAATGGATGCCATTCTGGAAAACTACAAACTACCAAAACTGGAACAGGAAGAAATAGAAAACCTGAACAGGCCAATAACCAGGGAGGAAATTGAAGCAGTCATCAAAAAACTCCCAAGACACAAAAGTCTAGAGTCAGGTGGTTTCCCTGGGGAATTCTATCAAATGTTTAAAGAATAAACAATGCATATTCCACTAAACCAGTTCTGAAGTATAGAAAGGGATGAAATACTTCCAAATTCATTTTATGAGGCCAAAATCACCTGAATTCCAAAACCAAAGACCCCACCAAAAGGGGAGAATTATAGACCAATATCACTGATGCACACAGAAGCAAAAATTATCAACAAGATACTAGCCAATAGGATCCAACCATACATTAAGAAGATTATTCACTATGACCAAGGGGGATTTATCCCCAGGATGCAAGGCTGGTTCAACACTTGTAAAGCATCAATGCAACATATCATATCAATAAGAGAAGAAACAAGAACCATATGATCCTCTCAATAAATGCAGAGAAAGCATTTGACAAAATACAGCATCCATTCCTGATCAAAACTCTTCAGAGTGTAGGGATAGACGGAAGATTCCTCAGCATCTTAAAAGCCATCTACGAAAAGCCCACAGCAAATATCATTCTCAATGGGGAAGCACTGGGAGACTTTCCCCTAGGATCAGGAACACAACAGGGATGTCCACTCTCACGACTGCTATTCAACATAGTACTAGAAGTCCTAGCCTCAGCAATCAGGCAACACAAAGACAAAAAAGGCATTCAAATTGGCAAAGAAGAAGTCAAACTCTCCCTCTTTGCAGATGACATGATACTGTACATAGAAAACCCAAAGCCTCCACCCCAAGATTGCTAGAACTCATACAGCAATTCAGCAGTGTGGCAGGATACAAAATCAATGCCCAGATACCAGTGGCATTTCTATACACTAACAATGAGACTGAAGAACGAGAAATTAAGGAGTCAATCCCATTTACAATTGCACCCAAAAGCATAAAGTATCTAGGACTAAACCTAACTAAAGAGGTAAAGCATCTATACCCTAAAAACTACAGAACACTTCTGAAAGAAATTGAGGAAGACACAATGGAATTGTGGAAAAATATTCCATGCTCATGGATTGAAAGAATTAGTGTTGTGAAAATATGTATGCTACCCAGGGCAATTTACACATTTAATGCAATCCCTATCAAAATACCATGCAGTTTCTTCAGAGAGTTGGAACAAATCATCTTAAGATTTGTGTGGAATCAGAAAAGACCCTGAATATCCAGGGGAATATTAAAAAGAAAACCAAAGCTGGGGGCATCACAATGCCAGATTTCAGGTTGTACCACAAAGCTGTGATCATCAAGACAATGTGGTACTGGCACAGAAACAGACACATAGATCAATGGAACAGAATAGAGAACCCAGAAATGGGCCCTCAACTCTATGGTAAACTAATATTGGACAAAGCAGGAAAGACTATCCACTGGAAAAAAGACAGTCTCTTCAATAAATAGTGCGGAGAAAATTGGACAGCCACGTGCAGAAGAATGAAACTAGACCATTATCTTACACCATACCCAAAGATATACTCAAAATGGATGAAAGATCTAAATGTGAGACAAGATTCCATCAAAATCCTAGAGGAGAACACAGGCAACACCCTTTTTGAACTTGGTCACAGCAACTTCTTGCAAGATATTTCCTGAAGGCAAGGGAAACAAAAGCAAAAATGAATTATTGGGACTTCGTCAAGATAAGAAGCTTTTGCATAGCAAAAGAAACAGTCAACAAAACTAAAAGACAACCTACAGAATGGGAGAAGATATTTGCAAATGACCTATCAGATAAAGGACTAGTATCCAAGATCTATAAAGAACTTATTAAACTCAACACCAAAGAAACAAACAATCCAATCATGAAATGGGCAAAAGACGTGAACAGACATTTCACCAAAGAAGACATACACATGGCCAACAAGCACATGAGAAAATGCTCCACATCACTGGCCATCAGGGAAATACAAATCGAAACCACAATGAGATACCACCTCACACCAGTGAGAATGGGGAAAATTAATAAGACCAGAAACAACAAATGTTGGAGAGGATGTGGAGAAAGGGGAAACCCTCTTGCACTGTTGGGGGGAATGTGAACTGGTCCAGCCACTCTGGAAAACTGTGTAGGTTTCTCAAAGAGTTAAAAATAGAACTACCCTAGGACCCAGCAATTGCACTGCTGGGGATTTACCCCAAAGATACAGATGTAGTGAAACGCCGAGACACCTGCACCCCGATGTTTAGAGCAGCAATGTCCACAATAGCCAAACTGTGGAAGGAGCCTCAGTGTCAATCAAAAGATGAATGGATGAAGAAGATGTGGTATATGTATACAATGGAATTTTACTCAGCCATTAGACACGACAAATACCCACCATTTGCTTCGACGTGGATGGACCTGGAGGGTATTATGCTGAGTGAAGTAAGTCAATCAGAGAAGGACAAACATAATATGGTTTCATTCATTCAGGGAATATAAAAAATAGTGAAATGGTAAAGCGGAAAGAGAGAAAATAGTGGGAAATATCAGAGAGGGAGACAGAACATGAGAGATCCCTACTCTGGGAAACAAACAAGGGGTAGTGGAAAGGGGGGAGGTGGTCGGGGTGAGTGGGTGATGGGCACTGAGGGGGGCACCTGATCGATGAGCAGAGGGCATTATGCTATATGTTGGCAAATGGAACTCCAATATAAAAATATACAAAAAAAATATACAAAAAAATCTGGAACTGAAAGAGTAGAAATAAAAAAGGAAGAATGCAAGCAAACCATATAGCAGAAGTTTTTAACAAAAGTATGTAACAAGATCCCTGTAATTTGGGAGATCTTAACTAAACAACATATTTACCGTATTATGCTCTATGTTGGCAAACCGAACCTCAATAAAAAATATACAAAAAATAAATAAAAGTTTTTGATACATTTTGGAAGATATAAAGTTAATGAGTATGAATTTAGAGACAAGCCAGAATGAGAAGTCCTCAAAGCAACACAGAATTATAGAATGAGCTGCTGAAACCATCAGTAACAGATTTCTAAAATGAGCCATGAGAAAATCAATAATTTGTAAGGACAGGAGCAGGAAAAGGAGAGCAAGAACAAAGTCTGCAGCTACACAGGAATAATGTTCCCTCTCTCTAATGGTCAAATGAATTTAAAATGAAGTGTTACATGATTTGGGAAAAAAAATGTTAACCATCAAGAGTGTTTTAAAGAATAATTGTATATTATTAATAAATTTTGTAAAATTAGGACAAAAATTAATATTGGATATAATTCTAAATATATTCATAATATTCAGTCTGAAGATAATTCTGCTTTTGGTAAAATATGTTTTCATATGGAGGGAATTAAAATTAAGTAATAGCAATAAACAGTGGTATTCAGATAATCTCTAATCTAGCACCATTTAAGTTCTTTTTTATTGAAAGTTTGAAAGATTATATGTAAAATATAATATTTTATAAAATAAATTTTAGGCAAAACCTCTATATGCTATAGCTTAACTTAAAATCCTACATGATCTTCTTAGAAGTCTATCAAGTTCAGCAGAGTTTCTTTGTTACTCTGGAAACTAGATCAATATTTTCTCCCCTATGCCTGAAATAGCTATTAACAAAAGAAAAGGACTAAGATACACTTTACTATAGAGTTACCTAATAAGAAAAGTATTTGAGCCTTTGAAATCAGATTTATGTTTTGCAATTAGTATTCTTTAGGTCTTATTAGAATTTATTCTAGAATTTAATCATTACTACTAGTATGAATGAACTATCCATAGAACATATCCATTTTACAAAGATCAATATATTATTATTATTGCTAAATCACTGGTTTTCTAGATGTAGAAAACAGTCCCATTACTATGAATATCTGGAACATGTTGTCTGTTCACAGCCATTTGGAGACTTCTTTCACAGATTGTGTGGGTATATTTGAGTTATCTAGTGTTAACTATTTCTAAAGCAGTTTTTTTTTTCTCTACAGCTCATATTTTTCTAGGTTTGTTCTTTTTTTATTTTTTTTTTGGCTACTGCCAAATTAACTTTTTTTTCTTTTTTATTTAAATTCAATTAATTAAATATAATGTGTTACTGGTTTCAGAGGTAGAAATCAGTGATGCATCAGTCTTATATTTCATCCAGAGCTCTTTACATCACATGCCCTCCTTAATGTCCATCATCCAGTTATTCCTTTCCTCCATCCCCTTCCCTCCAGCAAGCCACAGTTTGTTTTCTATGATTAAGAGTCTAAGAGTCTCTTATGGGAGACTCCTGGGTGACTCAGCAGTTGAGTGTCTGCCTTCAGCTCAGGGCATGTTCCCGAAGTCTCAGGATTGAGTCCTACATCAGGCTCCCTGCATGAGCCTGCTTCTCCCTCTGCCTATGTCTCTGCCTTTCTCTGTGTCTCTCATGAATAAATAGATAAAATCTTAAATTTAAAAAAAAGAGTCTCTTTTGGTTTGCCTCCTTCTCTGATTTCATCTTGTTTTATTTTTTCCTCTCTTCCCCTATGATCTTGTTTTACTTCTTAAATATGAGTGAGGGATTATGATAATTATCTTTCTCTGACTAACTTATTTCATTTAGCATGATACTCTAGTTCAATCCATGATACTGCAAAAAGAAGATTTCATTTTTGATGGCTGAGTAGTATTCCATTTTATATATAATTATATTAACATGAAATTAATAATATATATTATATATTTCACATATATACACACACACACACACCATATCTTCTTTATCCATTCATCTGTCAATGGAAACTTGGTTCTTTCTATAATTTGACTATTTTGGACATCACTACTATAAACATTGGGGTGCAGATGACTCATTGGATGACTACATTTGTATTTTGGGGGAAAATACTCAGTAGTGCAATTGTTGGATCATAGGGCAGCTCTATTTTCAACATTTTGTGGAACTCCATACTATTTTCCAGAATATCTGCACCAGTTTACATTCCCACCAACACTGTATGAGGGTTCCCCTTCCTCTGCATCCTCCCCAACATCTGTCCTTTCCCGACTTGTTAATTTTAACCATTCTAACCAGAGTGAGGTGGTATCTCATTGTGATTTGATTTGTATATTTCCCTGATGCTGAATGATGTGAAGCATTTTTTCATGTGTTTGTTGGACATGTGTATGTCTTCTTTGGAGAAATGTCTGTTCATGTCTTCTGCCCATTTCTTGATTGGATTATTTGTTCTTCAGGTATTGAATTTAGTAAGCTCTTTATATATTTTGGGTACTAGGCTTTTATCTAATATGTCATTTGCAATTATCTTCTTTGATTTTGTTGGTATATATTTTGGGTATTAGGCTTTCATCTAATATGTCATTTGCAATTATGTTCTTTGATTTTGTCGGTTATCTTTTAGTTTTGTCCACTGTTTCCTTTGTTGTGCAAAAGCTTTTTATCTTGATGAAGTTCCAATAGTTCATTTTTGCTTCTGTTTCTCTTGCTTTGGAGGGAAGTCTCCTCTGGGATTTTGATGGATTCCTGTCTCACATTTAGGTCTTTCATTCATTTTGAGTCAATTTTTGTGTATGGTGTGAGGAAATGGTCCAATTTCATTCACCTGCATGTGGCTGTCCAATTTACCCAACATCATTTGTGGAAGAGACTGTCTTTTTTCCCATTGGATATTATTTCCTGCTTTGTCAAAGATTAGTTGACCATAGAGTTGAGGGTCCATTTCTGTGTTCTCCTTTCTGTTCCATTGATCTATGTGTCTGTTTCTGTGTTAGTACCATACGGTATTGATGATTACAGCTTTTTAATAGCGTTTGAAGTCTGGAACTGTGATGCCACCAGTTTTGGCTTTCATTTTCAACATCCCTGTGGTTATTCGGGGTCTTTTCTGATTCCACACAAATTTTAGGATTATTTGTTCCAGCTCTGGGAAAAAAAGTTCATGGTATTTTAATAGGGATTGCATTGAATGTATCAATTGCTCTAGGTAGCATAGATATTTGAACAATATTTGTTCTTCAAAACCATGAGCATGGAACATTTTTTTTTCCATTTCTCATTATCTTCCTCAATTTTTAAAATGAGTGTTCTATAGTTTTGAGTACAGATCCTTTGCCTCTTTGGTTAGATTCAATCCTAGGTATCATATGGTTTTGGGTACAATTATAAATGGGACTGACTCCTTAATTTCTCTTTCTTCTGTCTCATTGTTAGTGTACAGAATGCAACTGATTTCTGTGCATTGATTTTATGTCCAACCACATGGCTGAATTCCTGTATGAGTTCCAGCAACTTTGGGGGTGAGTCTTTTGGATGATATAGAGTAGCAGGTCATCTGCAAATAGTGAGAGTTTGACTTTTTTATTTTCTGAATTGGATACCTTTTAGTTCTTTTTGTTGTCTGATTGCTGAGACAAGGGCTTTTAGTATTATGTTGAAGAACAATGGTGATACTGGATATCCATGCCATGTTCCTGACCTGAGGGGAAAGCTCTGCTTTTCTGCATTAAGAATAAAATTCACTGGGGGCTTTCGTATATGGCTTTTATGATATTGACATATGTTCCCACTGTCCCTACACTGTGAAGAGTTTTAAAGAAGAAAGGATGTTGCTGTACATTGTCAAATGATTTCTTTGGATCTATTGAGAAGATCATATGGTTCTCCTTTGTTTTATTTTTATAGGATATCACATTGATTGATTTGCAGATCTTAACTACTCTTACAGCCCAGGAATAAATCCCACTTGGTCATGGCTAATAATCAAGAGTTTGGAAGCTTTCTTTTCATTTCTATTTTTTGAAACAGCTTTAGAAGGATAAGTATTAATTCTTCTTTAAATGTTCAGTAGAATTCCTCTAGAAAGCAATTTGCCCCTAGACTGTTGTTTGTCAAGAGATTTAAAAAAAAAAATTTTTTTTGGAGTTCAATTTGCCAACATATAACACCCAGTGCTCATCCCGCCAAGTGCACCCCTCAGTGCCCATCACCCAGTCACCCAAACCATCCACCCACCTCCCCTTCCACGACCCCTTGTTCATTCCCCAGAGTTAGGTGTCTCTCATGGTTTGTCACCCTCACTGATATTTCCCACTCTTTTTCTATCCTTTCCCGTTATTCCCTTTCACTAATTTTTATATTCCCCAAATGAATGAGACCATATAAAGTTTGTCCTTTTCCAATTCACTTATTTCACTCAGCATAATACCCTCCAGGTCCATCCACGTCGAAGCAAATGGTGGGTATATGTCGTGTCTAATGGCTGAGTAATATTCCATTGTGTACATATACCACATCTTCTTCATCCAATCATCTTTTTTTTAAAATAATTTTTATTTATTTATGATAGTCACACACAGAGAGAGAGACAGGCAGAGACACAGGCAGAGGGAGAAGCAGGCTCCATGCACCGGGAGCCCGACCTGGGATTCGATGCTGGGTTTCCAGGATCGCGCCCTGGGCCAAAGGCAGGCGCTAAACCACTGCGCCACCCAGGGATCCCCATCCAATCATCTTTTGATTGACACTGAGGCTCCTTCCACAGTTTGGCTATTGTGGACATTGCTGCTCTAAACATCGGGGTGCAGGTGTCTCGGCGTTTCACTACATCTGTATCTTTGGGGTAAATCCCCAGCAGTGCAATTGCTGGGTCCTAGGGTAGTTCTATTTTTAACTCTTTGAGAAACCTACACAGTTTTCCAGAGTGGCTGGACCAGTTCACATTCCCCCCAACAGTGCAAGAGGGTTTCCCCTTTCTCCACATCCTCTCCAACATTTGTTGTTTCTGGTCTTGTTAATTTTCCCCATTCTCACTGGTGTGAGGTGGTATCTCATTGTGGTTTCGATTTGTATTTCCCTGATGGCCAGTGATGTGGAGCATTTTCTCATGTGCTTGTTGGCCATGTGTATGTCTTCTTTGGTGAAATGTCTGTTCACGTCTTTTGCCCATTTCATGATTGGATTGTTTGTTTCTTTGGTGTTGAGTTTAATAAGTTCTTTATAGATCTTGGATACTAGTCCTTTATCTGATAGGTCATTTGCAAATATCTTCTCCCATTCTGTAGGTTGTCTTTTAGTTTTGTTGACTGTTTCTTTTGCTATGCAAAAGCTTCTTATCTTGACGAAGTCCCAATAATTCATTTTTGCTTTTGTTTCCCTTGCCTTCAGGAAATATCTTGCAAGAAGTTGCTGTGACCAAGTTCAAAAAGGGTGTTGCCTGTGTTCTCCTCTAGGATTTTGATGGAATCTTGTCTCACATTTAGATCTTTCATCCATTTTGAGTATATCTTTGGGTATGGTGTAAGATAATGGTCTAGTTTCATTCTTCTGCACGTGGCTGTCCAATTTTCTCCGCACTATTTATTGAAGAGACTGTCTTTTTTCCAGTGGATAGTCTTTCCTGCTTTGTCCAATATTAGTTTACCATAGAGTTGAGGGCCCATTTCTGGGTTCTCTATTCTGTTCCATTGATCTATGTGTCTGTTTCTGTGCCAGTACCACATTGTCTTGATGATCACAGCTTTGTGGTACAACCTGAAATCTGGCATTGTGATGCCCCCAGCTTTGGTTTTCTTTTTAATATTCCCCTGGATATTCAGGGTCTTTTCTGATTCCACACAAATCTTAAGATGATTTGTTCCAACTCTCTGAAGAAACTGCATGGTATTTTGATAGGGATTGCATTAAATGTGTAAATTGCCCTGGGTAGCATACATATTTTCACAACACTAATTCTTTCAATCCATGAGCATGGAATATTTTTCCACAATTCCATTGTGTCTTCCTCAATTTCTTTCAGAAGTGTTCTGTAGTTTTTAGGGTATAGATGCTTTACCTCTTTAGTTAGGTTTAGTCCTAGATACTTTATGCTTTTGGGTGCAATTGTAAATGGGATTGACTCCTTAATTTCTCGTTCTTCAGTCTCATTGTTAGTGTATAGAAATGCCACTGGTATCTGGGCATTGATTTTGTATCCTGCCACACTGCTGAATTGCTGTATGAGTTCTAGCAATCTTGGGGTGGAGGCTTTGGGTTTTCTATGTACAGTATCATGTCATCTGCAAAGAGGGAGAGTTTGACTTCTTCTTTGCCAATTTGAATGCCTTTTTTGTCTTTGTGTTGCCTGATTGCTGAGGCTAGGACTTCTAGTACTATGTTGAATAGCAGTCGTGAGAGTGGACATCCCTGTTGTGTTCCTGATCCTAGGGGAAAGTCTCCCAGTGCTTCCCCATTGAGAATGATATTTGCTGTGGGCTTTTCGTAGATGGCTTTTAAGATGCTGAGGAATCTTCCGTCTATCCCTACACTCTGAAGAGTTTTGATCAGGAATGGATGCTGTATTTTGTCAAATGCTTTCTCTGCATTTATTGAGAGGATCATATGGTTCTTGTTTCTTCTCTTATTGATATGATATGTTGCATCGATGCTTTACAAGTGTTGAACCAGCCTTGCATCCTGGGGATAAATCCCCCTTGGTCATGGTGAATAATCTTCTTAATGTATGGTTGGATCCTATTGGCTAGTATCTTGTTGATAATTTTTGCTTCTGTGTGCATCAGTGATATTGGTCTATAATTCTCCCCTTTTGGTGGGGTCTTTGTCTGGTTTTAGGATTAAGGTGATGCTGGCCTCATAGAACGAGTTTGGAAGTACTCCGTCTCTTTCTATCTTTCCAAACAGCTTTAGTAGAATAGGTATGGTTTCTTTAAACATTTGATAGAATTCCCCAGGGAAGCCATCTGGCCCTAGACTTTTGTGCCTTGGGAGGTTTTTGAAGACTGCTTCAATTTCCTCCCTGGTTATTGGCCTGTTCAGGTTTTCTATTTCTTCCCGTTCCAGTTTTGGTAGTTTGTGGTTTCCCAGAAATGTGTCCATATCTTCTAGATTGCCTAATTTATTGGCTGCTCACAATAAGTTTTTTAAATCATTTGTATTTCCTTGGTATTGGTGTTGATCTCTCCTTTCTCATTCATGACTTTATTAATTTGGGTCTTTTCTCTCATCTTTTAATAAGGCTGGCTAATGGTTTATCTATCTTATTAATTCTTTCAAAGAACCAACTCCTGGTTTTGTTGATCTGTTCCACAGTTCTTTTGGTCTCTAATACATTGAGTCCTGCTCGAATCTTTATTAACTCTCTTCTTCTGCTGGGGGTAGGATCTATTTGCTGTTTTTTCTCCAGCTTCTTTAGGTGCAAGGTTAGCTTTTGTATTGAGTTCTTTCCACTTTTTTGAATGGATGCCTGTATTGGGATGTATTTCCCCCTGAGGACTGCTTTTACTGTATGCCAAAGATTTTGAAGGGTTGTATCTTCATTCTCATTAGTTTCCGTGAATCTTTTTAATTTTTCTCTAATTTCCTGATTAACCCTTTCATCTTTTAGCAAAATGGTCCTTAACCTCCACTTGTTTGAAATCCTTCCAAACCTCTTCTTGTGGTTGAGTTCTAATTTCAAAGCATTATGGTCTGAAAATACACAGGGTACAATCCCAATCTTTTGGTATCGGTGAAGACCTGATTTGTGACCCAGTATGTGTCTCCTCTGGAGAAAGTTCTATGTTCACTTGAGAAGAATGTGTATTCATTTGCTTTTGGACATAAAGTTCTGTAAATATCTGTGAAGTCCTTCTGGTCCAGTGTATCATTGAAAGCTCTTGTTTCTTTGGAGATGTTATGCTTAGAAAATCTGTCGATTGTGGAAAGTGCTGTGTTCAAGTCACCAAGTATAAGTGTATTATTATCTAAGTATGTCTTAACTTTGGTTATTAATTGATTTATATACTTGGCATCTCCCACATCTGGGGCATAAATATTCATGATTGTTAGGTCCTCTTGTTGGATAGATCCTTTTTGTATGATTTAGTGTCCCTCTTCATCTCTTATTGCAGTCTTTGGGATAAACTTAATTGATCTGATATAAGGATGTCTACCCCTGCATTCTTTCGAGGACCATTTGAATGGTAAATGGTTCTCCAACCTTTTATTTTCAGGCTGTAGGTGTCTTTATGTCTAAAATGAGTCTCTTGTAGACAGGAAATAGGTGGGTCTTGATTTTTCATTCAGTCTGAAACCCTGTGCCTTTTGATGGGGTCATTAAGCCCATTCATGTTCAGTTACTATTGAAAGATATGAATCTAATGTCATCATGATACCTATTCAATCCCCACTTTTGTGGATTGTTTCCTTGGCCTTCCTCTTTCTTTTATAGAGTCTCTTTCTCAATATTTCTTGCAGATCTGGTTTGGTAGTCACATATTCTTTCACTCTCTGCCTATCTTGGAAGCTCTTTATCTCTCCTTCTATTCCGAATGAGAGCCTTGTGGGATAAAGTATTCTTGGCTGCATGTTCTTCTCATTTAGGACTCTGAATATATCCTGCCAGCCCCTGTTGGCCTGTCAGGTCTCTGTGAAGAGGTCTGCTGTTAACCTAATTTAATACTTCTCCCATAAAGCTTAGGGATCTCTTGTCTCTTGCTGCTTTTAGGATTTCTCTTTATCTTTGGAATTTGAAGTTTCACTACTAAATGTCAAGGTGTTGAATGTTTTTTATTGCTTTTAGGGGGGGACCTCTCTATATCCTGGGTCTGAATGCCTGTTTCCCTCCCCAAGTTAGGGAAGTTCTAGGCTATGATTTGTCAAATACACTTTCTGGTCCTCTGTCCCTTTCAGCACCCTCTGGAACCCCAATTAAACGTAGATTTTTCCTTCTGAGACTGTCATTTATTTCCCTTAACCTATCTTTTAATTGTTTTTCTCTTTTTTCCTCAGCTTCCTTCCTTGCCATCAACTTGTCTTCTATGTCACTCACTTGTTCTTTTACCTCTTTAACCCTTGTTAGGACCTTCAGTTTGGATTGCATCCCGTTTAAGTGGTTTTTAATTTCATCCTGATTAGACCTAAATTCTGCAGTCATGAAGTCTCTTGAATCCTTTATTCTTTTTTCTAGAGCCACCAGTAGCTTTATAATTGTGCTTCTGAATTGTCTTTCTGACATTAAATTGTAATCCAAATTTTGTAACTCTGTGGGAGAGAGTACTGTTTGATTTTTTTCTTTTGCGTTGAGTTTTCCTTTCTAGTCATTTTTGCTCAGTGCAGAGTGGCCAAAAACAAGTTTTACTGGAAAAAGGAGAAAAAGAGAGGTTAAAAAAAGGGTGCGGGGAGACAAACAGAAAAAAAAAATAAGGGAGAGTATCCTGATTCTATATACTGTAAATCCCTCGATTTCCCCTGGAGCTTTCCAGGACTGCTTGGTCAGTAACTTGCTTTTCCTCTGTCCTTCCAGCTGGTCTTCTGGGGGAGGGGCCTGCTGATTCTCAGGTGTGTGCACCTGGGGGAGCTGCCCAGCCCCCTGCCAGGTGCATGGCTCAGTGGGAGCTGTTTATCCTGTGAGGCCCCTGCTCAGTCCCCGGTACAAGGTGACACCAGAAGGAACAACAGTGGCAGCGGCCAGCTCTCTAGCTGTGGAATCAGTTCCTGCAGCAACTTCCGCAGCTCCCGTCCACAGGGGCCTGGATGCTCCGGGGGCGGGACTGCCGCCCAGCGGCAGGAGCGTCTTTGCTGCCCTGTGTCCTCCCGGCCTCCGCCTGTCCTGGGGGGAGCACCGGATCCTGGGCTGTGTCCCCCAGCTCCCTTGTCTCTGGGGCCTGCACTGCTGGAATTGTGCTCCCGGGTGCCCAGCCCCCTCCATGTGGAGCCGCCACCCGTGCCGCCCCAAGCTGCTTCCCGCTGCGCAGCCTCCTCTATAGGGAGCTGCAGCTTGAGCCGCCTCACAGCTGCTCCGGGGGCCCCACCGAGCGCTCCCTCCAGCCCACTAGCGAGCTCGGCCGCGGGGTGTGGCGTGCTCTCCCCTGGGTCGCAGGTGCTCTGTTAGTGTCCCAGGGAACCCCCGCCCCCCTGGGACCCTGCTCCAACTCTCTGCGAGCGCCTTTCCGACCGGGAAGATTGGTGAAGCTCCTGCTTCTCCGGGAAGGGGGTTTCCTGTCCTGGGGGCACTTGAGGCGTGGCCTTAGCCCGGCTCCTCGGCTCCTCGGGGGGCTCCTCCCCCTTGGATGTTTTCTTTATTTTTTCCGTCTTCCTACCTTTATAGAAGCACGAACTCTTCTCACTGTAGCATTCCAGCTGTTCTCTCCTTAAATCTCAGGCCAAATTCGTAGGTTTTCAGGAAAGTTTGAAAGTTATCTAGGCAAATTGGTGGAGACAGGTGACTTGGGGACCCTACTCTTCCGCCGTCTTGCCCCGCCTCCCTGTCAGGAGATTTTTGATGACTCCTTCAACTTCCTTGCTGGTTATGGGTCTGCTCAGGTTTTCTATTTCTGTCTGTTTCAGTTTTGGTAGTTTATACATCTCTAGGAATGGATTCATTTCTTCCAGATTACTTAATTTGTTGGCGTATAGTTGCTCTTATAATTGTTTCTATTTCTTCAGTGTTGGTTGTGATCTCTCCTCTTCTATTCATTCTTTTATTAATTTGGGTCCTTTCTCTTTTCTTTATAAGTCTGGCCAGGGGTTTATCAATCTTATTAATTCTTTCAAAGAATCAGCTCCTCATTTCATTGATCATTTCTACTGTTCTTTTGGTTTATATTTCACTGAGATCTTCTCTAATATTTATTATTTATCTTCTCTTGATGGGTCTAGGCTTTATTTGCTGTTCTTTTTCCAATTCCTTTAGGGTAAGGGTAGGTTATGTATTTGAGACCTTTCTTATTTCTTGAGAAAGGCTTGTGTTGCTATATACTTCCCTCTTAGGACCACCATTGCCACATCCCAAAGGTTTTGAACAGTTCTGTTTTCATTTTCATTTTTTTCCATGAATTTTTAAAATTCTTCTTTAATTTTCTGGTTGACCCATTCATTCTTTAGTAGGATGCTCTTTAGCCTCCACTCCTGTGTATGAGTTCTTTCCAAATTTCCTCTTGTGAGGGAGTTCTAGTTTCAAATCATTGTGGTCCAAAAATATGCAGGGAATGATCCCAATCTTTTGGTGCCAGTTAAGACCTGATTTGTGACCCAGTATGTGATCTATTCTGGAGAGTGTTCCATGTGCACTTGAGAAGAATATGTACTCTGTTGCTTTCAGATGGAATGCTCTGAATTTACCTGTGAAGTCCATCTGGTCCAGTGTGTCATTCAGACCCCTTGTTTACTTGTTGATCTTCTGTTTAGGTTATCTGTCCCCTGCAGTGAGTGGGGTGTTTAAGTCCCTTACTGTTATTGTATTACTCTTATTGTATTATTATCAATGTGTTGCTTTAATTTGGTTATTAAGTGTCTTACATAATTGGCTGCACCCATGCTAGGGGTATAAACATTTATAATTGTTAGATCTTCTAGTTGGAAAGATCCTTTTAATATGATATAGTGTCCTTCTTCATCTCTTATTATAGTCTTTTGTTTACAATCTAATTTATCTGATATAAGGATTGCCACCCAGCTCTCTTTTGATGTCCATTAGCTATATAATAAATGGTTTTCCAACCCCTCACTTCCAGTCTGGGTCTAAAATGAATCTCTTATAGGCATCATATCGATAGGTCTTGCTTTTTTATCCAGTCTGTTACCCTGTGTCTTTTGATTAGAGTATTTAGCACATTTACATTCAGAGTAACTATTGAACGATATGAATTTATATTATCTGTAAAGTCATTGTTTGTCTCTCTTCCTTTCTGGTGTATGTCAATTTTGGTCTCTCTCTTTGCTGAAAGGATTCCTTTTAATATTTCTTGTAGAGCTGATTTGTTGATCACAAACTCTTTTACTTTCTGTTTGTCCTGGAAGGTTTCCATTTCTCCTTCTATTTTGAATGTCATCCTAGATAGATAAAGTATTCTTGGCTGCATATTTTTCTCATTTAGCATACTGAATATATCATGCCAGTCCTTTTTGGCCTGCCAGGTCTCTGTGGATGGGTTGTTGCCAGACAAATGTTTCTACCTTTGTAGGTTATGGACCACTTGTACTGAGCTGATTTCAGGATTTTCTCTTTGTCTCTGAGATTTGCAAGTTTTACTATTATATGTTGGGTTGTTGACCTATTCTTATTGATTTTGTGTGGGGTTCTCTGTGCCTCCTGGACTTGGATGTATTTTTCCTTCCCCAGGTTAGGGAACTTCTCTGCTATGATTTGCTCCAATATAACTTCTGCCTCCCTCTCTCTTTTTTCTCTTCTTCTGGGATCCCAATTATTTTAATATTGTTTTGCTTTATGGTATCACTTATCTCTCAAACTCTCCCTTCATGATTCAGTAGCTATTTATATCTCTCTTTTTCTCAGCTTCTCTATTCTCCATAATTGTCTTCTAAATCACTAAATTCTCTCTTCTGCCTCATCTATCCTAGCAGAGTATCCATTTTTATTGCACCTCATTAATAGCCTTTTTTATTTCAACTTGATTAGATTTTAGTTATTTTATTTCTCCAGAAAATGATTTTCTAACATCTTCTATGCCCTTTTCAAGCCCACCTAGATTATAAAGATACTAGTATCGTTATTCTGAATTCTAGTTCCAACATATTACTTATGTCCATATTTTCTTTTAAAGGTTTTATTTATTTATTCATGAAAGACACACAGAGAAAGGCAGAGACATAGGCAGAGGAAGAAGCAGGCTCCATGCAGGTAGCCGGATGTGGGACTGGATCCCGGGACATCAGGATCACATTCCAGGCCAAAGGCAGGAGCTCAACCACTGAGCCACTCAGGCGTCCCACTTATGTCCATATTGATTATGTCCCTGGCAGTCAGTAATGACTCCTGTTCTCTTTTCTGAGGTAAGTTTTTCTGCCTTGTCATCCTGTCCAGAGAAGGACAGATGAATGAAAGAACAAAATACTTAAATGGCAACAATAACCCCAGAGAAATATACACTAAACAAATCAGAAGAGACTCAAAAACCTAAAAAAAAAAATTTTAATTAAAAAAATAAAAGAATAAAAAAATAAATAAAAGAATATAATCATACAGGTGAACAGAAAGAGCAATATGCTAGACCCTGTGTATTTTGGTCTGTTTTTTAGAACACTAGATCCCAAAATTGTAAGGAAAGAAAACACACACACACACACACACACACACACACATATATATATATATATATATATATATATATATATATATATAAAATTAAGTACAATGAAAGGATAGAAAATAAATGTAAAAATGAAAATTAAAAAAGACAGAAAAAAGAGGGAATATAAATAGATAGGTGAACAGAAGAGAGCAATACACTATATCATGAGTGTATTTTGGTCAGTTAGAAGAAACTATATCTCAAAATTTAAAGAAAGAAAAACATATATACAGAGAAATAAATACATTGAAAGTATAGAATGGAAGTGTAAAGATAAAAATTAAAAAAGACTTTAAAAAACAAAAAACAATAAAGAAAAAAGAAGAAAGAAAAATAAAAACCAAAATGAATATGATCAGACAGATGAAGAGAATAGTCATACACTAGATTTTGCATATACTTTGGTCTGTTAGAAGGAAGCTGCATCCCAAAATTATAAAGAAAGAAAAACCTATTTATATATAAAAATGAAATTAAATGCAATGAAAGATTATGATGTAATTATAAAAATAAAAATTAAAAAAGATTTAAAAAAAGAGTTGATGAAATAAGAAATTGGCTAAAAAAGGAAAGAGAAAAGCATTAAAATAGAAAGAATAAAGAATATTGGGAGAAAAATCCATGAATTCTATATGCTATATTCCCCTAAAATTGAAGTTTCGCAGTTCTCAATACTCAGCAAATTTGTTCTTGGCTGGATGTTCTTGCTGATCTTCTAGGGACAGGGTCTGTTGGGTTGATTGTCAAGTGTCTTTGCCCCTGATGGAACTGCACCACCCTTCCCAGGGGGCCAGGCCAAGTAATTGGCTTTGGACTGCTCTATGTGGTTTTTGTACCCTAAAGGCTTTCATCAAAGCTTTAGAGGATGAGAATGAAAATGGCAGCTTCCCAATCTCCAGCCCCAGAGCTGAAAGCTCGGGTACCCCACTCCTTAATGTGCACTCAGGGAAAAGCAATCACTCCTATCTCCCTAGTCTACCTTCCATGCTCTGCTCACCCAGCCTGTGACTGAGCATTTCTATTTCAGAGACATTATTCCATTTTGAGTTTCCAAACCCTGCAGACTCCTGGAGTATGCTTCCACACCGCTCCTCCAGGGGAGAAAGGAAGGTCTCCCAGGTTCTGCTGTTTGTTGGGCCCTTGCTCAGATAGCAGTTACCCAACCGTGCTGTAGTTCATGGTTTATGGCAACCTGAGCTGAGAGCCTACTCCTGGACTCACTGATTGCAGCCTATTTCCTTGCTCTAATACCTGGGACCTCTGCCACACTCTGGCATCCTCAGTCTTCCTGTGACCCAAAGGATCCTGAGACCACACTGACCCTCTAGGACTCCACCCCTCTCTTTGCTGCCTCAGCATCTTTCAAGCAGGGATGTCCCTCACTGGAGCAGACTTCTAAAAGTTCTGATTTTGCTTTCTGCTGCTATATCACTTTCCTGCAGCCAGCTGATGGAGGCTCCCTCCCCCCATGGTTTACTTTCCCATATATTGTCTTGGATTCACTTATCTTCACCTCCTACCTTGCAGAAAGTGATTCTTTAAAGAACCTAGTATCTATTTGTACAGTTGAGTGCAGCTATTCTTTTTTTAAATCTCTGGTTGAGTTTGCAGGTGTTCAGAATGATTTGATACTTATCTAGCTGAATTCCTGAGGTCAGACAAAATTAAGGTCTCCTATTCCTCCACTATCTTGGACTCTCCTCCTTAGCCTTATTTTTTTTAAAACCTTATTTATTCATCACACACACACACACACACACACACTCACACACACACACAGAAGGAGAAGCAGGCTCCATGAAGGGAGCCTGATGTGGGACTCGATTCTGGGTCTCCAAGATCACACCCTGGGCCGAAGGCGGCGCTAAACCACTGAGCCACCCAGGC
This sequence comes from Canis lupus familiaris, assembly GCF_011100685.1. Lineage (NCBI taxonomy): Eukaryota > Metazoa > Chordata > Mammalia > Carnivora > Canidae > Canis > Canis lupus. The sequence goes on from NC_049232.1 coordinate 48,710,244, forward strand.
TACCCCTTAACCTTATTTTTTAATGTTAAAGGGAGAAAATACTAAATTAAAATGAAAAAAAAAAAAGAAAATTCAGATATTTTCTCTTAATGAAGAAAATGGGGAATCTGGCAATTTTCTGACAATTAGATGATGAAAAGTTTAGAAAGAATGAGCAGAATAGTTTAACCATGGATATTCCTTTTCAAAGACTAGTTTCTCTTTTCCTGTTATACGTTGATATGGTAGAAATAACTCAAAGACTGAATATAAGTTATTATCTAATTTTTGAAGGATAAACAGTGTCAGGAGCCATACTATTTATTTAGAAGACAGTAGTAGAAGTGATGATTCCAAGCTCCTCTCTCGCATTAGAGAGAGGGTGCCAAGAATAAATTCTGTCTAATAAATACATGGTAATGAATAGGTCCACTCCTACTTTCATCAATGTTAAAATGAACAGAAGGAGTTATAACATTTCAGGTTGTCTTTAAAAAAAGGGAAATAATTAAATTTGCACATCATTCAATTAATAGTCATATACACATAGATATGTTGAAGCCTAAGAAGATTCATTCTCCCTTGAATTCTGAGAGCACCACTTTTGATAAATTAAATATGGTAAAAATAAACAAGGCAGACACTTAAGAAACTTAATGACAAAAGCCATCTCCAAGAAAATTCTAAGTCATACCATTGTAACTCCTCCTCCACAAGGTGCTTACAATTAAAATGTTGGCAGAATTTTAAAATTATTTTTATTATGTTTAATATTTTAAAATGGCAGTGACATAAGAAACATCTTTATTTGCCTTCAAGTATATTGTGCGGTGAATACTATATAAGTAAAATATGAAAAATTTCCTAAGAGGTTTGTAAATTAATCAATTCAATGCCTAAATCTTAGGATAAAGGTGCCTATATTCTAGATTCAAGTGGAATTTATTACTAAAGTATTACCAAAAACAATATAATCATATAGAATGTAAATACTGTATTAAAGCATTGCTTAAAAATATATGAAGTCCTCAGTGTATTTATTAGTATTATCACCACTGATTTAAAGCAACTGCTAAATTATTAAGTTAATGTCCATATCTAAACTCCATCTATATTTATATCTAAATAAAGTATCACAGTTAAAAATATAGGTTGGCAGTAACTCCCATTTATGTGGTACAAAAGAGGTGGGAAGAGATTCAAAAAAGAGAAATTGATTACTATACAGTGCACATAACTGGCAAAAATTTAGAAATTTATTAAACTATAAATTTAAAGAAAAGAGAGAAAGAACCCAGGAGGTTTGTGGAATATTTTTCATTCTTGTAGTTATAAATGTAAAGTGAACTAAGACTTTAGAGACAGACTGACTATACAAATTCAAGGTGTCACTCAAAAACACTTTGAAAATGTTCCAAGAGGAAGTTGTAAATGTCTGAATTCTTTCACTGTCTCAAAAACTGAATTACATATCCAACTGACAAATCATTTGAGCCTGAGCACATAGGCATGTATTCTTCTTCTTTCCCTAACTTATTTTGTCTAACTATGAGTAGTTAACATCTATGTTGTCTCATTTGTTGACATCATGAACTGAACAGAGACATTTTTGATCAGAAAAACCTTGTTATTAGTGTAAAAAGGCTTTGAAGAAAGAGCATTAAATTAGGCTGCTACTTAGATAATTTCCATCACCCTTTAGCAGGGCACAGTTTACAGTAAGTAATGGAAACAAAACAAGTCAAAATGGAAAACACTTAATATTGGCTCTTTAAGTTTCACTGATGTAGAAGCCCCCTCTGCCTTTGATTATTGTTTTAAGGGCTCGATTTCTGGAGAAAATAATTTGAATAATTAAATTCAATAGAATTAATTAAATCTATTAAGAGACACCAATCTTGGGTACCTGGGTGGCTCAGTGGTTGAGTATCTGCCTTTGGCTCAGGTCATGATCCCAGGGTCCTGGGATTGAGTCCCACATCAGGCTCCACACAGGGAGCCTACTTCCCCCTCTGCCTATGTCTCTGCCTCTCTCTCTATATATATGTCTCTCATGAATAAATAAATAAAATCTTTTAAAAAAGAGAGAGAGGGAGACAGATCTTTTGCTCTGTATATGCATTAGCTGTAAGGGAAAAGAGTAAAATAATATAGAAGGATTATTGTAATGACAAAAATTAAAACTCCAGTTAATCACATCCAAATATACACATATACTTTCTTCACTAGGAAGAAAACTTGTATCCGTGATCTTCTAATGTGTAGACTATTGCTGTGATACAGCTAAACATGAAAATTATCAGTAAGGCAAAATATCTATGGCTCTTTACAAATATAAGCATACACAGTGTATGCTTATAAAATTATCTAAATAATTATTACCTGTCCATACATGTGGTATTAATTCTAAAAAAAAAAAAAAAGTTTGTAAGGATGGGAACACTTTAGTTCCAGACAGGTTTTTATGGAGAACATTTGAGAGGAAGGAGAGAATTAATCTCTCTGCTATGTTAAAACATTTTCTCAAGATGCTGTTGGGGAATTAGGGACTTTTCAAAATATGTTTAAGGTTATATATTGATACAATGGATTAATAATGAATGATATAAAGGTGGTAAAGCAAATAACAAAAATCTGATGAGAAAATTTGTGAAATGGTAGCACTGTTTTAATTCTATCCCACAACCACTCAATATCTCAGATGGTGCTTTTTGCCATGACCTGTTCCCAGGGTACTGCTTAATCTCTCTGATATTAAAATGCAAGTCTCTGCCCCTGCTTCTCTGCTTCTCCCTTATCCATTTATAAGTAATTGATTCCATTTCTAATTTCAGCAATTTTCATGTTTAGGATTAGGAAGTTGGAGGGAAAGATGTAAAACATGATCATCACAGAAATTTGAGTTAAAAATTGTAAAGGTGGAAAAAGGACTCTGAATCCAGAAAACAAGTTGGCAGAAATAAGCTAGAAAAGCTGGGGCACCACTATCCTATTCTTGCAAAGTCCTAAAAAAGTCCTACCAATAAAATTCATTTAGATGGTTAAGTCTGCTGAAAATTGGTTAGTTTAGTGGACATCTGTGCCTGTCAAATGGACATCATTCTTCTGGTAGTCTAAATTTTCTCTTATGGCACTATCAGGCCTTCATTTCTTATTTATGAAATATTTCATATTTTCCTTGATATAGGTACAGTAGTGTACATTAATACTGAACATCTATTTACCAAATATAGCTGAAATTATAATCAAATATCATTTGAGACTCATGAGTTTTGAATGAGATTGACTCTACCCCACAGCAGCAAAAGTAAGTAAACCTTTGTTGGCCAGGAACAGACATTCAGAGATTTATAAGCTACTGCTCACTTTTATTGGTTAAGGTCTAATTGCTTAACCCAGTCAGATAAGAGACTTAATAAAAGAATTTGGTTGGAATCATTGAGACAGAAAATCTTTATTTCCTTTGCAAAAGTTAACTGTAAAAGTAATATGTATTTTGAGTTGCTGAGGGCTATTGGGTAGAGAGGCATACATGACAATGAATCCACTCTGAGGAATTATGAGATGTAGAGAGAGATTCAATTGATGGTGTTATTTGAGCCTCTGCTTTAACACAAATGAAAATGTCAAACTGAACATGAAATTGTAAGTTTCCAAAGGCTGCAATACCCCATTATTGCTTAAATCAGTTTTGTTTTCCATCATAAGGAAGCAAACAATCATGAGTAATGAAATAATGAAATAATTACTGATGAAATGAAATTAATATCTTTTCTTCCATTACAATAACATTAACTCTATTAATTTACTTAGTAATAAATAATATCTTAAAATATTTATAAAACACAAGGAAATCAAATGTTGGTATTTAGTAGGAGGTAATTCTACACTGCATGCTAACCACAAAAAATTAAAACAAAATAGAATATATCAGTAATTCAAGAGAAAATTATTTGCTAAGCAATTTCGCTTTAAAAAATTCTGAACATTTCATTTGTTTACATTGGTATCTATCAAAAATAAAAGTTTTTAATTGTTTTAAGTTCCAATAACATGGACAGTTCATTTTTTTTATTGATGTAACTATATTCATGTAAAAGTAGTATTATCATGTGTTTTGGCAATCCAAATCTGAAGCATTGAAAAGGAAAAATATATCCAAATGTATTTATTCTGCTTCCTTTGGAAGCTTGTAGATAAATAATTAAAAGTACAAAATAGGTCCTAAGACTATGTAAAAATAATCATTTTAATTAAAGAAAAATGTAGTTTAATGCTATGATAAATTTAACAACTTCTGACTGCATATAGCTTAACTGTTAAAGCTTGTATTAACATGTTTTAGATTTGTTTTATCATACTTTCAACTTGTATTTTGAACCCAATCAAATTGTAATTTAGAAAACCAATTTACTTGTAGGTTTAGCTCTCAATCAGGTTCTGTACGTACTTGGTTCCTACCCACCAATATGCAAGGAGATAATGGCATAAACTGACTTTAAGGTATAAATGTTTGTCAGTATCTAAGCACATATTAAGTACCTCCTAAAAATATCTAATGTAATTTTCTCTTGGCAAATGCAAGACTTTACCCCTCTTAGTCTGATTAACATTTTGCAATTTAGGCTAGACTAATGTCAATTTACACCAAACAGAGATTAATTATTTTCTAATTAATGGTTTTTCATTATTTACTTTAACTAGAGCTACTAAAGATTTAGCTGTTCTTAAGTTTATTTATGATTTATATAAGATATATGGTTATTTTGTTATTTTAATATAGCTTAGCAGATTTAGAGCTCCAGTTCTTTGTGATTTTATAATACAGGGTTCTCATATGTTTCTTTGTGTCTCCCCATCCTCAAGCAAAATGTATTTAATGAATGAATGAATACCTACTAAATCATATACCTTCATGATTCTTTATTATACATTATTTCTGTGGGTTTGTTAGAAATTATTAGGACCTTATAACAAAAATGTCATCAGCCAGACAAGTTGGTTTTTGATGAATGACTAACAGATCAATATTCCTCTGTGTGTGTGGTGTTATTCACATTTATTTTATTGAAAGCTGTTTTCCATTTATATGAAAGTACAAATATCTGGAGAGGGAAGACCATTCTAAAATCGTAACAATGATGGAAGCTATATCACTTCTTCATTGAGAAATAGATAGATGGGAATTGCAATTAAACAAAAGCCACATGCTAACAAAAGAATAATGAAACAAAGGCCATAAAAGAAGTCCTATTTTTTTCAGAAACAGAATAAAAAATTAAAAAACTGTTTTCCTTTAACTTAAGAGCCTCATGTATGTTAAGCATGTTTATGCAAGTCATATTACTAAGGTAAAGCTAAAATCTGTAGTAATACTGAAATCTTCTATCTTTTTTAATTATTTAGGTTACTGAAATGAAAAGGGTGTTAGATTACTGGACTAGACTGGCATTTATACTTAGATGGATTCATTTTCCTCTTTTGTAAATTAAGAATACCATCACAAACAACAAAAAAATGATAATAATATTATCTGACTGGACAAATTTAAATATGGGGTATAATGGCGTAATTGTCACAGCTACCTTGTAAGGTATGCTAATGGGCTTTTTTATACCTTATATCATTTAATAAGAATGAATATCTTATAAGGTACCAACAATTATCCTTATTGTTCAAACAAGTTTGTTTTACAAGACACTTCCCCTAAATGATTCATTACACAGAATTATTAACGTAGTACGTCCAGATTCTGTGTTGAATAAAATGGAGAACAAAAGTAACATCCATAATGTGTTCCAAGTCATCAATTGTAACTCTGTCACACATGGTTATTTATTCATGAAGCATAATTAGTTATATTTGCCAGACTCCCAAAAGAGATCCTGAGCTTCATGAACAAAGTATCATATATAAGCTATTAATAGAGTCCTAAAGCACATAATAAAAACCAAGAGATAGAAAGTACTTGATGGGATCCCTGGGTGGCGCAGCGGTTTGGCGCCTGCCTTTGGCCCAGGGCGTGATCCTGGAGACCCGGGATCAAATCCCACTTCGGGCTCCCGGTGCATGGAGCCTGCTTCTCCCTCTGCCTATGTCTCTGCCTCTCTCTCTCTCTCTCTCTCTCTCTGTGACTATCATAAATAAATAAAAAAAAAATTAAAAAAAAAAAGAAAGTACTTGATATGTGATATAAATGTTCACTTGGATTTTTGTTTGGTTTGATTTTAATTTTATCTTCCGGGCTGGATAAATGTAATTAGTTTTAAAGTGCATTTAGATACCTCACATACAGAGGGTTTTTTAAATTCACATTATCATTAACATCATGTATTACAAATTATGTATGTATTTATATACCATTTTTCTTCTGGTTTCAAATGCAACATTTACCAGATAGAAAATTCTTATATGTAATTGACTGGTTATTTGAACTATTCTTGAACCAGAACCATGTTTATTAAGTTAAAACAATATATTGACACTTTGATGAGGCAAATTTCTTTCTTACTACTCTCCTTTGTTGGAGTAATTATGGCTATTACCATTTTTGAAAATTTTTTCAGATAAGATTATAATCACTTATAACCTTTAAAATTGTGTTTGGATTTTTGGAATTCTATAAATATATTTGGAATGAATTTACACTTACTAATATACTTTCCCATATAAGAACATAGTATACTTCCATTTATTTTGGATCTCTTTTTTGTTTTATTAAAGTTTTATTATAATCATCATAGGTTAGGACGCCTGGGTGACTCAGTGGTTGAGCATCTGCCTTTGGCTCAGGTCATGATTCTAGGGTCCTAGGATGGAGTTCTGCATCATGCTCCCTGTGGGAAACCTGCTTCTCCCTCTGCCTATGTCTCTGCCTCTATCTCTGTGTCACTCATGAATAAATAAATAAATAAAATATTTAAAAAAAGAAAATATTGAACAATTTACATTTTTAAATGTATTTTAATTTTGTATTGTATCAGATGAGATTTTGCCCTCATATTCTCTAAATTTTTGTGAATTATAAAGCTGGATGGCTATGTACTACAGCTTTTTTAAAAAACACAACTTTTAATTGTAAGTATTAATAGTTTGACTTTTTTTATTTCTATGTTCTTAAATTTTACATCTTTTTAAACAGGATTAAATAGAAGATCTACTGCATACCCTATAGTCTGAGACCATTCAACATGTCATTTTGCACATTTCTCAAAAACAAAAGAGAACATACAAAAACTTGCCCCATTAACAAAAAATTAAAATGAAGTTGGAAGGTCTGTATGTAGCCCTGACTCACTCCAAGCACTGACTACACAATCAGCAGTCCAGAGAACCACATTCTGGTCAATAAGAGAATACCCCTAACATGGTTGTAGCTATTTGAGGTTTGCCTTCTTGTAAACAGAACAAAAAGTTCAAACAGAATGGAAAATTATAGAGGCACTCAGAAGCCTGAGACAGAGGGAAATGCAGTCTATGAACCAAAACCTACACTTTGTAAATAGTTACTATGATCTCTGTCTTTTGTTTTGTTTTCCTTCTATGATGATTTTTCAGGAAAATTCAGCCAAATGTTCTAAGATGAAACAATGGAATGGTTTCTTGTCTCCCTGTTACTTACAACTTTATTTGAATTAAAGAAGAGTTCTACCCTTTGATAGAGGGAAAGTGAGATATAGTTAGGGCAGAGGTTATCAGAAGGTAAACACCTACAGTGAATTTGTTCATCACCAAGTTGACTTACAGTTTTCTATGACTATTGACTCTTCAAAGTCTCTATCAAGTGTCTAAGGCCTGTTTCTAATTTCCCCTCTGAAAATATATATTTCTAGTAAGTTCCCCAGTTATTGTTCATATTCAGAATGTCTGAGAATTTAATGTGATGGACAAAGGGGATCACAAGGAAAATAGGCAATGCTGCTCTGTCTCATTCTTCATCTTTTGATAAGGAAGTAGCTTCCAGAGCAAAATCTTACAGAGCCTGGGTCTTACTTTGTTAACTTAATTGTATGATTTTCTTAGTTGAGACCTGCAAGACCGCACTTTTGATCAGAAGATAGACCTACTAAAGACCATGGGGATCGTGATGCCTGTTATTCTTGAAGATACCTTATTTTTATAATAGCAAATCTCTTCCCAACTACCACTTTGAACTAGAGGCCAAAGGTTAGCAGAATATAGACTCAAATATATACTTTTTTTTTCAAAGTCCCTTTTTTTTATTAAGGGTTATCAAGCTGTGATATGTTGCCAGGACGGCCTCAATCTCCCAGGGGCCCAGCTTAAAACTTGGAGACGGCAGCAAAAAACTTCCATCCTGCTCCTGCCTTTTAGAAACCTACCTTCTTAGGGGTTTTTAAAAGTTGGAGGAAATAGGCTTCTCTGGAAACATAATTTATAAGTTGTTAGAGGACCTTGTTTCTAAACATATTCTGTCAGAACACATGTAGCAGCCAGAAATGAACCTAGGTTGATTTCCCAAGAAGTTTCCCCACCTCTGTGTGGGAGGAGGTGGAGGTAGGGCATATTAGGGAGAATAGGGAGAGAGAGATTCTATCTCATTGCCTTGAATCTTGTCTGAACCTTGTATAAGTTGGTAGATTCCTCTACATGGTAGTCAAATGCTATATGGCCTCTCAGAAGTCAACTTCTATCTACTTTGCTTAAAATGGAGTTCATCTTTTATAATCACATGCCACTATTTTTTCATTCTTTTATGTTTCATGTTTGTACTTAGGAATAGTTGTAGAGAAGTGGAATCTACAACTATCTGGCTGTTACATAAAGGACTTAAAATATTATTTCTATAGTTGAAGAGACTACTTCTAAGTCATCATGCTGTGGTGGTAAAGCACAGAAGCTGTGCAACAGCATGACTTGGAATCAAATCCAACATATGGCAAATCTGTTAAGTGCCTGACATGTAACATTCCTAGCATCACCATCATCATCACCACCACCACCATCATCATATCTATCATCCACAATTATCTAACTAGAGTAGACATGATGATGCTTTTAGGCAGTTAGGCATGGGGGAGGAGAGATAAAGCAGATGTTGGCCACACCCTCCAAGCCTTCCCACCTCCGCCTCTCCCCATAGGGTTAACAGCCACACCTTCAGAGCCACTCTAAGGACTAACAGAACAGGAAAGGCCTAGCCAGAGCTGGCTCTAAAGCCATAAGGGGACTTCTAAGAGCTGAGCATACAAAAGATGCAACTTGCCCTTACGTACTTTTAAGGTCACAACTGAAGCTCATCAGACACTCATAGATATACAATACATAAATAAATACGATTATAACAGAATGCATCATGGGTAGGCACATGCGCAAAAACCAAAATGTTATATAAACATTAGCTATCAATCAAAGATGTCAATCAAAGTAAATTTATATATGCAGAAAGCAGGCTAAAAGAATGCAGCTAGAACTTTTTGTGCCATTATCTCTCTTGTACTGGCAGTGGCCTGCTTTCAACTTTGAAAGTGTACTATACTTATCAATAAACTCTATTTTCCCATTCTGCTCTTGGGTCTCCAATGCTTTGGTGCAGCTGGGACAAGAACTGAGCAACCTGGTAACAAAACAACTATCTGTCCTTCAATGTGAAATCCATCACATGCATTTTAGCATTTCTGGAAAATCTTTTGACAATTTTTGAGTAGTCTGTTGTTACTACTGAGATCTAACAGCCTGATATATCCATCTTCTTCTGGTTAACCTCACAAAACCACAGACATACAAGGTAGAAGGTGGTATGGGAAAAGATACTATCTCAGCCAGCCATTTGGGGATCTGATCGTCTTTTAATTTTACTGAGTTTAGAAATCTTTGTCCATCAAATCATGGTGTGGTAGAGAATACTAAAAACAATCAGGGTTTATTGGCCCACTCACCACTGGTCATCTTAACTGCTCCCCAATTTTGTGTGAATTCAGAGCTCACATTACTATGGTTTATCTAGGCGCAGAGAAACTAGAGCCATTTTGCTGTGATATTATTCCCTATCTCAATAACTATCATTAGCACCAGGAAATTATGAATTTGGACTTGAAATCAATTCCCTGAAAATAAGTTCCCTTCAAACCAAAGTTTAGAAAGTCAGTTTGCCAAATATCAATTTGCTGAGCCAGAAATGTGCTCAAAACAGACAATTCCTTCAACTGCTTTCACCTTAGCCATTTTACCTTTGAGTGCAGGGGCAAACAGTGGTTGTGGTGAGGGCACAGGTGCAGACAAGGGCAGCACAGAAGAAGATAGTGAAAGAGCTCCTAACAGGCTTAAAAGATCTTTTGAAGAATAAGAAGCCTAGTGTAACATGGCGGCAGCCTCAAAGCATCACTCAACTTGTCAATTCAGTCAACCCTATAAAGAAGACATCATGAGGAAAGAAAAGTGTGAAAAGGCAGTTGCTGGAACACAATGCCACAAGAGTAATAAAAAATGTTCTACTTTTTCTCTAGGCTACATGCTTTAGGAAGGAAGCAGAGAGTATACGGATCTACTCATATCTATATCCTTTACAGATGGGCCCATGTGTAACTCTATTAGGCACTCAATCAAAATTAGAAAAATGAAGAATGAACTAATAAACACACATACTGAGTAAGTTATTAAAAACTATAGCGGATAGATAATTTGGCAGACAGCAAGAAAAATCCTTTTATGACATGACAATTTTTAGATTCTTGAGTGGGATAAGAAAAGCTTTGATTTGTCTTCAATTATTTTTTTTTCCCAAACTTAAGGCCTGTTGGATATCTACCTTGGTCTAAGTTTTTCTTGCTATGTGACTGGTAGCTGATGATTGAGTCCAAGGCTCAGGATTCTTGTCTACTTTTAAGATCCAGAAAAATTGAGAAGGAATGTGTTTGATGTAGATGTATGTATCTTGTGTGGGGCAGATTAAAGAATCTGTAGTTTTTCTGTTTAACATAGTCATCTGAAACAAAGGGGAAAACAATTTTTCTTCATTTTTCCTTGGCAGCTTGTGGCCACCTGGCAAAATTACTTTTTTATTTAATTCAAAGATTTATTTGTTTGTTTATTTATGAAATATATGAAAATTTATCCTCTGTTCTTGAAATAACTGATGTTGATGGGTTGGCATGTAACCTTTTATACATTTTCTGTATTCATAAAGTAACTGCTGGCTCTAAATAGGACAAATAGATAAATGGGTTTCCTCTTTGTGTCAGCCATGGCAATAGATCAAAAACTCAAGATTTATCACAAACTAGATGAAAATAAACAAGACATCTATTTTCTAAGAGGTATCTGCTCATTTATGTATATAGTTACATGTTATTATTGTAAAAAATCCAGAATTAAATCCATGCAATGGATTTAATTGTCAATGGACCATTAAATAGTCAATGGAGTCCTAAGAATTTGCATTTCCATGTTTATGTGAGGTCTTTGAGTTAAGAGAGTATCCTATTCTTTATATACTAACAAACAAACTAGAGTTAGCTGTAACTCAAGCAGTACACTCTATGTTTAGCTAACCAATGAGACTGAATGTTCATATTAAGATTACTTTTGCTTCTGAATGGGTCAGCTCCTTAAAAGGAATAAGTCAGTAACAAAAATTTACTGGATATAGCCTAGACTTCAGCCACATATTTTTACTTAATTTTAGGTACTATTTTGCCATAAAAACAGTATTTCAGTGACCTAAAACAATAGAAATTAATTTCACATTTTCTGAGATTCTAAAGTCAGTCAGCAGGGAAGCTCCTCTTTTCAGTCACTCAGATGCCTGGGCTCCTTTCATCTTTTTATGCTTGGGAATTTCACATTTTCTTATAGTGAGAAAGAATGGTGAAAAAGGCATTAAATGCTCAAAATAGAAGTGCCTCAAAATAGAAGTGATGCATATTACTTTTGCTCTCCATCACTGTCAAAACTAGTCACATGGCTTCATTTTAATTGGAAGGGAGGCTGGGGCATATGGGCCAAAGACAGAATATTTGTTGAGCACCAAGTATCTGCCACACCATACTATATAGACTAGACTAGATTCAAATGGGTCCCCATTTCCTGTAAAATATTTCTTTTATCTGACAATATTTGGTCAATGAACAGGCATAGACTCTCAACCAGACTTAATTAATCCTCATTTTGAAATCCTGCTAGCACAGGTGTATACTAAAAAAATTATCCAACAAATGTTGACTCAATAGCAATTTTCCATAATTTCATCGGTTATTCACCTCAGGTTTCATTTATGCATCTGCAATGTCATTATCTGAGTTCATTATAACATTAGCTTTCAAATTTAATAAACCATTACATAAGAGAGAAAGGTACTAATTATAAACGCTTATTGTTGCAACATAGCTCACCATAGGAATAATATTATATGAATGCTTTTACTTTTGAAATGAACTTGCTATAAAATAATGAAGTAAATATGTCAATAAAACTATAAAAATTTCTTTTCATGTTTAAAAATAACTTTCTGGTATCATGACGATGATAAATAATTAGAAATCTTTTAATCCAAATTGGGCTGGTAAGTACTCATATGCCAAGAACTGAAATTTTAGGAAGAACAAATATAATCAGATTGGTCAAAATCATTCTTTATGTCAGTAATATAGATTTCAAACAGTATTACTAGTTAACAAAGCACCAAGTCCAATTAAGAAATTCTTTGATTTTAGTAGAACATGTATTATGGTGTGTGAGATTCAGAAAAAGAGCAGCAACTTCTTTGTATGACTTACGCTAAGTTTCTACTCACTAAAGTGGAAAATATGACATTTCAATTTTTGATATTATATTTTTGGAAATTTCACAACAAATCATGAACAGTTAATTAAAGTATATTGCAAGTGCCTTTTCAACTTTAACTTCAAGGGTACTGCTACAGAGTCATCACTACATATGTGTGTCACATCTTTCTACAGATGGTAAATCAATAGGTGTGGAAAAACTTTTAAAATATTTCAATTATGAAAAAGGAAAGATATTTATAAAATGGGATTTGTCAGAAATGTATTTTGTTCCCCCTTAATTCAAATATAAATATCTATAAAACACTAACAAGATGGTTATTTTTATGCTGTTAAATATAAGAGGCACATTTTATTAAAAACATTACATGCCAAACAATTTACTAGCAATATTACTAGTAACACAGAATATTATCTAATCATATAATAAGATATGCAGCAAATAGTATTATTCCCACTGTTTTTTTTTTTCAATGAGAATATGGTGCAATTTATTTAACATCATACAATTATAAAAGTTATAGGCAGATTCTATACTCATTTCTGCCTAAAGCCCACATTTTTTTTTTCATTAAAACATGTACAAGGTCATCCAAATGCGACACTTGAAAAGAGAACTTAACATAAACTGCTAGTAAAACTTAACTTTATGATAGATAAAAAGGAGAGGAGACATGCACATATGGAAAAATATATAGGTATTTCACTGGCCCTGTTCTTGAAAGGTTAACAAGTGTGTCAGAAAGAATGCTTAAGAGAGAAGTAGGTGATCTAAAGAGTACATGGTCATAAAATATAAAAGGGATGGAGAAGCAGCTTCAAGAGGATATCTTGTCAATTATATTAAATTCTGGGAAGGCTGGGAGAGAAAAAGATTTGGCCTGGGAAGTCAGTTATCACACAGTTAGGAGACTACCAATAACTTTATCAGAGTTTGATGACAAATAAATATAATCATATTAAGTAGAGAATGATTTAATATATATAGTCTACATAAACTATGGAAGGATTGGAAGAGAAAAGGATAGTAGACTGCTCTCAGGAAATATCAAAGTGTAAATATGTCAAATCTCTGCAGCCAGTAAATCCAGCTCTCTATATCATCCAATGAATCGTTCTCCTGAAAACCTCCAGAATCAAAGAAAGTTTCTGCTGATGTTCTGAGCTATCTGCTCATGGTGAATGTGATTTCAACTGCTGGACTACAACAAGTGGCTCTCAGTAGAAGTTCAAAGTCAAGGGGAGCTACTATTGATATTCTAAACTATCTGTCTGAATCTGTCATCACCAAATATTAGCTTTTATTCTTCTTCCATTTTCCAACATTTGATTAAATGCTTCTCACTGGCTCAATCTAAAGGCCAAGATTCTGAGAAATATAGTTTCAGCCTTCTCCCAAAAATGCAAAGGAGAATGCTGAATGAGGCAACAGTGCTGAGCTGACAAAGGCAATTCGCATAATGACTCAGAAAGTGTTGAAATTGGAAGCCAGGTTGCAAAGAATAAATAAACACATTTGAAACAAGGAAGTGCATGCACTGTTAGAAGATTACTCTAGGGAGGTCTGGGAAACATGCAAACTGAATAATGAAGGGAAAACTTTCCTTGATTCTTCTCATTGATTTCAGAGTAGGGAAACTTGTAGACAGAATTATATGACCTGGATGATCTGGATGGTGAGAAAAAGGGGGAAAATATATGTTAATCAATAGATGAATGGATAAAGAGGATGTGAGATACATAAATACACACACACGCACACATATGTGATTTGTATGTATATATACACAACCAATTATAACTCAGCCATAAAAAATAATGAAATCATGTTGTTTGTACATGGATAGACCTAAAGCTTATTACACTAAGTGAAATAAGTCATGCAGAGAAAGACAAATACCACATCATTTCACATATATGTGGAATCTAAGAAACAAAATAAATGAACAAACAAATCGACTTAAAAACAGAACAAACTGATGGTTGCCAGAGGGAAGGGGAGTAGGGAGATGTATGAAATAGGGGAAGAGGATTAAAAGATACAAACTTCCAGTTATAAAATAAGTTACAGAGATGAAAATTGCAGCATAGGGGATATAGTCAATAATACTGTAATAATGTTGTATGGTGACAGATGGTGACTACCTTTATTGTAATGAGCACTGAGTAATTATCAAATCACTATGTTGCACAACTGAAAGTAATATAACATTGTATGTTATACTTCAATAAAAATTTTAAAGGCCAAAATATAATAAAATAACAATTGAAAGATTAATGTTTGAGGAAAAGATAAATATATGAAAAGCAAAATGAGAAATAGAAATTTCATTTGATAAATTCTAACAAAGAACTCATCTTTTCCCCATAAAATTAATAGAAAACTGATTTATTTGGAACAATCTTTTGACATTGCTAAGTTAGAATGATGTTTACATTGTGTGAATATATTTTCCCTAGCCTCTTTTGTACTTCTAAAATTTCATAATGAATATGAAGTGTAGCAAGCAACAAGGGGACTAACATTGGAGAACTTTCTAACATCTCATAAGGGTCACCAATGTATAATACTATTCGATATCTAATGTCTCCTAAAAATAAACAATTTAACCTATATCACGGAAATACAGATATTAAAATGAAGTTTTCTATCAGTTGGGCATATGCACTACACTTCTAGATTTTCAAATTATTCAGTAACATGCACCATAGACACCTATCTCCACTAGGACTCTGTTATCACTAGGAAGAAAAAAAATTAAGAGGAAAAAAATTGAATTGTGATGTATAGCAAATTCTATTTAGCAATTTAAAATGCTTCTGCATTTTAATGTGTATTTGGATGAGACACTATGGGTTTCAGAGAGGGAAAGAGGAGTTTATGAGTTTCTGAAGAAAGTTGCATGACTTGAAATCCCTCAAGATCTCCAGTATTGTGGAGTGTTTTCATTCATTTAAAAGACTGTTCATCTTGAACATGATGATTACCCAGGATTATGCATCCCTTAGCCTAATGTAAAGTCAAACTACAGACACATGAAACAGGCTGTTATAAAAAGACATTTATTATGCAAGACTAAATAAAAAGTGAAAGTGGCTAGAAGTTGTCAAAAGGACAATTTCAGTTCAATGTTAATATATTCTTCTTAAAACTAGAGACTTTTGTATTTGAAAAAAAAAACTAATACATAGGATTGAGAATCAAAAATAGTATTTCTTAAAATATGTTTGGTAAAGATTTAGTTGAGCTCATTCTCCACTGAATATAGTCTCATGACAGAGTAATATATATTCATATATTAAATATGTCACATACATGTGTTACACTATTGCATGTGTTATATATGCATGTACATAATTATATGTATAACTATGTTATAGAAAATAAAATGTATATACACATATGAACACACACATATTTGGTACAGTATGGCCACCAGCAATCAAAACAGATATTGCTAAAAAAAAAAAAAAACAAAAAAAAAAACAGATATTGCTATAACCACCTTAAGATGATAGTAAAAGGTCTTAATTGAATATCAGTCCTAATTTTATGACACATGAATTTGTAAAATCTTGCTCTACATACACCTCTCTTAGTGATTTATAAATAACATCAGAACATCAAGACTCTGGGAAGACCTATATTTATGGAACATGTTCAATTACACGTACTTCTGTGTTTCCTAAAAGTATTTGTCTTGACAACTAATGTATCCTGATTTTCAAAAAAAAAAAAAATCTATGCTCTATAAAACATTTTGGGGGAATTAATAATCTATAATGGTGTTTCCAATGGAATGTTTTTCTCAGCTTCAGCAAATCTATGTTCTGTAGTCAGTCAACAGAATCGGGATAGACATTATCTGAAATTTGGTCTAGATATAAAGGCTGATGATATTCTACAAACCAAGATAATTTGAGAGAAAGTTTATTAATCACATGAGGTACTTGTGGATAGACCTAGACACAACCTGGCAGGTTTGGGATGGCTTAGGCAAAGCACAAGTTGTAGGCTGGGCATTTACAGTGGTGAGGGGACTGGGGTAAAATCCAAAAGTGTGGTTTAAATTCTCTGTCTGCACCAAAGGAGGAGGTGCTTGTGCTTTATTATCAGCCTGTCCAGATACTAAAACCAAAGGAGAAAAGTAGACTAAGGCATAAAATAAGTTAGTAGTCAAATATCAATAATAGAGTCATTTATTTTATTACATTATTATAATTCACTCCCTGTTGTTTGATTGATGACTGACATGTGCCATGTCTCATTAATTGAAGCTGCATTCAAGCATGAATGTTGGAACCATATGCCTGTGCAACCATCTATAATGAAAATGAGAAGACCCTGGAAGAACATTAGCATCCAAATACCGTAGATAGTTGAGGAGAGCCAGAAGAAGACATCTGTGAAGTTCAAGGCACTTGCTTAAATACTCTAGTGATATTACTAACTTGAATCTATTGTCTCATTTGTTAGAACATCTGAGCAACTTTGCCTATATTGTTTATCCATATGCAGCAACAAGTTCAGTGCACCAAAATTCCATGTCCACAATCACTAGAAAAATTTATTTTAGTATTTATATTCCCAAATAGCTGGCTGGTGGATAGTCTAATGCTTGATCTTCATCAGCAACCATAGTTGTCAGTGAGGATAGCCTTTAATTTACAATTTTGAGGGTAGAGGTGGTTTGAATCATATATGTGGATATTATTTTGGACAATTCTTGAATAGCATCAATTAAAAAATGTTTTTGTATAATATTGTATATTCTGAAGCAGCACACCATCCCAAAATGTGATTAACACAGAGTAGGGTAACTAGCAATACAATACTGCTGAGTATGCCAATCATTTTTTGGTCACCCTGTGGAAGAATGGACTGACACCTGAAATTTGGTTCACTATCAAAATTGATGACATTCCATACACCAACAAAATCTGAAGGAGTTTATTATTCACAAGAGAGATGGCTGATAAGAGTTGGTCAGGTATAAGGAGGTTTGGTCTCACTTGGGCAAACCAGAGGGAATGAGCTGAGCCTTCACAATGAGAAAAAGGTTGGTCTGGGGACAAGTTCTTGTTCATGGGAGGTTTAAATTTCCAATCAGTGCCAAAGCGGAAGATACATACATGCAAGTACTTTCTCATCAGCCTGTCTACATGTGATATAAAAGGGAAAGGGAAGGGAAGACTTTAATAAAAGTCAGTATTTAGACATCAAAAGGGGAGTCGGACTCTTTATTATAATTTTCCAAGTCTAAGAAGATATAAGTCTGAATATATTACTGTTGCAACTACTTATTATTATATTGGCAACAGTAATGATATTTATTGTGTTATGTCTAGAGTCTTCTGTGTGCCAGGCAACATTCCACACATTTTAATATATATCATTCTTTATCATCATATCTTAACAAATATCATTCTTACCATATTTGAAAAAGATGAGGATTGGAAAGGTTATTTGGAGAGTACAAATTTTACTCAAGACTTAAGACTCGAGGATCCCTTGGTGGCTCAGAGGTTTAGCGCCTGCCTTTGGCCCAGGGCATAATCCTGGAGGCCAGGGATCGAGTCCCGCATCGGGCTTCCTGCATGGAGACTGGTTCTTCCTCTGCCTGTGTCTCTGCCTCTCTGTGTGTGTGTGTGTGTGTGTGTGTGTGTCTCATGAATAAATAAATAATATCTTAAAAAAAAAAAGACTTAAGACTCAACAATTATTAACATCATATATATCATATATTTTATTTTATAAAATCCCCTTCTTTCTCAACTTAGATACATAGAGATTTTAGAACATTATATTTCAACAGCTTAGTATCTTTCTGGTTTGAAATTTTATAGAAAATATTATGAATTCTTACTTTATTCATTTAAAATTTCTCATAATTTAAAGCTGTGCTCATATAAGAGTTTTTTAATGTACATGTGGAAACAATTTGATTAAAAAATCTCTATGTGCTATATTAAAAATATATATACATTTATGCATGCATATATAATATATATATGTAGTATTTAATATATTAATTTTATTTCATTTTTCTCAGATATCTTAAATAAACTATGAGTATCAAGATGTTTACCATTCATATTATAATTTCTTTACTGTTACTGACTAGCAGTCCCTTTAGGGCATTAGTAAGGTTTTGCTACACAAAACAAGAATGATCACATATCCACATTTTCTTTCTTGGGACATTTTATTTCCAATTAATGGTTAGAAGCTATATCTTATTTGCAAAAATGAACTAACTTATTTCTCAGGACAAAAATCCAGGCTTTTTATTTGCATAATATCCTGCTGAGAATGGTTAGAACCTGACATATTTCTCATCACCTTTTTCTTTCTTTCTTTCTTTCTTTCTTTCTTTCTTTCTTTCTTTCTTTCTTTCTTTCTTTTTTTTTGCATTAGTGAATGTGAGTATGCTAATAAACTAATAAGGAGAATATGGAATTTATTTGCAACTGACTCTTGCGTTCCCTCTTTTTTGGTGTCAAGGATCCAGAAGCTAATGAATATTAATTTAAAATAAATATGCTGTAAGAAAGCTATGAACTGCTTTTTATTATGTAACATGCTGAGGTCTTTGCCATTGATCAGAGAGACTTGGCCTATTATTCCACCTATACATAGATCACAGTAATGACCCACGAAGTCACAGGAAAATAAAAATTTGCATAGCTTGCTTTATATTAGTCTTATCCCTACTGCTGAAAAGTTGTAAACTAAAAGTGTAGTGATTTTAGGCCAATAGAATGAATTCATATTCTTAAATTGGTTTTAAATAGTGCATTGTCTTAACACTGAAAGAGGTAAATGGGTCATGGTGTATACATCAACACAATAATGTATTTAGAACTGATAAGATTATTCTTATCTCTCCTGCATTTCAAATTGCAAGATAATATTTAAGCCAGCAAGCTGTACAGTCCTGGGCATTAAGACAAGTTTAAGTTGATGATGTAGTTTAATAAATGATTAAACATAAACATTTTTTATTAAAACTGTAATATGGGGATCCCTGGGTGGCGCAGCGGTTTGGCGCCTGCCTTTGGCCCAGGGCGCGATCCTGGAGACCCGGGATCGAATCCCACGTCAGGCTCCCGGTGCATGGAGCCTGCTTCTCCCTCTGCCTGTGTCTCTGCCTCATTCTCTCTCTCTCTCTCTGTGACTATCACAAATAAATAAAAATTAAAAAAAAAAAAACAAAAAAAAATAAAATAAAACTGTAATATGCTAAGCACACATTAAATATTACATTGAATTTCAGGATATTGTTAAAGAATAATTCACAATAGCTGACCTTAAAGACAAGCAATATGATTAGCAACCTGCAGGGATGAAGGAAAGAAGATAAAAATTACTCGGTGGGTTAATGGTAAATTCAAGCATGAATCCATGGTCACTACCTGTGGAAGCAAAACTTTTTTCTTCTTTTCCTTTCCTTTTATACAATCATGTGTACTGTTTACACATGACTGTATGTATTGAAAAAATGAATTTGAAATTGATTGAAACTAACACTAACCCATATTTAACATTATTTGTGGGGGGCAGGGCAAGCTTGAGGAGGAGTAAGGTCCCCAAGTCACCTGTCCCCACCAATCTCCCTAGATAACTTTCAAATCATCCTGAAAAACCTATGAATTCGACCTGAGATTTAAAGAGAGAACAGCTGGAATGCTACAGAGAGAAGGGTTTTCACTTCTAACAAGGTAGGAAGATGGAAAAAATAAAATTAAATTAAAAAGAATCAAGTGGGGGAGGGGTCCCCCCAGGAGCCGGGGTAAGGGAGGACAGCGGCAGCCTCAGGACAGGAAAGCCCAGCCCCAGAGAAGCAGGAACTTTAAAAATCTACACTGGATTCTTCCCCGATGGAAAGGCACTTAGCAGGGAACTCGGGCAGATTCGCAGGAGGGGCAGTGGAGCTTCCAGTCTCACGAGGTCACTAACAGAGGAAGTGCAGGCGGGGGACAGTGTGCCACAGACTATAGACCCACCTCGGTAAAGGGCTGGAGCGCGCCCAGCAGGGCCTCCAGGGAAGCCGGTCTGTGAGGCAGATGCTCTGGGCGGAGAGGGCTGCGCCCTGCTGCCTTCGGGAGCTGTGGCCTGGGAGCGTGACTCCAGCAGTGCAGGCCCTGGATCCCAAGGCACCGGGGACACAGCCCAGGAACCTGTGCTCCCCCCAGGACAGGCGGAGGCCCGGAGGGCACAGGACAGCCAGGACTCTCGGGCTGCCGGGTGCCGAGAGCTGTGCAGATCAGTGCCTCCATGCCCGGGGAGCACCTAGGACCCTGTGGACTGGGAGACTGTGAAAGTCACTGCAGGAGCTGACTCCAGAGTTGAAGAGCTGGCCGCTGCCAGTGTTGTTCTCCCTCCTGCTGTCACCCTGTGCCTGGGACAGAGCAGGGCCGTCAGGGAACAGAGGCCTCATGGGGTCAGCAGCTCCCACTGAGCCCGGCAACTGATGTGGGGGCGGGGGGCAGGGCAGCTCACCCAGGTACACACACCTGAGGGTCAGCACAGCAGGCCTTCCCCCCAGAAGATCAGCTGGAAGGACAGGGGAAGAGCAAGTTCTTGACCTCCAGGGGAAGTCGAGTGATTTTCAGTATATAGAACCAGAGGGTACTCCTCCTTTTCTTTTCTCCCTTTTCCCAGTACAAATCGTTTTTATATCAGACTATAAATTTCCAATTTTTTTCTCTTTTCTAATCTTAACTACAATATTTTACCATCTCTTTCTTCTTTTATAATTCTTCCTTTTTGATTTTCATATTTCTACAATTATGGGTCCTAGATACATTTTCCACTTCTAGATTCTGTTCAAAATACTCGACTTAATTTTGGAAGATATACAAGACAAGGGTTTTTTTTTGTTTTTGTTTTTGTTTTTTTTTTTTTGGTGATTTTGTTTTCTTTGCCTCATTTTGTTCTACAATGGCGGAAGTTTATACCTTCTAAAACATGACCAGCAGACATCCAGAACCAAGTGGTATACCATGCTGGTTCACTCTGTGAGATTCCTCATTCACATTTTGCCCCCCTCCTTTATCTCATTTATGTTTTGGTGCCCAATGTTGGGGCCCTCTACAAGTATTTCTGATTTATATAAATTTGGGACTGAGGATGTTCTAACATATAGAACTTAATATACTCAGAACCAAGAGGATCACCCTCGAGGACCCCTCAGCTAGACTACATTCTCCCTCCACTACAACTTCTTCACAACCACCATCTTCTAGTCCCCACCCTTTTTTATCTTCTCCTTTTTCTTTCTTTTTTCTTTTTCTTTTTATTTTCTCTTCTTTAGGATTCCTGGCCTTTTCTTTTTTACTACTTGGTTTGAAAATTTGTTTTTCACTTTAGTGGTCCTTTTGTTTTATTTCATTCTGATCTTTCTTTTCAATTTCTGGTCTCTGACCTCAGCAGAATCATCTAGGGTGAGATTTACTTAGGTCGTGGTTGATATTCTTGATGCAGCCCACTCATACAGCCACTCTGCACTAAGCAAAATGACTAGAAGGAAGAACTCACCACAAAAGAAAGAATCAGAAACAAAACTCTCTGTCACAGAGTTACAGAATTTGGATTACAATTTGATGTCAGAAAGCCAATTCAGAAGCACAATATAAAGCTACTGGTGGCTCTGGAAAAAAGCATAAAGGAATCAAGAGACTTCAGACTGCAGAATTTAGATCTAATCAGGATGAAATTAAAAATCAATTAAATGAGATTCAATCCAAACTGGAGGTCCTAACGATGAGGGTTAAGGAGGTGGAAGAAAGAGGAGTGAAAGAAGGCAAGTTGATGGCAAGGAAGGAAGCTGAGGAAAAAAGAGAAAAAGAATGAAAAGAACATGAGGAAAGGTTAAGGGAAATAAATGACAGCCTCAGAAGGAAAAATCTAAGTATAATTGTGGTTCCAGAGGGCGCCGAGAAGGACACATGACCAGAAAGCATATTTGAACAAATCATAGCTGAGAACTTCCCTAACTTGGGGAGGGAAACAGACATTCAGATCCAGGAGATGGAGAGGTCCACCCAAATAAATAAAAACCATTCTAGAGCTCGACATTTAATAGTGAAACTTGCAAATTCCAAAGATAGAAAATTCTTAAAGGAGTAAGAGAGAAGAGATCCCTAACTTATGGGGAGAAATATTAGATTAACAGCAGACCTCTCCACAGAGACCTGGCAAGCCAGAAGGGGCTGGCAGGATATATTCAGGGTCCTAAATGAGAAGAACATGCAGCCGAGAATACTCTATCAGCAAGGCTCCCATTCAGAATAGAAGGAGAGATAAAGAGCTTCCAAGATAGGGCAGAAACTGAAAGAATATGTGACCACCAGACCAGCTCTGCAAAATATATTAAAGGGTGCTCTGTAAAAGAAAGAGGAAGCCCAAAAAAATAAGCCACAAAAACAAGGACTGAAGAGGTATTATGATGACACTATATTCATATCTTTCAATAGTAGCTCTGAACATAAATGGGCTTAATGATCCCATCAAAGGGTGCAGGGCTTCAGACTGGGAAAAAAGCAAGACCCATCAATTTGCTGTCTACAAGAGAATGATTCGGGATCTAAGGACACGTCCAGCCTGAAAATGAAAGGTTGGAGAACCATTTACCATTCAAATGGTCCTCAAAAGAAAGTAGGAGTAGCAATCCTCATAACAGATAAATTAAAATTTATCCCAAAGACTGTAGTAAGAGATGAAGAGGGACACTATATCATACTTAAAATATCTATCCAACAAGAGGACCTAACAATCTTGAAATTCTATGCCCCTAATGTGGGAGCTGCCAAGTATATCAATCAATAACCAAAGTAAAGAAATGCATAGATAATAATACACTAATATTGGGAGACTTCAACATGGCACTTTCTGCAAATGACAGATTTTCTAAGCTCAACATTTCCAAAGAAACAAGAGCTTTAAATGACACACTGGACCAGATGGATTTCACAGATAGTTATAGAACTTTACATCCAAACACAACTGAATACACATTCTTTTCAAGTACACATGGAACTTTCTCCAGAATAGACCACATACTGGGTCACAAATCAGTTTTCAACCGATACCAAAAGATTGGGATTGTCTCCTGCATATTTTCAGACCATAATGCTTTGAAACTTGAACTTAATCACAAGAAGAAATTTGGAAGAAACTCAAACACATGGAGGTTAAAGAGCATCCTGCTAAAAGATGAAAGGGTCAACCATGAAATTATAGAAGAATTAAAAACATTCATGGAAACTAATGAGAATGAAGATACAACCATTCAAAATTTTGGGGATATAGCAAAAGCAGTCCTATGAGGGAAATACATTGCAATACAAGTATCCCTCAAAAAATTGGGAAAAACTCAAATACATAAGTTAACCTCGCACCAAAAGGAACTGGATAAAGAACAGCAAATAAAACAAACACCAAGCAGAAGAAAAGAGTTAATAAAGATTTGAGTGGAACTCAATGAAATAGAGACCAGAAGAACTGTAGATCACAAAACCAGGAGTTAGTTCTTTGAAATAATTAATAAGATAGATAAACCATTAGCCAGCCTCATTAAAAACAAAAGTGAAAAGACTCAAATTAATAAAACCACAAGAGATCACAACCTATACCAAAGAAATACAAAATATTTAAAACATATTATGAGCAGCTATATGCCAATAAGTTAGGCAATCTAGAAGAAATGGACGCCTTTCTGGAAAAACACAAACTACCAAAACTGGAACAGGAAGAAATAGAAAACCTGAACAGGCCAATAACCAGGGAGGAATTAGAAGTAGTCATCAAAAACCTTCCAAGACACAAAAGTCCAGGGTGACATGGCTTCCCAGGGAATTCTATCAAACGTTTAAAGAAGAAACAATGCCTATTCTACTAAAGCTGCTCTGAAAGATAGAAAGGGATGAAATACTCCCAAACTCAGTTTATGAGGCCAGCATCACCTTAAATCCAAATCAGACAAAGATGCCTCCAAAAGGGGAGAATTACAGACCAATATCACTGATGAACACAGATGCAAAAATTATCAACAAGAAACTAGTCAATAGGTTCCAACAATACATTAAGAAGATTATCCACCATGACTGAGGGGGATTTAACCCCGGATGCAAGGCTAGTTCAATACTGGTAAAGCATCAATGTGACAGATCATATCAACAAGAGAAAAAACAAGAATCATATGATCCTCTCAATAAATGCAGAGAAAGCATTTGACAAAATACAGCATCCATTCCAGATCAAAACTCTTCAGGGTGTAGGGATAGAAGGAACATTCCTCAGCATCTTAAAAGCCATCTATGAAAAGCCCACAGCAAATATCATTATCAATGGGGAAGCACTGGGAGACTTTCCCCTAAGATCAGGAACACGACGGGGATGTCCACTCTCACCACTGCTATTCAACATAGTACTAGAAGTCCTAGCCTCAGCAATCAGGCAACACAAAGAAATAAAAGGCATTCAAATTGGCAAAGAAGAAGTCAAACTCTCCCTCTTTGCAGATGACATGATACTGTACATAGAAAACCCAAAGCCTCCACCCCAAGATTGCTAGAACTCATACAGCAGTTCAGCAATGTGGCAGGATACAAAATCAATGCCCAGATAGCAGTGGCATTTCTATACACTAACAATGAGACTGAAGAACGAGAAATTAAGGAGTCAATCCCATTTACAATTGCACCCAAAAGCATAATAAACCTAGGAATAAACCTAACCAAAGGGGTAAAGCATCTATACCCTAAAAACTATAGAACACTTCTGAAAGAAATTGAGGAAGACAAAAAGAGATGGAAAAATATTCCATGCTCATGGATTGGAAGAAATAATATTGTGAAAACGTCAATGCTTCCCAGGGCAATTTACACATTTAATGCAATCCCTTTCGAAATACCATGGCCTTTTGTCAGAGAGCTGGAACAAATCATCTTAAGATTTGTGTGGAATCAGAAAAGATCCCAAATAGCCAGGGGAATATTGAAAAAGAAAACCAAAGCCGGGGCATACAAAGGCGGATTTCAAGGTGTACTACAAAGCTGTGATCATCAAGACAGAATGGTACTGGTACAAAAACAGACACATAGGTCAATGGAACAGAATAGAGAACCCAGAAATGGGCCCTCAATTCTATGGTCAACTAATATTTGACAAAGCAGGAAAGACTATCCACCAGAAAAAAGACAGTCTCTTCAATAAATGGTGCTGGGAAAATTGGATAGCCACATGCAGAAGAATGAAACTAGACCATTCTCTTACACCAGACATAAAGGTAAACTCAGAATTGATGAAAGATCTAAATGTGAGACAAGAATCCATCAAAATCCTAGAGGAGAACACAGGCAACACCCTTTTAAACTTGGCCACAGCAACTTCCTGCAACATACATCCATGATGGCAAGGGAAATAAAAGTAAAAATGAACTATTGGGACTTCATCAAGATAAAAACTGCTGCACAGCAAAAGAAACACTCAACAAAACTAAAAGACAACCTACAGAATGGGAGAAGATATTTGCAAATCATCTATCAGATAAAGGGCTAGTATCCAAGATCTATAAAGAACTTCTTAAACTCAACAGCAAAGAAGCAAACAATACAATCATGAAATGGGCAAAAGACATGAACAGACATTTCACCAAAGACATACACATGACCAACAAGCACATGAGAAAATGCTCCCCATCACTTACCATCAGGGAAATACAAATCAAAACTGCAATGAGATACCACCTCACACCAGTGAGAATGTTGAAAATTAACAAAACAGGAAACAACAAATGTTGGAGGGGATGTGGAGAAAGGGGAAACCCTCTTGGACTGTTGGTGGGAATGTGAACTGGTCCAGCCACTCTGGAAAACTGTGTGGAGGTTCCTCATAGAGTTAAAAATAGAATTGCCCTATGACTCAGAAATTGCCACTGCTGGGGATTTACCCCAAAGATACAGATGCAGTGAAACGGCAGGACACCTGCATCCCAATGTTTATAGCAGCAATCTCCACTATAGCCCAGCTCTGGAAGGATCCTCGGTGTCCATCGAAAGACGACTGGATAAAGAAGATGTAGTCTACATACACAATGGAACATTACTCAGCCATTAGAAATGACAAATACCCACCATTTGCTCAAAGTGGATGGAACTGGAGGGTATTACGCTGAGTGAAGTCAATCAGAGAAGACAAACATTATATGGTTTCATTCATTCAGGAAATATAAAAAATAGTGAAAGGGAATAAAGGAGAAAGGAGAGAAAATGAGTGGGAAATATCAGTAAGGGTGACAGAACATGAGACTCCTAACTCTGGGAAACGAACAAGGGGTAGTGGGAGGGGAGGGGGGTGGGACTCGATCCCGGGTCTCCAAGACCACACCCGCTGTGCCACAGGGGCTGCCCTATCTTCTTTGTGCATAATTTTGAAGTTACTTTTACAAATATTACTAACTTGTTACTAATGCAGGGTTTGAGTTAAATAAAATTTATTTTGATACATGTCATAAAATCAGGAAGAAAATGTGGTACATTCTGGAGAATAGTTTAAATCAATAAATAATACTAATCAGTAAAACTATTGCAACTCTCAGCAGAAGAGGATTCCTCTTGGTGCTATTTATCTTATACAATTTTGTTTCTATTAATTACAATGTTTTCTTCAATACTTATTCTTCTCCTGAAAAAGAGGCAAACAGATGGGTTAGATGCTAATTTTTGTTTCTGTAGAATGGGGTTCTCTGGTACATTGAGGGCAGAGCCCTTTCCATTCCTTTGAGACTAAAGAAGACACTTTGCTACAGAATCTTTAATTCATTTGCTCAAGGCTGAGTGGCTTTAAGATTACTCAATAATTGTTACTTTTAAAATCTGAGTTTACTCATTATATTTGGCCAGATGCTAGAAAATTTTAATTGTTTTCATTCTTGATAAATTGCATTATCCTAATAATATTTTTAGATTATTGAGGCTTTTAAATATAAATATTGCCATATATAGGAGATCTTTTACACAAACTATGTTGTGTAATGGGTAACCATTTATGTATAAATTTTAACATGCAGAAGTATGAATGATTTATATATGACTGAAATACAAAACACTATAAACAGCACGGAAATACATCAACTCTCCATTCATGATTATTAGGGAAGAGAGAATTGCGTCAATTTTCATGAAGCAAATATTTAAAAATGTGGTCTAATATTTTTATAGCCTGTTTTCTAAAGTGATTTTATGGTTTTACAGTTCTATTAGCAGTGTATAAGAGTCTACTTCCTTTACATCGATAGTTGTAAGGACAGATTTTTTTTTTTTAATTTGGCTAATGTATATACTATTTTAGCCTGTAGTATACTCATTTAGGTGTACAGTAACTTACTGTGTTCCTCCTGTATTTTTTTTAGCTAAGGCATATAACCTAGATTTCTTTACAGAGGCAATTAAATCTGAATTAAAGTGAATAATACTGTATTTTTTAATATAAGGGAAAAATTATCTTGGTAATCTAGTAATTAACAGATATCCATCCCTCCAAGCTGTGAATTGTGTTTTTAAATTTATGTATGTAGCATGCTTTCTGAATATTCTTCTTCCCTACCTCAGATAAAGAAATTCTTTCCTTTTTGTTCTGGAAAAGTAAATTCTCACATTCTTTGTGAAACTACTCTTGATTTATCCCTAGTCACAATAATTGTTTTTCAGCATTAGATTTTTCTCTTTCTTTGGTATCTACACATGTGTACATACTATTGTTTTCACACTTGAGATTGTGAATTATAATTATAATAAATAATAATTATTTGTCAATTATTATTGATAAACGTGTTTACCCCAGTACATGATTTTTGTATTCCTTTTAATACTGCCACAAATCAAGCCAGACAATGGAGAACAGATTATAAAATTTGGGGCTGTAATTTTTTAGAAAATCCTATAATTTTAAGATCTGAAAGTATCATTTTTTTATAAGACTGAACACACTTAAGCCTAATAATTATATCATTTTTTTCTGGCTACATTGCAAAAACATGGAAATACACAAAGGTTTTTTTTTTTTTTTTTTTTTTTTATTGGTGTTCAATTTACTAACATACAGAATAACACCCAGTGCCCGTCACCCATTCACTCCCACCCCCCGCCCTCCTCCCCTTCTACCACCCCTAGTTCGTTTCCCAGAGTTAGCAGTCTTTACGTTCTGTCTCCGTTTCTGATATTTCCCACACATTTCTTCTCCCTTCCCTTATTTTCCCTTTCACTATTATTTATATTCCCCAAATGAATGAGAACATATAATGTTTGTCCTTCTCCGACTGACTTACTTCACTCAGCATAATACCCTCCAGTTCCATCCACGTTGAAGCAAATGGTGGGTATTTGTCATTTCTAATAGCTGAGTAATATTCCATTGTATACATAAACCACATCTTCTTTATCCATTCATCTTTTTTAAAATAAATCAATGAAATTATCTGAAATGCCACAAACTAGAAATAAACACAATTAACACTAACATTTTTCAGATGCTAAACATACATTCAACTGTTCACTGTTTCTTTTTTTAGCTTTTCTGGTAATTATCATCAAAACTTTACATTTTATATTTGTGACTCTTGTCCTCAAGCTATAAATTTTTGTTGCATTCTATTAGCTCTGTATTAACAGTGAGCTGTTCAGTTTATATCACCAGATAAACCTGCTATTCCATGAGGTGCCTGGGTAGCTCATTTGGTGGAGCATCTGACTTAATTTCAGCTGAGGCCATGATGTTAGGGTCCTGAGATCAAGCCCTGGCTTTCCTCCCTGGGTCAATTTTGTTTTCCATTTTAAAAATAGTGGGAGTTCTGAGGCAATTTGCTCAGTGCAGATACTGACAAGGAGGGAGCGGGACATGATAAAGAGGACCTAGTAAAAAACATGAAGTATTTTCTGAATATCTTAAAATTATGTAGGCATCTGGAAGGCTGAGACTCCCCTCTGGTAACCATCAGATTGTTCTCTATAAATAAGAGTCTTTTTCTTGCTTTGTCTCTTTTTTTTTCTTTTTTTTTTTTTACTCTTTTCTCATTTGTTTTGTTTCTTAAATTCCACATGTGAAAAAAAATTCCACATGTGAGTGAAATCATATGGTATTTGTCTTTCTCTGAGTGATTTATTTCATTTGACATTGTACTTTCTAGCTCTATCCATGTTGTTGCAAATGGCAAGACTTCCTTCATTATCAGGATGAATTATATATATATATATATATATATATATATATATATATACACACACACACACACACACACACACCTCTCTCTCTCTCTATATATATATATAGGTGTGTATATATATATATATATATACACACCTATATATATATACCACATCTTCTTTATCTATTCATCAATCAATGGACACTTGGGCTGCTATCATATCTTGGCTTTATAAATAATGCTGCTATAAACATAGGGATGCATGTATCCCTTTGAATTAGTGGTCTTGTATCCTTTGGGTGATGGTAAGCATCTCACCATGCATTTATTTACCATCTGTATATTTTTACCCATTTTTATTAAATGAATATATTCTTAATATCTTGAAAGTCCTTATATATCCTTGAAACAAGTACTTTTTATATATATGACTTGCAAATGTTTCTCCAATCTATGGCTTGACTTTTAATTCTCTTATCATCTTTTGAAGAGCAGAAGCTATGATTTTTGATGAAGTTCAGTTTATCAATATGTGTCTTATGGATTGGGTTTCTGATATCAAATTTAAGAAATCTTTACCTAATCCAATGTTTACAATGATTGCATCCTATGTTTTAATGCAGACATTTTACACTTTTAGATTTTATATTTAGGTGTTTATCCACTTTGAGTGCTTTTGCATATATAATATGATGACTGGATTGAAGTTCATTTTTTTAATACCTCTTGTTTCAGCAGCATTTTGGTGAAAGGATTATTATTCATTTCATAACATATATTTTGAACATTTGTCATTGGATGCATAAATGCTTAGGATTACTTTGTTTGCTAAATTGACCCCTTAAATATTATAAGATGTCTTTTTTCTTCGATGATATTCTTTGATATGAAATTTACTTTAATATAGCTACCCAGCTTGCTGGTGACTACTATAAGCACAGTATATTTTTTCATATTTTTACATGCAACCTAATTTTGGTTTTTCATTTAAAGTTGTTTTCTTGTAGGCAGCATGAAGTCAATTCTTGTCTTTTTATCCAATCTGACAATTTTTGCCTTCTGTAGGGAGAATTAGATTATTTGCATTTATTATAGCTTATGATATGATGAGGTTTATTTCTTCCAGCTTAGTCCTTGTGTCTTACCTACCCCATAAGTTCTTTGTTCCCTTTTTCCTCTAGGTCTGATTTCTCTTTGATTCTTTTTCTTTTTTTTTTTTTTTTTACCACTTTTGTTGGCTTATTGCCTAATAGCATTGTTTTTCTTTTAGTGGTTGCTTTAGGGTTTATAGCATATAACTTTAATTTATCACAGTTAAGTAATAGTAAACTATTCCACATATAAGAACATTATAACAATGTATTTCCATTTCTCCTCTTTTAATGTTTGTGTTATTGTATATACTTTGTTTCTATGTGCATTATAAACCATATAATATTTTTATTTTTGCTTAAACAATTATATGCTAAAATATATAAATAAGAAAAAAATATATTTACCCATATGTATACTATGTCTTGTACTCTGTTTCCTTGTTCATAGCCATATATACATTCAATATCATTTTTCTATTTTTTTTAAGATTTATTTATTTATTTATTTATTTATTCATGAGAGACACACATAGAAAGGCAGAGACATAGGCAGAAGAAGAAGCAGTTTCCTTACAGGGAGCCTGACACAGAACTCCATCCCAGGACCCTGGGATCACCACCTGCACTGAAAGCAGATGCTCAACCACTGAGCCACCCAAGAATCCCTAATATCATTTTTCTTCTGCAGTAGGACTCCAGTATTTCTTGTTATGGTGATGAATTTCTTCAGTTTTTCTATTTTCGAAATGGTCTTCAATTTGCCTTCATTTAAAAAAATATTTTTTACTGTGTATAGAATACTATATTGATAGATATTCTTTTTCTTTAAGTATCTTAAAGATGTTGCTTTACTGTTTTTTCACTTTACTATTTCTAACCAGAAATTCTCTCATTTCATCTTTGTTATTTTGTACATAGTGTACCATTTTTCTCTGGCTACCTCTAAGGTGTTCTCTTTGTAACTCGTTTTATGCAATTTGAGGTTGATGTGTTTTAGTGTAGTATCATTCATAGTTAGTTTTTCTCTTCCTTCTCTCTCTACTCTGTTTAGGAAACTCCAATTAAATGTATATTTTGCACCTTGAAGTTTCACTACAGTAAATGAAACTTTCTTCTTTCCCCCTTTCCCCCATCACCCTTAAGAGAGGGTCTTCTGTCCTTTTTAAATTTCTTATTATTTTTCTTGCTATTTATTTCCTTGTTTCTAATCATTTTACCTTTCACCCCAAACACTATACTTTTCATCCTTAGAGCCTTCATCGGGGTGTTTTGAACACATATTTCCTTTCTCTAAATAATATGTTTTATCTTTAGCATTTTGAAAAATTTGAATACAGTTAGAATAACAATTCTATGACATCACTCACCTAGTCTGATATTTCTAAAGCCTTAAATACTTCTCACTTGGTTTTGATGGATTTGCTTTTCTCTTTGTATGGGCCATATTCTTCTGTTTCATTACAAATCTGGTAATACCTTATTAGACTTCTTACACTATGAATTTCACTTTGTTGATATTTGGATGTGTTTTATATCTAACAATATTTTTGAGCTCTATTCTATAAGGCAGTTAAGATTAGACCAAATTTGATCTTGAGCCACCATCTTGGGTTGGTTGGAAATCCAACTCTTATTTTCAGCTCAGGTCATGATCTCAAGGTCACGGGACTGAGCTTGCATCAGGCTCCATGTTCAACATGGAGTCTGCTTGAGGTTCTTTCCCTCTCCCTCTGTCCTACCCCACGTGTGCTCTCTAAAATAAATAAAATTTAAAAAAATCTTTAAAAAATCTTTAAAAAAATCTCCTCCATTCTCTATTTTGTGTTATTTTATTTTTTAGTTCTAATGGTTCCCTTTAAGTATATAGTCAAAGACTTCCAATCTGAATAATTATCTTTAAACAACCATGTTGACTCTGCACTACCATAAAAGAATGAAAAGATCATCATCTGTATACAAGACTCCATCTCCCTCTCCACCACCCAGATATAAGACAGATATACCCATTTCATTACGCTTTTTTTTTATAGAAAATGGAGTATCTAATTCATAAATATGTTTAGTGTACTTGTATAAATGCTGATTATATAAATTAAAGATGGTATAAATAGCATCCCCAATATTATGAGAATTTAAATACACCTTTCTACTGAAGAGGATGTTATTACATCAATAAAAATAGTGTATAATTTCATAAGACTGTATTTATGAAATCTGAAAGAGACCAGTGCAGACATGAAGAGCAAATCAGTGTGCTTTTAAAACCACCTTTGAAAGCTCAGAATTGGGTCATGATTTTATTCCATATTTTCAGTATTTTCTATATGGTTTGGTTATCTCTTGTAGAGATTTTTAAGTGTCTTTCCATTGAGAAAATTTACATATATTTTTAATTATAACATTAAGGTTTATCTTTCACTTTATCATACAATCACCTCTTTGGCATGCTGATTTGAGCCAACTGCTATGGACTACCATTGCTTCCCTCTCTGCTTTGCTTCACTTTTCATTGCATTCTAGTTGTGACTTGGGTATTTTCTAATGCTTTTCATTGCATTCTAGTTGTGACTTGGCTATTTTATAATTATGATCATTTTTATATCTTATATTATACCTCATTTTGGTAAAGGATACATTTGACTAATATTCATTTCAGAAAGGTTTGGTGAGGGCAAAACTTTCCTCAGCCTATGAATCTTCAAAATACTCTTATTCTGCATTCATATATGATTACTATCTGGCTTAGTGTGTAAGTCTAAATTCAAGTGTATTTTGATTCAGAACCTTGAAAGCATAGATTGAATGCCTCCTAAAGACTCATACTGTTGAAGACAAATCTGGAGTCAAAATGATTCCATTTTTTATACAAAACTTTTATGTATTAGGAAGCTTCGTAGACATTTTTGCTTATCCTTAGATATTTAATTTCACTACAATCCATGAATCTCTTCTCCATTTTCTTTTGGCCTTTCTGGCTTTCGTTGCTGTGGGGTTATTTAGTTATCGCTTTAGGGTGTCTTTTTAGGACTTCGGTACTTCTTCTGGATTCAGGATACGGTAGCGTGTGTTGCTTTTTTCTGTCGTCGTCTTTTTTCTTCTTTCGTTCTTTTTCTTTCTTTCTTTCTTTTTTCTTTCTTTCTTTCTTTCTTTCTTTCTTTCTTCTTCTTCTTTCTCTCTTTCTTCTTCTTTGTTTTTTTTTTTTGGCACCCAACATGGGGTATAATCCATTTTCTTTAATTTATTCTGCTTAGCATTTTTTTATGATTCAAGGAT
Organism: Canis lupus familiaris; assembly: GCF_011100685.1. NCBI lineage: Eukaryota > Metazoa > Chordata > Mammalia > Carnivora > Canidae > Canis > Canis lupus. The sequence continues at coordinate 48,744,540 of NC_049232.1, forward strand.
TTATTAAGCCATACATGCAAAATATACTGTTAATTGCATTAGCAAAAGATCAGTATAAAATCACTCTACAATTCTGCAACAGTCCATGTAAAAAAAATTTGTTCTAGTGGTTGTAAAGTCCAATCCTGTATTCTTAACAGTGGGTAAATTCTACAGAACTTCATTAGCACAGAGCACAGACTTATAGACCCCCCGCCCCCCGCCCCAGGCCCAAAGGAACATGGTTAGGCAGAGTAACAGAAACCATGTGTCCAGGAGGGTGAGGCAAAGAAGAGGGTAAGCATTAGTCAAGGTACAGTGTTGGTGATCTGGCAAAATAGTGATGTTAAGAAAGTTCCTAGTTTAGGAATATCTAAAATATTTCAAAAACTGTAAAGCTACAATACATGATTTTTATACCTAGTTAACAGAAAACTAAGGAAGGTGCTTATTAGCTTTGAATAAAGGAAAAAGGAAGGTACTTTTACTAATCTACAAAAAAAATTCTAATGCTTTATCAGAAAGATTTTATAATATAAGAGGGCATGTTGCTCATTAAGAAGGGATCATTTTTTTAAAGATTTTTTTATTTATTCATTTGAGAGAGAATGAGAGACAGAGAGACTGACAGAGAGAACACAAGCAGGGGAAAGGGAGAGGGAGAAGCTGACTCCCTACTGAGCTGGGAGCAAGACATGGGGCTTGATACTCAGGACCTGGAGATCATGACTTGAGCCAAAGGCAGACGCTTAACCATCTGAGCCATGCAGCCACCTCATTAAGAAGGAGTTCTATTAGAAAAGCACTAAGTTAGCTACAATGTGAATGATCACTTCAAAGATGAATTAAATGCCCAATTTCAGGAAGGATGGGAAGTCTATGTAGAAGAAAAGCTTAAAACACTAAGTGATAATAATGTGAGAAACAAAGGCAGAAGAAAAATTATTGAATTTCCTTGCTGCCTATAGCCCATTGACAAGTCTTTGGAACAGGCAGGGTGACATTCCTCTAGGGACTCAACTGCCTCTATGTTGACACTTTACTAAGGGCAAAAGGCAATCTTAGCTCAACCTGTGGAGGCCGAGAAAATTAAGGCCATTCCACTCTAAGTTCATTTACAACAGTAGGCATTTTCTCTTTCTCTTCTTGACTGGAGGGGGGGTTTGGGACAGTGGTGTCACACTTCAGGGTACCACTTTCCTTGAATATTTTCAAATGATTCAGGACTCACAAAAGAAAAGCAAATTAAGAATATATCTGTATGCAGATAAAACCTGCCATAATCTTCTTGTCCAGCTATATCCCATAAACCCAGATTCACTGGTTTTCCATCTATCGTAATGTTGGCAGAACAGTTGTCAAAGACAGTGGGGATATATTCCCCAGGAAATGCATTGGTTATGTAACTGATCATTAGGCAAGTAGTAGTATGCTGCTTAATTCTTTTCTAGTTATCTTAAACTGTTAACATACCAAATGATGAATTTATTATATTTACTGTTTTACCTCTCTTTTTTTTAAATTTTTTTTTATTTTTTTATACCTCTCTTTTTTTAATGTATTATAACCTCCATAATGATAAGGATATTAGTCTGCTATATTCAATAGTGAGAATCTCAGAATCTAGAACATACTTTAGCACATAGGAGGTGTGTTGTAAGTAACTGTCAAGTCAACCAGTGGTTAAAGAATAACATAAGCCTTCAGATATTAAAAAACAAAAAAAAACAAAAAACAAACAAACAAACAAAAAAAAACTCCTTCTCTGCAGTTTTCCCCAGCTTTGGGTGGCAGCTACTTCTGGGCAGCATAATGGCATTTGTGGAGGTTAACAAAGGATGAAGTTCTATTACAACAAGTAGTTAGGGTAGACCTCACTGAGACGGTAAGATTTGCACAGGCATGGAAGCAGCACAAGTGTTAAACACTTGAGAATCTATGGGAAGAGCAGTATGGGCCAATAGCAGAAGTTGGAGGGTCTTTAACCTGTGTGAATATAACAGAAAGCTGATGGCCAAAGGGACTGAAGCAAAGAAGAGAGTGGTATGTGAGGAGGTTAGAGAAATGAGCAGTGCTGATGAGCAGGTCCTAAGGGCCTTAGAGGTTACTCAAGAAATGTGGCTTCTGGTGCTAGAAAAGCAGGAACACACTATCTTTGGACAGAGAAGTGACATGATCTGGCTTTAAAAGTCACACTGACACTGTTTTGAGAGCTGGCTCCAGAGGCTCAGCAGGCAAAATAGGAGACCCGTTTACTGCAGCCCTCCAGACAGAGAGGTGGTGATTTGGACCAGGGCTTTTGCAGTACAGGTGTTGAGAAGTGACTGGACCCCACATATCTGTATCTGGTTCTGAGGCCAACAAAGCTTTAATCTTGGAATGAATGTACACTTTGCAAAACACAGGCCCCATCTTCTCTGAAACTTCCTTCAGTGTCATTTTTGACTTGAAGTTTCCATCTACTTTGGTTTAAACGTTAAAATGATACCATGCTCCCTCTCTTACAACAATTCAATCTCTCCTCTGCAGAGGACATTTTTGTTTGTTTTTCTTTTCTTTTTTCATCGTTTTAGTAATACTACATAGCTATAAGTTACAGTACTTCACTGTTACTCTGGGTAGATGGGAATATATTTTCTAGGCTCTGGCATTATGAAAAACAATTCCCAGTAATATTTTTTTTAAAAAAACTGTATTTTTAGAGCCATTTTAGGTTGATAAGAAAAGTAAGAGGAGGGTACAGAAATTTCCCATAAGCACCCTGCTTCCACAGGTGCACAGCCTTCTCCATTATCAATAATGACTCACTAGAATGTATAATTTTTTACCAAGGATAAATCTACATTTTTAAAAAGATTTTAATTATTTATTCATGACAGACACAGAGAGAAGGGTAGAGACAGGCAGAGGGAGAAGCAGGCTCCCTACAGGGAGCCTGATGCAGGAATCAATCCCAGGAACCTGGGATCACACCCTGAGCCAAAGGCAGATGCTCAAACACTGAGCCACCCAGGTTCTCCTAAATCTACATCGTTATATCATAATCACTTAAAGTCCACAGTTCACATTAGATTTCACTTTTAATGTTGTATATCGTGTGGGTTTGGGCAAATATATAATTACATATATTTACCTTACACCATCATACAGAGTGTTTTCACTACTTTAAAAATCCTCTATGCTCAGCCTATTTGTCTCTACCCACCTCAAAAAGGCTTTATAAATATTTTGTTATATAGTGCCACATTTTCTAAAGCAGTAACAATTTATTCTCACTCCAAAACTGAGGGTGACTTTATATTTCATTGTCCACACTTTAGTCACATATATTCTATAGCAGTTTTTTAATTATTAGAACATAGATATTATTAAATTGATCTTGATGGTGTTTAGCTGGGTAGTACTGAGAAGTATACGAAACACTGATATGCTATGGGACACCTGGGTGGCTCAGTGGTTGAACATCTGTCTGCCTTCGGATCAGGGCATGATCCTGGAGTTCTGGGATTGAGTCTCACATCAGGCTCCCTGCACGGAGCCTGCTTCTTCTCCCTCTGTCTATGTCGCTGCGTCTCTCTTTCTGTGTCTCTCATGAATAAATAAATAAAATCCTAAATAACAACAAAAAAAGAAACAGTGATACAAAAAGAATACAGTTTTTTTAAAAAATATATTACTGGGAATTGTTTTTCATAATGCCAGAGCCTAGAAAATGTATTCCCATCTACCCAGTGAAATGGTGCTCACTGCACTTCTGTTACAGTAAAACACCCATTGAGAACTGATTTGCTAGAGCAAACCAAGGGCTCCCACTGGTCCTCTATAAATAGTTAAAAGTTCACAAGATTAACCATTTTTAGGTAAGAAAAAACAATGAGCTGAATATCCTTTCATAATTTTATATATTAAAGCAGTAAGGATGTAAGCTGAAGTATGTAAAATATGGTATGTCAATTGGCTGCAAAATATAAATTTTTCTAGAATTTCAATTCAATAATAAAAGAATAATTGTCTTCTTAAATTTTCATTGTGTTCTCTGTTATACTTCAATTGCCTGAAAATCTTCAGAATTATAGCTACATTATATAGAGTAATTTTTAGACAGCTTTTAGGAGGCAAAATGTAATTAAATTTTCAAAGCTGAATTTACATCAGGATTTTAATGATGTAGCACTTACAACAATATGTGTTTTATTAAGTAAAAATTAACAATCCATTTGTACACTTAATCATTATAGAAGCATTATCTTATTGAGCAAAATAGTAGAAAGGCTGTCCAAGCTAGAAAGATTTAAAAGTAATAATTCTAGTTATAGTAACAAACTGCTGTCTCCTATTTACCAAAATCATTCTGTCAGTCCTTATTTTATTTTTTTTTAATTCAGTAAACTTTGACTTCTATGTATAATGCTTGGTATTCCAAAGAGATTCCCCAAGACAACTCACAGACACCTTCCTCAAGATGCTGACAACCTTATATAAAAGAAAAGATTAAAAAAAAAAAAAAAGAAAAGATTAGCAGAGACACACACTGTAGGACACCTGTGCTCCAGGGGGTGCAGAAGGGCTGGGCGGACACAGAGGCTAGGATTCCCTAACGTAGACCAAGGGTCAGGAATGTGGGGTTTTGCCAAAGAACACTTCCTCCCAGGAGAAACAGAGCTCTGTGTGTTGAAGAGTAGGTAGGAAGTGAGCACATGGGTGAAGCAGTCAGCTTTCAAAGCCAGAAAAAAAAAAAAAAAAAAAAAAGAAATGTCTGGCCAAGCCTTGTCTGTCTTGGCAAGACAGCAGATCCACAAACTACAAGCTCTGTATGCCCACCGTCTGTGGCTCTCTGATCTCTCACTCTTCAAATTCAGTGCTTCATCCTTTGTACCTTTTACATTTTCTGCAACCTCCTCAGTATATCCCCCCTCCAGCCTGTGTTTCTGTCTTCCAAGTTAATCTCTACATAGATGAAAGAACTATATTTTTCCTAAGTAACACATTCAAGATACATTGTGTCAATATCTTACTTAAAAAACAACCCTGACTTCCCACATCCCATAAATCCCAAGACCTTCTGTTGACATTTGGAGCATGCTCATCCCTTTGAACTCAAGCTGCACTCCTGTCCTAATTCTCCCTTTCTTAATCCCATGCAAGTGACCACTGTGGACAGTCGTCATCGCCAGCACATGCCACACACAGTGTGAGTCTACAAATGCTTGTTTTTTGAATACAGAATCCCTTTCTCTCACTTACCCAGAAATTCCTATTTGCTCATCAACATTCATTTGAACCATCTCCTAGTGAAGCATTTACCATCCCCCTAGATGTTAAGACTGAATTAACCATGCCCTTTTCTTTTCAGTCCTTGAAACATTTTGTTCATATTCATACTTTGCAACATTTTAAATGCCAATTATTTCTCATATACTCAAGGCCTCAGCATTGAGAATTACACAAAAGAAATGTTATGCTTCCTACCCTTATGGAGATCACATTTTCGGAAGAAAAAAAAAGACCTATCAAATAATACCTAAAATACATGGTAATAAAGAAAATCATAAGAATATATGTGGAGATTTCTGGACACAAATGAGGGAACATTTTATTTGAACTTGGGCAGGAGATGGAGGAAGCATCAGTCAGAGATATCTAGGAAAGTAAGTATTATTAGCACTGGCTGTCTGTATTTAATGAGAGGAGTTACTGGTGAGAATAAAGGCAGAGACTAGACACACACCCTCAGATGGCAACACTGGCTGTTGAAGAGCAGCTGTCCGAATGAAACAGGGTATATACCTCACTAGGTTAATATTGTTCATTTACATGTCCTTCCTGGTTCCTGTAGACATATGAGATTTCTGGCCCCTACTAAAGAAGTCAGCAGTTGCTAGGCCATGAAGGAAAAGATAACCTATTGCAAGAGGTTGGGCTTTACCATGGAGCAATGTGGTGATTCAGAGTTTTGAACAAGGAGACTGACATAATCAAGAGTCTCTTCAGAACTATTGCTTGAAGGCAGTGTGGGGAATTCATTGCAAGACTTGAAACTATTACTTCTTAGGATAGGGGCTGGGAGTTTACTGCAGGAGTTCAGAAGTTCAGCAAAGAGAAATAAGAGTTTGATCTAGACTTGTGACAGCTGGAATGAAGTAAAAGATTTGAGCTTGAGAGTCTTTTTGGAGACACTATTTACCAAACTCTCTGACTCATAATAGCTAAGGGATAAGGAAGTACAAAGGGGCTTGGGTTTCTGTTTGGGTTACCTGGCTCATGGCAATACAATCAAGCTAAACAGAGGAAGACAGGGGCACCTTGGGTGGCTCAGTAGTTCAGCGTCTGCCTTTGGTCAGGTCATGATCCTGGGATGCTGGGATTAAGTCCCACATCAAGATCCCCAAAAACACACTCCTTCTCCCCCTACCTATTGTGTGTGTCTCTGATGAATCAATAAATAAAATCTTTAAAAAATAAAAAATTTAAAATAAATAAAGACAAATAGACAATGACACTGAAGAGAGGAGATAGGGGATAAGAAACACAACTGCCCATCTTACTCTTTTGGTTATATAATACATGTAACAGATAAAGATATAACTTTATAAAAAGGGAATTCATTATTTCTAATCGCTGGATATTCCAATTTAATTATCTTTTTTATTAGCACTTAGGTAATTGGCATATTTTTCCCTACAACAAAAACAAAATATCTTTGTGGACAAATATAAAAATAATTTATGATTTAAATGCCTTGAAGTAAATTTCTGAATCAAAAGGAATATGCATTTTTTGATATAAAAATAACAGTTTTTTCTTTACAGAATAGATTTGGAGTATAATAAAAGCTCAGAGAGAGCTCTATAATTGTGCTGTTTTGCAAATTAGTATCTAGGTAGCATCCATGTGTGATGATAGATTGGCTCCTGATAATAAGCGGTCAAGAGCAAAAGATGGTAGTGAATCTTTGACATTAGGGTATTGGATGAGATAATACTTTCAATTAAGAACATAATGATTATTATCAATACCTTCAACTGATTATTATGTATGATAGGTAACTATTATATATAATAATAAAATTATTCAGCCAAAATTATTCAATCCCTAAATATACTTTATTATATGAAATATATACAATAATCTATACACAAATTAAAAACTCAGTTCTATAAAAGAGCTAATGAATATCTTTCCTATAAGTGCCTTATTTTTAAATGCTAGGTCATGTAGCTTAACGAGGAATGTCTCAGTGTAGAGGAAAAACACTGAATTCAGAACTATGCAGTATCAACTGAGTACTCAAATTGTCTCTAGTTGACTATAGATGTTAAGCAACCACTTAAATTCTCTAACTATTCCATTTTCTTTTATTCATTGCACTGTGCACAATTCCACCACAGTAAGCATGGAAATTGAATATTACTGAATATAGCAGGATTCAGTAAACATATTCTGTAAAGGGTTAGAAAGTAAATATTTTAGGTTTTGTAGTACATTCAGGGTCTGTTGCAACTCCTCCCCTCTGTTACTCTGGTGCAAAAGCTGCCAGAGACAATCCACAGATAGGTGTGGCTATGTTCACATAAAATTTTACTGAAAGGTAGCAGTCTAGATTTGGTCTACAGGCTGTGTAGTTTGCTGACCCCTAAAATCCAGGAATGAAGGAAAAGCTTAAAAAATAATATTTACATGTTCTCCAATCCTGAGACACTATGATCCTAAATAGTTTGTCTTTGGTAATAAAATGTTTTAATAATTTTTTGGAGGGGTATATATTTTTTTAAGATTTTATTTATTTATTTGAGAGAGAGAATGAGCAAGAGTAGGGTGAGGTGCAGAGGGAGATGCTGAGTTCCACTGAGGAGGGAGCCCAATGTGGGGCTCATCCTTTTGGAATCATGACTTGAACCCAAAGCCCATTGGCTGGGGGGAGGTATATTTACAGGTATTTTTCAAAGGAGTGAATATGTATAATAAGAAAAAGTATAAAAAGTAATACTCCTGCTAGATCTCCACTAAAAAGTTCTGAAATTCCTTGATAACTTTCTAGATTTCTATCTTCCAAACCTATATGAAATTCAAACAACAGTAAACTGCATACTCAGCCTCTTTCACAGAAGATTTTAAAAGCTACCAGTCTCTTCCAGCTAAGTTTGGAAGGCCTTAGGTTGTCTTATTTTGAAATGCAGGAATGAGCCCATAGAGACCAAACTGAACAGAATTGTCTGATTTGAAACGGGTGTAACTGTCTTAAGTGTTGCTATGGCTTCACCTTTAAATTATGGTTACATTCTAGTTTTTTAATAAAGAGTACCTGAAAAATAAAGATTCAAGGTTTTAACATTAACAAGTGACCAAAACAATGAAACAATCTAATAATGTGCATGTATAGACTAGTATCTTTTTATTTACTAATAATAGTTCTGTTACTTTCCCACTAAGAAAAGCTACATTTCTTTCTATTATGTATAAGATGGAATAGTGTGCCACAAAATTAAACATTATGATTTATGTGACTTATTAAGTGTAAAAAAAGAGTATAATTAGTTTTTCAGTGCCAGAGGCATGTCTGAATTATTTGAGTGGAATATGGCTGGTTATGTGATAAACCGAAAACTGAGTCAGTGAAAATTGATACCTCTCTTTTAATATCTGGAGCTTTTTAAATATTCTCGTTGTTGTTGACTGTAACTGAAAGATAGAGTCATTAAAGCTGATAATTTATATTTTTTAAGGCTCTTTGTAAAAACTTAGTGAAAACATTACCTACCTAACACCTATCTGGATCTATAGATAGTTTAATTAGTCAAACAAAATTGAGAAAAATAATAAAATCAGGGAAAGTGGCATTAACAGTGAACTTACTTTTGTATAATGCCATTTTTTAGACTCACATTCCTTACATGATAATATATCTACTATTAGAATTTCTAATGGTGATAAAGTCTGACATTATGTTCCTAGTTGGTGGCTTCCTTCTCCAGAATATAGTTCTAGATGGCTATGGTCTTCATCATTTTCACCATTCTTGGTTTGAAGTTGAAGGGATAGGGAAGCTGTTATCTGGTAATTTTAGAGGCATATGCACAAACCAAAAGAAAGAGAACCATACAAGTCCCCTTATGGTCTTGATTCACCAATGGTTCACTGTCATTTTCATACACATGCCTTTGTCCAAAACAAATAACATAGTTAAATCTACAATCTAGAAATGAGGGGGAATGGTGTCCATATGATGAAGCAAAAACAAAGGTATGGATATGGGTAAAGATGAATTATGGACAATGTATCAAGCTACCACACTTGCCTACTATGCAAATAATATAATTTACTTTTTACCATATGTCACTTTTTTCCAGAATAATTAAGACAAGTAACAATATTAAATTTAAAAATTCTAATTACAATTTATTTACCAAGTCTATTTACTAAGTTAAACCTAGCTTACACCACTATTAAAAATATCTTCAGAACTGGGGCCGCGGGATCCCTGGGTGGCGCAGCGGTTTAGCGCCTGCCTTTGGCCCAGGGCGCAATCCTGGAGACCCGAGATCGAATCCCACGTCGGGCTCCCGGTGCATGGAGCCTGCTTCTCCCTCTGCCTGTGTCTCTGCCTCTCTCTCTCTCTCTATCATAAATAAATGAAAATTAAAAAAAAATACTAAAAAAAAAAAAAAAGAACTGGGGCAGGGCAGCCCTGGTGGCCTAGTGGTTTAGCGCCACCTTCAGTCCGGGGGTGTGGTCCTGGAGACCTGGAATCGAGTCCCACGTCGGGCTCCCTGCATGGAGCCTGCTTCTCCCTCTGTCTGTGTCTCTGCCATTCTCTCTCTCTCTCTCTCTCTCTCTCTCTCTCTGTGTCCATCATAAATAAATATAAAATCTTTAAAAAGAAAACTTAAAAAAAAAAAAAAAAAAAAGAACGGGGGCATGTCGGTGGCTCAATTGGTTAAGCATCTACCTCCAGCTTAGTTCATGATCTTGGGATCCTGGGATCCAGTTCCCTGTGTATCTTCCTGTTCAACAGGGTGTCTGCTTTTCCCTCTCCCTCAACTATCCCCCATCCATATGCATTTGCTCTTTCACTCTCAAATAAAATCTTTAAAAAATATTTATCTTCAGAATAGATATTTAGTCTGATTAAATTACTGTCTTACTGTACAGCTACTGATACATTTATAATAACTATAAATAATACTTACAGACACAGCTCATGCTCTCAAGGAATTCACAACTTACTGAGAAGCACAGATGTGGAAGTAAATGATTTTATATTGAGCCAAAGCATTGTGATTAAGTCCTAAATTTGACAAAGTAATATGGAAATTTTGGGGAGATAATAACTCAGCTTTGAGAATAGGATGAAATGAAATATTTAAAGAGAAGCAGGACTTTGAAGCAATGAAAAAGGCCATTTCAGGCAAGATGTCATAACCAGAGCACAGACATGGGCATGTGGGTGAGGGCCTGCCTTGTCTGCTGACATGCATGTCATGCAATTGAGCTATGACCATATGTCATACTGGCAAAAAGTACAAAGATTAAAATTACTTCACCTTTTCCAGAATATCAGAGACCTCTGTGTGGTTGCTGTTTATGTGCCTGGGCTAAAAATAAATCGCTAGAAATAAAAGAAGAATAAGTGCATAGAAGGCATTTTAGATCATGTGTCTTGGTCTGGGATACCCTCCAAAAGTATATCATCAGACAAAGTTTTGGGTGTAATGTGTAAGATAAGCACAAAAATAAAAAAAAAAGTGGAAAATGAGAAAGGAATAAAATAAAGAAAACAAAAATGGTATCAAAAAACAGTGTGCAAATGAGTGTGTCACTGTCGTGGCCAACTCTTGTTTATTTCTTCTAGGAACATTCAAGGATGTTGTGAAATATAACTCAGAATGAATGAATAGTTATGGTATTAATACATCAATAAGAAAGAGAGAACAATTAAAGATGAAACTTTAATCAGATCCTTGATCTTTGAACAGATTTCCCCTCCATGTCTTAAACTCCTTTATCGTCTCCTATATTGTGTGCACAAACCAGTTTTGTGAATTTTGTTATATCTGTGATCCTCCTATATATCACTTGGTTAATATTTTTTCTTTAAATCCATTAACTACTTGCTCTCCTTCTGCAAATAATGACTATGAAATCATGGTTGGATGTATTAACCTCATGTTTTCCACCAGTCTCTCATTTGTTTAGGATTGCTCCAGGGGAATTCACTCTTCAGCACCTCTGGCCAATTATGGATGAGTTGAATGCTTTTCCACAGACAGAAAAAGCCTTCAGATAAAAAAGCAAGAATGGGACACTGTTTCACAGTCAGAAAGTGCCTTCAGACAAAAAAGCAGGAGAAGAAAACATAATAAAGAAAATAGTTCCTTGACACGGATTTTGGTAATGAACTTTTAGATATGAAACCTAAAGTACAACCAACAAAATAGAAAATAATCCACTGGGACTATATCAAAAAGCTTCCACACAGCAAAAGACACCATAACTGTCAACAGAATAGGAAAAGATATTTGTAAACCATGTATCTGGTAAAGGGTTAATGCCCAAAATAAAGTCGTACAACTCAACAGCTAAATACATAAGCCAATTAAAAATGACCTAAGGATCTGAATTGACATTTCTCTGAAGAAGACATAGAAAAAGGCTGAAAAGCATGTGAAAAGGTGTTCAGCATTGCTAGTCATTAGGGAAATGCAAATTAAAACCACAATGGACTATCACCTCCTGCCTATAAGAATATCCGTCACCAAAAGGAAAAGAAATAACAAATGCTCACATGTACATGGAAAAAAAGAGAACTCTTCTGCACTGTTGGTGGGATTCCAAACTGCTACAATCAGTGTGGAAAACAGGATGGAAGAGACTCAAAAAATTAAAAATGGAATTACCATATGATCTAGCAATTCTACTTCTGGGAATATATCCAAAGTAAATGAAAACATATGTAGAATAACTTGAAAAGATATCTGCACCATCATGTTCATAGCAGTATTATTTACAATAGTCAAGACTTGGAAACAATCCAAGTGCTATCAATAGATGAATGGATAAATAAGTTGCTATACACACACACACACACACACACACACACAGAGTATTATTCAGCCATAAGAAAGAGGAAATTCTATCATTTGTGACAACATGGATAAATCTTGAAGACATTATGCTAAGTGAAATAAGTCAGAGAAAGACTAACACAGTATGATCTATCTCATCTCACATATATATGGAACCTAAAAATAAAACAAAAAACCGAACTCATAGAAAAAGAAATCAGACTTGTGGTTACCAAAGGCTGAAAGTGGGGTAGAGGGGATTGGAGGAAGGTAGTCAAAAGGTACAAACTTCTAGTTATAAAATAAATAAGTTCTATGCATGTAATGTAATTTTTTCAATATATATGGCAATACTGTATATCATATGTGGAAATATAGTAATATGGATGGCATAAAAAAGAGGCCACAAGAAAGCCTAATTAAGATAGTAGTTGCCTCTTGGGGGAAAAAATGAAAAAATACTGTATTTCTTTTTTTGAGAGAGAGAGAGAGAGAAATGAAAGAGAGAGCCTAAGTAGAGGGGAGAGGGACAAGCAGACTTCCTGCTGAGCTGCCAGCCAGACATGGGGCTCCATCCCAGGACCCTGGGATCATGACCTGAGCTAAAGGCAGATACTTAACTGACTGAACCACCCAGAAGTCCCAAGATTGTATTTCTTTTAATCAAATCTCTACTTTTATTGTTTAAAAAAAAAACAGATCTCAAGTAAATATATTAATATATAAACATTCGTAAAATTGCATGAGCTCAGAAGAGTTTTTGAAATATTTTCTGTCCATTCTTTAATGTTTGAAATACTCTGCAACTTTCAAAATATATAAAATAAAATGCTTGAGTATAATGAAGGAAATTTGCTTAAATTCTACCAACAACCAACATCTAAATTAGGTTATCAATTTGCACCATTTACAGAGAAACATTATATTTAAACTACAGTAAAATTTAACTCTAACCAATTATCCTACAATTTAAATTACTAAAGCCTGAATTTATAACATTTGAATATGAATATGGTTATAAATAATGAGTGCAACACAAATTTCTTTAGGCCACAACAATCTGTAGGTACAAAGAGCTCATATAACCATCAATGCTCAGATCTATTAATAAGTCCCATCTGCATGTATATAAGATCTCAGCTCTAACTAGATACATATGACTTCTACTCTGTTAACTATTCCTCCCAGGAGGCTCTATGTTGATGACGTAGAAGCTCTTGGGACAAAGTCTGCTTCTGTCCTTTTACTATCTTCTGATTATCTTGTTGTCTGATGCCTGCAAGACAACTGGGGAAGCATTTGCTTAGGTGGACCAAGAATTAAAAATCCTGCAAGATGCTGAGTTGTTACTAAATTGTTTAGTTTTCTCTTGGACTCTCAAACAGGTCCATTGGTGCCCCAGAGGTTTAAATGCTATTTATGATTGAGAGAGAGAGGGAGGGAGGGAGGGGGGGAGGGGAAGAGAGAGAGAGAGAAAGAGAGAGAGAGAGAGAGAGAGAAAGCAGAGGTGAGGAAAAAGCCAAGGAAGGGACAAAGACAACCTCAAATGGCTCCACACTCAGTGCACCTTGAGATCATGACCTGAGCTGAAATCAAGAGTTGGACACTTAACCAACTGAACCACCTTGGTCCCTTAAATGCTCTTTATAGCCCTCTTAGTCTTTACTTGAAGTTTCCCATGCAAAGAATCATATATATGTTGGGGGAACTGCTTAGTATAGATATATCATCGTGTCCCCTTGGTTGTCGTCCCCTAATAAATATTTAAAAAATAAGATACTGGATCAATTCAAACAAGAGAAGGAGTAGTGTGCAAAGGGAGTGTACACTACTAGTTCATTAGATACCTGTTCTCTACTTCCTCATAGAGGCTCAATTGGGTTACTACTCAGAGCCTAACACTATTAACTATGGCAATAACTCTCTCGGCATTTTACAATTCAGGGAACTTTCCCTGAAGATGGGATATCATTTGTGGGGATTGCCTTATGATATAAAAACACTAACAATAACACCAAATCTTTAGTATGTTCAGGAAATACAGTGAGCCTTCAACAACAAGGCCTTGAAGGGGCCACTTACACATGGATTTTTACATATAGGGGCCACTTACACATGGATTTTTTATCAATAAATACAGTACCAAACCATACATGTATTTTCTCTTATGATTTTCTTAATAGCATTTTTTCCTCTAGCTTATTTTATTGTAAGAACATAGTATAAAATACATAGAACATACAAAATCTGTGTTAGTCAACAGTTTATGGTATTGGTAAGGCTCCCAGTCAACAGTAGGCTATTAAGTTTTGAGGGAGTCCAAAGTAATACACAGTATCCAACTGCATGAGGGCTTGGTGTCCCTAACCCCCTATCATTTAAGGGTGAACTGTATATAAGTAGCTTAATGTGGTCAAGTATATTTATGTTTGACTTTTCATTCTACCAATATTGATGTTAATGTGTCAGTTGCAAGCAGTTTTAAGGTTCTCGACAACTCAATACCATAGTAGCTAAATTCATTATTTGCTAAAAAGCAAAGAGGGAAGTTGGAAAGTATACAAGACAGTGGTTTCTCTTTTACAGTTAATGAAGGAGAATGAAGAACCCCTAATGCAAAACTTCTAAATGTATTTTGCTATAACCTTTATGAAACTGTATCATTGTTTAATTATCAGCAGAACTAACTAAAGCTCTGAGTTTTTCACTGAGGATCTAAACTGAAATTACAATATATGCTCAGAGGCCATATGAATATTTCTGACAAAGATAAGCTGTGAAACGAGTTGATGCTTCTGTTGAAAAGGGATAAAACCACTCTACTGGTGAGGCATTTATCATTACAGGAAAAAAAGTATCAGTAATTTTATTCCCCATTCTGAGATTATCACTCACAGCTATGGTCTCCGTTATTGCAATAACAAATTGAGAAATAATATTTCCCACAGGAAAATGTGGGATGTTTTAATGTTTTATGGCAGAAAGACATTTTTGCAGACATTGCAGAAAGCTAATGTCTCCTTTAAATTGGGCTATAATTCAAAGAGAATATGAAATGCAGCTGCAAAAAAGTCAGCCAAATAAGTAAGCTTATACTTTCTAGTTTATTCTTAAAATATTTTTGATATTTTTATTGTTGCTCATTTTGTGGCTACAGGACTTAGCACAATTGGTTTATATCATATTTGTCCTTGGTTAAAGAAAAATCAAGTATCCCTAAATAATAAGGTGTAAGGCTCAATAAAAGCAGAGCCTTATATAGATATTGATAGATAATATACCTTGTATAGATATATTTATCTTATACAGATATAGATAGATATAGTAATGTCTCCACTTGGATTTCACTATTATTTAATGCATTAGCCTATTGACAAATATATGTTGAGGAGGTACTGTTTGCCACACAATATGCTACATGTGTCTTACACTGTGTCAAAAAACAAAACAAAACAAAACAAAACAAAAAACAGGTGAGATCCCCATCCTGAAGCCTAAAATTAGTGAGAAAGACCAGCAAGAGCAAATTAAAAATAAAAAAATATATATAATGAAAATCTCTGGTAAAATGCTGAAGAAAACGTAAGAGCAGATACTTTCGGAGAAGATATTTCTGTTTTTATTTATTTTTTATTTATTTTTATTTTTTGTTGTTGGCATTATATGGATGGATCTTCTTTTTTTTTAATTTATTTTTTATTGGTATTCAATTTACTAACATACAGAACAACCCCCAGTGCCCGTCACCCATTCACTCCCACCCCCCGCCCTCCTCCCCTTCTACCACCCCTAGTTCGTTTCCCAGAGTTAGGAGTCTTTACGTTCTGTCTCCCTTTCTGATATTTCCCACACATTTCTTCTCCCTTCCCTTATATTCCCTTTCACTATTATTTATATTCCCCAAATGAATGAGAACATATAATGTTTGTCCTTCTCCGACTGACTTACTTCACTCAGCATAATACCCTCCAGTTCCATCCACGTTGAAGCAAATGGTGGGTATTTGTCATTTCTAATACCTGAGTAATATTCCATTGTATACATAAACCACATCTTCTTTATCCATTCATCTTTCGATGGACACCGAGGCTCCTTCCACAGTTCGGCTATTGTGGCCATTGCTGCTATAAACATCGGGGGGCAGGTGTCTCGGCGTTTCATTGCATTTGTATCTTTGGGGTAAATCCCCAACAGTGCAATTGCTGGGTCGTAGGGCAGGTCTATTTTTAACTCTTTGAGGAACCTCCACACAGTTTTCCAGAGTGGCTGCACCAGTTCACATTCCCACCAACAGTGTAAGAGGGTTCCCTTTTCTCCGCATCCTCTCCAACATTTGTTGTTTCCTGCCTTGTTAATTTGCCCCATTCTCACTGGTGTGAGGTGGTATCTCATTGTGGTTTTGATTTGTATTTCCCTGATGGCAAGTGATGCCGAGCATTTTCTCATGTGCATGTTGGCCATGTCTATGTCTTCCTCTGTGAGATTTCTCTTCATGTCTTTTGCCCATTTCATGATTGGATTGTTTGTTTCTTTGGTGTTGAGTTTAATAAGTTCTTTATAGATCTTGGAAACTAGCCCTTTATCTGATATGTCATTTGCAAATATCTTCTCCCATTCTGTAGGTTGTCTTTGAGTTTTGTTGACTGTATCCTTTGCTGTGCAAAAGCTTCTTATCTTGATGAAGTCCCAATAGTTCATTTTTGCTTTTGTTTCTTTTGCCTTCGTGGATGTATCTTGCAAGAAGTTACTGTGGCCGAGTTCAAAAAGGGTGTTGCCTGGATATATCTGTTTTTAAAATGTTAGTTTTCTACAGAATCTTTTTATTTTCTAATTGAAATAAATTCTATCATAGTTTGTTAGCTATATATTCATATATTTATTATTTAAAGTCTTTATTGTGGTATATATTATTAATTTTAAAAAGTATATAAATGTAGAACAATTCAAAGACTTATAATAAAACCAACACTCATATATACCCAGCCTAAAAAGTAACGTATTCCCAATACATGTCACAACTCCTCTGCTTCTCACTTCAATGAGCAGTCCCATACATGTCTCCAGGGACAGGGGAATAATAATTTTGCACAGGATACATTTACTAGTTTATATTTACATTTAATTGTATGCTCAACTTTACTATCTAATGAAAAGAAAAGCAGTTTTAAAATAGAAAACAAATGTTGTGTTAATGCACAACATTAACAGGATAAAGATAAAAATAAGTATATTATAGATACAGAAAAATCATTTGATGAAATACCAATTCCTTAAAAACAAATAAAACTACATTAAAAAAATCTATAATATCTAAGATATCTTAAATAAAAGCTAAAACAAACATTGTACTTAAAGACAGATTTGAAAGCTTTCCCTAGGAGATCAAAAATAAGATTGCAACAGCTACTATTGCCATTTCTAGTCAACATTTTACTGAAAAACCTGGCAAGAAAAAGCAATAAAATATATGAAAATTGAAGGGAAAAAAAAGCTTAAATCATACTGGACTTTCAACATAGATAATTCTATCATTCTAAAATTATGAAATTTTTGTTTTTCCTTTTCAAACTTCATACATTTTATTTCTCTTCTCATGACAATGCTGCATAGATACGTTGGATCATAGACATTTTTGAAATTGCTTTGACTAAAGGGAAAGAAAATGGCTTTATTATTTCAAAATTAAATGTGATATATGTATAGGTGCATTATAAATGCTCTTTTTTTAGTTGAAAGATATTCTTTTCTATTTTTATTGACTAAAAATTTGTGTAAAAGATATCTGCCCCACAAATGATTGATTTTGCCAGTGAAGCACCTAAACCTAGTATCTTTGTTACAGGAAGACTTTTAATTGCTCATAATTTCCTTTAATGGCTATAAAAGCATTTTCAGTTTTTAAATTTTTTTTGGTCATTTTCAGAAAGTTATATTTTTCAAAGTAATCATTTTTTGAAAAATTTAAATTATTGTCCTAAATTATTTATATTTTTATAATTGTCTCCTTTTTTATTTATATTTTGTTTATTTTTACTTCTGATTTTGATGAATTTTAAGAAGTTCATGCTATTATATGTTTCAGAGAACCAACTTTTAGTTTTGTTGACTTAATTTGCTTTGAATCTCATTTTAAAATAAAAAAGATTTATTTATTTATTTGAGAGACATAAACAGAACAAGCATAAGTGAGGAGGGGCAGAGGGACAAGTAGACTCCCTGCTGAGCAGGGAGTCCAACTTGGGGCTTGATCCTAGGACCCTGATAATAAGACCAGAGCCAAAATAAAGAGTCAGAAATTTAACCAACTGGGCCATCCAGGCACCTCCCCCCTTTTATAAAAGTTTCATTTATTAATCTGAGGTGGAGAGAGAATAAATCTCATTAATTACAGATGCCATTTTTGACATTTCCTTCTTCTACTGTCTGACTTTATTCCACTTTAGCTGAATATTTTGCTGTGTGTCCTGTTTCTCAAAGGAAAACTATGTATTTTTCGTAAATATAACTTTACCTATCTTTCAGACATTTTGAAACATAATTCCACAGTTATTTCTATTTTATTTATTTATTTTAGAGATTTTATTTGAGAGAGAGATAGCACAAGTGGGGGGCAGGGGTGGGGCAGAGGGAGAGGGAGAAGCAGATTCCCCACCAAGCAGGGGGCCCAATGTAGGGCCCAATCAGAGGACCCTGGGATCATGAACCTCGCTGAAAGCAGAGGCTTAACCAACGGAGCTACCCAAGTGCCCCTGCAATTATTATTTTTAATACTTTATTTCCATTCTGCTTTTTCATTTGTGGTTAAAGTTTCATTTTTAAGTTTTAAAAATGCATTTTTAGTTGTTTTTAAAATTAATATCTAATTGCTTTTGTTCAGAAAATGTCTGCATGAGCACAAAAGTTTAAATGTGTTCAAGCTAACATGTCATTGCAGTAGAATCTCAGTGTCTCCAGACCTTGATCTTTTAACCTCTAACTTTCCTATTTTCACTTCATCCTAACCCTTTTTTTTTTATTTTTCATTACAGTGCTAGATTAGTGATTTATTTAAAATTTGTAAATTACTTTTATTTACAATTTTACTTACTTTTGTCAGGGGTTCTTTCACAGTATCTATTCTACATGCTGGCATAACTTCAAATCATCTATTTTTTTTAATCTCAGAAGATTAACAAATCCTCTGAGTTACTCTGGATTTAAACACATTTGCATGATTCCCACATCCACATATTTTCTGTTCATTAGTTTATTCAGCATAGATTTTTTTGAGCCCCACTATTTCCCAGACTCTGTTCTAAATGCTGGTGAAATAACTGTGAATGTTCAAAGTTCATCTCTGTGAAAACTAGAAATAAATACTACATTAAATAAAATACTATTTATTGATAAGTCCTAAGAATAAGAACAAAGCAATTAATACATGATGAGTGAAGGGGGATGCCCCTTTGATAGTCATAAAAGACCTCTCCGAAAGGTGATATTTGACCTGAGATCTGAAGGGTTGGCCTGAAGGAGTCAGCTATTTGTGGGAAGACCAATTCAGCTAATTAAAATCTACAAAAGATAATGAGATAGGAAGACACTTGACATGTTCAAACTACAAGGAAGCTGGTATTGCTATACCTAAAGGATCTTTTGGGGAACAGTCAGAGGTATGGGAGTAGTAGTAGCTAGATACCAGTGTTAGAGTGTCCCACTGCTTACAGATATTTAAAGCAACTTCTGTCCCTGGGTGTTATTTGATTTTTCATAGAGAAAGGGAAATTAACTGTTTTATTTCCAGTCTTTTTTTTTCTGTGTCTATTTGTTAAATATCTTTAATTGATTATTTGAGATTATTTTGTTAAATATCTTTAATTGATTATTTGAGATTATTTTTCTTTAATCTTCAAAACCCAAG
Organism: Canis lupus familiaris; assembly: GCF_011100685.1. Classification (NCBI taxonomy): domain Eukaryota; kingdom Metazoa; phylum Chordata; class Mammalia; order Carnivora; family Canidae; genus Canis; species Canis lupus. Next base: position 48,764,481 of record NC_049232.1, read on the forward strand.
CATCTTTCCAGAGTCCATTTACTTTACATTTATTCAGCCAACAATAAGGTGAGAAGTTTTGTCCTACAGGTTCAGGTTATTTTAGAATAGAGATATTTCTGTTTAATTTTCACTTCTATTTATTTTATCTATTTGTTTGTTTGGGGTACTTATAGGGCTATTTTATTTGTAATCAGGATATTTTCTTCATCAATCCCTGAGTTTGATTAGCTTCCCTTTTCATATTTCTTTTTTTTTTTTTACTATAATCATTCTACAAGAATGAATAAAGTTTACCTTCCAAAATTTCTATTCCCATTTCTTCAATTTTCATTCAAGATTTTATGGTCTCCAATGAGAATTATAATCATTATTATATTTTTTATTCCCTGCATTGTGTTCTTAAACAAGTTCTTTTTCTCTTTGCAACCTGCTTCTCAGATTTATGTCTTTGCATTTCTGCTTGCTCCTTTCTTATGTTGCTGTTTTATTTTTATAGAGGCACTAGCACCTTGTACTTATTGAGAATGCAAAGCAGATCTTCTGTAAAAGTTTTTCTGTTGTTATTTTCTATCTCCACTTTTATTCAGAGGTATTATTCTCTTTAATTTTTCCTGGAAGTGGTTCTCCTTACTGCACCATTAATTGTTTTGCAGTATATTTTTCATTTGCTTTATATTGTCCTATTGTTGCTTATTCACACTTAAATGAAGAAATAAATATTCAAGTACTTATTTTCCAAATATCCAAGTTGTGGTCTTTTGCGTATTTATTTGTTCTAACAATCTTGTCCTCCTTATTTATTTTTCACAGGCTGTTGGAATGGAGATTTGGAGATAAATTATGCAGGAAAAGGGTAATATATAAGGGAAGAGAAACAAAATAAAACAAAAGAGAAGGTTTCTGAAACCATGGAGCCTCTGGACAGCAAAGGCTGCACTTTCTAAGGATATTAAAGGAAAATGTGAATCCACATCTCTTTTTCAATTATAAAAAATAGCCATCTAATTAAATAATGATTAGAAATGTGGCATTCCTGGAATCATAGTGTGAAAATATCCCAAGGTAATCAATTCATTGAACTACATTTTTTTTAAGATTTTATTTATTTATTCAGGGAGAGAGAGAGAGAGAGAGAGAGAGAGAGAGAGAGGCAGAGACACAGGCAGAGGGAGAAGCAGGCTCCATGCCGGGAGCCTGACGTGGGATTCAATCCTGGGTCTCCAGGATCACACCCCAGGCTGAAGGCGCTGCTAAACTGCTGTGCCACTGGGGCTGCCCTTTGAACTACATTTTAAATTATTATTTGTAAATACACTCAGTTTTATTAACTTTGAAGGTTTATATTCCTCAATGTTAATTTCATATCTTGTATTTAACAAAAAATGGAGATTGCAGGTTAGTATAAAATAGCCATACTTCTTCTACACACATTTTACTTCATTTGGAATAAATAAATGTTGCATCTGGGTTGGTCATCTCTTTATTAGTGTATATCCTATTAATTTATGTTCAGAAAATATTCTTCTCAAGGAATATAAAAATAAACTTTCTAACTCATCCCTTTTGGATATGCCTTTTGAAAGTATTTTTTTCTCTAAATCTCGTATTTCTATGACTATTAGTCTCTTTTTTTTTTTTTTAAAGTTTTACTTATTGTAGAAAGAGCACACAGAGTGCGAGTGGGGGAAAAAGGAGAGAGAGAATCCTGGAGCAGATTCCCCACTGAGCATGGAGCCCATTCTGGGGCTTCAGCTGGCTTTTACTACTGAAGCCAGCCAGGCACTTCCTCTGGCCTTCAGCGAGGACTTTGAGAACAAGCTTTTCCTTTTAGCTAGGATTGAATTTCTTTTTTGAATGACTGAATTTTAAATCTAATTTTATGAGCAAGTTGTAAAATGTACAGATGGAATTGTGAAGGGTGATCTCAAAACAAATTTGAAAAACTGAGATAAGAATGATTTCTGGCTATTAAATTGCTCATATTCTTAGTATAATAATAAAAATCTTACCCTAACTTTTTTTCGCTCTCACATAGAAAAGAAGAGCTTTTAACCTTGGCATTCTGGCCTAATTCCAATTATTTAATTAGCTTTCTTTTTTAATTTTACGTACTACCTTTTCAAACTGCAGCAATTTATTTTTTTTAAATATGACAATCTCAGATCATCCTTCCCTAGATGTAAACCTCACAAACAGCTCAGTGATATTCTTTGTAACTAAGTATATAGTTAAATAGTGAAAAACTGGATTGAGTATCTTAACTCTAGCTATTGTAACATAGTGATCCAGAATTGATAGTGATCCAAACTTTGGGCTTTGCATACAAGGAAATAAACCTTTATTGGGTTTGAACCTCCGTGTTGGAGGGGGGGGGTTCTGTTCTAAGCAGTCGTTCAGGAACCCAGGCTGGCCACGGTGCTATTCAGCAACCTTCAGTAACCTTCTTCATCCTAGTTAGCTAAAAGGGAATTGGCCTTAAGGAGTCTGTGTAGGAGGTTTCAATGGGCCAGGCCTGAATGCAGGGCACACTACTGCCTCTTATATAGCATACATGATTGCATTTAACTGTATGAGGAGCTAGAAAACATAGTCCAGGTCTGTGCCCAGGAAGAAGCGGGAATAGGAAGTTGTAGAAAAGGGAACAACTCCTGCCATAAAACACTGAGAAGCAGAAAGCATTCACACAGAAATAAGTTGATCAATGGCTCCAGTTTGCCTGGGACTATCCTGATTTTAACACTGAGATTCTCAAGTCCTGGGAATCTCCTCAGTCTCTGGCAAACCTGGACAATTTGTTGCTGAATTTAGAAAATTAATTTTAAAATATTAAGGAAAAATAATTCATATAACGATTGAATTTGAATTAATTGTTATAGGCAGAGTAATCTAAAAATGAATTATTCAAGGGAAATAATCCTTTATATCTTTTTCATTGTGAGATTTGGCATACAAATTGGGAATTTATGTGATCAGGAAAAAAAATCTTGAGATCCATGAATATTTGGCAATGTACTTGAAGATTTTGTATATATTGACACTTTTTAACAAAATGGTCATAATTAACAAAATATAGGAGCATGTTTCCCCCAAAGCTAGTTGTTTTGTATCATTTCAATGTCTTTGCACATGTATTCATTCTTAAAAATTATTCAAATATAACAAGATTTTTAAAAAGACAATTCCACTAAACAAAGAAAACAATGCCATTCAGATTCCTTTTGCTACAAATAATCTCTGGAAAATATTTCATAAGTATAATAATTCAATTCAATGACAGAGGACCATTCATGGTATATTATAATGCTACATAAAAAGTAACATTTGCCCAATATCGTGTCTATTCTTTAAAGATGTATGTTTACGTGTATATAAAGAATTATTTATTTATTTATCTATTTAAGGATATATAGATGGAGAGAGAGAGAGTAAGAGAGTGCATGAGTAGAGTGAGGGGCAGGAGGAGGAGGGACAGAATCCTTAAGCGGACCCCTCCCTACTCCCCACTGAGCACAGAGCCTGCCATGGGGCTCAATTCCAGGACCCTGATATCATGACTTGACCAGAAATCAAGAGTCAGTCACTGAACCTACTGAGCTATGCAGGTGCCCCTGTTTATGTTTATATAAAAATGAAAACAGGAAAATGAAAACAATGCTTACTTCTACATGCTAATATTCATGGGTTTCTGAATTTTCCTTTGACGCTGAGTATATGAGAAAATGCAAACATTATTTTAATTAAAAATTGATTTTTTTATCTTAATGTACAGTTAGTAAATAAATCTGCACTTGTCCATCAGATACAAGGCTGGAGGAATCTGATTTTCTTGTTTATTTCTCAGAAGCACACGAGGCTCCAGTATATTTTCTTATTTTTTTAAGACTGGTTTATTATTTTGATTTCCATATAGAAGACTTTAATTCCAAACCAAGAATTAGTGATAGAGAATTTATTTACTTGTTAATAATTTTCCTAGGACTTTTGGAAAATACAATGTTGTTTTTCATTTTTAGAGAATACATAAGAATGCAAATCTTTTTAATAGTTGGAAAGCCAGGGGCGCCTGCCTAGGTGGCTCAGTTGGTTGAGCATTGGACTCTTGATTTTGGCTCAGACCATGATCTCAGGGTCGTGGGATCGAGCTCTGCATCCAGCTCCACGTACAGTGTGGCATTTGCTACAAATTCTCTCTCCTTCTCCCTTTGCCCCTTTACCCCTTGCCATGTGTGCTCTCTCTCTAAATAAATAAATCTTTTAAAAATAGGTAGAAAGACAGTTTTTTTTTAATCTCAAATGACCATTTGATATTCAAAACTAGTATTTTAAAGTATAAATTTGAATATATTCTGGAGTGTGTACATGTATTAAAATTCGTTTTCAAGAATATATAAAATGATGTGGCCAAGTCTGATCTCATATGAATTCTTGTATCCTACACAGCAGGTTTTCAATCAGCAATAATAACATTTTTGAAAATAAATATCTCCTGAGGGGCACCTGGGTGGTTCAGTCAGTTAAGTGTCTGCCTTTAGCTCAGGTCATGATCTCAGGGTCTGGGGTCTAGCCTTGAGTTGGGCTTCCTGCTCAGTGGGGATTCTGCTTCTCCCTCTTCCTCTGGTTCTTCTGCCCACTCTTGTGTACACACTTAATCTTTCTCAAATGAAATATTTTAAAATAAATAAGTAAATATTTATTGAGTATCTACTTAATGGCATGCTAAAAACAGATTTAAAAGCAGGAAGTGGGCAGCCTGGGTGGCTCAGCGGTTTAGCACTGCCTTTAGCTCAGGGTGTGATCCTGGAGACCCCGGATCGAGTCCCACATCAGGCTCCCTGCGTGGAACCTACTTCTCCCTCTGCCTGTGTCTCTGTCTGTCTGTCTGTCTCTCTCTCTGTGTCTCTCATGAATAAATAAATACAATCTTAAAAAAAATAAAAGCAGGAAGCTTCATATTCCTTACACTGAAGGGAGACTGCAAATTACAATTTTATTACAAATAATGAGTTCAAAAAACTAATAATGAGTTCAGGTATAAAGTACTGTAGACCCACAGAACAACACATACTAACAATGCCTGAATAATAAAGTTAAAGCTTCTTTTACTGGTGTAGATGTTTATTGGATAGAATATGGGGAAGACATTCCAGAAAGCAGAAATAGTTTGTGTAATAGAATAGAGTTGGCATCATACATCATACATCACAGGTCCTTACACTTTTCACACAGCTGCCCTCTTTCACGGTGCTTTGCAAAAGTCATTTAGCCTATGATTGCCCTCCATGTCCTATAACCTAATGCTGTCTTCTTCATCACAGGGATTAGCACTGACTTGCTCTCTGCCTTTCCCACGTAATGACACCAATCCTGTGACATCATCCTTCTAGGCATCAGTGACCAAATAAATAAAGGTCTCCACTTTCACTGTAATTATCATAGGGACTTGATGCTTAACCCAAAAAGCATGAGAAGCATCCTGATTATCTAAGTTTGAAATAAATTAAAATAAAAAGTATAAGCCAAGGAAAAATAGAAGATATTTTTGGACACACAGCCATATTAACAAGCTTCAAAGAGCACATGGTAATAATCCCCTACTGCCTTTATATTGTAGATTTAACTTTCTTCTCTGTGCAGCCTGAAATTTTTAACAAAAAGAAGATTCTTGTCTGCCTCTGTTTACATGACTTTTTTCTTTAAATACTTATTATAAAAGACCAATAGTGACATTTTAGGTCACTTTATGAGGACTCTCCCAAAACTTGCCTTATTTTATATGCTGCAGCTATACAATTTTCTTTCAACTACTGAAAAAACCATGCTATCACCTGATTAGTCTTACACATAATATTCCCTTGTTCACATCACCCCTATTGTCTTTTCCATAGATAATTATAGCTTGCTCTCTGGTCACAGAATATGTGTACTTCATATAATTATTTATACAATGATAAAGGGGTATCAGTGGTAGTAGATTTAGCAAGTCAACATTGGTTAAGATACTTGTTCTGTGATAGGCACATTCCAAAAACGGAAAGTGGGGGCAGCCCGGGTGGCTCAGCGGTTTAGCACCCCTTTCAGCCCAGGGCCTGATCCTGGAGACCCAGGATCGAGTCCCACTTTGGGCTCCCTCCATGGAGCCTGCTTCTCCCTCTGCCTGTGTCTCTGTCTCTGTGTCTCTCATGAATGAATTTAAAAAAAAAAAAAGGAAAGTGGACCATCTTTGGAGCATAAGCTAAATCTAGCAAATCTGTTCTAGTTACATGCATATATAGTGTGATTCCATTGTGAACAAATCATAATATATAAAATAAAAACATTAGATAACAGGAAACATGTCATCTAGAAAAGATCACTCATGACATTGTTATTTTCCTAACCATTTTCTATATATTCATATTTTTATATAAAACCAGTCCATAATATATATACTATTTCCAAAATGAACTTTGAAAAATAATTATATAATATCAAATATCAATAAAATACCATATATCAAAATTTATAACAAAATATAATTTCATTTTTTATAGATGAAAAATATTCCCATGGACTATAATTTTTTTAACCCACCCCTTTTGGTTGAACATTAACTTGTTCCTCTAAAATTTTATTATTTTAAACAGTATTGTATTGAACCTTCTTACAGATACACTTTTTGCATGTACTTGTTTTGTTTCTCCTCTTGAAGTTCACTAAAAATCAAGTGGGTCAAAAGCATCCATATTTTTAAGCTATATATTATGTTGATATCAATTGTATCCTAATAAATAAATCATAGTATAATTTTGAGTAATTTAAATCCTCAAAAGTTCATGACTCTTGAGTTACTTGTAGAAGGTTAATAAAATGGAAAAAAAGAATAATTCCCCCCCAAAAAGAATCATTCCATTATATCATCATTTTAAGGAAAATTAATTTTTAAATACCTTGATATTTTATATCCCTTCTCAGTACAAAATAAAATGCATAATAGCATGATTCATTTATAGAATATTTCAAAGTTATTTAAAGCCATAGAGATTGCAGTTCAACAAAGTATGTAATAAATTAGAGAGATGCTAGCTACAAAAGAATAACCGGCATGCTAGCAACTCTCAGAGTTACATTAACTTGATCATTTTGCCAAATTCTCAGGCACAGTAGTCTTAAAAATCTGATTTTGACATGACACCAGGAGCCAATGTATATCTCAGGGGTAGATTCCATTTGTGTGTGTGTGTGTGTGTGTGTGTGTGTGTGTAGGTGACTAACGGATGAAAGGAACATTCTCAAACAGGTGAACAAAATAGAGCAATACACTGGATCCTGTGTGTATTTTAGTCTGTTATAAAACTAGATTCCAAAATTATAATGAAAGGAAAACTTACTATGTAGAAAAGAAAATTAAATATAATGAAAGGATAAAATGTAACTGTAAAACCAAAGATACAAATGTAGTAATCTGAAGGGGCATCTGCACCCCAATCTTTATAGCAGCAATATCCACAATAGTCAAATTATGGAAAGAGCCTAGATGTCCACTGATGAATGAATGGATGAAGAAGATATGGTATGTATATATAATGGACTACTACTCGGCCATCAGAAAAAAATGAAATCTTGACATTTGCAATGACGTGAAGGAACTAGAGGCTATTATGCTAAGCGAAATAAGTTGATCAGAGAAAAACAATTATCATATGATCTTATTTATATGTGGAATTTAAAAAAAAACAGAAGATCATAGGAAGGGAGGGAAAAATAAAACAAGATGAAATCAGAGAGGGAGACAAACCATAAGAGACTATTAATCATAGGAAACAAACTATGGGTCGCTGGAAGGGAAGGGGTAAGGGAAATGGGATAACTGGGTGATGAACATTAAAGAGGACATGTGATGTAATGAGCACTGGCTGTTATATAAGACTGATGAATCACTGACCTCTACTTCTGAAACCGAAAATACATTATATGTTAATTAATTGAATTTAAATATATATATATATACATTTAATAATTTTTTTAAAGAAAAGAACATTCTCTTTCAAAAACATAGTAGATAAACAATCAGGGGCACTTACCTAAACACCACTTCTGTATTTACTTCTAATTGTAGACCTGTAAAGAATGTCAAGTTTTAATAAAACTAAAATAGTACTTTTGTAGCAGAATTGTGTGTCATGTTGGTGTTAAAGAAATCTGGGTTGGTGGGAGTGTAGTTCGCAGTGAATCAATGCTTACAATATGACTTTATTTTAGCTCTCGATGATCCCAGGGATAACAAGAGATCTATGAAAAAGGTCAAGAGGTTTAGCTCTCTAAATAAATTCCTCTTTCCATTCTGTCCTATGTTACAAAAAAAAATTATGTTTTATGATAAGCTTTGTCATAGACATACGGCATATTTTAATGTTTTATTTTCTAAAGGAGTTTAAGGCAAATAGTTTAATTTCATACTGGATATCCTAATCATTTAGAACTTTTCTAATCTAATATTAGACACTACTGCTATATCGAGGGAATGTAGCTTAATCTATGTAGTCACCTGAGTAAAGTAGGATTGATCCAAGAAATATTGTGGGAACAGATTTCCAAAGCACATGATATTTTGCCACCGTTTTGGATTATCTGCATTAATATTACACTTCATTAACATAGACAACCAAGAGTTGGCAGTATTGATTGGTATTGATGCCAAGAAAGCAGAAAGAGAGGTAGCCTGAATTTGCATGAATAAGAATGGATTTATGAAAAACCCTTGGGCATAGGAGTAAATATGAAACTCATTTCAAAGCAAACACATTAGTGAATAGTTTGAATGACACAAAGCTCTGTGCAAATGACAGCTGTATTTCATTTGAATAATAAAGGCAATGACCTTGGTAATCAATGGTTTATCTATAGATTTTCACAAGTAAGAGGGAACAATATTTGGGGAATAAAACAGCTGATGCTATACCAAATTTGGGATCAAGATTATTAGTTTGAATTTATCGATTTCAGATCCTGATGAAATTTATATGATTTTTGCAATGAAAAACTCACTTCCTTATTACTATAAAATGGTTAATATAATAAAAATTAAAAAGATACCATTTATTCTAATTTAGAGAACAAGGCCTAATATATTCCATTCTATGCTTTGGTAGTTATTAACATCTCTGAAAAATACTTCTGGGAATGAAATATGCCATAGCCTGAAATTAAGAAAATTCTAACAAAACCCAGTACCTCTAAAATCAAATTAGAAGATGATTTAGGTTAAATTTTAAAAGCAGATCCAATCAATTTTAGACAATGAACATTTAATCTGTCAAGGGTTTAGGAATACAAGCTTGCAGTAGATGAGTTACATGTGATAAAGTTTCATTTGTCAGAAAGAAGAATTCTCAAATTCCCATATTTGTATTCATTGATCATGTACTCTGGAAATGAATCTAGGGATTCCTTTAATCCCAGTTCCATGGATAGTTATTGACTCTTAGATAGTAAATGAACACTAATTAGATAAAATTGGTCCTTGTGGTAAAACAAGAGCTTGAATATAATACTTGAAATGCTTCATTGAGGACCAGAAAGTGATATTATACTTTGCAATATTTTGTACTATGCTTCACAAATCCCCAAGTGTGGAACTAATAAAAGTGCATAAAAAACTAATATATCAAAAAAAAACTAATATATCCATTTTCTTGATTTCCTATATATTATTAGTTAGTAGACTTGTATATAATTTATGCCTTCTTTATAATCATTTCTTTTAAAACTCATCTATTCAGGCATTTTGATGTTGTTCACTGCTGCATCAGACATTGCCTAAATGAAAGAATAAATGAACAAATGATTCTTTGCAAATTTGCATTTTTGTACTTGAAATATTAAAAGTAATGAAAGAACAACATGATTGTCAACGTTTGGATCACAAGTGGATTGCTATAGTTTTGTAACTTCCAGGGTAACAAGACCAGACTGAGTGGTTGACGAATTATTACATACAAGAAGTGGTGCTCTTGCATACAGAAAAAAGAAGAGATGCCAAGAAAATGAAGCAACAGATGACCATTATATCTCCAATTTTGTTCTTGTTTTCTATATTACAAGTTCTGAACACTTGCTCTTGTGTGGACTTGGATATTACACAATTTAGGAACATAAAAATAAGCAGCAGTGTACTATACTAGTACTCATAGTTTGTATCTCAGTATAATTTAATAATTTTCAGTGATTTAATTGGTCTATATACTTGAGAATTCAGGAGAGCACTAAATACATAGTATGTTCAAAGTTCCTGTTCTAAACATTTTTAAAAAAGTAAACCAAAAGTAATTCCTTTACATCATCTTGTACAAAGTACTTAATCTTACAGCTTCATTCATAAATTGGGCATAGTAGTGGTTCTAAATTCATAGATTTTTTTTAAGATTACATGGATTAATATATACAAAGTGCTTGGAAATGTAGCTGGCATGTGTGCAAGCACTTATTAAAGCTTAGCTATTTTCATTATTATCACCATTATTATGTTTATTTTGGTATGATTCAGTCATATGGCCTTGTTATCCTTGCTACATGGGAGTAAAAACCAGCATACTATCTAAAGACTACCACAGATAGATTAGGGAAATAGTATATTTATTTTACTAAGGTGTTCAACAAGGTAAATCTCCCCATATATAATGATAACATTCTAATTAGCCTCAGTGTCTCAAGTGTTTATAGTGTAAAATTCACATAGGGAATGCAGCAAAGTTAGAAAGAATTATATGAATAGAAAGGAACTTGGACTCCAAGAGAAGCTGAAGCACGCATCAGAAGACTCAGGAGTGTAAAAAGGAATTAATACTCACTTCAGAGGAGATGACAAGAGATGAGAATAACCAAGGATATTGTTAGGCCACCAGATGTATTATTTAATCCTAAGTATAAATAAATTATGTTCCATTTCTCTGCCAGGCATAGAACTTTTATATCCTTGCAATTAGCCTTTACTCCCTAAAGGAAAGAAGTTTCTGTGGCCTAAAACACTAAAGAGCCAAACTAACATACATTCTTTTATCTGTTCTCACAGTGATCAAGATGGAAGCTAGGGCTACGGATTGAATATTATAGTTGCATAACCATGTCCCTGCTATGTCAAGTCTTGATTACTCCCTGAAAGTTCAAAATTTTCCGTCACCTCAGAAAAACAAGGTCATTATATATTTGCTTTTCTACATTAGAGTCATGTATAAAAAATATGTATATATTCTTGAGAAAGTACAAGCTATGGTTTTTTGAAAAATAAATAGGCATAGAATATTTCAATCTACATTAGTTTAGTGAGCTCTGAGACTGCCTTTTTAAGAAAGATTTTTTTTAAAAAGTATTCTGGAACAATTCTCTTCCAGCCTAGAGATGGAATAGAACAGACATGGCACGGAGATTTTAGGAGCACTATAAAAAGACAGAACCTCCCAAGACCATCCCGGTCAGGGTCTGCCTGCTGGAGTTGCCCTTTAACCAGCTGGGTTTAAGAAGAAACAGAAAGAATATTATTTGACCCATATATACATCTGAACCTGAGATATGGTGAAAACACAATGATACTGGAATATATAAGACTGGCTTTATTACTAAATCTTTGAAAAAGTAATTTAATTTCTCTTGTCTTCAATTTCCTAGCCTCTAATAAGATGTGGTTGTAAAAGATCATCTATAATAAACTCTCTAACACTTCAAATCTATAAATTAGCTTGTCAAGCTCCTCACATAGCTGAATAATGCTAAAGATGTTATTACACTGAACATAATATCATATCTAGGATTTAACTCATACAAGCAATCATGCTTTCAATCTGGTGACTTTAAAAATTGATACATGAACTCAGCTGAGATGTTGAGATGTACATATAATCACTTGAAATAGACAGTTTTGTCAGCATTGAATATGTTCAGTAATATATTAATAAGTATGGAAACATGTATTTACATGTTTCATTAATTCTTGAAAAAAATGGGGAATTTTGGTTCATGTGCTGTTGAAATATGAGAAGAAAAGACCTTTCCCCTGAATTGGGCTTCAGTTTTAGTCTGATTTTTTGCTTTTTCCCACTGAATATTAAACTGGAAAAGATGTTTTTAAGTGAATTGAACACTCTAGTATTTATTTGATAAGATTTGGATTGCTATGACATTTTAAAGCATGTGTAATATGATTTTCCAATGGCAATTAAAAAGGGCTTAGGTTTAAATCTCCATTCTACCTTTAATACTTCTTTCCACTTGATTGCAAGCTCTCTTTCTTAGTGATCATATTTACTTGTTAGGGCAAATGCACTAGGAGAGGGATGCACACACTAAGGTAGAAAGCAAAGGAATGAGTTAGGTCAGCCCAGGAAATGGAAGTATAAACATTTCAGTATTCCTTTCCTACCTTTCTCGGCCTTATGAACCCTCTTTATTTCATGAGATACACCTTCATGGTAAATTTGGAGAAAAGCTCCTCCTTCCTTTCTTAGTACTCCTCTGAAAACACAACTATGCTTTGCTTGTAGTAACTACAGAAACACATCTTAAAGTAATTATATTTCTGAAATTTCTCCATACTAGATTATGAATTCCTTGAACACAAGAAATCAACCTCAGTTCTCTCTATATAACTCAGCACCTTTTCCTAAAAAATAATAACACAAGGAATATTTGTTGAAATATATGAACCTGGAATCCCTAGGCTTAATTTTCTCAGTTAAATATTCAACTCTTTCTCAGAGTATATAACTCAGATTATAACAGAAAATACAAATTAATTCAATGACTGAGACAGATTTATGTATAGGGCAGCTATACTTAGTAATAAATGAACTCCAAAGCTCAGCTAGTTCCAATTGTGATTATTTCCTGCTCAACTTAGATGGTGATTTGTGGTTTGACTATAACTGATATCCCTTCAGTTTTTCTAGGTGGTGTTTGGCACTGTTCCATTTATCTTTTCTCTAAGAAAAGAGGGCCACCCTAATGTGAGATATGACAGTTAGAATGAAAAAGAGGAAAGTAAACATGGCTTACATTAATCAGAAAATAGTATTAAAGCTGTAACCAAATGAGCTGGTTCTTAGAAAAGATCAAAATTGATAAACATGTAGTCGGATTCATCAAACAAACAAACAAACAAAACAAAAAACAAAGAGAGAAAAAGACAGAAAAGACCCAAAAGAACAAAATCAGAATCAGAACTAAAAGAGGAAAAATAACAACTGAAACCACAAAAATGCAAAGGCTATAAGAGAATATTATGAAAAATCATAGGCCAACAAACTGGACAACTTAGAAAAAAGTGGATAAAATTCCTAGGAACATAACTTCCCAAAATTGAATCAGGAAGCAATAGAAAATTTGAACAGACCAATTATGAGCAATGAAATTGAATTACTAATTTAAAAACTCTTAAGAAACAAAAGTCCAGAAGCAGATTGCTTCACAGAGGAATTCTACCAACATTTAAAGAAGATGTAATACCTATTCTTCTCAAACTATTCCAGTAAAAATAGAAGAGGAAGGAAAGCTTCCAAAGTCATTCTACAAGGCCAGCACTACACTGATACCAAAAACAAATAAAGACACTACTAAGAAAGAAAATTACAGCCACTATACCTGATAAAGAGATGTAAAAATCATAAACAAAATATTAGCAATCCAAATCCCACAGTACATTAAAAAATCAATCATTCACCATAATCAAGTGGAATTTATTCCTAAGATGCTGGGTAGGTTCAATATTATCAAAGCAATGAATGTGATATATCACATTCATAAGAGAAAGGATTAAAAACATATGGTCATTTCAATAGATGCAGAAAAAGCATATGAGAAAGTACAGCATCCATTCATGATAAAAACCCTCAATAAAGTAGGTTTAGAGGAAAAAATACTTCAACATAATAAAGGCCATATATGAAAAATCTACAGCTAACATCATATTCAATGGTGAAACACTGAGAGCTTTCTCCCTAAAATGAAGAACAAGACAAAGATGTCCACTCACCCTTTTCATTCATCATAGTACTAGTTTTAGTACTATGAAGTAGTACTAGTAGTAGTACTATGAAGTACTAATACTAGGAAGTCCTAGTCACAGCAATCAGAAAGAAGGAAGAAAGAAGAAAGAAAGAAAGAAAGAAAGAAAGAAAGAAAGAAAGAAAGAAAGAAAGAAATTAAAGGTATTCAAAATGGTAAAGAAATAGAACTTTCATGATTTGCAGATTATTTATACTACATATAGAAAATCCTAAACACTCCAGCAAAAAACTACTAGAACTGATAAATAAATAAGAATGCAGAATACAAAATCAATGTACAGAAATCTGTGCATTCAATACACTAATGATGAAACAACATAAAGAGAATTAAGAAAGCAATCCCATTTATGATTGTACCAAACAAAATACTTAGGAATGAACTTAAGCAAGGAAGTGAAATAACAGTACTCTAAAAACTAAAGTATTGATAAAAGAAATTGAAGACAACATAAGCAAATGGAATATTCCCTGCTCATACTGGAAGAATGAATATTGTTACAATGTCCATATGACCCAATCTATAGATTTAACGCAATCCCTATCAAAAAACCAATAGCGTATTTCATAGAACTAAAAGAAATAATCCTAAAATTTGTATGAAACCACAAAAGACCCAGAATAGCCAAAAGGATCTTTACTAGAGAAACAAAACTGGAGGTGTCACAATTCCAGATTTCAAGTTTTACTACAAAGCTGTAATAATCAAAACAGTGTGGTACTGAAACAAAAATAGATACAGATCAATGGAATAGAACAGAAAGCCCAGAAACCAACCCATGATTATATGGTCAATTGATCTTCAGCAAAAATGACAAGAATATGTGATGGAAAAAAAAGATAGTCTCTTCAACAAATGAGACTGGGAAAACTGGATAGCAACATGCAAAAGAATGAAACTGGATGACCTTCTTACACCATATACAAAAACAAAGTGAATTAAGGACCTAAATTTGAGACAGGAAATCATAAAAATCCTAGAAGAAAGCACAAGCAGTAATTTCTCAGACTTCAGCAATAGCAACATATTTCTAGATATGTCTCCTGAAGCAAGGGACAACCTACTTAATTGAAAAGATATTTGCAAATGACTCATCCCATAAGTGTTAGCATCTAAAATATATAAAAATGGGTACAACTCAATACCTGAAAAACAAATAATCCAATTTAAAAATGGGCAGAGAATGTGAATAGACATTTCTCCAAAAAGAAATCCAGATGCCCAACAGACACATGAAAAGATGCTCAACATCACTCATCATCAGAGAAATGCAAATCAAGACCACAAAAATATATCACCTCACATCTGTCAAGACGGCTAAAATCAAAAACATAAGAAGCAACAAGTGAGGGATCCCTGGGTGGCGCAGTGGTTTAGCGCCTGCCTTTGGCCCAGGGCGCGATCCTGGAGACCCGGGATCGAATCCCACGTCGGGCTCCCGGTGCATGGAGCCTGCTTCTCCCTCTGCCTGTGTCTCTGCCTCTCTCTCTCTCTCTCTCTCTGTGACTATCATAAATAAATAAAAAAAAAAAAAAAAAAAAGAAGCAACAAGTGACAGTGTGAATGTGGAGAAAAAGGAACCTTCTTGTACTATACTATTGATGGGAATACAAACTGAGATAGCTACTGTGGAAACTATATGGAGGTTCCTCAAAAAAATTAAAAATAGAACTACTCAAAGATCCAGTAATTACACTACCGGGTATTTATCTGAAAAATACAAAATACTAATCCAAAAGAATATGTGCACCTCTATGTTTATGGCAGCATTATTTACAATAGTCAAATTATGGAAGCAGCACAAGTGCCCACTGATAGATGAATGAATAAAGAAGAGGTGGTATGTGTGTGTGTGTGTGTGTGTGTGTGTGTGTGTAATGGAATATCATTCAGCCATAAAAAAGAATGAAATCTTGCCATTTTCAACAACACGGGTGGAGGTAGAGAATATAATGTTCAGAAAATAATCCAGTCAGAGAAAGAAAGATAAATACCACGATTTCATTCATACATGGAATTTAAGAAACAAAACAAAGGAACCAAAGGAAAAAAAGAGAGAGAGGAAAACTAAGAAACAGATTTTTAACTATAGAGAAGAAAACTGATGGTTACCAGAGGGGAGGTAGCTTGAGGGATGGGTGACATAGGTGACGGGGACTAAATAGTACACCTATCTTGTTGAACATTGAGTAATGTATACAATTGTTGAGTCACTACAGTATACACTTGAAATTACTATAACACTTTATGCTAACTATACTGGATTTAAAATTAAACCTTTAAAAAGGATTGTGCCAAATATGTTAAATGTTGCTTATGTTACAAAAAAAAAGCATGTCATCAGTTATAATAATGATCAATTTCCATATAATAAATTTCACTCATTTTAAATGCACATTGTAATGCATTTTTGACCAAGAGTAACTTATATGAAAAATCTATAGTTTGTTAACCTTAAAAATTCACTTATGAGTCTTTTGAAAAATATATAGTCATGTAGCCACAACCATATTCAAGATATAGAATATTTCCATTTCCCCAAATAGTGCCCTTGTGCCTTTTTGCAGGAAATTCTCTTAACACACCTCCTGGCTCCATGAAACCACCAATCTTTTTTCACTGTGGTTTTGCCCTTTGTAGAATTTCTAAGACAAAGGAATGTGCAATCCTTTGTATTTGACTTCTTTTATTTTCAGAATACTTTTGGCACTCCTGTGGTGATGTATATATTAATAGGCTTTTTTATAGATGAGTAACATTTCACTGCAAGGATATATCACACTTTACTTAGTGATTTACATAGTGAGGAGTATTTGAGTTGTTTACAGTTTTGAGAATTATGAATAAAGCTGTATGAACATTCACATTGAGGCTTTTACATAAACGTGTATTTTCCTTATTCCTAATATACCCATGAATTTATTTTCTGAGTCATATAGTAAGTATATGTTTAATTTCATGAGAAACTGACAACCTTTTGTCCATGTAGTTGTATTATTTTGCATTCCCACTAGCAATGTCTGAAGAGTTCCAAATTCTCCATCCCCTTGCCAACAGTTGATGTTGTCTTCTTAATTTTAACCATTTCATTTACTTACTTACCAACCAGTTAGTAGTGGTATCTCATTGTTTTCATTTGCGTTTCTCATAGCTGATATTAAGCATAATGCCCACAATATCATTTTATTAACTTTCTATAGCATCTCAGTTCATGTTAGTGTTTGTAAAAATGGCCAAAATAATTCCTCCCAAACCAGCATGCCACTCTTTTGAAATATAAATTTAAACATCCTCCCATTAGTGAGTGCAGTTTATTTTTTTATCCCTTGTATCTGAGCTTAAACATATGACTTGCTTTGGAAATCTGCCATTTGGAAATGAGTAGATCACAGATAAAAATTTAAAAAGCCATAAACAAATGGAAAAATAATCTCCTTAAAAAAGACAGTGTTATTATCTGTCCCCAATTTATTGATCAGCAACATTTGACAGAACTCTTTATTCTTCTTTGAAACACTTTTCCACTTGACTTCCAAAACACAACACTTGCTTAATTTTCTTATTCTTTCTGACTTTTTTTTCTCCTTAGCTTCATCCAAAAAAACCTCTTAAATGTGGAATACACCAGGATACAGTCCTTAGACTTCTTTTTTTTTTTCCCCACTGACATTTGGACTCATGGTGACCTTTTACAGTCTCATGAGTAGTAATACATGTGCATGCTGATGGACACCAAATATATATCTTCATGCCCTTGTGCCTTTTTGCAGGAAATTTTCAGGCCTCTATGTGTTAGCTCTAGGTTCCTATCCATGCATATCATCTCCATTAGATGTTTCCCAATTTTCTTAACATTAATATATGCAAAGTGAATTCCTAATCATTTATCCCAAACAAAAACCTTCTCATCTTGAAACTTTTGCAGATGTTATTCTTGTGAAAACATTCTTAGTCATCTTTGATCCCTCTCTCATGAATCCCTTATCTAAACTTTTAAAAAATTGTTAGCTCTAGGTTTAATATGTAGTTAGATAGATAGATAGATAGATAGAATATATATATATATATATATATATAAAATAAAATAAGATAGGTATATGTATAAACAATGACCTCTCAGTAACTCTATCACCGCAGAGCTGATCTGATCAGTATCATCTTTATCGGAATTATTATGATAATCTTTCAAATCATCTCCCTAATTCTATTCTTGTCTTTAACCATTTTTACTCTAGCAGCAATAATATCCTTTTAAATCATGGGTCATATTATGCCAGTGCTCACACTCTGATCCCTGCTCACAATTTTCAAGACAGTCTGGTACTCCATTATCTCTTTGGATTTATCTACTATTCATTCCTCCATTTTCTCATCTACATTTGTATTGATCTCATTGCCTTTGAACTGGCTCTTAGATTTGAGTGGAATTTCTACCATATATCTTCATTGCCCATTCATTCATGTCCATTTTATTCTACCACAGATTTTTCAGTGAGTTTTCTCCTAACCAACCTATTTAAAAATGAACTCCCTCTGTAAATATTCACTCCTCCTGCTTCCTTTTTCCTCTGACAGTACTTATCATTCCCTAATACCATACATGTACACAGTGTACACAAATACACACATATTGTTTGCATTCATTCTCTAAAATATGTTCTCCATTAGAGCAGAGTATGTGTGATTAACCACCTCTTTATTGTTCTATCCCAAGTGCCTGGCAAAATGGTAGGTTCTCAATAAACCTGTCTTGAATAACTGAATACATTAATGAATCTAAATTATCCTTTCATAGTTACTGTTGTCATTAATATAATAAGATCCAGTTTCTGTTTGGCTTCATTTCCAATGAAGTGCGGGATATTTTAAATGCACAGACATAAAATGTATCTCTGGTTTTCTGTGAACCATTAAGTCTTTCAAGTAATGCAGAAACTGAAACTATCTCCTAAAACTTACTGAGGCAATTTATTGCTCTAAAATTACAGAGGATAAATGAAGAAACTCAGCATGTTGAAAACATTACACCAAAATGAACACACAAAACTGCAAGTTAAAAATATACTAATATTGCACTGCATCTACTATTGAAAACTAGTATGCTCCAGAGTTGAAACATTAACATTAAATCATTAAATATATCCTCATAATGTTTGTATGACCAACTCAAGCTATGTACAGCATTATGTACTAAGTTGCTTTCACATAGTTTAATATTTAAGTCCAATGATACGGAAGTTGTTTTGGATAGAATGTACTAGTCTTACTTTATCTTAGTCAAATATCTAACCTATAATAACAGTCAATGTGTAAAACAGTAATTGAATATAACTTTCTAACATATCCATGGCTTAACCACTATTCCATAGGGACTTGTTAACTACAATATGTTGGTTGTGACCCAGGCCCATTGTAAAAACAAACAAACAAAACACACACACACACACAAACTATTCCAGTGAAATTCTTGGTGTAGGATAGGGAGAGAGCTAATCGAATGATAGAAAAAGTGAACAAGTAAAAGGCTATTTTACGGAAAAGGAAAATACATTATTCCGTTAATAATCAGTTCAAAAATATAATTTTTCAAGCAGGAAATATCAGATACTCTTTCTAACTGAACAGTAGGAGGAATCTGGAAGGCATGAAGGGGCTATGTTCATAATGGAAGACAGTTGCGTATCCTTAATTGCTTATTTTACATATATTTGATTAAAATGTAATATTCTTAATATATAATATAAATATTTAGCACACTATTCTTTTTTTTAAAGATTTTATTTATTCATGAGAGACACAGAGAGAGAGAGAGAGAAAGAGAGGCAAAGACACAGGCAGAGGGAGAAGCAGGCTCCATTCCATGCAGGGAGCCTGACGTGGGACTCAATCCCGGGTCTCCAGGACCACACCCTGAGCTGAAGGCAGCGCTTAACTACTGAGCCACTGGGGCTGCCCTACACTCCTTATTCTAAAACAGAGTTCAGGTCGCTTAAAAGAGCTTATGAGGCATAACAAAAATAATTGTAAAGTAAAATTATTGTAAAAAGGAAAATAAATCAAGATTTTTAAAAAATATATGAAAATACTTGACATGCTTGCTAATAGATAGAAAAGAAGAATCTCTGCTATTAACCTACTATTTAGATCATTTTATAATATATACATGAAAATTAAACAACTCAGTAGCTAAATACTTTTGTCAAATTAAATTGTTTGCAGCAATGTAGTAGGTGAATCACACAGGAGTGAGACAGTCATAGCTTTATAGCTTTAACAAGAGCATGAACCCAAAGCTCCAACAACTTTCTACCTATGGGTTTCACAGAACATACTTTAGAAACCACTCTTTTATCCTATGTAATGTGATAAGGAGCAGAAAGTACAGGTATAATTATTGGAAACAGGAGGACAGAATGTATAATATACTTGATGCATTTTTCTACTTAAGAGATGGAAATTAAAAACACTATAAAAGTTCATAAGTTGACCAATTAACCAATCTTAAAAAGTTTAAGCTCTGAATTTTCCTATACAGAAATCCACACACAAATATGTTTTATATAGTTAAATACAAATATATGAAAATTAAGATAATAAACGTATAAAAATATCCATATAATTTTGATGGAATAAAGTTTTATCAAACGCTTTATAGTTCTTAATAACCTAAAAATACTAACTGTATTATTATGATAATTAAATGGAAAATGGAATCAAAATGGAATAGAAGACAGAAAACTGTAAATTTGAGAAAGAAATCAGGACAAAATACAGTAAACAGGGACACTTGTGACAGCAATATAAAATAGGGTGGGAAAGGTTCAACAGATATTGGAAAGTAAAGTCAATGGGACTACGTGATACGAATAGGAAATGAGTAAGAGGAATGACTATGATTAATTTGGGGTCAAAATATTTAATGAACACTGTATTACTGATGTCTAGATTGGGCTGGGTTTAGCTCAATTATTTATTTTGTATTCCTTATAAAAGCCACTTTACAAACTCCTTCAAGAATTACTAAGCATTTAGATTAACCCCAATCAGCTATCAAATGAACTGGTAAATCAGCATCTCTCTTTTAGGTTGGTGACAGAAATACCACTCTTTGTGTCACCCATTTGCTACATTATACAGAAGAGAAAAAAAAATACATAGAATTGAGCATCCAAAGTTTTGGTCTAAAAGAGCTAAAACCAGGGCATCCCGGGTGGCTCAACAGTTTAGCGCTGCCTTCAGCCTAGGGCCTGATCCTGGAGACCCAGGATCGAGTCCCACGTCAGGTTCCCTGCATGGAGCCTGCTTCTCCCTCTGCCTGTGTCTCTGCCTCTCTCTCTCTATGTCTCTCATGAATAAATAAAATCTTAAAAAAAAATAAAAATAAAAATAAAAAATAAAGAAGCTAAAACCCACATCTTGCTTTGAGACCTCATGGAAAAAAAGAAGGTAAATATAGTCATCTTGAAAATGAAAGTTCTTATGGAAATTGTTTATTTTAAGCAAGATATCTCAACAAACTATAAAATTTAAGTGAAAGACGATAGTCAATTCCGTAGAAAACATATAATGCAAATATTAACTATTTGTAAACATTATGTGTTTTGTGAGTTTATAGTCATTTATATCTTTAGTTCAAAATTAAAAAATATTGCTGTGTTTTAAGAAACAAGCTGTTAGTTTTATTAACTTAATTTATCCCAGTATAGTTTGGTAGAGATTTGTGTTTATTCTAGCATACATCTTTCATGATTTAAATAAGAAAGTATATCATAGTTGCAGTGATGTTCACTTACAGTTATTTTTTGGAATAAGAAAGAATTTGGAAATATTGAATCAATAGGTTCAGGGTCCATTGGAGAATTATTTTCTTGGGGAATGAATTAGCAAATGAACATAGATTTGCAAGTTCCAATTAAAATAAATTATCCTTTAATTATATTTACGTAAAGAAAAAACATGAGAATAATTGAACAAGGTCAATTGGATATTTAACATATTAATTTTATCCTTTAATACATACAATTAATTCCCTAGGTTTTATTTGTGCACATATACACTTTCTCCATGTCTTTCTGGTTTTGTTTCAAATTAACAGATAATTTTTTCCTTGACTGCAAATATTACACAGCAGAAATGACACACAGGAGCAAAGCTTTTAGCTTTTATCTGGGCTAGTGTTATTTTCCTTTAACTATATCCTATCTCATGACAAACAAGGTTTCAATATTACTCCTCTAATATTTTTAAAGTTAAAAAATTAGATTTTTAATAAATTATGGTTAAAGAGAAAAATCTATACCTGTTGTCATTTTGCCATTTGACTTTAATCACTTTTTTTTTATTATATAGTAGAATCTCAAGGTGACTCCAACAAGTAGTACTCTTAAAAATATGAACCTGCTCTATTATGAAAGGAACTATTGACTAAAAAATCTATTATTCAAGGAAAGTCAAAATCCATCTGACATAGTCTCAAATAACTAAATTAGGATGTCTCAACTTACCATCTATACTTAATGATGATAATTTTATTTTAAGAGATTTTCCACTTCTGAAGAGAATTCATCTCAAGACAACTTCAAAATTTGGTCACTTAAAATAACATTTAATTTAAAATATTTTATTTATATTATCTTCAGAAACATAGCTTTACAAACTATAAATCAAATGTAAAGAAACAACAAAGAAAGAAAGGATAAAGAATCACCAGCATCTTTCAAAAAACAAATATTAGTGTTTTTTTTTTTAAAGGTAACTACCTAAATATCTAGGGTCTATGTTTCTAATTTTAGTCCTTAGTCATTCAGAGCAATGTCTGCAGGTATTAGTAATTCAATTTAAGAAAGAAAGGCACTTATTTTAATAGGACTGAAACTAGGAAAAGGAAATGAACCCAAATTGTTTAAGCTACTTAAATCATTTTTATCAGACTATCTCCCTAAAGGAGGATAATTTAATTTGAAAAGATCAGAGTATTGACTGAGACATAGATCCCTAGGTATTTAACAGATAAATGAAACAGATTAAAATGAAACCTATCCAGTGTGATAACACTACACGTGGATATTTATGTTTAGGACTCTGTCTTAAGATAGCAGATTATCCAGAATAAATAATGTTTAAGACACTAACTTTCACTGGATATATTAGACAGTGGTCATTACTATCTATTCTGAATGTAGGTCCATTATAAATTACATAGGAGTACAAACATCTTTCTCCGTGTGAGTGAAGTGGCATTTTCAAAATCTAATATTAGGGAATACTAGCTGAATGATCCTGGGTGAGTTGCATACATCTCTAAGAATCAATTTTTTCATCTATAAAATGGTGGTGTGTAATGGTGGATTTTAATGAGAACAGCTACCTCAAAGTGGAGATTTAATGATATCATACTTCTAAAACACTTAGCATAGTTACTGGCATAAATATTTAAATGATTTTTATGAAAAGATAGCTCTTGATTTTATTGATGGTTTTATTGTTTATGGTATCTGCCCATCAAGCCAAAAATATGGCAAAAATTTTCATCAACTGTATCATTATTGAAGTCTCCCTTGTTTCTGTTAACAAAGAATAAAGACTAACAAGCAATCTGTTAAGTAGATTATCTAATCAATAATTCATGCTAAAACAACACAATCACATCTCTGCAATAGGCTTGTAAATGTTCACTATGACTGCCTTCATTAATCTTGGGACTCATTAATTAATTAATTAATTAATTAAACAAGTATTCTATTGTTTCTTCTGTCGCAGAGCTTGTAGTATGATTCTGATACAAGCAGCCATTTAATTACTGTGGTTGATTCGTCTCTGAATTCAAAATGGTGGTCTCCAAACACAAAGGATGGAAATGGAAACGTGACAGTTAAGAGGGGCTCAAGTATAAAAGCACTAGTGTTACTTAAGTTAGCATGGAATTGCAGTTGCAAAGCTGGGAACTGCTGACTGAAAGATCAGGGAATCTAAACCTGGTGACTTTGTATTGTAAGTAAAGCTGTAAAGCTAAAATTGGCTGAAAGTAAAGGCTGATGTGAGATTTAGATGTAAAAAAAAGATGTAAAACAATCTTCTTTGAAATTAGGAGGGTCAAAAAAAAAAAAAGAAATTAGGAGGGTCACATTACTGAGGTAGGTTTGCTTGTCTATTTGATTTCCATAACATTTGTGGCTCTAACCCTAAACATCAATTTCTGGAGCCGTGGAATTTTCAACATCAATACTCAGGTGCATATTTGAAGATAAGGAGAAAATAGATGGCTGTGTTGCTGAATTAGGAAAAACAAAGGGAAGGGAGCTAAAGGTTTTTAGAAAAGAGTACTTATAATGAAGTACTACTGACCACATGATAGATAAAGATTTAAAGGAATGCAAAGGGAAATTTACTTATGGATTGAAAGTGGATTCATATTGCCAATAACAATTTTTGCTGAGAGTGGACCATAGTATATAATGCTGGAATTTATACAGTTAGCAATAATAAACTCTCTGCTCATCCAGAAAAAAAAAAAAAAAAATCAATTCATGCTAAAATTGACACTTAAATAGAAGAAAGTATGAGTGTTTTAATGAGATCAATGACTTAAGTTATAGATTGGAGTATTTTTTTAAAAATATTTTATGTATTTATTCATGAGAAACAGAGAGAGAGGTAGAGACATAGGCAGAGAGAGAAGCAGGCTCCCTGCAAGGAGCCCGATGCGGCACTCAATCCCGGGTCTCCAGGATCATGCCCTGGGCCAAAAGCGGCACTAAACTGCTGAGCCACCCGGGCTGCCTAGATTGGAGTATTTATTGGTGTTTCCTAAGAAATTAAATGTCATATAATAATTTTTCCCCTAACGGGGAAATTTCTTATAAAAAAGAATAGGAATCAAGTCTGTAAGTCTGGTATTGTCCCTACTTAATGTATGATAGTTTGTGCAGAATCAGTTTGGAACTGTTGCCAAATATATTGTTCCACTATATCAAAATTCAGTATATGGAAGCCAGTGTAACATCTGGCGACCTTCCATCAAAATAATCTATTTGAAATAATTACATAATTAAAAACAAGGATAGATTTAGAAGATCAGCATGAGTCTTTATAACTCAATGATTATTTGTCCTTAATGTTAAAACTATATAAAGTACTCTTGTGATTTTTCAAATACAACAGAAAACAAATATGGATGAATTTGTAACTTATCAGGAAACTCCTGCTTTCAAGGTGAAAACATCTAAAACTGTGGAGAAAAAATATTAAGAGAATAAAAGAATAAACACTCATATAAGGAATACTGAAGAGATATAGGTTGTCCTTATAGTAAAAGTAAATAGAAGAGTTTATAATTTCCACTAAACTGCATGTAGGAAAACTATTTGATGTTCTATTTTACGAACATACTATAAGAACCTTGGTCTACCATGACAAAATGACAGCCTGCAATATAGCAGTGTTTCAGTTCTGCAATATAAATTTATGTTTTCTTCAGAAGTGAAAATCTTCAGGCAGAGAATTGAGGAAGAGAAGAAAGAAGGGCTCCAGAGACAAGAGAAGAAATGCAATAGATGTGATAACTCAGTGAAAGCTTTTGCTTCAATGTTAATTTGTACTACAATGAGAAGGTTATTGGCAAGGACACAAACTTTGCTTTTTATAAAAGGTATAGTATGTTGCATGTTTATTTGAAAAAAAGGTCGAACGGGCACTCCTACTCTTTCTCTGAGATTGCTAGAATAAAAGGAAGCACTTTGGGTAGACCAGGTTGGAAAAGACTACACAATTTCTGAAGATCTTATTTTCATCATACAGCCTATCATTTTATCCAATGCTGACAAATGACAGAAGATTTCTCCAGGATAAGAAAGTATTTAATTTGAAAGAAAACACTCAAATGTCTAGAATCAATTCCACCCCAGTGAAATAGTGCCTGCTTTTTCTTTTACAATGAAGAAAGAGATTGAAAAATTATTGAAATGACTTTCTCCACTTCTAGAAAAACAGGTAATAAATGGGATGCCACCACCACCACCACCCCCGCCCCCCCACCAATATCACAAGCAAATCCTCCTACACATGCATCTGTACCTATTAAAATGATCCCTCCCTCCCACCCATACCCAATAGAGTAGCCTGCATATGTGGATAGTGGGTGAAAACTATGAAAAGTGCTTTCTCACTAAGGAACGTTAAAACAAAAGTCCTACTCTTGGCCCACAGTGAAGACTGAAAACACAACAAAGCTACCTACTGTTGAGATCAAGTTCCCCAGCCCAACTCCCAGGTTAATGTGCTAAACACACCTTCTTTTGAAGAACAATTTGACAGGTTAAGGAACAGTTCTTACTTGGGTGCTATATGCAATCTCCATCACTTGTAGATTCTTTAAGTTGACTGTTTCTTGGCCAGTAGTGATAGTGATGTGTTTGCCTCTGAATAGTTTCTAGTGGGTGAACGATTGGGGGCTTGTGTAGAATCTGGTATTTGTGATTCATCTGGCAATGGTAATACAAACAGAACCTACTCAGTTCTATTTCCAAAATCTCTATGAAATCCACTATTTTGTGGTTTTATATTTTTCAATTTTTATGACTAGGTAAAATTAAGCAACGTATTACATGATGTGCATTTGCCTAGATCATTCATTTCATATCCATACATTGTTATAAAGCTTGAGATTTCTAGATGGTAATATAGTTTGTTTTCTAACTACAGGGAGCATCAATCTGGCTTTGGTAAGAAAATAGCTTTTGTTAGCATATTTACATATTTGCCAAGCTTTTCACTTGATTCAGCTTTTCTCTATTTATAGGACTTTTTTTTTACAGGAATAGTATTTGCCTTGCATGACTTGTTTTTTATTTGAACTGTGAGTTCATAACCATGTGGTTTAATGCTTTGGTCTTTGAAGAAAGAAATTTCAAAATAAGCCTAACCTCTATTCTGCCCAAGCTCTTAGCTCAATTATTTATTTTTCACTGAAGTAATTGATGTTGCAATTAAGAAGACAGAGCTTACACTTGCATAAATGATGTGCTCTCATTTTATTTCAGAACACTACAACACTAAAACTACTCTTTGAAAAAGTAATTTAAAATACTACACATTAACCCTGGGTCAGCTGGAAAGGACCCACGAAACATCCCTCCTTACATCCTGCCATCCCTCATTGCAACTAAAAATTCAGAGAGGAGGGAGCTAGTTCCAGAAGTAGAAACAACTGCAATGAAAGCAAAAGCTATGGGAGAAGTCCACTAAAAAGTGGAATAGACCATCTGGCTGCTTTTAGCAGAGGGTTGGGGAAAATAAAATGTCAAGATGGGCCCTATGTTCCAAACTAGAAACAAGGAATACAATGGCATGAAAGAAACTTCTTCCTTCAAAGCCAGAATGGAAAATCTTCTCAAACTTATGTTATTTGATTTTAGATACTTTCTTTGTACGTTTCTATGAAATTTTCAGATTCTAATTTTGGTCAGGGGTTTTTCTTTCCTGTATGTCATTCGAGTATTTCCAATGAAAAATTTGAGATTGAAGGTCTACAAAAGCAATTATTTAATTGCCATTCTGTAGCAAATCCATTTTTTCCTGGTGGCTTCTATTAAAAACAAACGGTTAATTTTGAGACTACTGGTCATAACTAAGAGAATAGAGTGAATACACACAGTATTGGTAAGTCACATAGCTTTCCCATATTTCTGCTTTGTGAGGAGGGTGCTATTTTAGATAATTTATAATTGAGTGCATTATGTAACAGTGAAGATGGAATCTGTTACATATGCTTCCTTTCTTTTCCCATTGTGTTACCATCATGGTCACACATCTTACATGCAGTGTACCATGTGCAATCAAATAGTATTAATATGAAAAAGAATCCAATCATTTATTATGAATTATTGTATTCATTTTCTTCATACACTTCAATTCTTGAAGACAGAATCAATATATCATTCACGTCAAATTCCCACCACTGAGCCAAGTAGTTGTTAGACAGTAAATCCTAAATAAATGTATAATGTATATTGAGAGAATAAATGGGTGAGAAAATTAATAATCTGAGACCCAGCAGGTATTTCAAGCAAAGATGCGATATTATGTTTTCATAAGTATTATTATTATTTAATTATTTTTTAAATGTTTACATTGTTCCTATTAATCTACTTAGGTGACCACTAACCAAATCAAGTTACTAGAAGAAATTTGTCCACTCAGGGAATGAAATAATTAAATCTTCAGAAGCTAGTACCAAACATTATTTATTATTTTATCCTTGGTGTTGATGCTAGGATTAACGCAAAGTAGGCTCTTGACTACTACATAATGAATAACTCTAGGAATCCATAGATAAATGTAATTCTTTTAACTTCAATTGTTAAAGTGGTTTACATTAACTAATGTCATGCTTATAAATACATGCCTTGTTTGTATTGAAAGAATGTCAGACACAAAGAGGTTCCAAAATATGTAATGGGTCAAACATTCTAGAACTTTTATGCTCAATCACTTATCCCATTAATAATAGATCTCATAGGAGGTTACGCTGCTGCTACAAAATGCTAAAGGGACATTAGTAACCCTCCTATTCTCCAAGCTTTTGTGTTTCCTGAATGCCACCAGTGGAAGAAGAAAATGCAGAGTGGGCACACTTGCTTCATAAAGCCCTGGTCTGGAAATGTCACATGTAATTCTATTTTAAAAGCAAGAACATAGTCATATGGTCTATCTAACTATAAAAGAGTCAGAGAACTGCTACTGGGTGCCCAGTAATAAAGGAGAGTAGAGATTTTATGATCAGCTTGAAGTCACTGTGAAAACCTAGGTCTAAATCATTGTCAACAAGTACTGATTTATACTCTGTTACTGAGTCACAGTATAGTAGGATTTCAAGTGACTTTATTTTTAGGTGTCAATTACCCAATGAATTTGCTTTATTTACACATTTTAAGGTTCACTTAAGATAATAAAGAAATACTTACATGGGCACCTGGGTGGCTCAGTGGTTGAACATCTGCCTTTGGCTCAGGTCGTGATCCCAGGGTCCTGGGATCAAGTCCTACATCAGGCTCCCCACAGAGAGCCTGCTTCTCCCTCTGCCTATGTCTCTGCCTCTCTCTCTGAGTCTCTCATGAATAAATAAATAAAATCTTTAAAAAAAGAAAAGAAAAAGAAATACTTAGAAATGAATTTGCATTACTTATACATTTTAAGATTTACTTAAGATAATAAATTCTTAGAATACTTTAAAACATTATATCATTCTACTGTAGTCAAGCATTGGCAATAGAGCATTTGTAGAAATGCCCTGAATGTTGATACTTTGTTAAGCAGACAAAATTAGATTTAGTTTCTTTGAAGAATTTAATAACTAATGAATGATCTCTCTTTTTTAAAAAAGATTTTATTTATTTATTCATGAGAGACACAGAGAGGGAGAGAGAGAGAGAGAGAGAGAGAGAGAGAGAGAGAGAGAGAGAGGCAGAGATAGAGGGAGAGCAGGTTCTATGCAGGGAGCCTGACATAGGACTTGATCCCGGGTCTCCAGGATCAGGCCCTGGGCTGAAGGTGGCGCTAAACTGCTGAGCCACCTGGGCTGCCCAAGGAACGATCTCTTGAGCTTCCTGACCAACTGTTAATGAATGGTATTGATGTGACTCATTGGAAATGTCCAATTATTAGTTAAATAATAATTGTTTGCAACTATATCTTATATCACACATTCTTAATCTGAGTATCACATGTTGATGACATGTTGATTTTTGTGAGATTTTTGGGGGAGTTTTTGCATAAAATTTATGGTGGTCAAAAATCAAACTATTATTCAGGTAAAGCCTGGTAAAAATCTAGAAGAACTAGATTTTGTTTTTCCCTTGACTATAGAAAGACTAACTCTTTGGCATATTGGCTGGAATATTATGCCCCAATTTTAAAAGAATACATAAAACCTCTAATGATTTTCTTTTCATATTTAATAATATGAAAAGGCTTATGTTTTATTGAATACTGAAATTTTTAGCAATTCTATTTCAGCATGACTGGTGTTATATATGAAATGAGATAAAGATTTGCATTTATTCACTCAAGAAATACTTATGGGTATCAACCACTTTCTAATCATTGTTTAGACCCTGAAAAAACAGCAATGAAACAGCAATCAAATTCTTAAAACTCAGAACTTAGCAGTATGTGGAGGAGACTTAGAATAAATGTCTTCTAAATATGATATTAGATGAGTCCTATTATATATTTAAATTACCATTTATTCACTTTAAAGTATAATACCAATTTCTATCCAATGCTTTTAGGCAAAATAGTTAAGATGAACTTATAGAAAGTTCTTAGCACAATGTCCATCACATATTAAGAATGGAGGTTTTCTTCACTAGAGCAAACATTTACTGGGCATCTACCATGTGCTAGGCACTACACATGTGTCACAATAGTTAATTCTCATCATGACCCTCTGATGTAGGTATTTTCATTCCTATTTTAGAGATATGGAGACTGTAACTTTTCCCCACAAGACAGCTATGAAAGGAAAGAAATAACATTCAAACATAGTTTTCTTTAAGAGTAAATACTATGTTCTTCCTATTGTACTATCCTGTCTTCTCTGCTACAGTATGAAGAACATTTAGTTGGAAAATGTAGATTTCATTGGGTACTAACATAGTATTTTAGAATGTGTTATTCTATTATTATTGATGTTAAAAATTTGGGAATAAAATTCTTGATACTTTTTTTTTAAGTTTCAATACTTTAAATACAGCATCCGATTGCCTTATGGTCACATTTTTTCCTGATGATAAATCAGTTGATCTTCCTTGTAAGTTAAAAGTTGGTTCTCTCTTGATACTTTCAAGATTTTATCTTCATGTTTGTCTTTCAACATTTTGACTATGATGTATCTGACTATGGAACTCTGTATTTATCATATTTGTTAAGTGTTTATCTTATTTGTTAAGCCCAAATTGATATTCTTGGTTATAACCATCCAAATTAGTTTCCATAAGACCAACCTAGGAGGTGAGGAAGAGAGAAAGTAAGGGATCAAATGCCACAGACTCTGTCCTTAACAAGATTTACTAGACTTTCTCAAACACCTCTCCATTTTCTAAGGAAAAGTTTTAGAAACTTTAAATGATATTTTTATAATTTACTCTAGTTAAATAGTTGTTTTGTTGGGGAGAGGGTCATTTAAACTCCTAACTCTTTCATTATGAAGTTCTGTTCCCTCCATGCTATACAAGGGGAAACTGAAATACAATTTCTGGACCTTAATAGAATCTATATATAGAGTTATATTAGGAATTCTGGGTGGCATATTGAAATCCTGATTTTTTTTATTAATACAGCTGGAACTGAATAAATCAATAAGATTCGCATTATTTTTAAAATTTAAGTACAGAGATAATGCCCCACTTGCTTTTGAAATATGAGCTGCTAAATTCTAATAAATATGCAATATATTAAATACATATTTATTGCATTACTGAATGAATAAGGAGATATAGTATAATTATTTTCTAATATTATTTTTAATGTATTAAACATTGTATGAGAAAAATAACTGTGTACATTTCACTATATTCTAAGGTTATAATTCAGTCCTTAGCATATAGTAGAAACATAAAACCTCTCTGTTTACTCCATCGTTGAATGATGGATGATAGAGGCCCCATGGGTAGTGTGAGCAAGTAAACTTGTTTAGCCAGGACAGTCTTTCTGAATTAAATTCTATATGTTGGATAGAGTGGCTTATCTAAGGCTAGACATTAATTTTAGAAAAGCAATGCAAAAGTAATTGCTAATAATGTTTGAAAACCATTTCTTGTTTAGGTGGATGCTGCCAGACAGACTGTCAGATTGTATCAGTGTAACTTCTCATCCTCTGAGCCAATATGGAAGAAAAAGATGAAAAGAAAGGGTGGTGCTCTCATTCTTGGACTAGGACTGGATTGAGTGCCAATTCTTGTTGGCAGTTGTGGAGACATTTTTTTAAACATATCTAAGAAAATATTATAACTATAAAATGTTCTTCTGTATGTAGCAGAAAAGTAACATGAAATTTTCTTTCTTTAGTACCAGCTTAGGCATCAGTAGAGTAACAAAAAGATAAGAGATAACAAGTATGCCCCAATTCAAAAGTAAAGTGCTAGACTATCAACAGAGAACTCTAAGAGGAAATGGCTTAAAGTTGATTTTGTAACACTTAACCAGCAGCCAGCTTAAGAGAAGTGTAGTAGATTATAGGTTCTCTCTCTCTCTCTCTCTCTCTCTCTCTCTTAAGTGGTAAGGAAGGAAAAAAAAACAAAATAACAAAAATAAAAAACTCAATTTCCTTGGAGCTAAGCAAAGCCATGTGACTAATGCTAACCAATATGCTGTGAGAGAAATTGGCATGAAACACTTCTAGGCTGAAGCAGGGGAAAGCAGTGGTAAGTACCTTATGTGCTTTTCCTAGCACTTGAGGATCCTGCAAGTTCTAGATGGTACAGCTACATCATGGAGGAGCTTCTATCACACTGGGCCCCTGAGTGTCTGAGAAACAGAATACCTCCACATAAACTTAAATGAACTAATAGTGTAAGTGAAAAATAGATCATTACATTAAGTTTTAAGAAGTTACTGCAGCATAAACTTGTCCATCCTGATCAATACTGGGTAAAATAGATGAGATTGAAGTAACTAAGAAAGTAAATCCCTTTAAGAAAATTGGTTGATCTACTCATCAGGAGACAGCATGATGATCACCCTGACTTTGACTGAGACAGAGGAGGTTCACAGCTGCTAAATGAAAGCATGACTTAAAAAAAAAAAAAAAAGAAAGAAAGCATGACTTGTGTCATCTGGATCTTATTAGGATACAGAGATATTTAATAAAAGGAGGCAAGACTTGGCTGACATAGTCTGTGTTATTAAAAAAGCAGGGCTGCAACTGAATTCCAGAATTGCCAAGTAAGTACATTTATAAATTCGTTCTCCCTCAAAACGAACACAAATGTAGACAAAATATCTAAAATTGACCTTTTTGGAACTCTAGAAACTAACCAAGGCTACACAATGAAATAAAAATTAGTTATTCCAGAAAAAATACTCAAGCTTGGTAAGATAGTGGAGTCTGTGACACTTTAACCTGGAGCTATTTCCACCCATCCCCTCTTCCATATCAGTGGTGGGGAGCAGAGAAAAGCCAACAGCCTCTAGCCAAAGAAGATGACTGACCTAACTTTTGGAGTTCCATTAAGAGCACCAACCCCAGGTCACAGTCAACATTTTGTTCCACACTCTCAGATTCCTGGAAAATCTCTTCTCAAGGTGCGGTGCCTTATTTCATTTGACACAGACCTCAGATGAGCAAGATACACTGAGCCAACTTCCAAAGCATTATTGAAACAAAATAAATTTACTGCCAATATCTCAGCTGCCTACTTTGCGATTTCAATTGGAGAAGTTTGGCCAGAAATTTAAAAGGAAAGTCTGGAGAACAAGATAACAATAAGGAACTGCAGAAAGGTCCAATGCATACCTGATGATCTAAATGGTTTGTTTTATGTGCAAGGCTGTGGGAATTCCCAGGAAGAAACATGAAAAAGGAGAAGGCTGACCTTGAGACACTACATAAGCAGATATTGAAAGTGAAGGCTGTCATAAACTCCTTGAAATTTGAAGGTGTTCTCTCACACAGATCCCTTTGCAAAGGCAGAAAACCTATAGCAAAATAATTAAAGAAATATGTGCCCCACAAGAAGCCAGGATTAAAAGGGAAAACAAGAACTTAACAACATAAAAAAACTAGTAATGTAATAATTAAAAACCTCAATTGGCCACAAACTACAGGGAACACAGACTATAGAATTAGTCTAGGAGGATTGATAAACAAATAAGCAGGAACAATGGAGAGATTAAAAATAAAAAAAAAATGTAGTTTAACAAAAAGCCTTGGAGGTTAGGGGAAGAGTAGAGAAAGTTCACATCAGATTTATGTTAGCTAGAATACCCAGTGTTCAAAAAACTATGATATGTGAAGCAGAAATAGGAAAGTATGCCAGATATATGGGGCGGGGTGGAGGTAGAGAAAATATCACTGAGGAGGCTCACATTTTGAACTTAGTGGACAAAAACTTAAAAGTAATTTTTTATAAACATGTCCAAAGAACTAAAGCAAACCATGTGTAAAGAAGGTATACCAATAATATCTCAAAAACAGACAATGTCATTAAAGAGAAAAAATAGGGCACTTGGGTGGCTCAGTAGGTTGAGGGTCTGACTCTTGATTTCTGCTTGGGTCATGATGCTAAGGTCATGGGATCAAGCCCCACATCAGACTCTGCACCCAGCATGGGGTCTGCTTATCCCTCTCCCTCTGCCCCTCCTCACCCCCTTCCCTTGCCCCACCCCCTGCTCATGTTCTCTCTCTCTCAAATAAATAAACAAAATCTTTAAAAAAATCTCTAAGGACCAGTTTGGCAGGGTATAAAAAATACAAATTGCTTCTTGAGAAGAGTCACATAATATGAGGATTTTATTTTATTTTATTTTTTTAATTTTTTATTTATTTATGATAGTCATACAGAGAGAAAGAGAGAGAGCCAGAGACACAGGCAGAGGGAGAAGCAGGCTCCATGCACCGGGAGCCCGACGTGGGATTCGATCCCGGTCTCCAGGATCACGCCCTGGGCCAAAGGCAGGCGCCAAACCGCTGCGCCACCCAGGGATCCCTAATATGAGGATTTTAATTGTTACTTTGGCAATGCTGTTGTGATGACAGGATTTGTCTCCTCTGCCTTTAGAACAGAATACAAAGAAAGAGGGAATATGTATCAATAAAAATCTATGGTTCACAGACTATTTCTGAGTTTTCAATCAAAAAGTCTTGCAAGAGTTATACCCTATAATTATTTAAAACACAAATTGCTTGCCTCACATTTGACTCACTAATAAAGAAGTTAATATGTTCAGAGAAAGGGGATCTTGATTTTATAAATATATTTCATTCCTGTTTACAATTTTTTCATATTCTAGTAGACAAAGACAACCTTTTTTAACAACTTCAAAAAAAAAAAAAAAAAAAGAAAATCCTGTCCCTTCAGTGTAGTCTTTTAAGCTTTATGTCCTAATTGATGTGCTTCTATAGGACTTAAAAAGTTAAGTAATTAAAATCATTACATCTCTAATTTATTCTCCATTTAAATTTATTTTTTCTGTACATTTACACTTGAAACAAGTCCCTTTAGAGGTTTTTTTCTTTACTTCTGCTCTTGTCAATGTTACTGATAATCTCCATGCTACCAAATCAATTGCTCAATTCATGGTTCTCATTTTAGTGGACATTTAAGCTGAATTTCATGTAATTAATAAATAGGATATCCTTTTTCTGCTTTGTTTGATTCCTTTTGGTTCTAATCATACCTTCTCAGTCTCTTTTATCCACTTCTTCCACATGTTGATCTGTAAATGCTAGAACAATTAGTATTAAGAGTTTCCAGTCCTTAGGGAGGCTTATCAAAACTTACTGCTTTGCATATTATATACTATATGATAATTCCCAAATTCATGTCTTTAATCTTGACCATTTCCACAACTCCAGATTCCTATAATCAATTGCTCATATGACATCTAGACTTGAATGCCTTGTAAAGATCTTCAAGATGATATACTCCAAACCAAACAGTTAACCACTCATACCCAAATATGATTCATATCAGATTTTCCATATTTCAGTAAATGGCAACAGTGTATTTGTAATTTCACAGTCAAAACACCTTGGGCTATTTCTAAAGTCATCTTTTACCATAAGAACCCACATCTAATCCATCAACAAAATCATTTTCCTATGCTTTAGAATATATCCAGAATCCAACCATTTCCACCTCCTATACTACTATCCTTATCATGCCATTATGTTTAATTGTGTTTACTGTACTAACATTTTAATGTTTATCCAACTTCTACCCTACTCTTCCTAGTCTTTTCTCCATATACCAGCTGATACTCCTAAAGTCATATCATGTCAATCTTATGCTCCATACTTTCCTATGATTTTCCATCTCATTTAAAATAAATCAGAGGTGGGCAGCCTGGATGGCTCAGTGGTTTAGTGCTGCCTTCAGCCCAGAGCCTGATCCTGGAGACCCGGGATCAAGTCCCATGTTGGGCTCTCTGCATGGAGCCTGCTTCTCACCCTGCCTGTGTCTGTGCCACTCTCTCTATTGCTGTGTCTCTCATGAATAAATAAATAAAATCTTTTTAAAAATAAAAATAAATAAATAAATCAGTGGTAATTTGCATAGCCTACTCGGCTCTATAAAACATACATTTACTGGACTACTTTTCTTTTTTTTTTAATTTTTATTTATGATAGAGAGAGAGAGAGAGAGAGAGAGAGGCAGAGACATAAGCACGCTCCATGCACCGGGAGCCCGACGTGGGATTTGATCCCGGGTCTCCAGGATTGTGCCCTGGGCCAAAGGCAGGCGCTAAACCACTGCGCCACCCAGGGATCCCATACTGGACTACTTTTCTGATCTCATCTCCTGATATCCTCTTCCTTGTTTCACTCAATTCCACCTCCACTGGCCTTATCACTAAGCCTCCAATGTAGTAGCATATTCTAACCTCAAAGCCCCTTCTCAGTGTCTGAATGCTACCTTCCCCCATATATCCATATGGTTTATATCATATCTGATAAACATATCCAAAAATGATTTCCTTTGTTCCAGTTCTCAAAGTGTAGTCTATGAAACATTTACATCAAAAAGAGCTCATAGCAGTTATTAAATAGATAAATTCTATTCCTCTTCTAGACCTATGGAGTTAGAATCTGTGGGATTGTGATCTTGGAAACTGTACCTCAAAATTTCCTCCGAATTGATTTTAATACCTCATCAAAATTAAGAGCCACTGACAGAAAGTTGTAGCCATAATCAATACAATAAACACAAAATAAAGCTCATTTCCACATGGGAGATAAGTTTTAAGAGGTTCTGAATCTATTAATCCATTCTTTAGCCTCAGACTTGTACATGTCAGCAGTAAAGGAGATGAGAGTATAGAGGAAAAGGTAAATAATTTATGAAGCTGATTAACTGGGCTATAGTTCCTGGATCTAGATGTGACGATTTAGTATGTTCCTTTTAATCTCCAGTTTTACATGATATAATACCGACTGCCTAATCTTCAAAAACAGCCATATAACAAGGAATGCAAATAATTTTATCATATTATAATTGGAGAGAAAAGGAGAGAAAACACTAAACTGCAATTTATACCTAGGTGGAGAATGTCAATGTATATATATAAGTGAAGGAAACACCTAAAATCAGCAGTGCAAGGTTCAGAGCTCATGACAAACAAGTATTTTGAGACACAGTACAGAGAAGAAGCTAGGGCAGTGGAATCCTAGCAGAAGCAAAACAGATATAACTGCCCTCAGAAAGAGAGTGTGAAGCTGTATGTCAAATACCAAGAACTAGTCTGAGATCTGACAGAGCAGACAAGTGTCGACTAAACAACTCAAAAGAAAGGACTTCAAAGTGAATGGGACCAGAAGAGGGAATCTTGGAAGGCAATGTTTCATGAGAGGAAAATATCTTGGAAAAGGAGATATCTCTTGGAGGATCGGCAGTTAGAAAAAAAAATAATAAGGTTGGAAGAGGTAGAAATTAAAAGTCCCCCAGAAACTGAATCTCACAAAATTAGAACTCTCACCCCCAAAGAAAAATAAAACAAAGCATCATCCATTAATGTGAAGCTTCATTGAATGAAACAAAAATGATCTGAGACTTCAGTAACATAGAAATATGGGGCTAAAATCAGCTTTGATAAAGTCTGATTTAGATGTTTTCCTCAGAAAAAATCAAAGACTCAGTGGAAACAAAAAAGATGAAGCCCACATATTACATAGTAAATAAATGTCAGGTCATAACTTTAACTTTTGTACAGAGAAGAAGCCAGTGTAAGGAAAGTCCCTGGTTATTCCTTATTTTTTCATTGTGTAACACAAGAAGGTATATGTATATTCAGAAATATACATATACATATATTCACAAAGGTTATTTTAAAGAAAATATAAAATATATATAGTACAAGTTGCATAATTTATTGGGATTTAGGGTTACCAGAGATGTAAAGAAATTAATCCAAGTTACCAAAAAAGTTGGTTCTACTTATCATCTTTGGTTGATCTCAGTGGGCCTCAAAGCATGACCCTAATGTCATAAG
Source organism: Canis lupus familiaris (assembly GCF_011100685.1). NCBI lineage: Eukaryota > Metazoa > Chordata > Mammalia > Carnivora > Canidae > Canis > Canis lupus. The sequence goes on from NC_049232.1 coordinate 48,802,698, forward strand.
CCTAACTATCAATGAGGCTCAAAATCTTGTGACATAAAACACTTATTGCTTCTAGATAAGTCAGAAGTCCTGGTCTCTTAACCCCTGTGTTAGAGAAAAATTCTTCGGGATCTTTTGTGTCTCTAATACTATGAAAGTTTTTCTCATGTGAGTAGTCATTTGTGATACTCACTTGCTCAAGAAAACATTCCTTTTTGATTGATGGTGCCCTTGTGACACTGGGCAGAAGAGTAGACTAACTTTGATGAAAAAGAAGAAACTGTGCTATATAAGAATGTAATCCAGAAGAGAACCTCTGTTTATTGATTCCTGTTATATACTTTTCTTTTTCTATCCTGCTAAAATTTCTATAAACATATATCCCAGGAAAAGGGACAAAAGATTTGTGACTGCGATCCCTGGGTGGCGCAGCGGTTTAGCGCCTGCCTTCAGCCCAGGGCGCGATCCTGGAGACCTGGGATCGAGTCCCACGTCGGGCTCCCGGGGCATGGAGCCTGCTTCTCCCTCTGCCTATGTCTCTGCCTCTCTCTCTCTCTCTGTGACTATCATAAATAAATAAAAATTAAAAAAAAGATTTGTGACTATACTTATATAGAAATATTAGGATCTTTTTAAATCAAAACAACTCTCTAAAATAAATATATCGAATCTACTTTCATTGTTAGCTGCTTTTAGAGAAAATCTGTATCTCATCTTCAATAGACCAGATAATATTATATGCACAGTACAACCAAATATATGCCTCCAAAATTAATATTTACAAGAAACTTCTAGTTTTATTTGCTTCCCTTAGGTTTCAAAGATTTAACAAATTTATTGATTCCTGGGAAACAAACAAATGTCAACAACAGAAATACACTGGATAAACTGGAAAATACGTACATAGACTCATAATAAAAGTATTCTTTGGTAATATTGATTTAGTAAAATTTCATACACTTAACTGAATCTGGGACATTAATATTATGTTAGAAATCATTACATTTAAGAAATCACCTTTAGGGGCACCTGGCTAGCTCAGTCAGTAGAGCATGTGACTCTTGATCTTGGGGTTGTGAGTTCAAGTCCTATGTTGGGTATAGAAATTACTTACAAAAAAACTTAAAAAAAAAAAAGAAATCCCCTTAGAGAGAACAATGCAATGTCTTTTAATCCATTATTTTACAAATTATTATAATCACAGATTTTATCTCTTTATACCGTACCATACTATTATACACACATACGCATGTACAGCACCCTCCAGACTAGGAATTACATATTACACTAGAATTATTATATTCTACATCTAGTGTCCTGTGTGACACTACCCTTACTGAAGGTCATAGGACCTGGAAATAGTTAACTATGGAGAATCAATGTCAAATGGGGTTAAATTTCTTTTTTTTTTTTTTAAGATTTTACTTATTTATTCATGAATTCACAGAGAGAGGCAGAGACATAGGAAGAGGGAGAGGCAGGCTCCATTCAGGAGCCTGATGTGGGACTCGATCCCAGAACTCCAGGATCACAACCTGAGCCAAAGGCAGATGCTCAACTGCTTGAGCCACTCAGATGTCCCTTAAATTTCCATTTCAGTTACACCACCTAATTTTTGAGAAGCATAAAGAAATATTTGGATCAATTCATTTAGATAGTTAAGCCAAATTCACTCATCTTAAAATAAAGGTACATAGTAGTGGTTCAACTAAAAGTTGGAGGCCTGCCCAGAATCCTTTCATTTGCAATATACTTAAAAATCCTAGTAATTGCATATGCATCCAATGACTTCATTAATTAACTTTATTCATTCATTCATTTAGCAAACATTAACTGATCACATTTTTGTGTCAGGTAATCTGTAAAATGGTCTCTATGCAGACACTACTTGGCCTGAAGGATCTCACTGTTAGTGGCAATTTCATTCAGGAATTTGAAAGTTGAGCGATTTGCAGCTCTCAATTGCAATGAATGCTTTATTTTATTTTATTTATTTTATTTTATTTTATTTATTTTAATTAATTAATTAATTTGTTGTATACTTGACACATAATGTTACATTAGTTTCTGGTGTACAACACAGTGATTTAACTTCTCTATACATTATGTTATGCTCAACACAAGGGTAGTTATCATCTGTCACCATACAACATACAATATTATTCCAATATCACTAGCCATTGAAATGGATGCTTTAAATGTAGTAGTTCATTGATAATTATAGGAAGAAAACTAGTTTTCAGAAATGATAGATATAACAAAGTAAAAACTAATACTTAGCTAATTCCTTACAATTACTACTATGAATTCCTAGAAGGATTAACATTTAAGAATATATAGCAATGGTCTAAGTGACACTAGAATAATATATTGAAGTATCTCATTTTCTCATTTTCTCTTTTATAGCATAAAAAAACATGATGTTGTATACAGCTATCTTATGAGTTAAACGGAAAGTCATCAGGAAAGCTCTACTTCAAGTTATCTACTTATATATAATAATATTTATCACATTCTCCTTTATTATTTAATATGTATTAGTACTATTAAATCTGACAGCAATAATGAGAAGTAGGTGCTAATACTTTTGCCACTTAATACGGGAAGAAATTAAAGCAAAGAGGTTAACTAACTTGTCCTAGCCTCACTGAATCTAGTAAGTAGGGGAGCCAGTATTCCAGTATCAGCAGTCTGATTCCACTGACCATGTCTTAATATTTTCACTGTTTTATATAGATGTATAAATATGCATTTTGTGCATATTTACATAGTATTTTGTACATTTAAATGTTATTTACCCATCTCTCTATATATTTTTGGAGGGTTTTTTTTGCTCTTGGTGAAGAGGTAATAACATGTTGAATAGCATATCATAAAAGTTTGCAAGTCAAGTTTAATTTAAAAAGTTAATAAAGCATCTTTCAATACATTTTAAATCAAAACAGTAAGAGAACCTACTAAGTAGAAGACAGTGGAAGTGTGAATACAGATCTTAAAGGAAATTTACTTATTCTTGCAATATAAAACAAAAACAGCATTGTTCTCTCTATAAATGATCCATCATCACATTCACTTAGATTCTTACATCTTTATGTTTTGATATGATATGTGTAGTTTTTAGAAATATCAATGTTATTAGATGTTTACCTGACTTCTTATGATTAATTTCTTAATTTTTCCTTTTGGACTATGAATCACTGTAAAAAAATCCTAAGTTGAATCATTTTTCCAAATGTTAAGCCTTAGTAATATTATCTGTCTAAATCTCCTAAGACTATAAACAGACCATCTTTATTCATACCTTCACAGTGTGATGAAATGAGAAGGTAGCATGTAGTTTAACATAACTATACTAAGTTTGAAAACAACCTGAATATTGACCATGCTAATGAATACAAATTAGCATATACTCTGATACTTTACAATACTGAAATCAATGTATTTCTTTTTTGAATATGATTCTCACCAAAATATACATCATTTTAATTCCATCTATGTTTATAAAATACCTCAATTATATTTAGCTTAAATGATTTAATATTTGGTAAGCTTTATCTTATTATAAGTCTAAAGCTTTTAGGACTGGAAAGTAATTTGATACCATCCAGTCCTTTTAAAGTTTGAAGATTTTTATTTTAACCTTTAAAATGTTGTTATGATTTATGCATTATGGAATCTTTCCAAAGGTTAAAAGCAAGGTACAACCATACATGGTACCAAGAGAATAGCCCACATCTCCTGCCTTAATCCTCATCTTCAAAATAGAATGATCACATACATCTGAATGGAATTTAATTATATTTTTCTAATTCCCTGAATGTTTTTATTAAACCAAGATGTTCATAAGTTAATGGTTCCATTATATCCTACTGCTTTTGCATTCTAAGAATATAATGGCAACAAGAACAGAAATTTCTAATAAACACATTTTTTCCATGCAATCTTATTATAAATCAGCACATAGGTTAACATTTCAATGCTAAATATGATCTGCTTTACTTTTATACATACTCTGTTTTCTCAGGAAATGCAAAATTTTTTGATAAGGATAGCAATAATCTTTTTTATATACTCTGCTTCCAAATTCTGTTTTATTATAGTTTGGAAATTACCTCCATCAGCTCTGCCAAGTTATTTATATTCTTATTTGACATATTACATAGTCCCTTTTGAATCATTATAATGGTCTTTGTGGTACTGTCATCTTAATTTTTTAAAGCATATATATTTTATATATTTCAATCACTTGTCTATGTGACTTTTGACCTGTCTAATCCATGAAGCTCTATATGCTCATAATTTTTAATGGATAATCATTTCTGCTTCTATGAGTCTACCTTTTGAACACTGGCACAACATACGATGCCAGCCTTTACAACACTCACCAATTGATGTTCCAAGTCCAAAAGAGATTAGAGCCAAATCTTTAACAAGTACACTAATTCATTTAACAGTAAAATTGAAACAGTATTAAGAAGGTAGAAAAACCACACATACAGCAAAAAGTGTTTGAAATCTTTTTTTGGAAAAAAAGGTGGCCTCCTGAGTAGTTCAGTCCGTTAAGCATCTGCCTTCAGCTCAGGTCATGATCCTGGGGTCCTGGGATACAGCCCCACATAAGGCTCTCTGTTTGTCCCTTTCCCTCTGCCTCTCCCCCTTGCTCATGCTCTTTTTTTCTCTCTCTCAAATAAATAAATAAATAAATAAATAGATAAATAGATAAATAGATAAATAAATAAATAAATAAATGTTTTTCAAAAGTCAAAGTGGTTAAAAACAAAAATTATGATCCTTTATCATACCAGGTTTTCTTTCTTTCTTTTTTTTTTAAGATTTTATTTATTTATTCATGAGAGACATGGAGAGAGAGAGAGAGAGAGAGAGAGAGAGAGAGAGAAAGAGAAAGGCAGAGACACAGGCAGAGAGAGAAGCAGGCTCCACGCAGGGAGCCCGATGTGGGACTCGATCCTGGGACTCCGGGATCATATCCTGAACCAAAGGCAGGCACTCAACCCCTGAGCCTCCCAGGGGTCCCTCTTTCTTTCTTCTTTCTTACTTGTAGGTGCTTGTATTTATTGGAGAGGAGGGGGGGTGGAGGTTTTATGGACGGAAGGAAGGGTAAGGAAGGAAGAAGGAGGAAGAAGGCAGGGTCATGGTGAGGGATGTTCTTCTTTCTTTCTTCTTCTTTCTTTTTTTCTGTTCTCTTTCTTTCTCTTTCTTTCTTTCTTTCTTTCTTTCTTCTTTCTCCTTCCTTCCTTCCTTCCTTCCTTCCTTCCTTCCTTCCTTCACCAGTATATATTGTTTATTTTGCCTGGAACATTTTCCTCATACAGAACCATCAACTTTGCTTCTGGTAATTCTTTAATTCTCATCTTAGATGCCATTTTCTCTGAAAAGCTTCCTTTTATTTCCAATATTAAATTGTTTGTTTATTCCAGGTTCTTGAATTTTACACTCCTATATCAGATTATGGAATATTATGCTTATCTTTTTTCCTGTATGACTACTCTGTAGACAAACTGTATATGAGAGAAATCAGACATGGTATTTTTTCTCTGTTCTATACCAGTTTATACTCAAAAAATTGTATAACACATGAATGAATGGATGGATGGATGGATGGATGGATGGATGTATAGATGGACACACAGATAAATAAATTGAGGCCTGTATACCTTTTCTGTCTCCTTTTACTTTCTAAGGAGTCATTATCTTAGGAAGCAACAGGCTTTTTCTAGAAATTCATATCTGGTCATTATCTCTTTCTATTATAAAAGGTTCCTCCCTCTCTTTCCATTTTAAGTAGACATTCTTAGGAAAGGGATATTTGGGATATGCTGACATCTTCCATAAACTAATCTAAGTGTAGAAGTTCTAGATGCTTTTATTCAAACTTCTCTCTATGCAATAAGGCAAAAAAAACTATGCTCATTTCACAAAGCAAAATATAGTATATGAAAAATACTTTACATCTAGCTTTTGTCGTCTGACTTCTGTTGATAAATAAGTTATGCCAATTTGTATATAACAGAATCACAATATTGAAAATAATAAAAATAGGAATTATAGCAATTACCCTTTAAATTTAAAAGAAAATGTATACTATATATACGTATTAACTCTCACTAGCTTCTCTTGGAGAAATATTTATTCTCATTGCAGATCTAATAAATTCATTCTAGCTTATTTATTCTTGGGACAGCATAATTAAAGTTATATGAAATTATAAAAGAAAATGAAAGGATAAATCTTCATACATATGTTCCCTTGCATAGTTATGTACATATAATTCCAAGGATTCTACGTGAATATTTTTAATATTTGATTCAAGTTTAAGACTTGAAATTCAAATTTAAAACTCTTAACTGTTTTTGTTTCAATGTTTCTTACAGGAACTATTATTGTCTTACTATCTCTAACTGTGGGCACTATAAGTTTATAAGACTAAGTCCAAAGTTGTTCTTTTAAATTTCTGAAGAAAACATGTCTATGCAGGAATATATTCCTTTAAAATGCATCTCAGGAGAATCAAGAATTCTATGAAAAGGGAATCTAATGGAGTCTCTAAAGAGATTACTATAATTCATACTAAAGCTTAAAGAGAAGTATATTAGTACATGCAAAGTGAGATAAATGCTAATGCAAATAAGTATATTTTCAATTAGAGGAGTGTACAACTTCAGAAACACAATAACATGGTTATCAGTCGGTGAAATTGTTTTGGTACACTTTTCTTTAGTAGTAACAGTCTGTGTGACAAATTTTATGTGTGTGTGTGTGTAAACATGTGCATGGTATTGATGAAGATCAAGAACAAGAAAGAATTCCAGACATCAAGAGACTGCAACTTTCCTAGTCATCATTTGGTTGCTTTTATCTTGTTTTAAAATAAGGGTATTTCCCTTCTCAACTTTCCTATATACTACAATGTCTTCTTTGGGAAAACTGAAAAAGAATTAGAATGGTATGATTAGGATAATGATAAAAATCATAATTCTGTTTCTCAGTTAATGAAATTACCATAAAAAAATAAGTAATCATAAAAATTGTTTACAATTAGAAAATAATTTGTGACCTAGATCTTTAGGTGAGAAAAACAAAGGCATTCTATTAAATTCTTCTAAATATGAGTATCTCCAGTTCTGGTTACTCTTCCTATTTATAAACTGTATTATTTAATGTGTTTTGATTAAATTGACTGGTTATTCGATTGAATTGGTAAGCCATTTTTTAAAAAATATTCTATTTAGTTATTTATGAGAGACACAGACTAAGAGGCAGAGATATAGGCAGAGGGAGAAGCAGGCTCCCTGTGGGGAGCCTGATACAGGACTTGATCTCAGCGTCCTGGGATCACGTCCTGAGCGAAAGGCAAAAACTCAACCACTGAGAGCTACCCAGGAGTCCAAGTAAGCCATTTTTATCCAAACTTTTGAAAGGTTGTTACATTTTTACAAAGTTGTGGTAAATTCTATCATAATGGTAGCTTTTCCAATGCAGGTAGATAGGTAAGTAGATAGATTGATACAGATATAGATATTTAAACTATATTTATACATACAAATACTGCTAGTAATTTTATCCCCATTGCCCATAATGCAAGCCCAATGTGAATAAATGAAAGTGACAGAATGACAGCAGGTCAGGGTGAATTTAGTTGACTTTACTGAAAGTTTATAGTATTCAGAATCAGAATACCAATCTAAGAATATGTTTTGTCTAGGTTATTTTGTTTTGATCTCTCAATTTTTCTCTTGTCACCATGTCATTATCTCAAGGAAACAAAGAAAACTAAGAAAGCATTACTACTTTTATCCATCCTATACTGAAAGTATTACTTTGGGTAGTTATAACCATATTTTAATAATACTGGAGAAGGAAGGTGTTCTACTTATCATGACCCTTATCTGTTACCTTCTTTTGATAGTTTTATAGTTATTCATTGCTTTTTTTATTCATTGAATGGGCAAAAAACTGCTTATTAAGACAAAGAGTTATCCATTCTCACTTTTCAATTCACTGTTACCTGGATTCTCATTAAATACTGTCATCAAGGTGACCAATGAAGACCTAGAGGAAAAAGCAGAATAAGACAGAGTCACAGACAGTCATGTGGCCTCTCTCCAGTGAAGGGAACCACTCCCTCCACTTGTCCCCTAAAGAAACAGGAAATGAGTGTTAATAATGGCCCCACATACTCTGTAAACCTAGGATACCTCTTCTGTTACCCTGTACATGGCCTATGTCTTTTAAAATTACATTATTAAATTCTTTTCAAATGATATTTGTGATTGCCACTTGTTGCATTCAAGATCCTGACTGATAATCCATTTCTTTTTGAAACATTTCCTTTCATCTGCTACTTTCCTTTCATAATCATGGTTCATGGAATACATCATTTTCCATACCCTGGCCCTTGCATTTAAGTGTTTTCTAGATGTTCCTCCTTATATTTCTTCCTATAGTTCTTTATTTATTCACTATCCCATTATTTAAATTATCATCTATGTTCAAATAAATTAATTATATCTTTTTACAGCTTAGATGTCACACTCGAACTTCTGGCTAAATGACTCCTTCTATGTGCTCCCAAACTGACCACACCATCTTCCATCTCACACATACATTTAATTTTGAATTCATTGAATTATACTCTACCTACCAAGTTGATCGAGCTAAGAAACTGAGCTATCATTGGTTAATTCTTCTAATTCCCTACCTCTACTCATGAAATTCTATCAATTCTCTTAATGTCTCTTCAGTAGTATTTCTTCATTTGTACTTTGATTATTATTAACTTAGTTCAAGCACAAATACTTGAACTGACTCATTCCAGTACTTTTGTTACTAAGACCTATTATGGTGTTCCATGCCTCAGAGGTTCAGAAGTTCACCTGAGCCCTGATTTCTAAACATTGATCTTTACCTGACCAACTCTGACTCTCACTTATGTGTTCAGCTTCAGTGAAGTCACCATTCTCTCTAGAAAGCTGCTCCTTGCCCTCCCATCTTTGGTTACATGCTTAAATGCACTTCTATAGCACACTATTTATATGTTTACTAACACATTTATCATGGTGGCAGATAAATAACTGTTCATTAGTCTTTGAAACCAAGGATACTGACATATGTATTTTTAATTACTGAGATAGCACCTGCAACAGTGTAACCATGCATTCTGTTAACTATTACATGAAAAAAGACATGAATCTCACTCTCAACTTATTTTAGTAAGTGTGTAGATACATTATAATTGCTATAAGTTTTGCTAACTTCATGGAAGTTAGCAGATTGCTCCTGCAGGTGCTATAATGCCCCAAGATGCAGTATTGCATACCATATGGGCTGGTTTTTAAACATGAAATTCAAAATAGAATGAGAAAATTTAAAATCATTTTGAAGTTATGTAAGTAAAGAATTAAATATTTAATATAATTTTTACTCTAAATGAATTATCTTTCGTTTTAATGGATACCTCCCTCTACAGAGTTGATACTGTATAATAAGAGAAGAAATTGGCATAGGAAAGAGCTTTGAATTAGGATAAGATTGTACTTAATTTTATTTCTCTTCAAAGTTCCCATTAATGGGCAGTATCTGTATCTTCTGAAAAGATAGTCTAAGTAAACTAGGGCTAAGATCAATTCTACTTTCAGCCTGCAATAAAACTGTCATAGAGATTTACCAAATAAAATAAAATAATGATCGGCAAAGAGTAGCAGGATCAGCAGCTCAGTCAGACTAATGATATCAAAGAGTCTTGCTACACTGAAGAAAGAAGCAACTTAATGGTAATATAAAAAGTTGCACTTATTGTGTGTGGATTTTGTGTTCTTTTCAGCTATAAATTGCAGAATTCAGACTTTTAAGTATTTGTAGATGAAACAGGGAACATAAACTTAAATACTTTTCCTTGGAGAGAAATCAATAATTACAGTTCTCTCTTTTAAGTCAATATTTTATACTCCCACAAAAAGGAGTGCCATATCAATACTTAAACATCAGTGTTGTACTCATCCTTATTTAGTCACTTGTTTGTTAAGCGTCCTCTGATGATAGTAAAAATGTCTGTGATGGTTTCCAGATAAAGCTCCACAGTAAAAATAACAGACCATTAACAATAACTTAATGAGGATATTTCTGCTTCCTAAACTTAAACTTCAATGATCACTTAATTATACAAGCATAATCTATCTAAAATAAGAAATGCCACTAAATTTATGATGGGGAATGCATCTTTTCCTTTCATCTAAATGCAAAAACAATTAAGAATTCAGACTTAAGTGTCCACAATTTTAATCTAATGTAACCATTAAATAAAAATAATATCAAAACCACAGTATCTAAGAAATTTAACTTTGATTACTATGTGAATAGGATAAAGTAAATATATGATGAATATTATTCAGCCTTAAAAATAATGAAATCTTGCCATTTGTGACAACATCAATAAAACTAGAGGACATAATGTGAAGTGAAATAAGGTAGTCACAGAAAGATAAATACTGCATGATTCCACTTATATAAGATAGCTAAAAGAATCATATTTGTAAATGGAGAAAATTTTATAAGTGGTTGCGAGAGTTTGTGGAGTGGGGGAAATGGGGAATTGTTATATAATGGGTATAAAGTTTCAGTTACGCAAGATGAGTAAGTTCTAGTGATCCACTATACAACATGGTACCTATAGTTAACAAAACTGTCTTATTCACATCAAAATTTGTTAGGATAATAGAACTCATTTAAAGTATTCTTACTGCCAAAATAAATAAACACACACACACACACACACACACACACACACACACATCACAAAGGAATACATAAGGAAACTGGGAAAGTGGTGGTTATGTCTATAATCTTGGTTGTAGTGATGGTATCATAGGTGTTTGCATAGATTCAAACTTATCAAACTGTATAAGTGAAGTTCTTTGTATATCAAGTATACTTGAATAAAACTGTTAAAAATAAAATGAAAAATTTTAAAAGTAAATACATGCCTAACGTAACATAATGAAATATTTAGAGGGGTCATCTCACTAAGGCTGTATGTGTGTATGTGTGTGTGTATGTGTAATAGCTACTAGTTTTTGATGACTGATTAAATTATATGATCAAATAATTCATCAGTTATTGATATTTTCACATTATACCTAGCTGATTTATTAAGGTCTCTATTAAGGTGAAATGACTAAGGTAAACATAGCCTGAAGGCACAGTGGCTTATAATAAAATCAAACAAGATCTAGGTAGTATTCTCATCTTAGCATTTCCAGTGAGAATACCTGGTCTCTCTCTTTTTACTAAACTCATCCCTCAGTATCTTCAGCAGATTTTAGAATCTACATGTACTTGAGTGGCCCAAGACTCCTTTTATATGCCTCAACAGTAAATCACTTCATATTTTAATTCTATTCTAAGAAGGGTTTCATTTCTGATAATTCTATTTGCTTAACATTTTAAAACCCCTGATACTAATAATATGATTTAGTTTTTGCTAACTAAATTTTGGCCTTACTCTCTATCCTCAAATTCATATGCTAGTTATCTGACCACTATCCTAGATCATTTCTCTGAAAAGAAACAGTTTTACTTTCTTTATCCTGGAACCTATGGAATAAAAAGTGAGACTTGCTGTATATCCCAATGCCTCAGAGAATGATATATATTGACAAACCTACTCAGGCTGCCCAGAACTATAAAAATATCTTAAAGATAGAGAACAGACTGAGTGTTGCTGGAGGAAGGTGGGTGGGAGGATGGGTTAAATGGGCAATGGATATTAAAGAGGTCACTTGTGATGAGCAGTGAGTGTTCCATGTAAGTGACGAATCACTAATTCTACTCCTGGGGGCAGCCCGGGTGACTCAGTGGTTTAGCGCTGCCTTCAGCCCAGGGCTTGATCCTGGAGACCTGGGATCGAGTCCCACGTTGGGCTCCCTACATGGAGCCTGCTTCTCCCTCTGCCTGTGTCTCTGACACGCACTCTCTCTCTCTGTGTCTCTCATGAATAAATAAAATCTTAAAGAAAAAAGAATTCTACTCCTGAAACTAATTTCAGATTATATGTTAACTAATGGAATTGGAATTTAAACAAAAACTTGAAATTAAAAAAAATAAAAATAAAAATAAAAAGTCTGAGGTATCGCTTTTAATTGAACAGCAGTTCTGAAACTTGATTGGAATTTTCGATTTTTCATGGGTGGAACTACTGTCAGATTCATTGAATTGTACATTTTATATGTGGCTTATTGTGGCTTATAAATTAAATACTGATAATTTTTTTTTAAATACTGATAATTTTTTTTAAAAAGATCGAGTTAGGAGGAATAGCTCTCCTACTTACTAGGAATTATTATAAATTTGTATATATTAGGAAAGCATTCTGTGACACAAGGAAAGACTAGTCAATAGACAATAATAGAAAGTGTAGAAATAGTATAGTTATATAAACGCATGTAATATAATTGCATAATAATGAATATAAAGCCAAATATATGTATGATCATATATTATATGATTATTAAAATATATTATACATAATATATGCTTTATATATGTATAAAGTATCTATAATATATAACATTATATATAACTTTCTATGTATCATAATAAAATACATTATATATTACATATATATCATAATACATATTATAATATACATGTTATCTAATACATACACATATATATAAAATCATGCATGTAATCTATACTTTGACACGATATATCAAAACTTCCAATATTTTATCTTAGAATGATGTCCTTTGGTGTACATTTATATTTATTATTTTTATTAGGCCAGAATTCTGATTACAATTGAGAATTTTCTTTTACCTGCACTTTCTAAACTTTCTTTTTTGTGGAAAAGTTTTTAAACATAATGTAAAGATACTATAATGACTTTTCACTAAAATTTTAGACTGTATTACATTTTAATATTTTGGATTTAATCAACTTAGATTTGGCAATAAGTAATATCAACTCCAGGGAGATCCTTGGTTGGCTGAGCAGGGCATGGTCCTGAGTCCCGGGACCGAGTCCTACATCCGGCTCCCTGCATGGAGCCTGCTTCTCCCTCTGCCTGTGTCTCTGCCTCTCTCTCTCTCTCTCTGTCTGTCATGAATAAATAAATGAAATCTCTAAAAAATAATAATAATAATATCAACTCCAGGAGACTGTCAGTACATTTGAACAACACACTTTTATAATTATTATTTTAAGATATTTATCAAACCTTATAATTACATCCTAAAATGTTAATTAATTTATATAATACAGTTTTATTGTAACAACTTCTAAATGGAAATGAAGTATTTCATATTACATCTAAATATTCATTACCATAAAATTTCAAAAACAAATTATATTTTTAAATATATGCTTACATAGCCTTCCTGAGTATGTTTCTTTATTTCTCATTGCTTTATCCATTTAATTTATCAATTTCCTTTTCTTTCTCTCTCTCATTTTACATTTGTTATTATTTTTCAATGCAACTACACAGAATAGGCAAACATATTGTTATATTCTACTAAAAATGGACTCTGACATGTCCTGATATAAGGCATTCAGTTACTGTTTATTATTAATTGCCCCCCTCCAACTGATTTCTCATCAATTGTGTTAAAGTACTTGAAAACAAGTCATAGAATAAAAGAATAAAAAGAAAAAAGAAGACATCTTGTACATTAGAGGAAATTAACCTCTTCTGAAAGTTCCTTTATTAATTGTCAAATATAAGCACAGAGGCATATCTCAGCCTTTTCCATGTAACACATGATGAATCTTCTTGACCCCAGATTCTTCTATCACTATACACCTTGAATCATCCTAGTTTTACAAATTTAATTTTTATTATCATTTCAAAGGAGTAGATATTGAATATACTTTTAGATAAGGCTAATTTAACTTGGAATTTCAAGCAACAATTTAAAGATTAAGCCCACTGCAGACCTGAACTCTTGCTAAATTGAATAAATCAGAGTGGGATTTTTTTTGCTATATAAAGGAAAAGAGAATAACAAATTAAAGCACTGTTAAGTAAGATGAGACAAAAACAATAAGACAATTGTACTCCTAAAGAGAAAGATAGGATTCTATTAGTAAGGGTTATAGATATCAGTTTGAAATCACATGGCATAATAAGTCCTGCTACATGGTAATTTTAGTATGCTAACATAATTCTATTCTTCTGTCAAATTCACTCAATATTGTTTTTCCCAAATCTTGCTCTTTAAAAAGTTTTAAAGTTGCCTGAAATAGTAAGCTTGATTCTGAATAAATATTAATGACCATTTTGGGGTGTCTGTTTAATAAGTATGTTTTCAATGTTTCAGTAGATATTTTTTAAGAAGTAGAATATATGTATGTATAATGTAGTCTATACATACCAAGTTAATCAAATAAAATTATTTCTGTAACAACTATATAATAGACACTATTTAATGGTAATAATTTTGATAAAATAATAATTTTCTGAACAATTATCCTTCTACAAAATTTCTCCTTAGGTTAAAGAATGTAGACAAAGTACCAAACCAGTTCCCATAATTTCATGTCATTTTAGATAATGAGCTATAATTACATTTATTCATCTCTTTCAGTATATCCTATACTTGCAAATCCCAAAATAAATTACCATACTGTGAATTGTTTTAAGAAAATATATATGGCAACTATATAACTAGATGAGAAGGTTTTATTTTATCTTGTTTTTAACAAATTACTAGAAATATTTAAATTAAATTAAGGATTTGAGAATAAGGACCTAATAAGGAAATAAATATTTAAACCCGAATGTGTCAGGCTTTCAAAAAATTAAAAATGTCATACATATAAAGTATACTACTTATATTATAACAGAAGAATATTTGAAATATAAGTGGTGTAAATAATGATCATTACTGTTTTTACTGAACCAAGTGAATCTACCATTCCAATCACTTTAAAGAATAAGCTATATAGGTCTTTCACAGAAAATTCTTGACCCAAAATTTTCAATCCTTTTCCCTTTCAGACTTGACCAGTCAGCCAAGCCATTTGTCACTGCCCAAGGATCACACACACACACCATTTTAACTACTAGAAGTTCTCCTCATAGTAAGGGTTTATTTTTATCCTTCTCTTTAAAGGTAATATTTGAGCCAGGCTACAGTACATTTTGGCTTATAATATACCCATCCCATCCATTCATGAATCAAGTTTGACTTCTTTCTTCATCATTTCTTCAGAATGGAAATCCTCCACCCCAATACAGTCATAGGATTGAGTTGAAAAGGTCATCAATAGTTGTCTAGCCTATTTATACCTATAGTTTGTTTTCTTTCTAACTCTGCTTGTGACCAATCTATGAAATATATTTCCATCTTTCAATGGACTAACATTTCATTCAAACTTAAGACAGAGTAGATCTGACACAGTTCATTACAGCAGCTCTGGCCACACAGTCACTTGATAGCAGGCCAGGACTTCATGGATCCATTGTTTATGGACCTGGGATAGTAACCCATTTTATTACCTGGTGCTCATATGCCCCACTTCCAAGGGTAGAGTATTGGTGGTGGAGCAGTGACAAAGCTTTAATGCCAACCAAAACTTTTAATGTAAAACAAGAGAGCTGAAGTCCCCTTCCCTATTATTCAGTTACCATAGTAACTGCCACAGGTCCATTTGTGAAAGAATCAAGGGAAATCATTATCATTTTTACTTTTTATGAAGATCTGGCCTCTCCTTTAATCAATGAGTTTCAGGTCTAAAAACTGGCTCAGGGATGAAAACTGGACAAGAGTTTGTGATTTTTTTTTTTTTATTTGTAATGCCTGTCAGACCCCTGATCATTTATCCTGGATTGTTTTCGATAACATATGTTAAGCAATATCATCAATCTGGGCTACTCTTCTTTATGTTCCTCTATTAAAAGCATCTGCATAACTCAGTGGCCCCTGCTGCTATTCTGACCTTGCTGTTCATTATAAAATATCTTTGATTGTTAAGCACCACTACCCGGCCTCTATTATTTTGGCATCCTATCATCTCCATTGCTCTCAGGTCTTTAATTCTTAAAATAATCACTTGCTGGTAGTACTGACCAACAATGAGACTCATAGTGATATGAGTATGCTCTTTATGAGTATATCAGTTATTAATTTGGTTAGCAAATGTTGCTCCACCTCTCACTACTATATACTCAATATCATCATAAGGATACAGAAAAGAAGACTGAATATTCAGCCATCTTCCTTATTTCAAAAAGGATCATAAAGTATTCAAAACCAAAACAAAAGTGAAAATTAAGAAATAAAATGCCCCATAAATTTTGGGAAGGAAGTCAAGGAGTCAGAGACAACAAATCAAAGTATGATAGGAATAGAATATAATGACCAACAAAGAGACTTGAAGAAAATATGATTTAAAAAAAGAAAATATAATTCAAGGAATAAAATAATGTTTTTAATGATTACTCCATGCTGCAGAATACCTTAAAAGCAAATGAATTAAATAAAATAAATGTCAATTATAAGATAATAAAAACAATTAAATAAAACCAATGATCATGAGGAAAATCATCAAGGGCTAAACAACTATATTCAAGAAACATTTAATAAAGTAGAAAACAATAGCTGTGGCCAAAAACAAAAGTATAGACATAGGAGAAAAGTTTGCAAAACATGGTTTAACAGAAAAATTAACATAATTATAAAGAAGCTAAATTGGGTGACAAAGCTGATTCATCTGATGAAAATTAGAAAAAGACAGTGAGAATGGAAGAAGGTACAGAAAAATGAATAAAGAACTGACACTAAAAACATATACATATCTGACATATACACATATATAAAACACCAAAGCATACCAGGGAAGACAGTGAGTTCATTATTTATTTGAGAGCAAATACTAAATAATTCCCAAAGTTAAAAATCAAGCTGCCTCAAATTTCTCACATTTATCTAATGCTAAAGAATAATGGAAACTTGTCTACAAAGTTCTGAGAGAAAAACAGTGTAAACTGAAAATATGATTGCCAAGTACTCATCAGACATTTTAAACCTGCAAGAAGTAAGGTCATGTATAATCCTTGGTGCATACTAAAGAAAATACAAAACAACAAATATAGTATATTAGTACACAACTCAAAAAATGAGCATGCTATTCAACATAGTACTAGAGTCCTAGCCTCAGCAATCAGAAAACAAAAGGAAATAAAAGGCATTCACATTGGCAAAGAAGAAGTCAAACGCTCCCTCTTTGCTGATGACATGATACTGTACCTAGAAAACTCAAAAGACTTCACCCCAAGATTGCTAGAATTCATACAGCAATTCGGCAGTGTGGCAGGACACAAAATGAATGCCCAGAAATCAGTGGCATTTCTATACACTACAAATGAAACTGAACAAAGAGAACTTAAGGAGTCAATCCCATTTATAATTGCATCCAAAAGCATAAGATACCTAGGAATAAACCTAACCAAAGAGGTAAATTATCTATACCCTAAAAACTACAGAACACATCTGAAAGAAATTGAGGAAGACACAAAAAGATGGAAAAATATTCCATGCTCATGGACTGGAAGAAGTAATATTGTGAAAATGTCAGTGTTACCCAGGGCAATTTACACATTTAATGCAATTCCTATCAAAATACCATAGACTTTCTTCAGAGAGTTGGAACAAATAATCTTACGATTTGTGTGGAATCAGAAGATATCCCGAATAGCCAAGGGAATATTGAAAAGGAAAACCAGAACCGGAGGCATCACAGTGCTGGATTTCAGGTTGTACTACAAAGCTGTGGTCATCAAGACAGTGTGGTATGGGCACAAAAACAGACACATAGATCGATGGAACAGATAGAGAACCCAGAAGTGGACCCTCAACTTTATGGTCAACTAATATTTGACAAAGCAGGAAAGACTATCCACTGGAAAAAAGACAGTCTCTTCAATAAATGGTGCTGGGAAAATTGGACAGCCATGTGCAGAAGAATGAAACTAGACCATTCTCTTATACCAGACACAAAGATAAACTCAGAATGGATAAAAGATCTAAACGTGAGACAAGAATCCCTCAAAATCCTAGAGGAGAACTTGGCCACAGCAATTTCTCTCAAGATACATCCATGAAGACAAGGGAAACAAATGCAAAAATGAATTATTGGGACTTCATCAAGATAAAAAGCTTCTGCACAGCACAAGAAACAGTCAACAAAACTAAAAGACAACTTACAGAATGGGAGAAGATATTTGCAAATTCTCTATCAGATAAAGGGCTAGTATCCGAGATCTATAAAGAACTTATTAAACTCAACAGCAAAGAAGCAAACAATCCAATCATGAAATGGGCAAAAGACATGAACAGACATTCACCAAAGAAGACATACACATGGCCAACAAGCACATGAGAAAATGCTCCGCATCACTTGCCATCAGGGAAATACAAATCAAAACCGCAATGAGATACCACCTCACACCAGTGAGAATGGGGAAAATTAACAAGGCAGGAAACCACAAATGTTGGAGAGGATGCGGAGAAAGGGGAACCCTCTTGCACTGTTGGTGGGAATGTGAACTGGTGCAGCCACTCTGGAAAACTGTGTGGAGGTTCCTCAAAGAGTTAAAAATAGACCTGCCCTACGACCCAGCAATTGCACTGTGGGGGATTTACCCCAAAGATACAGATGCAATGAAATGCAGGGACACCTGCACCCCGATGTTTCTAGCAGCAATGTCCACAATAGCCAAACTGTGGAAGGAGCCTCGGTGTCCATTGAAAGATGACTGAATAAAGAAGATGTGGTTTATGTATACAATGGCATATTACTCAGCCATTAGAAACAACAAATACCCACCATTCGCTTCGACGTGGATGGAACTGCAGGGTATTATGCTGAGTGAAGTAAGTCAATTGGAGAAAGACAAATATATGGTCTCATTCATTTGGGGAATATAAAAAATAGTGAAAGGGAATAAAGGGGAAAGGAGAGAAAATGAGTGGGAAATATCAGTGAGGGTGACAGAACATGAGATAATCCTACTCTGGGATAGGAACAAGGGGTAGTGGAAGGGGAGGTAGGCAGGGGGATGGGGTGACTGTGACGGGCACTGAGGGGGGCACATGATGGGGTGAGCACTGGGTGTTATGCTATATGTTGGCAAATCGAACTCCAATAAAAAATACACAAAAATTGAGCATACATATAAAAATTCATAAAGTTAATGAAAACATTTAAATATAGAAATCTAAACCATCTTTGCAAATTATGGATAAAGAAAGGAATATAAAAGTGATATCTTTGGTCACGTTAAAATGAATAATCAAATATATTCGTGGAAAGAAGGTGGAGTGGCTTTGGGAATTATTGTTTTCATCCACTTTCAACACAGTAAATCAAAAGCTAATATCACAATTATTAAAATAATTAAAATTACAGAAAAGTAAAATTACAATTTATTTTGAACTCAACGTTTTTATGATGCTGTAATCAGTAAAAAATTATTCAGGAAATAATTTTTCTTCATATGGTTAAAAAATCTTTTTTAAAAACTTTAATATCTTTTATTTCTTTATTTTCCCTTTTAATTTCAAGAAAATAGATTTAATTCATGTTTTTTAAATAATATTATCTATTATGATCCAGTAATCCTTCTCCAGATTCAACCATTACTCCCTCTGTCATTTATCTTCTGGCTATTTTATCTAGCTAGCCTCTATTTTATATATACACCACCTACCCTTTCTACCTACCATCTGAATATCAATCTAGGGCAAATTATCTATATATCTTTCTTTTATTTTTACATAACAATCATCTGTCTACAGCCTATCTTCTTTAAAAAAAAGATTATGTATTTGTGTGTTTGAGAGAGCACTAGTAGGGGTGGGGTGAGGGAGGGAAGAAGCAAGGCTCTCTCTGAGCGAGGAGCAGGCTAAGGGGCTGGATCCCAGGACCCTGGGATCATGACCTGAGCCAAAGGCAGATGCTTAACTAAAAGCCACCCAGGGGGCTGGTGGGAAGACAGTCTGTCTTCTATCTCTCTTTCAATCTAGCTGCTATTTATGTATCTGTATGGCCATCCATTTCTGCCTTTGATTTATCTACAATTATTTATCTATTTTGGTTTCAAACTACAATGTTTTACTTGTTAATGAGTTATATGACAGATGAAACATTCTTGAAAGTGTCTTTTCTAAAATCAGCCTAAAATACTAAAAGAAAATATGATTAAAATCCACCAAAACAAGACAAAAAACCCAAAAATCTATTAAACCATAAAAATTTATTTAAGCAAAGTCCTAAAATAACAGAAGGCAGACATAAACTTGTTACTTGAAAAAAATGTTAAAAGGGGGGAAAAAAAGTAAAATGAATAAGCACAGATTAAAAACAGCTATCACTTCTTGAACAACAAACATATGTCAGATTTCACATCCAATTAATTATCTAAATTTCATAATAACCCCTGAGGTAGAAATGAGTATCTAGTGGTAAAGCTAGCATTCAGATCTGGACTTGCTGAAATAACAAATGGAACTTGTTTAGAAGTTCATTAAAATTAATATTCTGAAAACCTGGTATAGAATAAAGTTAAGGAAAGATTTGTATGCTTTGGGAAAAACTCCTTCATTTGAGACCATGATGGCTCATTACAATATTTGGCAGCATCTGCCAAATTCCTTAAGTCAATAGGAAAGGTGAAAGTTATCTTTTGTAATATGCCACTTGATATTTCCAGCAGAGAATCCATCTCTGGACAGATGAAGTGGGTCATGGATTTGACTGAGTGTTGAGGGATTCACATTAGGATGTGAATATATAGTTTTGGAGGTAACCATTCTCCGTGGCACACTGTGAAAAAAATTATTTACATCAAGGTCTCCTGTCTATTCTCTTTCTACACAAAATACCTAGAATATTAACTGGGACTGGCCTTCAGGGGAAAATACACACACACAAAAAAAATAGGAAAGTTATCAATTGCTATTTATTTCTTTCACATGCACAGAGTGCTTCAGTTTCTGCATACCTATAATTATTCTTCAGTGCCTTTAGTTGGTTGTGCTGTTTTTTGTTTTCATATTTTGTCCAGAGTTTATAACTGTTGTGATAGGTTTCATCTTCCTTTATCTGTGGAAGATAAAAGTGCCTGAACACATCCAATTTGATTCTCTTGATACTCAAATTATTGTCTGTCCAACACCATCAGCAGCACCTGGAAGATTGCTACAAGGTAGATTCCCAGTCTCAATTAAGAAATGACTTGAAACAAAGTGTTCATTTTAACCAGATTACTGGTGGATGCTTGGCATATCAAAGTTTATTATTAATGAGAATATACTTCTTGCCACCTACTCAAACACACTTTCTGTAATGGTCATTATCATTCCCAATATACCTTGAAACAAAGAAGGAACAATTGTATCTTTGCAAGTACCAGGATGGGTAAGAAAACTCTGGAAAATTGGAGCACCTGGGTGAGTTAGTTAAGCATCTGCCTTTGGCCCAGGTCATGATCTCAGGGTCCTGGGACCAAGCCCCATGTCAGGTTCTCTGCTCAGCAGGAAGTCTGTTCTCCCTCTCCTCCCTCTGTCCTTATTCTCCGTCTCTCTCTCACTCTCAAATAAATAAAAAATCTTTTTAAAAACTTGGAAAACTGGAGACACATTTAGGTTATTACATACTATGTAGCGCTTTTGTCACAGATTGATATGAACTACTTATAAGTGATCCTCAGTGTTACTTTTACTACTTAAATGTTTTCCTCATTACATATATTTAAATGTTTTGAGATTTTCATTCTATGTACATATTAGAGGAATAAAATTAACTATTATTACAAAGACTCCTAGAATTTTCAACTCCTTGGAATGACTTTATTATACAATGTATAAAGTAATATAGAACTTCTAAAAACAAAAAACAAAAAAAAAAGAACTTCTAAAAACCATTAATTGCTTTTATTCCTGCTTATATTTAAAATTTACACACACATATAACTTTAAGTAATATACAAAATAATATAGTATCAAGGCACACCAAGACCCTCCCTGATTTATAGCAGTTCACTTTTTCTTGTAACATTTTTACTTTGAAATAGATATCCATCTAATTTATACCTGATACTTAATCAAAAGGTCTGTATATATCTTTCCCTTCAACACCCTTCTTGATCATAGATTTGATGAAATTACTACTAGGTGACTCATATAGAAATTCTGTATGATCCTGATTCATTCTTCACGTGTCTATGGCTAGTCCCACCATAATCAGTATTTAGCAAAACTTTGGATTCTTCAGAACAGAAGATGACGGTGAGGCACTGAGGGAATCAGTGCTTGACTATCCCAGTTTATAACTCCCTTGCAGATCTAACCCTGGCACCAAAACAGCTAAAATTAGAATAATGGTGAACTTCAGAATTGATATTCCTGCTGAATTAATATCCCTTGTCTCCCCAATCAAATATCCTAAATGTACCAATGTCTAATTATGTGTATATCCTTCACAAATTATACTTGATTTGAAATTTTATGTATCTACTTAACTAGATATCTCCATCTCTATCTATCTATTACCTGGAGAGGAGTCATTCCTCACATTTAAAAAATAGTTTCCAAAGAAATTTCCTAATTATTATTTTTTAAAGAGTGATTATCTTTATGAAAGACAGATAAGTGTCAGTGTAATTTATAAGGTGTGTAGAAAGTAATTATGACAGAGGCTAATTGAAACTTACGGAAATGTATTGACATATCTAACTCTCAGAGATGGCAGAGAAAAATTTAGAAAATACAATCAACTCTCTTCTTATCTGTATTTGTACTATAGACAGTCCTCTATTTACACACACACACACACACACCATCTCATTTCTGAATGTGTGAATGCTGGCTCTCTTTTGTTTATTATTTAGGTTATTTTCATTTTTCATGATTAAAAAGTTATATTTTTATATAAATAAACTTAAAAAGAAAAAAATAATAGACTTGGTCCTTTCCAAGAATGTTGAAAGGTTTTTCTCTTATAATTGCTCTTATTCTATAGTGGCTGCTTCTGAATTATGTTATAATATTTAAGCTGCAGTCATAATGTTTTTTTTCAATTTCAAATTCTGACCAAGCATTTGTACCTGCACATAACTCATTTGTGTTCTGGATCTCATTTTTGCTTACTTCCTCAATTTCCCTCCACTGGGTATTTATGAAAGAAATAATATAATTGTGGGTATTTTCTTAAAAATAACAGCTGGGATTTGGGAAGGGGGAGGGAAGTACAGGAAGAAGGATAAACTTTGTTTATATACAAAATTTCCATAATAAAACATTTAAAAAGGTGTCTTTCTTTGGCAATCTCCTCTTTCCTACCTCCTCAAAGCAATTTTCTCTTCTTAAATAGTTCCCTTAACATTCAAATATATGCTATTATTAGCAATCTTTAAAAAAATGAGCACCCCGGTACTTGTTCCAGGGGCTCTTCTCTTCCTTGTTTACGTTGGTGAGCCATTTCTTGAGTCACTAACTCCCAAGTGTATATATCTTCTTTATGCTGGAGAACTGGTATTCAGATGGTTTATTTCCTTACTTTTACCTCATTTAGATGTGTTCCACATTATAAGTTTTAAAATGCCCAAGTTGATCTGATATTTCATAAATATATATACATACACCCAGATTCTCTGATATTACCTTCCCTCATCCCTATGTCAATAAATGGTACTATATTATTTCACCCTAGTCAGGCAAGAAAGCTAAAATCTCCTCCTTGGTTCCCTCTCACTTAACCCCATCTACTCCATCAAGAAATTGTTTATTTTCTACTAAAGTATGTCTCAAATTCAACCATTTATTTCCACCTCAATATTCTGGTTCAGACACTATTATTAAATACCTAGATTGTTCGTACAACAATTTAAAAATTGATCCCCAATAACAACTTGAATCAAACTGCGAATCCACTTTCTCACTCTAGCCCCGATTTAGCTTTTTGTTTGTTTAAACCCAAATCTTAAAGGTTAAGTCACACCACTACTAAAAAATCTTTAGTGGTTTTTCATTGCACGTAGGATAAAATACAAATGTCTTACTAAAATCTTGAAAGTTTTTCATGCTTTTGTCCATTATCTAGCTCTATGACTTTATCTGTTTTCACTCAACTCTCTTCAAATTTGGGTCACATGACTTTTTATTTGTTTTAATATTCTTGAATATATTAAGCTCTATTTCAAAATATTTTGCATTTTCTATTTCCACTCCATAAAGAGTGTTTCATTTAAAGGTTTATATTTTTTTAATCTTCTAAGTTGATATGCTAAATATTCACAGATATTTTTCTGAAATAGTTCATAAACTTTTATTAAAAAATACTACTTCTTTAACTACTTCAAGCTTTAGTTCACTTTAATTGATTACTTTGTTTTCTTTGCCCTCCCTTTCTAAACAGTAACTCTTTTGAGAGCACATATATTTTTTATTGCCTAAAATAGTATCTGATTAATCTGTAATTATTTGTTGAGTGAATTAGTTTCCAAAAAGTAAAATATTTAGAGCATATTTCTGAATTAATCTGTATGGTAATTAGTATATTGTATAAATTCACTGAAGGTATAAATTATAACACGTTTGTTAAAATCTTTTTTTAAAGATTTTTATTTATTTGACAGAGAGAGAGAGCAAATGCAGGGGGAGGGGCAGGCAGAGGGAGAGGGAGAAGCAGGCTCTTGGCAGGGAGTCCATTTTTGGGGCTTGATCGCATGATGCAGAGATCACAACCTGAGCGAAAGGCAGATGCTTAACTTGATTGAGCCATCCAGGTGCCCAAAACTATTCTATATTTTAAAAAGTTATCTACAAATTTTATGTTTGGTTAACATGATAACTTTTGGAAACTGTACTAACAGACTCTTTAGTACTAAAAAGGAATTTTTGGAAATTGGATTTCAGGCATTTACACGGAAAGCTAGATCAAGTTGTTTTTTGGATATGGAAACCAAGTATCACTTAAATATAGAAATGTTTTATAAACACTAAATTTATTTCATAAGGTGATCCTACATAAAACATGATTTTTACATACATTAATTACTCTATCCTATAATCCTGTGTTCTGCAAATTACTCTCTTCTTATGGTACAAGAGCTTGAGTTTCAAAGAGTTGTAATGGCTTGACCATGTTCACATAATTGGTATGAAATAGACATGTCAGAAGAAAATGTGAAGGTCCTTAAAATGGGCAGAAAATTGATGGGTGTCCTTTCAATAGTATCTTGGGCTTTATTATACTTTTTGGACTTCTCTAATTCTATAGGATCTGCAACTTTCATATTCTTTGACTATAATTACATAAGTCATGAAAAATTGAAGATAATGCAAGTTGATTCTTTTTTGTCCATAGACATGAAAATTTCAGGCAGAGGTACTATTGTTTTCTACTCACTTAAAAAGGTGATTTCAGACATTATATTTTCTAGCTCTATAGATTTTAAATATTTTGCATCTTTTGGCAACTTTGATTTTTCATTTCTGATTGTCCATTGGTGTATCTGTGTGTTTGCTCTTCAAATAATCCTTTGAATTGCACCTAATTGGTTCCTTCATTAATTAATGTGTTAAATAAGAGCTTTGACTGGTGATCATTGTATAAAAGTTATAATTATATCTTTAAAGATTATTCTCCAGTAGCCAGAACACAAATCCTAATGAACTGACTACAGATTTTGTGTGTTCTTCCCATTCATGCCAGAGTTACTTGTCAGTTTGGGCTGTTGTTAGAGATGCTCCTGAAAGTTGGAGAACTTTAGTTAGTAAAAGTTTGAAAAGGTAGGAGAGGAAACAGAGTATTTTTTTTTTTTGATGAGTACTAAATATACTTTGCTGAAATATTCTTCTGGATGTAAATAATCCCTCATTAATAATATGTTCCTTATACTTATACATACTTCATTAGAATTTTGAGAGCCAAGTATTTTTACTGTTTTAACTTCACATATTGAAAATGTATTGCTCGCCTTGACAATTACTTGACAAGTGACTGGAATTGATTGACAAACACTGTGTGCCCCACCATGCAACTTTAAAGAAAGGAGCCCTTGTGACTCTAGACAACTAAAAGTCTGTTAGACTCAAATACTTAGTTTTAAGTCTAGAAAGAGGGGTCAAGTAGTTCAGACTGTGTCCCAGTAACATGTTCTTACCCCTTTTTGATGACCAAGACTTTCATATTTCCTTTCAAATGTCATCGATTTGTAACCTGGAGTTCTTATGTGTGACACACCTGAGCTTATAAAGAGACCTCCCAGATTCTATGGATCCAGGTCCCATCAGTTTTGCTTGCTGCCTGGAAATCCATTTAGGGGTAATACTTTACTGTTGCCATGGATGGAGCTTACCATCATAATAAGGATTTAGCAGCAATGGTCAGTCTTCTGAAGTGCCAAAATGGCAGATTTATTCTTTCTTTCTTTCTTTCTTTCTTTCTTTCTTTCTTTCTTTCTTTCTTTCTTTCTTTCTTTCTCTTTCTTTCTTTCTTCTTTCTTTCTTTCTTCTTTCTTTCTTTCTTTCTTTCTTTCTTTCTTTCTTTCTTTCTTTCTTTCTTTTTTCTTCTTTCTTTCTTTCTTTCTTTCTTTCTTTCTTTCTTTCTTTCTTTCTTTTTTAAAGATTTACTTGTTTGAGAGAGAAAGAGAATGTGAGTTTGGGGGGTGGGGGAGATAGTCTCAAGCAGACTCCCTTCCTAAGTGTGGGGACTGATGCAGGGCTCGAATTTACAACCTTGAGATCAAGACCTGTGCTGAAATCAAGAGTCAGATGCTTAACCAACTGAGCCACCCAGGTCCCCCAAAACTGCAGATTTCTTTTGATTACAGAGGGAATCTTTTTTCACTGTGATCTTTTATTGGTTTTAAAAACTGTGTTAATTTCTATGACCAAAGTGATAGAATGAATTTTCTATTCTGTGTTATATTTTGTCACTTGAATATCCAAGTGACACCCCTGGGCCATCCAAATTTGTGACTTAAAAAGAACTCTTATGGGAACTAATAAAAACTCTTTTCATAGAGTATTTAGACTGGAGAAGGGTAATGGCAAACCCTTACAAGGTCCAAGCAATACTATGCCCATTATTCCACTCTTGCTCCTCAGTTCTACCTCACCTTTACCTTCCAATTCACAGGTCTCATCTCCTGTAACATCCCTTTTTCTGATGTAAATTAACCCACAGAGTAGATGTGCATGAAAGGTCTGATGTTCAGGGAGACTCCATATTCTTCATAAGTCGTTATGGTCAATTCCTAAGGAGACTTGCTATATTAGTTTTCTCTGTTGTATAACAAATTATTACAGACTTAGTTTAAAACAACACTCATTTAATGTTCTGAATAAACACGAATTTATTATTTTACAGTTCTAGAAGCCAGAAGTCTGAAAATGGTTTCAATAACCCCAAACCAAAGTGCTAGCAAGATTAGGCTTCCTCTGGGAACTCCAGAGTATAATCTGTTTCTTTGTCTGTTCCAGCTCCTAGAGCTGAATTCCTTGGTCCATGGCTCCTTTCTCTGTGTTCAAAGCCTGGAGCAACATTGTTTTATCTTCTCATCTTCTATGTGTATTCAAATATGCCTCTGTTTTCTTCTAATTAAGACACTGTGATTGCATTCAGGGCCCACCTCAATAATCTAGGATAATCTCCTCATCTTAAAATCTTTACCTTAATGATATCTCTAAAGTCAGTTTTGCCATATAAGGGAGACTTCACAGGTTCTAGGAATTAATATCTGGATATCTTTGGGGGCCATTATTCAACCTACCACATTTGCTAACTTTTTACTACTGCTATGGTTGCTGCCAAAGCATCAAATAACAAGTTACCAAACACCTGCCAGTGCTTTCATGCAAAACATCCAGAGGGAATTAAATATAAACTTAAGGAGGTAAAAATTAAAAGTAAAAATTAATAAAATGGAAGTATAACATACTACCAGGAATACATTAACTAAAAATTATGCTGAAGAAAGATGATGTTTGGCATTTTTATGAAGGGAAAACAACACATGAAAAAATGTAAAATTCTATTAATTGCAAAAGCAAAGAAAACAATATTTTAAAAGAAAAAGATAGAAATTTAAGAGAGAGTTCTAGAATCCTGAGGGGAAGGGGCAGTATATGAATCATAGAGAGGATAATGAACAAAAGTTTGACTTATTTTATACAAAGCAAAATTGACCATAGTCCCAGAAATAACTACTGAGAAAAATAGAGGTTCATATGCAGATTTATATTATGTAAGAGCTGAGAAAGGAATTCAGTGAAAACAACAGATGAAGACATGTTAGCACAATGCTTATTTAAAAAAAAAAAAACTTTATCTGGAAACTTGTTCAGAAATAGAATGATATACGCAGATTTTATAAATTTAAATAGGCCTCAAACTTTCATAGAACGTTGACCTGAATCTTCCAGATTTTACCTTAAATAGAAAAATATTTTCTCTAAAATTCTTGACATCTGTTCCATAAGTCATATTAAAAGTATTTGCTAATATGTATAGAAGGTAGACATAAGACTGTTGTTGAGGATAACTCAACAACATATTTCATATTCATATTTACCATTGGTAAATATTTACCATTGGTAATAATACCATGGTTCATATTTACCATTAAAATATTTTATTGCATAGCAATTTGTACATATACATGAATATATTTTAAATATACCTTGTATTAATTTCCTGGAGCTGTCATAACAAAGTACCAGAAACAGTGTTGCTTAATCATCAGAAATTTATTGTCTCATAGTTCTGGAAGCTAGAAGTCCAAAATAAGGTGGTAGCAGGGTTGGTTCCTTCTGGGAAATGTGACAGAGAATCTGTCCCATGCTTCTTTCTCAATTTCTGATTGCTTCAGATGATCTTTGACTTGTAGATAGCATTCGCCTGTCTTCATATCATGCACCCTCTATGCATTTTAGTCTCTGTGTCCAAATTTCCCCTTTAGATATACTTTTATGATGTTCCCTAACAATATTATCCTAACTTGATCACCTGCAAAACTGTATTTTCAATAAAGTCACATTCACCTATGTACAGAGGTTTGTTAACACTTGAATATCTTTGAGGGAGACACAGTCTGTTTATTCATTTGTTGGGATATCCACTGTCTCTTACTATCAGAGAAAGTAGGTAAGCCAATATTTTGACAAAAATTACGAAGAAACATACTGAAATGGAGAAAAATTGTATTCCTAGCCCCTAAGAATTGGAATAGGACCAGGTTTAATGTACTTCAAGCAGTGTGATACCACAATCTAGATTATTAAGAAATATAGATTTGAATCAATTTTCTCATGAGGGATTGGAGTTTCCTAAACCAAACTGAATTAAGATGAATTTCAAGTGTTTGTGATAAACAAAGCCACAAACTGAACTCTAAGGGGATTTGTTTATGTGTGCAGACTCATGACTACATTATTTGACTAAGACATTTTCCCTCTCATTATTTCATAAATTCTATTTGAGAAAAGAGGAAGAATGGTGAATGAAACCCAGCTTCTACGACTTTTTTTATTAAAATCTTTCTCTAACACATTTTCCTTTTTAGAGTAAATTATACATTCTTCATTTAATACATTTAATTTTTTTCTTTCGATGTTCTGTTATTTTTTGTACACTATAACTCTCTCTGCTCTATATTTCTGTCAAAACTCACTTCCTATTTTGCTTCCCAAGTCAATTGCCTTGTCTAAACTCAGTTGAGAATCCTCCATGCCCAGGGAATAGTTTGATCATTCCCATGAACTCAATAGTTCATGCTTTCCTACATTCTTAGACAACCCTAATTGCTTCTTTTCTGCAGTTTATACCATGCAAACCATAATTGGGCACAAAAATTCACAATCATTTCCTGAAGTCTCTAGGAAATATTTCTTATATATTTTTCTGAGCCTACATTCTATATAGCAATTTATAGCAATTTAACATTTGGTCATAAATGAATTCTTTCAACATTTAGCCAATATTCATTAGATACATATTCTTCACTATGCATTGTGTTAGTTGCTGCTATTCCTTACTTCCAGGCAGATAATTAAAACAAATTCCAGGATTGTTAACTCCATACCTGCTCATGATTAATAACTAGGGGTGTAGTCTGTTCATGTAGATGACCGCTTCACTTACAACTGAGCTCCTATAATCCATTTCTCTACTCTAAACCAGAGCAGGAAAGCAAATTCTGCATTAAATTAGATCAATAGAAGTGAAGAGTTCACTAGTTAAGTGATGTCAATTTTAGACACAAAGATATCATTTCACAACTATACATTATTGAATAGGTCACCCTATTAAAACAAAGCAGCATCAATACAAATTGATATCATTGATACATATGTTTTGTTTTGTTTTAAAGATTGTATTTATTTATTCATGAGAGATACAGAGACAGAGGCAGAGACATAGGCAGAGAGAGAAGCAGGCTCCCCGCAAGTATCCCAATATAGAACTTGATCCCAGAACCCTGGGATCACGACCTGAGCCAAAGGCAGACCCTCAACACTGAGCCACCCAGGGGCCCCTGATATATATGTTTTGTTAAATTGAAGGATATATCCCACCATTACACCATAGTTGAGCAAGTCACAGCACAGAATTGCATGCCATTAACGATTTTATATTTCTTGGCCTTTTCTGAGCAAAAGGCTATAATTTCACCATCCCATGCATAATGGTCCTCACAGGACTTAATGAAAATACACCCTACACCAAGAAAGCATGTTCAACAGAAAATAATTTATATTATATAATTTTACAGATAACAAATTCTTCAGTGTGAAACGTTTTCAATTAACCTAATATTAGGACATCTTAGAGATAAATTAGGAAGACAGAATATCCAAAGTTATTTCTGGCTAAGTAGTCTTCATAATAGTAGATGATATATGAGCATATTTTAAATTAAATATCAAATCCTTAAGGTTAACTTTTTTAACCTGTGAATTATCTGTAATTTTATTTATCTTGTCTATTCCTTATCATTTTTACTATGGAAAATGTCCATTGTTTTCTTAGCATTTGCTATTATTGCACATAAAATGGGTTGGCATAACATGATAGAAGACACTTGCTACCTTATTAGTCAAGGTTCACCATAGATACAGAACCAATAGGATATGCCTGTGCTTATAAAGAGAGAAAGATGTTTTTAAAAAAAATAGCTTACAAGATTCTGGGGGCTGATAATCTGCAAGGAAGTCCTGTGGCTGGAGACCCAGGAAAGAGTTAATGTTGAAGTTCAAGTCAGAAGGCAGTCTTCAGGCAGAATTTTTTCTCCTGGGAACTTCAGTCTGTTTCTCTTAAGGCCTTCAGTTATCTGGATGAGTTCCACACACATTTTGGAAGGTAACCTGCCTTACTTAAGAGTCTACTGACTCTTATATGTTGATTATATATAAAAATACCTCACAGCAACATCTGAACTGGTGTTTGACCAAACATTTGGGCACTAGAACCCAGCCAAGTTGACACATAAAATTAACCATCATAGTTGCTTATTCTGTTACTTTATGTGCTCCTATAGGGTAATGATTCTTTTTTATCCATGCTTATCTGTGACAATATCACTATAACCAGAAAATAAAAAGCATGTAAAAACTGATGTATATATATGTACAGCTGGTCTTTATCATTTGCAGATTCCATATTTGAGACTGTTCCTACTTGTTAAAATTTATTTGTAACCCAAAATCAATGCTCATAGTGTTTTCTCAGTCATCCACAGACATATACACACAATTGCAAAGAAATCTGAGTTGCCCAGTCATGCAAGTTTCCAGGTAAAGTCTATTAAGACAGTCCTCTGCTTTCTTATTTCAATATGCATCTTATAAACAAATGTCCTTTTCACAATGTATTTACTGCTTTTTTTTTCCATCTCCTGTGCTTTTATTTGTGAATTTGCTGTTTAAAATGACTCCCAAGTATACCACTGATGTACTGGCTAATATTCTCAAGTGCAAGAAGGCTGTGGTATGCTTTATGCAGAAAATACATATGTTACAGTTATTGACTGTGATCTCAATGTTAATGAATCAACAATATTTTTTTAAAAGTGGCCTAAAACAGAAACACGCATAAAACAAGGTTATGTGTTGTTCAGCTGCTGAAAATGTGACCAGAGGCTTTTACAAACCTAAGCCTGTATTTCTCC
This sequence comes from Canis lupus familiaris, assembly GCF_011100685.1. Taxonomy (NCBI): domain Eukaryota; kingdom Metazoa; phylum Chordata; class Mammalia; order Carnivora; family Canidae; genus Canis; species Canis lupus. Next base: position 48,834,868 of record NC_049232.1, read on the forward strand.
TAGGACCAATACTTCAGTGTTCACGAATTTAGTGTTTGCAGTGACTTTATAGAGCATTACTACTATAAATAATGAGAACACACTGCAGAAATTCTTTGTCTAAATGCACTGATACTCTTTTTGTCTAAGTACATTGTTTTCTTTTAATATGTATTATTGTGAGTTTTAAGAAGAATTTGCTCTACATACACAGTTGTATTTATTCTAAGGAGATAGAGATTAGACAGATGAGCAGTTGAACCAATAAAGAGTGATTGAGAAATACCTAAATACACATATACAAGCCAATACAGCCAAACATTTATTGTCTATTTAAGCAATTGGTCTCTAAGCAATGGTGCCCAGTAAACTTGAGCATCCCTAGTTTCCAGTTCCCAATAATTTTTATTACTAAAAGAAACAGATTTCCATGGTGAAATGACCAATTCTGGGGCTGAGAAGGTGAAAGTATAAAGTGGACTTATAATGTATTATGCCAGAAATGTAAAATGTGTTCAAATAATGATAAAGATATGTCCAAAAATTACAGGAGGCAGCTTCAAGTTCCTTTAACTAGACAAATCTGTGACAATTTGACATCTCATCAAATAAACTTAGAATTCATAAAAATCAAACTGTACATAAATGAAAACATATACAGGAAAGAATGGAAACTTTGTACTCACAGAAGAATGTCAAAAGATAAATATATTAAAATGATGAAATTATAAGTTCATCATTTAGCAACCATCATAATAATAATTCAGAGACTAAGAATCAATGAATTTTAAATGAGTAGTGAAAGTTAGATAATATATTCATTTTCAACATGTGTCCCCACATAGTACTTAATTTAATGAAGTTAAATAGTAACTTTTTTGTGGAGAAATCCAACAGACCTTGACCAAGTGACAAAATTAACACCACCAAAAATATGAGAAATCATGTGCCCCTTTATATGACACATAGCAGAACATGTAATCACTTCTGTGACACTCTGTCAAGAATTCATGATCAGAATTTAGTCATGAGGAAATATCAGACAACTCCAAATTTAGAGACATTCTACAAATATACTCCATATTGGTCCAAAATGTAAAGATCATTAAATAGAAAGACCGAGGATCTGTTCCAGATTAAGAGACAATAATTTTTTATCTCTTCAATCAATGATAAATAATATCACCAAATTGTTTATCTTTAATCTGCTCCAAAATCAGTGATTGTTTCCTGCTAGTGTAACTGTAAGATAAAACAGAATATGTACAATATGACCATTTTGTCTGAGTCCCCAAATTATAAAAATATAACAAAACAAAAAATTATGTAGTATATATCCCAATATTATCTGAGAAGTGTTTTCACAGAATATATCAAAAGGCAATTATGGTTGCATGAGTGTACCTCTATTTGGTGAATATTTAATAATAAATGATTTGAAGATGTTGAAGATACAGAAACAGTGTCATTAGAATTTTTTAATAAAGATTTTATATATTTATTCATGAGAGACACAGAGAGACAGGCAGAGACACAGGTGAAGGTAGAAGTGGGAGCAGAACTCGATCCCAGAACCCCGGGATCATGCCCTGAGCTGAAGGCAGACATTCAACCACTAAGCCACTCAGGTGTCCCTGACATTAGAATTTTTAGCTATATTGCTGGTGGAGCATAGTGTATGCTCCAACTACCCACAGGCAAATTGAATAATGCCATAGGAGAATCAATAGAAGAGTCTAGAATCTCTTTTGGACTTTAGAAGACATAGCAATTGGTACCTAGAATAAAAACCTAAGACTTACAGGCTATGAGAAGAATATCTGTGTTAGTTGAACAGAGAAAGAGCTGTTGGGTTGGAAGAGACTGAGCATTTTCACGAATTATGTGATTAACCAACCAAGAGCATCATAAACTATCCCTCTCTAGAGGACTTCATACTGGAGGAAGGTGAATGAATTCATCATGTGTACTCTACAACCACTCAAACATCAAAACACTATCCAACACACACACACACACATGCATGCTTGCACACACACACACGCACACACATATGCCTTCACAAATCACCAAGGCAGATTCCCAAATATGAGTCCATACAAAAATAACACTGCTAATAACACAGAAACCAAATGGAAAACTTATATCTACAATTACTTCAACCATAAGTAAGGAATAAAAATTTGATAACATTCAAATTTAGAGTTGTGGAAAAATTAAGTTCTATTTGTTATTATTATACATTAACAAATAATAATATTAAATACTAAATTGTTAGTATTGATATAATGTAAATATTATATGTTAATATTATATAAAAGTCACCTTTTCTAAAGTCCGATCATTCAATAAAATAATGCACCCAAACACTACAAAAAAAAAGTGTTGTTTTCTCATTTTCAGAACCCTCCATAAGGCCACCCAAGTTTATTTTGCATTAACTTCCAAAACACTATTCCCTTTGGTGAAGCAGATCTCTAAATTATATCTAAGCCTACACAGCTTATCATATTCTTGCTTATTTTTGCTTTTGAGACTTTACTTGTTTTTATTATTTACCTTGCCTAATGTTTCCTCATTTTCAAGAGTCAAAGTCCCATTGCTTTCTTTAAATCCATCAGATTCTTCGGATTTAATACATTAGAAATACATAGGTCACATAATTGCATTCTTCTTCACTAGACTTTCATGAATTAGGTTTGCATACTTCATTAAAGATAAGTTTCTGGGCATGAACATCAAGTTCTCCAACCCTGAATGAGAGTCTTGTGTGCATAATGGGAATTTGGTATTTATTCAGTGATGGTTATTCTGATCCTAATTCAAAATCACTGTAGAAGCTGTTCAATGAGGAAATACCTTAATGACTTTTGAAAGTATTTTAATGGCTCTACTTTGATATTTTTATAATCTCAATGTCTGTAGAAAATTTATTTTTAAAGTGACAATGAAAAGTTCAATACATTAGTGGCATGATTTTTTGAGCTATATATTTTTAGTAAAACAAATTACCCAAAAGAATTCTAAATGCGGGATCCCTGGGTGGCGCAGCGGTTTGGCGCCTGCCTTTGGCCCAGGGCGCGATCCTGGGGACCCGGGATCAAATCCCACGTCGGGCTCCCGGTGCATGGAGCCTGCTTCTCCCTCGGCCTGTGTCTCTGCCTCTCTCTCTCTCTCTGTGACTATCATAAATAAATAAAAATTGAAAAAAAAATATTTTAGAATTCTAAATGCTCCAAAGCATACTGACATTATAACTAGTGTCTGGCATATTAACGCACTATTAGTAAACTCCCCTATTTTATAAGTTTTTATGAATATTTCTATATGCTTTTTATATCCACAGGAAGTAAATAGGTAATATAATGAAGTAAATAAAAATTATGGTACTACTGACCTCAATGTTTTCTAGGTGAAATACCATTACACATGTAAACTCTTTAGATATAGCCAATAAGAGAAAATCAATTTTGAAATCTTACAAAACCCTTGTACTAGGAATAGACTAGTATATGCCATTGCACAATTTTTTAAAAGTGTGAGCCTCTAATATGAGATTTAGAAAATAAATGCATACTTGATTGTCAAAGACTTAGTCTATAAATTTGTGATTCATCCAATTACTCATTTATCTATCCATCAAATCATCTATTCATCCATTTTTTATTCCTGGAAATATGAGTGCATGAGTTATTCAGCCTCAATCTCTCAGTGTACTAGTTAGGTGCATGGTTAAGGCAATCAATTGTGTATCCTCTTCTTTGAAAATAAAACATAAATTTTCAACTCTTGTGATTGTAAATTTTTTCTTGTGTTACCTATCTGCATTTGTTCTTCACATTAATATTTTAACTTAATAAAATACAAAAAAGGATAGCATTTATAACTATGAAATAACATTCAATAAAAGCATGCTGAACATAAAAAATGTGTATGGTTATAATAAATACTCTACTGTAATAAAATTATAACATTTATACTAGTAAACTAATAAGAAACATCTTTACTCAGGAAATAGGGTAAGAAAAGGAAGGAAACTAGGCCTATAGTCCCATTACCTGAGTTGAATATCCAGTTTCTATAAATTAGACTAATTTGATGATCTGGAATACTTTATTGAAAATTTAAAAGGGCTCCCAAAATAAAGACTATAAGATAAAAAAATAGATTATTTCTACATGAAGATAAAGTGGTCTGTTTTTGTTCACCCTAATGGTTCTGCTTAGAGTTGACATACAAGGATATAATTTATTACTATGTTTGCTTAATATTTATGACCATTTTAAAGAACAATCTTCCAAGTGAGATCTACAAATTGAGTATATTCATCTGGAAACATATAAATTAGTCACTATGCTGACAAACAAATGCAAAATGTAAAACTCATTCCTGCATGCAAAGAACACTACAGCTGGAAAATGAAGGATCTTATTTTGGTTTATACATAAAGAAACTGAAATGCAGGAGATTAAATAATCATATGAGACATTCAGCTAAATCTCACAACTGTCTGTAAAATTATAATAAAGATACTAAAATTATAATGGTGATCTATTGCCAATATTTTATAAAGAAAATTGTGTAGCCTGACAATAGAGAACAAATTATTTAAAATGAATAAATTTTAAAAAATGAATAAATTAAAATTTTCTAAAAAAACTGTAAGAAACCACTGAAAGCTCTGTCATAGAGAAGTACTAATACTCCAGTTGGTATTTGAGAGTCATAGATTTATTTTATTAGTGCAAAAACTGTATTTCATAACCAAATTTCCTACCTTCTAGCTTAAATTTCCCAACATACAGAAGGAACCCAGGCAAGATTTTTGTCATTTTTCTTTTTTTCAAGAATCTTCTATTATGTTTCTTTCATTTTGTTCTGAGATAAAATCCTGAAATTTTTCTTATAATTCTAACAAAAAGCTTATTGATTTTTTTGTTTTTTTAAAAGTAATGTCTTAATAAAATCAGAAAGCATTCACACTTCCAGGTGTGCATCATTGAATTAATTCTTCCCTCATAAGTGTCTATATTAACTTTCTATTTCTGATGTAAAAAATTTCCAGAAACTTGGTAGTTTAAACTATACAAATCTACACTCTTACAGTTATACAGATTAAAAGTCGATGTGTGTCTTCTTCAGGTTAAAAGCAAGATTTTAGCAGGGCTGAGTTTCCTTTTAGAGGCTCTAGGAAAAAAATCTATTTCCTTGTTTTTTTTCAGTATGGAAGGCAGAAAAATATTCTCTCCCTTTCAAAAGAAAAAAAAATATTTATATCCTAATCCCCAGAACCTGTGAACAAGTAATGTTCTGTGAGAAGGGGAAATTAAAGTTGCATAGAATTGAGATTGCTAATCAGCTCATACTGAGGTGGAGAGATTATCCTAGATTATCTAGGTGGGTCCAACATAATCACAAAATCCTTAAAAATGAAAAAGGAAGGTAAGAGAGTCAGTGTGAGAGTCAAAGATTTGAAGATACTTGGTTGCTCACTTTGGGATGGGGCCACCAGTCAAGGAATATAAGCAGCTTCTACAAGGTGAAAAAAAAAATAAGTAAATGGATTATCTCTTAGAGCATCCCTTAAGAAATTTTCAGATCTCTTCTGAGTCTAAAACTTGTCCTGGGCATGCATATTGACTTCTAATTGCCCACATTCATGTGGTTGTTTTTGAATATCACAGTCTTCAACGTCTAGCTCCCAAGAGGAAAAGAGAAGAAAAAAATGGGGGAAAGACACTAACCATTTAAATCCCCAAGAAGTATTTCAGCCACAAGAGGGAGGGCTTGCAAAAACAGGGGAAAGTGCAACTATAATGGCTTGAGAATTCCTCACCCGTATCTTTGTGATTAAAGCCACAATTAGGCAATCAGAGCACAGCTCTCTGATACTGGAAAGCTGGGTCCTCTTTGCCTACACTGCTTTTCTCAACCTGTGTGAACAGCTGCCTGCAATAGGGTTAAGAGCAAATTAACTGCAATTTACTGTCCAAACTTTCTTCTCCAAGTTGAAAACATTCAACAGATCCTACTGTTCCAAAGTAGTTAAATCACATAGTTTCTACTGGTGTTTAATTGTTGCCTAGGTGCAGAGATAGATTTCTGCTTCTCTTTATTCTAGGGCTTAGAGGTGCCCTGCAGGAGAAACTGACCACAAAGGGGCAGCATAAGGCAAATCTGGGGGGGTGGTGAGCCTGTTCAGTATCTTGAGAGTGGAGGTAGTTACACTGCAGCATGTATTTGTCAAACTGGATACACTGTATGCCTGAATTTAAAAAATGGTGACATTTGATCCTTGACTAAACAATTGGTGATATTAAGGAATTATTGTCAATTTTAGAAAAAATATGATCAATAGATTTTGTCTTCCTCTCTTCAGTGGCATATACCATGTTTTATTCTTTTAAGTTTATTCTCTTAATTTTTATTATTATAATTTTCAAACATGCACAATCAGAAAGAAAAATACAGTGAGTTCCCATGTACTCACCTCTTAACTTTAAAAATGATCTTTTTATCTACTGGCAACAGCACATTCTTTCTCTTTTTAAATAAAAAATGTGGCAGCATCATTGAATATTGCATCCTCCACTTCTTGGATGCAGTGCTAAGGACCCTTGGTCAAAGCTCTCTAGTCCTAGGCTTCTCCCAGGTCTGTGACCATCACCATATGTGACAGGTGGAACTGTGTCCTCCAAGTAAGATATACTGTCCCCCTAACCCTCAGGACCTCAGAATGTGACATTATTTGGAATTAAATAGGGTATTTGCAGATGTAATTACTTGTGATGAAGTCACACTGGAGTAGGGCAAACTCCTGACTGAATATGACAGGCACCATTACAATGAGATGGTTATGTGAAGAGAGGCACAGGGAGGTTATATATGGGGGCAGAAAATTGTGGAGTATAAGCCAAGGAATATCTGAGGCTACTGGAAACTAACAGTCAAGAAAAGGTCCTCTAGAGACTTTGGAGAGAACATCCCCCAATTGACACCTAAATTTTGGACTTCCAGTTTCCAGAACTATGACAGAAAAACTTCTACAGTTTTAAGTCACCCTGTTTGTGCCACTTTGTTTACAGCATCTCTAGTAAGCTAACGCACCATCTAAAAACCACACGTGTCATATCAAATGTTCAAAATCTTGGTAAGTGGCATTCAGGAAGATTTAGAGACTTAGGGTATCAGTTATACCATGCTCATTGTCAGTCCATTCTGTGGTAGGATTCAAATGAATTTCCTTAAAACAACATATAAGGAAGGTATCTGACAAGAGCGATGCACAATAATATATATACTCTCTTGGTCACCTAGTTGCAGGAGTGTAAAAAAAAAAGAAAAAGAAAAGGTGGTTAAACTTTAAATCTCTATATAAATGACTTTTTGATATTTATGAGAAAAATCTAGTCCTCATATCTAAAATAAGAATATGGGATTCCAGTTAAACATTGCTGTGGAAGACATATTTTGTCCCTTTTCTTTTCCAATATGACACTAACTTGAATAAATAATAAAAGGATGATGAGAATGATTATGCCTCACTCCCTAGTTAGCTCTGAGGAATGATTCAAATGAACTCCTCCACTCAACATACAAGAAAAGTCAGGAGACAAGAGCAATTTCAACGCACAAGCATCTACAACCTCTGTCACCTGGTAACTGTAGTATGCAGAAAGAAAAAAATTAAATACCTGTAAATGGATTGATAAAAGCAGGAAAATGTTAAAAACACATTAGGGGAATCCAGGTTTCCACATATAGAAATCACCCCCCAAATACACACAAAGGATACTTAGTATATTTTCATGATTGATTATTTCCTAAATTATTTATCAAACTTGTCCTCCCCCCATTAAAACAAACAAAAAATATTTTATAAATTGTTCTACATTCCAGTCAATTGTGTTGAACTTCATAATGCTGAACTGGTAACAATCCAATTTTGCAAATTTAAGTTCCTTGACATTTATTTTGCCAGATGGGAAAAGAATGGACTAGTGATTCTGGTCTGTTGCCACTGATAGGTATAGCATTTTCTAATCCAAAATATATTATTTATTTAAAACAGCTATATATATTATTTCCACTTTTTAGGGTCTTAATTCAGCAAATCACTCCTGTGTGTGTTTGATTTGTACAAAATTATATTGTCAGATCACAAAACATAGTTATGTTTAGGCGCACCCTTAAATTATATTTAAATATTTTACAAAAGGTACGTAAAGTACTTTGCATCAAGCACATATAAATGGTGTACAAATGTGGGTGGAAACAGAGAACTTACAAAAAGTAGCTTTCTATTGTTACGGGAATTTAATATAGGAAATTTGTTTATCTATAAACTATTATTGCTACAAGAAGTGCCAAAATTTCTCTTTTCTAGTGTGAATAGAGTTTTTGAGAATAAAAAAGAACAGAAATTTTTCTGCTAGTATGTTTTTTATAAGCAGGAATAAGTTTCTGGATATATTTATAAAGGGTATATGGAGGCATTATTTTGTCTCAACACAGCTATGTAGAATCACAAAAACTGAAACCATTCATGTAGGAAAGATATAATTAACAATAACTAACATCTCACTTTGGTAATTAAATGGAGTAAACACTGGAAATAGGAAAACATTTGAATTCTCCCCCCAAAAGGGTGACATTGTGTGCCGAACCATTACAGTTATAGGAATGAGATTGTTGCTAAGCAACAAGTCTTCTAAAATCTTGTGAGGCTTTTGTATCTGAGGAAAATTGAGGCAAAGAAAAGTTTGGAAAGCTAATGAGGAAGAAATGGCTTCAGTGCAAATCGATCAATAGTGCACCTGACCAGAAAATCAACTATTAATGGGACTAGGGGAAGAAAAGCTACTTAGAGCTACTTGAGAGCAAATTTATTATCACCAGGTGTGTTTAATTGTCTGCACTCTAATTCTATGTTCTCATGTTGTCTTTCTGTGTGTGCAGCAATACTTTCCTATGGGGAAGTTCAATAATATGGAGCAGTATTTCTACTCAGTGAGTTTAACAATAATCCTAAACAATGTTTTGATCACTTCATTTTCTGTATCATTTAAGAATTCAATAAGCTGTAATTGGGCTACTTTCATGCAATGGTTATATGAATGGCAATAAAGTCAATTTGAACTGAGCTCTGCTGCCTACGAAAATGTAGTCATGTCTGACGTTACAGAAAATCAAACTTGGAGACTTTTTCTCTAAGAAGAAGTTTGGAGTCTGGATGTCCAGATAGGAGTAGGAGTCAAGAACAGGGTTAGAGGCAAGTCTGGACTCTTCTCTTAGTTCTGTCTATGATGAAAAAGAAGTTATGACCAAATGTGAGTGGACAAACCATTAAGCAGTTGCACTGGGAAACCAAACAATCTCAAGCATTAATGCTTACTAACATTCTTCTGTGTCCTGAATTGGTGAGCTGAGCTGGACCACATTATTATTAATATTCTTTTAAACTAGAGTAGAAATGAGCAAAGTAGTCATAAGCAAACAGATCTTTAGGGAATATATAAGCACTCGCCAAGGATTTTTTTTTAGGAATACTCAGGGGGAAAAACTTGATAAAGCAGTAAGTACCCTAAGGTACCTAAGAAAGCAGCTTAGATTAGGTTATTTGGCTATTAAAGAAAATCATGACCTCTATAGGCTGCAAAATTGGAAATAGATGAACTAAATGAAAATAACCTAGAATCTGGATGGTAACACAATTTGGGAGATCAGACACAGAAGACAGATGAATGAGAAGCTGGGAAAATACAAATCCAAAATGAAGCCCCTAAGGAAAAAATTGATGAGGCCTTTTCTCTTCTGTCTAATCTCATTAATGCTTGACACAAACTCAGAAGTTCAGTGTGCTGTCTCAAAATGTGCACTGATGCCGACCATCTCTAGACCTAGAATTTAGGTCACATCTGATTTCTCAAATAACTGCACATTGCCAGTGTTGATGTCACACAGAACACAAGGGCTATGATGTATATTTCTTTCATTTAAATACAATGTTTAATCCTTTTAAAAAAAAAGATTTTTATTTATTTGAAAGAGAGAGCAAGAGCATGAGCAAGGAGAGGGGCAGAGGAAGATGGATGAACAGGTTCCCCCCTGAGAAGGTAGTCTGATGTGGGACTCTATCCCAGGACCCCAGGATCATCCCTGAACCCAAGGCAGACACACTCAACCACTGAACCACCCAGCTGTCCCTATAATGTTTACACCCTAACAAATGTAAGTAGAGCCATGCTCACTGCCACAGAAATAGAGACTATTTCACTAATATCATCTTACTGATGGTTACATTTATCATTTCCTTCTACTCCACAGAGCTTAATTGTTTGAAATGAAAAGAATCAACACATTAAAAAAAAGGAAAATGCCATCATTGTTTAATATTCACTTTTAAATGTGTTTAAAACATTCTTTCTGCCCATAATTGTCTGTAAGGTTTATATGAGCACTCATTTCATGAGAAACTAAGGGATTTCAAAGTACTATGCACTAACATTCCATTGTCTCTAGCCTTGGCTGTAATGGCAGGCTGGCAGTGAAGAAACCCACAGTTAATGCAACAGCCTTTTGGAACTCAACTGAACCTACTCACAATGAAGAAAAACACTCCACTCCCCACCCAACACCCTTCTTCCACAAACATTCCCATCTTAAAGTTCTTTGATTATAACTGTGTAAATAATTTCAGAAACTTTACAAATTGCAAAAATAAATATACTTTTTTTAATAACCTGGGGGGGGGGGTGTAGAAAAAACAGGCCTAATTTCCATTTCTAGCTCTACCAATGGCTGGTTTGACTTTGCAAATCACTTTTGGGGATTTTGTTTCTTCCTCTGTAAACTACATAGCTTGTGTTATTTTACTGCAAATGTCACTTCAAAACCGAATATTCCATGATCTTTTGTATTCTAGAACTGTAGAACATAGCATTCCCCATGTCATATTATGTCCTTTGTGATGCAGTCAAAAAAATAAATTAAAAGATCCTTTAGAGAGCAGGGGAAAAATATGAAGAACTGTATTTTAGTAGCAAGAGAGAGGGAGATAAAAAAGAGACCTCATAACTTTATAAATTTAATTTTTATAAAGTACTTCAAATTTAAGGGTTATGTTTTGTAATAAACATTCACTCCTAAAAAGTATTTTAAGATCTATGTAATTGGAAGTATGAACATCAAAAGAACTTTTCATATAAAATTTGTCTGTAATATACAAAGGCTGGCATTTTAAAAAACATAATAGCTATCAAAGTTTTTTGGTATGTTTATAACTCCATTATTAATATTTTATTTTTAATTATCTGACAATTTACCATTTTGGAAGCTGCTCAGGGAAAATTAATTTGAGATAAAGAAATTGCTTACACACATATAAGCTCATTGTTTAGAACGAAATTTTATATTGAAATCTGCCCCAAAATAACAAGTGGTGAAAATCTTTCATAGTCTGAAATCACATATATTATCAAAATCTTAAGGTAGGGTTACTATTTGGTATTAATTACTAGCAGTGATTTATAGCTCCACCCAGTAAATAAAAGTTCACAAACTAAAACACAGGGTTATATTTCTCTAAATTACATTATCTTTTGTTTTTACAGAAACTATATTCTAGCGAGAACAAATAATTATTTATCTTTACTAATAAAATCATGCAAATATTCCAGTCTGGTTTGTAGCTGCTTTTTTTATTAAGTTATAGAAAGAGTATTTAGTTTTATAGAGGTACACAGTGACTAGAAACTAAATTATTTCAAATTATCATAAATAATTCTGAGAAATAACCCTCGTGTCATTGAGTCCTGGTTACACTTGCAGCTATTACATGTATTAATTTATCATTACTTGGTATTACATAGTGATTTTACTTTATGAGAAGAAGGAATTATTTTGTTTCACCCACATAATTATACAAATATTTATTAAAGTTATTATTACACTAACTTTACATTTTAATATTAATTAGCTTATTCTCACAACAGATCTATATTATAGATATTATTAATATATCTTATGGATGAGGATACTGAAGCACATTAAATTTATTTATTTATTTATTTATTTATTTATTTATTTACTTATTTTTTAAGCAAATGAAATTTAAATAACTTGTCTAGGTTCATGCCACAACTTACAGGAATTTGACATCAGCCAAATGGGTAATTGATTTTGTACTATTAACTATCAAGGTATCCAGGGTCTTTAGTTTATAAGAAAACAAATCCGTTTACCAATTCAAATATAATTTGCTTTAAACTCTACTCCACAGGAAATTTAGAACACATCATTGTACATGTTTCTTTTATATTCTCATCAATGAAGTCAGGTTTTATGTACAAAAAGAAAAGGAAAAATTTAATTACTGATTAATTAACCTACTGTGGTACTCAGAAAAGATGGAAAATACCTCTCTGATACGAGAAGCATCTCCTAAATCAACATAGCCAAGTGAGTTCATAGAGGTCTTTATTTGTTTCAGAAAACCACACAAAGAAACAAACTAATTAAGCCATCACCACGTACCCCAACCCTGGGGGATAGAAGTGTGTGTGCCAGAACTGTGTATCAGAAAAAGATGTGCAGGATTCAAAAAACATGGCTTGCAATTCGCTTTTCCTTTCTAGGGGCCTTTGACGAAAATTGGTCCTTAGTTTTCTAATTTCAAAATGTAAAATAAACAGATAATAATGGTATATGCTGAGCATTTTTGTTGCCCAAAATACAGCAGTAAGCCTTTAAAAATCATATTATCTCATTAATTCTACACAATCTCTATTAGAAATATATTCTTCCTACTCTCCATTTTTTAGATGAGAAATATTAGAGATAGAAAGACACACACTTAACTAGCACAAGGCCATATACAAGATAAACAAAAGAGCTTAGATTCAAACCGAGATGTGTTGGAATCCAAAACCCATGAATCTTAAGTCATGTATATGCCACTCACCTTCCAGAGGTTCTTTTTTTTTTTAAGATTTTATTTATTGGGGATCCCTGGGTGGCTCAGCGGTTTGGCACCTGCCTTTGGCCCAGGGCGCGATCCTGGAGACCCGGGATCGGGTCCCACGTCGGGCTCCCTGCATGGAGCCTGCTTCTCCCTCTGCCTGTGTCTCTGCCTCTCTCTCTCTCTCTCTCTCTCTCTCTCTCTGTCTGTCTCAAATAAATAAATAAATCTTTAAAAATAAATAAAATTTAAAAAAAGATTTTATTTATTTATTCATGAGAGACCGAGAGAGAGAGAGAGACAGAGAGAGAGACAGAGAGAGAGGCAGAGGGAGAAGCAGGCCCATGCAGGGAGCCTGATGTGGGACTTGATCCTAGGACTCTAGGATCACGCCCTGGGCTGAAGGCAGGTGCTAAACTGCTGAACCACCCAGGGATCCTCACCTTCCAGAGTTTTAAGGACAAAATAAAATTTCAAGCACTACTACATTATGGACTTCATACATATAGCAAGACTTTCTTTTTATGTTATGACATTTGGGGCTCATGTTTATGATAATAACCATGTTAATTGCAAGATACATGACTTCTACTTTTGTTAGTGCACTTTTGTCAATTTTCTTAATAAATATATATTAATGTGTTCACACTTACTCAGTGATCTCATTATATAATTATATATTGTGCATTATGAGATTGTCATTTTAAAGAAAATTTAAAAATATGAAATATAGTAAAGCCTTTATTTGTCACATACTCAGCTTAATGTTTAAACTTGTTGTTTGCTAAATAAAATCAAGACACCAGATATAACTGAACTGGCTACCATACATATATGTTCTGGTGCATATGTTTTGCCATTATTGTAAACTTTTAATTGTTAAGAGCAAAATTTAGATTTATTAGCAAGACTAAGATTATGACTCTTTTTTTATCTGAAAATTTCTACCTCACTGTAACATAAAAGTACTAAATTTGAGTTATGGGTTATTATTAACTTTTAAAAGCTTCTAGAAATATAATTTATTTTAGAATTAAAGAGTTACATACTCTTTAAGTGTCAGCTCTCTTTTCTCCGTATCTAAATCATTTAGTTTACAGATTATCCTAAATGGTCTGTATGGTGATGAGTTTCTTCTTACCAAGGACACATACAGTATCCAATGTAACCAACAAAACATTTTTTCCCCTAAAGTCAGTATGAGTGAGAGGATGTCAGTCAAAAGTGTCCTAAAGATTGCTCTTTACTCTCTGTGCACCAAAATTTTTCCCCTGCCCCCCAACTCTGTATACTGACTAGTTCTCAGCCAAGAATCATTTTGGTAATCTTCATTTATAAATATACATTTTACATTAATAATGAACATTAAACTTCAGAGCAAACCTGACTTTGGGCCATTACTAATGAGTCTAAAACTTCTGCTAGGGGCACCTGGGTGGCTCAGCAGTTGAGCATCTACCTTCAGCTCAGGTCATGATCCCAGGTCCTGGCATCGAGTCCAGCATTGGGCTCCCTGCAGGGAACCTCCTTCTCCCTCTGCCTATGTGTCTGCCTCTCTCTCTCTGAGTCTCTCATGAATAAATAAAATCTTTAAAAAATAAAATACAATTTCTGCTAATTGAGATTTCCAATCCTCCCTAGTTCTCCATTTTTCCTCTCTTGTATTCTCTCCAAAGCCCACCTGACCAATAAACCTCCCCAGTATCCAGAATTAAGTCACACTTTCTGGTTTTCTTAATCACAAGATCATCTATATCAAAGTTTCCTGGTTACTGGAGAAAATTATGTGTTTTCAGGTGCTAAGTACTCTTTACACAATGGTAGTTTTTAGTTTTCTTAAAGTAAGACTATTAACAAAAAATTTGACCTCATTTCATTCATCACAGTCCTTGAATTGCATAATGAAGTTTCAATCCTTAGGCTTTTCAGTGTTTTCTATCAGAACATGTCAGCTATTAGAGTAGATATAAAATTTTCTTCTGCTGATACAAAGCAAAACTTTACTACATATGTACTATGATTTTTTTAAAGCAAGGTCATATGAGACACAAATGTTAGGCAGTAAAGCAAAATAAAGATTTTTGTAGTCATCTGCATTTTTTAATAGTAACTATAAGTGCCATACCCTTTTTCAAAGACTTTTTTCATCTCTAGATTGAAAGCCATATTGGACTCAAAGATTTACCCTTTTAACAGAATTTTTTACTTGACTTAGATTAGTGAGAAAGAAAATAAACACCACTGCTTTGATGATATATTGCTGTAATGCATCATCAGAGTATTGCTCATGTGATAAACTACAATATTACTATAATTCATCATCAAGAGTGCTGTCACTCTAAAAAAGTATTAGTGTAATACATCAGCAGCCATCACCGTGCACTGCCATTCCCAACATGGTTTAAGGAACTCTATTGTGCTACCATCTGCCAGAGAGAAAAGAACACCTTTCCTAAACAGGAGCATAATGTATTAATTTTATTTTAAGATTGTCTCCAGAAACCCACTTTTCCCCATATCTCTCTGTCTTCTCAACTTTTATTAACTTCTCTGCTCCCTCAACTCCTTATCATACCTTATTCACAAAGTAATCCATGAGATCTAGCACTTAAGAAACTGACTTTATATCTCCCACTTTTCAGACAGTGGTTAGCCTCTATTCTGCAACAAGAAGGCTGATGAGGGACAACTCATGAGCATCAGCTTGGTTTGTCTCTAATATGGCTTTAGGTACTGGACTCCTTCCTACCAGGCTACTGTTTTGTTTTGTTTTTTAATCTCTCTCTCTTTCTCTCTCTCCTTATTTATTTATAATTTTTAAGTAACCTGGGGCCCAATGTAGAACTTGAACTCATAATCCTGAACTCAAGAGTCACATGCTCAATAAACAAAAACGGAGAAAGAGTTGAATGCTCTACCATGTGAGTCAGCCAGAAGCCCCTTCTTATCAAGCTATTTTACAACAGCTTTCTAGAATTCCATAGAAGATTCTCAGAAATTAAAGCCAAAAACTTCCTAAGGCCATGGGCACACATTTATATAAGTGATTCTCCTGTACATGTCACTAAACTTTCCCCTCTGATACTACCCCACTCTTTAGAAAAGTGCCTCTCTAATTACTTCTGTTCACTCTCCCCTGAAGAGTTCAATGTTTACTTTCATTTTTTTACTGGTTTCCTGCCAGTGATGGGTATCTTTTATCCTGACATTATGGTCTCATACCCTGAATGATGTGCAAATACTGTATCTTTCTTTTTCAAACTGTTTTTAGGGATTTTGCCCCTCATCTGGTCATAGTAACATAAACATGGGTGTGTTACCATAGCCAGGGCTGAAGGCCACCTAATATGAGAGCTTTTTTTCCCTTACTCAATATTGAGCATATACCTCTCTGCCATTTCATCCTAGCTAAGCACCTTAGAAATACTAAAATTAACTAGGTATTAGACACAAGTAATAATTAATTTAGGTATCTGTGGTATAAAATATGTTGGAAAAGCTGGGGAGGCTGGGCAAAATGGCGGAAGAGTAGGGTCCCCAAGTCACCTGTCCCCACCAACTTACCTAGATAACTTTCAAATCATCCTGAAAACCTATGAATTCGGTCTGAGATTTAAAGAGAACAGCTGGAATGCTACAGTGACAAGAGTTTGCGCTTCTCTGAAGGTAGGAAGAGGAAAAAAAAATGTTGGAAATTTTTTTTCATTATATGTTATGAATATTTAGGGGGCATTTAAGGAAATTGCAATTTACTCTAAAATAGTGTAGCAATAAAGTTAGGTGATTAAATAAATGAATTTATTAAATATAGCAAAATGTTAGCAATTGAATCTAGTTGCCAGGTGAACAGATGTTCATTGTTTTACTACTTTCTACTTTTCTTTATACATAAAAATTTTCCCAAAAAGTTTCACAAAAAAACTAAAGAAACATAATATAAATGGGTTTATAGGGTTTGTTTAAACCCTAGTCCTAACAAACCAAATGTACAACTATTTTATAAACAATTAGTATTTTTTTAATTCCATTAAATATTTTT
This sequence comes from Canis lupus familiaris, assembly GCF_011100685.1. Taxonomy (NCBI): domain Eukaryota; kingdom Metazoa; phylum Chordata; class Mammalia; order Carnivora; family Canidae; genus Canis; species Canis lupus. The sequence continues at coordinate 48,851,844 of NC_049232.1, forward strand.
TAAAAGATTTTATTTCTTGAGAGGAAAGAGAAAGAGCATGCTGGAGTAGGGCAGAGGGGCAGAGGAAGAGACATACAGACTCCCCACTGAGCAGTGAGCCCAACACAGGGCTTTATCCCAAGATTCCGGGCTTGATCCCAGACCGGGATCATGACCTGGGCTGAAGGCAGATGCTTAACCCTGCTGAGCCACCCAGGTGCCCCAGCATCCATGAAATATTGACTGAATTTAGGAATCATTAATTTGGTGACTATAGTAATTGTACTGTTTTGGGGAAACCCTTCATTTTAGAAAAACATACTAAAGTATTTATGGATGAAATGTTATGGTTTTATAATTTGTTTTTAGATATGGATGGAGCAGAAGATGCAATATATTAATAATTAATAAATACTTATAATAAAATTATGACTTTAACTATCTTTATCAGTAATAACTACTGATACTTGTTGAATGTCTATATAGGAGTTCTTTACATTATTTTCCATTGTTTTCTCAATGTTAAAAACTCATATATTAATACCAAAGGAAAACCTATAATAACTTTCTTCTAAATAAATTTCAAAGATTAATAACAGATTTCTACCATTTATTGTTTCTATACTAATTTCCAGGTACTTAGCTGGTTTATTTATATTCACTTAGCTATACATAAAAATGACACAAAAAAGTATCATCATTCATGTCCCAAATAAGAAAACTGAAGGCAGAGGCATTAAGTATGAGTTAAAGAGTTGCAGAATAGAGGCTAACCACTGTCTGAAAAGTGGGAGATATAAAGTATATAAAGTATTTTTTTTCTCAATAACTAGAGAAATATATGAAAAGCATTTTTAAAAATCAGAACCTCCAACCATCTCTCTGGAATTCTTTCACTCTTCTCTCTAAAAGATTTATTCAAAATAATGGTTATAAAAAAAAATAATGGTTATATTTTATCATAGTGTTTATTTAAAATGGTATGTATTCCATATTTTGGCAAAAGTCCATATCTCAGAGTAGTGTAACTTTAAATGGTATTTCACATAGAGTTGGGTGGATTCAAAAGATTATACTTAGGGAAAATGTTTAAAAAACTCAAACTCTGTAAGACCTGTTGTCATTTTTTCTCTTAAATTTCAAATTTTCACCTGTGACCCACATATGAAAGTTGACATAATAAATTCTAAAATAATAATTTCTACTTCTTTAGAGTGAGTAGCTCAGTAGAAGTCCCTTGATAATATTGCATGTTATATTTGTGGTACCATTTGCATTTTGTATACATTGGCAATAATGTTTATGATAGTTATGTTCAATAATTTAGGTAATATGGCTGTGATGTAGCAGTGCTATTTTACCAAATACTCCTCATTTCATACCTGTTAAGTCTTTTTCTATAAGAGGATTATGTTGTCCTTTACTCTTTGATGACACTCTTGCCTATATGAATTAATTTGGCCAGTAAAATTGTAAGCATGAGTGATGGGTATGATGTCTTTTCTGAACAGAAGCTTTCAAAATTAGCTTAGAGCTTGTCATGTTACTTTTTCTTTTATACCAAAACGAGTGATGTTCCAGATAGGGGTGCTGCAGCACTGTGTATTCTGGAGAGATGGCTTAAAGTAGAGATGCAATTGACCACTTGAAATCCTTCCTTCGTAAATAAAATATTCTTTGTAATTTAAAATAGTCTTCAAGTGATTTAAATGCATTCTAATTATTTCCTTCTTTACATGTTTTTACAATATTTTACAATATTTTTATCAGCATGTGTTTAATTTTTCTTTCTTTTGTTTGAAGTTAGATGATAGAATTTCATACCGTGTTGACAAAACAAAAATTTAAAATAAAATGGAATCATAATAATGCTTCATTACATGTATTTAGGATCAATGGGAAATATGATTTTCATTAAACTTTCCTGATAACCTAAAAATAATCAAGGTGCTATATATATAAAAAATAGTTTTTTTTTCCCAAAATATAAATCATAAACTTTACTATCTTTAAATAAACTTATTGAAAATACGTTCCTTTATAGTTTATAATAGCTTATAATCACTATGGACATTAAATATTAATTCCATTATAATATCACTTATTTTACTGTCTCATTGAGATTTGTAGGGCATTTCTATTCTTCATTTACACTAAGTTTTGTTTTATTTTCCTTTCCTGTTCTCGTCTCTTCTTTCCTCCCTTTTGTCCTAATGCTTGGAGTAAAGTTTCATTGTTCCCAGACTCCGGATTTATATGTTACCAGGTTATTTCTATTTCCTTCTTTTTGATATCACTACATGCTCCTCCATCATTTCCTGTTACAGATGGAACTATCTCCCCTAAAAAATGTTATGTTGAAGTTCCAAGTTTCAAAATCTCTTACTGTGATCTTATTTGGAAACAGGATCTCCAGAGAAGTAATCAAGTTAAAATAAGATCATTAAGATAGGCCCTAAACTGATTGGTGTCCAGGCAAAAAGGAGAAATTTGAACACAGAGACAGACATGGACAAAGGGAACGTGATGTAAAGATGACCATATGATGATAACAGAGACTGCACTGAAACAGGTACAAGCCAAGGAATGTCAGTGACTGCAGGATTTTAGGAAGAGGCAAGGAATAATTCTACTCGACATCTCAGAGGCAGCATGGCCTCATGATGCCTTGATTTGGGGCTTCTAGACTCCAGATTTGTGAGACAATACATTTCTGATATTTTAAGCAACCTAGGTGGTCACATAATGGTATGACAGCCCCAGCAAACTAGAGTATCATTTATATGTTATATATATGTTATATATGATATATGTGAGTATATATATACATATATACGATATGTGAGTATATATATATATATGTTGTACAAATAATGTACAACAGAGTATAAATATGAAAGAGAAAGGGACACCTGGGTGGCTCAGTGATTAAGCATCTGCCTTTGGCTCAGGGATTGATCCTGGAGTCCTGGGATCGAGTCCCACATTGGGCTCCCTGCATGGAGTCTGCTTCTCCCTCTGCCTCTCTCTCTCTCATAAATAAATAAATAAAATCTTAAAAATATATATAAAAGAGAAAAAAATTGTCTTGACAATACCATTATGCTTTCTGAAATAATACTGTACTGTCCAAGTGATCAACATGCTGTTTGTACAATACTTTCATAAGAGAATTACATCAAATATAAAAATTAAATATAATCTTTCAGAACCAAAAAACAATATTGCTCATGACAGCCTAATTTACTAGGTTTCTACAGTTTGATTTAATATAGTTTACCATATAAAAGTAAATAAATGTGAAATTATCAACTTTATTCCTGGAAGAAAATCAAAGAGAAAAATATCCTACTAAGTATCAATAGCTTAAAAATTTAGAAAATTCAAAATAATAGGTTAATAGCAATTAAATAAATGGAAGACACTATCTAGTTATCTCTTCTAGCATTTCTATACATATCTCTTAATATGTACAAATGTACAAGTTCATTTATACTTACATAAACACAATTATATATATGTACATATATATATATACATATACTTCCATCAGGTATTTTCTATTTCTACTATTAAGTAAAATGTCCTTGGTAATTCAAACTTCACCTTTAAAATAAATTAAATTGAAAGAAAATACATATTAAAACACCAAAATAAGAATGCAAACATATTTCAATTAAAAACATTTGAGGGCAGCCTGGGTGGCTTGGCAGTTTGGTGTCGCCTTTGGCCCAGAGCATGATCCTGGGGACACAGGATTGAGGTCCATGTCAGGCTCCCTGCATGGACCCTGCTTCTCCCTCTGCCTGTGTCTCTGCCTCTCCCTCTGTGTCTCTCATGAATTAATAAATAAAATCTTTAAAAAAATGTTTGAAATGTCATCTGTATTACCAATTGGAAGTGATTATATATTTCTACACTGTATTATAACTTGAATAGATTTTTTTTTTTTTACAATAAAGATCAGTAACTCTCTTTCTCTCCTGCTGTGACAGAAAGTCATAAACTTGACTTAGTGGTCATTTTAAAGGTCTTTTCTTCTTTAACTTCTGTGATCTCTGAATTTCAGAAGCATACACTGCCATAAAGCATGAATGACTTGCTAATTCCCAATTCAAAAGGATGGCCTTTGAGGAAAAATGACTTCAGTGGGGAAAAAAAAAAAAAAAAAAGAATCTCTATCAGATGTTTATAAATGTTTCTGCTAATGCAATGGTCTCAATTCAATTTTTTAATTATATCAATTATCAGACTTAATGTAATGATGAAAAAACTAATTCTATAAAAATTATCCTCTGCGTTTGAAAAACAGGTGTGTTTAAGATACTTGGTAGAAAAAAAAGATAGTTGGTAGATACATGACAAATATTTTAAGGGAGCTTTTTTTTAAAGATTTTTTTTATTGATTGATGAAAAAGAGAGAGGCAGAGACACTGGCAGCGGGAGAAGAGGCTTCATGCAGGGAGCCTGATATGGGTCTGGATCCTGGGACTCCAGGATCATGCCCTGGGCCAAAGGCTGACCCTTAACCGCTGAGCCATCCAGGTGTCCCTTTAAAGGGGAATTTAGAAAAAATCTTCTGGGGGGGGCGGAGGGGCGAGATGGCGGAAGAGTAGGGTCCCCAAATCACCCGTCCCCACCAAATTACCTAGAAAACCTTCAAATTTTCCTGAAAATCTATGAATTTGGCCTGAGAATTAAAGAGAGAACACCTGGAATGCTACAGTGAGAAGAGTTCGCGCTTCTATCAAGGTAGGAAGACGGGGAAAAAGAAATAAAGACACAAAAGGCCTCCAAGGGGGAGGGGCCCCACGAGGAGCCGGGCTGAGGCCGGGGCGAGTGTCCCCAGGACAGGAGAGCCCCGTCCCGGAGGATCAGAAGCTGCACCAACCTTCCCGGGCGGAAAGGGGCTCCAGGGAGGTGGAGCAGGACCCAGGAGGGCGGGGATGCCCTCGGGCTCCCGGGGACAGTAACAGACACCTGCGCCCCGGGAGAGTGTGCCGAGCTCCCTAAGGGCTGCAGCGCACGGCGGGACCCGGAGCAGCTCGGAGGGGCTCGGGGGCGGCTCCGCGGAGGGGGCTGCGGGGCGGGAGCAGCTCGGAGGGGCTCGGGCGGAGGAAGAGGCTCCGCGGAGGGGGCTGCGGGGCGGGAGCAGCTCGGAGGGGCTCGGGCGGAGGAAGAGGCTCCGCGGAGGGGGCTGCAGGCGGGAGCGCGAATCCAACAGCGCAGGCCCCGGAGCACAGGGCGCAGGGACACAGCCCAGGATCCCGCCTCCCCCGGGACAGGCAAAGGCCGGGAGGGCCCAGGACAGCAAGGACGCTCCTGCCCCGAGCTGAGCAGATCAGCGGCCCCGCCCGGAGCCTCCAGGCCCTGCAGACGGAGTTCCTGCCGGAGCTGAATCCAGGTTTCCAGAGCTGCCCCGCCACTGGGGCTGTTCCTCCTGCGGCCTCACGGGGTAAACAACCCCCACTGAGCCCTGCACCAGGCGGGGGCACAGCAGCTCCCCCAAGTGCTAACACCTGAAAATCAGCACAACAGGCCCCTCCCCCAGAAGACCAGCTAGACGGACAAGTTCCAGGGGAAGTCAAGGGACTTAAAGTACACAGAATCAGAAGATACTCCCCCGTGTTTTTTTGTTTTTTTTTTTTTGTTCTTGTTGTTGTTTTGTTTTGATTCGTTTTATTTTGCTTTTTGATTTGTTTCCTTCCCCCACCTTTTTTCCTTTCTTTCTTTTTCTTTCTTTTTCTCCTTTTTTTTTTCTTCCCTTTTTCTTTTTTCTCTTTCTCTTTTCTTTCCATCTTTCTCTCTTTTTCTCCTTTTCCCAATACAACTCGCTTTTGGCCACTCTGCACTGAAAAAAATGACTAGAAGGAAAACCTCACCTCAAAAGAAAGAATCAGAAACAGTCCTCTCTCCCACAGAGTTACAAAATCTGGATTACACTTAATGTCAGAAAGCCAATTCAGAAGCACTATTATACAGCTACTGGTGGCTCTAGAAAAAAGCATAAAGGACTCAAGAGACTTCATGACTGCAGAATTTAGAGCTAATCAGGCAGAAATTAAAAATCAATTGAATGAGATGCAATCCAAACTAGAAGTCCTAACGACGAGGGTTAACAGGTGGAAGAACGAGTGAGTGACATAGAATACAAGTTGATGGCAAAGAGGGAAACTGAGGAAAAAAGAGACAAACAATTAAAAGACCATGAAGATAGATTAAGAGAAATAAACGACAGCCTGAGGAAGAAAAACCTACATTTAACTGGTGTTCCCGAGGGCGCCGAAAGGGACAGAGGGCCAGAATATGTATTTGAACAAATTCTAGCTGAAAACTTTCCTAATCTGGGAAGGGAAACAGGCATTCAGATCCAGGAAATAGAGAGATCCCCCCCTAAAATCAATAAAAACCGATCAACACCTCGACATTTAATTGTGAAGCTTGCAAATTCCAAAGATAAGGAGAAGATCCTTAAAGCAGCAAGAGACAAGAAATCCCTGACTTTTATGGGGAGGAGTATTAGGATAACAGCAGACCTCTCCACAGAGACCTGGCAGGCCAGAAAGGGCTGGCAGGATATATTTAGGGTCCTAAATGAGAAGAACATGCAACCAAGAATACTTTTTCCAGCAAGGCTCTCATTCAAAATGGAAGGAGAGATAAAGAGCTTCCAAGACAGGCAGGAACTGAAAGAATATGTGACCTCCAAACCAGCTCTGCAAGAAATTTTAAGGGGGACTCTTAAAATTCCCCTTTAAGAAGAAGTTCAGTGGAACTATCCACAAAAACAAGGACTGAATAGATATCATGATGACACTAAACTCATATCTCTCAATAGTAACTCTGAATGTGAACGGGCTTAATGACCCCATCAAAAGGCGCAGGGTTTCAGACTGGATAAAAAAAGCAGGGCCCATCTATTTGCTGTCTACAAGAGACTCATTTTAGACAGAAGGACACCTACAGCCTAAAATAAAAGGTTGGAGAACCATTTACCATTTGAATGGTCGTCAAAAGAAAGCAGGGGTAGCCATCCTTATATCAGATAAACTAAAATTTACCCCAAACACTGTAGTGAGAGATAAAGAGGGACACTATATCATACTTAAAGGATCTATCCAACAAGAGGACTTAGCAATCCTCAATATATATGCCCCGAATGTGGGAGCTCCCAAATATTGAAATCAATTAATAACCAAAGTGAAGAAATACTTAGATAATAATACACTTATACTTGGTGACTTCAGTGTAGCTCTTTCTATACTCGATAGGTCTTCTAAGCACAACATCTCCAAAGAAACGAGAGCTTTAAATGATACACTGGACCAGATGGATTTCACAGATATCTACAGAACTTTACATCCAAACTCAACTGAATACACATTCTTCTCAAGTGCACATGGAACTTTCTCCAGAATAGACCACATACTGGGTCACAAATCCGGTCTGAACTGATACCAAAAGATTGGGATCGTCCCCTGCATATTCTCAGACCATAATGCCTTGAAATTAGAACTAATCACAACAAGAAGTTTGGAAGGACCTCAAACACGTGGAGGTTAAGGACCATCCTGCTAAAAGATGAAAGGGTCAACCAGGAAATTAAGGAAGAATTAAAAAGATTCATGGAAACTAATGAGAATGAAGATACAACCGTTCAAAATCTTTGGGATGCAGCAAAAGCAGTCCTAAGGGGGAAATACATCGCAATACAAGCATCCATTCAAAAACTAGAAAGAACTAAAATACAAAAGCTAACCTTACACATAAAGGAGCTAGAGAAAAAACAGCAAATAGATCCTACACCCAGGAGAAGAGAGTTAATAAAGATTCGAGCAGAACTCAACAAAATCGAGACCAGAAGAACTGTGGAACAGATCAACAGAACCAGGAGTTGGTTCTTTGAAAGAATTAATAAGATAGATAAACCATTAGCCAGCCTTATTAAAAAGAAGAGAGAGAAGACTCAAATTAATAAAATCATGAATGAGAAAGGAGAGATCACTACCAACACCAAGGAAATACAAACGATTTTAAAAACATATTATGAAAAGCTATACGCCAATAAATTAGGCAATCTAGAAGAAATGGATGCATTCCTGGAAAGCCACAAACTACCAAAACTGGAACAGGAAGAAATAGGAAACCTGAACAGGCCAATAACCAGGGAGGAAATTGAAGCAGTCATCAAAAACCTCCCAAGACACAAAAGTTCAGGGCCAGATGGCTTCCCAGGGGAATTCTATCAAACGTTTAAAGAAGAAACCATACCTATTCTCCTAAAGCTGTTTGGAAAGATAGAAAGAGATGGAGTACTTCCAAATTCGTTCTATGAGGCCAGCATCACCTTAATTCCAAAACCAAAGACCCCACCAAAAAGGAGAATTACAGACCAATATCCCTGATGAACATGGATGCAAAAATTCTCAACAAGATACTGGCCAATAGGATCCATCAATACATTAAGAAAATTATTCACCATGACCAAGTAGGATTTATCCCCGGGACACAAGGCTGGTTCAACACCCGTAAAACAATCAGTGTGATTCATCATATCAGCAAGAGAAAAACCAAGAACCATATGATCTTCTCATTAGACGCAGAGAAAGCATTTGGCAAAATACAGCATCCATTTCTGATCAAAACTCTTCAGAGTGTAGGGATAGAGGGAAGATTCCTCAACATCTTAAAAGCCATCTATGAAAAGCCCACAGCAAATATCATTCTCAATGGGGAAGCACTGGGAGCCTTTCCCCTAAGATCAGGAACAAGACAGGGATGTCCACTCTCACCACTGCTATTCAACACAGTACTGGAAGTCCTAGCCTCAGCAATCAGACAACAAAAAGACATTAAAGGCATTCAAATTGGCAAAGAAGAAGTCAAACTCTCCCTCTTCGCCGATGACATGATACTCTACATAGAAAACCCAAAAGCCTCCACCCCAAGATTGCTAGAACTCATACAGCAATTTGGTAGCGTGGCAGGATACAAAATCAAGGCCCAGAAATCAGTGGCATTTCTATACACTAACAATGAGACTGAAGAAAGAGAAATTAAGGAGTCAATCCCATTTACAATTGCCCCCAAAAGCATAAGTACCTAGGAATAAACCTAACCAAAGATGTAAAGGATCTATACCCTAAAGCTATAGAACACTTCTGAAAGAAATTGAGGAAGACACAAAGAGATGGAAAAATATTCCATGCTCATGGATTGACAAAATTAATATTATGAAAATGTCAATTTTACCCAGAGCAATATACATGTTTAATGCAATCCCTATCAAAATACCATGGACTTTCTTCAGAGAGTTAGAACAAATTATTTTAAGATTTGTGTGGAATCAGAAAAGACCCCGAAGAGCCAGGGGAATTTTAAAAAAGAAAACCATATCTGGGGGCATCACAATGCCAGATTTCAGGTTGTACTACAAAGCTGTGGTCATCAAGACAGTGTGGTACTGACACAAAAACAGACACATAGATCAGTGGAACAGAATAGAGAACCCAGAAGTGGACCCTGAACTTTATGGGCAACTAATATTCAATAAAGGAGGAAAGACTATCCATTGGAAGAAAGACAGTCTCTTCAATAAATGGTGCTGGGAAAATTGGACATCCACATGCAGAAGAATGAAACTAGACCACTCTCTTTCACCATACACAAAGATAAACTCAAAATGGATGAAAGATCTAAATGTGAGGCAAGATTCCATCAAAATCCTAGAGAAGAACACAGGCAACAACCTTTTTGAACTCAGCCACAGTAACTTCTTGCAAGATACATCCACGAAGGCAAAAGAAACAAAAGCAAAAATGAACTATTGGGACTTCATCAAGATAAGAAGCTTTTGCACAGCAAAGGATACAGTCAACAAAACTCAAAGACAACCTACAGAATGGGAGAAGATATTTGCAAATGACATATCAGATAAAGGGCTAGTTTCCAAGATCTATAAAGAACTTATTAAACTCAACACCAGAGAAACAAACAATCCAATCATGAAATGGGCAAAAGACATGAAGAGAAATCTCACAGAGGAAGACATAGACATGGCCAACATGCATATGAGAAAATGCTCTGCATCACTTGCCATCAGGGAAATACAAATCAAAACCACAATGAGATACCACCTCACACCAGTGAGAATGGGGCAAATTAACAAGGCAGGAAACAACAAATGTTGGAGAGGATGCGGAGAAAAGGGAACCCTCTTACACTGTTGGTGGGAATGTGAACTGGTGCAGCCACTCTGGAAAACTGTGTGGAGGTTCCTCAAAGAGTTAAAAATAGACCTGCCCTACGACCCAGCAATTGCACTGTTGGGGATTTACCCCAAAGATACAGATGCAATGAAACGCCGGGACACCTGCACCCCGATGTTTATAGCAGCAATGGCCACGATAGCCAAACTGTGGAAGGAGCCTCGGTGTCCATCAAAAGATGAATGGATAAAGAAGATGTGGTTTATGTATACAATGGAATATTACTCAGCTATTAGAAATGACAAATACCCACCATTTGCTTCAACGTGGATGGAACTGGAGGGTATTATGCTGAGTGAAGTAAGTCAGTCGGAGAAGGACAAACATTATATGTTCTCATTCATTTGGGGAATATAAATAATAGTGGAAGGGAATATAAGGGAAGGGAGAAGAAATGTGTGGGAAATATCAAAGGGAGACAGAACCTAAAGACTGCTAACTCTGGGAAACGAACTAGGGGTGGTAGAAGAGGAGGAGGGCGGGGGGTGGGCGTGAATGGGTGACGGGCACTGGGGGTTATTCTGTATGTTGGTAAATTGAACACCAATAAAAAATAAATTAAAAAAATATAGCTAAAAAAAAAATCTTCTACTAGAAAGAGTGTAGCCTGACTCACACCAGGCTACATCAAGATTTCTTCCCTACAAAGAATGACATTTTAATAAAAGTGGGTGTCATTCAGATGATAGTTTCCTGAAGAGAGAAATGTTCTAGGACTTTCTAGAGGAAATCTGATCATTTTAATTACCCATAATCTATTTTGATTTTAGATAGTAGACAATGATTTTTCAATGAGGAATAGCCCTCCTTGACTCATATAGAACATCTGGTTTGCGTATATGTAACTACTTCTACACATTCAAGGTTGGAAATAGTATCTTGCTAATCAGAGCATTATAACTTGTTGGCCATAGTGGTTACTCCAAGATGTACGCATAACCTAATCTAGTCTTTCTATACCTCAATAATGGGAATTTCATGAAATTATTGCAATAAGACCATCTCCTGAGACAATTCATGATAAAGATGGTAGAATTTCCTTTTTTTTCATTCAAAACAGTAATTTTATTAAAAATCAGTATGTCCCGAAGTAAAATGCAACATTTGCATGCTTTTTTTGAAAAGACTGAACAACAGACTTCAATGAAATTTCCTGCCAGTGGTAGGCCACTTACAATAAACCTCAGATTTGCCCTTGTTCTTGTACTCTCTCATCTTCCCTTATATGTACACAAAACAGAAAGGTATAAGAATCATGGGTCCCTTTGACTAGCTCATGGGGAACAGTGTGTTGAGGGCCCTCAGGTGTTGAGTCCAGATCATTTTCAAAACCATGTGATTTCCCAGGGCCGTTTTTAAACATATCTGGTGGGAATCTAGGCCCAATGAATCTCTGCATCAGATTTTAGTAGGGTAGTTCACACAGGAACTCTGGATCCCAGTTTATATATCATAGAAAACATATCATAACATAGAAAACTTTCATTTTTGTTTGTTTGTTGCATTTACTTCAGATAGAAGGTAGTGAGTCCAAAGTCCAGGCTTTTTGGGCAAATCCCTCCAACTCTAATCTCAGTTTCCCTATCTGCAAAACAGAGAGATTACTTTTCTTAGCCTCATGGTAGACCTTGGGAGAATGAATACAGTGACAGATAAAAGGACCTGCACAAAGCCGGATCAGGATAAAGGGGAGAAATTCGCAGTTGCTAGAAACTTTTTTTGTAGCTTTGTTGTTGTTATTTCAATAGAAGATTGTTTTATGGCCCTCCGGTCTTTCAAGAGAACTAGGTAATTAATCCGGGCCACCTCCATGCCCCAATTTGAGTGTGGAGTCCCTTCTGAGTGGTTCAAAATTGAACTTCTGGGGAAATGAATGGATTTCTTGATGCTATGGAGGGTGTTATTTACATGAACACCATGTGCATACTGTGGTCTCCAGGAGCATCAGAGCATGAGAGGAATGTTATTATTCCATCATATGTCAAGACCTGTAATGAGTCCCCCACAGATGATATTTTCCATTTGCCTGTCTTTGGGATATGAACTCCATCAGCATGACTAGGCTATGATCTTGCTACTAGCAATGATGGTGATGATGATAATGATGAAAAAGTTACTGCATTTTCAAAGACAACTACTTTATTTGAAGCAGTAATAGCCCAAAGCAGTGTATAACCTATTCTCCTCTTCCCTGTAGCCCTGCACCATGGAATAAAATGCTGGGCTCCCTTTGTTGTCCTGGCCATTTGGGGTTAAAGGTGGTAGAATTTCAGCTGTGCTGAGGCTTGTGATAATGTCAATAAAAATACCACTGCCAGAAATGAAACAGGATCCTATGGATGAACATCCTCTATGTCTTTGGATCCACCTGGGAAATCCTACCTATTCTATTGCCATAGAAGTCCAAGACCAAATTTACTAAGAGGCACTAGTTCATAACACCTTGGGAATAAATTTCAGGCAGGTTAAGAGTAGGCTGGCTGGAGTGACTGTACAACTGGGAAACTGATGTTGGACCCCTCCATGCAGGGAACACTTTAAATGTGCTTGGCTTGTTTCCTGTTACTTGTGCTGGACGTTCTGAGTGCTGTTAGAAAGAATCCAGTGTGAATCTCCCAGGTCCACCATCACTCCAGCCAGCCCACATTCAGACCTGGGTGAAAACAATTCCTAAAGGTATTATGATAACCAGTACACATAATTAAAGGTAAACGGAAACTCCAAAACAGATGACAGAGACCAGTAGGGTCAAACAATGCCCATTAAATAGTACAAAGAACTTTTCAGACAGCATCTTTAAGCCTAATTAGTGTTTAGAATTATATCTTTTACTACATCTTTTATCTACATTCAAGTAGATAAGTCATATTTATTTGCCTGGGTTATGTTGGCCACACTCTATCAATCACATTAACTTGGAAAAAAATCATGAAAAAAGATAACCAAATTTTAACAGAAAATTTCAATAAAGGTTAAAATCTAATAAAGCATAATTTTATGTTTGCAAATAAAGTTCCACTAATTGTAATGCATTTCTTTTTTGTTTGCTGTATTGTCTTCAATTTTGCTTAACTGGGATCTGAGAAATCTACAGTAAAAGAGAAAACTGTTTAACTATGTTCAAAGATTAAACGATCTAATATATTTTACCAGGAAACTTCTTTTCTATTATCTTCATAAGGTAGAGTTTTCCTTTACCCCAAAACTGGAAATTAACTCACTCAAGAATGCAACCAATACCACTGTAACTGTCATTTCATATGTTCTTTTCTTGACTGACTTGCCCGAGTGAAATGTACCAGATCATTTACTCAGTTTTAACACTAACTATTCCTTTAGTTCTCACTTTTAGGATTATATATATTGAAAAAGTGTGGATCACCCTAAATTTACCTTATGTGAAATAAACATCAGATAATATTTTAACTCTCATACTTGTTCCTTTAAAACAAAACTAAATAAAGTGAACTCATTTCATGCATCCCAGGGAATACACAAAAATATTTACAAATAAATGCAAAGAAAAGTATTAGATTTTCTATACCCATTGATTTGTATCTTATTTTGATCTCTATTTGTTTACACTCTCTAATGTTTTTTTTTACCTAAATTCAATTAGCCAACATATAGAACATCATCAGTTTCAGATGTAGTGTTCAAAGATTTATCAGTTGCATAGAACACCCAGCGCTCATCACATCAGATGCCCTCCTTAATGCCCATCACCCAATTACTCCAACCCCCCACCCCCACCACCTCCAAAACCCCTCAGTTTGTTTCCTATAGTTAAGTCTCTCAAGGTTTTTCTTCCTCTCTGATGACTTCCCATTCTCTTATATTCTTAATGGATTAGCAGAGCAGTACACGTATACAAAATTCATATATCTAGGGTGGTGGTGTTCATGTACATATTTTTATTAATAGGGTCAATGGTGTAAAGTTTGGGAAATATTTCTATGAAAAATTTAAATTCTTTCCCTTTAAATAGAATGTTGTTTCCTCTTTCATTTGCTTACTCAATCATTCAATAAATATTCATTTAATACTTACTGTGTACCAATTATATAAATTGAGGTACTGGTAGGTTGATCAGTTAAGATAAAATAGGAAAACAAATTTAAAATGTTTAAAATCCCTGCCTTCACAGAACTTACACTCTGGGGCTTTATGTAGCAAAAGCAAACCCTTAAAATGAGATGGCATTGGATATCTGCTGACCTGCCTTTCTTCCCCACTGAGATATTAGCTTTTGTGGGGCGGGGGCTGAAAGCATCTCATAACTATTTCATGTTCAGTGCCATTCTTGCCATTTGATAAATGATACATGTTTTTTAATTATATTAAACTAAACTTTATGCTACTCTGCTGTTGAAAATATTGGGACTTTTTTATTCTGCTAACCTTTTTCATTCTGTTATTTTATTCTTGACTGGAGAATTTTGGAAGAGTGTTTCACTTTGCCACTTTGGTACTATTCCTTTAAGAAAATTACCTCAGCTCTAACAATTTCTCTAATTTCATCTAACCTATTAGAAGCTTTCTTTTTTTCTCCCCATGGAGTATTTCAGTTTCCCCACTTACTAAAATGCACATTTTTACATAAACGATAATCACATCTGGACAATAATTTTCACTTTTTCTTTTTTTTTACCTATTTAGAGACTTAAACAAAATATGCCTACATTTCACTATACAAGTGATAGACTCCATTTTGGTTACTGTCAATGCAAAATTACTTTGGACGATGGAAATTCTATCACATTGTTTTCCCTAAATCTTATGGTGTATTTAGTTTCTGTAAATTAGATAGTTAAATGAACAAATGCTAGTGAATTTTTCTGGAGTTCTTAAGAATAATTTGTTCCCAATTACTGGGAATGTATCTTGAGCTAAAAAGAAAAGAGAGGAAACTGTGTTTTACTTAGCACTCTATTATGTTTCAGATCTCTCATATAGAGCCTGAATCAAAATTGGCCATTCTGAATTTCCATCCACATCAATTTTGCCTGTTTTCCTATGAGTTATACATCATTCATCACAGACCTTACTTTGGTACAAGTAGAAAAGGTGTCAGGCGGTGCTGTGACTGAGTAATCTGACTAGAATCCTAAGTAATACAGGGTCTATGGTAATGATTTCATTTCTACAAAGTATATGCGTAGTTTTCCTCCCTTGATTTATTGATACAGATGTACGACATGCAAGCAACTAATTTGTTCATGGGCTTTTAGCAGAGGAAAGAAAAAGAGACCAATAACAAAATACATGTAGTCCAGTAAGCAATGTGAGGGCAGGGACAGTAAATATGAAATTTAGAGACTGCTATATTGTGCACAAATATGTACAAATACTTAAACTAAACTAGAAAGGAGACAGAGTAAACTACATGTTAATTTCTTAAAGTTCCTTTTTTATTAACCTAATGAAAAACATCTGATTATGTGTATATAAGGTTAAATCTGGGATCCCTGGGTGGCGCAGCGGTTTAGCGCCTGCCTTTGGCCCAGGGCGCGATCCTGGAGACCCAGGATCGAATCCCACGTTGGGCTCCTGGTGCATGGAGCCTGCTTCTCCCTCTGCCTGTGTCTCTGCCTCTCTCTCTCTCTCTGTGACTATCATAAAAAAAAAAAAGGTTAAATCAAACAGCTGCAAATCAGAAAAGCAAAGATGAAGAGACACATATCAATGCACATTATAACTAAACATTTTTGGTAACCTAAAAATAAAGGAGTTTGTAAGTTTCTCTGATATTACATGACCTGCCACACTAAGGTCTCTGGTTAATAACCTCTTGGTCTCCTATTTTTCTCATAATTTTTCATTCCCTTTTGCTATCCTCCAGCCCCATCAATTAGAAAATAAAGAATCCAACTATCATTTGATTCTTGATCCCAGATCCCTGAATGCAGGTTGAGCCAGTAAAGTATCACAAGCCATCCCCGTGCTGAACCAATGGATTGGACCCACCCCAAAAACACATCCCTCTATAAGTTACTGTTTTACTCACTGTACCGCTGGGTGGAAATCTCAGTACATTTCTAGAGGCAAAGTAAAAAAAAAGTTTTGCAAAAACAAAGCATCTGCATAAAGTCATGGGTAAAAGATTTTGTTCTCTGTGTTTCCAATTTGCAGCTGAGCTTCCTTGTTTCCACAATAGATCATGGTGTGTATTACACCAGGGAGTGCTTGGCTTTTCCTTCACATAAATACTTTCAGCAATGTTGGCATACAAGCCAGGTTTTTCTGCTAACCTGCATGAAGCAACTGCACTGATTCTGTAATCAGCAAAGTCAGATTCATTTTTACACACCACACACCAGAGCTTAAGGCCATTCAGGACAACTGGTTCAGCAATGTTTTCTTTCTTCTTCTACTCTCTCCTTTCTACTTGTAAGTATCTCAAGAATAAAAATGAAAATCAAAACATTAGCTGTCCAAAAAGCAATAAAAGCATTTGTTTGTGTATTGTAATTATAAATTTGTCACGTCATTATATCCAGGTTTAATTCTAAGGGGGTTATTATTTGATTGCCTGATGTGCTTCATTTTTCTATCTTGTCTTCATACTTTCTAGATACTTATTACATAGAATAACTTACAAACACGTTACTTAAGGCAGTGTCTACTGCTAGACTGAAAGTAGTGGAATGGCACGATCTCTTTTTCTTTAAAAAGTCTCACTAGCTGCTAGTAGGAAAAGGATTCTGGGTGGAGGTGAATGCAGAAAAGGGGAAAACTGTAGGAGACTTAGCTACATTAGGCTATGATCTGAACTAGAGTTGACTGGGCAGGGAGGGAGAAAAGTGGATGGCTTAATGATTTATTTTGAAAGAAGCATCAAGACATTTTACATGGGCAATTCTTCCTGAAGGCTAGAACACCCTTCTATCTCTTTGCCTAGCTAACCAATACTCTTCCTGCCAAGGCTTCATACCCAGGAAGTCTCTGCACTGAGCTGGCTGAGTCTTCCGAATGATCCCTTAGTGCTGTATCTTCACCCAACAAGAGCAACTCTCTCCAAGCATTTCTTTACTTGTCACCCTCATGACACTCTGAAGTGTTCAGAATCAAAATCAGTATTTTCCATTTCTGTAA
Organism: Canis lupus familiaris; assembly: GCF_011100685.1. Lineage (NCBI taxonomy): Eukaryota > Metazoa > Chordata > Mammalia > Carnivora > Canidae > Canis > Canis lupus. The sequence continues at coordinate 48,869,186 of NC_049232.1, forward strand.
CCTTAACACCAAATAATATTTTGAGATACTCTAAGCTTACTTATTAATACTGGATTTGGCTACATTAAACAGAATACTTAACTTTCACTGACTTAATTTTTTTTTCATACAACAAGATGTATAAGGTGTTTAGGGGAGTTCATTCACTTGCTCAAAAGTGTTAGAAGCGGCATATCTGTGATGATTTTTTCTTTCCCTAGCAGCCAATATCATAACTGCACTGAAAGTGAAATGAACTAGGAGATCTAGAGACCAATGTTATGTTTTCTTTTTATCAAGAAAAGCAAAAGACTTCCCAAAAGGTCCCCCAAAGTGCCATTTACGTTGAATTAGACAGAATTGTTTCACAGAAACGTATAGGTTCAAGAGAGGCTAGAGAAGCAAGAATATTGGTTTTTTGTCTTCTGTAAAAAAGTAAGGAGGGCGAAGGGCATTTGACATCCTTAATAGCTGAGTGAGCCAAACATAGTTACTCCACCAGATGCTCAAAACTATATTTCATTACATCATCAAAATATTTAGTGGTTAGCAATTTTCAAGTAACATAAACTATATATGCTAAATTAACAAAAGGTAACTAATTATTACAGCTCTTTGATGTAAAATTGGGCCCAAACTAAATTAATTTTAAATATCCTTTTTTGTTAACACAATGTTAACTCAAATTTGATGTTGACTCAAATTTGACAATCACTATAAAACTTAACACTTAATTTTCACACTTTATAGATTATTACCTATTCATTTATATGTAACTATTGCATCAGTCAGCTTGTCATAACAAAATACCATGCACTAGGTAATTCAAATAACAGAAATGTATTTATTCACAACTGGGGAGGCTGCAAGTCCGAGAGCAGGGGGCCAGCTTGGTTGGGTTCTGGTGAGAGTTGTTTTCCTGGCTTGCAGAAACCACCTCTCACTATGTGATCACATGGAAAGAAACCGAAAGAGAGTGAGAATGGGAAAAGAGATTTCCTTTTTTTCTTACAAAGCCACAGTCATATTAGATTAACACCTTACTCCTAAGACTTCATTTAACTTCTTACCTCTTAAAGACCTCTATCACCAGATACAATTAAATTGGGGGTCAGTGCTTCAACATATGAATTTTGGAAGAATACCATTCAGTGTATAGCATGTATACAGCCAATTACTATTCTCCATGATTTTGTGGGGAAAAACTCACAATTTTTTTCTATCAGTCCATAAACACATAGATTTGGATATCTAGCATTAACTTATTCTGTATCACTTTTATATTCAAATGCATTTCATTAAGAATGGTGGAGTCAAAGATATTGTAAAATTTCTCAGGAGTTTTACTGGGTAATACAATAAGTTTTAACACATCTATCTATACATATGCTGGAGAAACCAACATCACAATCAAGATAATTAATATATCTACTACCCTTAACCTCCTTCTCATGATTCTGTACTATCAGTTATGTCATTCCTCATGCCAAGGCAACCGTTAATCTGCCTTCTGTCAGTACAGAGGCATTTTATAAAATATACAAATAGAGTCACACAGGATACACTTTTTTTGGTCTGGCCTCTTTTCAATAAATAAAACTACTTAGAACTTCATCCATTGTTTTTAGTGCACATTAAGAGTTTATTCCTTTTATTCTTCAGTAGTATTTCATTCACAGACATACCATCATTTATTTATCAATTCACCTATTGGTGGACATTTGTTGTATCCATTTTTCACTAAATATAGATGCTATGAACTTTTGTATATAAATATGTAAGTCTTTGTCTTCATGCCCCTTGGTGGTTGAATACTTAGGAATGGAACTCTTAAGTAGTATGAAAGGTGTGTGTGTGTGTGTGTGTGTGTGTGTGTGTGTGTGTGTGTATCTTTTACAGAAATATTAGAAGATTTCCAAAATTTGTTCCATGTACACTTCTACAATCAATATATGAGGATTCCAGTTATTCCACATCTTCCTGAATACCCCATATAGTGAGTTTTTTTTTCAATTTTAAACAATCTATTAGATGTGTTGTGGTATCTTTTTGCAGTTTTAATTTGCATTTCCCTAAGGACTAGTACTGATGCAGATATTATCATGCACTTTGTTATCCATGTATCTTCTTTTCTTTAAAATTTTATTTATTTATTCATGAAGGACACAGAGAGAGGTAGAGACATAGGCAGAGGGAGAAGCAAGCTCCCCACAGGGAGCCTGATGTGGTACTTGATCCCAGGACCACCAGGATCACAATCTGAGCCAAAGGCAGACGCTCAACCACTAAGCCACCCAGGTGCCCCTACATATCTTCTTTTATAAAGTGTATATTTAAATATTTTCTCACTCTCTTTTTAGTTATTTTATATCGTTTTGAGACATATATATAACCCAAATATAACAAATGCAAGTCATTTGTTAGACATCTAATTCACAAGTAATTTCTTGCAGTCTGTGCCTTGTCATTTCATCCTTTTAACATGTCTTTAGAAGAGCAGACATGATTAATTTTGATGAAATCCAATTTATCAATTTTTGAGGAATTGTGCTTATGATATTTTATCAAAGGGATTTTGCCTTACAAATATCACAAAAATATTATCTTCTAGAAGTTTTAAATTTTTAGGTTTTGTATTTGACCCTATATTGAGTTTTTGCAAAGGGTACATAGTATGGGCCAAAGTTTATCTATCTTTGCATCCATCATGTATGTATGGATATATATATCAATCTTTTTATCTATCATTGTGGAAAAGTTTGTCTTGAGTTATGAGAGTAATGCTGACTTCATGGAAGGAGTTGGGAATTGTGTTTTCCTCTACAATTATGTGGTAAAGTTTACATAGAATTGATGCTAATTCTTTAAAATGTCATGAACGTCACTAACTGGACCTAACTTTCCAACCACACATTTGGTATATTTAATATAGAGAGGCTTATTCAGCTGATCTATTCTTGAATGAGCTTTAGGATTGTCATTTTTGAAAAATCTATTCATTTTATACAATTGTCAAATTTGTTGATATAAAATTATTGGCAATATTCTATTAATATCTTTTAGTATCAGAATTTGTAGCAATGTCACTTTTCTCATTTCTCTTGTAGTAACATGTGTCTTCTCTCATTTTTCCTGATTAGTTTGATTACAGGTTTATTATTTAAATTCTTGTCCGGAAGAACACACTTTGGGTTTAATTGATTTACTTATTATTTTTCTGTTTTCTATTAATTGATCTCCATACTAAATTTTATTATATAGTTTCTGATGCCTACTTAGAGCTTGATTTCATTTTTTCCTGTTTTTTTTTTAAAGTGTAAGATCATTAATTTGATACCCTTCTTTTATACAGGCCTTCATTGCTATAATTTTACCTCAAAGTAATGCTTTACCTGCATCTTATAAATTTTGGTATGTTGTATTTGCATTCTCTTTGAGTAAGAAATACTTTTTAACCATTTTGATTGCTTTTCTGACCTTTATGTTTAAAAATGTATTACTTAGTTTCCAAATACTTGAGATTTTTTTCAAATGTATTTGTTATTCATTTCAAATTATTACCTTTATGGTATTAGAACATGCTTTCCATGGCTTAATTCAATGGAACTTATTTAGATTTTGTTTTTGGTCCAGGATATTGTCCATCTTGGTAAATTTTCTTATGTATACCTGAAAACAATTGTTCTATTGTTACCAAGTGGAGTCTATAAATGTTAGTGAGGCCAAAATTTTGTTATTAGATTACAAAACATTTATAATTGTTATATTCTTATGATAAAAACTGACTCATCATCACTATTAAATGTACCTCTTTATACTCAGTATCATTTTTCCAATGAAATATGTTCCACCTGGGGTGCTTGGGTGGCTCAGGTGATTAAGCATTGGCCTTTGACTTGGTCAGGACTTGGGTCTTGAGATCAAGTCCCAGATTGGACTCCCTGCTGGGTAGGGAGCCTGCTTCTCTCTCTCCCTCTGCTGTCCCCCCCTCTTGTGTGTGTGCATGCTCTCTCTCTGTCAAATAAATACATAATATATTTTAAAAAAGAAATCTATAATGTCTGATATTGATATAATCACCCCAGCCTTCTTTGAATTGTGTTAGCATAGAATATCTTTTTCCATACTTTTACTTTTAACCTATTTGTGTGTTTATATTTAAAGTTGTTTTCCTTTTGTCAGCACATAGTTTGTTCTTGCTTTTTATGCACTGGAAAACTTCTATCTTTTAACTGATATCTTGAAATCATTGAAATCATGTACCTTTAATGTGAATATTAATGACTGTTATTAAATATATAATATTGCTATTTGTTTTATATCCATCCTACTTGTTCCTCTCCAAATTTCTCCCTTTCTCCTTCTTACTATCAAAAAAGTAAAGGATATGGGTAGTACTCATTTTGACATGTTAACCCTCTATCTATCTATCTATCTATCTATCTATCTATCTATCATCTATCGATAGACACTTGCCACATGTGGCTACTAGAATACTGAAGTGAAAGAAAGGCAAATCCAAATATACTTCAAAATGTCAAAACCTTAGAAAAAAGGTAAAATATCTCATATTCTAAATCTACTATACATTGAAATAATTTTTTAGTAAAGAGGTAAATAAATTGCATTATTAAAATTAAATTTACTTATTTTTTTCTTTTAAAGATGGCTACTAGAAAATTTCAATTACATATGGGACTCACATTACATTTCTTTTTTTTTTTAAGATTTTATTTATTTATTTATGAGAGACACATAGGGAGAAAGAGAGTGAGGCAGAGACACAGAGGGAGAAGCAGGCTCCATGCAGGGAGCCTGACATGGGACTCGATCCCGGGTCCCCAGGATCACACCCTGGGCCAAAGGTGGCACTAAACCGCTGAGCCACCTGGGCTGCCCCTCACATTACATTTCTTTCTTTCTTTTTTTTTTTTTTTAAGATTTATTTATTTATTTATGATAGACACAGAGAGAGAGAGAGAGAGACAGAGAGAGACAGAGAGAGGGAGGCAAAGACACAGGTAGAGGGAGAAGCAGGCTCCATGCCAGGAGCCCGATGCAGAACTCGATCCCGGGACTCCAGGATCGCGCCCTGGGCCAAAGGCAGGCGCCAAACCACTGAGCCACCCAAGGATCCCCTCACATTACATTTCTAATAGATAAGACTATGAGTCAGCAAACTGTTTTTATAAAGGGCCAGAGAGCAAACAAATTTGGTTTTACCAGGCCAATAGTCTCTGTTGCAACAATGCAAGGATGTCACTGTACTATTAAAAGAGACTTAGACAACACTTAGTAATTGGGAATGGTTATATTCTGAAACAACTTTATATGCAAAACTTTGGTAGATTATAGATTTGGCTTATAGGCCTTAGTGACCTCTTTTTAGACAGTAACTTTGGAGAATTGAAGCCATGTATAACTTATGATCAGGAACAGAAAGAAAGACACCTTAGTCCCTGATGATACTGAAGCTACCATAGCAACCCTTAACCAACAATATTTTAGATGTAACAAGAATAAACTGCTGTCATATAAGCCTCTATTATTTTTAAAATGTATGTAGCAAAACTTAATTCTAATTATATTCAAATGTCAAGATTCTATTGTATGGGCAGCCCCAGTGGCCCAGCGGTTTAGTGCCGCCTTCAGCCTGGGGTGCGATCCTGGAGACCTGGGATCAAGTCCCACGTCAGGTTCCCGGCATGGAGCCTGCTTCTCCCTCTGCCTGTGTCTCTGCCTCTCTCTCTCTCTTTCTTTGCGTCTGTCATGAATAAATAAATAAAATATTTTTTAAAAAAGATTCTATTGTATGATTTTGCAAGTTTAAAATGTATAATGCCACAGTCCATCCATCCATAGTCCAAATTTGGCCACTTCCTAATTCATAGTAACTTTCAAATACCTAATGAAAATCTATTTATTATTATTTTTTATATCATCACCAATATCTAGTAGATTTGCTTTGCATCAATTAGTATTTAATAAGTACCAGTGGAACAAATAAATATCAGTATCATGTGCTTAAAAAAGTATCTATCACTGAAGGCTCTATATCTAAGGAACCAATCTAAGTGAACAAAGAAAAATGAAGTTCAATTAGTAAAATAAAACTGAAACATCCAGAAATTCATTATTTGAAGCCCTATTTAAGTAATTTTCTTCATAACTATGATTCTTACAAATAATTACTCTCATTAAATGATAGCTCAAAGTAATTCATCAGTTGATACAATGTTTCATATCCTCAGTAGGATATGAAACATTTTAACTGACTGATCCTATTTTTTATCCTTCATTACCTAAACAAATTGTATGGCTTTTTGTTATATTTGTATTACATGCCCCTAACCATCAGATTTGTGGCAGTTTTGGCCAACTCATCTGCAGTTAAACAAAGTCAGGTTCAACATTTTCTAAATGATATAGCAGGAAAATAAGTAGGATTTAAATGATGTACAAGTTATCAGAGTATGTAGAGTTCATGTTAACAATGTTACAGAACGCCAGGAAAACTCTAAAGTAAAAACATTTATCTATTTTAATCAACAAACAAACAATCTTCCTGCTGCCCTACTTCAATGTCTAAAATTCCAACAACCTAGTGAGGGGCTAATACGTAGCCAAGACAACTTGTTTTATTAAGACTTAGAGTATTACTGCATGATGCCACTTCATAACTCTTGGGAATGATGTCTAGAGGAAGACAGAGGTAAATAATTTAAATAGCATCATACTCCAATCACAATTTACTAATAAGCTCATTCCTCAATAATGCCCTTGCATTCTAGAAAGCTTCATCCCAGTATATTCATTATATATAAAGAAACAATCATACTGGAAATGTTAAGTAACACAACCAATGTTGCTGAACTAGTACACAGATTTAAATTCAAGTCTGGTTGACATGAAAACTGGTACTTTGACAATACAACCCAAAGTAGTGGATGAGAAAGATGCCTTTCTGAATTATAATCTCTTATAGATAAAGGAATTACTTTCAGGCAAGATGAAAGACTGAACGGTCCAGTTGTCACTGCCTGTATGACAGTGGTGTCAGTGAACTTATATGTGAATATACACCCAATGGATTTTCTACATTTCTAGAAGTCAGCTAGAGCAAATATAAATGTGACATCTATAATGCTTAACTCTTTTTTCTTGTAATGGCACTTTTGATGATAGTTTCAAATATTACCAGTGTACAACTGCTTTGAAATGGCTTCATAATGGCTTCATAACCCCAGGAATAAACTTCAGATTACCTCTTCATTAAAACCTCAATTTCTAATTGCTCTAGGCTTCTCTTGTAATTGATTATCCCACACTTTATATATTTTTCTGAAATATCCATCTTCACATATTTTGAAATAATTCATAAGGGCATTTTCAAATGCTCAACAAATTCACTGGCAATGAATTGATAAGTCAAAATAAATACCATTCAATACTGAGGAAAATTTGTAGCCATCACCACCATCACTTAAGATACCAGTTGAAACTCTAAAAATGCCCCATTATGCACTTTAATTCATACACAGACACACACACACACACACACACACACACACACACCTCTTCACAGTAACCAGGTCAGGAAAGAAACAGTTATGGTCTTTTTTTTTTTGGTAGCAAAAAAACAAACAACAACAAAAACCAACCTTTTAGTAGTTAGGTAGTAGAAAGCTACTACCAGCAGAAGGGAGAAGAAGGGACAAAAGCAGAAAAGGAATGTGTTTTGTTTTGCAGAACCAATAGTTTCAGTCAAGGATACTTCCAAGGAGGTGTTTTACCTTTTTGCTAGGTGTTCTTGTCTGATAGCCCCTCAAACTGATAGCCAGTTTGAGCCACATTGGAACTGGGGACCTGTGCAGAAGCTCCCAAGTTGTCCTAAAGTTACCTTTAACTCAAAATACTAAGATCTCCACCTATGGGTGGGAGTTTCCATCATTTCTTGATGCTACAATGTATGCTCTAGCCTATTGACATGCTAATCACATGCAATTGAACCAAAAGTGCCTATATAACCTCCTGCCTCTGTCCCTAATACATTGAATAAAAGCTTCTTGCCCTGACCCTGTGGGGAGACAGGGTCTCCTGTCCTTTATTACTTATAGCAAGTAATAAAAAATTGTTTGCTTTAAAAATTTCCTTGGGTAAGTTCAATTTAATGCACCCCAAGCGGTGAACATTTTGAATTTAGTTATACTTTGACACTGAAGTCCTTTTTTTAAAATATTTTATTTATTTATTCATGAGAGACAGAGAGACAGAGAGAGAGAGGCAGAGACATAGGCAGAGGGAGAAGCAGGCTCCATGCAGGGAACCCAATGTGGGACTTGATCCTGGGACTCCAGGATCACGGCCTGGGCCAAAGGCATGCGCCAAACCACTGAGACACCCTTGTGTCCCGACACTGAAGTCCTAATGCTGAATCCGGTGTACTCCCCAGGATTCACCTTCCCTTATAATATGCTGGTTCACTCTCTCATGAAATCCCACTGTCATTTTCTTCAGGGAAACATCCATTAGCTCTACCCACAGTGCCCACCTTCCTTTGTCCATATACAAAATTTTTATTTCTTTTCACATGTTTTAACATTACTAGATACAGATTTAAGATCCTTTGTTCACTGGGGAGTTCCAAGGTTCCCTATATAAATTAATGAATTCAAATATGTATGTTGGGAAAATGTGTTGCCTCATGACACACATTAGCTTTAACAATCTCTGACTAAAATTGGTAAACTGGAAGAATGGTACCTAACTTGACAAACCAACAAAATAAAACCCTCATTCCTCTGTTTAGCTAAAACATCCTGTTAGGTGCACATACACATGTGTGCAAGTATGTGCATCCTTCCTTCCTCACATACTACAGTATCTTTCTTTTTCTTTTTCTTTCTTTCTTTCTTTCTTTCTTTCTTTCTTTCTTTCTTTCTTCTTTCTTTTTTTTTTTTTTAAAGAGAAAGAGCACATGTGAGTGGTGGGTGGGTGGGGAGAGGCATAGAGAGAGGAGAAAGAGAATCTTAAGCAGACTCCATATACCAGCTTGGAGCCTCAGGCAGTACTCCATCTCACACACTGAGATCATGATCTGAGCTGAAATCGAGTCTGACACTTAACTGACAGGAGTCGCCCAAGTGCCTCTAATATCTCATTTTTTATTTAAATTAGTTTTTTCTTGTTTTTTGAATGGTAGTAATGCTTTCCAGAAGAAAAAACCCAGGAAGATAAAACTGTTTAAGTGCTATGTCTCCTTCAAGTTACCATGAAACATATATTGAACCAGTAATAGACTGGGGGACAAATTCTGATTAAATGAATGCTCAGGAAGGAGGTCTGAATATCTGATGGAATGAAAGAGCTATTAGTGTGTTGGGATTTTACCAAAGTTCAGTGAAATCCTACTGGGGTGCAGTATATCTGAGAAGGTTAATACAATACTTAACAGACTGAAGAAGGTGGTGAATCCTGTGAAAGAGAACTGCATCAAAGGCAATATAATTCTGGATTTATGGGCTTTTAAAGATTCACCAAGTGGGAATCCCTCTCAGAAGAGTTTGGCAGTTTTATTTCCTCTTACAGTGGGTTTTATGGTTTGCCTAAGAGTGAAAACCATACTTTTCGGTTTCTGCTATATTAGGGATAGCAGAACAACCTCCAAAATCCTCCAGCAAGCACAAAAATTGGTAAAGAGGTATCTTATGTCAATAATGACAATGGCAAAGCTAGAAGCTTTTTTATATTGATTATTTATACATTTTGTATAAACCCATTGGTGAATAGTACTCCCAGTGGCAGCACAAGCAGTAGTTATTAAAAGGACACATGACTGATTTGAAACACAGGTACTCCTTTTACCCAAAGAGAATAATAAAACAGTGAGAAAGAAAATCACGATGAAAAAGAGATAATTCAGATAAGAACAATAAATATTTTGATTCTCCGGGGAAATGACTGTGACTGCATGGGGGGACTAGGGAATGCTCCGCTCTCTATATGCTTGCTTGATCTTGCTATTTGAAAACATCATATCAATATCTGATGAGTGGTCCTATGAAAACCGAATACTTAACCAGGTAATGAAAATTATGGAGACTCTGCAAGAGTCTTTCATATTTTCTTTTTTTACATTAAAGCCTAATTTTATAAGTCAAAACATATGCAGAGTAAAGCCAGGCCATGTACATGTAATTAACCCATAATATCTGCATTACACACCCATAAAAGTTAATTTCTAAATAGTATTAGTCCCAGTGCTATAGGCTAGGACCATTATATTAAGTTATAAAAATTATGTGGCCAATTATGGGAATTAGGATGGGAGATATTTCTTCTATATTATCTCCAAGTCACAGGTACAGTTTACGAATCTGGACTGGCTGTTTAATACATTCAGTCAAGTTATTTAAACTATCTATGACTTTGTTCTGTCTTTGTAAAAAGAATTTCTATTTCAAGGGATTATCATAGGCTTAAATGAGATAATAGCAAGCACATAGCACTCCCAATGTGTCAGGCACTGTTCATGTGTTACCTCATTATACCTCATAGCAACTCTATGAGGTAGGTTTTATTATTGTTCTCATGAACAGATGATAAAATTGAGATGGAAAACAGTTAAATAACTTTCCCAAATACCCATAATAAGTGACAAAGCCTGATGTGAACCTAGGCAGTCCAGCTCCAAAGTATGTATCTTCAAATACTATTTCTCTCAAATTGGGCATATAAGTGCTTATCAGCACAATTGATTCATGCAGAGTAAGCTCTCAAGTAATATATGTATTATTATTATTATGAGAATTAATATACTGTAATTTTTATTTTTTAAAGATTTTATTTATTTATTCATGACAGACAGAGAGAGAGAGAGGCAGAGACATAGGCAGAGGGAGAAGCAGGCTCCATGCAGGGAGCCTGACATGGTCTCAAATCTGGGTCCCCAGGATCACATTCCGGGCTGAAGGCGGAGCTAAACTGCTGGGCCACCGGGACTGCCCAGTAATTTTTAATTTGATATAACTTTTTGTAAGCAAAAATTTCAATCCAACTTCTGGTTTTAGCTCCAATATTCAAGTAAAGAACTTAGGAGTCATCAATCCTCCCCTTAGAGTAAGATAGAATGAAAAAGAAAAAGTCACTAAAAATCAATACTTTTCCTGGACTCATCAGAGGATTGAGGTCACAGAGCAAACTGCAGCTCTGAAACCTGGAGAAGCAAGCAAATCCATAGAGTCACATCACAAATCTGTTTGCCGAAGGGGATGCCCCTGGAGTCATAAACTGATATAAATAGTTAAATAGTAATTTTAATGAACTGCTAAAGGCTAGTGACCACTGACTTGAGAGTGAGAAACTCCTGGGGCTTTAAGGAGGCTCCCACATTTTCCTGGGCTTTTACCTTCAGGGACTCCAACAGATTCTCAAGGTAAACAGCCAAGAAAGATCCCGTAAGGACACTGGCAGAGAAAAAGTAATCACTGAAATATGCCGAGTGTTCTTTCCATGAGCAAAGCCCTTAAGAGCCTTTTCTCACTTGTAAGAAAGGCATTTCTCCATCTCCAGCCCCCTTTCTTTCACCTTTCCATTTCACCTAAGGTATGGGGAGCTAAGAAACATCTGTGAAGGCCACAGTCTCAGTACACATAACTGCCTTCTAAAAAACTGAGATTTAATCATAGTATTATCAACGTTTCCTACCCTTCACACCTTACCCATCACACCAGCAGTGCTCCAGTGTGATAATTGTGGCTTTTATCTGAAAAAGCTACAAGACATAGACTATATGAGGAGCAGCTGATGAGGAAATCCAAAGACTAGAAGGAGACAAAATAAAGACACTTATTTGAAGCCTCTGGCACCTACAGCTATAGCAAACAAACACATTCCAAGTCTCAGCCAAATTAATATAAAATCTTACAGTAAAGGCCTATATACTTCAGTTACTATTACCCAGTTTTCAACAATAAATTACAAGGCATGCTGAAAGGGAAGAAAAAAAGAGTCTAAAAAGACAAAGCAAGAATGAGAAGCAGATTCAGATAAGACAAAAATTTTGAAATTATCAGATAAGGGATTTACAATAACTATGAGTAATATGTTATGGGTTCTAATGGAAAAACTAGACAATACACAAGAATGGATGGTATACGTGCAGAGAGATAAAAACTAAGAAAGAGTCAAAAAGAAATTGAAAAAAAAAAAAAAAAAAAACTGTGCCAGAAGTGAGGAATGTCTTTCATAGCTTCAGCTGTGGATTGAATACAGCTGAAAAAGTATGTCAGCTTGAGAGTATGCCACTAGAAACTTTTGTGATTTAAAATGCAAAGAGAAAAGAATGAAAATAAAAAACAAAATTTGCAAGAACTATAGAACAATTTAAGTATAATATACACATAATGGAAATACTAGAAGAAAGAGAGAAGGAGAAGATGAAATATTTTAAGTAATAATGACAGAGAATTTTTCAAAACCATAGGTCCAAAAAGCTCAGAGAACACCCAGCAGGATAAGTACCAAAAAGCATATTCCTAGGCATATTATATTCAAGTTGCAGAAAATCGAAAATAAAGAGAAAAATCTTAAAAGGCAGAGGAAAGAACAAAAAAAAAATAGAACTATGCTTATAGAGGAACAAATATAAGAATTATATTTGATTTCTCTTCATAACACACGAAGACAAAAAGAGTAGAGTGAACTACAGTGTTGAAACAGACATTACTATATAATGGGTATTTATTATCTAAGTATTCATTATGAAGAATTGAGGAGTAGGAATAATCATAACATGAGCATATTTATTAATAATCTGAGCATTCATAATGTAGTCACTGTTGTGGACTGAACTCTGTTCCCTTAAAATTCGTATGTTGAGGCCTTAATCCTCAATGTGACTGTATTCAGAGATAAGACCTTTAAAGAAGTAATTAAGGTTAAATGAGGTCATTAGGACTGGTGTCCTTATAAGAGAAAAGGACACCAAAGATCTCTTTGTGGCCAAGCATTTACAGAGAAAAGGCCATGTTAAGCCCCAAAGCAGTCACCTACAAGTCAGGAAGACAAGTCTCGCCAGAAATCAACTCTGCTGGCACCCGGTTAGCCTCCAAAATTGTGACAAAATAGACGTATGTTGTGTAAGCCACCCAGTCTGTGGTATTTTGTTATGCAGCCTAACCAGACTAATACAGTCCTCCCCAAATAAGCCATCTCTGCTTTACAATAATATCTATCCCTGCCTAGTTGGCCAGTCTAATTTTTTCTGTATGTCAATCACAAAGTAAATGAAAATTGCTTATCAAGTAAAATGGCAAATTCTGTCTAACATACAGTATTTTAAGATGATGATAAAAATGGAGGATTTCTGGAATCATATGCGAAACCATTATCTAGCAGAGGTAAGCCTTTTAAAAATGAGAATAATAATAGAGTCTTCTCAAGAGAATGTTCTCCTTATTAAGAGATTATGAAAGGACAATAAAAATTTAATAATGCCCAAATATTTTTATTAAATCACTCTCTTTATAACATATGAAATAATCAGTTTTTTTCATGGTAAAATTATGTAAAAAAATTTTAAGAACAATAGGCAAGTACTTAATTTAACCAAGATGTTTGTATATCTTAATAAATTATGAGTTGAATGTTTATAATTAAAATATATATATTGTGGCATTGTAATAAAGTGTTACTTGGTTAGTTAAAAAATTCAACTGTAAATATTTTATTAATTCTTTGTTAATGAGGTCAAAGAAGCACCTTATTGAGATTTACCTAGAACTTGTTTCAATTTGCATAAGAATCTCTGAATTTAAAATAGAAAAATAATAGATGGTATTCTTTTTAAGGTATTATATGTCAATAGGTTTTGTGGGGATAATATTAAAAACATATACAGTTGAATATACACTTTTATTTATACATTAAATAAATATTAAACCAGAAGCAAATATACCTCTAGTGAACCCTAAGCTTCAGGGATATTTGCTTACATAGCAACTTAGTAATTGCTTCACATGGCCCTATAATTATGTTAAGTCTATACAATTTAAATATTTTAACCACAGTTAATTAAAACTGATAATCTCAATAAGCAACAACTTCATCTTATCTCAAGATGCATTGAGAAGCTGTAGAAATTTTGTTATCTGTCTAGCAGAAGCTGAATTGGGGATACATATACATTTTGTATTTAGTAGATGAAACCCATTTCATGCATGGTTAAGGCATTTTGAATACACTGTATAAGAATGGTGATTACTGGGGATCCCTGGGTGGCTCAGAGGTTTGGCACCTGCCTTCCGCCCAGGGCGTGATCCTGGGGTTCTGGGATAAGTCCCATGTTCGGCTCCCTGCGTGGAGCCTGCTTCTCCCTCTGCCTATGTCTCTGCCTCTTTCTCTCTCTATGTCTCTCATGAATAAATAAATAAAATCTAAAAAAAAAAAAAAAAAGAATGGTGAATACTCCCAAGGGACTCTAAGTTGAATCACCCATCATCATGCTGCAAAGGCTCGAGGCCATACATAGATCATGATAGTATATAAATGTATCTCAGAATACTCAACAACAGATGTATGTAAATAATGGAGGTATGGAAAGTACAAAGCTCAAAAGTTTTTTTTGTGGTTAAATATTCTTGTAGTCATAAACACAAAATTGGAAGAGGAGTATTCAGTTCTTAGCAGCACTGAATCACAAAGAACTGTCAGGCATATACTCAATGATGTATATGAGTACAAAAGGCATCATGTATTTTAAAAAATGAGAATTAGATAAAATAATATTTAATAAAATTGGTGTGTTGATAGGACACAGAACCATAACAGTAATACAGAAAGTACATCTGAAAGTATTGCTTTTTGTATTCAAAAGAAACTTGATAGAATTTTCCCAAGTTTGAAAATAATCTTCAAAATCCACATGACATAATTAATACTTATTTGTGAACTGACAGGACCCTTTTAAATTGTCATAATTAATTTAAAAATAATCAACCATGCTAGTAGAAAGATGGAATTATATCTCCATTCTCACTAAAGAATTCAAAAGAGTTACAATATAGAGAAGTTATCAGAGAATATACAACCAGAGAAAAAGTATAATAAAGGATGTACCAAGCAGTTAATTAATAGAGTTTAAACTTTTTTAAACTTTTTTCTTCGCATTTAAATTTCATCTTAAATTGAACAAAATCTCTGTTAATTCTAAATAAATGCTCACAATAATTTCTATTTTGTATTCTTTCCCTTAAAAACCACTCCAAAAAAATGTGGCTTTAGTTCCCACAAAACCTGGATCTATCTCTATGAAGCAGATATCATTTTATCATTACTAAAACAGAAAAATTAAGCATCCAACCCTAATTTACCAGGAAATAATTACCCAGACTGGAATCTGAATCAAGGATTAAGTCATTTCTAAACCCATGATAATGCCACCACTCTTCTCAAATAAGGTAAAGAGATGATAGCTCTCTAATGGAAAGTCCGAGACAGAGGCAGGGTTTATCTCTCTGAACCCTTAGCCAGCTATCTATCTATCATTGGTAAAGATTCCTAATACAGATACATTAGGGGGCATTTCAGGCAAACAAGTGTTTTTATTTTTTTAAGATTTTATATATTTATTCATGAGAGACAGAGAGAGAGAGAGAGAGAGGCAGAGACACAGGCAGAGACAGAAGAAGTCTCCATGCAGGGAGCCCGATGTGGGACTTGATCTCGGGTCTCCAGGATCACACCCTGGGCTGAAGGCTGCACTAAACCACTGAGCTACCTGGGCTGCCCAAACAAGTGCTTTCTATTAGAGACTTTGTGGCTTTGAATAATAATAAGGACTTGTGCAGAAGTCCTTTGACATGATGTGTCCCAAGTCTTGAAAAGCAGGTAAGCTGTAGGCTTTTTGTTTTTTGTTTTTTTTCCCTTTAATGCATTTACAGTGTTAAGCATGAATGAAATGTTATTAAAGCGCTCAAATATTCTCTATATTTTATTGCATGGAATGTATTTTGAGGGATGCCTGGGTGGCTCAGCGGTTGAGCGTCTGCCTTTGGCTCAGGGTGTGATCCCAGAGTCCCAGGATCGAGTCCCACATCGGCCTCCCTGCATGGAGCCTGCTTTTCCCTCTGCCTGTGTCTCTGCCTCTCTCTCTGTGTCTCTCATGAATAAATAAATAAAATCTTTTTTTTTTTTTAAAGGAAAGTATTTTGAACTCAATGACTATTTTTATTGTATCATAATGTAGAATGTATTCTGGTCACACCTCTTAAGGTAAGCGGTGCCAAGATCTACTAATAACCTAATTGCTTTAATTAAGCAGTCAATGCTATCCTAGCATTGCATCTTAATTATATACCATACAGAAAGGTACTTATTTTACATATGTAAACTAATTAGTTGTGAAAGCAAATGAAGATTGTATTCTACAAGACTTTAATTTTCTCTAAAATGTCTATAAATATTCTTTAAATGAAATTAGTATTCAAGCTAAAGCTTTTAGTTAAAAACATGAATATAGACTGAATTTCTTTGTAATAAACATAATCAAGTGTACAACTGTAATATTTCATTGATACTATCTAAAACAGCAGAATTTCTAATGCCTCTTATTTACAAGCTTAAATGCATCTGAGGGAGAGTGCTGAATACTGGACTTAAAACCCAAAATTGTAGGACTTTATATGAATACTTCATAGATTTATTTTAGGACTGTGAGCACCTAACCTTTCTAAAAATTCTATCTAACAATCATAAAATTGGTGTAATAAGTCCACATCAATGCTTATGCCTTCACTATTTTAAGAATTTTGTCATATGATGTAAGTGAAAGCACAATATAAATTCGTTTCTGGGCCATCTTTGACCTGTTTTATATAGAAACATACACCATCATTTCTCTTTGTAAGGTTAACATCAAAGGAAACACCAAAATGATGGCTATATCCTTCATGCATTCTGTCAGAATCATGTAGGTAGGAAACAAATGTGCAATGACAAATGATGAACACTTCTCAGAAAGTATGAAGTCTTTCCGTTTCTCACTTGTCAAGGAATCACAGTATTCCAATCATCTTTATGCACATAATTGAGCTGTATTTTAGCTAGAAATTAACTTTTTATTGTTTTTATTGTTTTAAGTGAACATTGTTTTACTTCTTCCCTCAAGGCTTTATGGTGCTAAAAATTTAACAGAGAAGTAAGCAACATTTCCTTCTGTTTTTTTTATGCAAATATTATATGCCCTTACATCAAGGTAAAAAAGTACTTTGAACTTTAAGGAAATAACTAACTAATCTTCCTTCAACCAAAAGGTCTTCCCAAACTACTTCAAGATTACACAGAACACCTCACATGTCTTAGAATATTATTCTTTAATACTTTACCAATCCAACACATCTCTTCATTTCTCCATGGTTCAGCTTCATTTCAAAGAATATATTCCCTATTTCACTCATAATTACACCCATACTGAAGACAACAGCAATCAATTGAAACCAATCTAGACAAAGACATTAAAAATATAGTAACCGTATTCCATAAGTCAAAAAAAAATTAGACATTGCAGAAAAAAAATTACTGAAGTTGAAGATACAATACAAATGATCTAAAATGACACAAAGAAAGGGGAAAAAATGTAGTGAACTGTAAGACAACTTCAAATGACCCAGTATAGGCAACTGGAGTCCCTAAAAGAAAGAGATGGGTTTTGCTAGGACAGAGGCAAAGTCATAAAAGAAAGGAAGGTTATTATGGAAGACAATTGAACCTGAAATCTGATGGGTTGTAAGAAGGAAGATGTGGAAGAACAATTCAATTCTGTTGAATTAGAACCCAACCAGTAAAAAAAAAAAAAAAAAAAAAATAGTAATTAAATGTCAAAATAATAAAAGAATCTACCAGTAGTAAAATCCTAATCCCCAAATACACTCCAGATTTAAGTTGAATCAAATAATGAGAAAATAATAAAGCATCCAACAGTTTATGATCGATAGAAACTCATATAGATCTTGTTTGGTTCTTGCCTACACTTCGACTTGGATTCTTTTAGCCTCCCACTATTTCATAAAGATTTCTTTGCAAATGAGACCTTTGAGCTCTGTGATAAAATGGCCTGGATAAAATATGGCATAATTTGAGAAAAATGATCCATGGGGATATTCAGATGGTGATCCCATAGTATTACCTAAACTACTGATTGACACTAATTTTTTACCCTAGTTATATGCAACCTAATATTACTAATCACTGTCTGAAAAATTTTATCATGTAAATCTTTCTCAAATAATTTACCTAAATCATCTGTTAATATTAAGGAGCCTTTCTTTCTCTAAATATTTATCAGATACTTAGAAAAAATAGAGAGGTCTTCATAGCTAAAAGCTTAAAACTGTAAAAACTCATCTTTTTTTTCATCTTTTTACTTAGTTGAAGGAAGAATAGAAAGTAAATTCACTTGCACAAAATTATAAGCTTCTCCAAAAACTATATTTTTCTATACCTAGTGGAGTTCTGACTAAATAATAATGCCTACAATCTGTTGGGCACTTTGTGCCATCTCCATGATAAATGTTCGACATGAATCATGATAATCTAACCAAAAACAGTGGCAGAAAAAAATTTATTTTATAATGCAGGTAAGTAAGTGGGAAAGCTTAGTATATTTTCCTAAGTACTCATAACTTCAAATTTTATATTGCTTACTATATCAAATAGCATTATGTTTATGTGAAAAATCCACTTTAAAATATAAATATATTAATTTGTATCTAAGTTATATTGATAAATGTATTTATATTAATGTATTTATATTATATTAAGATTTTGATAAATTTTATAATGAATGATCTCGGGAAAAAATTTCAATTATCACCATAATTCTTGGACACAATCTTTGTAGTTTGATATATATTCCTCCAGGGTTCTGTCTGTCACATATACACACACAATTAAAAATATACCATGGACATATTTTCATATTTCTAATTTAGAAATTATAGATGCATCATTTTGGATAATATACACTGTTTACTGTATTACCATGACATTGATGGAGATTTAAATTGTCTTTTAATTCACTATTATAAATAGCTCTGAGATGAACATTATAATATGGATATTTATGCACATATTCCACTACTCATTGCACATAACTGTTGTCTACATTTTGGTTCATGTCCTTTTTCAGTGATAACCTGATTTCAATAATCTTGCTTGATTTCCACTCCTGCCAAGAGAGTGAGCCGAAAATGATTCCCAACAATGTGTACTTTGGTTTAAAGTTGGAAAAGTCTAAAATACTGTTTGTCAAAATAATCCTACAAATAGGTGATGATAGTGTATACTAAAGCAATGGCTACAAAGTGGACAAAGGGGAAAAATCTGTAGGCCTTTCTGACATGGAAAAGAGTTGGAGATTTTGCTTACTCGTCTCCATTCCCAATGCTTATTATAATGACCAGCATAGGGATCCCTGGGTAGCGCAGCGGTTTGGCGCCTGCCTTTGGCCCAGGGCGCGATCCTGTAGACCCGGGATCGAGTCCCACGTCGGGCTCCCGTTGCATGGAGCCTGCTTCTCCCTCTGCCTGTGTCTCTGCCTCTCTCTCTCTCTCTCTGTGACTATCATAAATAAATAAAAATTAAAAAAAAATAATGACCAGCATATACTAAGGGATCAAAAAAGGAAAACCAAACAAAACAAATGAACAAACAAAAAAGATGATGTACCTGAAACAAATGTAACATGGTGTATTAACTACAATTTTAAAAGAAAAGAGGGAATTAATGAAAAGGAAATTTATAGCAACAGATGTCTAAGTTATGTAGATACTACATGAAACTAAGAAAATGAAGATAGTTTGTTTGAGTGCCTTTGCTATGAAAAAAGGAGGAGTCATGCTGACATTGCTTTCTTTCCATCATAAGACGTATGCATAAAATATCTTCTAAGAATCTTTCTCTTTTCTTCAAATCATTACATCAGGGAACATAAATTTCCTCTCTTACGAATGATAAACATTTGCTGTTAATTTATACTCTATGCTAAAGTAATATATTTGACTTCTGCTACTTGATGGCAATGTACTACAAGTACCTCATTTTCATACTTAAATCAGAGCTGTTTGCGTAATAGCACATATACTATATTCTTAAATATGTAAATAAAAGGACTAAGTATGTGTGTATAACACTATTCCATATATTATCAAAGTTATTACTGATATTGGTTATTTTAAGTAAATGACTCTAGTTTATTTACTTATTTTTTCATCATCACATTACGTGAGTCAGGGACCTGTTTCCCAAACACTCACCTGCTGTTTGATTTATGGCATACTGAGCCACACTGAGACTTCCTACAATCTGTGCTCAGACACCCCTGTAATTGACTCACCAATCAATCTTATTTAGATGCTGGAGGGTTCTTAATAAAGTGTGTGAAAGCAAAGACAGGGTAAAAATGCCTAAGATGAAGACATTCTGTGTACTTTCAATGTTTCTTGTTACTATACATTCATTTCTCAATTTAGTCCTTACAGATCTTACTTAAGGTTTGCATATTTCCCTGTGGAATAAACAGAACAATCACTTCCCTGTATATAAAAGAATTGGAAGATTGTTTACTGATATTACAGGCTAGGGAAGATCATGTTATATAAATAATTGATATAACTTTTAAAATAATATAAATTTCTCTTGCTAACATGTACCTTCAGTAATTATTTTGGATTTCAGTGAAATATACTGTTAAAAGCATTTCTATCTTTCCTTTATTTATTTTTTTTGAGAGGTGGTGGGGGGGAGAGCCCAGGGAAAGTGAGAGAGAAACCTCTGTGATGTTGTCCATGAGGCTCAGTCTCATGACTCTGACATCATGACTTGAGTCAAAATCAAGAGTTGAATGCTTAACGGACTGAGCCACCCAGCTACCCCCAAAACATCTCCATCCTAATGAAGTATTTTTACACATATACATACACATACATACACACAAGTCCCAAATCCTGATCTTTATATATAAGTGTGGGCTCTGTAATGAAAATACACACTTTTTTTGACTCTTTATTCTGTTATTTGACTTAAGTGTAGGACCAGGGGCAAGTTACTTAACCTCCTTGGGTATCAGTTTTCACAAATCTGTTCATAGAGATAACAATATTAACAAAGACTGTGGTTGTATTAAAATAAATAAAATAGATGATGTTCTCACACTGTCCAAACATGATGAATAATATTAGCTTTCTATTTAGCAGTGGATTCCTGCCACAGTCTCTGATATACTCCAGGTTGTATAAATACACATTTTATTGCCTGTACTCTCCCACTACTTGACATATTGAAGCATCTGTTAGTCAGGGAGTTATTGCACCTCAAATGTAACCTTTATTAAATAGATTACATTAGTTAGTTTCAGCTCTTGCTTTAGAATGCCCTAGTAGTATTACAGGAAATAAATAATCAAGAGGTCACTCACTGTAGAGAGAGAACTACCCTTGCTTAGAAAAATGTCCAATGAATATGAATGAGTACGGAAATAACATCCTGATTCATTCAGGCTTGGTCTGAATGAGCTAGAATGAAAAGTATGGATGGGGAAAGACAACAAAGGAGAAAAGCAAGTATACAGAAATTCTCTGTGGGAATATATGACTGAAGATTTTTTTTAAGAATGGAGAATATTTTTATATTATATTTTTATTGATATGCTATGATTTATATTTTCTCTCAAATCTAAAAATATACTAAAAATGTGCTTAGTATTTTTTACAAATTTTGGAACTGGGGATGGGTCTCACAGTAACTAAATTTAAGTATTATTCAAATGGGAACAAGATATTGATAAGAAAGGACCTTGGAAATGAGAATGTAAGCCACTAGTAGACATCTTATATTGGGTGCTAGATTTTACACAGGATACAGATGGGATTTCAAGCCAGCTTTATTTAATTGAATATGTCAAGTTGACCCAAAATTATACATCTTCTTCACAGCATAGTTTAAAGGATAGTATAGCTTTCAAAACTATGCTTTTTAATTTAATGACCTGTATTATTTATTTAATATTACCAATCTTCCACTAGATATATATTATTGTTGTAATAAATATCTTACAAATCCTTCTGAATAGGCTTAGGAAATGTTCATTACTGTTCATCATTTGTTCCCCCCCCCGGATATGTATTTCATATCTTCTAATAATTATATTTAGGCAATCTGAAAGATTTTTTTGTTCCCGAGAGGCAACATAACTTGTAGAATACTAGAACTGGATGATGTATTCTTTTTAGGGGTTAAACTTTCCACAGTTGAGTTATAGTTGTATACTATGAACAGCCATATTTAGACAACCAGCTTGCCTCCTCAAGTACATTTTTTGATAGGAATACATATTGCCAAGAGCAGAGATGAGTTGGAGAGAGTTGAGCTGCCATGTGTTGGGGGAGTGGATTACAATAAAAAGCCAAAATGAAAGTAACAGTCAAGCCTTTAATCACTTACTGCTACAAAGCAAGTAAGAGGCTAAATTAGAAAAAGGAACAGCTCCTTTGTTCCTGCACTGTTTCATTTTTTCCCATGGAGCTGCACTGGGCAGGGTTGAGGTGGATTAGCACAGATGTGTGACTCTCTCACTGCAGAAGGTACGAACTTTCAAATAAAAGGTTCCTGCCATTTTATGGACCCAGGACCAGGGAAGATAGAGAAGGGAAGGTCTAGAAAGGAAAAGGTACTTGGTGCTGAGTTTGTGTGGAAAAAAGTTCCTTCAGTCCCCCCAGCCCTCTGCCACTCCCTAGTTAGGACACTTCCCAGTGGAGATGCCTAGGCTAGGGGTAAAGATGTGCATAAAAGCTTAAACAGACACAGGTGCCTGAGTCCTTGACTGTAACTACCTTAAGGGACTGTAATAAGTGTACACCAAGTGTACTGTGAGTTAGCTTTTTCCTATGAGGCACTGCCAGGTAAAACCTTTTTAATTGCCTATGGTCAGGACTAAAAGATCTTTCATCAACCATGACCCACACTAGTCAGATACTTGACTCAGATACTAGGCCTACTACCTACTATTATCTAGACTTTGACCTTTTGTCCATGGTTGATGGATTCATAGTAAGATACTTGATCTCATAAAAAGATAAATTTCATTTCATCTCAAGTGGCTAAAGAAAATCATAAAGTATGGAGCTACTAAAAAACAAAACAAAACAAAACTATTAAAAAAAACAAAACAAAAACTATTCCCCTAACCCGTGGACTAAACAAGAAGTAGATGGTTACTAAAGAAAAAGAAAATTGAAGTAAATGCAGACAAGTAGCCAGGAGGTGAACAAAAAAATTCAAATGTTCATTTGAGAACCTTGTCTAGTCAATTTTTGAGGTCCAGTTGGATCCTTGTATTTAACCTCAATGGATATTTCTTGTTACTGTAATATGCATTCTCCCACTTTGTTTGGAGTCGCTAAAATGCTTTTGTTATTCGAAATCAAGAGCCCTCGGAAGCACAAATGCATACATGAAGAGAAAACCAAAACAGTAATTTGCTCTCTGAAATCTCTGAAACCTACATAACCACTTCTTTAAAAATTTTACCTGAGGGGAAAAAACAATTTTACCTGAGTAACCACTATATGGCAAAAACTTTTATTATATAGAGAGATTGAATCTATAGATTTTTTTTAGTCAGTTATGTCTCCTGAAACTTTCATCCTAAATATCTTCATTCAGTCCTCTACATTGAGGCAAAATCATTCCATATGATCATTGCTGAATGATCTCAAAAGAGCTGCATTTAATTCTCTTGGAATCCTGACTATAGAAACTTACCAGGTCAGTGAAAAAAATTTTTAAGTTTTGGTTGTGTCTTTCCTCTTCCCCCAGACCTATTTAATAAATTCACACTAGAATTAACTAAGAGTAAATCTTTCTAAAAGGGTAGACAGGGGTACCCGGGTGGCTCTTTGGTTGAGGAGCTACCTTTCGCTCAGGTCATGATCCTAAGGTCCGGGGACTGAGTCCCACCCACATCAAGCTCCCTGCAGGGAGCCTCCTTTTTCCTCTGCCTATGTCTCTGCCCCTCTCTGTCTTTCATGAATAAATAAGAAATCTTTAAAAAATAAATAAAAGGGTAAAAAGCAAAGTATTATAAATTGCAAGTATTTTAAAGAGAAAGTAATCTCCTCATAAAGCTGGTTATAGGACTACATAGTCACTGAGAAGTCTCCTTAGATGAATGGGTAAATAACCTCACTGGTGGACAAAGAGTAAATAATGAGACATTCTATGTGGATTTATACAAAGAATATTTAAAACTAGGAGATCCTTAGATTTGTTAGTGAGGTAGTAGTTGTATGTCTGTGAAAGATAGGACACTAACACTTTCATGATTTCATGATTCTGAAGTTCTAGGCACTCTAAGAATACCCAATGTTTGAGAAATGAAGCATCTCAGCATGACTGGGGAAATGAATGAGGGGCATTTTTAGTGGAGTCTATTAAAATCATAATTTTTTAAAAAAATTGGGAACCTGCAACCTAACATCACAGAATGGGGGAAAAATTACCTCTTAAGTCTATGTAAAATCTATCTTTAAACATGGCCCTCTAAAGAAGAAGCAAAGGTAACACCATAATAACTAGACCTAGGTCTTCTCTCCATTGTGAGTTGAATCTGGGTAGATGTTCTCCTAGAGAAGTCAGAAGATGATGAAAGTAATCACCAAAGTAAGATACTGAATTTTCTTTTCTTTTTTTAAAATGTTTTATTCTGAAGAAATTGTAGATTCACAAGAAGCAATAAATATTATAAAGAGTCCTATGTACCTTTGACCTAAATTTCTTCAGTGGTAATATCTTGTATGGTACAATATCATTACCAATACCAGTAAACTGGCCTCAGCAGAATGCTGTTAAGTAGACTATAGCCCTTATTGAGTTTTAATTGTTTGTATATGCATTCATGAGTGTGTGTGTGTGTGTACATTAGTTCTAAGCAATCTCATTATATCTATGAACTCCTCCATCAAAAGGAAACTCCCTCACACTGTCCCTTTATATTCGCAAGAACAAGCCTAGTTCATGTCTCCTGACCAACTACTAATCTGTTCTTTACCCTACAGCTTTAAGAATGCTATATTATGTTATAAAAATGAAATCATATGGTATTTAAACTTCCAAAATTTAATTTTTTACCAATAATGCTCTAAAAATCCATCTAGCTTATTGCATATATAAATAATTGTGCTTATTTTTGTTGTTGAATAGAATTCCATGGTATGAATGTAGCAGTTATTTAAATATTTACTCCTTGAAAGACATTTGGATATTTCCAGTTTAGGGCTATTAGAAATATCTGATATGAACATTCACGTACAGGTTTTAATGTAAATGTTTCTATTTTTTTCTCAAAAGTGTACCTACTGAATTGTATGGCTTATACATGTATAATTTTATAAGAAACTATCAAATGATTTTCCAGAGTGGCTATCCTACTTTATATTATCACCAGAAATACATAAAGATCCAATTTATCCATATTCTCACAAGCATCTGGTTCTGTCACAATATTTTTTAGTTTTAGATATTTGAATAAGTGTGCAATGATATCTCAAAGTGATTTTAATTTGCAAATCCTTGATGGTAAATTATATCAAACATATTTTCATGCATTTATTTGCCATCCATATCGCTTTTGTGAAACATATATACGTGTCTTTTGCTGATTTTCTAATTGGATTTTAACTTCAGCTTTTGAGAGTTCTTTGCATACTCCAGATATAAGACTTTTATCAGATACGTGATTTACAAATATTTTATCCCAGTCTATAGTCTTTTTTTTCATCCTCTCTATAGGGTCTTTCACAGTGTTGTTCCTTTTAACCAAGCAGAGTTTTGTCTAATTAATATGAAAAGAAATAAAAGCAAGCAAAAAAACCTATTCTTGCATTCTGAGTTTGAGGAGTTATTCTTACAAGTAATATAACCACTATTGTTATGTTATAGCAATGGAAAATATATTCCAATTTTTAAATAACTGATTGACACATCACTGTTTAGACTACAACCCACTCATAAGTAGGAGGCTTCCATTTAAATGAACTAAGTTGGAATGAAAACTGTAGCTATTTTCTTTTCCTAAACACAAATATTTTCAGTTTCACTCTCTGAGTCAATTGAAATGAAATTAATGCCCCAAATATCTTTTCATACATTTTCCCTCTGAGCCAATATTTGGACAGTTGTATGATATTCAACTGGAAGTATCTAATTACTATTGAAATGAAGATCCACCTATATTCCAGATGTCTTTGTAAGGAATATTTATAATTCTTTTTCCATTTTTAACTTAGTTTTATAGTAAGATTATTAGTTGGTAATTTTAAAAAGGTGACATATCCACTTAACCTGATGTACAAATTTAAGACGTTACCCCTAACGTTATTATCCATTGTTCTTTCCATATGCTCAGAAAAAGATATTAAATTTTCATATTTCTATCATATATGTGATTGCAAGCTCACAACTGTTTTCTAGTGATGAGGTTGCAACTATGAAGAATTTAATTTTTGTTTCAAATCTTAAATTTATTGGCCATCTCTTCTCTAATATTACGGTAAATACTTTGAATGCTTAAAGTTAAAAGCTGATCTCTGACATCAAGAATTTTACTTTCTTGGATAGATAATATAAATATGAATCAATTTACCATCAAATACTTTGGTTTGTAATAAAATGTTAAATATTCATTGCCACCTAAAAATGTTACAGTAATTTTTTTTTTTTTTTGAGAATACAGAGGGAAAAATGTACTAATGAGAAAATAAAGCTTAAACTAGTCCCTAACAGATTAGGTAAATTTGGATTACCAAGTCACAGCATTAAAAAAAAAGTACCTAAGGAGATACAAAGGTGATAGCTGGAGAGGAAAGGAAAGCAAAGATATTTCCTTTTTCTACAAAAAAAAAAAAAAAAAAAAAAAAGTTGCAATGATGTAAATAATGAGAAGTTTCCTATTTATTTTTCCTTTAGGTGTCAGTTTATTTTTAGTTTTAAAGAGAAACATGAATATATATATCTATCTATCTATCTATAGATATATATATATACACAATATCACCAGAAAGAACATCGATATAACTATACACTCAATTTAGGATTTCTAAAAATCTAAATGGCATATGCTTATTAGAGCAAAAGGTTAAACTTTGTGTTAATCTAAAAATGAAAAGTGAAATATTGAAAGTTTACATTCAATGAGTATTTGAATTCTACATTGGTAGTCAAGTTTTTGGAAGCAAACGCTGTATAGAACTAAAATCCAATTATATCAACAGAGTGACTGCTCTTAGGTATACAAATATATCTTAAAATGAATGTGTTATCAATCAGCTTAGGCTAGATTATGCTGCACTAAAAAATAATGCCAAGGGTCCCTGGATGGCTTAGTCACTTAAGCTTTCAATTCTTTATTTTGGCTCAGGGTTTTGAGACTGAGCTCCTATGTTGGGCTTCACACTGATTACGGAGCTTTAAGATTCTCTCTCCCTCTCTCTCTGCCCCTCCAAGCACTCCCTTTTCTCTCCCTCTCTAAAAAAAATAAAAATTAAAAATTAAAAAAATTAAAAAAAATTAAAAAACCAATACTAAAAATCTCAGTGCTTTACATCAAACATTTGTGTTATGATGCAAGTCAGTAGAAAATGTCTCCTTAGGAGAAAAGGCTCCTGAAAAGGAAGAGAGATAGAGAACAGTGAGACTATCACAGACTCCCAGAGCTTCTGTTCCACATCACCAGTTATCACATCTACTCCCATCTCATGGCCAAAGCAAATTATATGGTCAGGCCAATGTGAGAAGAGTGGGTAAAAACAAATCTAGTAAATACTAAGGCAATCAACTAAAGATTAATTAGAAAAAGTTCATTTCCAAGTAGAAAAATATTCACAGTACATAAACATGTTTCACAGAAGGAAGCACTCAAATGATGAAAATAATATAAAAAGCAGTTCAAAATCTTTCATAATAAAATAAAAAAATTAAAATTGTAAGGTATAATTTTTTAACTGTCAGATTGATAAAGTTTAAAATGTGTAGCTAAAATTTCATGTTAGAGGTATTACAGGGAGTAAGATATTTGATAATCTGTTCTGACTGTAGACTGTATACTGGTCTGAACATGCTCAACATACTTTCTTTTAAAAAGGGGAAAAATTGATATTGATTCTCTTTGAGAAAGGGCTGACTTCCATACTCCATTACCTGTGCCAGTTTGAAAAATTGAATGCTACCCTGTTTTGTGGCACTCTGGACTCCGCAGAGAAAGCCCTTCACAATACCAAGTTAGATAAGCCACGGACACATGTCCTTATCCTGAAAGGCTTTGTGTGCAGAGTTCAGAATAACACAAAACAGGCTAGCACTCCTATCTCTAAGATGCCTTCAAGAAAGTGTTGACTTCTATACCCCTTTTATCTTCAATGGAAAACAAATGACAAGAACCTAATCCCTAAGAGACTTTTGTTTACAAATCACGTGTCCAGGGACATATCTGACAGTATCCACAATTTGAAGTTCTTGCAGTTTCTAGGTGAGGCCCTTTCTTCAGTTTGCCCATAACTACGAGAGGTACTTTTGCCTTCAAGAAGACTGAATTTTGCTAATTACTGTAAATCCAAATAAATATCCAGCTTTTTGGGAAAAAAATAGGATTTCTTGTTCTTGGATATCACTACATTTTCCACTACTATGAAAACTCTTGGTGGAGTCACAATTACCATGATCCAACATAGTACAAACATGCCCCCAAACAGACACAGACCTTCATTATTTACTCAGACAACCAGCTTAGTGAACTCATGCTAGTTTATAAAGATGAATTTGCCAGAGCAACCTTCTTGGCAAGTTTAATTCATAGCCATACTACTGTTTTTGATAATATATCTCAGATTATAGACTGTGATAAAACTATGGAAAAAAGGAACAAGTTGCCATCACAAAAGACATCTTCCTCTGAGCAAGGAAGACATGAAGGTGCAATTCAGGACACTAAGAACCACAAAGTTGAAACAAAAACCAGAGAGACAAAGGTGATTTCTAACTATTCTTTTTTTTTTTTTTTTTAACACAAAAGCCATGGTTTCAAAAGCATTACCAATGATCACAAGTAAAGGTGTTTGACAAGGATAATAATTATCAACTGGCTCAATAAGAATCACATTGCAGAAAATGAGGGGATTGTGTATTAGCAGAAAGTGTTGGAAAAAGTCTGCATCCCCATCATTACCAAACTGTACCAATGTACAGAAGCATACCAGAAAAAAAAACATTTAGGTGCTTCCCTGATACAGAGATATTTCAACCAGACTTGCTTCTTCTGGGTCCATCATTGAAGAGATTGATCAAGCCAACAAGAACATAGAATCCTAGCATTATTCCACAATAAAAAAAACCCGAAAAGCTCAAAGTTACAGCAAGTTCAATGATAAAATGTTGAACTAATACATTAAATTTCCAGCACCCTCGATACATAAATGAGTACACAGGGGAAAAAGATAACTGTGTAATATATCAGCACTGTGTTGTACATTAATATAAGATACTAAAGAAATACTAATGTACCCAAATGAAAATCCTGTTTAAACTTTGCACAGGGATCCCTGCGTGGTTCAGAGGTTTAGCACCTGCCTTCGGCCCAGGATGTGGTTCTGGAGACCAGGGTTTGGGTCCCACGTCAGGCTCCCTGCATGGACCCTGCTTCTCTCTCTGCCTGTGTCTCTGCTTCTCTGTCTCTCTCTGTGTATCTCATGAATAAATAAATAAAATCTTCAAAAAAATTTGCACAGAAAATTATCATTACTAAAAAAAACTGTAAATAAAAATCAGTAAAATAAAAACCAACACATACAATTCACATTTAACTATTGTATTCCAAATCATAGATCATAATTGCTCAATTTCAAAATTTCCAAATCCATCAATTTCCAAATTGATAGGAATTAGTTCACATGGCTGTTAGTGCTGCCTCTTTGTATTCCACAAGTTGAAAATAATATAGGAAGAAGACAAAGTAAAAATAAAAACAGAGAAAGATGAACAATCATTTTAATCACTACCATAATTACTATACTTCGTATTAGTAACTTTCTCTTTTTCCCCCTTTTTAAAATATTTAATTGAAGTTTGATTTGCCAATGAAATTTTCTCTCTTTTGAAATAATGTACTAAACCTAGCAAATTGATACTAAAAGATAAATAAAGAATGTATCTTTTAATATGGCATTTGGCTTACTAGGTTTGTCCTTTCCTGATGGTGATATTTCTGATAAATGAATTAAACACGAGACTATCAATTAAATGTAGAGAAGATACTTCCAAAGATTTATCTCATTTATGGTTAAATTACTTCTGGTCATTTAAGGAAATCAAGGACTAGAAAAATATAAATATGGAATGCTTAGCACTGGATATGCAAAATCTATCAGAAAAGGGATTTTTAATTTTTTTTTCATTTTGAAATGTAAATTTACTCTGCTTTGCTGCCCTTGCCAGCAGGATCAATAAATAACAGTTTAATGGTGTGAAGGCTTTAACACAAGAAAAGACTTATGTGCTCTCTAGCTGAATTGCAGCCAGACTATTTCTCATCTGTTTTAGGTACTCCTATTAGTTTCATCTGCTGTAAGTCCACAGATGGAAGATTTGTATGCATTTATTCATACATAACTCAAGCACATGCTAATAAGCATATTTTAATTGGACAGAAACTGTACTACTAAAAAAGTAAGTTTATTGCCACCATATATTCATACATCAACTTAATTTGAAACATCCAGAATAACTTAAAATTACTTTTTAACAGTATCTCAAAAAGTTTTTCTACATATTAACTTAGATGCTTTTTTTTTGGCAAAATTTAGATTGCACTTAGAGTGATAATTCTAGTGTAGGGAAAACATAGGAAGAGGAACACAAGTCAAAAAGAAAATAAGAGGGAAATTAATTGAAAATATAAGATATATAGAAATATAAAGAACACAGACATCTATAATCTTAAGATTTTAAAATAAAGATTTTACATCATTTTTAAAGCATATTCTTTTTAAAAAAAGATTTTATTTATTTATTCATGAAAGACAGAGAGAGAGAGAGAGAGAGAGAGAGAAAGCGATAAAGAGAGAAGCAGGCTCCATGCAGGGAGCCCGACGCAGGACTCGATCCCGGGTCTCTAGGATCGGGCCCTGGGCTGAAGGCGGTGCTAAACCGCTGAGCCACCCAGGCTGCCCAACATCATTTTAATAATGATCCATTCGTCCATTCATTAAAAATACAGACAATAATTCATGATAGAAATATCAATAAAAATCATTTTAAAATATCCACCAATAAAACAAAAGTAAACCCCTTAAACAAATGTTCACATATCATCATGTGTTAATGATCACATATAGCAATCTGGGTTAGACTGACTCCAGAGTCAGAGTTCTTTAACCAGAGCAAACTTAAGATTGTGTAACACTTAGTTTAAATAATATAGATTTGGAAGTCAGACTGGTTAGCTTCACTTCCCACCTTTACCATGTGCCTATTTTCTTGCAATAGTTGATAATCACTTTTGGATAGAATGTGTCTTTCTTGGTCTGTTATGATAATTAAATAAATGACATATGTCAAAAATTTGCAGCAGGACCTGGAACATAGTCTTTTAAGAATATTAATTTTTTGTTCAGGGGACTATACACACTTGCCCTGACTGCCTTTCTTCATCAATTCTCATGCAGACTAAAACCACTGGTGCAGACTACCTCATACCTTGTGTTTGTCAGATTTTGATTTTGGTTGACAATATTGGATGGTTGAGGGAGCACATATTTTGGAGAAACATCGACTCTGCTCTTTTTAGTTTTCTTAACTGAGATAAAATTGGTATATAACATTCTATTAGTTTCAGGTGTACAACATAATAATTCAGCATGTATATACACTACAAGATGATCACATTAAGTCTAGTTGCCATCCAACTGACTTATTATGGGGCCATACAAACGACTCCATTCACCCATTTTGCCCACCCTACAATCCCTTTCTCCTCTAATAACCACCAATCTGTTCTTTCTATCTATGAGTTTTGCTTTAACTGTTTTTTAAATTCCAAATATAAGTAATTATATATGTATTATATAATATATATAATTATATATATTAAGTAATTATATATTATATAATAATATATAATAATTATATATAATATATATTATATAGTATATATATAATTTGTCTTAGTCTGACTTATTTTACTTAGCATAATATCCTCAAGGTTCATCCATGGTATTCCCTTTTCTTCTTTTCAACACTGCGTAGTATTCTAGTGTTTGTGTGTATATGTGTGTGTATCCCACAACTTCTTTATTTATACATCAATGGACACTTTAGTTATTTCCATTATCTCAGCTATTGTAAATAATGCTGCAATGAGCAAAAGGGTGCATTTTTCCAAATTAGTGTTTCTGTTTCCTTCAGATAAATACCCAGAAGTGGAATAGCTGGGTTACAAGATAGTTCTATTTTTAATTTTTTGAGAAACTCTATACTGGTTTCTACTTTCCACATGTAAAAAGAAGAATACAAAACCTCAGAAAAAGATCATAATGAAACAGAGATAAGTAATCTACCTGGTGAAGAGTCTGAATTATTGGTCATGAAGATGCTCACCAAACTGAGAAGAATGGATGAACATAGTGAGAACGTTTAAAAAGAAATAGAAAATATAAGAGACTGCAAACAGAAGTCACAGAACTGGAAAATAAGTGAATTGAAAAATACACTAGAGGGGTTCAACTTCAGATTAGATGAAGCAGAAAAATGGGATCAATGACTTAGAATACAGGGATATCTGTGTGATTTGGGATGAGATATTTCCAACTTCAACATCATATTCTTAATCAGTAAAGCAAAATTATAATACTACAGTTTCTGTAAAGATAGGAGAGCTAGTAAAGAACTACTTTCAGGTCATGCTACCATCACCACCACCACCACCACCAATAAATCAGTAGCAGCAGCCACAATTTGTGACCACTGTATATATTCTAGATATCTTTAACTTGTTTTGTAAAAACTGTGCTATTTAACATCCTCATAAATACTGGTATTCACACTTTAAAATAAAAATTCTGACCCTCAAAAAGCCATTCTGGTGTTTGATTTATCAAAAAAAAAAAACCTTATAATAAGCCAGAATCTTAAAATAATGCAATTCTGAAGTCCATATTCAAGCACTACACAGTTATACAATTCAAGCTAGTGGTCATTATTATTTATATATTCTAGAAACTAAGAAACTATAAGTCCTTGTTGATATTACTGTATCATGGCTTCTGACTACAGAATAATTACTAACTTGTTTAGTGAAGAAAGATTTGTTAGAAGACATTTAAAGCTTCTCAGACTTGTTGATAGGATCTAACTCTCTTGCCCTTTGTTGGACATGTACCCTGTACCCTGCAGTTCACAGCACTCATTCTGAGCATTGTACGGAAAATCTCCAAAGCTACTCTTATTTGAAAGCCAGACTTCTGTGTACTATGACTCCATAAGTGAATATCCTGGTGTTGCCTGCACATTGATCTCTTCTGAGTTCATGTCTTAGGTGGATCTGAGCAGCAGACAAGCCATATTCTTGCTACCTAGCATCAAAAAAGATAGGAAGCAAGTTATACCTCTGCCCGGGAAGACAGGACTCCTGTGAAATTCCTCATGCCAATGAGGACTTTGGAAAATGCCAAGAGGCCAAGATGCATGATGATTTTCCAAAATACTAATAAAACTTCAAATCTGTTGTTTTTACAGTCAAGACAAATTTTAAATTAGCCACACATACCCTTTGTGCAGCTTTGGGGTCATTATATCCTCGGATTATCCTGCCATCACCTCTTATAGAACAGATTGCTGAATGCATGAGTGTTCAAATAAATGGATTTACAAAACCACTTGCATCAGCACACATATACAAGCTATGTCATAAACTAATCTTGTTATCCTCAAAAAAAAAAAAAGGCTGAGGTATAGTATTTTGGAAATAATACAACCATGTATACATCTGTTTACACCCTGACACTACTACAGTTACTCCCTAAGGATAGCTGTGTTACCTTCCTCACCAGAAATGAATATGCTTATACTGCCTCGAAGTATCCTTTTCTGAATTAGTATTGTTATAGGTCAGGTTCAAAAAAACCTAAGGGAATCCAAACATTTTTTTTCTCTCATTAAACGTGAAAGCCTATAAAAATCTCTCTTACTCATAGAAGATCTGATCCTTCTTTCCTTTCTCCAGAATAGCAACTAACCAGGTAAGAAGAGCAACCTCCAAACCTGCCATGGTGGTTTTCCTTACCAAAAGCTGAGATCCATGAAGGTGTCTAGTTTTAAAAGGTAAGATTTAGAAAGGAAAGTTCTCTTATCATACTAAGTAATCACTAAAAATGTCTGCTTTCAGTTTGATGTTAAGAAACAAACTGTCAAATGCTAGAGCCATTACAGAATAGTAATCAAACCTTATGAGTAATCAAGCCTCTCTGAATTTTTCTTATTTACTTGTTTGCAAAGAGCCCCCCTCCCTGAGTAATTATTCAAAGTACTGTATTCATCATCTGATTCATTACTTATTTTAATAGGTCAGACAGCAACTGGAGAGTAAAAGGGCTTTGATGAAGAATTGTCAAAGAAATGATGCTTTTCAACCTTCCTGAAGAGCTACTTCCTTGGTAAAACTATTAAGTGAAAAAATAAACTTTTAAACTAGTTCATTGAAAAAAGCCAACACTTCTACAATTCCTTTAAATTAAATTCTATAAGTTTTAATGCTATTACTCAGCCATTAGAAATGACAAATACCCACCATTTGCTTCAATGTGGATGGAACTGGAGGGTATTATGCTGAGTGAAATAAGTCAATCGGAGAAGGATAAACATTATATGTTCTCATTTATTTGGGGAATATAAATAATAGTGAAAGAGAATAGAAGGGAAGGGAGAAGAAATGGGTAGGAAATACCAGAAAGGGAGACAGAACATAAAGACTCCTAACTCTGGGAAACGAACTAGGGGTGGTGGAAGGGGAGAAGGGCGAGGGGTGGGGGTGAATGGGTGACTTGCACTGAGGGGGGCACTTGACAAGATGAGCACTGGGTGTTATTCTGTATGTTGGCAAATTGAACACCAACAAAAAATAAATTTATTATTAATAAATAAATAAATAAATAAATAAATAAATAAGGGCAGTATTAGGTTGAAAAAAAAATAATGCTATAGTCCATCATATAGAAGTTACAATTATAGTTTACACAACTTTAAAATCTCAGTTACATTGCACAGTGCATTGTAATGTGTAAACAGCAGAACAATTTTTATATGCCTGCTTTTTTTACTGAGTACCCAAGGGAATCTCAGAGCTCAGAGAAAGTTCAAGCACTTTCTGTGTATTCCTACATCCAATCATGACATACAAATTCAAGACATAAAATTAATTTTAAAATATTATAAATGAAATTTATGGAATGCTTACTTTACATCCTTTGTATCCATTCACACATATATTAATTCAGTGAGGTTCGTAGGACCATCACCATATAAAGATGACAGAAGCAAAACAAAACAAAATACTAAGCACAAATAAAGATTAAGATAATTTTAAAAGGGCACATAATTCATTGTTAACCTCTTAAAGTACTCTACTATAAAGCACTCTAAATTAAATACTGGATTAATTTTTAGCCATTTAGCAAATTTTTTGAAATGTGCTCAAAGTATTTGCAAAATTTTGAAGAAAATATACAAATTTATAAAACTCATTTCTTTATTCTTGGCCTTTATTGAATTCAAAATGATTGGCAGATTGAATATATTGAGAAACAGTTATCTATTCATTGTGAGTACTACCATGTCAGTAGTATATTCTTAAAGTGGAAGGACCTGATTCTCTCTGTGGTCAAGGAGGTGAACTGAGCCTTCAGGGATAAGTATTTGCCAGGCAGAAATATGAGGGAAGATGAAGAAGAGATTGTGAGAAAACATTTTAGGGCTGTAAAGTATGAGATTATAAAACACAACTAAGATCTTCAATATGATCATAGCAGTATGTTCTTGGGACTATTTTAAGTAGTTAGAAAGGAATTTGGAAATACATTTTGGGAAGCTGGCTGAGGCTAGTTGGGAAAGTAATTTGATTTCTGTATTTTAAGCAACTCTTTAAGCAATAAGTAGAATGATCAGATACTAAGACACACCATTTGACCCTGACAGCATTTTAGTAATACATTTTTCAAGACCATGTTTAATACTTAAAACTATATTTATAAATGCTAATTAATTTCTAATGAAAATATACTAAGTCACTTCCATCTATTACATTTTCATTTATTCTAGTTAATTTTACTGAAATGTATTATTTTCTGTAGATATTTTAAGATTTTTTTCCCACCATTTTATTTTTTTTTTCACTTTAAAATTTTATTCTTTAAAAGTCTCTGCTATTGTAAGTTTGTGTGTATGTATATTTATGTACCACGTCTGATGGCTGAGGGTAGAAAATATTGCCAAATTGGTTTTTACAATAAGTTTTGATCATTATTATTTATACTTTATATTAAAGATAGGAGTTGGTCATATTCTTTGAGCTAGGTAGAAAGTACTTCTTCCCTATTTAACCAATGAGAAAAGTATGGCAAACTACCCTCAGCTCTATAGACCAGACTGCATGTGCTCTACCACTCACTGTTCTTTGCCAGTCTTCTTATTGCTTTGCACATGGTGCTGGAACTCTTACCACCAGTAGCAGAGCAAAGATGAAACAAAGAGTCAAGCAGTGAAGTCAAGATACTCTTGAGTGTAAAACTAAAAAGGTCAAAATATTTTGCCATAAAGTGATGCTATCAAAGTTGCTTAAAAAGGGAAATATTATTTAAAAATTTTAGAAGGATAGATGGTGGCATCATGGGGAAAGGTGTAGAGTATAGTAGGGAGTTAACAGCAGGAAAATAGTAAGCAAGAGTGTGATGGCAGCTAAAGCCAATGATTCTGAATTGTCCTGAAGAAGCAAATTGAGATATATGAGAGGGATGTGTAAAACAAAGAAACAAACCCCAAAACAACAGAAAACTAGTAACAAAAAGAATAAAATGGAATAAGCATTGTTAAGATAGTTATTTAAAATGGAACCAGAAGGACATTGAGGAAGTGGGGGCTTTGCACATCTTCTCTCAAATTCTTGAAATCACTGCTGAACTCAGCTAAAAGTCTAACATATGCTACACAGTAGAGTAGAAATAAATCCACTTTCTGCTTTAACCTAGCACCAACCATGTATAGATTAGTACAGCTGTAGCTATATCAGCACCAATAACATTTTGTTCAAAATCATTTATGCATAATGCCTCTTTCCTCTTTAAAAACTACATTTGTCAGGATCCCAGGTTTGGCGCCTGCCTTTGGCCCAGGGCGTGATCCTGGAGACCCGGGATCAAATCCCACGTCGGGCTCCCGGTGCATGGAGCCTGCTTCTCTCTCTGCCTGTGTCTCTGCCTCTCTCTCTCTCTCTCTCTCTGTGACTATCATAAATAAATAAAAATTAAAAAAAATCCATATTTAAAAAAAAACTACATTTGTCTCTTCAAAGTGTGCTTTTGATTTTGTCAAATCTGTCTCCTAGATTGCAATCCCTAACATCCTACATAAAGACAGGTACTTTATTTTGTAGCTTGCAGTTTAGTCTTTGACCAGAATTTGGTCAACAAAACCAAATTCAGCAACATGTTATTAAAGGATAGTGACATGCAACAGAAATCACTGTTTTTCAAGTGGCACAAACTACAGAAATGAAATCCCAACTTAACATAATTTGAAAATGGAAAAAAAGTCCCACATAGAATTGGCAACTCTTCAGTGAAAAAAGGCAGAATTCAACTGATACTAGTTTTGTCAAGAAGATAATTAAAGGTGTATGCTGTACATTGTTCCCAAGATTCCTAAATATTTTATGACTTTATATGACTTTAGGATTTGTATTTTTATGATTTTCCTATTTTATGACTTCTGACTTCATGATTCTGATTCTTTGTAACTTTCCATCCCAATTAAGACTTATGTAGTCATGATTCTTTTTGTTTAAGTCTTACTCAATTGATTGTCCCTTCTATATACACGCATACACATACATATCCTGTGAGGAGAGGGATTTGCATCAATAATTTACATCAATGATTTAACAAACTGTGTATTAAGTAACTTTTCTTATAATTTCTTCATTTATATTACTGACCCAAGAAATTCCTACCTCCATCTTTCCCATAGGTTTCAGATTCTTTCCAATTAACTAACATTCCCTAGATCCTCGTTCTCCTTTATTTGTTCCTTCTTTTCCTTTCCTAAATTCCTATTTATTTGTAATGGAAAATTTCATTAGCTATCCATCTGGATCTCCCCCTACCCCATGACTAAAATAGTGTCCTACCTTGAAATGCCAAATAGTAATTTTTCCTAAACTTCACAGTTCTCTCCCTCAAGGATTTTTTATTGTATACTTTGGCTGTTGAGATATATTTCCAAACTTTATTTATATGTTAAGCTTTGTGATCTGCTACTTCACAGAATTTGATTAGGTGGTTAACCTCCTTATAAAGATAACTATGTCTCTCCACATCCAAATGTTAACTTCCTCATTTCATTTCATTTCAACCTGTTTTACTAGTCACCTGAAGGAGTTCATTGGGCATGGTTTAATACAGGTCACCAAGAATTGCTGATATTCTTGGGGATAATAAATGCCATCCTAGTGAGGGTGAGTGAAACTGCTCTTTCTACACAGTGCAGTCCTTTATTATTTAAAATCTTATTTTTAAGTAAGTTTTCATTCATTATTCATTTGAGCGAGGATTCTGGGCAATGACAATTATGCTGCTGCTCCCACAGACTATAAAAAAAGGAATCCTTACAAATCTCCACTAGCATAATAGCATTGGAATTCTTGGTTCACATGCCCTCTGAAACTAACTTGAACAAAATGATTTTAAACCCGACAATGCTAATGCTTACTTCAGAAATCTATGTAGTTTATTTGAGGAATCCCAAAAAGAGCCTGGGTGACCAAGACTGTGAACACATTCTAGATAAACTACCAAGTTTTCAAACTGCTGCATCAATAAGGGTCAGAAAAATAGGAACTAATCATTATCCTCTTAAAAAAAAAAGTTAATTCATTAAATCAGGAAACACTGCAAAGCCTTGAAAACCAGAAGCCAGAGATCTATTAAATGCTATGTTTCTAAATAAATCACTTACTAGATCTACATATCAAAAATGTGGGGTTGCTTTTATTTGACCTTCCCATTTCTCATGGTGTGCAGTGAGAATGAATGAGATAAGGTAAAAGATTGGTTTTGAATTTCTTGAAATAAATGTCCTATATCTATTCTAGGAACTATTTCAAGAGATGGATTTCAGAACCCAAAATCTTAAATTGCCTGCTGTGTGACATGCTGCAGCATAATGTCTTAGATTCTTCTCTTTGCCCTGGGGCAGCACTGCCCAATATTTTTTCAGGCTGTGACACAGTTATGAACTTCTGGGAGCACATTGTATAAACAAATAGAACTTCTCAGTTGGAGTTGCCTCAACATCAAGAGAAATTGTATTTATAGACCCTCCATCATGCAAGAGGCATCATGTAAAGCTTGTTCCATATATACATTTAGCATTTCCCATAATTCTATGTAATGGGTATTATTTTAGAGCAAACCAGGGTAAGACTATTTTAATTGTTTAGCTGATTTCCAGCTTACCAGTTACATTACATTGAGAAAAAATTTCCAATTTTTACAAATGACTGTGAGGCTGAGGATGTTTTGCCATCTGTCACACTAATAACTGAGTGTTTTCACCCTCATCCCTCGATTATTAATATAATCCTCTGATAAAGAGGCCAGTTTACCCAGATTGAGATCAGTTCTTTAACCATGACCATGAATTGGTTAAATTAAAGAATTAGCTAGAACTTCCAAGCAGGATCTCAAGAACCATTTCTCAGAAATATATTAAATCTGACTTTCTGCGTTTCCAAAATTCTGGTAATCAGGAAGCTATTCTGTGATTCCAGTTAAATCATACACATGAATGTGCATAATAAAAATTAAAATCTAACACAAGTATAAAATCATGAATAGTCATTTAACTACAAATAATAGGAAAAAGTGAGTTAGAGAGAAAACAAAGCAAAACAATATGTGGGTAAAAAAAGCGAGGGCAACCTGGGTGGCTCAGCAGTTTAGCACCGCCTTCAGCCCAGGGTGTGATCCTGGAGACCCGGGATCGAGTCCCACGTCAGGCTCCCTGCATGGAGCCTGCTTCTCCCTCTTCTCCCTCTGCTCCCTCTGCCTGTGTCTCTGCTTCTGTCTCTGTGTGTGTGTGTGTGTGTGTGTCTCATGAATAAATAAATAAAATCTTTTAAAAAATAAAATAAAAATAAAAAAGCTGAATTGCATATGCATATACAGGTGACAGATTCTTGCTCAGAATTCTGGCCACAATTTTACAATCAAAGTCACCAGTCAGCCTGGGTCCTGCTATGCAAGTATCTTAGACATGGACTTGAACAACCTTACATACTGCCAATCTTTCTGCCACACAGACAAATCCAATGTGACCAGCTAATTAATTAAATACTTATGAGAGCTGGGAGACTCACACTTTCCAAGTGTGGTTTAACATAATTAGAGTTTATCATTCAAAAAAAAAAAAAGAGTTTATCATTCCTCCTTCAAAATTCTGCAAACAACACAGGTATCAAGAAAGCTGCAAGTCATACATATGACAATATCTCCAATCTCTTACAAAATTGATTAGGTTCTCATCAGATAGGTGTTCCACTGCTCTTTGCTTGATAAATCTAAACAGTATATTTTAAAAAGGTTTAAAAGACATAATCTCCACCTTACTGATTAGCCATTGAATTATAAAAATGTTTCTTCAGTAGTCAAGCATGGCATTGTATTTATTAAATTTTTATTGTGCTCACTGTGCAATCCTAGCAAAGCAGAGAACATGTGGGGTTGAATAATAATTACTCAAACTAGGACTTAGTGAACCAAGGCTATGCTTAATGCTGAAAGTCATTATTAAGTATATTAAGTATAATCCTTTAACACCTCAGTGAGGCAGGTATTGCTATTCCTTCTTTATAGATAAGGGAACTAAGGTACCTAGTCTTATATACATTGCCTTACCCTCTGTGGTGTCAGTAGCAGAACCACTGTTGGAAATGATATGTGTCTAATTCAGAAACACTCTAATACAAGAAAGCATTTGGGGAGCCAAATCATATTCACAAACTATTATTTGTAAAAACAGCCCTTTTGTATCCTTGTTACATATTTTTCACTTAATATATACATTATCTTATATTTTATGAAATTTGGTTTGAACAAAATGATTTTTAACATAAGCACAAAGATTTTCAATAATTTTAGTCATTTATATATTGCTTTACATTGCACTGATATGTTGTGTGACATCTCTAGAATGTAACAAAATGTTTATGCTGGATATAAAGAAAAATAAATGCCATTATATGCATTCTAAAATATGAATTACATTTAAAATTCTAATTGGACTTTCATCAAGTTGAAGTCAACATAATGTCATTTCCCCTAATAGATATTAATTTAACTAGTGTCAAATCTAAATATTTTCATAGGCTATACACAATTATGTAGAGTTATGTGCTTAAACTAAAGATGGTAAATGAGTCACAGTACTTAATGTTAAAACAAATGATTTTTAAAAATTCTGTGGTCTTCTAGTTCTAACAAAATTATTTGGTATATGAAAAGATGCTCAATAGACTAACCATCAGGGAAATACAAATAAAAACCACTATCTCACACTTGATAGGATGTTTATAAACACAAGGAAAAAAAAAAGGTAAGAGTCGGCAATGATACGGAGAAATTACCACTCTTGTGCACTGTTGGAGGGGACATAAAATGGTACAGCTTTTATGGAAAACAGTATGGAGGTTCCTCAAAAAATTAAAAATAGAACTACCAAAAAAACCTGCCAATCCCACTTCTCAGTATCACCACAATAATGCAATCAATATCTCAAAGAGATATTTTGGACTCTCATGTTTGCTGAGGTATTACAAGAGCCAAGGGGAAGAATAAACCTAAATGTCTATCGATGAGTGAGTGAATAAAGAGAATGTCACATATACACATGATAAAATATTATTCAGTCTTAAGAAGGAAATCCTTCAACATGTGACAACATAATGAACCTTGAAGAAGGACATTACACTAGATTAAATAAGTCACAGAAAAAAAAAAAAAAGCATGATTCCAGGTACATGGAACTCACAGACAGAAAGTAGGATGATAGTTGCCAGAGACTATGGGGAGGAATAAAAGAGGGTTGCTGGCTGTTCCATGGAAACAAGGTTTCAGTTATATAAAATGCGTAATTTCTAGGGATCTGCCCACAGCACAAGACAGTATTGTGCACTGCAAAACATTTCACATTAGGTGTTCTTACCATATATGCACACACACAGAAGAAACATAGGAAACTATGGTAGGTGTTGGATATGTCTATTACCTTGATTGTGGTAATGGTACCACAGGTATTTGCCAAATCATTCAAGCTGTACACATTAAATATGTACATTTGTATTTAAAATTTCAGTATGGTAGTTGTAAATAAATAAATAGCAAGTCCTTCTGCCCTACCCCTCAGAAATAAGGGTCCAGTGAAAAAGTTGAGACATCTGAAAGAATGCTGCAGGGTTTTATAATGGAGTAAGATTATACATTATTTTCTAGGCCATCTTAATCTTCTTTGAAGGGCATTTGGAAGCAACTAGAGCCTTGAGGAGAAGAAATGTGGTGACAAAATTTATATTTTGAAAAGATAAGGGATCACTATGACTATATTAAAAAGAACCAATAGAACAGGGGCAAAAGTTGAAGTGGAGAAACTTGTTAAGATGTTATATAAACAATACAGGTGAGATGATTGGGTTTTGGACAAGGGAATAATAAAATGTAGAAAAGGAAGTGGAATCAAGATTTATCATGGAATGACTTAGAGAATTTAAAGATGAACTAGACGCAAGAAATGACAGAAAAGAAGACATCCAAATAGATTCTTAGGTTTTGACTTGCACAACTAGATAGATGGTTTTGCTATTCATTAAGATCTCAGAGAAGATACAAGCTAAAGATATAAAATAGTGAGTCATTTGAATTTTAAGGGTTAATTAAAGAGTAAAAGAGGGCATCTGGGTGGCTCAGGGGCTGAGTGTCTGCCTTTGGCTCAGGTCATGATCCTGGGGTCCTGGGATCCAGTCCTCCGTGAGGATCCCCACGGGAATCTCCCTCTGCCTGTCTCTGTCTCTCTTTCTGTGTCTATCATTAATAAATAAAAATTTATTTTTAGTTTTTTTTTAAAGGAGTAAAGGAGAGGTAATTTTGGAGAAAGAGATTATGTATTGAGAAGAGAACCTAGGAAAAATCTTAAAGAACTCCAACTTGAAAGAGTTGAAAAGGTAAAGATGAGTCTGTAAAGAAAAAGAGAAGTGTGAGGATCCTAGGGGGATATATTGTCACCAAGGTTAAGTAAATACATTATTCTGAGAAGGAGAAGGAAATCAATGAACACTGCCCATGAATCAAAAAAGAATGAAAATTTTAAAAATTTATACTGATGACCTTATTGAGATCATAATTTGTCAGAAACCAAACTGAGGTTAACTGAGCAATAAGTTAGAAATTATGAAATAAGGAGTAAAGGCAATTCTTATCAGAAGTTTCCTTAAGGGAAGATAAGAAAGAGACAGGGATTAGCGCCTGGGAGTTTGGGATCAATACTTGTTTGTGGTTCCTTATGCAAAAAGGAACGTGGAAACATTTACAAGCAATGTATAAGATCCAATTAAGAAGCAATTGTTAATAAACATACAAACAGAAAATAAAATTGTATATTTTCCTAAGGTGGTAAGAGGAATGGATCAAAACTTAGGTGGCAGGATTAATTTTATTTTTTATTTATTTATTTTTTTTTAAAGATTTTATTTATTTATTTTTTTTTTTTTTTTTTTGTTTTTTTTTTTGTTTTGTTTTGTTTTTTTTGTTTTTTTTTTTTTTATTGGTGTTCAATTTACTAACATACAGAATAACACCCAGTGCCCGTCACCCATTCACTCCCACCCCCCGCCCTCCTCCCCTTCTACCACCCCTAGTTCGTTTCCCAGAGTTAGCAGTCTTTACGTTCTGTCTCCCTTTCTGATATTTCCCACACATTTCTTCTCCCTTCCCTTATTTTCCCTTTCACTATTATTTATATTCCCCAAATGAATTTAGATAGTAAGGCATCACTTCTACTGTAGAAAGTAAGAATTAGAAGTAAGCAAGTTTGGTGGAGGGACATTAACAGAGCTCATGTTTACTGGCCCATTGCGTTTTAAGTGTTTTCTTTGTAGAAGATGACATTCCTTGATGAAGATGTGCGGGAAAGTTTTAGACATTTTATGAATTTTGGGAAAGTGAAGAATAACTAGTTGTAGTAGGGAGGGTGAGAGTATGTTGAAAAAGAGATAAATAATAGAATGGCCAGAGAAGAATAAGGCCTTGCATTTTGTGACCATAAAGTTGTAATGGTGCCAAATATATAACTCCTTCCAGCAGGAGTCAGCTATGTAGAAAAAGGTATGGTTAGAATGAATCCTCTGGTTT
This sequence comes from Canis lupus familiaris, assembly GCF_011100685.1. Lineage (NCBI taxonomy): Eukaryota > Metazoa > Chordata > Mammalia > Carnivora > Canidae > Canis > Canis lupus. The sequence continues at coordinate 48,913,930 of NC_049232.1, forward strand.
GATCCATGTTTTGAGATTTGCCAGAAGGTGTGGGTAAAAATGAATGAACAAAGGAGCCTACAGTTTTGTCAAAAAATGTATAATTTTAGACACATTAATATAAAAATTAAAATGAATTAGTAGGAATATCATTTATCATTAAATATATGCTAAAAGTATTTATACTTATGTACCAATTTGACAAACTGTGTAATTTATGGTAACAAATGCTTATATATAAATTACATGTATTTTAATGCTAATTTCTACCAATCAAGATTTAAGTATTTTACAGATATGAGTCATTTCATCCTCACAATGATCCTATGAAAGAGATACTATTATTGAGAACAGTAAAGAAAAGAAATCCAAGCACAAAGTTAACCACCTAGAAAGTTTCAGGGATGAGATTTTAATCTAGATTTTGTGATACAGACTATATTCTCTTAACAGTGTGCTGTGATGTTTTCTGAAATGGGAAAGAGAATAAGATTATAAGTAAGATGGGTAAGATGAGATGGGACATAAAATAAAGATTTGAATGATATATTTCAAACAGATAGAAGGATGTTAGACTGAAAGTCTCAATGAAGTTATAATAGACTGAGGTGGGAGTAACTAGACAAGCAAACTGAAAAAATAAAAAGTTGTAATCGCAGGATATAGAGCTTGACAGAGATTCTTAGAGATGCATCAGAAATGTGTAGTTACAATGTACAGAATGTGGGCAGGTAAGTGGGTGGCTAAGATAGAGGGTTAAAAAGTATTTGTAGATCAAGAAGTTAAGAATGGTTAGTTTACTTGGATATTAAAATTGATACTAAAATCATCCAGCATGATGCCAGGTTTAATAAAGTAAAATATGGTGAGCCAGGTACCAAAATCTTTGCTAAATCAAGATGAATGGCAGGGTGGTTGATAAATGGCAGGATACAGAATGACAGAAGATATTCAATAAACCAAAAAGTAATCATTTTAAAAGACAGAAAATAATTACTGGAAAAGTGCAGCATGGTAAAATGATGGACACTAGCTCCATATTCTGACTCTGAGGTTTAAGGAATATGAATATCTAACTGATGAGAATTCCTCAGGTAAAATTTAGCTTTTATTAAAGTAGAAACAAAAGAAACATCCAGAAAGGAAGCTGAAATTGAGGAGTTTTGAAATAAGGATAAAAATATGATTTTCCAGGTTGTACACTAAAAATAAATTAATCTGTATGTGGAAAGATCTCTTGTGGGGATACTTCTGAATCTGTCAGATTATGTTCTTTCAAGATGAGGGCAGGCATCTGGGAGACTTGTTACTGCAGTGAACTATCAAGAGATTATCTGACTGCAAAGGCTGAATGAAGCACCATATGTAAGGTTCGGGGGCCCACTGATCTGAGGGTCTGAAAGACACTTTAATAGGTTGGACATGCATCCTATGCATTAATAACTCCAAATTGAAAAGAGGCAGACATTACTTTTTACCCACTTAGGTAATTCTTACCCACTTAGTAATTCTCTAGCAGTCTTCAAGGTCAGGTTTGTTTGTGTCACAAACAAGCTAGTCATAAGGACCACCATCGTTCTGTGATCATCTGTGTTTGTTCTCTTTGTTGCCTGTCTTCATATCTCCTGAGTTTTGAAAATGTCAATAGTGCTCAACTCAACCACTAGTGAGGTGAGATTGCCACTGTTTTCCTGTAACTGTTCTCCTGTTTTCTTGCTTGGTGCTTTATTCTTCTTGAACCTCCTGATGCTTTGTAACTCATTTCTTTTTTCACCTGTAGACAGACACCTCTCTTTTCTAGATCAGAGCTTGGGGGAAGCAGAGTGCTGTAGCCAAGGTCCTGGGATCCTTACTAATAGTCCTTTGTTTGTTTGTTTGTTTGTTTGTTTAAACTGATAGGCCCTTCTTCCTCATAATAAACAAGCATTTAAAAAGATATAATAGTTGGTGTGACATCATGTTAGGATGTACTCAAATGCAATGTTATACAGTACCTGTAACCACAGCTCACTCACCACTCTAGAGATATTGCTGATCTATCAAGCCTGCCAGTAACATTTTTCACCATGATTGCATTCGCCTTCACCTTTCTCTAGACACTACCTTCTACCTCTCCACCTCTGAGATAAAATATAGAACTCAAAATGTCAGGTGTGTTATGTTATATCTGAATGGGATTCATGTTGTTCACCACTGGATCCCTGGATCCTATACAAGAAATTTGAGCAGAGAACTGTTTAAACATCCTTAAACATTCTGTGTGAGTTAAAGAGGATGTTTCTACCCCCTCTTCTATAGTTACCCTTATTTAGATGTTCTTATAAAATAAGTAGACTATTGTTTCTAACCTAGAATAATTTTTAAAGCAGTTTTAGCAGTTTTTACTACTCTTATAAAACAGGATGTCATTAAAACATTAGTATACAGATGTAGAAAGCTTCCAATGAGTAATTTGATCAAACTTTACATGAACTCTTTTTTTGTTTTGGCAACTGACCCTCCAGTGGCCTTGAGAGGTTGAATTAGCTATAAGTGCCTTCACTAGCCTTTGTGCAATTCCGGTGTTTTATAACAAATGCCTAACCCCATCATTTTTTGCCTTTTCTAAAATAGCTAAAGTCACAATTTTCCTTTCATGTCTGTGCTACAACTTTGATTTTCCATCAGCACAAACATGTGGATAAGCTAAAACAGATCTAGAGCTAATGCTCAACACCAACAGATCAAGATGAAAACACATACACACATGTAGTGTTTGTTATCAGCTTCATCTGAGCAGAACAGGATGGAACATTAACTTCAACCTCCTCACCTCACTGATCCTGGGCTAAAGCTTTCACATGCAGTGTTGATTTTGAACTCCATTAGTCTTTTATGCTCAGGCTGTAAGAAGATTCATTCTCATGCAAGGCCTGGAACTGGTTGCTAATAAAATCCTACCCTGACAAATAAATGGACTGTAATATAACCTGCTTTAGGGCAGTGAAATCTCAACCACTCAAATATGATCTGTAGCAAAGCAATGTGCTGCTTTGCTGGGGGGAACTGTAGTTCCCCCAGCAATTCCTGCAGAATGGTACTCTATCCCTTTGTCCCAAATTTCTCCATTAATGAAACTAAAACCATACATCTTCTGCCATAGGATTGCAATGTTTTTTTGTTATGATATCTGAGATATGTTCAAACAGGATAGCTGTTAAATTTAATACAAAGCTCCTGTTAGAGCTGTATACACAAAATTTTAGGATTTTTTTGTATTGATCAGCACGATGGAGATTGAATCAGGTTTATATTATAGCTTCTCCATAACAAGGTGAAAACCTTGAAATTTTCTGGGCTTTTTATTTTATCTATTAACTCAAATAACATTTCCATTAAAGCAGATGGCATCTATTTATCTAAAATTTGTGATTATAATTTACCAAACTCTGAAAGACACAAAAAAAGGAGGGTGAGACAGGTGTGGAAAAGATGATTATGCTGATAGGGCAGGTTAAGAAGATTTATAAAGTACACTCCGTAGAATTTTCTTCCTTTCTTTCCTCTCAGGGATGCTGTGAGAATCAAATGTGGCAAGGCAGTGAAATTTTATTAAACGTAATGAAGCAGAAGACAGAGGCAAGTTATTATTTTTACCAAATAGAATATGGCCAATCCTTAAAAACATAATTATTCACTAAATTCTATCTCAACTATGAATCTGACACCATAAAATATAATAGTATTACAAAAGGAAAAAGAGTCTGAACACATAATTTACTGTTTAAACCATTTTCTTAATTCTCCACAGGTATAAATAATAATGTTTATCTTTCTTTCTAGTAAACCTTTCTGAATAGCTCAATTAATACTCATTACCAATAACCTTTTTTTTATTTGTATCAGACTAAGGAATTCCCAGGTACCATTTTACAATAATTGCACTGTTTTCACTGAGTTCTAAACATGGATACAACTTAAAATTGTGTAATTTAATGTTTGCTTCACAGAGAGGTTTTAACGAAGTAGGTCTGATCAATGGGAACATCAACAAAAATAGAACATAGTGAAGCACAGACTCACATGGGAAAGGAAACCAGAAACATAAAAGAAAAAGATATGAAAGATCAGGAGGACCAATCAAGGTAGGCTTTTTTAAAGATTTTATTTATTCATGAGAGACAGAGAGAGAGAAAGAGAGAGAGAGAGAGAGAGAGAGAGAGAGAGAGGGGCAGAGACAGGCAGATGGAGAAGGAAGCTCCATGCAGGGGGCCCGATGTGTGACTCCGGGATCACACCCTGACTGAAGGCAGATGCTCAGCCTCTGAGCCACCCAGGTGTCCCCCAAGGTAGGGTTCCTAGGGAGCTATAGCCATGAAGGAGGAGGAAGTGGTAGGTTCAGGAAGAACAGGTTGAGGGCATGGCCAGTAGAGATAACACCATACAGTACGTATAAGCAATTTATGTGAGATGGGTATAAGATCAGCTGGTCACCCTGTATCATAGCTAGACAAGTAGATTAGCCTCATTGAAAACAGGCAAAACATGAAGTGGTAGAAGTTATTCAAAGGCCGCAAGATCTTGAAATCTTTTGAAGTGAAATAATATATTTTTAATTTAAAACAATGTGTGTGACCCCGCATAGATTACTTAACATCTCCAAATACTGGCATTCTCAGCTATAACATGAAGATAATAATAATAGTTGCAGTCAGAATCATTATGTGGTGCTTACTTGTTAGTATCTATTCCTACTTAGCAATCATTGAAAAAGACAGTAAGACACTGATGGGGTATTTAACGAAGATAATTTAGGTAAAAAATTCATTTCATTTTCTTCCAATAAAGTTCCCTAATTGCAACAGAATAATATAAAAATCATAGGTAATGGAAGTTATTTTACTGGGAGGTTTTTCAAGGACTAAAAATATTTATTAGAAAGAAAATTAAGAAATGACTTTGTCATTTATTGTGTGGTTTTGTACAACATATTTCTTATTTATACAATAAGTTACACAGTATTTGTAACTAATGTACAGCATGGTGACTATAGTTAACAATACTGTATTGGAAAAAAAAGAAGCTGTCTGGCTCATAATTCTATCAATGTGGACATTTAATCTGATATCCAATTAATATGAAATGTAGACCAGAATTCTTCCAAAAGAAGTCAGTAGCTTTCATCAGAGAAAACTGTATGCGTCATTCAAAAAGAAAAGGAAAACATCTATTTCAGACCTTCATTAGTCTGAACATTTGAGGTCATCCTCTAATGTTTGGCATCATTTCAAGACATTATTTTCCTGAACTGTCCTCTTGGCATAGGCTTTTGGAAGGGAGATAGAGAACAACATGGCAAATGTTATTTTATATGAGATCTTTGGTTCACTTCTCACTCTGGCAGTATTCAAGTAATATTGTTTCTTTAAAAAAAAAAGAAGAAGAAGAAGAAGAAGCAAACAGTCTATAATGCTCTACACAGAGTCTAGAGAATTAATTCCAAAATGTTATCAGATGGCAATTTGAAATACTTAATTGAGGTCATTTCCTGTTTTGGGTAACAGTACATCATAATTTAGAAGTAACTTTTTAACAAAAAACTTCAAATTAACTGGGATGAAAATGTAAGGATAATTATATAATGGGTAATGCTTATATATTATAATCAAAAAGATGCTGAAAGGTATCCTATCTATTTGAAAATGAAGCACTCATGAATTTGAGCATTGCTGCCTTGTCAGCACCGGATGTTAGGCTCAGAACTATGCATAACTGGGCCTTGACTTACTAATTATTACTTATTTATTAATTGTTATATGTTATTTATCACATAATTAGTTCAATCATAATCCCTAGTCACTCAATTTATTAAAGTAGAGCACTTTAAGAAATGCATTCTGCATTTATTACTTAGCATTGAGTTTAATCTCTTGTATTTAGTGAAAAAGTCCATCAATATATAGGAAGTGACTCCTATATGAATATATATTAATCATGATTAATTGACTTTTTTGCATGTAAACCCCTCAATTATACACTAGATTTTGCTTTGAGATTTTACACACACAAATAGTAGTTGTAACTGAGGCATATTATTTTATATGGCCTTTCAGAGCCAAGTATAAAATGGATTCTGATTATGCATTTACCCACTTTCTGACTTGACAGTTCTGTGACAGATATGGAAACTCTGGATCAAATATATTAGAAAAGAAAAAAGGACTAAAGCAATCCTGATTCACCAATAGTCATCTTTTAATACCTCTTCACTGAGTTCCATATCATGAAAGATTATGCCACTAATCAGCATTGTTTAAGCAATAAGTAACTTATTTTCCTATTTATTTCAGTGAAAAACATCTGTGTTTGCTTAGCAGAACTGTGCCATTAGCTACACATAGCTTTTATTATCACAGCAAGTAGAATTAATTTCTACTAACATATTTTGTGAGAGTCACGGACTCTTTAGCTAGTCACAGCAGGTTTACTAGTGCTGAGTGTAGTTTGACCTACAGGCTATTTCCAGGACCAGATCCTACTTGTGCACCTTCTCCCCCACACACCTGTCTTTAGCAGACTAAGAACATGAGCTCACACTGAAAGCACAGACTTATAGTTTGTAGACAGAACAAGACTGTAGACTAATTTATAAATAAGAAGAATCCAGAGACATACCTTAAAACGGGTATTGTGACACTGATATCTCCAAATCCTAAAATTGTAAAGGCATAGGACTGTGAGGAAATGTAATACATGTATAACATATCCTTAAATGATGACATCCTGATAATTTTATTAAGTTTTGGAAACCAAAGACATATATGTTATTTCAGTATATCAAGCATGGAATTCCTCATACATCCATCATTTCAGTCATCTACAGACTGCAAGGAAACAACTTCTTTGGATGAAAAACAAGGTTATTGTGCCAGTACTGAAATCTGTTGAATGTAGACTTTAAAATTAGGTAGTAATTACACACTGATACAGTATTTAACAAATTATAATCAGGTACTCAGTTAACTATTGAATGATAATCTATATTCATTCAATTTTCCATATTTTAATGCCTACACTGAAATGAGAACGCTATTTCGGTTTTTTAAAGCACATTTCAAAATTTAGCATATGGGAGTAAAAATACAGCATTATACTCCAATACCATTTTAATATCTAGTTGTATGCATATCTGTATGAATATGAGATTTAGGAAACAAAGAAACATGTTTCATATGTGTTACTATCTACCTTTATTCAAATTATTCCAAATAAATAGTGAATACATTGTAAGTAGTAAAGGTATCTATGCTCATAAATAAATCTTTTATCTCAGCCCTCAGTCTCCTTTGGCCGTTATTACTGCAGCTTAAGTTCGAAGGGAATGGCCTTGCTCTCTAACAGATTCTTCTAATGTTCTTCTGCAGTACAAACTAAACACTGAATCAAGGATGAAAATGAAATCTTCCTAGAGAAAGTACAGTGCAAGAGATATTATTTATGGATTTTCCAGTATAGATTTAGTGACACTGAAGGCTGTTATTAGATAATAAAAGATGGGACCAAAACACTAGAATTCTATAAATGTAAGATTCTTGGTATTGTGGATAACACAATGTCAGCCCAACCCAATTATCTCAATGTACTTGAGCAAAACACTTAAATATCCTATGCCTCTGTTTATTCATCTTCATAATGAATTGGCCTTTTTGTAATCTTCCAGATCTAATACTTTATACTAGACTACCTTCTATTATAATACTATCACTTTTATTCTCCCTTCTCTTTTTGCACTCAGAAAGTAGCTAAACATTCTGCTTCTAAAGGATGTGTTGCCACCTACGTTAGAGAAAGAGATGGTTCATCATTATGGAAGAAAATAAACTACATACTAATATCTCTGCTTAGAGTGAATCAGATCATACCCCACTTAAAAACAAATGTTCTATTACTAAATATCTTCCAGTTTGAATAAATGATTTTGCAATGATGTGATTAGTCCCGTAACTTGTATTCAATAACTTCTTCTAAACACCTTAAATTACACCAAAACCAATGATTAATGGTTTATAGAATCTCTCTGATAAATGTAGAAACTAGTGCTGTTTCATCCAGTGTCTCACAAGTCTCAGGAAGCAAAAGGGAAGCAAACAGAGAACGCACCTTCTGCTCTGGGTCCTAACTATCAGATAAAAGTTGTCTTTTCTTTCTTTCCATGGTTGACATACTGGATAAAAGAAATGCTCTTTGACAGCACATCTTCTCCCTATGCTCACTTCAACTATGTAAATATAGAGACACTGGGATAGTAAGGTCAGAAACAAAGCCCAAATCTATCATTCTTTTAGTTTCTCAAGAAGATGCTTATTGCTTCCTAGCTGGGAGCTCTTTTGGTTTTCTTTTTGAGGCTCCCATTCCCCTATGATGTGCACATGACCCAAACTGGGAAACACTATTCAGAGAAACATGGCAAGAGGTATTTCAACAATGTCTCAGGGAGAAGTTGCCAAGATATTAAAATCATCTTTTTCGCTGTGATTGTTGTGATGTTTGCACCATTTTCCCTCAAGCCTTAGAAGAAAATGTAAATGGGAAAGCATTCTTTACACTCTGGCATGGCAAACACAGAAGAGTAATGAACTCAGGACATGCTCCACTGCAAGGGTATTTACTCGAGCTCTGGCAGCACAGGAATTTGATTTGCTTTTTGAGAGCAAAGAAAGCTAGTTAGAGCCTTTCAGTTTTTTGTCTCTTTCTATGATATAGGAACAAATGATTTCATCAAAATGATGAATTTTGACCATGTAGTAGAAATGTAATATTATTTTTTCAAGGACGTCTCTCTCTTAAAACATCAATTTCATTTACAACCAAAAGAAATGTTCTGCTGCTTTTTTAATAAGGCTGTAACTGATACCTGTAAGCCAGATGTGTTTTAATAATAAAAGGAGAATGACAACTCTCTGATAAATTTCACAAAAACTGAAAAGTGTGGACATTGCTGGTGGGCCATAGGAAATTAATGGACATGGATGTCTTTTCAATTAAAAGCTTCTGTGAATACAAATGTGAACAAGAATATCATCAGTATCCTATAATCAGGTCTTTATTTTTCCAGGTATCATACTGCAGATAAATCTTTAGTTGATTTTTAGTTCACCTTTCAATGTTCTAATGACCTTTAAAAGAGCTTACTATAAAAAAGAGAGAGAAGGAGAGTAAAATTGAAAAAGGGTTGATGCCAGTAGTGAGGGGAAAAAAATCTATTAGAACAAAGAGGAAAAGAACCCTTTTGGAAAAAGGGAAAAAGTTCAAATCAGCGATGAACTTAATGTTCCCCAAGATTTCAGTGAGAACGAGACAAAATAATTGGGTTAACATAGTCATAGAAACAGCATCAGATATTGAAATCAAACACTTGACTAACTTAATTTCAAAACTGACCTTTTCACCATCAGGCAAGGAATGACTTGTTCTCTTAATATATAGTAGGAATGACAGGCCACCAGGCAAATTTTGGCCCAGAATCCCCTACCATTCTTGCTGCAGCATAATCTCTGTCTTTCTACATTTAACTTCCTGCCATTTTCATCGCAACATGGCATCACACCTGCAGTCACTTAAGTGTCCCATATTACTTAATTGAAATCCTCATTTCCTTTAAATAGGCTACTGCCAAACTCAGGACATAAACTCTAAATATGTATATATATATATATATATATATATATATATATATATATATATATATATATGTTTATTTTATTTTTATTTTAAAATTCTTTTTCACAGAAAAATACAAATGTTAAAAGTACAAAAGACATCATCCAAAGACCTGTTAGCTACCAAAATCCACTGTGAACATTTTATCATATTCTTTTTTAAGAAAGTGTTTTTAACATTTATATAGTCATTGATATATACTTTTGTAGCCTCTTCTTGCTTATATTTTTCTATATTTGCCAGAGTCATGGCAGCCTTATTTCTAGCAAAGTTTCCGTATTATATTAATAGTAATACTCTATGCAAAATGGCTAAAGGAGCTTCTAGCTATGGCATGAGTAAATCATGGGGATAAAAGATACAGCAGAGAGAATATAGTTCTTGTTTTTGTTAATAATAGGTTGCATGGTTAACAGATGTTAACTGCACTTGTAATGAGTATAGAGAAATGGATAGAGTAGTTGGATCACTATGTTGTATACCTGCAATGAATGTAACATTGTGTGCTAACTGTATCCAAATAAAAATAAAATAAAACAAAATAGTAATATTTTGACTTACAATGAGCTCTAATCAGCATTTTATGAATATTTTACTACCTTATGTAATCAGTCCAAAACTGTCAACTATTTATTTTTTAGTTTTTTTCTGTTTAAGTAACACTGAAATTAACTCTTTAGTATTGTGCCAATATTAATTCTCAAATACAGTGTAGTTTTCTATGCAGGCATATCGAGGTTTAAAAATTATAATTAGATCTATGAAAATTATATCTCATTTTGAAATTTTCATCATTCAGTTATCCATTAAATTAAGTTATTGGTCATTTGCATTGTTTCTTATTATTTTTACTTCTTTCATGTTATTAGAATTAAGGTTCCAACTATTTTCTGTTTTATAAAGCACTTTATGTTTTTTTTTTTTTGAAGATTTTATTTATTTATTCATTAGAGAGACACACACACACACACACACAGAGGCAGAGACACAGGCAGAGGGAGAAGCAGGCTCCATGCAGGGAGCCCAATGTGGGACTCGATCCTGGGACTCCAGGATCATGCCCTAAGCCGAAGGCAGATGCTTAACCACTGAGCCACCCAGGCGTCCCAGTAGGTGCATTTTTTCATCTTTAAAACATAACATATGCAGCTACTTAAGTTATTGCTTTTTTTTTGGTTAATTATTTTAAAAAAAGATTTTAAGATTTTATTTATTTATTAGAGACAGATAGAGAGAAAGAGGCAGAGACACAGGCAGAGGGAGAAGCAGGCTCCATGCAGGGAGCCCGATGTGGGACTTGATCCTGGGACTCCAGGATCACGCCCTGAGCTGAAGGCAGATGCTCAACCGCTACCCAGGCATCCCTAGAGCACTCTATGTTTTAAAGCTATCAATCTGGGATGCCTGGGTGGCTCAGCGGTTGGGCATCTGCCTCCAGCTCGGGGTGTGATCCCAGAGTCCCAGGATCAAGTCCCACATTGGGCTCACTGCATGGAGCCTGCTTCTTCCTCTGCCTCTCTCTCTCTCTCTCTTTGCCTCTCATGAATAAATAAATAAAATATTTTTAAAAAAATAAAGCTAACAATCTTTATGGTAAATATAGCTTCAGTGTCCAGTTTAGGTTTTAAAATTAAATATTTTCTTCTACCTCTTTTGCATTTCTAATCTTCCCAAATCAGAAAAAGAGAGAGAGAGAGAGAGAGAAGGAAAAAAAGAAGGGAAGGCTATCATTCTTGGCTTCACAAAATAATGACATTTTTACAATTGTTAACATGTTCTTATTCACACACTGTAAAGCTGATTCTTAGGTTGTTGGACCTTTTCAGATATAGACGCCTGTGGCCACTTGAGCAATAGGTAAGCTGCCATTCTGATCTTGCAAAAGGAAAAGCATCATACCTCCAAGGCAACAACAAGGTTCCTTTGTTCCTGCCATAACTCTTTTTATAACCTACCTCCAGATAGTCTTCCCATTAACTAAAAATACCAGCTATCATGGTGATTATACTATTCTAGTTATTCTATGATGAAACACACATATATGTATCCATTAGGATACTTAAAAACCAAGTCTGTAATTATTTACTTATAGGTGTTTCTTCCCAACAAACCGTGAACTACTGAGGAATATGTATTCTTTTTTATTCCAATATTATGCATAGAAGAGAATAGGTGTCCAATTAATTTTAAAAGAAGAGCATAACTACCTAATTGTTTAAAGGACAAGAAGTAATTAGAGAATGAAATACGGAGGAACAGGAGTAGAGAGCAAATATATAACTATACCATTTTGTCATGGCATGGAAGGACTAGCAAATCAGGACACATAAAGGCACCAAACCAAGAGAAACTGCTGGTCATTCAGTCATCTCTTCAGACAGAAAACACCTGGCGGACTTCCACCAGCCTGTGCATTTATCCAAGCCTCTTGTTTTCTGTGGGAGATACCATCATCCTATCTGGCACTAGTCAGCTTCACCAAAGCAGGGTGTCAGCCTTTCCCTCTTGGGAGTTATACTCCCTTTAGAACCTGCTTTCTCAAATCTCTGCTATTATGATTATGATGAACAAAACCCATTTATGCCTTTTAATGGAAGATACTTCCATTTCCTAGGTAAAGACCAAGAGACATACCTCATGTACTATGTGGCAGTGCATTTACTCTCCCACAAAGACTGGTCTACCATATGATCAGCCTCTTTTAAAGAGGAGTAGGAAAAACTGCATCATAAGGATGTTAAAAAAAAAAAGAAGGAGAATTAAACCAATGAATAAATAAATAAAGTAAAATATTATGATAATTAAACAAATACAGCAGAAAAACACTCTTCAGGGAAAAAGAATATTAAGTTCCAAAAAGATCAAAAGCCAGGATTTCTATGGAGAGTTTCCTGAAACAATAGGCAGATCTATTATGCTATTTATAACATGAGTTTGAAACTTGCAAGCTAATATGAAACAACAATCTGCAGGGACGCCTGTGTGGCTCAGCGGTTGAGCGTGTGCCTTCAGCTCAGAAGAGGTCGAGTCCCGGGATCGAGTCCCACATAGAGCCCCTCGTCGGGAGCCTGCATCTCCCTCTGCCTCTGTCTCTTGTGTGTTTCTCATGAATAAATAAAATCTTAAAAACAAAAAAGAAACAACAATCTACAGAAATGATGCCCTATAGGTAAAGTTCCTAAGATTAATCAATTAAATATGATCTAGGAAGACTAGTCAGACTTGTTTCCTTAAACAAGACCGAGCTTCTCATCAGTTTGAGAATTTTCAATCATATCATCTTATATTAACATATTAATCATAATAGGAAATTAAAACTTATATAATGCAACTGATAATCAAAAGTATAACAAGAATTACTGCAAATGGACACTGCTTATTTATCATCCCTATATTCATTTTGAGAAGAAAAAAAAAGCTTTCATGTAAGGTATTTTGCTATATACAAGTTTAAACTTAGTTTCACAGCTCCAGTTTTAAAATGGCAGTTCTAGAAGAAAAAAATTATATAACCCTTCTTCCTCTGGATTTCACAAAAAATCAACAAAGAGAATCAATGACTAAAAAACATCATCTTCAATGAAATTATGATATACCCTTACAACCACCCAGTGCCCGTCACCCTTACAACCAAATCTAATTAAATGAGGAAGGACTGGCACATTTAGTGAAGACAGATTAGGATGCTTATGATTATAGGTCTAATAAAGTTAGGATTTCATCATGAATACCACATCCTGTGGGCCAAACCAATTCCTTATTTTTAACAATGGAACCCCAGGGCAGGGCTGTAGCAATAAATTCCATAGACCCCATTCGGCAAGTCTGAAGAGGCAGGTAAAATAGAAGCACCTAGACAAGTCATTTTTATAGAAAGTAGACTATCTGTTGTATTAGTGTAGAGAGAAAACACTGCATTTTTACCAACCCTGCCATTTTCAGTTTGCTGTGGTGACAAAAAGCTCAAAAAGACACAACTCACAATAATTACATCATTAAGTGAAATCTGCTACGGCAGGACTTCCCTGAAATAGCTGGTCCAGGAAAATCCCAACCTCCAAAGATGAGTAGTATTATAAAATGGAATCAGAAATAGATCTATTCAAAAGACACAACATTGTATAAGAAAAAAGAAGCATGAAGAAGGGAAAGAGAAAAGGAGGAAAAAAGGAAAGGAATAAGAATGTAAAAAAAATGTCAAAGAGAAATTGAAAATCATAACCAAATTTATGTATTTATATTTACATATATATAAAGCAGGGAGGATGTCAGTATCAGTCTCACAATACACTACACCTATCCTATCAGATGCTTTCTGCAAAGCCCTCCTTATTCAGGACACTTGGAGCAGGGCAACAAGGTTATGGTGGCTGTTACCAAGGAGCAGGCCAGCTTCTATATTACATTCCTGTCTCCCTCTGCCTCTCCCAGTAGGGCCCTTCTTTCTAATCTTAGAAGGGGATTTAATCTCTTTTCCTAGGGTCAGAATAGTGCCTACCTTCCTATTATGTGGCTTATTGTAAACTTCTTTGTCCTAGTTTTCCAGGCTTGGTGGCTCAAAATTAATTGCTTGGGGCAACCCAGGTGGCTCACTGGTTTAGCGCCGCCTTCAGTCCAGGCCTGATCCTAGAGACGCAGGATCGAGTCCCACGTCAGGCTCCCTGCATGGAGCCTGCTTCTCCCTCTGCCTGTATCTCTGCCTCTCTCTCTTTCTCTCTATGCCTCTCATGAATAAATAAATACAATCTTAAAAAAAATTGCTTGTACTTTCAAAAATTGCTCTTTGCAGATTAAAATGCTTGCTGGAGATATTCACTTCGAAAACCCTATTTTCAAACCCCAAACTGTGTATCTAGGTTCTAATCAGAAAATCCTGAGACAACCGGGAATAAGCATAAGTTACTAGGAATGTAAGGACCTCAGCTTAGTAAATGCAAAAATAGTATTTCTGATATATCACAATTAAAGTTTTATCTGCAGTGGAAAGTTTGAATATAAGAATATCATAATGAATTACTTTCTTATACCATAATATAAATTCAAATTGAGAAATGAAGAAATTTATCATTTCTAATTATATACTAATTCAAAAATATTAGCTATATTTTTACTATGTTCAGGTATTCCACTAGGCACTAGAAAAAAAGGATTAATAAGAAGAAAAAGAAGAAACTCCATTCCTTCCTTCACCAGCCTGAAGTTTAGGGTTATTCTCAACCTCCCTCATCCTTAGTAACATCTTCATTCTGCCTTCTTATTCTGGTGAGAAGCATGTTTGGGAAATAACATGTTTGGGAAAACATGTTCATTTCACAAATCATATCCCTTTAAAGTCGGTAAATAAGACTTTGAAAATACTAGCCTGTGGACATGGTACTAATGTACACTGACATATTATGAAACTGAAATATGTATTTACATTCACATCCCATAAATGGAAAGTATTTCCTGACTCAGCCTTCAGGGTATTGTTCCATATTCTCTTCGTACTTTCACCCGCTGATCCTCTCCACTCTCTAACATTAAATCAATCCTATTTATTTCTTATGGTGCAAACATTATTGGCTGACATACTAAAAGAATGCAAAGTCAGAAACATTTTGATTATAACTGTCCCCATTGTCTTGGGGCAAAACACTTCTGACTGATGATTAATTTATATCAAAGTTCTTTTGATTTATGTTCTTTGAGTGATTTCTTCCAGTAAGTTCATATATTTTGCAAACTGCATGCAGAATTGGACATGACTCTATAGTTCTTACGGTTTCCCCTGTTGTAAAGATTGCATTGCCTATTTTCCTGAGAGGAGGAGGATAAACAGTATAATTTGATTGTCATAACATTCTCACATAGTAGATACTATCAATACCCTTGTTAAAAAAAATGAATAGGTAAGAAATTCACTTACACTTTGATCACATTCAATTAATTAGTTAATTAATTATTCAAATAATTCAAGATTTCAACTCAGGGTTCTGGCCTCAGGTGTCCAGTGCCAGGTTTCTATATTACTAAACTCAAGTCTTCCTGTATTCTCTAGAGGTATTTCAATCTCCTGGATCCTTGGGATCATATATGGCCTCCCTCAGAAATGAAGAAAAATGTAATCAGGGAAAAAGTAGGCCTGGAGATATGGAAAAACCCCTCAAACAATTTAGTTTGGGATAAAGCATATCTACTGACAAGTGAGAAGAAAATAAACACCTTTAAGAGGAAAAAAAAAATTCCCTATTAATTAGGACAGGAATGATAGAGTATCTTTGTCACCCAATCTAACAAAATTTCTAAAATCACTAAAGAGATCAGGAATACTTTTCATCCCATCTTATTAACAAAATTCCAATGTCCTCTACTTTTTTCAGCTTAAGATGCATGGGTCACAAAGATAATTCTTGATATTGAGGATTTCGCACACCACTATTATGAACAAATATATCCAATGCATCATTTTTGTGATTGAAAAGATGGAATAAACTTTAGATTCCTACAGAACACAAAGAGGCCTTAAATACTTTCTAACGTCCTCATTCACCTTCAATAGTGCCCAATATTTAATATGTGGTAAATAAATATGTAATTTGGTGTGGTAAGTGTGCAAATGCTTGTGGAACCAGTTCAGGAGTTAGCTATACTACAAATAGAAGAAATTTTTAAAGTATGGTTTTGCACTTTGGAAGCTTGAACATTATCTTATTCATGCAGAAGACTGAAGCATTTTATTATTTGTTTCATGGAAGTTGATGTTATGAAGCCCTAATGTGGATGATGGCATATTAAATACACATCATGATGTTATGTTGATAAATGTACAGAGAATTGTGACATTACATATATCTAGATAGTTCTGTGTTACTCAGTTTTCTTTTCTTTCCAGTGCCAACATATTTAGACTAGATAGGAAAATGTTCATAGGAAAGAAAAGGATTTTGTAAGTTAAGTAAAATCAGTGCTATCAGTTTTTATATATGTAATTTATATTTTGAAGTAATCAGCTCACAACTTAATGAGAGTGGTGATGTAGAGATTAGAATGCTAAAGGCTCTTGGGCTGTATAAGCAAGTGGTCCAAATGTATAGACTAAGCAAAGATTCAAGAAAAACAACAAAGATGTAGAAATGGTTTAAAGGTTTGGAATGTTTCTTTACTCTAGACATTGCAGTCAGCCTATCTGTTTGAGGCCTAAAAAGCCAGAAGTAGGCTAGTAGTAGAAAAACCAGAAGCTACTAACATGTCTTTTGAACATCCTATGATCTCAGTGGTTTTTTCCCAAACCTACTTTTCTCCTATAGTCAGGGGAGAATCCTGTATTTTGTAATAATTTACAGATTACCTCAGGCACTTGAGTGGGACAGTATTCAGGTACTCATAAAACTGTTCCATAGTTTAATAAAATAACTACTTGCCACAATTTATCTAAGTCCAATACACTAATTGTGTCTTTCTTATACTCCAGACATCAAGCTAAATATTTTACATATACCATTTATTATATTTAAGCCTAATAACCACCCTCTATATCAACTACTATTATTATCCTAATATTTTAATTACAAAAACCAAGGTTTGGCGAGTTTTAATTTAACCAAACAGCTCCACCCTAGCATCTGTTCTAAGCTATTACTGTCATTTGTTGCTTCATCAATTACTCTCTATTACCTTCTCTCAATTTACTCTCCCCTATCATTTAACATTTAGTACCCTATTTTATATATTTATTTATTGTCTCTCTTCTGTTTCATCAAACCAAAGTCAAATTATGCCTTCTACATAGAAGGATGGGATGTGACTGCGGAAAAAAGATATTTTAAAATATATTATTCATGAGAGACACAGAGAGAAAGAGAGAGGCAGAGACTCAGGCAGAGGGAGAAGTAGGCTCCATGCAGGGAGCCCGATGTGAGACTTGATCTCGGGTCTCCAGGATCACGCCCTGGGCTGAGGGCAGTGCTAAACTGCTGAGCCACCAGGGCTGCCCTGTACTTAAGTTTAAATCTGCAATTTTGCTTTTTGTTTTATGTCCATTCTATTTTACTATATTATTTTCACTTCTTTAAATTATTTTGAAAAGTCCTTTTTTCCTCCATTAACTTTCTTGTTATTTATTTCTTTAGAATTTTTACTAGTGGCATAGAAATGACAACATACAACATTAAGTACTTAAAATCTATCATAAATTCTATAAATTTCCTACCATTTTAAATTTATTTATTACTTTTTGGCATCTAAGTTACTATTGCTATGTATTTTAAATCACACATATTATTATGGTTCATGTATATATTTAATATTCATTTAGATTTCTTTGATTATTTATTCTTTGTTTTTGCTTTTCATTACTTATATATCACCATGCTTCCATCTTGGATCCTTTTTCTTCTGCCTGAAAATCACTCTTTAGCAATTCCTTTGGTTTTACATTGTGGATAATGAATTTTCTGTTTTTGCTTGCCTAAAAATATCTTTGTTTTGTTGCCTTATTTATTTATTTACAGATATTTATTTATTAGAGAGAAAGAGAATTTGAGCGAGGACAAGGGTAAAGCTTAGAGGGGGAGAGAAGTTGAGAGAATCCTAAGCAGATTCCCCGCTGAGCACAGAGCCAACTTCCCCCTCTCTCAATCTCATGACCCTGATATGATGGCCTGAGCCAAAATCAAGAGTTGGAAACAATTGATTGAGTCACTAAGGTGCCCTGCCCTCTGTTGCCATTTTTAAAGAATATTTTCATTTGACCTACACTTAGAGGTTGATTGTCATTTTCTAGCATTTGTTTAGGAATTCATATACTTTTAGTTTTCCTTAATCCTTTCAGATTATAGGATTCTGGAGGTTTTAGCTCAAAGTTTGAGGTCCTTATCAGTAGCCCTCTTCCTCAGAGGACTCTGAAACTAAAATATTTTCTTAGGTCTATGCGATGTTCCAAAGGTCTTTTTATATTCTCAGTTTTTAAACTTCCATTATCTTTACAACTTCATAGTCTTCAATTTCACAAGTGTAAAAGCTACACCAAATTAAATTAAATTTTCTTCTATGGGTCTCCTTTATTTCTAGGATATTGGCCTTCAAAATTCCGACTGATTTGGAGCTTCCCAGCATCTTTAAACAGTTGTTTTTCTCTTAAAATTTTTTTTTCATACTTCTCTAGTTGTAGGAAGAGATGTTTTGAAACAGCCTATTCCACTGTTACCAGTCTCTAAGGATGACAGCAGATATCATTCAAACATCTCATTGTGTTTAGATTTTACTTAGAACATTCAAGGTTTTTTTATTATTATTATTAATTGGTTGCAGTAACTCTATTAACCTTTATTAGCATATGAAATATAATACCTATAAGACTTCACTGTGTCCATTACCCAGTCTCCATATAAAGTTTTATCAAGTTATTCACTTTTAGGGCACCTGGGTGGCCCACCCAGTCAACTGAGTGTCCGACTCTTATTTTGGCTCACGTCATGACCTCAGCTCCACACTCAGTGGGATCTGCTTGGGATTCTTTCCCTCAGCCTCTTCCTTGGCTTTCCCCGTGTGTATGCTCTCTCTCTCTCAAATAAATAAATCTTTAAAAAAATATTCATTTTTAAATAATAACATTCATATCTTACTTGTTTAATTTTATAAGCGTTAAAAGTGAAGCTTGGGTTGCCCAGGCAATTAATTACTTTCTATATGTTATTGAAAGACCTATCTTTCTTTTTGCATAAACATATATTACAGACTTTTGAAAAATAGATATAGACTTTTGAAAAAACATCTGAAATGATTATTAGATTAATATTATTATTTAATTTCTCATGAACTCTTCTACCTTCTTTTCTCTTTACATTGATTCATATACAAGTACTTATGCCCCCAACTTAGAAAACATGATAAATATGTAAAGTTATGTCATAATATATTGTCCCACTGCTAATTAAATCTTATGCTATTTTCCTGAATCTTGAAAGAGGACATTATAAATCCATACATATTTTTCGGGCTGACTCTTCTGTACTAGTTGGATAGTATGTGAAGCATAGGAGTTAAAAAGACATAGAGTGAATACTCCTTGTTCCTATATAATGTTATTTTCCATCTTTTATGTTAGAGTCTCTTTGAGAAAGTACTGTGGTTTTTAACTCAGGAAAGAATTAATGGGCCCAAAACCACTGAGTTACATACTGTAGCATGGCATTTAACATCGAAATGTTTGAAATTAATAAAATAATTTATGATAGACTTTAAGTAGTTGATAATGTATCTTGTAATTTCTGTGATAATAGTATAAAAATCTGAAGGAATAATCAAGAGCCTTATAGTATAACTAAATGAGCTAGTCCTGAGTAGTGCCTAATTTTCAGTTGCCACAGAATACAGGAAAATTAAAAAAAAAAGTCTGTTTCAGAAGGCTTGACCAAAAATCTTAACAGGGAAGAGCTACATGCTAATAGAAGCAATAAAGAGAATAATCATTGCAGTTGACCCTCTTGGAACTTGTAATCTAGAATAGAAGGAGGGGAAACCATTTGGTTTGTATTTTGTTTTTGTGAGGGGTGAAATCAAAATTAGAAAAAAATTAGAGGGATTGTATATTTATTTAACATTGAATAAAGATTGTTTAAGCAAGGGGATTTTCCAGATGACATTTAGAGATCACATAGCCAATCTTTTCATTTTAATAGATGGCTAACCTGAGGTAAGACTGAATATGCCACAGAGGATATAAAGGTGTTAGCACAATCCTTACATTAACTATCTATTTTGAGGTATGAGAACCTCATCTCAGATCTTACAAGTCTCTTTCATTTTTCACTACAGCATGTTACACGTAATAAAACAAAAACAGTAAATCATCAGATTAACTCTATAGCTATAAATGTATCCTACGTATACTAGGACATAAAAGCAAAAATGTATGCACATGATACAATTTAAGCTGCATAATAGAAATCTACCTGAAAACAACCTAAATGTCTATTAGCATTAGTTGTTAAAAGAAAAATTACATAAATTATAGCAACCAAAAATGGAATAGTCTTAAGCTGTCAAAAAGAATGAGGCAGAACTGAAAGCATTATTTAAAAAAGAAATACAAGTTATGCTTTAGTGGACAAAAGCCAGTTAAATATGTATATGAGATAAACAGTATATGAGATAATTTTTCACTAATGCAGATGCACACACATGTATATAGACATGTATGTTTGTGAACAATGTGTAGAACTTTTAATAATAATTTTGTAATACTGGCAGTATCTGTTTAGTGAGAATGAAGCCTGGAACACATGGGAGAATTACTTTTCTTATATATGTTTTTCCCCATATATATATTTCTTATGTGCTTTTTAAAAATAAACAATTTGGGGAGTGGGTGTGGGTAAAGATGACTTATCCCCTGTTTAGATTTTATCTAAATAATAAAAAAAAAAAAACTCACTAAGATATATATGGAATTCCTTAATTGCAACACATGGAGAAATAAAGAAAAAGGAGATTAACATTGCATTGGTATTCTAGACTTTGATTAACAGGACAGTTGTTTTTTTTTGGGGGGTGCTTAACATTAGAAAAGATACAAAGGAATACTCTATTTTAAGTTTACTAAGCCAGTGAATTTACTGCTATGTTTTACAGTATTTAAATAAAAATTAAAGCATCATGCTCATGGAGAGGTATTTTAAAATGATAGCTTAATGACTTTTAAAAATTTGTGTAACAGTGACCATTCTCTACCCTTTCTAATAGAAAGGTATGTATAAATCATCAGAAATGAGACTTATGCTCTAAATTGAATTATTTTGTTTTCTTTAGTTTGAAATAGAACTACAACTTTTCCCCATTATCTTTATGATCAACAGAGCACATTGGCAAGAGACATTTTATAGGTGGGAATATTGAAGACAGCAGAGCTAAAGTGACAACAGAAGCTCAGTACCATGACTTTGATATCAGAGGCCTTCTGGAATACCTGAATAAGCTAGTTCTGAGTAGTGCCTAATTTTTAATTGCCACAGAATTTATAAAATAAAAAAATTGTATGTTAGAATGCTTGACTGTGGAATCTTAGCAGAGAACAGCTGACCTGGTGTCTTCCTTTCCTTTGAGAAAAAATCCTCATGTATATATATGAAATCAATTCATAATACAGGTTATTTTTTGAAAGAAGGTAATTAGAACAAATCATAGTGCCATTCCATTATCTTCTTCCCTGAAAACAAAACTAATAATTTACCTTTGAATTTATTTTCATATCCTACTGTTTTTATTTTTCCTCTTCCTTCTGAGAAATATTTCCTTTTTTTCCCTAGCCAGATTTCAGCTTGGCTTTGTACTTTTGATATCATTCATATTTTAAAAACAAGTCCTAGTCTATCAACAAGATTGATTACAAGGTTAGTGTGAAAAATCTACAAATTAGAAGTGTGCTGTGTACTATGAGAGTGTATTAATACACAAATATATTATAGAGGGGGAGGATCATTAAGAAAAAATATCACCATAGAGAAATGAATTGCAAGGATTAATCATGATTTGCATTTGTCATTAAATCTATCAGTGTAGGGATCCCTGGCTGGCTCAACGGTTTGGTGCCTGCCTTTGGCCCAGGGTGTGGTCCTGGGGTCCTGGGATCGAGTCCCGCATTGGGCTTCCTGCGTGGAGCCTGCTTCTCCCTCTGCCTCTCTCTCTCTCTGTCTCTCATGAATAAATAAATTAAATCTTAAAAAAAAATAAATCTCTTAGTGTATAAATTTTTTACCTCCATTCATTATTCATTCATTTCTTCATTCAACAATGAGTGAACCCTGCTGGGGGTTGAGCCCTGGGTCAGGCGTTTACTGTTCCACTTCTTGTTGTTGGTAGTTTTATTTTTTTTTTTTTGGTAGTTTTAATAGGATATTCTCTACCTATATATGAATCCTAAAATGTATTAACTTTAGAAGAAAAATCAAATAATCTTAGAAAATGTTCACAGTATGTGGCCATTTAAGCTTTTCTTTGCTTTTAGTATAGTATATCATAGGTTATTTTTAAATCTTTATTGATTTTTTAATCTTTACATAGTTAACAAATAACTAAAGACAGAATTTCTGGATAGGATTGCTGTGATACACAGCACTATGTTGAGAGTTAAATTATTTTCTGGAAAAAGTGTAAGCGCATTGTGGTACAACGTATGACAATAGTGCATTTTTGGGTACAACTTTCTTCCATATTCATTTCCTTTCTGGGAGTTACTTCTCTCAGAGATCAGTGAATTTGCAACTTAGGAAACAACATATTTACAATTATTTTGCGCTCATTCCATTCAAAATCACCAGAGACCACCAGACAATAGAACAAATGACTTTTTAATACTACAAAGTATTATTAAATATCTCAGTTTTGAATATTACATTATTATATATTGTGCTCTGCCATAAGGAAACAGTCTGTTTTGGTTTGTACTCTATCTTTGTGATGAAAGCTGTTTTTACTTCATATCTGTGTGACTTATTCTCATCATCTTCAGATGTGTGCTCAAATATCAGTGATGCTTTTCTTGGCCATCTGATCCAAAATGGCATTCATACTAAGATGGCACTGCTAAGGCATCAGGGTGTTCAGTCAGTTAAGTGTCTGACTCTGGATTTCAGCTCAGGTCATGATCTCAGGTTTGTGACATCGAGCTCCACATCAGGCTCCATGGTGGATGTGAAGTCTGCTTTAGATTCTGTCTCCTCTCTAAAGTAGATAAGATGGCACTGCTTATTCTCCTTCTTTGCTTTATTATTCTCCATCATGTGTTTTTTCCATCTGGTATACTGTATTATTTGTTACTGTTTGTGTGTATACACTGGAATATAAATTCAATGAATTCAGAGATGTACATCTCTGTTTAAATTGCTGTGTGTAGTAATAGAATGTATCTGGCAGATAGACATTTATTAAATATGTGTAGAATGAATAGATGGGTACATTTTGAGTGAGAATTCAATGGCATAATCCACTTTATTATAGCCTATAAACTCCTTAAGGATAGAAATGTTGTCATATTTTAAGATTGGTTTTTCATACCTCTAACACAGTGACTTAATATAGTTATGCTCAATAAATGTTTATAAGTTGGTTAAACAAGTAATTAGGACAGCCCGGTGGCTCAGCAGTTTAGCGCCACCTTCAGCTCAGGGCCTGATTCTGGAGTCCAGGGATTGAGTCCCACATCAAGCTCCCTGCATGGAGCCTGCTTCTCTCTCTGCCTGTGCCTCTGCCTCTCTCTCTCTCTCTCTCTCTCTCTCTCTCTCTCTCTGTGTGTGTCTCATGAATAAATAAATAAAATCTTAAAAAAAATAAACTTACGTACATTAGTAATTGCATTAAGTATAAATGGCTTAAAAACAAAATACTCCTTCAATTTATTAATAAAATAATTGGGGCAGCTGGGTGGCTCAGTCAGTTGAGTATCGAGCTCCTGATTTCAGCTCAGGCCATGATCTCATGGTCTTGAGACTGAGTCCCATGTCAGGTTCCACACTTAGCAGGCAGTCTGCTTGATATTCTCTCTCTTCCACTCCCTATGCCCCTATCCCCCTGCTTGCACTCTTTCTCTCTCTAGAAATAAATAAATCTTTACTAAAAAATGTATATGTAAGATGATCAACAGATTTCTTGAAATCTACTTTTATAAGGAAAAAGTATAATATTCAATAAAAACTAAGATGAATAAAGAGGTACATAGACAATATGGAAAAGGAAAAACAGAATTTTTTTTAAATAGAAAGAAAATAAGAGACAGTGAGAGGTAGAAAAATGGGAGAAGATAATTAGATATGCAATGTAGAGAGAAAAAGAATGCACATAAAACTATGATCTGATCCATCATTTGTATAAATTTAATTTCAATACTAAATAGAAAAGGAAATACTTAAAATAAGCCATCTTTCTTATTAGCAGTTTTAGATATTCTTTGCAAACACCTAGAAATATTGGCTTCAACATTTTCATTCATCTTGTATTTTAAAGCTAACTGAAACAACTCTCCAAGAGAAATGAAAAAAAAATATTTCTTTATCCCAAAACCTCTTTTAAAATATGATACATAACATTCTATAATATTCAAGGTTTTATAGTTAAACCCTATAGCATGGCCTGGGACATTTTGATAGATGACTCAAATCATCAGGTAGAAAAGAGCAATGCATCTCTCTGCTTTTGACGGATTTACTCTTAAGGGTCTACTTCTTTTAGTTTCATCAGTCATCTGGTACATGAAAAAAAAGTGATATACAGGTTTACAGTAAAAGGTAGTTAATGTTCTCCTGTGTAGTATATAGTGCTGACTTACTCAAAAGATCTAGACAGGATCAACTTAGAATTTCACTTCCTTAACTGGCCTATGTAGGCTGGGCCATAGTGCACTAGGAGTAGAAGGGACTGTAAAATCTAAATAGTTAATTAATTTAGCCGCCATATCAATAAGGGTCTTATAATCCGAAAACCTAAAATAATATAATCAATTTTTAGAAAGGATAGGCTACAGTAATTCGTTTATTTATGCTTGAAGCAGAATATTTAATTCTTTCTATCACATGCTTTGTTTTGTCTTGGAAGTTAAGAATGAAAATATACTCACTGATTTTCAGATGCCTGCATGAAATAAAATAGTCTAAGTAATATATCATAGAACTATGTACACAATACAGTTGAATTTCTAAAAATGAGGGACTGGTAATTAAATTTAGTTGACTGAAACAGATCAGAAAATATGTAGAGAAGTCAACTTGAAATTTACAAAATTAGCAGATGCTGTCCAGTTGAAGGGAAAAGAGGAATTTAAGAGAGAATGGCACGAGTAAAGGCATGGAAGGGATAAAGAAAATGAAAGATGTCAGAGAGGGGGCACGATACACAGGATCCTTGGCGTGTTACACTAGGTAGTTTGGATATGCTCTCCCCACAGATAGTGAGGAGCTTTTGAATTACTAACTTGAGGGTGGCATAATTACATTTGTATTTTATCTATATGACTATGGCTAAAGGGTCAAGGGTGAATTTGAAGAGTGTGAAACTGCAGGGAAGGTTACAACAACAATCGAATCAAAATAATCCAAAAGAATATATTTGGGGGATAAGGCATTTTAGGGATGAGAGAAGAAAACAGATGAAAAATACACATAGTAGAGGACATACAAAGAAATCCTGCACACCACCTGAGTGTGATTTTCAAAAAAAAAAAAAAATATATATATATATATTGCATATACATATATATGCAATACATATAATACATTTTTGCTCAAATCACTAGTTTCTGGGTTTGCCTAACTTTAAATGGAATGTCAGTCACTTTCAAAACCAATTCACTATTCTTGGGAACATTGCAACTCCCCTAAATAGATGGGTTAGTGAGTAAATTTGTGCTTTAAATCTAATCTGTTCTTATTGAATAATTTCCACATTGGGGTATCAACTGTGTTAGTAAGAAAAAAAAAGATTAAAGTTAAGCTAAATAATATAATTTACCTTATTTGACACATGATTCTATAATTATGTACTGGGTATGTGTATGTGTGTATAGGTCTGGGTATTCCATTATAATTAGCATGATTATTGAATCAGCAATAGGGAAGACATATCATATGGGAAATCCATTTCCACACCTATAGCAAATATTTAATATTAGGCCAAATAGAGGATTGATTAACAGAAAACAATATGACAAAACAAATTTTAAATCTGCAGACTACTATGAAAATTGAAAACTGCATCAAATCCCAAGCACAACCAAAGGTATCTTGCATTAAACTCTCATAGTCAATGGCAATGAATAGGGTGTTTGACAATGGGTTGTATGCCTGTTATACTAATGTAATAATATCATCCTTTTTCAGTTTCTAAAGTAACCACTTTGGATAATAAATTATCTGTTCACCTTAATTTCAGGTGTCTCTGATCTCCCCTGAATCCTAACTCCTTATATTTATGCCCTGGCTCTCTCTTGTCTCTGTTTTATGTATTATGTCAAAATTAGCAATTCCCTGTGACATAGTATAACAGCAGAAGTGTGTGAGTGAAGGAAAGGGTACAAGGAGTTGTTTGGAAAAAGGAAAGGTGTTCAGAGGATGCTGGGAGTTCCTAAGAGGAGAAGAAAACCTATTGTAGTGATAAAACTCCAGAAAGAGGGTATCACAAAAGACAGGCATTAGAGAATATCAATTTTACCAAATTAACACTAGCTAAATATTTAATAATATACACAATAACAACTGCTCATATTTACTTTTATAGTAGATTTTTATTTATGAAACTAAAGAAAATTGAAACAGCATTTTAAATTACAATGGTTTGAGTAACACTAGGGCAATTTCAATGTTAAAAGTTTCTGTAGGAAATGTTAATAGGCAAGATTTGAATACATGCAAAAATTTCTTACCTTATACTAAATGCTATCAGTGTCTTATAAATAGCAGCATGAATATCTTCTTCATTATTTCTCATGGAACATAAAGCATATTCTAGTGCAGGAAAGTTACAGTTCTCAAGGTCCCTTCAACATAAACTGTACCTTGTCCAACCTTTTCCACAGTAAAATTTAAAATACATGCTACTGCATTTGAGACATGTAAATATATGGATTTTTCCATAGGATGAAAGGTTTGTTGATTTCAATTGGTTATCAGTCAATATATTCACTGCAAAGATCTTAGTCCAGAGTACTGGCTCAATAGAAGTTTGCTGGGTAACAACCAGAGAACAAATTGCAGTGACTCAGGGATGTGTGGAATGGCAGTGTTAGAAACTAGAACAGTGCCATGATTTTCTTATACAAAATATCACCAATTGTGATACAAATATAAGATGATATAGTGGAAATTAAATTCAATAAAACATACACAGCCAAGTGAACTAATTGGAAATAACTTGCAGGTACTACTACAAGGTGTCAAGAATATATGGAGAAAAATGTAAGAGAAAAAACTCTATACACTGAATACTTTCCTAAAAGGGTAAGGGCTTGACGCCTCTCTAAAGTAATTACACACCATAAGCAACTTTGCCTTGGTCATGATTTTCTCAAAATTGAATATTTGATGTCTGGTTAGGTGTAACCCACTCTTACAGTCTGGTCTCATACACTTGAGCATTGCAAAGCATTTCTGAGTTATTTTCTGAATCCTCAGAATATTTTTCTCAGGTTAGAAACAAATACTGAAACCTTATTTCATATCTGGAGACTAAAGGATATTTTTTTTAAGATTTACTTATTTATTTAAAAAAGAAAGAGAAAATGAGAGAGAAAGAGAGAGAGAGAGAGTCTGAGTGAAGGGGAGGGGAGCAGAGGGAAAGAATCCCCAAGCAGGCTCCCCGCTAAGTGGAACCTCACCCAGAGCTACATCTCACCAACCATGAGATCACAACCCACGAGATCATGACCTGAGCTGAAAACAAGAGTCGGATGCTCAACCAACTGAGCCATTTGGGTGCCCCAAAGGATAAAATTTTTAAATGAATTATCTGTTCAAAGTTAAGTAGCAATTACAGAGTGGGAAATACTGAATTTTGAGCCTTTTTCTTGTAGGCAACAAAATATGTACTTTTGTAGAGGAATTCAAAGACTGCCTGAAAAGTGATTCAAAAGAAAAGCTCATTCATATGCACACAATCATGAGGATGACAACTGATGATTGCAATACACTTGGATGTTGATCAGCTTCATATATTTGGGTTAATATTTACCTTTAAAATATCATAGTAGTCTAGAAAAACCAAGAAGTTTGAAAGCCCCATTTCTTAAAATTTATTGTTAATTATGGTTTCTTTGTCAAATGATTTCCTCCCCCTGCCCCAGTTCTAATTGGGTAAAACACAATAAAATACAGAAAATTTTAAAAAATCAGATAGTCTTCTAAGAGAAGACTCAATATTAGCCAATGATCTTAGCATGATTGGACTATCATAGACCATGCTGGCTATGAATATGCAAAGAATATATAGTTTCCTGTTAAATACACCCATTTAACTGGACTTTTTTGAGTCTGTGATATGACACAACAGTCTAAAGCAGTGGTTCTCAACCACAAGTAAATTTTACTCCTAGGGACATTTGACAATGTCTGGAGACAGTTTACTTGTCAAGACAGGGAAGGGGGCATTCAAGTGCATCTATATCAAGTGAGTAGAGGCCAGTGCTGCTAAACCTCCTACAGTATACAAGATAGCCTCCATAACAAAGAACTATTTATCCCCAAATGACAACAAATAGGGGTTGAAAAATCCAGGTCAAAGGTAAGGGTTCTAAGAATTAGTCAATAGCTAATAAAGAATACTTAACTGAGAGGAAGCAACTGAACTTCTGAAACATCAAGTAGTGTCAAGCTCTCTCAAGGGTCAGTGCAAGAATAGTAATTTGAAGACAGTGTTAACTATTGTTGAAATAATTGTTCAATATTACACAATATGCCTATTATAAGATTAATCTAATAAAACTGTACTCATGATTAGTAATGAAATATTCTTCTCTTTCTTGAGGAATCTTTTTCATTTTACCTGAGAGTTGGCTTTCAATTTTGGCATGACAAAAATATGAAAGATTCATATTATCATATAATACAGTCTCAATAACTACATTAAGTCATCAGTGTCTCTTCTGATGTCTTTATATATTCTCTTTTACCCCATTTCTTGCCTTTCTTTATTTGAGTATAGTTGACACACAATGTTACGTTGGTTTCAGTATGAAACATAGTGATTTGACAACTCTATATGTTACACTATGCTCTCCACAAGCGTAGCTAGCATTTGTCACCATACAGCCCTACTGGAATACCATTGATTATATTCCCTATGCTGTACTCTTCATCTTTGTCAATATTTGCAGCAACATATTACACATAGAAAACCCTAAAAATTCCACCAAAAAAACTATTAAAAGTAATAAATGAATTCAGTAAAGTTGTAGATACAAAATTAATATACAGAAATCTGTTACATTACTATATGCTAAAAATGAAATAGAAGAGAAATTAAGAAAACAATTCCATTTACAATTATACAAAAAATACTTAAGAATAAACTTAGCCACGGTGGCAAAAGACCTGTACTCTTAAAACTATGAAGCAATGATGAAAGAAATTAAAGATGACACAAATGGAAAGATAGCCTGTGCTCTTGGGCTAGAAGAATTAATATTTAATTAAAATGTCCATACTACCCAAAGCATTCTATAGATTCAACAAAATTCATATCAAAATGCCATTTCTTGCCTTTTACATTATTTTTTACATAGAGGAATCAATTGTACCCATAGAATAAATCAAGTAAATAACTTGAAAAGCTCTTAACATTTGTTTTATTAATTAAATTCTAAAATAAAATTTCATCATTGTATGCAAACTTGGAATTGTTATGTAATTATTAAGGTCTAAAGAATTATAATAAAATTATCAAAGACATAAAACTAATTCACAAGTCTGTCAAAGTTCTAATTGTTCAATGTTATTAACAGAAAAAAATTATCAGTAGGAAGAAATACTGTTTAGAAAGTTGACAATGGGGATCCCTGGGTGGCGCAGCAGTTTGGCGCCTGCCTTTGGCCCAGGGCGCGATCCTGGAGACCCGGGATTGAGTCCCACGTCGGGCTCCCGGTGCATGGAGCCTGCTTCTCCCTCTGCCTGTGTCTCTGCCTCTCTCTCTCTGTGACTATCATGAATAAATAAATAAATAAATCTTAAAAAAAAAAAAAAAAATAGAAAGTTGACAATGAAAATTTAAAGCCTGAAAAGAGATTGAGAAAAGCATTTTTCACAGAGATGTGATTTTCACATAGATGAAGCCAAATAAGCATGCTCTTTTTTGACACTAAGAGCTAAAATGTTACTAGTAGTTATATACTATGTAGCCATTTAAAATCTTTAATTATTTTTATGACCTTAATAATTACATAACAATTCGAAGTTTACATACAATGGTGATTTTTTATTTAGAATTTAATAAATAAATCAATAGACATCTACCTATCTCATTATTGGTGGTTCTAATTTTTGGAAAATTTAGTTTAAAAATTAAAAATACAGTGTAGAGATAGGATTCAAGGAAAGTTAGGAGAGCCTTGTTTCTCAAACGTGCCTTCCTAAGAGAGCTCCTGTAGTTAGGAATGAAAAGCAAGGGAAGGGATTTAATGTTGGAAGTAACTTACTTACTAACCTGATTAAAAAAAAAAAAAAAAAGGCTGAGGGGCAGGAGGTCTTAGGAGTTTCAGGTATGCTGCCCTCAGCTGGCTGGAGCTCCGGAACAGTGAGGCTGGTCAGGTGCCCACGAGAGCTGTGAGCCTGCCTTCTGTTGCCAGGGAAAATACAGTTTCCATTTTCCTTCTTGGGAAATGTCTGAGAAAGAGAAATCTAAAGTAGAACTGAAGTCAGTACATCAGGAAAATGCAATTTTGATCTTTTCAACTCTGTGACACAGATCGGAGCATATAAGTTGAGTGGGTATGATGCAAGATGCCAACAGGTTATTAAGCACTCTAATCATTAATGCAGTGGAGGATTAGAGATTATTGCTTCTCAGAATAACAGAATTCCCCATTTCCAGTTTATAATATAGAGCAATTACTGCTTAACTAATTTAAACTTCCAATTATCAGATTGGGCCAAGACAAAGGAAAAAGAAAATTTTCTTTCTAAGAGGGTTGGCAAAAGTCAATTCTTGGTTTATAAATGTTGAAAGCATGTCGCTTTATAATTTCTAAAATCATTTTTCTGATACCATAACCAGATATCACATCCTATGGAACAAGAACCAATATTCCATTGTTTCTGCTGGAAGCACTCTGTTTTGGACTTTCAAGTCCCAAATAAATGGGGCATTGATCTGTTTCTCTGTGGGAGTTACTACTCTAGTCGTGTGCCAGCCTTCCTGAGCTCTTTCTCCTAGAGAGTTCTGTCTCACTCTTTAGTGAAGGTGTATCTATGTGCTTTTCTATTTATCTTCTCAGGAACTTAATGTTTTGTCACTTAGCTATAGTGCTCCTGAGGCTGGATAATTCCTCACAGTTTTCTCCAATTTCCCAAATCCCATGCAGTCTGCCAGTTACTTGAAAATTACTAACTGCTTTGTAGAAGATTAGACTTTTATCCTCAAAGAGATAAGGTTAATTTCTGATCTAGAATTCTGACAGAGTATAAGAATGGGAATTTGCAAGCTGCCCTGAGCTATGGCGCTCAGTACAAAGGAGAAATAATAGCCCACCTCCCAAGGATAAATGAGCTCAAGGAGAAAGGATCTGTGCAAAGATCTACAGATGATGCTATATGAGAGAACAGACGGAGCTGGGAGGTAGAACACTGGATATTACTTGACCTAGTAGGAGGCAGAAGATTTTGTCAAAAGTTTCGCAGTAGACCTAAGGGAGAGATACATTAGTAGGGCACATCTGCCTAGACGCATTTATAGGATATTAACAATTGTCAGCATTTCCCATGGTTGGAAAAAATACAGAGAATTCTGTAGAGTGGAAACATATTTGTAAGTATGCCAATCTGCTGGTGGATGATTTGTCTCTAATGCTTTCCTGTAACTCAGGTCATTGCTTCTCTGATAACTTGTAGCTTGACCAGACAACCATTTCCAAATTATCACTCTTCTTCTCTGGCTAATTCTGCAATAGCTCAGATTCCAGTTACAGTATATGACTAGAAACAAGTTCTAACAGAATAAAAAAGGAAGACTTTTCTGATTTATTGCAGTGTTTGCTCCAATAATCTTAAAGGCAAAATTAATATATCAAAAGCAAACAAGTGGAAAATTCACAAGTAGAAAATGCAAACGTGAAGATAAAAAAAGTAGCATTTCTTTGGAATGGATAGAGTATGGAGAACTGTGTTAGAGTAACTGATTAGAGTCTCTCAATCAATCATACAAAGCACTTTGGGCAATAAAATTAAGATAACCCTTTGAAAAGGCTTAAGTCAGTCACTATACTATAACCTTATTTATTATATTTGTATCTATACTGCAAAATCACTTTCACTGTATCACCATGGTTTTTAGTGGTATTTTTTTTTTTTAGTTTTACACTGTTCATTCTTTCAATTATTTCTATTTAAAGGTCTTTGTTTTCTCTTGTAATCATTTTAATCACAGTCACTCCTTTCTTCATCTTATTTTCTAATTCTTGCTATTTTAAATCTCTAATTTAAAATTAAACACATAATATTGAGATTCTTCATGGAACACTTTTGGTATTTTTTCTTAGGCCTTTTAGGTCTTCTGGTTTTCTCTCCATCCAATAGTTCTTAATTCAATGTCAAAGCAGTGCTACCCTAATCTCCTTTATTGTCCCTGTGGAGGTTAAGGCACAATTTTTTTGTGAAGAACTATTTTAAATATAAAGTTTGAAACATATTTTTATCTTCCTGTCTTTGACTCCTTCATTCAAAAAGATCCTCTATTGAAGATTTTTCTTTTTCTTACCATCAGATGATATTCATCAGCAGTACTTAATTTACCTGTGTCCACAAAGACAGACAAATCACCTGATATGGTCTTGCCTTTTTAAAGTAAATAATCCAGGAGTTAGATATTCAGGTAAATTCAGAGGATGTAAAAAATTCGCTAAAACTTTCTGCCATACCTACTTTCTCGAGTTAGGTAAAATTGATACAATGAAGTACTATCAGAAGTCTGCATACATAAGTCTCAAGGTCTTGGCATAACAATATTTTGGCCAAGACAACAATAGTGAAGAAAAAAAAGGTATGAAAATCTAGAAGAAAAAAAAGAAAATAAATAATGAAAAGAAACCTTTTATATTTCTATCAGTTGAGTCTTCATTTGCCTAATAGGTGAACAGTACAAGTGAAAACAGAATGGACAGAATTTTTTTCCAAAGATTGTAACATCTTTGGGTTCTACAAACACTGGAAATGTAAAAGAAACAACAGTATTAGTAAGATATAGACACGACATTCAAATGATATTCTGTGATCATATTCAGTCATATTCAATGATCATACAATCAGGTTTGTCTATTATAATACACATACCCTTCATGCATCACATTACTGAGCTGAATGATGATGTTTTTTCTCCCAGATTTACATCCTTTTCCCTTTTTCTCCCCACTCCAATCTCCAGTTTGATGAAGAAACTCTTTGAAGCTTCCTGACAACTTGGAACTTGCTTGATCATGCTAAGCCTTTATTTAAGACTCATCCAATCTCAACTTACTTTACGGCATCAATCCCTTAATGACTAGGATTGATTATGTTTCCTTAACCCACAAGGGGTGAGTATTTGGGTGGTCACTGGTGTGGAAAAGGAATACAGTAATACAGAGAGAGAAACACCTAGCTAAAAGTCTCCAGTATCAGTTGGAACAGATCATTAGTAGATCACCAAAATGCAAACACGAACATAAAAAGGGTGGGTCTTATCTCTCACCTGGGTTGCCAAGGTAAAAGGAAGGCAGCATCTTTAGAGGAAGAATAGAAGATTTTAAAATATGTTTAATCTTTCTATGAACAGAATTCTCAAATATAATATGCACTTTTATTGTTTTATTTTCAAACATGTTTTTAATAACCCATTGCAGATGAAAATATTGGCCCAGCCACAACCATCAGCACTGTAGCCATTGTTAGAAGTCGGAAGGTAACTTTCTCTCCTACTACTCATAATAAAAGGATCATTTTAAACATTCGGGTTCTAAGAGAAAAAGGAATTGTCAACTCAGGCTTCTTATATTAAATCTTCTGTTAATTTAACTTAATATAATTTTATGCTCAAGAGTGATGGCTAGTTAAAGTGTTCATGTAAAACAATCTAGGCTCTTGAGCAAAATAGTAGATTCGGTTCAAAACCTATTAGAGAGTTATCACAACCATTATGAGATTAAAAAAAGACATACTGCAAGCATGTTCACATTTAACTTTACATGTATGTAGATATTAGAATATATGTACATTTGTATATATTCTGCATATGTACATAAAAACAATCTAAAGTTTTCCCAAATGTAGTCATTTATTGTGTATATTACTAGATCAAAGAATTAAAAAGGGTCATTTATCAGCTATTCCTAAATATTGTTTGCAAAGTTACACTACTTCATATCCTAAATGTTAAATTTAGCTTTGTGCAGTGGCAGTATCGTAGCCAGTGAGGTTTATCCGAGACACGATTATTACTAATTGAAAACTAAATGTTAAATTTTCATCTTTCCAGAAAAATCCACTAAATCCTTTAAATCCCTGGAATACTTTCAATGCCCTTTAAAGTTATTTAAGATACAAAAAAAAAAAAAAAAGATACTTCTACCAGAATTAAACATGATAAATTATAAGAAACAAAACCATCAGGTCAAGACTAAATAAAATACCTTAATTACTGCTATATGTCTTTAATTCCTAAGCTAGAAAAATATTCTGAATTTCCATGTGTTAGATGTATAAACAGTATTTAAATGTCAGTGGACTTATTTGATATTATAGTGAAAATGAAAGGCCTGGCTACCAGCTGCAGAAGAACAGTAAAAGTTACTAAAAGAAGAATAATTTATGCATGCTTCTGAACACTATACTTCAATATAAAAGTAAAAATGAAGCCTAATACTGAAGAGCAACTCTTCAGTTACATTTCCTGAGCTCACATTTACTTGCCATGTTTATTTAGAGATGAACAAATATACCAGCACATATTCAATAAATACTTTTTTTAAGATTTTATTTATGAGAGAGAGAGAAAGAGAGAGAGAGGCAGAGACACAGACAGAGGGAGAAGCAGGCTCCATGCAGGGAGCCTGATGTGGGAATCGATCCCAGGTCTCCAGGATCACGTCCTGGGCTGTAGGTGGTGCTAAACCACTGAGTCAACCAGGCTGCCCTCAGCAAATATTCTTAATAAACTACTGACATATTGAGAATTTATTAAAATTGAAAAATGGATCATAATTAAAAATGATAATCTCTTTCTTTGTATTGGGGAGACCAGGTGACCAAACACAAATTCTTACCATAAACATGCAATTCACTGAATGAAAAGAAAAATAAAAACAAAACATAGTAGAAAAGTAAAAAATATACTTGAAGGGGATAGGTTTTTAAAAAGGCACAGTAGTTCTTTGAGATGACATCCCCAAACGTTTGAACCAATGGGCAGTATGTCTTAAAATGGGTAGTATTGTCTTAAAATCAAGACACTTACACCTCTACTCATGAATTATGATTGATACTCCATTGTGCAACACTTACTGCTGAAAGCCTCTGGAAAATGACCAAAGCCTGGTGATCCTTCATGGTGAACACTCAATTTACAGGAATTTCACAAATTCTTAACAAGCCAAATCCTGAAACATCAGGAGCACTGAAGCTCTTTTTTTCAACCCACCTCTCTCCAATTCTCCTCTGTTTGTTCAGTAACACAACAAAAGTATGAACACATATAATACCTAATTAGATGCCTGATTCGGGAAAAAAAAATGTCAACACACTCCTCTTTCAGATACCTCCTCCAATTTTTTTGAGTACTCTTCTCACTTGTCTTTGGGAAGGAGAGTTCTTAGTTTCCTCTTCATCACATGTGAATCTTTCACATCACATACAAAGATGATCATTCCCACCCCTGTCCTGAATGTATACAGAGGGGAGATTTATTGGATATTTAGGTTAAATAGTAAATGCCATATGAAAATCCTCGCAGCTGGTCATTTTCTTGAAAATGTGAGGATATTCTTCCTCCTTTGGGCCTTGGCCACAATTTCAGAACAACAAGAAAATTTTCAGTCAATATACTATTGCAGTAATAATTATTTTTAAGTTCTCCATCCAAATAATCCTTGAGTTTAATATGGGAAGACATTCCTCACGAATAGTATTCTCCAAAACCTCTCGTTCTGAACATATGTCTACAATTAACATCAGCATTCTTATCTAGCAAATTTTCTACATTCACAATTATTCCTCGGCATATGATTTAAGTCGAATCACTGCCAATGGAAGGGTCAATATTCAACGTTAAACAATTTTTCATCTCCCCATAAAAAACTATTTTATATGATTCAAACTGGTATTTAAGAGCAATAAAAGGGCCAAATAAGAATCAACATAGTAAAATTATGTAGTAGGTAAATTATATGTGTAGGTGAAAATATGACTAGCTACCATTTTGTCTTTTGTTTTTCATACAAAATCCTTTGCTTACCTTTCTCCTGATTTGAAAAAATACTCTATATTTCTATTATAAATAAAAATACAAACAAAACTATACATGACTATTGTATTTATGACCTTTGCAGATGATTAAAAAAAGAAGATGAAAACAATAGAAGGAGTGTCAGTGAGGAACAATAAGTGAAGGGCTCAAAACATGTGAGGAAAAAGAGCCTGCTATTCTCTCTTAGTTTTATGAAGCCCATGTCTGTCCATATTTATGTCTCATCTTTGATCCTCTCTTTCCTCAAATCCTTACCCATCTAAGTAAATGGCTATAGACAGATATGCAGGACTACCATTCTCACAGTACATTTGATTACCTAAGAATTTTGAATATGTATATTTTTAGATCTCGGAACCCATAAGACCTATTTTATCCAAAAAAAAATTCTAACCTTTGGATTAACTTTTCATTAACTCTTAACTACTCTCATATTTGTGCTTTTAGTTTGTCAGGTCATATTTCTCTCCCTTCTCCAATCCCTGTCTCTATTTATAATAAAAGTAGCTCTAGTTCTAAAATTTTTGAAGATATCAAAGAAGAATTTTTCCAAAGAGTTACATGTGTATGCACCACCAGAGTACTGCCACATGCTTTAAGGTGCATTTAAATGAATATATAATGATTGGTTTTACTGCACTTATCTTTCTTATTTTGTATTGCTCATATACCATTTAAGGCTCTCAGTTGTGTGCAACTTAACTGTACTCTGGTTGATTAATGTAGAAAAATATTTTACTGAAAGTAATTGGAAAAATCAATGAGTTATTAAGATTCTGAGAAAATTCTCTCAGACCAAATGATCAGCAAAGCCCTGCCAGAGAATCAGTATCATGAGGATTCTGTTTCTGCTGTTGCAGCTCTCAAACCACTTACTACAGGGTACACCACCATATCACAGGGTACACTAACTTAACCTTTAGCTGCGATAGCACGCAGTTTTGTCCCTACTGCTCCTACAAACTGGCTGTTGCTACTGCCACTACCTCAAACAAAATAAATTCTCTGGTAAAGAACAAGCTCCAGATTAGAAACACAATTTAGGTGCTCTAATTATCACCCAATTATCATTTGATGGCTAAGAAAGTATTTCCAATTTCTGTGGTCCAAGGTATATTCTGTCTCACTCTGGACAAAAGCTGCAAAATGCAAAAAATAGTTATTCTTCACTTTGGTACTAAGATAAAGCTCTGTTAGAGATCAATTTACTTAGGTAAACATATCTCATTTATAAAATATAAATAACTATTATGGTGGTATGCCAATATGGCAATATTTATAAGATGGTACCGAAATGCGTGGATTTTGAGTAAAACTGATGTATCACTCTGGCCCTCAGTACTTCCCCATCTACTATACTACTAAGTCTATTAGGAACACAGGGTTTTGGTTCTGTCCTTGTAATGACTACACCCT
Source organism: Canis lupus familiaris (assembly GCF_011100685.1). Classification (NCBI taxonomy): domain Eukaryota; kingdom Metazoa; phylum Chordata; class Mammalia; order Carnivora; family Canidae; genus Canis; species Canis lupus. The sequence goes on from NC_049232.1 coordinate 48,952,189, forward strand.
GGTTAACTCTTCTTTTAATTTTTTGTTAATCTAACCTAGTAAATATTTTAATTTGAAGAATTCTGTGTTCTAGATCTTTAAACCTAAGTGTATCATGTAAGTAGCATACTTGTATTAAAAGCCAATTTAGTCACTGCTAAAAGGTATGATAATGGCTGAGATAAAAAGGATTTCATGGCTTTAAAACATATGTATTGTTGAAGATTCAATGCTAAACTAATACTTAATTTTCATAATTACTCAGCGGGTAAGAGTAACCATAGAAGTGTCAGAGGCATAAAAATCTATGTGGTTTGCCTTAATTTTCACTGTGGAATGGGAAAATCATCTATACTGAATGAAATTTAAAGGATAGTGGAAGATAAAAGCAAAGTTTTACTTTTGAACATAAACACAAATAGTGTTTGTTCATGTCACCAGTAAAGAAGATTTTTAAAAAACGCCAAAACGTCAAACAGATGGAAACTGATCATCAGCTTTGTTCCTGAAAAGGCTCTTGGATATGTGACTACAACTAGGTTTTAATCTATTATATCCTAACACCCCATATCCCAAGTACCAGCTGCGGACAGAGTCTTCCAGTAGACCCTAATCTAATCATATGAGAGAATTGCTACCTCACCCTCATCTTAGAGATATATCTCTTGACCTGTGTTCAGATATCTATTATGTACCAACAGTGCGTATTACATGGAAGCCAGAAAAGGAAAGGGGAGAGTATCTTTATCCTGAAGGCAGCCTACTCTAACAAGAGAAGCAAATAGTTACTTACTATTCTATATTCAAAGAATTTGTTTTCATTATTTTTAATAAGATCAGTGTACCTGCTTCTATTTATGTGAAATGGAGAAAGGAAGCAGAAACATAACTCATGTTTTTCTCTGAAAGCATAAACCCCTTCCAGAATTAGGAAGACAAGAGCATGGTGTTCCTTTTTTTTTTTTTTTTAATTTTATTTATTTATTCATGAGAGACAGAGAGAGACAGAGGCACAGACACAGGCAGAGGAGGAAGCAGGCTCCATGCAGGGAGCTTGACATGGGACTCGATCCCGGGTCTCCAGGATCACACCCTGGGCTGAAGGTGGTACTAAACCGCTGAGCCACCGGGGCTGCCCGAGCATGGTGTTCTTTTTAACACTGATAGATCTGGTTATCTAACCCATCAGATTTAGCAACTCAGGTTTTTTGTTTTTTTTTAATCCCAAAGTTGTCCCCTTGGATGAAGAGTGTAGAAATATTTAATGCAACCTTGCTCTCATTTTTATGAGACCAGCCCCAAAAGCCAACCACAGTTTCTTCATGCATCCTCCAGAAAACACTGTTGAACAATACAACTTTTGCCCTAAAATACATTTTGCCCTGATAGATTATATCAATTAAATTCACTTTAAGGCCAAGCTGCCTCATGGGCCTGAGCTTCATTTTCTCTTCTATTACTCATTTTAGATTATGCCCAGCCAAAATGCCCAATAGAGCTTCCCAAATATCATGTAATGACAAAAATCAGCAATATAAACCTGATAGAGTTTGTTCAATAGAACCTCCTTGCTGTTAACAAATGCTTAGGGTAGCACTGAAGTTCAATAAGAATTAGCCTTTTCCTTGTAGAATAAGATAAAAATAAAATAATGTTTATATTTATTTTCAACTTACTTTCTTAACTCAGATTAATCTTGGCCATCCTTAGATACCTGGATGTAACTGGGCTATTGGTTATTTTTGGATTAAGATTTTTAGAGTTAATTCAGAATCTTCAATATATTCACTATTTAAAGAGGCCAAAAAAAGTGATAATGCATGTAGGATTATTATAAATCACAAAATTATAAATATTCATGTAAAATTCCCAGGCCCTACAACAATTACCCTAGGAAAAAGCAATGCTTCCATATCTTCATGCGTAGTTTAATTCAGACTCACACTGCTTATTATAGTCAAAAAATGAAAGAAAAAAAGAGACTCAGAAATTTCTAAGAGATGGAAAGGAGTAGTGAGTATCTTAATGGAAAAGTATATATTTTCTTGTATTCACCCTCACTAGTATTTTAGTCAATAGCAATCATCAAAAATCAATGAACCTAAACACAATTGTGAGAAACCCTTCATCAAGTAGTTGACCACAATATTATGATTAACATAGCTGCAGGAAAAATCTGCCTTTGCTTTATGCTTTATTTCATAGATAATAGCATCCCGTATCTGTCTTCTTATGAAAACACTAGAAAATTGCAATGATAGCCCCCTTTGTCAACTGCTTAAGGCTCAAATCTTCCCCATGCCATCTACATAAAGTCTTTCTTCATCTTCTTCATTGGAACCATTTTTTGGACATCCAATGCTGCATGAAATGTGGCCTTCGGTTGAGGTCATTTCCTTTCTACTGAGTAGACTTTTTTTCTGGTGCTTTGGGCATTGGCTTTTGCTACCACCCCCTGCCTCTTGTTTGAGTATTTTAAAACGAAAAGCTCCTTTGTTATGTTTTTCCTATTGTGCTCCTTTCTGATGGAGAAATACCTACTATAGAATCCTGAACTGAAGCTTCTCTTAGGATTTCTGAAGATGGGGGGAAGAGGTTCTAGTGAGAACAAACATCTTAGCTACATGCTTCTCCCCCAAAACTCCCCCAAAAAAGTTTCCCTAAGATCTTCAATTTTACCATTTTCAATTTTCCCATAAGTAACTTTTGCTGACATCAATGATAGCAGAAATATTTTGCTGTCCAAAACGCATTGTCCTCCAGGGCTCCATTTTCTACTGTTTACCCACATCACTTTGCAGAAATCTCAACTGAGTTTCCTAATTCACTCCCTATTCTTTTCCACTAAGTGTAGGGCTGACACTCTTTACTGCTTCTTTGATTTCATTTTCTTTTACTTTTATTTATAGTCCAGACACAGTTTTTTCCTAGCATCTTTTCCTAGAAGTCAGAGAGTTTAGAATTTACCAAAATTATTCATTTTTCAAATGTATTAAACTCCCCTGCTTTGTATGGCCCCAATGAGGAAACACATCAGATGCAGATTACACAGAAGCCTGGATTTAATGTGTTAACAAGTGGCCTCTCTGGGTCCTCTGTGGTGTCTTTCATGCCAGTGCTTCCTCTTAGCATTCAACTCCACACGGTTTCTAGTCAAGGTCTCTTCTTACCAGCATCACCTCCTGAAATAACTGTGTTACCTTAAAACTCAGATAAAATAGTGCTCTCATGGGCTTCCTCAATTCTGTCCACATTTTTTATCTATACTTCATAAAGTTTTCAAAAATTTAAAGGGTGAATTCTCCAACCACTCATATTAGTGATTACCTATCTATAGCCTTAAATATTGTGCCATTATATTTATTCCTTTTCTAATTTCTTTCTGGGTTCTTTAAATTCAAAACCATGACTAAAGTCTACATATTACAAACCTATCATATGCTAGCTAGATAGAAGGGGGTAATCAATGACTGTAGGATATATAACTTCTACCACCATCTCTTAAAAAAAAAAAAAGATAGGGATCCCTGGGTGGCGCAGCGGTTTGGCGCCTGCCTTTGGCCCAGGGCGCGATCCTGGAGACCCGGGATCGAATCGCACGTCGGGCTTCCGGTGCATGGAGCCTGCTTCTCCCTCTGCCTGTGTCTCTGCCTCTCTCTCTCTCTGTGACTATCATAAATAATAAATAAAAAAAATTTAAAAAAAAGATATACATATTTTCTTAGTCCTAGAGTTTGAAATAATATAAAGAACAGATTTTGAGACTGATAATAAGATACCACCCATGAATGCTTACCACTAGAATTCTATAGCTAAATGTATCATAAGCTATTAAACTCTATCTCCTGTACAAGTTAACTATCTTCTGCAGATTAACTTTTGTCCTACAACTCAACGGAAAAAACCACAACACAACATAGAGAATAATTAAGGATTAAAAGAAAACTATTTGCAGCCTATTTAACTCTGCGCCACTCCTAAGGTGGCCAATACCAATAGCTACGACTCCATTGTTAAGTACCAAGGCCTAAAAACATCATACCAGTTTAAAAAGAACCACATGATGAGGTAGGATAGCCATGGTAAAAGTGGATTTATCCTGTACAAAAAGGGCTTGAGTCTCTTACTAATGTCTCTTTCATTAATGGCTACACTTTGACCTATATACATAAATCTGTTCACTCTAGTTACTAAATGTAAGTCCCACTCTATTTTTCATTGTGTTCCAGATAAAGCATAATTTGTGGTGGATAATTAATCATTTCCTTTCAACCACTAATATTGCTGGTACTGATGGAAGAAAAAGTGCACACACACAAAGAATCATATGAGGGAAATCAATATATTAACTTTAGTATTACATAAACGGAATTGATAAAAAGGAACTAATTAAATCTGTGATTACAATTGGTTTTCTTCATATTGTCTCCATTCTCTGTGGAAGAGTGTTTCAATATATAACCTGAACAATATCATTATCCTGCCATCTAAAGTGATAAGAGCATAATCTAAATAGCATAACAGCCCATGCTCACCAAGCTCCAGTGATCAGGAATACAGACAGATTTCAATCCAACTGAGTTTACAATATAGACTCAGAGAAGGGAAGGGATTACTTCCATCTTGTGTTCAACCAGGACTGACAGAAAATGGAGCTTAGTGTAGGCAGGCAGTAACCTGTCATCCACTGCACCAATTAGAAAAAGCCTCTCTCTTTGAAAAGAAAGAGGAATGGGTGGATGTATGGGGTCAGAAGTGTTAATGACGACATGGAACAGTTTGTATGGTTGTATATTTGCTTTCTTCTAAGTATGAAGAACAGACAGGAAAGATTGACCTTTAACTTCCTTTGCTATTTCTTATATGCTGCTTAAAAGAAAACTCAGAAGAATAGCATCATCAAAACTAATGGAGTAGGGAACTCCATGGCTTTGTCCTTCCACAAGGCACCTAATGAGCTGGCATAACAGCACAAGTCAACCTTCACAGAATTACAGAATCTGCCAAAAACGTATACCAACCAGACAAAGACTAGGTGAAAAAAGAAACTGATGCTTTGTGGTAAGAGAGTGTTATAGCATTTCAAATAGCCCACCTGCCATCCCTCAATCCTCATTTGACAATGGCTGTCAGATGGCAGCCCACACTCCTGGTACATGTTGCTAATACCAGGGCTAACAACTGTATCTTATTTTCTAGGAAACATGATTGTTCATTTTGACCTGTCTAGTGGCCACCCAGAAATTTCTGCCAGGACTTGCCTTTATTTAGCCTATCGCAGAGGATTCTCAGGGCTGGGTTGGCTTTCTGGGTATCATATGCCAAAAGCATCAAAGGCACAAGTATTGGCAGCTGCAAACTAGGACAGAGAGCAACAATCTGGATGATAATGTAAAGAAAAATCTGAATTAAGTTCAGAAAAGGGATATAATTGGCCAAAATAACAGCCATTTGGGGAATGTTTTATGATAGGTTTTATAGTTTAGGGTGGTCCATTTACTTGTAATTTCAAATGCAGTAGCTCCTCAATAAACGGTTTTTTGAATGATTGATGAATGATTTATACAAGGATGTCTGGGTAGATGAATGGATGAAAACGGTCTACATCTACTACTTCTTACTTATTATAACTTGATTCTTATTTATCTTTTGTCCATAATGTGTTTAATACTATTTCCATAATAGAACCATAAGACCCTCTTCTATTAATCTTACAGTAGCCAATGTTATATATATATGTATATATATATATGTATATGTATATATATATATATACATATATATATATGTATACATGGCATTTTTTTGCAAAATGCTGTCTACTTAACTTATGATTTCCTACTGCTTTCTGTTTTTCTAAGTGATGGGGTAAAGTCATAAAAATGTACAGTTGAATACAGATTATGAGTAAGAAATGGGCTAGCAAATTAATATGGCCAAAGTAAATCTTTATTACCTGTGGTGTATGTATTTCTTAGACATGTGCTACAGATGTGGAGGCTAAAGTTCAGAAAGTTTAAGAAAAAGAAACAACAATCAGGATCACACACAAAGGAGCTCTATCTCAATTTAAGAGTGGTTCTACTGGAATTTGAAACCAAGTCTGTCTTTCCTTGAAGCCAGGATATTTCTATATACTATCTCCATGCAGAAAATAATAATTGAGAGAATTACAAACAAATAAATATTAGCATTGATACCTGAAGTTTAAATCAAAGGCTTTTGATTACATTATGTTTTCATGCCAGTTTTATTCACATCCAAGATTTAAAGATTAAGTAAAAATTAAAAAAAAAAAAAAACTTGATAAGGTGCCTGGGTAACTCATTTGATTAAGCATCTGACCCTTGATTTCAGCTCAGGTCATGATCTCAGGATCATGAGTTCAAACTCCATGTCAGGCTCCACAGTGGGCATGGAGTCTGCTTAAGATAATCTCTATCTCTCTCACTCTGTCTCCCCTTCTTCCTCTCTCTCTAAAAAACAAAACAAAACAAAAATAAAAACAAACAAAAAAACACCCTGGAAAAACTAATACATCTACAAGTTTAAATTTCTTATGCAACAAAGTAGATACTTAAATGTGAATAATAAGAACTAGTTAAATAGTATTTATCTAGGTGCTATGCTTTTTCACTTCATTATAATACAAATAATGCTTAATTATTTTAGATTAAAACTCTAGACTGTAGATATCCAAACTCTTAAAGGATAAAACCAAATTCCAGAGAGTATAAACTGAGAAGACAAGATGACATTCAAACTCAGAACTAACACTTCCAACCCAGAGATTTTTTTCTTTTCCTTTCAAGTACAGATCCTGAATCTGCTTCAACTGTTAAGTAACATGTATTTTTTTAAATAATGCATTAATGACAAAGTAAATTCAGTTTTGCTCCTAAATATAAATCAATCAAAAAGGAAGTGTTAGGATTATATACCATAATATTAAAATAAAATAAAGCCTATTTTCAAATGGAACCAGAGTATTTCTTCTCATTTGGATTATGTCAGTATCTGCTTAATAATGCAGATTATGTTTTACAAACACACCAACATATTTCACATATTTCATTATTTATTCCTAACCAGTATGAGTGTGCTTGTACCCAAGGTATGTGACATAACGTAGAGGAAAGACAGGTTAATAATATACATCATGAATGGGTTAGATCCTACACATATGATATCTGATTTTATTCTCATTATAACCCTATGTATATATTTTAAATTATATTTAACTGAGAAAGATTGATAACTGAGAAACAAAGAAGTTCTAAATCTATCAGTATATATCACACTTTTTCCTAAGTGTTCAAAATCACACACACACACACACACACACACACACAAAATACATTGTAAAGTGTCATGATTTCCCTTCCTACCACCAGCCTCTGCCTAACCTATACTTCCTGACACCCTAAGGGCTACAAGGATTTGGGAACTGTGAAGCCTGAGGGGACTATAGACATTGCATGCCAAGAGTTAGGAAGATGAAGATAAGATTTTGCCTGGTACCAACTCCCATGCACTGGAAAAAAAAAAACTGCAGCAAATGTTTCCACTTGCTTCTATGCTCATTTTTACAAACAATATTTGCACACACAACATATTTTATGCCCACTTGTGATACTTGTAAAAGTGAATAATCACTTGAAAATAACCTGTGAGGAAAGCCTAAAAAATACATATTATCAAGGGCTTATCTACAAAATTTTCATGCATAATATTCTTTCCAGGAAGTTGTTCGTATCTCTGTTACTAGACAGCTTCATGAAGATAATAAAATCTGTCAAGTTACTACCTGGGTTGCTGCTTGCCCTCATTATGTTACTCTAAGTCTCTCCAGAGATTTGACCAGAAAAGGTTATTGTATGGTGTTATCACCATAAAAATAAGATATTTTATCTCATTAATCTTATAAATTATCACATTGAACTAAATCTACATGTTCACATGTCCGAATCTATCTGATAGATTTTAAGTTCCTTAAAAGCAGGAGACATTTTTTTTCTTTGTTTCATAGCACTTAACCCAGTTCTTTTTACAAAGAACTTATTCAAGAGTTTATTGACCTAAACTACATAGAATTCTTTACTGAGAAAATAACTTTATCTCAGAAATAATGAACCAATTTTCTTTTAAACTACTTTGGTGCTTTAATATTCTCTCAGGAAGCTGATTTACAGATGAGGAATAATTCTGAATCCACAGAGGACTAACACTGACACACACCCTGTAATGGAGGTCAACCTTTTGACTTTCCCCAAATAGAAGACAATTTCTTTCTTGCCAAAGGGAACTATTCCACTTATCATTAGATCCATGGAAAATCCAGAGGTGGTAATAATTTCACAAAAGTATCAAGTTTAAATTTACACATACATAGGAAGAACAGGGCCTTATTTGAGATCATACTTATATTACTAAGTCAATTTTATTGGATTAGATTGATAGTCTCTCTGGACATAGAGTTTCTATATATGCTTTAAGAAATTAGATATATTTTCTTCCCACAGAGGAATTATATTGTAGATACATTCCCCTGCTAAAATGGATGTATTAGGATTTTAAAGTAAATGAATGAAGATTGGGCAAGTACCTACCTGGGTTGCTGCTTGCCCTCATTATGTGACTCTAAGTCTCTCCAGAGATTTGACCAGAAAAGGGTATTGTATGGATTTTAAAAATTAGTAGTGATATACTGGATACAATCCACAACCAGTTTCAATTCTAATATAAATTTTAAAAAATATGGTAGGTTCAAGCAGAGTCTCATATCATAATTGTTAGTTTCTTATACATTAATAATGCATGAATGGAATGTCCATTTTGATGAAGCAAGCAGGAGTTCCAACTGAGGAAGATGGATTCTGTATTTGTTATTCCATCTTTGAACAGACAGCTATTAAGGGATGATATTTCTCAACAATTCTTCCTTACATTTGGTGTTTTGCTGTAGAATTAAAAAAAATTATGCCTGGTTTCTAGAAATGTTTCACAAATAAAGAAATAATAAAATCTGTTCCACATACAGAAACAAACAATTAAGAAAAGTTGGAAGAACTTTTTATTTAGTGTTTTCAAAGGCTTCTTCCTTCATACTTGTTCAGGTCACCTTGGATCAAATAATTGGACATATTTGCAGTAAATATCTGTTGAATAAATGAATCCTTATCAAGTACTATGTGTGAAACTCTGTCCTATAATCTCAGAGTACAGACACGAACAAAACTAAGACCTACTTTCATGGAATTTCATTGCAATACAGAGAAGGGGAGATCATTTAAAAATGAGATCAATGAATGGTTAATATAAGTTCCACTGGTGATAAACTCTATAACAAAATAAAGGCAGGTGAGACAGTGAAAAGTAACAAGGTTTTACACACAGTGGCTAGGGAAGGGCTACTTAAGAGGGTAACATGTGAAAAGAGACCTAAAACATGTATAAATATCAGGTGGCTAGAAACCTCTGAGAACAATTATGACAGTAGAAACTACAGTAGCAAAGACAAGAACTAGCTAACAAGTCTAAGAATAGCAAAAGGGCCAATGTAGAAAAGGAGATATATTAGAACATGAGATCAGCAAGGTAGTTAGGTGTCAGATCATGGATATTCTACCAGGCTATAAGGGTTTATAGTTTAAACAGGGAAATTTAAAAATAAAAATAAAAAAAAACAGGGAAATTAAGCAATCAGATTTCCTTTGAAAATATCTCTAGGTGTAGTGTGGGTAAAAGGCAGAATGGATATATGGGAAGAGGCTAGGAAATTAAGAAGATATTATAGTGTTATAAGAAATTGATGGTGATGATTTGAAGTGAGCTTATAGCAATCATATTTGATAAATATTTTGTACATAGAGAAAGCATGACTTATTGCTGAACTGGATGTGAGGTAAGGAATAAAAAAAAAAAGGAGCAAAGAGGACTCTGAGGAATCCAAGCACAGGTATTTAAAAGGGAGGTATTTAAAAAATGTGGATTTGAAGCTCAGTTAAGAAGAACCTCAAATCTCAAATTTAGTTGTATATCTGTGATATTTAAAATTCCACACACTGATGATATCACCTGGTAAATGATGTAACTAAGAGAGCAGAGGGATCTTCCTAAGAACATCTCAAATGTTTTAGAAAAGAAAGTTCAGAAAGAGTAAAAAAAAGTTCGTTCAGAAAGAGATGGAGAGGGAGTAGCCATGAGATAAGATGAAAATATGAAGAGTATGGGGTCCCAAAAGCCAAAAGAAAAGAGTTAAGATGTAGACGCTACTAAAAGGACACAGTAACAAAATAATAATAATAATAATAATAATAATAATAATAATATAGTAAAATAATAAGATTTGGCTTTTGTAGCTATCAAAGGGAGGAGACAATGTAACAAAATGATAATAATAAAATAAAAAATAAGATTTGACTTTTGTAGTTATCAAAGGGAGGAGACAATTTGACAAAATAATAATAATAATAATAATAATAATAATAATAATAAATAAGATTTGACTTTTGTAGTTGTCAAAGGAGAGGCTGGATAGCCTTGGTCAAAATAACTTCAGTGGTCAAAATAAAAGCTTATTAAATTGAGTTAGAGAAAGAATCGTGAAATGTGGGAAGTCGACACACTTAGTACAGACACTACTTTTGGGGAGCTATCTTGTGAAGGCTGGCAGAGAATTGAACAGTAGCCAGTAGAGAACTGAAGGCAGGATAAATTTTAGTTTTACGGTAGGAGATTTAATATATTCTCATTATGATAGTTAACCAAACAAGAGAAAAATATTTGTAATAAAGATGTAAAAGAAGATAAATGCAGAGGCAAAGTATGAACAGAAGAGAGAGCGTTAGAATCTAATGCACAGATGAGGAAGTTTGACTGAAACAGTCATAGAAATTGATATTTCACTGTAAAAAGATTTTCAACATTCATTTACATCTTAAAGTAGGCATTAACAGTGAGATGTTTAAAAATCATGATTTCAGCTGTGGTGTTATCATCTGTAAGGACTGGATTTAAACAAGGTGGGTTATTAAATGGGAAGGAAAAGAGAATTTTGGAGGTGAGGTGGTCAAGGACAATGGATAAGGATATGGAATGTACATCAATATGAGAACCACCACAATGATACCAGGAAGATCAGCAGAGAGAAAGATGGTATACAAAGGGTTAAAATGCTCAGAAAAAGAGGGTATGTAACTATGAAGTCAGTAAATATCATGACAAAGACAAGCAGCCATTACAGAAATCCAATGCACACATTTCAAATAGGATTTCTGAGAAGGAAACTATGAACTATGACCTAGAAACTGCAATAAGGAGCAGAGTAGATACCTCCAAGACCCAGGGTATGAGATATGTGAGACAACATATACTCTTTGAGAAGACTGCAGAAATCAGCTCCCACTGGGAAAGAACTTTTAAGATCCTCTTTTCTGAAAAAGAAAAAGCTAAAAGTTAAATAAATTACAAGTCAGAATTACTTCATCTTAAACTCTTATATTCAAAAGTGTTATAATGATACGCATATAAAAACCTTGTTAGGGGTGCCTGATGGCTCAGTCTGTTAGGTGTCTCCCTTCACCTCAGGTCATGATTCTGGGGTCCTGGGATAGAGCCCTGCATCAAACTCCCTGTTCTGTGGAGAGCCTGCCTCTTCTTCTGCTGCTCTCCCTGCTTGTGCATGTGAGCTCGCTCTCTCTCTCTCTCTTCTCTCTAATAAATAAATACAGTCTTTAAAAAAAATTGTTTGGTTAAATGAATGAGTCAATTTCCTGATGCTTAGCCATCTACTTTTCTGAGCATACTTGAAAGATGATTGGGTGACACCAATTCACAAGATGCTACAAAATTTAATTCTCGATTTTGTAGGGTTTCCTATTAGCCCCTAATCTGTGATATATTTGAGGAAACATATTAGTTATGCTATTAGTATTATGCTGACTTGCTGAAAGAATGGAAATTCTAAATGGAAAGCATTTTAAAGCTCTGAGATAAATGTTTAAATAAAATTAATACAGAAAGCAAAAAGATAACTTGATCTGCCCACTAAAAAAAAGTAAAAGCTGATCAGGAAAGGAAAATCCACACAACCTAAATCAAAAGAAAAATCTCAACCCTATGGGCCTTGAGACAACTATAAACACAGCCCTATTAGGCCCTGATGTAACCATAAATCAAAAGCAAGACACAGAGGACAGTAAAATATACCATATACCGTAACATATGTATTTCTCTTTCAGTCTGCTCTATAATCTTGATTTTGGTCAAGCATTCTAATTGCCTTTCCTTAGATGAGGAATAAGGTTTGATCTTCTAAAGTATTAGATGTGAAGTTCAAGAAAAATATGAGTTACACCCTGGAATTCAAAAATAAGAACACTCAAAGAAGTTAAAAGAATTCAAAATTATTTCTAATTAAGCTCCAGCACGCTGTTGAATTCTCTGACTTCTAAACAACACCCAAAAAATGTTATGTTCTAGCTCCTAGAATTAAATAAAACAAACAATGGCAATATAATATCATTTTACTGAAAACTTCACTCCACTGAGTGAAGAATATAATAGAAAAAGACAAATGAGCTTCAGGAAATAAATTTTGCTTGAATCACTGTTTCATCTCTTATTTTCTGTCCAGAGTATTGATACTAAGAACTAAATGGTTTCATGATTTTTTTTTCTTACTTAAAATCAGAAAATTAGATTGCAAATAAAGCTATGGGGAAAGGGGAAACAGAAGTGGAAGTTGTCAAGCTGGTCCCTGCAGAGTTGTTTAATTCCATTGGAGGATATACATGATTTTGCATCAGAGTTTTCTATTAAATATTTGATTTTATTCTAAGAAATATAACTGGATACTTTGTTGGCTTGTTTTATGAATTTCAATGTGCACCTAGAATCTTCGGTGATTTACAAGCCTATTTAACATAATGAATTGAAGTAATATGAATTGAAGTCAAAGAACATGAGGGGAATGTTATACATTGGTATGCTATTGGAGTTCATCTGGCAAGATTCTTCACAGTTATTAAATGCAATACTTTTTCAGCATAAGTCAAAGAAACAACTAAAGTAGGCAACAGTTTCAATAACAAAATAATTACCTTAATCTCAATAACCATAATTCCTATACCCATTATTAGAAGAACTATAAAATGTTTCACTCTTCCAAACCTAAAATAGTATTCTGCATAGACAAAATATTTAGGATTTTGGAAGTCTTATCTAATTTACTTACACATTTATTCTTCTCATGGGAATTACTTTGTTTCAAAAGGTTTAGTTTCTAGCAGTTTTGAACTTTATGGATGAATTTTATTTACCTGATTAAAAATAAAAATTTACAAAAACAAAACACAGGCCGAAGGTATAAGGTAAAATGACTCACTCCCACCTCCAGCCCCCAACCAGCCTGTTACTATACCCCATCCATTGATAACTCTTCCATTAATTAGAGTCCCTAATTTATGTATATAAAAACAAACACAATTTCTGCTGTGTAAATACTCCCACCATAACTCATATCAAGCTACCAGCATGACAACCATAAATGGAAATGAGAAGGGTTAAGTAATACACCATAATATCGAGAATTTCCACTATGCTGAAACAAGACAGTAAATGTGATAACTTTGAGTGTCAAGTAAAATGTTAAATAATAATTAAGAAATCATGAGTTTCAAGAATTAACTTTTGTTTTTAATACAACTCAATTCTAAATTTATGTAATTTAATTTTAAAAAATGACTTGTCTTTTGACCAGGTCTCAAAATTCCTGAATATTTAACAATTGGCTTTTGTGAACTGGTACAAACTGGCTCCAGCACACCAACTGGTCAAATCCTTACTCTTTAGGGTAAAGTAATAAATTGTTGTCCTAATAAGCAATTATTTCAAATTTTGATAGATATTGATACATTGTCTCAAAAAGTTTATCCAGTTAAAATTTCCATCAGTACAATCTTTTATCAGTGACCTCTATAAATTTAGTAATAGTGTTTAAATTTTTCACCTGTTTTTAAAGAGTCTATTTATTAATCCATGAGAGACACAGAGAGAGAGAGGCAGAGACAGGCAAGGGAGATGGATGTGGTACTCCATCTCAGGCCCCGGGATCACCAAAATCAGATGCTCAACCACTGAGCCACGTAGGTGCCCAAGATTTTTTTTTCACTCTTATAAATGATATTTCATTGTTATAATTTTCTATTACTTTGTTAATTCATAAGATTTGTGTTTATTAGTAATTTGTTTTTACTTCCAAAAATATCATTACAGCCTTAAAATTTTTTCATAGCAATTGTCTATTTTTACATGAAATGTAACAGTCATTAATATATTCTATCTTTTCAATTAATTTATGGTGAATTATATAGCAATAATATAAAATCTGTCAACATTTCTGTTAAGGCTTTCAGTTCTCATGCTAGGTATAGAGAAAACCTTATCTATCCACTAGATTCTACAATAGTTCTCTGCTTTATGATTTTGTATTATTTTATATTTAGTAAGCTAGTATGCTGACATTTATATGCATATACCGTGAAAATTAATCTAATTTTATTTTCTTTTAAAATGATAGTAGTATTTTCTTTATTATTTTTTATATTGAACCTATACCCAGATACTACTTACTGATAAAAAAGTAGGTACCTTCTAAAGTAATTTTGACCTTAGTTAACAATATTTGTATCATGAAACTACTAGAATAGAAAATTTATTTTGCATTTAAATATTTATTGTACCAGTCATAATATTTATATTTTCTAATGGAATCTCTTCTTGATGATAAGATTACTAAAGGCTCTCCCAGAGTAGTAAATCATCCCAAATGTGGATGGAGGGTTTAAGACAGCCTCACTCACATGTCTAGATCTGTGTGAACTGTCAGGCTCTATTTATAGTCTCTCCATGTTGCACTCTAATCAACCAGCGCCTTAGTGTTACAGGAATATTTCAAGTGGGAAAAACCCCAATGCTCAGGAGCTTCTTAAATTTCTTTTTCTGTCATGTTTTCTGATGTTCAGTGGCCAAAGCAAAGATATAGAGCAAAGAACAGTCATGTGAGTAAAATCTACATAAAAGCTTGGATTCTGGAAACCAGGATTCATTTGAAATCATTAAAGTAACAATCTAAAACAGTATTTTTAATAGTGTAAATATCATCTTCCACTTCATAGAACATATATTTTAAATTTATACTTTGCCTGATTCAAAGTAAATTCTGTTATCTGAGACCTTAGAGAAGGCTGAACTATGCTCAGCCTTCTCTAAGTTAGTTTCCACAGTTATTCATTACTTTAATTATTTGAAAATCTCAGTGATATTGATATTAAGGGCCAAACCATAATAATAGTGTATAACAGGTCAAAAATACCATTATCAAAAACAATTCAAATTCTTAAATTTAAAAGTGAATACCTAACAATTTTCACAAATTTTGTGGAACTAAAAGGAAATAGTTCAAATACTTCCGTAGTGTTTGCAGAGATATCACTAGGGGAAAATGATAAAGGCACAAAGAATAAAAATTACCATGTGGTTTTTCATTTGTGCAGCTGCTTTTGGAAAACAGGGGAATGAACCTAGACTCTATTGACTACGATGCTTGTAAAAACACCTGCCTTAGCAGGAATTACTTCCATTTACTAATGGAAGTTAATAATTTGTGATGTATATTGGTCCTAAATGAGTCATGAGGCTAAAATCCATGGCCGGTGCATTCTGGAGGCTCCAGGGGAAAATCCTTTTTTTTTTTTTTTTTTTTCCTCTTCCAGCTTCTATGGTTAACAACATTCCTTGGTTTACATGCACAAATCTCCAATCTCTCGTTCAATAATCAGTAACCACATTACCTACCTTCCCTTCCATAGTCAAACCTTCCTCGGCTTCTCTAAGATAACTTGTGATTATGTTTAGAAAGCATTTAGCCAGCCAGTATAATACTCATCTCAAGACTTTAACTTAATCACATCTGAAAAGTCTCTTTTGCCATGTCAGGTAATATGTACAACCCTAGGAACTAGAATGTAGATATATTTGGGAACCCTTATTAAACCTACTATAACTCCATAATCGTGTGAAAACAGTCAAAATACAAACATTGTTTAAATAACAAAAATGATGAGATATCCCCCTGGGTAATAGCAATGACTGCTGCTTCTCTATCAATTACAGCTTTAGGCTCACACTTTATCTTCCCTATTTCCAGATTAAAATTTCTCCAGTTACCCAATCACAGAATTACCTCCACTTCCTGACAGAATCCAATCTTGAGCTATATCTCACTTCCTTAAACTCTCCCCAAAATCACCTAACAGAAGCCCAAATTCTATAAGACCTTTTTATCACTCTCTTCCTGACATGTCCATGGTTCCCATGGTTTGGGTTCTCCTTCCCTGCAATGAGCAATGAACAAGCAAACTTGTTCAACTATTATTGTGTCCCTGGTAGTCTTTGGGTAGAGGGCTTTGACAAAGGAAAAGCCACAAATATTAGTACATATTTAATATTCATATAATTAAAACAGATTAGGCTTAGAATCCTGACTATATTAAAAAAATATTGCTATAATACAATAAGGAAAAACAATATAAGCATTGACAAAGGACACGAACTTCACAAATGAAAAAACTGATGGTGAAAATAATATGAAAAGATATTTGGGGCAGCCCTGGTGGTACAGCGGTTTGGTGCCGCCTGCAGCCCGGGGTGTGATCCTGGAGATCCGGGATCGAGTCCCACGTCGGGCTCCCTGCATGGAGCCTGCTTCTCCCTCCGTCTGTGTCTCTGCCTCTCTCTCTCTCTCCCTCTCTCTGTGTATGTGTGTGTGTGTCTCTATGAATGAATAAATTAAAATAAAATAAAATAAATAAAATAAAATAAAATAAAATAAAATAAAATAAAATAATAAAATAAAATAAAATAAAATAATAAAATAAAATAAAATAAAATAAAATGATATTTGACCTCATTGGTAATTAGGGAAATAAAATTAAAACCACAAAAACAAGCTATAAAATACCACCATCTCGATTAGAGGAATAAAATTTTGAAATTTATATAAATAAAAAGAAACTTGTATGTTGATGGTAACAATGTAAATGGGACAATAACATCACATTACATTGGAAACAGACTGAAATTACCTTGTAAACTCAACAGTTTTCCTGAAAAAATTCCTTTTAAAAAGCCCCAACATTCATTAAAGTAATAAAAATTTTTAAAGCATTAAGAGTCTTTCCATTTTACAGAGCATTATTATAGTGAAAAATCAATGAACAATAGCTGTAATATGAATACCAGTGAAGAAAGAAACAACTGTCAGGAGACTAGATATAGTATAACATCATTTTTATGAACTCCAAATTCCAAAACTAACGTGTTATTTTAAATTATTTTTAGATGTGGTAAAACTATATACTAAAAAGGAGAAATAGAATTATCAAATTAAGAGTGAGGAGGGGCACACAAATTTTTTCAATTGTGTCATCATATATCATTTTATACTAGGTATGAAGGTTGCTTAGCTAATCATGTTTTTGTGTATACATATATGTATAGGTATGTAAATGAATGCAAATGACATGTGCAAAATTGTATGGATTAATATTGTATATATTTTTTTAAATACTCAAATTTGGAGCCAAACTTCTCGTTAGCTAAAGGTTAAATAATATCAGTGCTGAGAGACTTTCCTTAACTCCAATTCTTCCCTGCTAAAAATCTAAAACCACCGACATTAATTCAGTTTCACCTTTCCCTGATCCCAGTATTTCTACTTGTAGGGGTCTCTTCAAATTTTCCCTGTAGGCTGAATCCTTTGTGAAAGTGCCACATCATTTGTCTAGCTACTCTTATATTTGCCTTAGCCTTCCTCTCCTCCATGACCTACATAACTGAGGAACTGTGGCCTCAAATACAAGCAATATGACTAAGATAATTGCCAGATTTCCTAACCTTCAGGCTTATGAATTATTTTACTCTTATGCAAGACTACTGCATTTCCTAGCTCACAAGATTTACTTTCCCAAATTGCCAAGGGTCCATATGTTTTAGAATGGGTGTTTTGATAATAAAAAATAAATTAATTTTTAAGAACCTCCAGATTTTACAGTATAGTTTAATTGTGATGCTCTTACCTTGAATTACAGGCTTATTCTAATCTGTATCTTCTACTTGGATATTACCTCCCTGATAACACCCATGCCTTTATGACGTGGCCCTCAGGTTATCACTACACATTTAATTTTGATGCATGTTATCAGCATGTAATGACAATTTGTTTAATTTAGCTAAAACTCATTTTACTTTCAATATTAACATCCCCCCAAATTAAGAAAATTATTCATCTGATTTTAAAGTTACTAAGATTTAAATGAATTGTCAATCCACAGAACCAATATAGATCTGACCATAAGTAAATCTATTAAATGCTTTTGCAATATATGGAGAATTTCACAGAAGCTCTATTTTAAAATATGAATATACATTGCCTGAGGATAAACGTAGGGAAAAAAATCAAAACAGTGGGCTTCATTTAAATTTTCCTGTGGCACATAACAGTTGATGTATGTACATTAGAATACTGATTTTCAAACTTTCATAATCAAAAGACTTCCTAACCTTATCGCTATTTGACAGAAGAATCATTTTAGTGAGTAGAATATGAACAGACTTAATAGGCTTAATGAAATGTTACATTAATCAGATGTAATTATAACACCCAATTTGAAAGCTTCAATTTTAAAAGGTCTATGGAAATATATAAAACCAAGCATAGAAAAAATGTAAAAGCGAAAAAAAATGAAAAGGAAATAGCAAAAAAAATTGGCACAATTTTTGCAGTTTTACCTTACCCAAAACTGCTTTAGAGAATGCTGTATATTGTTCTGACATAGCATTTTTTTTCAAATGAATAAAAAAAGAGATGAAACAGAAAAAATATACAACAGGAAACCCATTTATGATTCTAACAGTTTTCAGATAATCAACAGAAACAAGATCCCAAACACAAGAATCTAATCTGAAGCCCTGTGCATGTAAAAACCAGTAAGATACTACTCTGTTCTTTCAGTGCACACCATAAATTTCCTACGTGATCACCCATAACAATGTGCTATTCCCTTCCAGACTTATACGGTCTCCTGTTCTGTTTTGTATTTTTATTTATTATTATTTTTCAGAGAATTATATATTTTTGAGAAATGGGGCTCCCTTTTCTCCTGTAACTGTGAATAAAACGTGAATAAAATAAAGACAGGGTTTTCAATATCTCCCTGATTTAAAAGGAAGTTAACACAAATGAAATTGTGCTAAGTTTGCTTTTTTGGACAACCTTTTCTCCCTCTAAATACTTTCCCTGGGTAATTTTATTCACTCCATATGGGCAATGATATTTGCATATTGATGAATCTCAAATCTTTACCATACCATTCTCCTAAACTTCAGATCCATGTATCTAAGTACCAGAATTTTTCACTCAGACACCTATAGGTACCTAAATTTCAAATCTGTCCAAAATCAAATTGGCCAACCTTCCCTACATCTTTCTCCATTGTTCCTGATGATCATCTTAGCATTTGGAGAGGCCTTTCGCTATATTGCTGACTCCATTAATGAGAACACAATACTTAACACCTCTTTACCTTCATCTTCCAGCCTTTTGGGAGATTCTTCTACTCCGGATATCATAATGCACTATATGGTTTTATCTTCAGTACTGAAGGGTCTGGAATTTAGAAAAGCTGCATGCTGACAGTCACCAGCTGTCAGTTCTGTTCAAGTATTGCTATCAGATGAAGATATCTCCTCAATCTCACCACCTTTCTGGGGACAGCCTGCACCTAGTGACTACTCCATGCAGATATAGAAAGGCTTTGACTCCAGCCCAAAACAACACAACACTCAGCTCAGCTGGAGCTAAATCATGTCTTGGTGCTGCATTACTGTTCAGATTTACACTCTGCTCAATCCTACTTCTTTCTCCTCCTCCACAGGTGTTATTTATTAAGAGCACTGACTCCTTAATCATGTTCCTGAACATTCCTTGTTCTCTCAGAGTGATATTCTCAAGAAAGCCAATCTGTAATATCTTCCAATTCAAAGTCCCCACTATTTTTGAGTGTATCCAGTAACTCCAAATCCACTTCATCATCCAACTACTTTACATTCGTGTCTCACCTTGATCTCTGTCTTGCCTTCACTTCCTACCCCTCCAATCAGCACTCCTTTCTTCAGACAAAAAGGGCTTTCAAAAATGTTAATCTAATGACATTAGTTTCATTAAAACTTTTTAGTTGTCCACTGCATTTAAGATAATGCCCAATCTCTTTAACATGGCTTTTCATGATCTGGTTCCAAATAATCTCTGAATCCTCTCCTTATCCCATAGGCCCTTAGACCCTTCTTTCAACCCCCTTCTTTGCTCCAGATATGATAAATTTCTTTTAGATCTTTTAACAAATGATATAACATAGAGACATAAAAGAATGTAATATTTAAGGACCCTGACTCAGGAGGCTATCAGATCTGGGCTTCACACCTAACTAAACAAAGATTGCATCTATAAGACCACCAGCAAGTTATTTTCTTACCCATATCACACTATCTGTATGTCTAAAATGATAATAATAAAAGTTACTTCAAAGAAGTATTGATTATTAGATCTAACTAGAAAGATTAACTAGGAAGTACAAAGATTAGATCTAATGCCTAGTTGCTTGGCAAACTGCCCAGCACAAAGTCAGTAACAAATATATTAGCTTCATCAACATTATTATCATCATTATCACCATCATCATATTCAGGCATTGTCTTTCCCCACTCAAGGCTCATGCCCTTTGATTTCCAGGTTCTTATCATCTACTAAACCTCAGGTCATGCAGCCACTCTCTGGGGACACTTTTTTGGCCCACTGAGGTTAGCTGTAGTCAATACATAGTTACGTTCCTCACTATATGTTCCTTATATTAATATTTAAGGTAACTCATTAAATAATCTTAGATCATTAACTATGTTTGCTTTTGCTTTGTATAAAAGGGTCTAGCACAGTACCTGCTTTATTTATTTTGCTGCATAACTGACATAATGTACTATTCCATCCATACATGCTTTCTTTTCAAAGGCATTTTTTAATTAAAATCCAGTAACATTTTTAATGTTTTAGAATGAGCATCATTTAATGATATAATTCCTTAGAAAATAATATAATTATAATCCCATTCATCATATGTAATAAATGATATTCATTATAAAACTACAAAGCTAGTTGTTAATTGAAAATAAAATGCAGATTTAAGAAGAATCACAAGTACAAAGAATACATGCCTATTGAGTTGGACAAGCGATAAATGCTTCATAATCCAGATCACTGAGACCCTGGTTCTCAACTGGGGAGTAGAGGAGGTTGCCCAACTAGAGGACACTTGTTAATGTTTAAAGACATTTTTGGTTGCCATAACTTTGAGGGGAAGCAAGTGCTACTAGAATCTATAGGTTAGAGGCCATGGTTGCTGTTCAACAGTCTACAATGTGCAGGACAGTCTCTATCAACAAGAGTCATCTGGCCCAAAATACTAATAGCACTAAAGTTGAGCAACCCCATGTTCAGAGTAAAGAAGACCACATTTAAAGAAAGACAGGATAAAAATTCAAAATGTCCAGTCTATTTTAAAATCATACTTTTTAAAGAGATATTTTAAGAAGAGGAATAGTGACCTTCTTCCCAACTGGGTAAAGAATTTGATTAAGTATGTTGCTTACTGACCCTTGTAAAAAGGCATTCAAATATCTAATTTTAAAACTAAATTAAGGGATGCCTGGGTGGCTCAGTGGTTGGGCACCTGCCTTCAGCTCAGGTCGTGATCCCAGGGTCTGGGATTGAATCCCACATCAGGCTCCCTGCGAGGAGCCTGCTTCTCCCTCTGCCTATGTCTCTGCTTCTCTCTCAGTCTGTGTCTCTCATGAATAAATAAATAAATCTTTAAAAAAATAAAAAATAAAACTAAAATAAATGAGAAAATTAATGTATACACATGTATTTCAAAAAGGAAAAAAAAGGAAAGACATGAATAAAATTATGAAATTATAACACCTGACAAAGCAAATGAGTAAATGTGGTCATATTACATATTCTCTTCTTACAAGACACACTGTCCACATGTACCATCAAATGTCTTAACCTATCTTACGCTAGAAGATTTTTTTTAAGATTTTATTTATTTACTCATGAGAGACTCAAAGAGATAGAGAGAGGCAGAGACACAGGCAAAGGGAGAAGCAGGCTCCGTGCAGGGAGTCTGATGCGGGACTTGATCCCGAGACTCCAGGATCACGTCCTGGGCCAAATGCAGGCACCAAACCGCTGAGCTACCCAGGGACTCCACACTAAAAGATTAAAGCAAACTATTGCCACCACAAAATGATACAATTGCAGGACAATTTTCTCAATAGAGTAATTATAAAGAAAAAATTTAAATATAAAGAAGTGAGCTAGTTTTATTTTTTAGAAAGCTCTTTAATAAAACTGGCTATCATCAGATTGAACAAATACCTATGTGGGTAGACAGCTGCCATAAAATCCTGCATTAGGTAGCAAAAGCACTGCTTCAGGAATATAATGTTTCCCTACTCATCCTAATGAATAATTCACATAGAGCTCTCTTCTCATCATTGACAGCTAACATGGCTTAGCTAAGTCCAAATGAATCATGAGTTAATGAAAAGACAGAGCCATGTACAAACTGAGCTAAGCCAAATTTTTGCTATTAAAGCAAAGTGAAAACCTGAGACAACTATGAGAAATTCATATATATATAACGTATTCATTTAGTACCAAATTATCATATATATATTTTCTGCATTCAAGTTACCTATTGTCTGTATGTTTTCTCAAATATGAAATATGGATACTAATATATTTTATGATCATTGGTAGTTTTTGCTTAAAATATACAGAAACTCAGTGTTTCCTAATGATGTAGATAGTCGATAAAAGTTAAAAATTATAATCTAGTAGAGCTTTCTCAAAAGTTTAAAATTAAAGGCTGACACTTAGGTTTCCTTGTTTTATTCACATAACCATCATGTTTTTATAAATTATTAATAATGTCCCCTAGTCATATAGGTGCACAACTACTTACTTTAGAAAATAGGAAACAGGTAATTTTTAGTGGGATGCATGAAGATTTGTTGCCAATCCTTCAGAAGAATCTCCAAACCAATTCACTCTTTAAAAAAAAAAAAAAAAAAACATCTAAGGGCTCTTTTATGTTGCCTTAGTCCATTTGGGCTGTATAATAAAATATCATAACTGTGCGGCTTACAGATAACAGAGAATTATTTCTCATAGTTCTGGTTCCTGGAAGTTCAACATCAGAGGCATCAGCAGATTAAGTGTCCAGTGAGGTCCCACTTTCTGGTTCATAGATGGTATCTTCTTGCTATGTCCTCACATGATGGAAGGGGGCTAGTTCCACTGGATTCTTTTATAAAGGCACTAATTCTATTAATAAGGACTCCACCCAGATGACTTAAGTACCTCCCAAAAGCCCCATCTCTTGGGATGCCTGAGTAGCTCAGTGATTGGGCATCTGCGGCTCAGGGCATGATCCTGGGGTCCTAGGATCAAGTCCAACATCCAACTCCCTGCAAGGAGCCTGCTTTTCCCTCTGCCTATGTCTCTGCCTCTCTCTCTCTGTGTCTCTCATGAATAAATAAATAAGATCTTTTTAAAAAGCTCCATCTCTTAATATATTACATTATCTTTGGGGGTTAAAATTTCAACATATGAATTTGGAAGGGAAAAAAGTCTTCATACCATAGCATATGTTAAGTCTAAATAGACTCCTCCTTAATAGAATAACAATAATAGGGTCATTGCATTCATTTTATTTAAGGATTCATCTGAGAAAGGAAACTATATTTTGGGGAGGCAGCCAGAAGTAAGATATTGTGGAATCCATGCCACAGAAAATTTATCATATTCTCATGAAGTATACCATAGAATCTTCACTGTTGGTGGTGGGGATACTATATATTCTCCCCACCCTAATTTCTGCTTCAGTTGACCTTTGCTTTTCAGTTTGTAACATAGTACCACCATCCCTACTGGTAGACACTGCTGTTACTTTCACTGGATGCTGCAGTTCCTGAAAGGCACAAATATTTCTGCAAGGTATCATTCTTGTTTCTCAATTCATCTCATCCACTAAAGTCTCACAATTTATGCTCAGTAATGTTACTTCCTTAAGCAATACTGTCTCACCCAGGTCCCTCTGCCAAGCATCTTTTCTGCTACACTACTACTTGCACTTAGGTTCTGCCAAAGACTCCCTGCAAACTTTGTACTCCTGTGGCTCTGCTGTGCACTACAGTGAAGGAGGAGAAATAGTACTGTTTTCCTACCAATGTTTTAATTCCTATCAAGAAGTAACATATCCATCTCCATATCCAACATAGTAAACCTATATTTCCTTTATTTACAAATAAATCCTTCCAATCCTAGCAGCTTCTTAAGACACAGACATGTGTTCATTGGAAGTAAAATAAGAGGTAAATGGGTGTGAGATATCAATAGGTGACCCAGATTACACAGTAACATACAGCATGCATAAAAAGGCAAAGCTTGTCTCTGCTGCCTGCTCATCAGAAACTATTTGCTAGGCAGGGTAGTTCTGCTGAATAGCTCTTTGCTACATCCTCAGAAATGAATCATGCATAGGACCTTCTAATTTTAAGAAAATACTGTACTTGCTTTTTTCAAGCATTGTAGAAGCTTATATAAAGAATGACAATAGGGCGTTACTTTGATTCTGAAGTTTTCAACATTTAAATCCAAAAATTATGTTAACCTTACTTCCATGGCTATACCATGTGGCTGAGTCCCTTTTTCCTTTCAATTTCAGGAAGTAAGCAGAACAAGAACCTGCCTAGAATTGGGGGTGTCTGATATTCATCATTCTGTCTCTCTACTAATATATTGTCAGTGGGAGGAATGATACAATAGGACACCTGGGCTTTTGAGATTTAACACATTGGTGATTAAGGTTCCCAGGAT
Source organism: Canis lupus familiaris (assembly GCF_011100685.1). Lineage (NCBI taxonomy): Eukaryota > Metazoa > Chordata > Mammalia > Carnivora > Canidae > Canis > Canis lupus. The sequence continues at coordinate 48,977,225 of NC_049232.1, forward strand.
TTAGGCAGAGTCTCAAAGGTAAACGGCCTTCATATTTTCATTGCACTAGTGAAAAAAAGAAAAATTTTTTTTGTTAATATGGAACAATTCACAAATTTTTATGTCATTATTGCATAGGAGACATGCTAACCTTTCCTGTATCATTCTAATTTTTGCATATGTGCTGCCAAAGAAAGTACCCCCTAGTAAAAATACTTATGTCCCATCTAGGAGCAGAGTTTGATTACTGGGTCAAGTTTATCAACTGACTCTTCCTTTCAAATGTATTCTTTCCAGTTTTTCTAGGATATTTTTATTTCCAAGTTCAATGTCAATCTCTGACATCTATTGAAGCTGGAATCTTCTTTAACATTATGCCCATGAAGCTAAAGATGAATATTTGTTCTAGTGCTGTTTCTGTTTCCCTACTTTTGTAACAGAAAAGAATAAAGGCCATGAGTGATTTGATTCAGAGCTTTGAAGTTGACTGGAAGATGGAATTCTTCAGAATGACTTACCTCTTAGTCAACCAACTTAGGAAGATCATACAAGAGCTGAAATGTCAACTCAATTGGGATATGTGATAGAGAAATAATGGTGATATTAGCTATATTTTTAAATAGAAAAACTAAGCTGCAGGATATTATACACTGATTTTACTTAAAATTGAAAGCAACCTCGGGACGGGTGGGTGGCTCAGCAGCTGAGCGTCTGCATTTGGCTCAGGGTGTGATCTCGGTCTGGGGATCAAGTCCCCATTGGGCTCCCTATGAGGAGCCTGCTCCTCCCTCTATGTATCTGCTTCTCTCTGTGTCTCTCAGGAATAAATAAATAAAATATTTTTAAAAATTGAAACCAACCCAGAGAAACTTATGCATTTTTAAAATGACTTTAATTGGCTCATTTCACACCAGGAAGTCAATGTTTGTTAAATTATTAAAAGACATTATATAATGATACAGGTCAAGTTCTTTTATAAAAGGTCTTTACAATGAAAAACTTACTACAATGAGTGTATTTTCAAGGCACAAGTTAGTGAACTATAATGCTTTGGTGGCCTTAAAATAATAAAATAAAAAACTGGTAATTCAGTATGACAAATGCTTTTCTTTTTAACAGACTGCTAAAAATTCTCATCATATTTCATTTTTATTCTCTTATTAACCCTCGTTCAAATGTAAAAGTATGGTGTGGGAAATGAACCTTAAATGGAACATTCTTAGCTTTCTGGAAAATTATACTAATCATATTATATTATTGTCCAATTAAATAAATCATCTTTTCTGGTAGTAGTATAATGACATTATCTTCCTTTTAGTATCTCAGGAACAAAATGCACAGCTGAAGCACTTCCTCCAAACAAAAGAATATCAGCCTGAGCCCCAATATGTCTATTCTAGTATATCTCTGACACTCTATAAATAAGCTTTCAAAAGTTCAAATATGAATTTGAGACATTAAGTATCTTAAAAGCTAAATCACCTTAAATCAAGAATTTTTACTTGGTGTTCATTTGTAATCTTGAAATGGCACATACTTCATGTGCATGTGTGCATCTGAAAGTTTTAATGGAAAGAATTTCTAACTTTAATCAAATTATCAAAGTAATCACATAAAATTCTTAAAAATTATTTTCTCAATCATTTCTAGATTGAAGCACTACCATGCCCACTTCAATCAAGCATCAGCTAAAGTGTTGATACTTAAAATAAGCTCATAATAAGATTTCAAGAATCATCAGATTTAGTCAATATAGTATGGATGATACCTGCATAGCAGTGGTCTCATGATTTCTGGGTACAATTTCTGATATCCCAGCCCCTCGCACTAAGGAAAATGGTGATCATGGGAAATTCACTGAGTGAATATGGACTACCTCAGCTCAGAAGAGCCATCAACTCAGATATCTCAGGAAGATGACTAGTTCCCATTCTACTATATCACAACAATCCTGGTTACTCTTCACTTGATAAATAAAACCTCTAACAATGCTGCCTTGCTGAGGACATTGTCCCTAGCCAGATTCTGATTAATCTTAACGTCCAGGTACTCTCATTAATTTTTTGAGATAGAACTGCAAGGAGGATATACCAAGTTATTGGTCCACTGTCCAGAAGAGATGGAAATAGATCTTGAAAGATTAATGCTGCCTTGTCACAACAAATCCCTCTATCATCTTCAAGCTGGGAAGAGTACTAGCCTTACCAAAAAGGAGTATTCCACTTCTGCTTTCTCAGAGACTTACAGTGATATTGATACTAAAGACTTTCAGGTGCATAAACTCAAATATCCTTATCTCATGCACGGAGTTCCTTTCTTCCTTAATCAGGGTGCTTTGCTGACCATTACAGATCTGTCTAGATTGAGAATGTAAAGTTTGTTGAAGCTCCTTTACACTATAGTTAAGTTCTGGACCTGATTTCAACTCTTCCTCACATATGCTGTGACCTATATGACCCCAAGAAATCCACTGTCTTTTACTCGGAGTTATTGATTGATGTTTCATCACCTGCCATCTTTTATTATTTCTTCAGAACACCAATGACTCCCATCAACAGGCATTTTCTTTTTAATTACTGTACCTCCTAAATGTCTCACAGATTGATACATTGATACACTACCAGATTTGTTCTCTAGTGTAACATTCAGCTCACCACCAGTGGAAAGTTTGAGCAATAGCATTCCTACATTGGGTTACTGTCTATTCATACTCAAACCAACCACTAGGGATTCTCCTTGCCAACCCCGGCTGTTGATAGTTCCAAAATTCCTTCCCATCTTCATTGTGGACCCATATCTAGCACTGTCTATAACAAACTGAATTTCCTGGTATGCAAATTCTGAGGTGAATTTAAGTACAGTTACTGGGATGTGTTCTTTGAAGGGTAACAAGAGGAAATAAAATTAGGCTGAGGAAGAAATTGGACTACAATGAAGTCATACAAGGCCTCTGCCATTCCCAAGAAGGGTTATAAACAAGAATGGCCCTTCAGAGCTGCCCCATGTTGGGACATGGAGCCAGGCTTATATACTCTCACAGTGACCAGTAACAGGTTTCAGAAGAAAGCATTACCCCGGGAAAGGTGGCTCTCTTTGGCAGAAGGCAACTCCCTTTGCCTTGGCAGATGAGGTTGCACTACAGACTCAATATTTAAATACTGCCCCCATTCCGCCCCCAAACACCTGGTGGCTCAGTGGTTGAGCATCTGCCTCCAGCTCAGGGCATGATCCTGGCGTCCTGGGATCGAGTCCCACATCAGACTCTCTGAGGGAAGCCTGCTTCTCCCTCTGCCTATGTCTCTGCCTCTCTGACTCCCATGAATAAATAAATAAAATCTTTTTAAAAAATCTTTAAGTACTCCTCAAATTCATATGTCAAAATTCTAACTGGTAAGGTGATGATTTTAGGAGGTTGGGCCTTTGGATGGTGATTAGTTCATAAGGATGAAGTTCTCATGATTGGGATTAGCACCCTTGTAAAAGAGAACCAGAGAGCTAGCTTGTCTGTTCCCCCTCATGAGGACACAAATGAACTCTCACCAACCACCACACTGAATTTGCTACTGCCAAGATCTTTGCTTTGATTTCTCAGTCTCCAGAACTATAAGAAATAAGTGTGTGTTGTTTATAAGCCATCCGACATATGGTAATTTTGTTATAGCGTCCCAAGTGGACTGAGATAGGCGGTCACCCTGCAGCACTCCAGCAACTGGTGGAATCACTCCTTTAGTACTAAAAAGTAATATGAGGGTACAACATAGGATACACTAAAATGGTGCAATTAAATTGAATAACTAGTACAGTAGTCAGTGACCAAAGGTTTAACGGTTCCGCTCATTGATGCTTGGCTAAATCAGACCTAAGGATCTTTTATTTCCCCATGATTAGAAGAAAATAATTATTTAGTCCAGGTAACTAATAAACTATTCAGCTGGTAAGAAAGAACAGACGTATCTATGAAAAAGAAATGAAAACAAATCAAAACAAATGTCTATTAAGAGCCTGATTATAGATTAGATACTCAATACCTCTTGTATTATGAAATTCTTGGGCACAATTAACTATAATTCATATTATACCACCTTCATATATACTCAAGGGGTCTGTTTCTATTTCCTTCTCTCCTATTCCTCCATCCTAGGACAAGTGGGAAGCATGAGGGCAGAGTGAGTGGCTGAGGGCAGCTTTAGGGAGGGTCAAAAGATGGGAAGTGATGCAACATGAGGAACCAATTTTGAATTTGAATTTTAGCAGGCAAAAGTGACACATAAGCGCTGAAAAGTATAAAGAAAAGAGTTAGGTTGAAAGCTCCCATGAAGGTCAGGGGGTTAGTATCAGGGATAAGCTCATCAACTTCATGCTGGTAAGGCCAATATATTGCATAAGAGAGATGCTGCATGAGAAAGATATTAGAATTCAAATGGATAATTATTTTGAAGTTCTTGCTATACTTTTTTTTATTTTTATTTTTTTATTTTTTTATTTTTTTATTTTTTTTATTTTTATTTTTTATTTTTTATTTTTTTTTATTGGTGTTCAATTTACTAACATACAGAATAACACCCAGTGCCCGTCACCCATTCACTCCCACCCCCCGCCCTCCTCCCCTTCTACCACCCCTAGTTCGTTTCCCAGAGTTAGCAGTCTTTACGTTCTGTCTCCCTTTCTGATATTTCCCACACATTTCTTCTCCCTTCCCTTATTTTCCCTTTCACTATTATTTATATTCCCCAAATGAATGAGAACATATAATGTTTGTCCTTCTCCGACTGACTTACTTCACTCAGCATAATACCCTCCAGTTCCATCCACGTTGAAGCAAATGGTGGGTATTTGTCATTTCTAATAGCTGAGTAATATTCCATTGTATACATAAACCACATCTTCTTTATCCATTCATCTTTCGTTGGACACCGAGGCTCCTTCCACAGTTTGGCTATCGTGGCCATTGCTGCTAGAAACATCGGGGTGCAGGTGTCCCGGCGTTTCATTGCATTTGTATCTTTGGGGTAAATCCCCAACAGTGCAATTGCTGGGTCGTAGGGCAGGTATATTTTTAACTGTTTGAGGAACCTCCACACAGTTTTCCAGAGTGGCTGCACCAGTTCACATTCCCACCAACAGTGTAAGAGGGTTCCCTTTTCTCCGCATCCTCTCCAACATTTGTGGTTTCCTGCCTTGTTAATTTTCCCCATTCTCACTGGTGTGAGGTGGTATCTCATTGTGGTTTTGATTTGTATTTCCCTGATGGCAAGTGATGCAGAGCATTTTCTCATATGCATGTTGGCCATGTCTATGTCTTCCTCTGTGAGATTTCTGTTCATGTCTTTTGCCCATTTCATGATTGGATTGTTTGTTTCTTTGGTGTTGAGTTTAATAAGTTCTTTATAGATCTTGGAAACTAGCCCTTTGTCTGATAAGTCATTTGCAAATATCTTCTCCCATTCTGTAGGTTGTCTTTGAGTTTTGTTGACTGTATCCTTTGCTGTGCAAAAGCTTCTTATCTTGATGAAGTCCCAATAGTTCATTTCTGCTTTTGTTTCTTTTGCCTTCGTGGATGTATCTTGCAAGAAGTTACTATGGCCGAGTTCAAAAAGGGTGTTGCCTGTGTTCTTCTCTAGGATTTTGATGGAATCTTGTCTCACATTTAGATCTTTCATCCATTTTGAGTTTATCTTTGTGTATGGTGAAAGAGAGTGATCTAGTTTCATTCTTCTGCATGTGGATGTCCAATTTTCCCAGCACCATTTATTGAAGAGACTGTCTTTCTTCCAATGGATAGTCTTTCCTCCTTTATCGAATATTAGTTGACCATAAAGTTCAGGGTCCACTTCTGGGTTCTCTATTCTGTTCCACTGATCTATGTGTCTGTTTTTGTGCCAGTACCATACTGTCTTGATGACCACAGCTTTGTAGTACAACCTGAAATCTGGCATTGTGATGCCCCCAGATATGGTTTTCTTTTTTAAATTCCCCTGGCTCTTCGGGGTCTTTTCTGATTCCACACAAATCTTAAAATAATTTGTTCTAACTCTCTGAAGAAAGTCCATGGTATTTTGATAGGGATTGCATTAAACGTGTATATTGCCCTGGGTAACATTGACATTTTCACAATATTAATTCTGCCAATCCATGAGCATGGAATATTTTTCCATCTCTTTGTGTCTTCCTCAATTTCTTTCAGAAGTGTCTATAGTTTTGAGGGTATAGATCCTTTACATCTTTGGTTAGGTTTATTCCTAGGTATCTTATGCTTTTGGGTGCAATTGTAAATGGGATTGACTCCTTAATTTCTCTTTCTTCAGTCTCATTGTTAGTGTATAGAAATGCCACTGACTTCTGGGCATTGATTTTGTATCCTGCCACGCTACCGAATTGCTGTATGAGTTCTAGCAATCTTGGGGTGGAGACTTTTGGGTTTTCTATGTAGAGTATCATGTCATCGGTGAAGAGGGAGAGTTTGGCTTCTTCTTTGCCAATTTGAATGCCTTTAATGTCTTTTTGTTGTCTGATTGCTGAGGCTAGGACTTCCAGTACTATGTTGAACAGCAGTGGTGAGAGTGGACATCCCTGTCTTGTTCCTGATCTTAGGGGAAAGGCTCCCAGTGCTTCCCCATTGAGAATGATATTTGCTGTGGGCTTTTCATAGATGGCTTTTAAGATTTCGAGGAATGTTCCCTCTATCCCTACACTCTGAAGAGTTTTGATCAGGAATGGATGCTGTATTTTGTCAAATGCTTTCTCTGCATCCAATGAGAGGATCATATGGTTCTTGGTTTTTCTCTTGCTGATATGATGAGTCACATTGATTGTTTTACGGGTGTTGAACCAGCCTTGTGTCCCAGGGATAAATCCTACTTGGTCATGGTGAATAATTTTCTTAATGTATTGTTGGATCCTATTGGCTAGTATCTTGTTGAGAATTTTTGCATCCATGTTCATCAGGGATATGGGTCTGTAATTCTCCTTTTTGGTGGGGTCTTTGTCTGGTTTTGGAATTAAGGTGATGCTGGCCTCATAGAACGAATTTGGAAGTACTCCATCTCTTTCTATCTTTCCAAACACCTTTAGGAGAATAGGTATGGTTTCTTCTTTAAACGTTTGATAAAATTCCCCTGGGAAGCCATCTGGCCCTGGACTCTTGTGTCTTGGGAGGTTTTTGATGACTGCTTCAATTTCCTCCCTGGTTATTGGCCTGTTCAGGTTATCTATTTCTTCCTGTTCCAGTTTTGGTAGTTTGTGGCTTTCCAGGAATGCGTCCATTTCTTCTAGATTGCCTAATTTATTGGCGTATAGCTGTTCATATATGTTTTTAAAATCGTTTGTATTTCCTTGGTGTTGGTAGTGATCTCTCCTTTCTCATTCATGATTTTATTAATTTGAGTCTTCTCTCTCTTCTTTTTAATAAGGCTGGCTAATGGTTTTTCTATCTTATTAATTCTTTCAAAGAACCAACTCCTGGTTCTGTTGATCTGTTCCACAGTTCTTCTGGTCTCGATTTCGTTGAGTTCTGCTCGAATCTTTATTAACTCCCTTCTTCTCTTGGGTGTAGGATCTATTTGCTGTTTTTTCTCTAGCTCCTTTATGTGTAAGGTTAGCTTTTGTATTTGAGTTCTTTCCAGTTTTTGAATGGATGCTTGTATTGCGATGTATTTCCCCCTTAGGACTGCTTTTGCTGCATCCCAAAGATTTTGGATGGTTGTATCTTCATTCTCATTAGTTTCCATGAATCTTTTTAATTCTTCCTTAATTTCCTGGTTGACCCTTTTATCTTTTAGCAGGATGGTCCTTAACCTCCACGTGTTTGAGGTCCTTCCAAACTTCTTGTTGTGATTTAGTTCTAGTTTCAAGGCATTATGGTCTGAGAATATGCAGGGGACAATCCCAATCTTTTGGTATCAGTTCAGACCCGATTTGTGACCCAATATGTGGTCTATTCTGGAGAAAGTTCCATGTGCGCTTGAGAAGAATGTGGAATTCAGTTGAGTTTGGATGTAAAGTTCTGTAGATATCTGTGAAATCCATCTGGTCCAGTGTATCATTTAAAGCTCTCGTTTCTTTGGAGATGTTGTGCTTAGAAGACCTATCGAGTATAGAAAGAGCTAGATTGAAGTCACCAAGTATAAGTGTATTATTATCTAAGTATTTCTTCTCTTTGGTTAATAATTGATATATTTGGCAGCTCCCACGTTCGGGGCATATATATTGAGGATTGTTAAGTCCTCTTGTTGAATAGATCCTTTAAGTATGATATAGTGTCCCTCTTCACCTCTCACTACAGTCTTTGGGGTAAATTTTAGTTTATCTGATATAAGGATGGCTACCCCTGCTTTCTTTTGAGGCCCATTTGAATGGTAAATGGTTCTCCAACCTTTTATTTTCAGGCTGTAGGTGTCCTTCTGTCTAAAATGAGTCTCTTGTAGACAGCAAATAGATGGGTCCTGCTTTTTTATCCAGTCTGAAACCCTGCGCCTTTTGATGGGGTCATTAAGCCCGTTCACATTCAGAGTTATTATTGAGAGATATGAGTTTAGTGTCATCATGATATCTATTCAGTCCTTGTTTTTGTGGATTGTTCCACTGAACTTCTTCTTAAAGGGGAATTTTAAGAGTCCCCCTTAAAATTTCTTGCAGAGCTGGTTTGGAGGTCACATATTCTTTTAGTTGCTGCCTGTCTTGGAAGCTCTTTATCTCTCCTTCCATTTTGAATGAGAGCCTTGCTGGATAAAGTATTCTTGGTTGCATGTTCTTCTCATTTAGGACCCTGAATATATCCTGCCAGCCCTTTCTGGCCTGCCAGGTCTCTGTGGAGAGGTCTGCTGTTACCCTAATACTCCTCCCCATAAAAGTCAGGGATTTCTTGTCTCTTGCTGCTTTAAGGATCTTCTCTTTATCTTTGGAATTTGCAAGCTTCACTATTAAATGTTGAGGTGTTGAACGGTTTTTATTGATTTTAGGGGGGGATCTCTCTATTTCCTGGATCTGAATGCCTGTTTCACTTCCTAGATTAGGAAATTTTTCAGCTAGAATTTGTTCAAATACATATTCTGGCCCTCTGTCCCTTTCGGCGCCCTCGGGAACCCCAATTAAACGTAGGTTTTTCTTTCTCAGGCTGTCGTTTATTTCCCTTAATCTATCTTCATGGTCTTTTAATTGTTTGTCTCTTTTTTCCTCAGTTTCCCTCTTTGCTATCAACTTGTCTTCTATGTCACTCACTCGTTCTTCCACTCGTTAACCCTCGTCGTTAGGACTTCTAGTTTGGATTGCATCTCATTCAATGGATTTTTAATTTCTGCCTGATTAACTCTAAATTCTGCAGTCATGAAGTCTCTATAGTCCTTTATGCTTTTTTCTAGAGCCACCGGTAGCTGTATAATAGTGCTTCTGAATTGGCTTTCTGACATTGAATTGTAATCCAGATTTTGTAACTCTGTGGGAGAGAGGACTGTTTCTGATTCTTTCTTTTGAGGTGAGGTTTTTCTTCTAGTCATTTTGCTCAGTGCAGAGTGGCCAAAAGCAAGTTGTATTGGGAAAAAGAGAAAAAGAGAGGAGAGAAAGAAGGAAAGAAAAGAGAAAGAGAAAAAAAGGGGAGAGAAAAAAAAAACGAAAGAAAAAAAAAGAAGAAAAAGAGAAAAAGAAAGGAGAAAAAAAAAGGGGGGTGGGGGAAGGAAACAAATCAAAAAGCAAAACAAAACAAAACAAAACAAAACAAAAAAAAAAAAAAAAAAAAAAAGAACCACAGGGGAGTATCTTCTGATTCTGTGTACTTTAAGTCCCTTGGCTTCTCCTGGAAGTTGTCCGTCTAGCTGGTGTTCTGGGGGAGGGGCCTGTTGTGCTGATTCTCAGGTGTTAGCACTTGGGGGAGCTGCTGTGCCCCCGCCTGGTGCAGGGCTCAGTGGGGGTTGTTTACCCCGTGAGGCCGCCGGAGGAACAGCCCCAGTGGCGGGGCAGCTCTGGAGCCCTGGATTCAGCTCCGGCAGGAACTCCAGAGCTCTCGGTCTGCAGGGCCTGGAGGCTCCGGGGCGGGGCCGCTGATCTGCTCAGCTGGGGCAGGAGCGTCCTCGCTGTCCTGGGCCCTCCCGGCCTCTGCCTGTCCTGGGCTGTGTCCCGGCGCCCTGTGCTCCGGGGCCTGCGCTGTTGGATTCGCGCTCCCGCCCCGCAGCCCCCTCCGGGGAGCCGCCGCCCGAGCCCCTCCGAGCTGCTCCGGGTCCCGCCGTGCGCGCTGCAGCCCTTAGGGAGCTCGGCGCATCTCCCGGGGCGCAGGTGTCTGTTACTGTCCCGGGGAACCCGAGGGCATCCCCGCCCTCCTGGGTCCTGCTCCAACTCCCCGCGAGCCCCTTTCCGCCCGGGAAGGTCGGTGCAGCTCCTGCTCCTCCGGGACGGGGCTCTCCTGTCCTGGGGACACTCGCCCCGGCCTCAGCCCGGCTCCTCGCGGGCCCCTCCCCCTTGGAGGCCTTTTGTTTCTTTATTTCTTTTTCCCCGTCTTCCTACCTTGATAGAAGCGCGAACTCTTCTCACTGTAGCATTCCAGCTGGTCTCTCTTTAAATCTCAGGCCGAATTCATAGATTTTCAGGATAATTTGAAGGTTTTCTAGGTAGTTTGGTGGAGACAGGTGATTTGGAGACCCTACTCTTCCGCCATCTTGCTCCTCCCCCCAGTTCTTGCTATACTTTATTAAAAATTAAAACTTTATTCTCTAGAAAAATTTTAGAGTAACAAGAAGATTATGCAAATAGAGAAGAGAGTTCCCATATAACCCACATCCAGTTTCTCTTTTATCATCTTATATTAGTATAGTAATTTTGTTACAGTTAACCAATATTGATATATTATTATTATTGTTATTCAGATTGCCTTAGTTTTTGCCTAATATCTTTTTTCCTTCCAGAATCCCAACTAAGGTACCACATTTCACCTGGTTGTCATATCTCTTTAGACTACTTTTGGCTGTATTGGTTTCTCAGACTTTCATTGTTTTTGATGAACATCAGTCTTAAGTGGTACTGGTCAGATATTTTATAGAATGTCTTTCTACTGGGATTTTTCTGAGTTTTCTTCATTATTAAAATGGGATTATGGGATTTGATGAAGGAAACCACAGAGGAAAAATAGCATTCTCATCATATCATATCAGGAATAAATAATAACATGATTTATCACTGTTGATATTAACCTTGATCACCTAACTAATGTAGTGATTATCAGATTTCTCCACTGTAAAGTAACTCTTCCGCCCTCCCTTTTCCATACTGTATTTTTTTGAAGTTACCATACAGAGCCCACATATAAGAAATGGGGAGTGATGATATTTCATCTCCTTATGGGTACAATGTCTATAAATTATTTTGAATTCTTCTGCATGGGATTTTATCTTGTCCCTGCATTTATTTATTCTCTCATTCATTTCTTCACACAGCATGGACTCATAGATAAATATTTTAAATTTCAGATTACAAATCAGTATACTACTTTATTTTGTTGCTCAGATTATTCCTGCTTTGACCATTGGGAGCTTCATTCAGTTGGTTCCTGTAGTCCACTGATACACCTCCCTATTGTGTTTTAGGTTTTTTTGTTTGTTTTGAGCACATTCTTCCTATCTTTACTATACAATGTTTCAGTCTCATATATTCCCTGCCTCTCTCTTAGAATCAGACATTTCTCCAAGGAGTGCCAACTCATTTTACTGGAGAATGGTATTAAAAACTAAGATTTGGGTGCTAGGTATGCTCACAGTTACAGGTGTCATTTTTTAAGTTCTTCTCGGCCAACAAAGAAATATATGCATGTGTACTAAGCTATGTATATCTACAAGTATAACTGTGTGTATATATATATATATATACTGACAGTATATATATATATATATATATACACACATATACATATATAATTATGAATTTAGTGTGATCTGATTATAAATCATTGCCACATGGATCATTATAGCTTGCTTTGCTCATTTATATGCAAACTACCACGTCAACACTTAATAAATTGGTCTTTCATCTGCCATCATTTATTATTATTTATCATTTATTATAGCTTAATTCCAGTATACTGTATAAAAGCTTCCAGTGTAGAAGTATACATGTATAGTATACATATACAGAAGAATTATTAACTGGCACTTATTCATAAGAAATAATTTCATTAACTACAATATAGCCTATGTTCCTTCTCTTGATTTTAGACTCAATTTATTTCCAGAGCTTTAAGATCAATACCTTTTCCCCCAAGTTGTTTTATACATTTATAAGATAGTTTTCATATTATATCCTCCATTCTGTGATTCCCATGAGCTCCTAAATTATTTTATAAAATTTGCATACAATAAAGTTCAGGAAATTAAAATGAATGGTGTCTTATAGCTAAAATTATAGTACCAAATAGAGTGTATTCATCACTCTAAAAATCCCCCCTGCTTCATCTATTCAGCCCTTGTCTTCCCTTCCTGAACCACTGGTAATAACTGGTATTTTTATTGTCTGTAATTTTGTGTTTCCAGAATGTCATACATTGGAATCATTCATTATCAAGCCTCTTCAGACTAGCTTATTTCATTTAGCATTATGCATTTAAGATTCATCTAAAAATGTTCATCACTCAATAATTCATTTTTATTGCTAATATTCTTTTTTATTGATTTACCACAACGTGTTTATGTATTTATCTATTAAAAAATAGTTGCTTGCTTCCAGTTTTTGGTGATAATGAAAAAGACTGTTATAAACATTCAGGTGTATATTTTTGTTCAGAAATAGTTTTCAAATTCACCAGGTATATATTTAGGAATATGATTGCTGGATTGTATTTTAGCATTATACTCAGATTTTAAGACACTGCCATAATGTCCAAAAGTGGCTATACTATTTTGCATTCCCACCTAGGACCAAATGAAAATTTCGGTCATTCCACATCCTCACCAGAAATTGACACTGTCAAAAAAATTGACATTGTCACTATTTTTATTTTAGTCAATCTAAAGAAAATAATCTAACACGATCTAGCATACATAGTGTTATATCATTGTTTTATCTTCTATTCACTAATGACCAATAATGCTTTCTGCCTCTTCACATACTTGTCATCTACATATCTACTTTTGAGGTGCCTATTCACATCTTTGTTCTTTTTTTAAATTGGGTTGCTTGTTTTCTTAATGTTTAATTTTAAGATTTTCTATATTTTGGATATTGCTGCACTTTTTTGTAAAATCTTAACTTTAAACCCTACGGAAAGCATTTTTTTTAAGAATTTTAATTTGTAGCAAAACTAATTTATTGAGAATTCCATCAGCCTAAAAGATTACTAAGAAGTTTCTCTTCCCAGAAAGGTCACAAGAAGAAAGATTAATAATCTCCTAAAAATATGGACCCTTGGGTTGCTCAGTGGTTGAGCATCTGCCTTTGGCTCAGGGCATGATCCCAGAGTACCAGGATCAAATCCCACATCAGGCTCCCTGCCAGGAGCCTGCTTCTCCCTCTCCCTATGTCTCTGTCTTCTCTCTGTGTCTCTCATGAATAAATAAATAAGATCTTTTTAAAAAAATAGAATCATCTTGACTACTAATAGTCATATATGCACTACAGAAGTTAGTGAAACAAGCACATTAACGTAATGACCCAAATAGTTCCACCAAACGTGGGAATCTAAGTGACATTAATGGTATTAAATATTTTTATTCACACTTCCAATTCCTTCTTTTTCTCCATATATTCTTTCCTCCCAACATCTCCTTTTCCCACAGAATTAACAAAAATGCTATATAACAGCAATGTAATATTTTTATTTTTTTTATTCCTCTAGGTTTGTTTATGCCAGATTTCCTACTCTCTTTTATTATTGTAGTGTTCTTCCACAGTAGAAATAAAAGAGTCTTCAATTCTAAAGAACACTTCTTTTTACCAAAGATCCCCAGAAGCTTCCTTGGTTTGATTTTCTGATTAAGCATTGAAGTCAGAATTACCAACAAAGATTAACTGCTGCTTAGAAGACAAGTCAAGCAAGAGGTCCTGATCAGACAAAGAAAAACTATATATGTTTGAAATATTTGTAATAAGTCTAGATATTATTTTAAGAGCTGAGTAAAAGAAACTGCATATCTTATATAATTGGATTTCAAGACCAGTAGTTATTTCTACAAAGTATGTTGAACTGTCAAAGACTGCAAGTTGGAATTAAAAATGATTGAAAAAGTACATACTTGGAACTAAGCTGAAATTAAAATAAAATCCACCTATTATTATGCAAAATTTTGCTTAGTAAGTTGAAGATCCTTATACAGAAAAAATAATAGAGAATTAGCTTATCAAGAGGTATTGGATATAGCCCAGAAAGGCATCAATTTATTATTAAGTAGGAAATAAAGTGAGAAATATTAAATTATTAATAATATTAAATAAGCAGATGTATGATGATACTGAAATAAATCATTATAGCTTAATATCTGTTGAGACTTATGGACATTGTGACTTTAAAAATAAATTTCAAAAAGTGCTATATAAATCACTGGTGTAAGTGAGTATGCAGTTTAATATAGTTTATCATTCTTACAATGACAACAAAAGAACAAGTAAACATGTTTTATGAAAACATTTCAGGGACATCTGGGTGGTTCAATGGTTTAGCGCTTGCCTTCGGCCCAGGGCATGATCCTGGAGTCCCAGGATCAAGTCCCACATCAGGCTCCCTGCATGGAGCCTGCTTCTCCTTCTGCCTGTGTCTCTGCCTCTCTCCCTCAGTATCTCCCATGAATAAATAAAATCTTAAAAAAAAATCTCATTTAATCACAGATTTACTGAACACTAAAAGTTGCTATGAGATTATGATTTAACTATTTTAAAATACATTAATAAATAAGTAGGATTTGTGAAAAACTTAGAATTATTGAATATCTTGTTATATGATATTGAAAATCAATTAAAAACATTTTAATAGTATGATACCACTTAGTAGTTTTTAAAAACAAAATAGACTTCTGCTTCCAAGAACAAATACAGACTTTTCTCTATTCTTCCCATTAAATACATCTAGAAGTCCTTAATATTGTACATAAGACATCATAAATAGACTCTGAAACACGGAGAGAGGGCAGAGTGGCTACAGACTTTGAAACCCAAGGAAAAGAACAGTGGTGAGTTCCCTAGGTCTTCTGTTTTGCCTCACATATCTCAGAAATGTTGCTGGAAAAGACAATAACTTGAAAACAATAACTGACACATTAAAAAAGCCACAACAAAAACTTTCCCTCTCTAGCCAAAGACTAGGAAAAAGGCAGTATGGGTTTAGAACAGAAAAGTTTTAGACAGTAATTGCTCTATTGTAGCCAAACACTAAAGAAAAAACTTTGGCCCCATCCTACTCGTGTCAGTAAAGGCTAACTCAGACTTCCACAAATTGCCACGTTCTACCCAGGCATAACAAGGTCAATGTTCTCTACTAAGATAGCCAGCGAAGGCTAAGTAGGGAGTCAGAACTCAGGTCCAGTCAGTTAGTAACAAGCACCATCCCATCTGCCATGCTAATGGAGGTGGCAAGGAGAGCCTGAATTTACAGCTCCAGCTGGCAGTAAAATCATGAACATTAATGTAAAATATAAAACAATAAAAATTTTAGGAAAAAAATCCATATAAGAAATTATTTGGGATTTCAGACTAGGCAAACGTTTCCCAGCCTTACAACAAAAGCACCATCTCTAAAATAAAAACACATAAATTACACTTCATCAAAATTAAAAATGTTTGCTCTATGAAATGCTCTATCAAAGATAAAATACAAACTAAACACTGGGAGGAAATATTTCTCAACTACATATCTAAATTAAAAAAAGAAAACTGGTATCTAGAATATATATTCTCCAAACTCTATAGGAAAAAAACAATCCAATCAGAAAATTGGCAGAAGGTATTTTACAGAAAAGTATATCCAAGCGGGAAAGAACCAAAAGAAGGTATGTCCAAAAGAATTTTTCATTAGGGAAATATGAATCAAAATCAAAATAAAATACCACTACATATCTATCATAATGGCTAATACTAAATAGTGAGAGAATCAAAGCTGGCAATGATGTAGAGAAACTGTATTCTCACACTCCTAGTGGGAATGTTAAATACTGTAGACATTCTGGATAAGTACATAGAGGTGCGCTTACCATTACGACCCAGAGATTGTACATTTGGACATTTATCTTAGAGAAATAAAAACTCGTTCACACGAAAACTTGTACACAAATCTTTATAGTAGTTTTAATTGTAATAGGCAAAAGCTGGAAACCCTTGTCTCTAGCAATGGGTAAAACAAACTGTGGCATATTCATAACACAGAATGCTACTCAGTAACAAAAAGGGCAAACTCTAGATAAACACAGTGACTTGGTAGATGCCCAGGGAATGATGCTGTAGAATTGTTAAAATGATAAAATTCTTTTTTTTTAATTCCACAAAACTGCATTTTTTATAAATTTATTTTTTATTGGTGTTCAATTTGCCAACATATAGAATAACACCCAGTGCTCATCCCATCAAGTGCCCCCCTCACTGCCCATCACCCAGTCACCCCCATCCCCCGCCCACCTCCCCTTCCACCATCCCTAGTTCGTTTCCCAGAGTTAGGAGTCTCTCATGTTCTGTCTCCCTTTCTGATATTTCCCACTCATTTTTTCTCCTTTCCCCTTTATTCCCTTTCACTATTTTTCATATTCCCCAAATGAATGAGACCATAAAATGTTTGTCCTCCGATTGACTTATTTCACTCAGCATAATACCCTCCAGTTCCATCCACATCGAAGCAAATGGTGGGTATTTGTCGTTTCTAATGGCTGAGTAATATTCCATGGTATACACAAAACACATCTTCTTTATCCATTCATCTTTCGATGAACACCGAGGCTCCTTCCACAGTTTGGCTATTGTGGACATTGCTGCTATAAACATCGGGGTGCAGGTGTCCCGGCGTTTCACTGCATCTGTATCTTTGGGGTAAATCCCCAGCAGTGCAATTGCTGGTTCGTAGGGCAGATCTATTTTTCACTCTTTGAGGAACCTCCACACAGTTTTCCAGAATGACTGCACCAGTTCACATTCCCACCACCAACAGTGCAGGAGGGTTCCCCTTTCTCCACATCCTCTCCATTTGTGGTTTCCCGCCTTGTTAATTTTCCCCATTCTCACCGGTGTGAGGTGGCAGGCATCTCATTGTGGTTTTGATTTGTATTTCCCTGATGGCAAGTGATGCAGAGCATTTTCTCATGTGCTTGTTGGCCATGTCTATGTCTTCAAGAAATGAAGAATAAATTCGTGGTTGGCCGAGTTTAAGAATTCAGGATGCGGGGTTCCCTGGGTGGCGCAGTGGTTTAGCGCCTGCCTTTGGCCTAGGGCGCGATCCTGGAGACCCGGGCTCAAATCCCACGTCGGGCTCCCGGTGCATGGAGCCTGCTTCTCCCTCTGCCTGTGTCTCTGCCTCTCTCTCTCTCTCTCTCTCTCTGTGACTATCATAAATAAATAAAAATCTAAAAAAAAAAAAAAAAAGAATTCAGGATGGGTGGGATGCCTGGGTAGCTCAGGGGTCGAGTGGCTGCCTTCGGCTCTGGGAATGCAGTCCCACATCAGGCTCCCTGTAAAAAGGAGCCTGCTTCTCCCTCTGCCTATGTCTCTGCCTCTGTGTGTGTGTGTGTGTGTGTGTGTGTGTGTGTGATAAATAAATAAATAAATAAAATATTTAAATTTAAAAAAAAAAAGTTCAGGAGGGATCCAATAGCAACACAGGGGGATCCTGAACTCAGCTCCTCTCACAGGCACATCAAACCTGCATCAGCTCCTTGGACCAGGGGCCTCAGGAAAACTGGCTGCCTGGACAGCGGAGAGACGTTCACATCCAAGCAAGTAGGACACTCTGTCACCCCGGGCACAGACATCCGGAATTAGGAAGGAACTCGAAAGCTGAACTTCTCCCGGAGGAGCAAAGGGTTTGAGCCTCACGCTGGGTGCCCCAAGTTTTAAGAGACCTGCAGCTGACGTGTAAGAAATCAAAGCACTTACCTCGGACGAACAATAGGGCCGGTGCCCACTAGACGCACAAGGCTGTGTGGACCCCAAGAAACGCTCTTAAAGGGCTTGCACCCGGACTCACCCGTCCCAGGGCTCACCTGAGGCAGCCAGAGGAGAGGTGCCCACACCGGGCGGGAAGCAGGCTCCTTCGCTGGTCGCAGAGCTCCAGCCTGGAGGGCGGGCGGGCCGGGGACGTCTTGGCGCTCTCCTTCCGCCTTGCTCCACTCACCAGACACTGGCTTTTCCTCCCTTCCTCCTCAACACCAGTCCTTTCAGGGGGTTGTGGCTTTTTTTTTTTTTTTTTTTTTCCTGTTTTCTTTTCCCAGCAAGGCCAAACTCGACCCGCCCTCTACCTCACGGAAGCCGGGGCGCGCCATCTTTGCGCTCGATTTGCCTCCTTCCCGAGCGCCCGCCTCGCCTGAGGGGAGACTTCTATACCGCGCGCTGCCTGAGGTGCCCGGATGTGCGAGCCGCTCCGGAAGGCGGCCTGCCTCGCCCGTGCTGGAAGCAGGAGTGTGCACTGATTTTCAGTAATGTTAGTGATTTTTAACTACTCAGCAATAAACTGACTTAATTCAAGTTGATTTTATGGTTGGCACCAAATTGCTTGCTTTTTGGGGTGATTTTTTTTTCTTAAAGATTTTATCCATTTATTCATGAGAGACATGAGAGAGAGAGAGAGAGAGAGGCAGAGACACAGGCAGAGGGAGAGGGAGAAGCAGGCTCCATGCAGGGAGCCCGACGTGGGACTCGACCCCCGGACTCCAGGATCACGCCCTGGGCTGAAGGCAGATGCTAAACCACTGGGCCACCAGGGCTGCCCTGGACACATGATTTTATTTTATTTTATTTTTAAAGATTTTATTTATTTATTCATGACAGACACACAGAGAGAGAGAGAGAGAGAGAGAGAGAGGCAGAGACACAGGCAGAGGGAGAAGCAGGCTCCATGCAGGGAGCCTGACGTGGGACTCGATCCGGGGACTCCAGGGTCAGGCCCTGGGCTGAAGGCAGCGCCAAACCGCTGGGCCTTCAGGGCTGCCCTGGGCACACGATTTTAATCCCATTTTCATCCTGCTTTAATCAACTGATGAAAAGCCTCAACGTGGGACAAAAAAGAAGTATACATAACAAAATTTAATTTCAAAAAGTGCTTGAATTTTTATTATACCTGTGACTTCACTTAGAGGTATATATAACACATCTGAGATTTTAGGAATACATTTTACGTTTAATTTTTTTTCTTTTAATAAATACAGAGATGTTCATGAAAAGAAGATACTTCTCGATTTTATAGAAACCAGAGGGAAGCAACTTATTACAAAGAAATAGACAAAGCTATCTTTCATCAGCCTCATAGTACAGGGGTTTTTAATCTTTGTCTCTTGTGATAGGCTTACCAGAATGATGAATCAATAGGAAAGTGTTCAGTATTCTCCCAATTCATTTGAACCAACCTTGTGAGTTGACTATGAACTAAACAATTGAGTGAAGCTGGATAGTCCTCTGAGCAGTAGTTTTAGTATTGTCTAAAGCAGAACCTATAGATTTATAGATCCTAAATTGAGCAAATAAACAAAACAAAGCAAACAAAAGCAGACTCAGTGATAATCTCAGAAGCACACACGTTAAAACTATGGTCTTTCTAATTGTGATGAAAAATATCAGAGATGGAATGAATTTAAAACTAATGAACAGTTGATATAGACATATCAAAAACTAACCAAATAATTCTTTTGCCTATTGTGATTTTTTAAACTGGAATTTATAAAATTCGGAAAAGTAAAAACTGCTGAAATTAAAAAATGCATTTGTAAGCATGTTGACAGACTGAAATATAATCCAAAATGATGAGCCATTTTCTTTTTCTAAAAACAGCAAAATTTTGGAGCCTACTGTAAAAAAAGAAAAAAGTTTCCCTTTATTTTTTTCTGACTCCTTCAAATAAGATGTGCTTCATTCTCTTCATTTCTAATTGGCTTTTTAATTAGAAGAGTCTACACATTTATGTTTGTTCTCCCTAGAATTCCATGTATTAATTCAATAAACTTGTCTGTCCACCAACATCACCTAAGAGGTTTGTTAAAAATGCAGATGCCCAAATACCCAACTGTATGTCCTGAGTCAAAATAATAGGTATAGAAAGTAGAAATTTCAATTTTAAAAAAGTCTCCCCAGGTTACAAAGCAAATGTAGAAATACAGATAACAAAGACTAAATTTTCAGAGGAGTCATTTCTGTTTGCTGCTAGTCTGCTTATGGAAGAGAAATGAATAAAGCAGGAGCTCAACCTACCAGTCTTCATGGAAACTGGTTTTTATATTTCTTTATGTAGAATGGTTAAGTGTGTGCTGTTGGAGGTTTTCTTTTTCCTGATAGTTGCTTTCCTTTATTATCTTTTCTTTGAATATCTTTCCAAGTTTATAGACAGAAATAACCTGTGGACATGCGGTGACAGCTTTGGGCAATTCTGAGGTGGGAATACTTGACACATTTAGATACCAGTGTATGGATCAGAATCTTCTAAATTTCAGCTTGGGTGATTTTTCTTTAACTTATCTGGGTACTTAGTCTCATCTTTGACTTAGCTTCACCTCCACTCTAAAGGCACTAGTCCATATGAACAAATACTTTAAACTTGTGGTATACAGCCATCCGCATTTAACATGTTACTCCTGGGTACGGTGTTTGAACACAGTCTAATCTACTCCTTTTAATGGATCTCAAATGTAAAATGTCCAAACGTTTTTTCCAGGTTGTATCCTCTACCAACCTCTCCCACTGCAGCTTAGCAAATTTTTTTCATTTTTTTGGAAACCCACAAATTTACACATACAGACACACAGATACTTACCATATCCTATAGGATTGAAGAGTATGGAGAAGAAAAGTATAGGTAGAAAAGGATATGTATTCATTTTTTCCTTGTAAACTCACAACAGAAAGTTCATACATGTATATGCCGGTATATACACATAAACAGTTTCTCAGTAATGTACTCCTGTGCTGCATTACACCAATACACACTAATTGCATATCTTGGTATAAAACAAGGACTGGAAACCTAAGACATGCTTATTTCCACAGTAGTGAAAATATGGCATGACAGAACTATGGCAACTTAAGCATGGCAGAGCTAGGCAACTTATTATGGACATCATTAAACGGTCTATCAGCATGATCTTCTGTTCCCATACTCTCTCAAAGACAAGACATATTTGTATTCCTTCACCACTCCACTTCAGTACCCATTCCAGCTGCCTCCCTGATGGCTATTAAGTTATTTCCTGCAAGGAGGAGACAGATTACTAATTGTTAGCATTCCATAATATATACAATTTGAATGGAGACAATTTAAGAGCGGTGTGTGGATTTGGAAGGAAGCCAAACCAGCCTCACCCTCTAACATGAAATACCTCTCCTATACTTATGAAATTGTGAATGTATAAACCTATAAAACTTTGCCATGGTCTGGTACATTTGCAGGCCACTGTTAAAGCAACAGCTCTCTGGTATGTAATGAGCATAGATACTGACTGGTACAGATGCTAGTTGTGATCAAACAGATGAGACATGTCAGTTATATTAAGAGTCTGCTTTGCCAGTGATGGAAAATCCAATTCAAAGTGACCTGTGTCAAATGAATTTATGTGCTCAAATAACTGATATTTATAGGAATATCTACCTTTGTGTTTAGCTTATTTTAACTTATGTAATCGGGAATTAGTTTTGTTCCATTTTTCATGCCTCTTACCACTTGGCTTTATTCTAGGATTCTTTGGATCAGTTTTTGTAGCAATAGGCTCACATTCTAACAAGTTTACTTTAGCCAAACAGATTATAAGTCTCTCTTGTAAAAGATCTAGCCAAGGGACACCTGGGTGGCTTAGCGATTGAGCGTCTGCCTTTGGCTCTGGGTGTGATCCCACAGTCCTGGGATTGAGTCCCACATCAGGCTCCCTGAATGGAGTCTGCTTCTCCCTCTGTCTCTGCCTACCTCTATCTCTGTGTCTTTCATGAATAAATAAATAAAATCTTTTAAAAAAATAAAAGATCCAGCCAAAATCTAAGTCATGTTATTGAGTAGGTCAAATGCTCAACTCTGAATCCAGTACCTAATGGCAGAGAAAATTATTTTTTCAAGCCCATGGTTTTTGTCTATTCCTATAGTTTGGAGGTAGAGTCAACTCTACCTAAAATTCATGAATTAAAACTAGAGGATGAGTTGGTGGCCACACAAGATTCTGCATACTGTTTATCAGGGGAAAAGTGTTTGAACATTGAAGGGCAAAGTTAGATAGATACCCATTATATCAGCAGTGGCAATAAACTGGCATCCATGCCGGCACTAGCTCACATCCATCCATGGTAGACATTTTTATTAATCTTGGCTCCATTCCTATTGCACTCAACATGTCTCATAATTCTCTTCAATACACTCTCCAGAAAACAACTAGCAGTTCTGAGCAAATTTAATATGACACCCTTTGTTATACTACACATGATAATATATTTGATGACTGTGAGTAAAAACCTGAATATGTGTTGATAACTCATCATTGATATTTCACCTTCAAATGTACCTAAATCCTTCTTGAGTCTACTTATAATTTTGACTTTTCCACCTCTCGGGATAATTAATTATCTTCATGCCCTTATTTCTAGAGGCATACCAAGAAGTTCAGGCTACTGCCTATTATACCTGGCTTTTCATCTTCAATTTAAGATTGAATTTTTAGTTAAATAATAGAAGTATTCAGATGTTAATGAGACAAATGTCAGAAAGATGCAGGCAAAAATGGAAACTTAATTTTGACCTCCAATAATATGTAACTAATCAAAAGAATACAAAGTTAATGCATGTTTAGATGCACATAAAGAGACAAAAATTTATCTCACATTATAGAAAATGACATGGATAATATTTGAGACTGGCTGCACCAGTCTTAAAAATGTATAAAGACTTGTATTATGATGTATATCCATATAATTTAACTTTCTGGCCTTAACATGTTAAAATGTCACCCATTGACTTAGAAGAATGTATTTGAAAATTGCTATTTCTATACTTTATATAAGTATACTACTTTTATAAATACACTAACATACTTTTTCCAACTCTAACAACTGAGAAGGTAACAAGTGACAGAAGTATGAATGCATCTCTAAAGCCATTTTAACTATCATTATTACATTAAACATCATGTTTTGTTTCATTTTGTTTTTAAGATTTTATTTATTTATTCATGAGAGTTACAGAGAGAGGCAGAGACATAGAGGGAGAAGCAGGCTCTATGCAGGGAGCCCAATGTGGGACTCAATCCTGGAACTGCGGGATCATGCCCTGAGCCGAAGGGAGATGCTCAACCGCTGAGCCACTCAGGCATCCCGAACATCATGTTTTTCTCTGAAATTACACAAACTTATTAAAATACAATCCAAATAAAATGCAAATCAAAGAAATTATGATGATAAAAAGCAAAGAAATTCTGTTATTAGTAATGGAAAAAATTCATAAAATGATTCCCTTTATAAGCTTTTTCAAATATATAAATATTTGGTTTACTGTGAATGTATTTATATATACTCTTGCATAGAAAGCATGCAAGAAAGAAACTTGATAGCTAGATTTCTTATGTAAGTCTGTAAATGACATATGAAGATAGTAATAGCGTTATAAAGGTGACAAGAATCATTTCATGGTAGTGTTTAGCATTACAGTGTAACTAGTAACAACTATAAATATATTGTGACTCTCTAATAAAATATTATGACTTCCTTTGGAAGGTTAGAGTTGGCTTCACTTCTATATATCTTTAAATCGGGGATTGTTAATGTCATCTAATTAGTTGACTTTGCTTAAGTACATGCAATATCATGTAACTCTAATATCACTTGCTTTTTAGAATTGCCTATCATTTCCAAGGTCACAACCACAACTATAATGAGAAGAATGAACACTTTGAAATTTAGTACTAGTAAATATAGAAAACAGCATTTTATTTCTTTGAGGCAAGGGGCAATTATTCTTAATAATTTTATCAAAAGTAATAAATATCCAATTGATAAATAGATGAAGGATTGGAATTCTGTGTACAAATGCCAGCTCTTTTCTGATGCCCCCCAAAAATCAATAGCTCCAACACTGTCAATCCTATAACGATTTATACAGAAATCTCATATGACATTAACTAGGTTGTATGGCAAATGTACACACTTATGTACATTATGTACACATTATGTACATTCATTCTCCCAATACTGTATCTCACAGTTCAAACATCCTTTTATCATTTTCTGTATTCTCAGCATTGTTCAGCACATAACAGGTGTTCAAATAACTAACATGTTTGATATAAAATAAAAAGGAAACATAGGGTGTTTTGCACACATTTCCAAATGAAACTTACCATTTACCATCAGATTTTATCCTCAAAAAATCAAAATTTTGGTACACAGCAATATGAACTCAGTTTTCCAGACATAAAAGCTTAGCATTAGTTTTCATTATGTCATCCTCTCTATCCATTCCCAATATGTTACTATATTCTTTTGTACTTCCCTTTATGTTTGTCATATCCAAACTCCTAACTTTATTTTTAGGATCTCTAATTCAATATCAATTCTATCACATTACCTGGATTCATCTAAATGTTATCCACAAACTTTTATGATCATACAGTACTCGTCTTAAATATTTTGTTGATCATCTATTTCATGTATGTATATTTATATATAAAAAATAAACATGTACTAATCAACTTTGGTTGACCCTTGAACAATTGCAGAGGTTAGAGGCGCTGACCCCCTGTGAAGTTGAAAATCTGAGTATAACTTCTAACTTCCCAAAACCTTAACTACTAATATCCTACTATTGATTAGAAGCCTTACTGACAAGATAGTCTATTAATACATATTTTGCATGTTATTTGTATTATAATCTATTCTTATAATACATTTATTACTTATAATAAAGTAAGCTACAGAAAAGAAAATGTTATAAAGTAAATCATAAGGAACAGAAAATACATTTACAGTACCTTACTATAAAAAAAACTACTTATAAGTGGATTTATGCAGTTCAAATCTTTGTTATTCAAGGGTCAATTGTAGTATGTAACACATTCAAAATAAAAATAATCATTAAAGGTATGAAAATAAAATAAATTTAAATACAGTTATTTCTGCAACCTAATGAATTGAAATAAGTGCCTTATGGGAATGTAACAGAGTTTATAAGATAATTGATCTAAATCATATTATATGATGACCTTAAATTATCTAATAAGATGACCAATTCCTTGTTTTTATTTCTCCCAGTCTCCTATGCACCCAGAACTCAATGTCTTTTTAAAACACTACTTACTGGGACATGTGGGTGGCTCAGTGGTTGAGCATCTGCCTTTGGCTCAGGGCATGATCCTGAGGTCCTGGGGTCAAGTCCCCCATCAGGTTCCCAATGGGGACCCTGCTTCTCCCTCTACCTACGTCTCTGCCTCTTTCTGTGTGTCTCTCATGAATAAATAAATAAATACTTAAAAAAAAACACTACTTCCTGCATAATAGTGTCCTCATCAGAAATCTGTAATGGCTAAGATCAATTTAAATTCCCCAGTGTGGATTTAAACATTTTTATGCCTTAGTCCTTCTTTGCTAATCCATTTTCATTTCCTACTCTGTACTCCAGCAACACACACATATTAATTCTTCTGTTATGTAGCACCTTGTATCTTTTTCATTAGTTTGCTCATTTTCTCCACTGTGTTTTTACCTATATGATTTATCTTGCCTATGTTACAATAGCACAACAGTCCTAACCCAACCCTACATCATATCCTTCTGATCTAATGTTACCCATTCTCAAAGCCTAATTTTCGAAGCAGTTGCTCAACAAAGTTTTCCATATATATTGATGAAATTTATCCATGTTTTTAAAATAAGGAAACATTAGGTTTCTATCCCATTTGAAACAGACATATTCTTCATTCTTCTTCATGAATATATCTCTTTTTGGAGTTCTGAGGCTCAATTTCCAACCTTGATGGGGGTGGTGAGTACCCCCCCAGCCAAGCAATGCTCAGAACACCAGCTGGGTTTCCTAGAATTCAAATCAATTCTGACACTATCCACATGTAGATAACATCAGAGTTCACAATTTAAAAGTTCAGTCCTATAAGAAGACTCACTTCATCCAAATCCCTACTTGAGATGCCAGTCACAAGCCCAAGTAATGATCTATACTTCTGACAGACTAGCTATAAATTAGGTTTCCGGGACCTCCTTCTTGTTTAGTTTGATTAATTTGTTAAACAGTAGCTCACAGGACTCAGAGAAACATTTTACTTACTAGATCACCAATTTATTATAAAAGGATGTAAGTCAAGAACAGCCATTATGAAAGACATGAATAGAGCAAGGGCGTGGAGCTTCCATGGCTTCCAGGAGTGTCATTCTCCAAGCATCTTCAAGTGTTCACCAACCTAGAAGTTCTGTGAACCCAGTCCTTCTGGGATTTTATGGAAACTTCATTACATACAGAGGCATGATTGTTTCCACAGCAATTGATTCAACCTCCAGTGTCTCTCCCCACCTTGGAGGGCACAAAGTGGACTAAAATTTGAACCCTCTCATCAAATGGTTGGCTCCATTGCTAATCAGCCCTCATCCTTAGGTGTGGCTAAATTCACCTCATTAATATAACAAAAGAAACCTTTAGCACTCTCAACAATTAGGAAATTCCAAGGGCTTTAAGAGCTGTGAGTCAGAAATTGTGGACTGAGACCAAATATATATGGGAAATACATTTTAGTCATATGGATTACCAAATATGTATTCCTTGTAAATCACAATATTGCATCTCCCAAGCATTAAACACACACACACACACACACACACACACAAACTGTGTCAAGTAGTGGTGGTATCAGCCACACAGTAGATCCTCCATGAATGCTTGCTTATACTGATAATAATCTTTTTCTCCCAACTTCAACAACTCTAGTAGGGTCTTAAACAAGGACCTTCAAACTAGTATAGTTATTCTCAGTAATATTTAAATGCCAGTCAAATTTCTCATCATAGAATAAACGAAATTGTAGGGTATCCGATCATTTGTATGCAGCCACATGTTATCTGGGAAGATTTTAATATTTTATAGGGACTCTAGACTTCCTGAAATACTCCTGGACACATTTTGTTATCTGAAGGAATCCCATTATTTGTTTTTGTGATGTTTGTGGACAAATACAGAATTATCCAAAATCTTCTTCTGAATACCAATGACAATAATCAAAGGCCAAATCTTTCTGGTAGTAAAATACAGTAATCTTATTCTAAAGTTTAATGAATAATTTTCTATCAAGTTGGGACAGATGGATAAAACAGAGCAAACAGATTCCTCTAGCTAATAATTACATGTGAGGAAAATAAATTTTTCTCATTTCTTTGAATTTTATTTTTACTGAGAATATCATGCCAGTTGGCATGACATTCTAGTTTTTATTTTTAAGAGTGGTGTTGTTGGCAAATGTAATTATTAGTCTGCCTGCTTTCAAAAATGTAAAAGAAAATAACACTTTAGAATTTTCTAAAACATTTTGTTAAATGGTTAGTTCTGCTAATCTTATCAATCTACCTATTCAAGTATCAATACATCAGAGCCTGTCCCTGTATTCTAGCATTTTTGGAAAAATTTCCAAGATTTTAGCTTCCTAGCAATGCTCCTAATCACATTTGCTCAAAATAGACATACCCGAAGAAGCCACTCTGATGTTCTTTGCCTTAATTCATACCTTTAAAAAAATAAAAAATAAAATAAATAAATAAAAAAAAAATTCATACCTTTATTTGGCCTCTTTGATTGAGACTATTATTGGCTTCCAGTTGGAATCTCAGATTTGGCCTCATTACTAGGCATTATTTTTTTATATTTTCTTATAGAATGACTTTTTATTTATTTAAATTTTTAATTTTAGTCAATGCCATAAAACTGCCTTTTATAGGATCATCTTCTTGAATCTTTGTTCACAAATAGATTTTTGGTCTCTGTTCAGGAAGAGAGTTGGGGCTTTAATCTAGAGAGTCATTTATTAGATAAAGTTAACAATTAGCATGATTGTTTTGTTTACTTTATATTACTGTTCTCTTTATTTTAGTTTTTCCTTTTCGGCATTATAAGCAAAACTTAGAGTATATTTCTTCTATGTCTATTAGTTTTCAAGCTCCATTTGATGGAACTACATATAGTTCAGTGGTCCTCAAAGTGTGGCTTGGACTCCTTTCAAGGGGTTAGTGGGGTTAGATTTACATTACATAGTTGTACTAAAACAATATCTTCTATTTTTACTCTCATTCTTTTGCAACTACACAAACTTTACAAAAGCTAGATGATTTATAATATCACAACAGACTGAATGCAGAAATTGAAATAATAAAGAAAACTGAAGAAATATCAAACAATGCCATTCTATATACTAATTTACTTATTTTTAAAATATATTTTATAAGTTATTATTTATATTAATGTATAATGTTTATAGTGTTATTTAAAATAAAGTATTACAAATATTTAAATTGTCTTCCAGTTTTGATTACAGTAAATAACAATAGATATAATACATACAAACAAAAGCTCTTGGGGCTCTCAATAATTTTTAAAATTGTGAAAATGTTCTAGGAACAAAGTTTGAGCACTGCTTTTCTTGTCCATAAACAATATAAATTGCATCTCAAATTGATAAACACATCTAAGTAAAATTTATTTCTTGCAACTGAGACAACAGATGGAGTGCCTAAGTCCTTAAAACTGACTAATATTCAGGTGACAAAACGACCCAGGAAATCTAATTCTAACTGAGCTCTTTGTTCCAGCAAATATAGTGTACTCCAGCAAATTACAATGGATTAGTAATAGAGAGCACACTATGGTTTAGTAAAGAATAACATAGGAAAAATAGGCTAATTATATAATCATTGAAGATTCCACTGGCAAACAAGTGATGAAGAAGAGTTGGAATCAATATATCCTCATCTGTGTCATCTGTCTTAACAAACGAAGGCAATACACATGACTACACCCAATTCTTTAAGAAACAAATAGGTCTAGATTTAAGAAATCTAGGACTACATAGTCATCCATAAGTAAATGTATTCTGTTTTCCCCCAATAGAGTGCTTAGTTTCCGAACATGGTCTTTAGAAGATTGCTAACTCAGATAACTCATAGTGTTTTCAAGTCAGCTTTATTCAACAGAGCATAGCAAAATTACTACCTAAAACTCAAGCAAATTTTATTTATTTTATTTCTAACTCAGCACTTAGACAAGGCAGTCAACAAATCAACTAGTTCTGAATTTGTTAGTCTGATATTTCCTGACAGTCACATCCTGAAGGTCATTTTCTGGACTGGGAGAAACCAGGCCAGTAATCTGTCAGCCTTTCATATGCATCATTTTTATGCTAGGAGTAGCCTCTTACAAACCTAAAATAAAATTTCTGGACGCGTAAAAATCAAGCAATTGACAAAGAAAATACATGATTCCTGGAGAACAGAGAGGAGTATATTTATATAAAATTATGGCATTTGTTAATAGAAATAAAGGAAATGTCCCTTATTTTTTATTTTCCACAGAGAAATTACCATGATGTGTATATTGATTCTTATCTGATAATTCAGTAGACATTCTGTGAGAGGTTTGTATGGGTCATCTATTCTTTTTAGAAAATCTCAGTTATTCAACAAGATTAGAAAATATTACTGTAAAATTTTTACAGCAGGCTTGGGGCACCTGGGTAGCTCAGTTGGTTAAGCGTCTGACCTCAGCTTAGGTCGTGATCTCAGGATCCTGGGATGGAGCCCCAAGTCGGACTCATGCTCAGTGGAGTCTGCTTCTCCCTCTCCCTCTGCTGTTCCCCATGCTTGTGTGCTCACTCGCTCTCTCACTCTCTTTCTCTCCCCATCTCTGAAATAAATAAATAAATAAATAAATAAATAAATAAATAAATAAATAAATAAAATCTTTAAAAAAGTACGACAGGCTGTTTTTTTATTATTGTTGTTATTTATACTGACAAGGTAAATCAAAGCCTCATATGGATTAAAACAGTAATGTGATACCACTGCACACCTATTTGAATGGCCAATATCTGACACACTGATAATACCAAAGGCTGGTGAGGATGTGGAGCAATATAATCTCTCTTGCATTGCTGGTAGAAATGTAAAATAATACATTTTGTATGTATATAAAATAATACAGTTTGGTGATACTTTACACAACTAAGCGCACTCTTGACCATATGAACTAGAATTATTCTTCCTGATATTTACCCAAAAGAGTTGAAAAATTTGTCTACACAAAAACTTATATATAGATGTTTACAGCAGGTTTATTTATAATCGCCAAAGCTTAAAAGCAACCAAGATGTCCTTCAGTATGTGAATGGATAAATAAGCTATGGCATATCCAAACAATGGAACATTATTCAGTGCTAAAACAAAACAAAACAAAAAAAGAAGACGTCAATCCTTGAAAAGACACGAAGATGGGCAGCCCGGGGGGCTCAGTGGTTTAGCGCTGCCTTCAACCCAGGGCATGATCCTGGAGACGTGGGATCGAGTCCTGTGTCAGGTTCCCTGCGTGGAGCCTGCTTGTCCCTCCGTCTGTGTCTGTCTCTCTGCCTCATTCTCTCTCTCTCTCATGAATAAATAAATGAAATCTTTAAAAAAAAAAAAAAAGACACAAAGGAATCATAACTGCATAATACTTAGTGAAAGAAACAAATGAGGAAAAAAGTACAAAACAAATAGTACAATAGGACAAAACAGCTTTAAAAAAAGTAGCATCCTGGGCAGCCCGGGTGGCTCAGCGGTTTAGCGCTGCCTTCAGCTTGCGGTGTGATCCTGGAGATCTGGGATCGAGTCCCACGTCAGGCTTCCTGCATGGAACCTGCTTCTCCCTCTGCCTGGGTCTCTGCCTCTCTCTCTCTCTGTCTCTCTCTCATGAATAAATAAATAAAATCTTAAAAAAAAAAAAAAAGAAAATCAAATCAAATAGTGAAAGGGAATATAAGGGAAGGGAGAAGAAATGTGTGGGAAATATCAGAAAGGGAGACAGAACGTAAAGACTGCTAACTCTGGGAAACGAACTAGGGGTGGTAGAAGGGGAGGAGGGCGGGGGGTGGGAGTGAATGGGTGACGGGCACTGGGGGTTATTCTGTATGTTAGTAAATTGAACACCAATAAAAAAAATTAAAAATAAAATAAAATAAAAATAAAAAAAGAAAAAAAAAAGAAATCTCAAAAGGAAACCAAATGTTATTTTTATTTGTATTTATGTCCCAAGAGAGTCATTTACATTCCATGCTATGGACATAAGATACTTAGTAAACAGACCCTGATCAAGGATTTTGTGCCATGGCAAATGCATTCTAGTTCATTTGCAAACTTTTTTCTCTCATTCTTTTGCTAGACTTATTTAAGTATACCAATAATAAACACAAATATTTTGGGGCCTAAAGCATTTGGAGAGTTTTTTTCCTTGATAGTTAAGTCAAGCAAAATTGGATAATTCCTGCATCTTTCAAGTGGAAAAAAAACTTGTATTATCAACTATGTTATTTAATGTGTCTTCCTATACCAAAAATTACCACCACTTAATGATTAAGAGAAAAAAAGAAAATAATAATAAAAGAAAGACAATCTACCATAACACTTTCTAATCTGAAACTCTAGCTATTAAGTTAGGCTCATTGGGAGTTTTTCAACAATAAAATTATAAAATATCAGTAAAATTGTATATAATAAAAATAATAGCAATATCATGATCTATTAATTTTATTGTATATCCATTACAGTTTTTAGCACAGCTACGGAGAAATCATTACAGGTGTTCTTTGAGGTGTATAAATGCAATACCCCTTTTTATTTAATTAATAAACCTTTCCATAGTTTTCAATATTTAAAGCAATATATTCATAGAATACTAACCAGGGAATGCAATAATTAAATATGCTTTCAAAAATAATATTCTAATCTTTTAGACTCAATATTTTCTTTTGCATTAAATATTACATTTATAATGCCAGAATTACTTAAGCATAGGATCATAATTTTGCCCATACATGTGGGAACACTATTTCTATTTAATTTGTGGCTTTTCTCTTTGTTGCATCAAGTTCTCTGATTTCTCCATGCCTATGAATTATTAGAGCAAGTCAGATTCTGAATATGTTAAATAGAAACTATGTGAATTTAGAAAATATATACTTCTAACATAAAGCATCTGTTTCAAAACTCTTTTTAGCTTATGAATTATCATCATGTTCTCTCCCATAATGCCAGATAAAAACAGTTCTGAAATGTTTGAGATTCAGAACTGATCAATGACTAATTTATACTATTTAGAGCTTCTTATGTTTGCTGTATTAATAAGACTCATGGCTTATCTTTGAATGTAAAAAACTCAAAGAAACATGATTTCAGTGAGACACAGAAATATATCCTTATCATTTGTCTAAAATCCTGGTTATTCTTTAAGACATGCCATTGATTTATCAATGTTAACAGTTTCAGAGTGATATATATGTAAAAATCTAGAAAAATATAACTTGATCAAAGATAGCATCTATTTAAATAGATATTTAGGAAATAGCTTTGTCTAATTTATTATCCTTTTTCCCTCCACCTACAATAAGCACAAAGAGATTTTTTTTACAATTCACTGAGAGAACTAATTCTTGTAGACAAAACTCACACATGGATGGAGATGCTCTATGAGTTTTTAACTCTCAGAGATGCCCACAGAGAGCCTCTAGTTACAGCTCAGACTTCTTTATCATAACACCAGGTCTGGCATATGTTTTTGCTTAAGAGTCTTTACTCCTGCAAGTATTAATTCTCTGCATTCACCTGCAGTTTTCCCCCGAGTTGGAAGGAGCTATTTACCCTCACTTCTCTTATGAACTTATGAGGAGTTTTGATATTTTATATGGTTTAGTTTTTTAGTTATTAGGACAGATTGTGGATTTAGTTTCTTACACGCCAGACCAGAATCTGTTAATCCCTTTGTCCTGTTTTGAACTTCCAAAAATTTACAAAAATGTTTCAGATGCTAAACCATTCATCCATTCTCATCTGTTTCCTAGAGTTATTTTAATACTCTCCTGAGATGTTTTAATACTATTTTTTTGTATATTTAACATGTCCCTCTTGCCTGGTATTGTTACACACTTATTATACATACACACACATTCTAAATATTTGAGAAATGTATTGCCTAACTAATTCAATCAAGTAGCAAAGTAAAATGAAGATCTTATCTTAAGCTTTCAAAGAATATCCCTAACACAAAGCTTTTTTAAGGATACTATTAGAGAAAATGTTCCATCAGAATGAAGTAGCATATCTAGATAGAAGAGGATTTCGGAAACAATAATGTAACAATAATATAGCCTGATTAAATACTCATGTTGCTAATTGCATTACAACTAACATAGAGAGTTATTAGTCCAAAGTTTAACAAAAAAAAGCAGGAAAACAAAGAATCAGTAGATTGTCTCATTTCCCCATGTAGAAAACTATATTGAGAATCATTTAATAAAGTTTTTTAGACAAAGAGAAAACTAGAGTTCAAAGAAATAAGAATATAAAGAAAAATGGGGAATAATGGCATCAATAAAAACTAAAAAATATAAACAAAGGAAAGCATAATCATAAAAATATTTTTCTTATAAAAGTGATCAATATTTATCAAATCATAATATTTACTTATTGAACAGTTGTGATAAATTGAGAGGATGAAGTGGAAAAAGAGAAGGGAAAATGCAAAAAAAAGATAGGTTAAAGGAAGTTAAAATTCTCATCTACTATAAGATAATCTAAAAACATAATGTCTAAAACTGGTAACAAAAATTTCAATATATGCAGAAATACAGAGAAAATGAAGATATGGAGAAATATGGACATATGGAGAAATATGGAGAAAACTGCTAAAAATAATAGCTAACTTTATGACAAGGGTTGCCTCTAGGGAGCAGGGTAGTGTTGGACTGTTACAAGCTGGCTGAATTTGGTTTAGCTTTATGGTGTTAGTAGTATGTGAATTTTGTGAAATATACATGTATATTGATTAAAATTGATTAAAGTAATAATTAAAAATAGCTCTCAGATAACCAAGTGAGGAGTCTCTAACTGTAGGCTAAATAAAATAAATTATCCCAGTAAAGATATTGGCATACCTATCCTTCTGAAACTTAACATAACTTCTCCATCCCACACATCATTTTTACTTTTATCTGGATTCCTGACACTAAATATACTTTAGGCTTTAACCTCTGCTTCTTTGATTCCAGACAGGCTGTGTATGTGTATGTGTATGTGTGTGTGTGTATGTGTGTGCAAGTAAAGGGAAAATACTGTATGCTTGTGTATTTTGCTCCATATTTTTTGTTCACATAATCGTACAGTATGTAAATTGCTATGTATAAGCATTCTAGAGTCAATCTTTTTTTGTATAAAGAGTAACTAACATTTGAGTGTGAATGTATCATAATTCACTGTATACTACTTCATCTAAAAATGTGCTTTTTGT
This sequence comes from Canis lupus familiaris, assembly GCF_011100685.1. Classification (NCBI taxonomy): domain Eukaryota; kingdom Metazoa; phylum Chordata; class Mammalia; order Carnivora; family Canidae; genus Canis; species Canis lupus. The sequence goes on from NC_049232.1 coordinate 49,011,837, forward strand.
CTTTTTTCCCATAAAATATTTTTAAAGTGCTGCACTTAGCAACTTCATTCATCTCTCTTATACATCACAAATATATGTAAATATTAAAATTCCCACAAGTGGAATTGTTGGTCAAAGGAAATGTGAATTTTAAAATTAGATCACATTTTCTAAATGCCTTTTATAAGTAATTTTAACAATGGACACTTTAACCAATGGTATAGAAGAATGCCTATTTCCCCATAAATTCGCTGTATTACTACAAAACATGTAACTATATGCTCATCTGAGAACTGAAAATAGCATCTAATTTATTTTGTATTTACTTAATTCTCAGTGAAGTTGAGATCCTTTCATATGTTCATTAACTTTTTTTATTCCTATGAACTAATCCATGTCATTTATTAGGTTGTACGAGATCCATTAATTTCAATGTCAGCCTTATCAGATACTGAAACATCATATATAATGTAGTTTCAATCTTGTAGATCTAAATTACTTTTTTTCATCAATTTCTCTGCCTAATTTTGCTCCAGTTACACACAGCTTTAATGTATGTTTTTTTTTGTTTTTTTTTTAATTTATTTTTTATTGGTGTTCAATTTACTAACATACAGAATAACCCCCAGTGCCCGTCACCCATTCACTCCCACCCCCCGCCCTCCTCCCCTTCTACCACCCCTAGTTCGTTTCCCAGAGTTAGCAGTCTTTACGTTCTGTCTCCCTTTCTGATATTTCCCACACATTTCTTCTCCCTTCCCTTATATTCCCTTTAACTATTATTTATATTCCCCAAATGAATGAGAACATATAATGTTTGTCCTTCTCCGACTGACTTACTTCACTCAGCATAATACCCTCCAGTTCCATCCACGTTGAAGCAAATGGTGGGTATTTGTCATTTCTAATAGCTGAGTAATATTCCATTGTATACATAAACCACATCTTCTTTATCCATTCATCTTTCGATGGACATCGAGGCTCCTTCCACAGTTTGGCTATCGTGGCCATTGCTGCTATAAACATCGGGGTGCAGGTGTCCCGGCGTTTCATTGCATTTGTATCTTTGGGGTAAATCCCCAACAGTGCAATTGCTGGGTCGTAGGGCAGGTATATTTTTAACTGTTTGAGGAACCTCCACACAGTTTTCCAGAGTGGCTGCACCAGTTCACATTCCCACCAACAGTGTATGAGGGTTCCCTTTTCTCCGCATCCTCTCCAACATTTGTGGTTTCCTGCCTTGTTAATTTTCCCCATTCTCACTGGTGTGAGGTGGTATCTCATTGTGGTTTTGATTTGTATTTCCCTGATGGCAAGTGATGCAGAGCATTTTCTCATGTGCATGTGGGCCATGTCTATGTCTTCCTCTGTGAGATTTCTGTTCATGTCTTTTGCCCATTTCATGATTGGATTGTTTGTTTCTTTGGTGTTGAGTTCAATAAGTTCTTTATATATCTTGGAAACTAGCCCTTTATCTGATATGTCATTTGCAAATATCTTCTCCCATTCTGTAGGTTGTCTTTGAGTTTTGTTGACTGTATCCTTTGCTATGCAAAAGCTTCTTATCTTGATTAAGTCCCAATAGTTCATTTTTGCTTTTGTTTCTTTTGCCTTCGTGGATGTATCTTGCAAGAAGTTACTATGGCCGAGTTCAAAAAGGGTGTTGCCTGTGTTCTCCTCTAGGATTTTGATGGAATCTTGTCTCACATTTAGATCTTTCATCCATTTTGAGTTTATCTTTGTGTATGGTGAAAGAGACTGGTCTAGTTTCATTCTTCTGCATGTGGATGTCCAATTTTCCCAGCACCATTTATTGAAGAGACTGTCTTTCTTCCAATGGATAGTCTTTCCTCCTTTATCGAATATTAGTTGACCATAAAGTTCAGGGTCCACTTCTGGGTTCTCTATTCTGTTCCACTGATCTATGTGTCTGTTTTTGTGCCAGTACCACACTGTCTTGATGACCACAGCTTTGTAGTACAACCTGAAATCTGGCATTGTGATGCCCCCAGATATGGTTTTCTTTTTTAAAATTCCCCTGGCTATTCGGGGTCTTTTCTGATTCCACACAAATCTTAAAATAATTTGTTCTAACTCTCTGAAGAAAGTCCATGGTATTTTGATAGGGATTGCATTAAACGTGTATATTGCCCTGGGTAACATTGACATTTTCACAATATTAATTCTGCCAATCCATGAGCATGGAATATTTTTCCATCTCTTTGTGTCTTCCTCAATTTCTTTCAGAAGTGTTCTATAGTTTTGAGGGTATAGATCCTTTACATCTTTGGTTAGGTTTATTCCTAGGTATCTTATGCTTTTGGGTGCAATTGTAAGTGGGATTGACTCCTTAATTTCTCTTTCTTCAGTCTCATTGTTAGTGTATAGAAATGCCACTGACTTCTGGGCATTGATTTTGTATCCGGCCACGCTACCGAATTGCTGTATGAGTTCTAGCAATCTTGGGGTGGAGACTTTTGGGTTTTCTATGTAGAGTATCATGTCATCGGCGAAGACGGAGAGTTTGGCTTCTTCTTTGCCAATTTGAATGCCTTTAATGTCTTTTTGTTGTCTGATTGCTGAGGCTAGGACTTCCAGTACTATGTTGAACAGCAGTGGTGAGAGTGGACATCCCTGTCTTGTTCCTGATCTTAGGGGAAAGGCTCCCAGTGCTTCCCCATTGAGAATGATATTTGCTGTGGGCTTTTCATAGATGGCTTTTAAGATGTCGAGGAATGTTCCCTCTATCCCTACACTCTGAAGAGTTTTGATCAGGAATGGATGCTGTATTTTGTCAAATGCTTTCTCTGCATCCAATGAGAGGATCATATGGTTCTTGGTTTTTCTCTTGCTGATATGATGAATCACATTGATTGTTTTACGGGTGTTGAACCAGCCTTGTGTCCCAGGGATAAATCCTACTTGGTCATGGTGAATAATTTTCTTAATGTACTGTTGGATCCTATTGGCCAGTATCTTGTTGAGAATTTTTGCATCCATGTTCATCAGGGATATTGGTCTGTAATTCTCCTTTTTGGTGGGGTCTTTGTCTGGTTTTGGAATTAAGGTGATGCTGGCCTCATAGAACGAATTTGGAAGTACTCCATCTCTTTCTATCTTTCCAAACAGCTTTAGGAGAATAGGTATGGTTTCTTCTTTAAACGTTTGATAAAATTCCCCTGGGAAGCCATCTGGCCCTGGACTCTTGTGTCTTGGGAGGTTTTTGATGACTGCTTCAATTTCCTCCCTGGTTATTGGCCTGTTCAGGTTTTCTATTTCTTCCTGTTCCAGTTTTGGTAGTTTGTGGCTTTCCAGGAATGCGTCCATTTCTCCTAGATTGCCTAATTTATTGGCGTATAGCGGTTCATAATATGTTTTTAAAATCGTTTGTATTTCCTTGGTGTTGGTAGTGATCTCTCCTTTCTCATTCATGATTTTATTAATTTGAGTCTTCTCTCTCTTCTTTTTAATAAGGCTGGCTAATGGTTTATCTATCTTATTAATTCTTTCAAAGAACCAACTCCTGGTTCTGTTGATCTGTTCCACAGTTCTTCTGGTCTCGATTTCGTTGAGTTCTGCTCGAATCTTTATTAACTCCCTTCTTCTCTTGGGTATAGGATCTATTTGCTGTTTTTTCTCTAGCTCCTTTATGTGTAAGGTTAGCTTTTGTATTTGAGTTCTTTCCAGTTTTTGAATGGATGCTTGTATTGCGATGTATTTCCCCCTCAGGACTGCTTTTGCTGCATCCCAAAGATTTTGGATGGTTGTATCTTCATTCTCATTAGTTTCCATGAATCTTTTTAATTCTTCCTTAATTTCCTGGTTGACCCTTTTATCTTTTAGCAGGATGGTCCTTAACCTCCACGTGTTTGAGGTCCTTCCAAACTTCTTGTTGTGATTTAGTTCTAATTTCAAGGCATTATGGTCTGAGAATATGCAGGGGACAATCCCAATCTTTTGGTATCGGTTCAGACCCGATTTGTGACCCAATATGTGGTCTATTCTGGAGAAAGTTCCATGTGCACTTGAGAAGAATGTGTATTCAGTTGAGTTTGGATGTAAAGTTCTGTAGATATCTGTGAAATCCATCTGGTCCAGTGTATCATTTAAAGCTCTCGTTTCTTTGGAGATGTTGTGCTTAGAAGACCTATCGAGTATAGAAAGAGCTAGATTGAAGTCACCAAGTATAAGTGTATTATTATCTAAGTATTTCTTCACTTTGGTTAATAATTGATTGATATATTTGGCAGCTCCCACATTCGGGGCATATATATTGAGGATTGTTAAGTCCTCTTGTTGAATAGATCCTTTAAGTATGATATAGTGTCCCTCTTCATCTCTCACTGCAGTCTTTGGGGTAAATTTTAGTTTATCTGATATAAGGATGGCTACCCCTGCTTTCTTTTGAGGACCATTCGAATGGTAAATGGTTCTCCAACCTTTTATTTTCAGGCTGTAGGTGTCCTTCTGTCTAAAATGAGTCTCTTGTAGACAGCAAATAGATGGGTCCTGCTTTTTTTTTTTATTTTATTTTTTTTAATTTATGATAGTCGCAGAGAGAGACAGAGGCAGAGACAGAGGCAGAGGGAGAAGCAGGCTCTATGCACCGAGAGCCCGACGTGGGACTCGATCCCGGGTCTCCAGGACTGCACCCAGGGCCAAAGGCAGGCGCTAAACTGCTGTGCCACCCAGGGATCCCCGGGTCCTGCTTTTTTATCCAGTCTGAAACCCTGCGCCTTTTGATGGGGTCATTAAGCCCGTTCACATTCAGAGTTACTATTGACAGATATGAGTTTAGCGTCATCATGATATCTATTCAGTCCTTGTTTTTGTGGACTGTTCCACTGAACTTCTTCTTAAAGGGGAATTTTAAGAGTCCCCCTTAAAATTTCTTGCAGAGCTGGTTTGGAGGTCACATATTCTTTTAGTTGCTGCCTGTCTTGGAAGCTCTTTATCTCTCCTTCCATTTTGAATGAGAGCCTTGCTGGATAAATATTCTTGGTTGCATGTTCTTCTCATTTAGGACCCTGAATATATCCTGCCAGCCCTTTCTGGCCTGCCAGGTCTCTGTGGAGAGGTCTGCTGTTACCCTAATACTCCTCCCCATAAAAGTCAGGGATTTCTTGTCTCTTGCTGCTTTAAGGATCTTCTCTTTATCTTTGGAATTTGCAAGCTTCACTATTAAATGTCGAGGTGTTGAACGGTTTTTATTGATTTTAGGGGAGGATCTCTCTATTTCCTGGATCTGAATGCCTGTTTCCCTTCCCAGATTCGGAAAGTTTTCAGCTAGAATTTGTTCAAATACATATTCTGGCCCTCTGGCCCTTTCGGGGCCCTCGGGAACCCCAATTAAACGTAGGTTTTTCTTTCTCAGGCTGTCGTTTATTTCCCTTAATCTATCCTCATGGTCTTTTAATTGTTTGTCTCTTTTTTCCTCAGTTTCCCTCTTTGCCATCAACTTGTCTTCTATGTCACTCACTCGTTCTTCCACCTCGTTAACCCTCGTCGTTAGGACTTCTATTTTGGATTGCATCTCATTCAATGGATTTTTAATTTCTGCCTGATTAGCTCTAAATTCTGCAGTCATGAAGTCTGTTGAGTCCTTTATACTTTTTCCTAGAGCCACCAGTAGCTGTATAATAGTGCTTCTGAATTGGCTTTCTGACATTGAATTGTAATCCAGATTTTGTAACTCTGTGGGAGAGAGGACTGTTTCTGATTCTTTCTTTTGAGGTGAGGTTTTCCTTCTAGTCATTTTGCTCATTGCAGAGTGGCCAAAAGCAAGTTGTATTGGGAAAAAGAGAAAAAGAGAGGAGAGAAAGAAGGAAAGAAAAGAGAAAGAGAAAAAAAAGGGAAGAAAAAAAACGAGAAAAAAAAAAGAAGAAAAAGAGAAAGAAAAAGAAAGGAGAAAAAAAAGGGGGTGGGGGGAAGGAAACAAATCAAAAAGCAAAACAAAACAAAACAAAACAAAACAAAAAAAAAGAACCACCGGGGAGTATCTTCTGATTCTGTGTACTTTAAGTCCTTTTTGACTTCCCCTGGAACTTGTCCGTCTAGCTGGTGTTCTGGGGGAGGGGCCTGTTGTGCTGATTTTCAGGTGTTAGCACTTGGGGGAGCTGCTCTGCCCCCTGCCTGGTGTAGGGCTCAGTGGGGGTTGTTTAACCCGTGAGGCCCCAGGAGGAACAACCCCAGTGGCGGTGGCAGCTCTGGAGCCCTGGATTCAGCTCCCACAGTAACTACTGAGCTTCTCCGTCTGCAGGGCCTGGAGGCTCCGGGCGGGGCCGCTGATCTGCTCAGCTGGGGCAGGAGCGTCCTTGCTGTCCTGGGCACTCCCGGCCTCTGCCTGTCCCGGGGAAGGCCGGATCCTGGGCTGTGTCCCGGCGCCCTGTGCTCCGGGGCCTGCGCTGTTGGATTCGCGCTCCCGCCCCGCAGCCCCCTCCGTGGAGCCGCCGCCCGAGCCCCTCCGAGCTGCTCCGGGTCCCGCCGGGTCCCCCCGTGCGCGCTGCAGCCCTTAGGGAGCTCGGCGCATCTCCCGGGGCGCAGGTGTCTGTTACTGTCCCCGGGAGCCCGAGGGCATCCCCGCCCTCCTCGGTCCTGCTCCACCTCCCCGCGAGCCCCTTTCCGCCCGGGAAGGTCGGTGCAGCTCCTGCGTCTCCGGGACGGGGCTCTCCTGTCCTGGGGACACTCGCCCCGGCCTCAGCCCGGCTCCTCGCGGGGCCCCTCCCCCTTGGAGGCCTTTGTTTCTTTACTTCTTTTTCCCCCGTCTTCCTACCTTGATAGAAGCGGGAACTCTTCTCACTGTAACATTCCAGCTGGTCTCTCTTTAAATCTCAGGCCGAATTCGTAGATTTTCAGGATGATTTGAAGGTTATCTAGGTAATTTGGTGGGGACAGGTGACTTGGGGATCCTACTCTTCCGCCATCTTGCTCCTCCCCCCGGTTTGCTTGTTTTTTTACATTATATCATAAAATCAAGTGGGACAAATTTCCTATCATTGTTTTTCTTTGCTGTCATTGTCTGGAAATCTTTCAGGAAATCATTAACATTGTGATTAAACTTATCATTTTTAAACTCAAGGTATGTGACATTTTTGTTTAAGCAATGATTTTTCTCTATACATTTCTGACTCCTCTGCATTAGTCCATCTTTACCTGCACAGTTCAGGAGGAGTATAAAGAAATTGAGGAAAATCCAACATAATCTTAATTAAACATAAAGATCTCATATTGGTTAGCCAAACTAACAGAGGTCTGCTGTTTTCTTTTGAGTCAGACAAACATGGGTTTAAAATCCATTTATACTATGTAATAACTTAGCAACAAAGAGAAAAATGACATCATTTCTTAGGATTCAGGTTTCCTTTTCTATGAAAGGGTGAAAAAATATTTTGCTCAAAAACAAGATGCGTATTTGAGAGCAGTGTCAAATACTGGTTAAGTATTTTGAAGACAGACATTCTCGGGTTAAATTCTGGTTCTAGATTTTTATAATAAGAAAGCTTGTATAAGTCACTGAGTCAAAATCCTGTCTCTAATGACTTCTAACTTTGTGATCAAAGTAAGGAATGTGTTCTCTAGTACCTTAATTTCCTCATTCGTAAATTGGGGATAATAGTAACTAAATGAGTTCATAACTAAAGGTACTTAGAGCAGGACATAATGCCAAGTAAGTACTCAATAATGGACTTATTTGACATTTTGTGTGGGTCTTTCTTAAACAAAAAATCAGCAAGTTAACTTGCATGTTGGAAAGAAGGGCTTTACTTACTTTTTTTGTGATTTTTACTTGTGAGTCCACTGGGAACACTTTGTGCTCCTAATACCCGCAAGGAAGGTGTTTCTATGATTTACACTTTTTGACTTTGAAGCCCAAGGACATCCTATGTGAGCAAAATCCAGTGCCTAGATTCCTCTCTGTTATACATCTAAGGACTACAAGTGAAACTCACCTGCTGCATATTCTCTCCAATATAAGTGGGATGAAGATGAGCATGACACATATAATACTTTCCTGTCCTCTTTCCAAAGCCATTAAAAAGAAAATTGTGTGTACATATTTGTAGTGTGTGTGTGTTTAACAGAAAAAGAAAACATGTTGACTGATTCCTGCATTTGGCCAGAGCTGGTATGCATAAAAGAATAGGGAAGAATGACAATTTGAAATTGTGTCAAATTTGTTTTTATCTGGCTTACTCTAAAAGCAGCTAATAAGCACAAAATCACAAACAACATGTAGGTGGTTGGATTTGGCTACCATTTCCTACCTCATGTCTCATGGAGCTCTGCCAAAGTGTGGTGGTCTCCACAACTCAGTGGCAGTGGTCTTACTGTATTAAGTTAGAAAATCTGTAGACTTACATTAGGAAAGCACTCATCTGTGGTGGATTCGACTCAGCACACAGAAATTACTGGCTTATAACTGTAAACCAGCACAGATACCAGACTTAAAGCTAGGGTTACAGGGCTCTCTGGTTTTGTCTGCACAGGGTCACTCTCTTCTTAGTTGCATATGCGCTGGGGACTAGAAGTTTTTTCCTCTGTATTGACCTGTGGATTTTCAGTGGTCAGGCCTGACCACAGCTCACCACAACCTCAAGCTCAATTTTTCTACCCGAGCACATAGTTCGTCAATGTGTTGCTTCCCAGCAAGAATCCAAATCAAATACCTACGAACAAAGCTTGTTGTGTAGGTGGCTCCTATGCTTGCTTTTGAACATTAAAAGAGAAAAGAAAAAAATATTGCTGAATGTGCCTCCCACAGTTTTTCATCACACTGACCTCCAAACCTGACCCATCGGAAATGAAACATCCATTACCTTTTGTCTAAAGGTTTCAGAACCCTATGTGACTGAACAAGGAGCTTGGTGAGAATTGATTTTGCCACAGCACTCACACCTGGGTATTGCTTAGTATTATTTTGAAATCATTGGAGGCTTAAATCATTCCGGGAATGTTTACTATGGGATTTGGTTAACAGTCAGTATAATTGACTGAGCATAGAATGTATATACATAATTAAAACAAAACTATTCTTTTTTTTACATTTGCTTCTGACTTTTCTGCTGTCAATAAAATTTCCACATTAAATCTGATTTGTTTTATTTAAGATTTCAGAAGCTTCATATTTTAAAATAATTTAAATTAAACTATTACAATAGTTTCATATCAACCCCAAAAGAGAAACTATCATCAGCTGAACAATAATACTCACTTAAAATTTAGAATAAATCATAGCCCACAAGTACTATCACATAATGATTTTCTAGTCAGTTGTGTATATATAATATATATGTCTGTGTGTATATATATATATAATATATATACATATATATATACGGCAGACATTAAGGGCTTTAAAAAAGTACCTATTTTGAAAGAAGTCATTCCATAATGTGAATATAAAGCTCAACATCTCATGATAAGTGATCCAAAGACATTCTTGAAATAGAACATAAAAAAATAAGAAGTTTTTATAAGGATATAAAAACATCTTACAGAAATTAAGGGCAAGAATTCAAACAGCTGGGCATGAGAAATGGCTCCAAGTCTACAAAGAATTTGCTTTCTATCACCTATTTCCCTCTCTACATGTCCACTTTATTCTTCCCTCTTTTCTCACCTACTTTCTCTATTTTTCCAGATCATATGGCCAGAGATGGTCACTGACAGTGTCTGAATAATACCAGTTACACACAATAATAATTGGTTTAATTTGGGTCAGAGACATGCTCTCCTCAAATCCAGTCAACTGTGTGAGTGGATTGTATAGAAGTGTACCATTAAAGAAAAAGAAGAGATGTTATGGTAGGTAATAATTAATAGACAAAATAACAGATATACACCATTGTATCATTATGGAGCTTTTTCAGTCATGACCTCTCACCTTACCTATCACCTCTACCACTTCTTCCAGGCAACTCATGGCACCCAAGTAAAAAGCTACCTTCTATATTTTAAAACCAAAAATAACTAGGACTGAATCTACCCATTGTGTTGCATCTTATTTTTAGAACAAGTTTTTTCTTCAGAAGTTACCCTTTTTATTTCAGGCAGACTGTCCTGGAAGATATTAAATGATCACTGGCATAGTTGCATGGTCTTGACTCAGTGACCCTTACAGTGCAAAGTCAATACTATCTTTTCAATAAAACATGACAGACACTTCCTAGATTTCACTTGAGTTCCTACTTTTTGAGGCCATCACCCAAATATATTGGAAAGGGAACCAAAACAGAGATTCCAAACCCTATGTATGTTTATGTAGTCCCTTCAAGTGGCTATTACCTTCACTCTGACTATCTCCTTCTTTGAAGAACCAGAATCATCTTTTTCTACGCAAAACCCCTTCACATAGTTACATATATTTAAAACATGAAGGTAATTGCTTTCCAGGTTTGCAAAACTAAGTCATTTTGTATGTCTGGAATATATAAGGGCTGTTTTGGTGGAGGAACTAGAGTGGTATCTGAAGAGTTGGGAGGGTGGTTCCAAAGGACTGACCAATAGAGAATCAGAAGGCAATCTAATTGGGGATACCTGGGTGGCTCAGTAGTAGAGCATCTGCCTTTGGCTCAGGGCATGATCTTGGGATCCAGGATCGAGTTCCACATCAGGCTTCTTGTGGGGAGCCTGCTTCTCCTTCTCCCTGTGTCTCTACCTCTCTGTGTCTCTCATGAATAAATAAAATCTTTAAAAAATAAAAAAAGAAGGCAATCTAATTGTATATACTGGTGTTTATCAAGAATAAACCTACCATAGGGGTGCCACCATCTGCCTCCAGCTCAGGTCCTGATCTCAGCGTCCTGGGATCAAGCCCTGCATTGGGCTCCCTGCTCAGTGGGGAGCCTGCTTCTCCTTCTCCCTGCCTGCCCCTCCCCCTGCTTGTTCTCATTCTCATTCTCTCTGTCAAATAAATAAATAAATAAATAAATAAATAAATAAATAAATAAAATCTTAAAAAAAATTCACATGCCAAAAAGCCTCTTTTAAGTGCTTGATGCTATCAATATACATAAATTCAAGAAGACTAGTTATCAGGTCTGTTGTGAACATCACTATAAGCCCAGTACTTAGCCAATACTCTGGTAAATAAGTAGACACTTGATAAAAATCTTCTGAAGGAATAAATAAGCAAACACAAGCCATAAGGTATTTAAAATAAACATGAGGGAGAGCAGTGACTTTGAAGAATCCACTCATTATATCTGGAGCTTTATTATGATAATGGTTCCTAGAACCAGCCTGCTGAAGAGTAGTTTCCTGAGCCTGGAAGCAGAGACAAATATGACTTATTTGATAAAGCAGATCTATCTTTTCTGTGACTTTCTGAGGGAGGGAGGAGTGACACAGGGAACCTTCTGGGTTGGGATCTCAGCAACTATCTTTTGGCTCCCCCTAGGGTATGAACTAGAGATGTAAAACTGCCATAGATTTTGGGTTCTGAAAAAATATGTAGACTGAGGTGTAAAATAAAAGCAAGAATGTAATAGGATAGTTGAGTCATAAATGAGTTAATAAAGCCCAGGGTTGCTGTGGTGAGTAAGGGTATTTAATACTATGATGAAGGCAGTACCATGATGGCCTGAAATTCTCCACAGGAAAGGTTTTTAAATGTGACTCAATTGGGAAGTTATTTTTCTCTGCCAACACCATAGTAGCAGATCAGAGTGAGGAACCAGACACAATAAAAGCAGCTTTAGAAGAATCATATAAAAAACAATGATGCAGTAAGAAAGGCAGTGAATTAATTAAATGCCATTTGCCCCTTTTATTTCTAATTCTAGCAAAAAAATTAGTTTTTAACACAAGTAAGTAACTGAATTACTCTTAATTTTTGAGGACCTACTTATGTATAAGGGTTGTTTGCAAGTTTATTTATGTTTTATCACTTAGTCTTTATAAAGACTCTGCTTGCCAAGTATTAATATCTATAGCATTGTAATTCAATATGTTTTAACCCACACCTGTTTTTATATTATAAAAGAAGGGTTGAGAATTTTGAACTCAGATCTCTTATTTCAAAGTCAGTGCTTTTTTTCCACACTGTTGTTGGGATTTATAGTTGTTGCCATGGCAACTTAGTGACTTCCTTAAGGATAACTATCTTTTCATAAATAGGTCCCTGATGGGTCTTGAGGCACTTTCTAAGCTCAATTAGTCAAAGATTGTATTCTGTTTTATTTATATTATAAGTACATTATAGCTCAAAGATCTTATACAAAAGAAAATGAAGAAAACAAATGAATTACTAATTTAATTTGCATGGTATCTAGGTAATCTGGACTTTTTTTAAAGAGAAAAGCTTTGGTATGATAGCTACATAGTACTTACAATATGCTCTTACTAGGGCTCCTTATTGTCACTTTAGTTTCCATTGGGAATTAATTTTTAACAGTACTGGTATTAAATATCATCTGAGTATTAAGGAAAAGGGCTAAATATTATTTAAAAACATCTATACGATTCAGAATGATTTATAGGGATAGTTATATCTGTTGATCAAATCCTAAGCTTCCAAGTCCTTTTCTCTCTTCTCAAGATATAACTAATTTTCATCAGGACTCCATCTAAAAACTGATTATCCTCAAGCTCCAAATTCTAGTCCATGTGAATTTGGCTAAGTCTGTCAGCAAAATTCCATTTTCATGGCCAAAGTGATTTATTTGGGGTCTGGAAATGTGATTTTCGCCAGTGCAATAAGAGTGAATGTCAGGGCTTTGTGTAAGGAGTTATAAGATCTACCTAAGAAATCTCTATTTATGTGAACCATCCATTACTTGCAAACAAAAGTATCTGAACTGATTCAGAAATTAGTATAGGGAAATAGGGATTGACAGTAACAGATCCAGCTAAAATGAGATAGAACAAAGAGTAATAAAGACCCCTCCTCTCCCTCTTCAATGACAGAGTGGGCAATACTTATGTGTTAGTAAAATAGCTGTGAATCTGTGATCTCTGTGCACTGGGACTCAGATCTTGTTTCTAAGCCTGCAAAATTAAAGTTGGGGCAGAAAGATGTCCTGATGTCTGAGTGTGTTGGCTAATTCTGCAGCAGTAAGAAGTAAGGTCCTGAAAGATACAAGCTTTTCCTGACATCAGCCCATCTGAAAGCAGGAAAATAAATAAATAAATAAATAAATAAATAAATAAATAAATAAATAAATAAATAAATAAATAGATAAATAAATAAAAGAGCTTTCTAAAAGCAACTTCTTTTACCTATGGGCTGAAATAAAGAATGGCCAAATTCTAAACATTTTGGAAAATGTTGGAAAAGGCAATTTCTATATATAAAATTATATTAGGGCAAAATTATATTAGATAGCTTTTGGTAGGTAGGATATTTGTCAGGCAATAAGATCAGAGCCTAAGGGAAACCTGACATTACTTCCTACCTACAAACTCACAGCCTTATGGAGAAGCTTCAACTTGATTATTAAAAAGAGGAGCAGGGAGGAGAGGAAGGGAGGGGGAGGAAGGAGAAACAGAGGAATGAGAAAGAAAATTACTTTTGGGATGTGCACTGAAAGCAGGGACTATGTTAGCGGCGACAGGCCATCCATGGTACTGAATAAAGAGATTATGAATAGCATGCTACAGGACAGGGCATGGGTCCGGCGCATTAGCTTCACAACATTCAGGTACCAATGTTATACTTAAATAATATCCTTCTAGTTTTGTTTTCTAGCACATGTCATTGTCTCAAATCAGGGAGATGTGAAGCTTGTTAAAGTTTTAAGGGAGTGGTTTTCAAAAGAGGACTCTAATTCTGGTAAATAATTACCAGTGATTGTTCATCTCCCTAAGGGTCACACTGAGAGGAGGAGGTTAGTTAGCGTGGGCTGGTTCCTGATAGGTGTAGACTGTGTTCAGTGCACATCTCAGATATAAAAAGGAAGGACAATGTGGGAGGGACAGTTTCCTAGAACAAACCAACCTACCGCAGTCAGGCAAACCCTCTACAATGGGTAAGAAAGCTCTGTCATCTCTAATAAGCAGAACGTGAGAAGGTCCATGCAGGAGATTCTGGAGGGTATTGCTTCCGTTCTCTCCTAAGCTTCCAAGCTTTGGAAACTTTTCCTATAATTGACAATCTAACGTGTCCTAAATATACCATGAATGTAACAAAATGAAGAGTTTCATTCAGAAGGCCTTTTGGGGCTAATTAAATTCTTAAATTCCTGAGGGACAGAAATGGAACATATTTTTTAAGGATGTGAAGGGTGGTTTGAAACTTCAATGCAAAACATGGTACCAAAGACTGTATATGCATAAAATCTTTTTGGTTTTTACATGGGGTCATTTTTATTCTTTCTGTATCAAAGTCATTATCAAAGAAACATTCAAAATTGCCATTGATTGTGCTTTATAAAATGTAAAAAGGTAAAAATCTATGCTTCTTTGTCATATATTTTTCCAGACAAGTATTACCCAAAGTATATTTTGGAAGGCAATAGACATGTGATCAATTCCTTAAATATGAGATCCTCCTCATTAAAAAAAATATGTAACTTGCATATATTTCATTTTTTGTGGAGGATTACTGTACTAAGTAATCTATTAAACATTGTGAGAAGTCTTAATTTAAAAAATTGTCAAATTTCAATAAACTATAAATATGTTTAAATTTACATTATTATTTTTATTTGACCTTTGAGTTAGACTTTTTAAAAAAATTTCTAAATTATAGACTACAGATTCAGAGGTGTGGCTCTAGATATGAAGGGAAAAATATCATAATTTGATGTACTCCTAAAAGATCATTCTTAAAGAATACAGGATTGTAAGAAGACAAAGTTAATAAAGTGTCTAATTCAAGATAGAAAGTAATAATAAAATCTATTTTAAAAATTAAAATTTTTCACAAAATAGAACTACAAAAGTTTTAAATTAAATGTACAAACTAATGTTACTTAACACAAACTCACTAATTAGAAGTAATTGCTAAATCAATTAATATGAGCTTCATTTAGACTTCTGAAATATATTTATATGGGACACTTTCTTTAGAGTAAAATCACTAATCTTTTCTCCAAATGTAAATATTGAGACATTTTTCTTACATTTTAATATTTTATGGTAGCCTATATTTAGAATGAAAGCTAATATATAAAACTAGTATTATTGGGAAAGGATTCTAGTCAACACTTGTCAACAAAACTATTCCTTTTTTTATTTTTTATTTTTATTTTAAAGATTTTATTTTATGTATTCATGAGAGACAAAGAGAGAGAGAAGCAGGCTCCTGCAGGGAGCCTGACGTGGGACTTGATCCCAGGTCTCCAGGATCACACCCCAGGTGAAAGCAGCGCTAAACTGCTGAGCCACCGGGGCTGCCCAACTATTCCTTTTCTATCTGAGCTACTGTAGTACAGAGAAAGGCATTTTTTAATAGGAGCTTTGCAGCAGATATTTACTTTTGAGAAGTCTTCTTTCTTATAATCCCCCAATTTCATGTGTTTGGCATTAGAAAGTAGCAATGTAAAGATATTTAACTATAGAAAAGCTGATTGATATCCCTATAAAGGTTGAACTATGAAGGTACTTGGCTTCAATAGCTGAGAGTGACCTATTTAGAAACTCATATTTTGTTTAGAGAACAAATAAACTGATCAAGTGGATCATTGATTAATAAAGAACCACAGTGGCCACAGTAGATAATCATCTGTACCATAAACCTAAATGAGGTTTCAGTACAACCTAAGGCAAAGGAAGCTGTTGTTTATGCCAAACATTGCTGAAGTAAAATTAATTAATTAATTAACTAGAGAGAACAAACTGAGGATTAATGGAAGGAGGAGGGTGTGAGGTGGGTGGAAAGGATGGGCTAAATGGGTGATGGGTATTAAGGAGGGCCCTTGTGATGAGCACTAGGTAAGTGCTGTAAGTGATGTAAGTGATGAATCACTAAATTCTACTCCTGAAACCAATACTTACACTATATAGTAACTAACTAGAATTTAAATAAAAATGTGAAACAAAAAAATTAATTAAATTAAAATGAATAAATGTGTGTATGTAATGACCTAAAAGCTTCCTATGAATTATTTAGATACTTCTCATCGCTATTATGTATATATGTAATATTTATGTCTGAAATTAATTAGTATTAAAATAATGTAACATGTGAGCATGAACTAGACAATATTCAATAAATTAAATAATTTCGATAAAGCATTTCTAACACTAAATGAGAATATAGAAAGCTAGAAAAATAACGACAAATGATCTATACTGAAGAAATGAAAAATGTGTGGTTCTATGTGAAGTAAATGTCTGTTTTAGGACAAAGACCACTTAGTTACAAATGTAAAGAATAGCAAACTTGTTTGACAAACATGAAAAGAGACACAAAAATCCCAAGCTAGAGAATCTCAGGATATATAATATATACTACTGACTAATTGGGAAATAGTGACAACTCTGCATCTAGCAAGGGCTTCTTCAAAGAAATGAAATGTAGAAGGCATAAAGTTCTCATGCAAAGTTCAGCTTGCTGAGACCACTGTGGTTGACTCTTGACTCCTTCATGAGTGTTCCAATCAATCACATTAGATCTGCCTCAATATTTCCATTCCTTCTCTGTGTCAAAACTGTGTGTCTCAGAAGTGATTTTTTAAAAAGGGTGGCTAGGATTGGTTTAAGAAAAGCTCATTTTATTGGCTGTTTCCTGAGTCAAATGCACCACAGTCCTAATAGTCCCTGGCAATTAGAAGGGTCATTTATCTTTCTGTGAGACTAAGGAATATAGAAAGTAATTGGGAAATTCCTTCATAATACCCCTTTAAATACTTCACTCCAATTAATACTCCTTTGCATTAGTTATCCAGAGTATCACTCTGATTAATCTTTCTTACTTTAAAATACCAAACACAACCTAGCAAAAATAGTCAGAGTAAGTGTTGTCACTCAGAATAAGTACTGAGACACCTATATAAATGCATGTTACATTTTTATTATCTTAAGTAAACAATGAACTTTATATTATGTATTAGTCTTTCCCAATTAACCTTTTTTTTTCTAAAGATTTTATTTATTTATTCATAGAGACACAGAGAGAGAGAGAGAGAGGCAGAGACACAGGCAGAGGGAGAAGCAGGCTCCACGCAGAGAGCCTGACGTGGGACTCGATCCAGGGTCTCCAGGATCACGCCCTGGGCTATAGGCGGCGCTAAACCGCTGCGCCACTGGGGCTGCCCCCCAATTAACCTTTTTATAGCCTTGGGTTAAAAGCTTTTCAGTTTTACTGAGGGTGAGTAAATTGAACTGAATCTATCTCACAATTTTGGTTAATGCATTGGACACCTCTTGTGCTCCACCTCACATTTCTCACATTTTACGTTGGCCATGGCTGCAGCAACCAGCTTCTTACAACTGTAACATGTCTACATCTACATACAACTCTGGCTTTCTGCTTTCTGACCCAACAGAATGGGATGCCTCTGGAAATGCACTCTAAAGTCATGCAGACAAAGTAGTGCTGCAGAGGATATGGGAGGGACCTTCCTTGCATAAATAATGAGAGCTAGGAATCATTTAGAAAAACCCTTTCTGTCCCTTGCACAGACCATTCTAAGTATCTTCTCTGTACCTCCCTCGAAGAATCTGGCAAGAATGGGCACAGTTACGCACAGAGGTAACCTTTGAAAATGCACCCTAATATTGGTTTTTCCTCTTTACTAGCTTAATTATTTACAGTCCTTTGTTTTTATTTCTTGAGATAACTTTGCAAAGTAATCTTACTTCTATATAAGCTTGTCTCAGATTCTGTTTTCCCAGGAAAAGATGAGCTAAGGTACCTAATATCCCGAGAGACAGACTGGGGCAAATAAATGAGCAGCTCTACTTACAAAATCTTGGTTGGATAGGCTTTCTTTTACTCTACCTGTTTCATAAATATTGAAGGATATTCCCACTAACATATCAAAATTTAAAAAGTACAATTGTGGCTTCCAAGGTCTAGGTTTTAGTAATCTTAAACCCATTGCTTAAGGGAGATGTGTGCTGAGGGATGGTAGAGGCAGCTGCTCAGATAAATGCAGGAACAGTTTGTTAAGGCAGTGCATTGAACAAGTTGAGTCTTTGGTTTCTTTGCAGTTTCAAGAATATATATATATATATATATATATATATATATATATATCTCCTTGATATTATTTTGTCTTGCTTTTTGCATAACATTTTGTGGAAAGACAAAAATAAAACCACAAACAGTTATAAAGACATCTGTGAAGAGAGGGTGCACCGTCTGTTCTGACTGAAAAAGTATATAGAAGAGTTGCTTCATAAGGTATGCATCTTGCTTGAAGAACACTGTGTTTGCCAAAAAGCAAGCACTTTCATGTTCTCATTGACCCAATATTTCATGTAAAAAAATATCTGCTAAACACAGGAAATGGGACTACAAGCTACCCTCCAGCTTAAGACCTGAAATGGATATACTAGGTTCTCAATGACTAGTTCAGGACACTAACCTGGTGGTAATTCTTCACTTTTCATTGGTGCAACTAGAATTTTCTACTGTTCCCCTGGGAAGGTTACTCATGGTCTAGAAATAACTTAATTAGCCAAAAATGAGCAAATAGAACTTATCAAAAACAATAATATAGGATTTACAGAAATAGCCTATGACATCATAAACTTATTGCCCTAACTGTACCCTGACATTACTGGTTTTCCTTAAGATAAGGCTTCTTGCTGTTGGTCTTTGAATGCTGGGATCTGCCACCCACTGTTGTGTAGCTCAAACATCTGAACTTTGGGTGTGGTTCACTGATTACCATGGTTCAATGATAACAGTTCAATGGTCTCTCCTATGGCTCTGGCTGCAAGGTCCAAACACTCAATCCTACCACAGACTTTATTCAGTTTATTGGGTGCTCTTTGGCTCTCCACATTTTTTTTTCTCCACATTTTTTAACACTATCAACTCTTGGCTATTTTCCCTAAGCATTTGGATTTTGTCATTATCCCATCCACATCAATACCATTCTTTGTCATTAATAATCTACCTCCTATATGCCCTCCTTTTTTGAGGGAGCACCTGCAAATTTCTAGGATTTTATTCTGGGTAATATACATAAGCATCTCCTTTTCCCATTCAAAGCATCATAGTTTTCATACATAAAAAGTGGCATGGCTTTCAAAACATAGTTTCTGCTATACTCTAAAATTCATAGTTGAATTTCTACACTGAGACAAACTTTTCTGTGAGGCAAGAAGTCACACCAAAGTCCTAATGTTGGATGTTTTGCAGAGGGTAAAAATTATAAAGCATAAACTAACAATATTTTAGACTATTCTAATACAAATGCTAGGAAATGTGTTCAGACAGGAAATAATTCATTGCATAAGAAAAGCAATGTCTCATACAGGTTTATATGTATGTCGTTTTTTACTTCTTGTTCTCTAAAAAGGGGAGCCCTTTCCATTGTACATTGAAAATTAGTGAGATACACTCCATATAACATATAATTTGTGGACTATTGAATATAAGACACATGATTGATGGTGAATTTGTGTTTAATGGAAGAGTAAAATTAAAGGTATCTTTTGTTTTCATAAGTTCTTATCCTTGACTGAAAAGCTTTTGATATAAAAATTTACACATGCAGATATGTGTGTATATCCATGTGTATTCCATTAGTTATCTACTAGTAGAATGAAAGATTCAATGTATTCACTTCTTGATCTTTGTATCCGCAATTTTGATATCAAGAGACCATGTTAGGACAACAGAAAAATGAGTAATTTGAATAACATAATTTCAGATAGTTTTGATCTAAATATCATGTAACTATTATAATATCAGCAAATATTTTTATAACCTGATGTATACCTTTCAGTCAGCCAGAGAAAGATATTCAACATTAAATAAAGATGGATTAGCAAGATAATTGGTGATATATATGACACAGAATAAATTTGATATTCACATATCCATGCTAAAAGTTTCATAAACCTTTACCTGTTTTTGATACATGAAAAATGATAAAATTTCAATAGAATACTAGAAACAGGTGTCTTTAAGCTCTCTCTTCTGGACTACCATCTACAGCCTTAGATGTGTAAATTATCAGTGTCATTAGTATTATTTTGAATTCTTTCCTACCTTCTTCAAGAAACATGTATCATGTGTACCACCATTTTGTTTCACTCATCACTTTTTTTTTTTTTTTTTTTTTGTAGGTAGGATCCACTCCCAGCATGAAGCACAACACAGGGCCTGAACTCATGATGCTGAAATCCAGACCTGACCTGAGATCAAGAGTTGGATGCTTGACCCACTTAGCCACCCAGGCACCCCTCACTCACCAGTTTTTAAAAAATGGATTAGTGGCGAAACTAAAATTACCTCCCAAAGAGTTTATTTGGAGAATTCACTCTTATCAAGCCACAGACCCAATTATTATGATAATATCCCATGTAACACCATGAGTGTCCCTTTGTCTAATGAACTGTGGCCAACCCACAGTTGTCAGTGCTATTTAACTGACACTTATACTCTGTGTTGCAAAGTCATGTTTTTCTGATAAAGTCTACATAATTCTAGTCCTTTCTGTTTTGGCAACTGAAAAACTGATTGAGACGAAAATATTTCGCTAAGATGGAAGTTGAGGTTGATGGTCAAAAAACATTGAGTTAAGAGTTCCCCATAGCCTTGTTGAGGATAAAGACGGTTTTGATAAGGTCCTTATGCTGTTGCAGTGCAGCTTTCAGCAAAATGATTCTATGTTGTCTCTCAAGGGAATGAGTAATGGAGAATGACAAGGAAAACAAGCAAACACAACATGCACACATACAATTGGATATTTTTTCCTGTTAAACTGTGAGTTATAGCCTTCTGGGAGCTTTTCTCAAGGGTATGACTAATAATTGCAAAGAGAAAACTCTCTTCTGACTATAAACATATATAAGGAAATTAAGGGAGCACTTATGAAAAGAGATGTTTCCCCATCTCTTTTGATATGAAGACCCACAGGAATCAAGTAAGATTTAATAAATTTTTTTCTCTCACATTTATATCAGCCAAAATAGATTTTTACAACATAATTCTGACTTTCTTTATAAAAGGAAAGAGAACCGAGTTAATATTGAGTCAAAACAGGAGGTATGGTTGTTTTAGAAGCTTGACCAGGACTACATAACTTCAAGCTTTTTGGATTTTTTAGTTTGTTTTACTGAATGTCTAACTCAAAAGTATCAATCTCTTGGTGTGCCTATACCACACAAGTAAACATTACCATTTTCATAAATGGAACTAAACCAACTGAAATGCTGGTGTATCATATGAGCTCTTTTCCACACAGGTCTTAGGCAAATCTCAGCAGGTCTTACTGCTTTCCAGCTTGTGCCAGATACCCTGCAGATTAATTGGTAAACTACAGGAAGTCTCTTTTGAATCCCTAGTAATGCTGAGAGTGAATGTACTCTCTCTACAAGAAATAGCTCCCTGCCTTCTTCAGTTTTGCAAGGAACATGTATGGTAGAGTCTTATAGTCAAGAATAATCTCTTCACATATCTATAAAATACTTATGAAATATCCACTGAAGTAAGTTTTGGTTTAACCATAAGAAGTTCAAGAGCCAAGTACAAAGATAATCAAAAGAATAGCACTTAAAATAACGTTCACCATGAAAAATGGAGTAGCCTCAACAGCACGTGTTTGATATGTGTGTGTGCTCACTGCCTGTATTATCTGCCCTTAGAAGATTTACATAGTCAAATCTCTTTTTCTTTTGTTTTCTTTGCAACCTTCTGATATTGAAATTGCCTCTTTTTGAAATCGTATTTGCAAATCACCTTTAGTTCTTGGAAATGCAATAAAAATACACAGTAATTTTAGTCCTAGAAATAATAATAAGTACTCCAGATTAAAGAGCTTATTATCAGAAATTGCCCTGTTTCTTATTTTTCTATTCAATTTATTCAAATGATCCACAAAGTTGATTTCATGATATCTTGATAAAAAAATAATGGCTATTAGTAGAGAATATAAGAATTTGCAAATTTATTTACTTTTGTAGAAGGTATTGATACAAAAGCACATTTTGCAAAATTTATGGTAAAAGTCATTCCATCTATAATTTATATCCATTTTTTAATATTAGAATATATCTTTGTTTTTTGTTTTGATTACTGTTGGATTTTTCACAAACAAAATAAAAAGAGCACATTCTTGAAGAAAGTAGAAGTAGCAAGAACTTTGTAAGCAACAACTTGTGTGAAATGATCTATTTTAATAGGAAGAATATTTAGGACTATTTCATAAAGCTAAATAAAATCTACTAGGAGTTTCTGGTAAACATCAAAATTTAATTATAATTACTTGAATGGTTTCTTTTTTTCCATTTTGGGAGCATTTTTACTTCTTACTGAAGAATATATTCTTACTGAATATTATAGCATTATCCTTACTGTATATATCATAATATTTCCAATGCTAAAAGGATAAATTCCTAGGGTTAATATCTGGATTAATCAAGTAACTTTCCTAATTCACAGATTATGATCTTAAATTCATAATTTAACAAATAAAATGCATTAGTATTTGGCTTGTTTTTGTATTCACCATAACTAAAATCAAGACCTGAATGAATGGATAAATGAATGAACCTGTCTTTGGTAAAAAAAAAAAAAAAAAGAATTTGTAGACAAGTATAATTTATCCTCAAAATACCATTTAGATCTGATGAAGGTCAAGCAAACTAATTTTGTTTGTTACTCCTATGTAAATTATGTTAGAGTTAAGTAATTTTTTAACCTTGTTTTTAATAAAGTAACAAGAGTTTTGATTGATGAGTTTACAGTCTTTTAAGTATTTAAGATTTGGCAATGGTTTTATCATCAAAGATAGCCAGAGACAAACATGGTCTACCCAGTCAATAAAACAGGATTTTGCTGTCAGGGTGTTTGGGTGGCTCAGTCAGTTGTCTGCCTTGGGCTCAGGTCATGATCCCAGCCATAGTGCCATCAAGCCCAATCTCAGGTGATCAACAGGGAGCTTGTTTCTCCGTCTCCCTTTGGCCCTCCCCCTGCTTATGCTTTCTCTCTCTCTCTCTCTCTCTCAAATAAATAAAATCTTTTTTTTTTTTTTTAAAGAGGATTTTGCTAAAGATATACCTTGGGTTCAGTCACTTCAAATATCTTTCCTTTATGTTACAAGGAATTCTTTTATAACTTGGACTGCTTTAAATATGCCAAAAGTATTAGACAGTAAATGCTAATCACACACATCAAAGTGATCTATTTCTAATTTCTTGAAATTTCTTATTAAAGATATACATCTATCAAAAATGATAATATATTGTTTAAATTGAGGGTTGCTCTGGCATTAACCAAAAACTCATTCTCACTAGGGAGATTTCAAAAACAACGTCTAGGGGAAATTTTTCAGTTCTGATTAAATTATTGTTCTGGAATACTTGCTGGTATGTTCTGATGTGATCACTTTATTAACATACAGGTTGTAACTGAACTATAATCACTCAAAATTCAACTTTTAGGCTTTGTTGTTATCAACTATACTATTTGTTGTTGTTGCTGTCGTTCCTTTTGCTACTGCCAAAATTCATGCAAGTGCTAGAGCCTCAAACAGCAATTTCCCTCATACTTAAGGAATTTTCTTCATACAATGCTATAAAGTGTGTTTGTACTTTTGTAGAGATCTCTTTTATAAAATTCCTAGGCCTTATATCACAATCTTTATTTAGATAGTATGGTATTTGGAAAAATTCTTTTCCATCCTCCATTTCAATATAAGCTGTATAAAAGCATCTATATCTGTTTTATTTTCTGGTCTATATGAGGACTTAGAGGAATGAATGGCATGCAGTGGACACAAAATAAATATTTTTGAAGGAATGAATTCAGAAGTTATTTATAATTTTGCAAAGACATACAAATCAGTAAAACTAAGATATATGTAAATGGATTTCTAATTGGTTAAGTAAAACTCCAATTTGAACTATTAAAATCAATGTTTTAGTAAATTATATACAATAGCATTTTACAGGAGACACATTTGTGGGTTGGTATATAGATCATACATTTTCTCAGAGCAGGCAAGACTTGAGCCAAGTTTAGATTTGAAAAGATGATGGGAAAGAGTAATTAAACTTGTGCAAAGCCCCAATAATGCCATATTTGATGTAGTCATTACAGTCTGGCCTCCAGTGCTGGTGATTGTGTATTTTTTTCTATTTTTAAGAATTTTATACCCAAATATAAAATCTTTCTTAATAAGATGATGAAAGTGAAAGCACATTTTGGCAAGGTTATTTTATTAATGTAGCCCCTGAAAAAAGGACAAGGTGTATCCTCATCTTAATCGGTCAGATTAATTAAATTTTCTTTAGTTGAATATTGTCTTATTAAGTATACCATATTATTGATCCATTTTATGTACCATAAGTATGTTGAAAAATGAAAACTCTACAAAAATGTGAGTATTACTACCATCATTATTTAAATAATGTGTGTTTTTAAAATCAATGGTGTATCTGGTTTGGTCATAAAGGCTGATAGAGAAGTTCCATTTAAGCCATGAAATCAGTGAGATAGCAAAGAAGAAATGAAATAAAATGACAACCTAGGCAGAACTGACCAGATGCTAATGGCAGATGGAAAACTTAAAGTGAAGTATTAAAAGAGCAGGTTTATAATGCTACAGCTGGTGATTAAAATATCTCAGTATCTAATCAGGCAACAACATCTGGCCCACTGCTATTCAGTGGTTTTCAAACAGTAAGAACCACAATATAATTTAATAATCAAAATTGAACTTCTAAAGCTAGCCAATGAGGAGAAACTCAGAAGACTCTGCCACACTACTTCTTGACTGTTCAAAACAAGAGAAAGAAAATATTAAAACTTGCCTTTTGATAATTAAATTCCATATATTGTGGAACTGATGTTGGATAAAAGTTTAATCACACTCTGTGTGTGCCATTAAAAAGGCAATAAACAAATAAATGATTGCATAAATAACAAAAATTTCTGAGTTCTCTAATTGTCTAAGAACAAAATTAGTAAGACAAAGTGTCACTTGGGTAATTGGCAACAATATACAGCAGTAAAAAATATTCATATTTAATTTTAAAAAGTTATAGTGGTCATAATTTCTCCATTTTCACTTGTGATTTATCTTTTATTAATTTGAATAAGAGATCTAAAGCAATAAGAGAGTTAATGACTCAGTAATGTTTTAACATGAGGGAGATCAACATGCAAAAACATTTCTATTCTGGAAAATCAAAACTAACTATTTCATTAAGGATACTGTATCCTCAATTAAGATAAAATAATATCCTATGAATTATATTACATAGCTCCTTAAATCTTGTTATTGTACTCAGTTCATTCAAAGCTTATATCCAAAGACCTAAGTGCTATATAAGGATCTTTCTCTCTCTGGTCTCAGCCTAAATATCTAAACTTATCAACCAACACATCCTCCCATGAATGGTAAATGTGGCATGCATTAAGTTAGTAATAATTATACAAACTAACATCATTTTCCACTTTTTTATACTCTTATTCATAATGTCTGAGCTTTCCTCATGTCTGTCTGCTTTACAATCTCTTCTCTTCATGATATAAGTCTAACATATTTCCTGAGAAAATCTCAGGTGACGTTAATAATTCCTTACTTTGCTTGTCTCCATTTTGTCATTTATCACAAATCATTGCCTCTATTTATTCAAATGCATATTTGCTAAAATATGCATTTCCAGGGTTGCTAAAAACCTGAGTAACTTGTAATTTCATTATGAAGTATTTCAAAATCCTAGTCCATAGCTTGACATATATTATGTTTACAATGAATAAATAAATTAGGGAACTTTATTATAAAGTCAACTTACATATAAGAATATATTAGAGACATTTCTGGCCAAGTAAACTGCTTGCCTTACTTGGCGTGAAAACAAGTTTTAGAATGAATGTATTAAATAAACTTTATCGTGTTTTTGTTTCTCCTTATCTATTACTATATCTGAGATACACATTATTTGGTCACATAGAAAATTAAATTCTGAAGAAAAGCAGTAAAAGTTTACAATTATCTCATTTTTTAAAATTTGTTTTTAAATACGGTAAAACTTGTTTTTTTCAGAAAGACTTTTTATTGTGTGTGTGTGGGGGGGATGGCTGCATTTCTTGCTTCTAATGGAGTAAAATGTAACCAAGATTACAGTAAATTGCTCACTTTGAAAAAGTGATAATCATTACCTTTCCTCCATCAAAACCCCTCTCTGCTCTGATTTGATTGACTCATTTGATGGTCAGCTCTGTATCCCCATCAGATGAAGAAAAAGAAACACATCACTGACTTACCTCCAAATGTGACACTGATGAAAGTTACTGCAGTGTCTCTGACACTGACAATAATTTGCAAGGTTTGGTTTCCACAAGCCTTTAGTCTCTATATCTATGTTAATTTAAATAATACTGACATACTTGTAGAGTACTTCTTGATAGTTGCCATTTTGTTGTGATCCCTGTATGTGTTGTTTGGACTTCTGTGCCTCAGAAAATAACAAAAGAAAGATAAGGTCTGTAGGAATGGTTTATGGAAATTAAAAGTGACAATGCAATGACAAGTTGTAAGCTGTCTGTGGAAAAAAACATTTTAAAAAATCAGAAAAGCTGTAATATCAAGAGTAAATTTCTCTCTGTTAAGATGGTTTGTGTCCAAAAAACTTAAAAACTTGAGTCTCTAAATTGTATTATCCTTCAAAGAGAAAGTGTCTACAACATAAAAGTAATAGCTAATTGTCATTGAAGGACATAAAACTTGAATAATCAACACATGCGCCATTGGATATCTTATTTTCCCGAAAAAAATATTTCACCATGTACCAATTAATGTTGCCATGTTTTCCTTATATCACTACTTGTGTGACATCATGGAGTCTTAAGGAGTGATTGCAGGACTGTCTGAACACCAACCTTTTTTTCTTTTCTTTTTTTTTAAGATTTTTAAAATTTATTTATTCATGATAGACACACACAGAGAGAGAGAGAGAGAGAGGCAGAGACACAGGCAGAGGGAGAAACAAGCTCCATGCAGGGAGCCTGACGCGGGACTCCATCCCGGGTCCCCAGGATCACACCCTGGGCTGAAGACACCACTAAACCACTGGGCCACTGGGGCTGCCCCTCAACCTTTTTTTTCTAATGGCAATCTTTCTACCTCCCCACCCTCACAACCCCAGACATACATAGTGATGTTCTAATAGTCTTCCTCGCTACAAATAAATACGCTCAGTATGGAAAAGTGACTCATGCATGGCAATGTGTCTCTCAACAGAAAGCATGAAAACAGTTTATGTTAAGGATAATAGATATGTATATAAATCACAGAGTTCTTAATGGCCAAACTGTCTACAATGAGAAAATCTGGACCTTAGCAGGAGAGAATGGGAACCAAAAACTGGGGAAAAACAGGGACTACTCACAGTTCAAAGGTTCTTGATGCCCAGGAGAACTTGTGTCCCTACTTTGAAGCTGTGTTCAATTACTTTTTTGGAATTCACGAATCAGTTTTATTAGTTTGGCAATCTATTCTGCTCCACTTTAAACACACTATATTTTGTGTTTTGTGATGCATTTTTTCAGTTAAACTTTAAGTAATACCTAAAAGAGCAAATATTTTTGATCAATTATTATGACCCTGGTAAGTGGTCAAAATATATGTTTAATTTTCAAGTACCTCTATGAAATAGGTGTTACTGGCTTCATCTTAGGAAAGATGAACCAGAGCTCAATATCCTTTATGACACAGTTTAGAACTCAAATCTTCATGATTGTAAGCCTAACAATTCTAAATTGCAATCCTACCCTCTAAATATTTTCTGGTATTATTACAAAATGTTAATGTCATTTCAAAAGGTATCAAATAAAATTTTTAAAAGCTATAAATATAAATAACCACTATAAACATGTGTGAGGACAAAACAAGTAGTTCTCAGTCATACAAGAAAATCTGAGACTAAAAACTATAAAGTAACTGGTAAAATCTCAAATATTCTAATGCATTTTTTCATTTACAATGAATCATGTGTAGATAAGTATGAAGATACTTTACTAGCCAAACAGTAATGCATGGATAAAATTCTACTGAATAATGTAAGTGAAACTTCAAATTTAAAATAATATAGGCTCACACACACAAAAAAATATCACTTGATTACAAATATTGTTAGGATGGTCTTAGTCATGATTTCATAAGCAGAATAAGTTTGAGAATTTCCGTCATGTGAGTCTCTACAGTGAACTGTCTGGTTTTGACCAATGATTGTTGCCATTTATCATTCTTTAAACAGTTTGCAATTAGTTTAAGTTTGGATAATCTGATGCTGCAAATACAATGATGGAGAGTATAAAAATAATAAAGAACACAGTATGCTCTCAAATCCTAATATTAAACCAAATTCAGCTGTAGCATATTTTAATGTATGTTAAATACTGTGTCAATATTTTAAGTTATATTTTAAATTTTGTATCAATGATTTTTAAAATGTTTTTAAAGTTGTAATTTCAATTTTATGTATTAGAATATAACATAATATTTTATATATTGTGAAGTTTTATATTTTCATAAATTCTAATTCATCAAGTGGGACTTATAAATGCAAATAATGTCAATAAATATAGCTAGCCCTTCAAATCTTTTGTTTGTCCATCTTAGTCACATAGAAAGCATAAATTATTGTCTTATTGGTAGGAAAACTATGAGAGTTTTGAGAATAATTGGCTCTTTGCCATAGGTGTGTCAAATCAGAGTATACTTATGGTCAACTAGATTTTGATGAAATTTTAGATGAGGTTATCTGTTTTACATTGTTCCTGGTACCCAAATATGATTTCTAAAAGTTTTAGCCTAGCTTTTAAGATATATATAGTTTTTATAGTTTTTCTACTATATGCTATAATTTATATGTGGGTATGCATTTAAGAGATTTGTTATTTTTAAAATACACATGTGTAATTCTGGCAAAGCTTCCCAGGTTTGGCTAAAATTTGCTTCTTAATATTTTCATCTAGTGTTCATGCCTTAGCTGCATCAATAATTTCTAACTGAAATGCTTGACATGTTTGTATAAGATGGACTCCAATATAGTCCATAGGAAACATCAACTTAGTTCCACTTCAGACAGAAAAATAGACAATGGAAAGTGGGAATAGGAAATTCCTCTTATAAGACAAATTTTAGAGTACTCAAATATGAGTGTTGGCATATTTCATATTTTAAAAATCCTTCCTGTTCCTTCTAAAAATATATATATTAGAAGAATTTTATTGTTCGGGTATACTTTTTAAAGGAGCTTCGTGACAATGAGTGAATAACGGTGCACCGTCTAGCATAATTTCACTTTTGCTTCTTGCATGCGATTTTCAAATGATGCCCTCATCAGGAAATATTTTTGGAGTCAGTTACTTATTTGAGACCTTTAGAAAAGACTGGTTGATTTTCATTTCTATACTAACCATATGGACATAAGATAGTTTGCATTAAAATTTAGCTATGTTGAAGTTAAGCCCATGAGGTGAAAGTGCTATGGTCGCTATAAAATCCATCAGTAGATCCTTCATTTAAATCTGTACATTGTGTCAAAGTCTTATTATTGACTAAAGACTTTTTCTTTTCTCTAAAGTGGCTTATATTACAACTTCCATGAGATCCTTATGTCATAGATTCTTATTTATAATAAGTTCTCTCTCTAATCGCCAATACATAGTAATAAATAAAAGGACCATCCAAATGAGTTAGTCATTATTTACTGTTTTTTTTTTTTTTCTATTCTTCTGAATTACTTATTGCTTCTAAACTCTCCAGTCTTGGACTTTATTTCAAACTCTGCCACATGGACATAGATAGATGATCATGTCTTTGAAATAAAGTTTTGGAACATCACACAGGAAGTATATTGTAGGTATAAAAGACAAATCAGGGAGGCCTGGGTGGCTCAGTGGTTGAGTGTGTCTGCCTTCAGCTCAGGGCATGATCCTGGAGTCTTGGAATGGAGTCCCACTTTGGGCTCCTTGCGTGGAGCCTCTGCCTGTGTCTCTGCCTCTCTCTCTCCCCCTCTCTCTCCGTCTCTCATGAATGAATAAATAAATTGTTTTTTTAAAAAGACAAATCTGACTGATGTTGAATTTTGCATGATAGTTAACTATAACAAATTTAAAGTATGAACATGAAAATTAATGTTACAATTATTGCCTTATTTATGTAAATTTAGAATAATTGTTTCTACATTTATAAAAACATTGCTGGTTTGTGAGAGCAATTTTGTCAAAGCTTTTTATTATTATTTTGGGCAAATGAACATCTTTGCTATATCACGTCTTTAAAGCATGAGCAAGTTATATCTATATCTATGATTCCTTTGTTTTTACCAATTGATGCTATTACATGCTATGGTTGAGGCAACAGTACTGGTGTCGGGTATGTTAAGCCTTAACATAAACTACAAGCTTTATGAGGACTCCGTGGCTTTTTAAATGTTCATCTATTATATTGCAATAGGATTTAGGAGACAACTGATACAGTATCTTGGCCTTAATAACATATAGAATTAATTCTAAGATGGCAAGTTCATTTATCAGTTTTCCAGATTTTCCTAAAGATTGGATCTGAAATCCCAGCATCCTGCCTCCTGGTGGATTTTTTTTTCCTACTGGGTGGCCAAGGGACCAGCAAAAACAGAGGTACTAACGCCACCTTGTGGCCTGTATCTGCCCACACTACTGGAGTCTCGTCCTCGCCAGAGTGAGGCAAGCAAATTGATACGGAGCATCCCAATCCTCCTCTCTCAGGTTGCTTAGTAATAACGTGCGAAATTAAATGAACAATTCCACCGGGAAGAAAATCTGAACTATTAGATTTGGTTTTCTTAACATTGTGATTTTATCTAAAAGATTCAGTGAATTTAAAAAAAATCCACAAACTGGACAAGTAAATCTGTTCACATATGTACTAGAGGTTACAGCAATAATATGCTGGCTTTGTTCCTTCTTTAATTTCGTTAATCTGCATTTTATGGTTTTCAACATATTAGTCCTTCCTGCACATATTTGTTAGCTACACCTAATAATTTCGTTTTTTGAGTGATTGTAAATGATATTATATTTTTAAATTCAGTATCCATAAGTCCATCACCCCGATACAGAAAAAAAAAATTTGATTTCATATGTTTATCTTATGTCCTAAAAACTTTATGAGCTCACTAGTTCTAAGAGCAGTTTTGTAGATTTCTTGGGATTTTCTGAATACACAATCATGTCATCTGCAAATGGGGACAATTTTATACTTTTTAATTTGTAAGCCTTTTATTTCCTTTTTATAGCTTTTTGCACTGGATAGAACTTCCAGCACTTTGGTGAATAATAAAAGTCATTCTAGCCCTGTTCCCAATTAAAGGAGGAAACATCCATCTTTTCACCATTAAGTATAATGTTAGCTGGATGTCTTTTCTCTCTTTCTTTTTCTTTTCTTTCTTCTTCTTCTTCTTCTTTTTTTTTTTTTTTTTCCAATTGCTCTGGTTAGAAATTCCAGTACAATGTTGAAGAGATGAGAGCTGACATTCTTGTCTTGCTCCTAATCTTAGGGGGAAGGTATCCATTCTTTTATCATTAAGCATAATGTTAGCTTTGGATTATCTTTAGCAGATTGGGTAATTTCCCATCTAGTTTGAGTTTTTGTCATTAAAGGTTGTTGGATTTTTTTTTTTTTGTCAAATGCTTTTTCTGTATCTATTGATATGATCATGTAACTTTTTTTATTCTATTAATATATCACATTAATTGATTTCTGGATGTTAACCAACCTTACCATCATTGGAATGATTTTCACTTAGCCATGGTATCTAATTTTTTTAACATGTTGCTGGATTTGGTTTGCTTATGTTTTGTTGAGGATATTTGCATCTGTATTTATAAGCAATATTTGTCTGTAGTTTTCTTGTGATCTCTTTGCTGATTTTGGTTTCAGAGTAAAGCTGGCTTTAAAAATTATTTGGAAAGTATTCCTTCCTCTGTTTTGAAGGAGTTTGTGAAATTGGTATTCATTCTTATTTAAAAGTTTCCTAGAATTTAGCAATCTGGATATAGGCTTGGCTTGGCTTTGTGAGTAGTTTTAAAAATTATTTCATTATTATTAATAGTAAATAACTATTTAAATAGCAAATCATTAAAAACTACTTTTACTACTATTTTAATCTCCTCACACAAGTCCATTCACATCGTTTATTTTTTATTTTCTTATGATTGAGATACTTTTGGTACTTTACATGTTTCTAGGAATTTGTCCATTTCATCTAAATAACCTGTTGACATATAATTATTCATAGTATGCCTGTATAACCCTTTTCATTCCCATAAGGCCCATGTAAATGTCTCCTCTTCTATATCTGATTCTTAACTTCTCTCATTTTTCTTGGAAGTTGGGGTACAGTCATGTCAATTTTGTTGATCTTTTCAAAGAAACAACTTTTAGTTGCATTTGATTTTTTATATTGTTTTACTATTTTGTATTTCATCAATTACCACTCTGATATTTACTATTTCTTTCCTTCTTGCTTTTGGTTTACCTTGCTTTTCTTCTCCCAGTCTCTTAAGGTGGAAGTTTATTTAAGTACTTACTTAAAATATTAGGTATTTATCTATTTTTCTTTAATATAGGCCCTTGTAGCTGTAAATTTTACTTTAAGTACTCCTTTAGCTCCATCCCATACATTTTATATGTTTTGTCTTGAGTTTCAATTGTTTAAAGTTTCATTTCAAAGTATTTTCTGATTTCCCTCTTGTTTGATGGTAATGATAGTGTTATCCTCTGACTCGTGATTTCGCACTGCATTTAATTTCCACATACTTGGGAGTTTCTAAGTTTTTCATTATTTATTTCTAATTTTATACCACTTGACTGTGTATTATTTCTACCCTTTTTAACTTATTGAAGTTTGTTTTATGGCTCAGTATGCCATCTATTCTGGAGAAGGTTCCATGTACTCTGTAGCAGAATATGTACATCCTATCACTACTGGGTGGTATGTTCTATAGAGGTCTACTAGGGTTAGTAGATTTATAGTGTTCTCTAAGACTCTCATTTCCTTGCTGAACCCTCCATCTAGTGTGTATATACTATTGAAAGTGGGTTACTTCTAGCTCCTATTGCTATTGCTGAATTTTGTATTTCCCCATTTCTTTTAGCTTTATTTCATGTATTTTGGTGCTAGTTGTTAAGAACATGTGTTTATAACTGTTTTATCTTATTATAAAATAAGCCTCTGTATCTTTTAATATTTCTTTGTTTTATTTTGTCTGATATTAGGTATAGCCGCTCCAGCTTTCTTATGTTTGTTGTTTGCATATCTTTTTCATCCTTTTATGCTACATTTTTTTTTTGTATCTTTGGATATAAAGGATGTTTCCTATAGACAGCATATATTTGGATCTTGTTTTTTTCCCCAATCTGACAATCTCTGCTTTTTGTTGAATTGTTTAAATCATTCGTATTTAGTGTTATATAGCTGTATTTATAGCTGTATAGCTGTATTTATATCTGCCACTTAAAATTTTGCTTTTTATGTGTCTAACATATCTATCCTCTCCTCTCTCTAGCTCTCTTCAACAAAATAGCCACCCCATAATTTAACATGTATTTCATATGTAGCTTTGCTAATGAATCTATACTGAATCTACAAATTCCTCAATTGCCACTCTCCACCACAACCTCCATTATTTCTGAGAACACTCTTAGACAAGCTCTTTTGTTAATGAACTGGATTCCCTTGCAAATAGATTAGAAGCTATGTATTTTACTGTTTGCTTCTCTCTCCTTGCAAAATTTCTAGGCCAAGTTTCTGAGGGTGGGCACAATGACAGGCTTCTCTCTAAGTGACACCTTCAATGTATGGACTGAACACTCAGAGGAAAGGGGCAGTAGCCTGAATTCTTGTCTGATCACTTCATCTGGTGTGGGACCACTAACAAGCAGAGGAAGAGCATATTCTCAATTATTTCAAGTCCAAGACAAAGCCTCTGTTACACAGAGGAGTCCTGAGTAGAAGAAGGTAGTCCTTGTCTCTCAATTACACTCACTTATCATAGACTAGGCAATAGGTAGCTAGGGATAGGATGAAAAATGCTGCAAGGAGAAATAACCTCTTGGAAAAATTTCCCAAAGAGGGAACTAGAGGGAGTGAGAGCCCATGTTCCTATTATTGGCTAGAAGAGTTGGAGTGGAATTTCTATCTTTCTGAGCTTAGTTCAAATACTACAAACTTGCTTTTCTTGCTGAATTTTCATACATTTTCTTGAATAGATATTTATTCTCTTGATGTATGCTTTTTGGAGCATTTTCAGATGGTACAAATGGTTGCATATAAATTACATAAATATGTTGTTATATTTATATTATTAATAATAAATATGTTGTGGGATCCCTGGGTGGCGCAGCAGTTTGGCGCCTGCCTTTGGCCCAGGGCGTGATCCTGGAGACTTGGGATCGAATCCCACATCGGGCTCCCGGTGCATGGAGCCTGCTTCTCCCTCTGCCTCTCTCTCTCTCTCTGTGACTATCATAAATAAATAAAAATTTTTAAAAAATTATTTAAAAAAATAATAAATATGTTGTTATATCTTTATTAGATTGAAGTATGTTATTATATATGATAAAATGTATATTATTGCTTATAAACATGACTATATAGGATTATATGTATTTGTATATATATTTATATATTATACAACTTTATATTTATTCTTGTTATATATATAATTGTTGTTTTATCATCTATATCTATATCTATATCTGTATCGATAAAATTTCACCAGTTTTATAGGGAAGTGTTCTGTAGAGCCCTTCATGCTCTCATTCTGGGAGTAGATCTCTGTTCATTCATTTCTTTTGTTTTGTTTTTGAAAAGGAATATGGAAACATATGTCCATATCCTAGAAGCAGAGTCCTCACATTAATTCTCATTTTTATGTAGCCAAATGTAGCAATCTGTCTGTTTAGTGTTTCTGGTGTTCTTTCTGAGATAGTGCTTTATCATCCTGATAGTAATAACAAGTATTTTATCCAATTTAATTTCTGTACATTAACAATTTGATTAATGCAAATCTTTTATTTCTTTGGAATATATTTTTAAACTAATATTGATCTAACCTACTGGTTGAATATTTCTCTCTCTGAATTTAAAGTCCAGGACAATTTTCAGGAAAATTAAAGTTCAATATGTTTGTCCAACTAGGCTTTCTATTCTCTTTCATTAATTGTCCTGTTTCACCATGCACCTATACCAATATAGTTAATATTTTTATTCATTCATTCATTCATTCATTCATTCATGAGAGACACAGAAAGAGAGACGCAGAGACATAGGCAGAGGGAGAAGCAGGATCCGTGCAGGGAGCCCGATATGGGACTCGATTCTGGGTCTCCAGGATCATGCCCTGAGCCAAAGGAAGATGCGCTTAACTTTTGAGCCACCCCGGCGTCACCAGTGAATATTTTTAATTATATAATAGATCACATTAGTAGGTTGCTCTCCTCTCTTGTATATGATTACTTTCTCTAAATATTCTTCATCAGAACCATTCTGAACTTTATAATTTGGTTATCTACTAAGTGAAACAACAAGAAGTATAAATTTACTTTCTTAGAATAATAAAATATTTTAATAGTGAATCTTTCTATCTAAAATCAAAGTATGGTCGTCCATATTTACATGATTCACAGAGGAATTGAAAGTTTCTATAATATAGATATTTAGCAGATTCCCATTGTAAATATGATGTTATTTCTTTTATTTAAGAAAACTGTAGGGACACTTGGGTGGCTCAGTGGTTGAGCATCTACCTTTGGCTCAGGGCATGATCCTGGAGACCTAGGATCGAGTCCCACATTGGGCTCCCTACATGGAGCCTGCTTTTCCCTCTTCCTGTGTCTCTGCCTCTCTCTCTCTCTCTCTCTCTCTCTCTATGCCTCTCAGGAATAAATGAATAAAATCTTTAAAAAACACTGTTAAAGACTTTTCATATTATTTGTAATAATGCTTTGTTGGTTCATATGAGTGCTCCAGTTATTCAACTATTATCACTGACAAATATGGACTGATTTTATTAATTTAAAATTTTTATATTATCCATTTCCCTGAGCTATGTTGATTATATTATCCAAAATAATGATTTATAATAATAACTATTTGCTGCTCAATAGAACTGCAAGGTGTTTGCATGTGCATCGAGAACTGTGCTAGCTGCAAGTAATCAAATAACAGATGTATAGCATAAACATTTCAGATGTATAGTATAAAAATGTCACAGAAATCATTACATAGAAAGTATTTTTAATAAACATTTTATCAAAAATATTAAATTTTACCAGGTCTATTTTTGGCATCTGTTGAATTTTTTTAACATTTGACCCAGCAATAATCCAAAAGATATATATAGATTCTAAATGTTTAACAACTGTTGAATCATGGCTACAATTTCTGTTTGGTATAATATACTTTTTTTTTATTATGTTGTTTAATTGTTTCTGCTAATAATTTATATATGATTTTACTTTCATATTAATTTGGGGAATGTTGGACATAATTTATTCTTATACTGTGATTTTTCCTGCTTTTGAAAATTCAATAGTCATAGATTTTTTAAAATAGCTTTTCCTTACATCATTCATAAAAAAAATTTAGCTTCTTTTCTATATATTTGATCCTCTTCAGTTTCATGCACTAATTGCCACACTTTGTTCTTCTCTGACACTCATTTAAGATTTTCTATATATATTTGCTAATTCTTGAGTACTTACTTTATCCAAATACTCCTTAAAGCCATGTGCACTTAAAAACATTAAGAATAAAAATAAATAAATAATAAAAACATTAAGAATATCATACTGCATATGTAAAATAAAATAGTATGCAAACCTTACAGAATATAAATGCAAGGAGAATTTAATGATATGGTAAAATTCTTGTGTTACATGTATAAGTGAAACATTTAAAACTGCTTAAGTAGTGACAGGAATTTGACTTAAATAATCAAAATTTTTTGTGCACATGTATTTAAGGAAAAAATTAATCAACCAAAAATATAATAGACATAAAATCTGGATTTGTTAACAATATTAAGTTTGTTCATTTACTAAGTGTTGAATGCTCTGTGTCAAGATATTTCTAGGTATACAAGTTAATATTTTTTAATCTTGTAATTATTCACTTAAGATAAAACATTATTATTTTTGTTACTTTAAGTAATACTTGATTGTGTGACTTTTTTATTAAAATTATGTTGCCAATAATAATGGCATTAACATTATACCATAATATAATAATGGCATTATATTATGGTATAATATAACATTATAATAAATAATGGCATAATATTATACCAGGCCCTTTTTCTAAGCAGTTTTTGTGAATTTGTCACTTAATCCTCATCACAAATTTGTGAAGGAGGCATTTTAAAATATAGTTGATTTAGAATCAGTTTGATTCAGTTGATGAAATTTCAAAAATTAAAGCTACAGTGCTAAAATTTTATCGTGCATCCATGTGACTCTAAAGTCCATGCTTTATAGCACTAATCTATCTCACTGTTCTGTTTCTTTTTTATAAAAATAATACAATGTTTCTCTCTTTAGTATAAGTGAAATATGATACTAAGTAACAGATAACATATTGTATAGCTTCCCCTCACTGATCATATATAAGTTTTGTTATTATCTTCTATTACTACTACTACTACTGCTACTACTATGACTACTACCACCACCACCACTACTACTGCTACATTCAATAGATTATGGATTGCCTAATGAGGATTAATACATAGAATTAATTAGTTACTGATGTACCATTATCTCAACTGCCAAGCCTGCAAATTTGACTTCTCTTGCAAAGGCAAATGCTTTTGGAATATGGAATGACAGGTATCAAAAGGTTATTGTGACTATTCAAAGCTTAAACTGCAGCCCTTAAAACATTATCTGGATTTTTATGATTGCTCTTTTGTTATCCTTCCTGTCCCTTTCATAGTCTCTCATTAGATGAGCCCCAGAGGTGATCCATACTGATTAAAAATTATGACACTTCATTTTCATAATAGAGGCTCATTTCAATTCTACAACCAAAAGTGTTTGAATGAATAGAAAAATTCTCAGTGAAAAGCATGTCATCAAAGAAGAATGCTTTACAAATCTGAGCTGACAGTCAAACCACAAACAAATTTCTAAGTAGCTCATATTCTGACCACAGATTTGTATGTTTTGAAATTCAATTATCTATTATGTAGAAATAGTGTTTTCAGATTTCTTCATGTCCTGAAGACCTTGGCTTGTACACTCTTTCATTTACAAATGAAACAAAATAGTCTCCCATTGTCTCTTAAATGATCAGGACTGCTTCCTGATGTGTATGGCAAATATGAGGATGGTTGACAGTTTTACTCAGCTGTAGGTCCTGAAGGCTTTAAGGCAGAGTCAGATTCAAATCTGCTTCATTTCTGACCAATGAAAATCAAATTTGTATGAATTTTCGGGAGTCCATCCTCCTTAATTCAGAGAATGTCTTGAACTTTCTTTTTTAATTCAAACAGATAATGTCTTAGCATGTATTAAGTGATCCTCTGACTACATACAGTCTTCCTTTCTCTGACATTGCATGTCCTATTGTCTGTGGACAATCTATGTACAGACACATTCTTAATAGTTTCTTTTGCCTTGGAAGGTAAATTTGATCTTACTGTCATTGAGAGGTTGAAGAGTGTTATGTTAGCTCATTGGTTCAGTGTCAGATTGTCTGGGGTAATAATGCTTGTGTAACTATGAAAATTAACGTATATTCTCAAAGGATAATCTTATATGTAAAATTAAAGTTGTTTCAACATCTGAGAATAGGATTTTACAAAGATAAAATGAGTTACTATAAGGTAAGAATTAGAACTGTGCCTAACCAATAGTAGATAATATTAAGGTAAACATACCTTAATATACGTATAGTGGCTTATATATATGTACTCAAATTATTTGATGATGCTTTGACCATAGAGTAGAGCCTAATCCCCCTACCCTTGAGTGTAACCAGATTTAGTGATTTGCATCTATTGAATAGAGTTGTAGATATGACACATCCTGGTTTCTCAGGTTGGGTCATAAGAGACATCGTAATTTTTATCTCTGTCTCTTCTAGATCACAGGCTCTGGGGAAGCCAGCTGCTATATTATGAGGATACTCAGCTTTATAGTGGGGCCCAAAAGGAGAAGAAGTAAAGCCTCTTGTCAACACCCAATAAGGAACTGATACATCCTGTCAGTAGTCTGAAGGGAGGGAACCACACATAATACTGGCCAAGCTGTTTTTGAACTCCTGATTGATAGAAAATGTTAGGCAATGATAATTTATTGTTTTAAGCAACGAAGTTTGGGGAATAATTTGTTATATAGCAATAGACACAACCTAATGCTTTGGCTATTATTGATATTATTCTCCTGCCAACATTTCTCAACTAGGCCCAGAGCACTTTTCTTTGGCACTTAGTTCATGCCTTACTTTCAGGAACAAAACAAAGCACTACTGTCAATTCAAGTGGTAGCTGTCTGGTTCACCAGCTTGAAATGTCTATACACTGTTACTGCTCTACCCAGACAGAAATTTTTCTTTCATTAACAATTTCCTCAAACCATGCTACTGGGAAAATATGATTTGTTACAGAGTATTCAAAATATAATTTCCTAATCATACTGCAGCTTAACTGGTGAATTCTACCAAACTTTAAAAAAGAAATAACATTAATTCTTCGGAAACTATTCAAAATAAATAAATAAAAGAAGTATAAATACTCCCAATTCACTGTGTAAAATTCTCAACAAACAAACAAAACCCAGAACTAGAAACCAAAGCAGCAAGATGTGAAAAGCATTATACAATGGTAGCAAGTGGGACTTATCTCCAGAATGAAAGGTTGGTTTAGACATCCCCAAAATCAATGTAATATACCATATAAGTAGACTAAGCACCAAAAACCTCCATGATCATCTCAAGAGATGAAGAAGAAGCACTAGAGAAAAGTAACATACTTTTAAGATAAACACACTAAAAAATCAGGAAAAGGAACTCCCTCAACGTGATAATGAGCAACTACCAGACTAATAAACAAAGTAACCCACAACTAACATGATACTTAATCACATACAAGATCAGGAAAAAGACAAAGATGCAGGACTTCTTGCCATTTCTATTCAACATTATACTAGAGATCATAGCAAAAGAATGAAGAAAAACAAGTAATAAAAAGCATACAGATAAAAGAGAAGATAAAACTATTTATTTCCAGTGTATATAGAAAATCTAAAAAAAAAAAACTACTAAAAATTGACTAAATCTAATAAACAAGTTCTGCAAGGTTACTAGATACAAGATCAATAAAGAAAAATCAATAGTATTTATACATACATATAATCTAAAAATTAAAGTAAAATGATTTCACTTAAAATATATCTAAAATGATAAAATATTTAGGAATAAATGTAAGAAAAAAAGAAGTGCTAGGATTTTACTCTGAAAAATCACAAAACACTGTTTTAAGATATCAGTGGGATTCTAAATAAATATAAAACATTCTATGTTTATGAATCAGAAAATGTAATATTGTTAAGATGACAATCCTCTCTAAACTTATCACAGAATCCATGCCATCCTCATCAAAATCCCAACTTTATAGTAATCGACAAGCTGATCCTGAAATTCATCTGAAAATGCAAGGGAGCCAGAATAGCCAACACAATTTTGAATAAGGACAAATTTGGATGACTTGTACTGTCCTGCTTCAAAATTTGCTTACTTAAATATAATATTTAGTTACTATTTATAGTAATCAGGATAGTGTAATCCTAGCATAGAGATAGATATGTAGAATTGAGAGTCCTAATTGAACTATCAAATGATTATCAATTGACTATCCATAAAGAGGATATGGTGAAAGAATAGTGTTTTCAAAAATAATGCTTGGTATCTGGGTACCTACACGAAAAAGAACATTTGACCCTCTAACTCATACCATTAAAAAGTTAATTCAATATGGATCAAATAGCTAAACACAAATGATAAACTTAAAAAATGAGTAAATATTTGTGATCTTTGATTAAGATATGTCTTAAAATTACACCAAAAGTGGCAGTCCGGTGGCTCAGCGGTTTAGCACCGCCTTCACCCAGGGGTGTGATCCTGGAGACCCGGGATCGAGTCCCACGTCAGGCTCCCTGCATGAAGCCTGCTTCTCCCTCTGCCTGTGTCTCTGCCTCTTTCTCTCTCTCTCTCTCTGTGTCTCTCATGAATAAATAAATAAATAAAATCTTAAAAATAAATAAATAAAATTACACCAAAAGCACAAGTGGTAAAAGAAAATACATAAATTGTAATTCATCAAAATTAAAAACTTCTGCACCTCAGAAAATACCATCAAGACAGTTCAGAGTTGACATGTTATCTGTGTTCTGGGGAAATTAGGAAACAGGTGTTCCCAAGATCAAACTTGACCACACTAGAAAACAGCCTTTCCTAATGCCAGCAAATCTGCTTGAAATTATACTGAGAATGCTTCCCCTGCATGTCCGCACTCATTACTTCTCTACGCTTCACCCTTAAAAACCTCTTGTCTGGGACTTTGGAGGTGGTCTTTGGACCTTTGTTTGCCATCTGCCTGGTTCCTGAAAAAAGCAGCTTTTATTTTTTCCCATCAATTCTTTTGTCTCAAGTATTGGCTTTTGAGTGGTGAGTGGCTGAACTTGAGTTTCATTAACAAACACAGGAATGGAAGAAAATGTTTGCAAATCTTCTATCTGGGAAGAACATTGTATCAAGAATATTTAAAGAATGCTTACAACTCAATACAAAGAAAAATAACCTAATTTTTAAAACAAGCAAAGGTGAGTAGACATTTCTCCAAAGAAAGTATACAAATTTACATAAGCACATGAAAAGATACTCAATATCTTTATACACTAGGGAAATGCAATCAAAACACAAGAGACACAACTTTATACTCACTAAGATGGCTATTTTTTTTAAAAATACAGAAAAGTTTTTGTGAGTGTGGGGAGTAACCAAAATTCTTAGGCATAGTTGATGGGATTGGAAAAATGTTGGCAGCCACTTTGGAAAACAGTTAGGCAGTTCCTCAAGATGTTAACCATACAGCTATCATATAACTCAGTAATAATACTGCTAGGTATCTATCCAAGACAAATAAAATATTTATCTACACAAAACTTGGATACAATGTCTAAAGAAGGAACATTCATAATAGACAAAAGGTGAAAACAATACAAATGCCTATTAAATGATGAATGAATAAATAATATGCCTGTGTCCTTATAAAGAAATATTATTTGCAACAAAAATGAATGACACGGTGATACATGTTACAGAAAAGATGGGCCTTGAAAGCATAAGTCAAAGAAACCAGTCACAAAAAGCCATATATTGTATAATTCAATTTATATTAAATACCAAGGAGAGGAAAATATAGTAGCTCCCTGTATCCAGGGGGGATACCTTCCAAGATCCCCATAGATAATCAAAACTGCAGATAGGATCAAACTCTATGTACATTATGTCTTTTCCTACATGCACATATCTACGAGAAACTTTAATTTATAAATTAGGCACAGTATGAGATTAACAATGATAACTACTAATAAAATAGAACAATTATATATATATATACTGTATATATCATATGTGAATATATTGTATGGTAAAAAAAAGTCCATAAATGTGGTCTCTCAAAATATGTTATTGTACTGTACTCACCCTTCTTTATCTTGTGATGAGGTGAGATGATTAAAATGCCCAGGTGATAAGATGAAGTGAGGTGAATGACATACACATTATGACACAGGGTTAGGCTTCTATTAACCTTCTGACAATATCATCATCTGCTTCTGGACCACAGTAGACTGTGGGTAACTGAAACTGTGGAAAGCAAAACTGTGAATAAGAGTGGGGGCACTACTGTACTGGAAGAAAGGAGAAATAGATAGTGGATGCTAAATGAGTATGAAGTTTCTTTTTGGGGTGATGATAATGTTCTGTAATTAGATTGTGATGATAGTCTTTAGAAACCTATAAATATAGTAAAAACTATTGAGACCTTATATATATGTTTGAATTCCATGGCATGTGAATTATATCTTAATAAGGGTGTTATTCTAAGAAAAAAATTAAGGAACCCACTAGTAACACTCTAAAAGCTAGAGATATTAATACATATCTCACAATTCTTGTACTAAATAATCACAATACCTACACTAAAATTGCTCACTTACTAATTAAAAAAACAGGTATTCAAACTATTTGTAAAGTTGTGGAGCACTATGATAGAGCTATGAATTGGATGCCTGGGGCACAACAAATATCAGCCAGCAAGAGTGACAGAGACACAGAAGAGATAGGTTGTGGACTGGGTTTTGAAGGTTGAGTG
Organism: Canis lupus familiaris; assembly: GCF_011100685.1. Taxonomy (NCBI): domain Eukaryota; kingdom Metazoa; phylum Chordata; class Mammalia; order Carnivora; family Canidae; genus Canis; species Canis lupus. The sequence goes on from NC_049232.1 coordinate 49,055,311, forward strand.
ATTATCAGCTAATGAGGAAAGGAGGCAGTGGTGTCACAGCAGCATGGTATAAGAATGAGAAATGAACAATTCGGTGAAGAGGTAGAGAGCATCATAAAAGAGATAGAATTTTATCCTGAGAATTAAGAAAATTCCAATGAGAAATCTGGATGGGAGGGGGATTACCCAAACAGATGTTTGTTAAAGAAAAAAAATCCCTTGCAGTATGATAACTGGTAAAAACAAAAGCAAGCAAGCAAAAAACAACAACAAAATGGTTGGTAGGAATCAGCATTAGAGATAGGAGAGGAGCTAGAACTGAAACCTTCTACTTTGAAATCCTGTTTTTATGTTTCTTTCAATGACTTTTTAATTAATGGTGATTTTTATTTTTCTTAAATATTTTATTTATTTATTCATGAGAGACACAGAGAAAGAGAAGCAGAGACACAGGCAGGGAGAGAAGCAGGCTCCCTGCAGGAAGCCCGATATGGGACTTGATCCTGGCACTCCAGGATCACCCCCTGGGCTGAAGGCAGCGCTCAACTGCTGTGCCACCCAGGCATCCCAACAGTGATTTTTCTTTTTTTTTTTTTTTTAATCTTTATTTATTTATGATAGTCACAGAGAGAGAGAGAGAGAGAGAGAGAGGCAGAGACATACGCAGAGGGAGAAGCAGGCTCCACGCACCGGGAGCCCGACGTGGGATTCAATCCCGAGTCTCCAGGATCGTGCCCTGGGCCAAAGGCAGGCACTAAACCGCTGCGCCACCCAGGGATCCCCTCAACAGTGATTTTTCTTAATGTTGATTCTTATCCTTATTTTTTCCAACTCCAGACAAAAAGCAAAATGAACAATTCCAAAGAACGATTCAAAATGCATTTAATAAATAATGCTACTATTTAGACTCTACCAAAGAATGTGTTAGAAATACCACATACACTTTACATTACCCACCTCTAAACAAATTATTTCTGTATGGGTGAGTTTAATAGTTCAATTTCATTAAACATAAGCTGTTTCCTTGATTAAAATGACATTTAGTCAAACCTTCCTTTCTTTTCCATAAATTTCTGTAGTAATATCTGATATCTTTCTTTAAAGAGAACATTTTACCCAGAGAATATAAATATAGTCAGTAAAGATGAAAATAAATCATTACAACCTGTTAATGTGTTGGAAAATGAATTTATATCTGCTTCTTGTTATCCTACACCAAATTTTGTTCACTCATAATATTCAGATAATGCATTTCAGTAATTTTTATGGTGACATGCTATAATTTACAAAATTATTAAATTATATGTTTAAAAAAGAAATGAATAGAGGCTGGTTTAAATTTCTTTAGGAAAATTATAGAGTAAATTTCCAAAATGACTTCAACTGCCTGCTTATTCTATAGCTTATGATATAATCCTAATTGGCACAAAGAAATTTTTTGTTAACAAAGATTGCTAACTGATATTGATATAAATTTATTTTAAATGTTTCACATCTTTAATATATATTTCATGTATCAAGTAAATTTTTTTTAATTTTTATTTATTTATGATAGGCACACAGTGAGAGAGAGAGAGAGGCAGAGACACAGGCAGAGGGAGAAGCAGGCTCTATGCACCGGGAGCCCGACATGGGACTCGATCCCGGGTCTCCAGGATCGCGCCCTGGGCCAAAGGCAGGCGCCAAACCGCTGCGCCACCCAGGGATCCCTCAAGTAAATATTTTACCTCTATCTTTTATCATATCACTGCCAATAAAATCTAACTGAATTTAGAATTTATATATAGGATATATATAAATGGGAATACAATTTTCAAAAAAACATTTTTAATTACTATATATACAACAATGTAACACGTTGAAAATATTAAAAATAAGGGAAATAACTTGCCAACATATTACACAAACTCAATAGAAATGTTTCCTTTAAACATGAAGTGAACAAAGAAATTCTCAAGGAAACAGAGTCAAGAAAACTTGTTGCCATCAAATTGAACTACAAGAACATTGAATACAGTTCATTATTTGGAGGAACACCAATTCTGGATTAGAATCCATAATGCAAAAAGAAAGGGTTAGAATTCACACTTCAAGAAAGGGCAGATAACTGAATAAACAGAAAAGACAATAGAATGCATAAACCAACCATAATGGCAATATCCTGAAAATTTTCTAACACATTCAGAAGTAAAATATGCAACAACAGTTGAGGTCTTTAAAAGGGGTAAATGAATTTAAATTGTCGCAAACTTGTTATATTGTTTGGGATGAGATAAAAGTAGTGGTTTAAGAAGTCAGCAATAATTTAACAAATTTTGAAATAATGTGAGAAACCACTAAAGAATGATGAAGATATTACCAAAATGCTAATAGAGATGTTTAAATAGAATACTAAATTAATAATAATAATAATAATAATAGAAACAAAACCAAAACTTGATTAATATAAAAGAATATAGGAAAGAAGGAATCAAGAAATGAAAGACAAACAGAAAACAAATAGCAAGATGGTAGACATAAAAACTCAACTATTTCAATAAGAACATTAAATATGAGTGGGCTAAAATGACCAACTAAAAGACAGAGATAGGATACAGAGAAAGGTCTAGAGAAGAAAAACCTAACATCCTGTTCATAAGAGCAACTTTAAAAAGATAGGTTGAAATTAAAATAAAATTTTAAAAACCCATGCAACAATTAAGCCAAGGGAAGGTAATGTAGCCATGTTAACCTTGAATTAAAAAGATTTTAGGGTTTAGTGCCTGCCTTTGGACCAGGGAGCGATGCTGGAGACCCGGGATCGAATCCCACATCAGGCTCCCGGTGCATGGAGCCTGCTTCTCCCTCTGCCTATGTCTCTGCCTCTCTCTCTCTCTCTCACTATGTGCCTATCATAAATAAATAAATAAATAAATAAATAAATAAATAAATAAAATTAAAAAAAAAAAAAGAAGAAGATTTTAGGGCACCTGGGTGTCTCAGTAGGTTAAGTGACTGCCTTCAGCTCTGGTCATGATCCCAGGGTCCTGGAATTGAGCCCAGCATCTGGATCCCTGCTCGGTAGGAAGTTTGCCTCTCATTCTCCCTCTGCCCCTCTCCACTACTTGTGCTCTTTCTCACCATCTCTCTCTCTCTCAAATAAATAAATAAAATCTTTAAACAATCAAACAAAAATATATTTTAAGGCATGGATGCCTAAAATATGGACAGTTCTCAAAAACACATTTTAAATACAAAACAAATTGGGATCCCTGGGTGGCGCAGTGGTTTGGCCCCTGCCTTTGGCCCAGGGCGCGATCCTGGAGACCCAGGATCGAATCCCACGTCGGGCTCCCGGTGCATGGAGCCTGCTTCTCCCTCTGCCTGTGTCTCTGCCTCTCTCTCTCTCTCTCTCTCTGTGACTATCATAAATAAATACAAATTAAAAAAAAAAACCCAAAACAAATTGATATGGAAAAGGACAATGATGGAAAAATATATACCAGAATAAACCAGTGTCTCTGTTAATGTCAGGTAAAGGAGACTTTCATCCAAGAAGTATCATGAATGCTAAAGCATAACATTTTACAATAAGAAAACAGTCAATAGAATGATATGACAGTAGTGACAGACACCTGGATGGCTCAGTGGTTGAGCATCTGCTTTGGGCTCAGGCATGATCCTGGAGTCCTGGGATGGAGTCCCACATCAGGTTCCCACTGGGAGCTTGCTTCTACCTCTGCCTATGTCTCTCCCTCTATCTCTGTGTCTCTTATGCATAAATACATACAATCTTAAAAAAAAAGAATGATATGACTGTAAATTTGGGGGCACATAACATAGCTTTAAATTACGTAAAGTAAAAATTAATGTAAATAAAGAAAATAAAAATCATAATAAGAGAGATTTAACATGCTATTTTTGGTAGGGAAAATATTCAAAACATTTAAAATAAAATAAGATAAAACATTTTAAGAACTTTATTAAGCACACTGATTTGATATGTATAGAATATCATAAACACAACTATAAATCATACATTCTTTTCATACGATCACAATGCACTTAACAAAATAAAGTATATTCTAGGTCACAAAGCAATTTTTAAAAAATGCCAGTTAAGGAATGATAGAGTATATATTCTCTAACCATTGTAGAAATAAATATTCCTAATGATAGGAAATTAGGAAACACTCAAGTATTTGTTAATTAAGCAACTAACTGCTAAGTAATCCATAGGACAAAATAAAATAACACTGAATATTAGAAAATATTTTGAGATGAAAATAATAAATTTATATTCCATGAAATTTGCAGTTCTGAGGGTCAAATTTAATATTTTAAAATGCACATATCAGAGAGAAAGGAAGTTTAAATACCATGATTCAAGCTTCCAACACATGAAACAAGAAAAATTATGCAAATAACCTACAGGATAACTACAATACTATAGTAATAAAAGTAATCAATTATCTACTATCTATACTCATTTAGGTTAATGGAACAGAATTTAAAATCCAGAATAGCCCTACATATTTATAGACACTTCATTTGTGACAAAGGTGCCTCAAAGTGTATTATGACAAGTTTTTTTACCCCCATGAATAGTACTAAATCAATTATATATCTATATGGGTAAAAGTAAATCAAGTTACATTCTATCTTACACTGTATAGAAAAATTAACTTGAGGATGATTATAGATTTTATCAGATTAATCAATTAATATTAAAATTAAAAAAACATTCTGGGGGAAACAAGATTGAGAAAAACATTTTCATGTTGGACCTTGGAGTAGCAAAATATTTTTTAAATATTAATAAACATAAAACACTAATCAAACAGGAAAATAATTCATGTAGTACATTAATTAAAGAAGTTCTGGTTATCTAAATAAATCATCCTTAAAGCTAATGAAAAAGAGAAGACAGTCTCGATAAATACATGAGAGAATGACTTGCATCCAGAATATATGAAGAATGTTAATCAGGAAAAGAGGCAAAAATATACAATTAAAATATGGGGCAAAGTTTTATAAAACCACTTTACAAATGAGGGTATCTAGATGATCAATAACCATATGAAAAGATATTCAACAGCATTATCAGCAGAGAAAAGAAGATTAAAATTTTAATGAAGTTATAGTACACATCATCAAAATGGCTAAATTTTTATTTAAAGATTTTATTTATTCATGAGAGACACAGAGAAAGAGGCAGAAACATAGGCAGAGAGAGAGAAGCAGGCTCCCTGCGGGGAACCTTATATGGGACCCGGGGATCACGGCCTGAGCCCAAGGCAGTCACTCAACTACTGAGCCAACTAGGTGTCCCAAAATGGCTAAATTTAAGAAACTGACTATATGACATATTGATCAGAACCCTCATACACTGTTGATGAGATTATTAATTTTTTGATCAATTAGAAAAAATTCTTAGTATCTAGTAACACTAAATATACATACATATCCTTTATGACTCAGATACCTCTCCAATAAAAAGTAGTGCAAAAATCTATTAAAAGATATTTATATATACAGGAAGTTTGGTCATAATAGATAAAAATTGGAAAGAACTCAAGTGTACTCAGGAAATGATAGACCATTTATAATGACATTCTGTTACGTAGCAATACATAAAAGAACAGTCTCCTGACATGAAAAGATGCTCAACATCACTCATCAATTGGGAAATGCAATCAGAATCACAGAGACAACATCTCACACTTGTCAGAATGACTACAATTAAGAAACAATGAGTGCTGGGAAGGATGCAGAAGAAAAGGAACCCTCGAGCACTAGTAGAAATGCAAACTGGTGTAGCCTCTGTGAAAAGAGTATGGTGGTTATTCAAAAAATTAAAAACAGAATTACTGCATGATCCAGTAATTCCACTCCTGGATATTTACCCAAAGAAAATGAAAAGATTTATGCACCCCTATGTTTATTGCAGCATTATTTACAATGGCCAAATTATGGAAGCACCCCAAGATGAATGACTGATGGATGCACAATGAAGATGTGGTATGTATATTCAATAGAATATTTCTCGGCCATAAAAAAAATGAAATCTTGCCATTTGGAACAATATGGATGGATCTAGAGGGTATAATGCTAAATGAAATAAAGTTAATCAGAGAAAAGTAAATAAATACCCTGTGATTTCATTCATAAATGGAATTTAATACACAAAATATATGAAGAAAGAAATAAAGAGACAAGCAAAAAAAAAAACACCTCAAATCAGAATAGACTCTTGAATATAAAGATCAAACTGGTAGTTGACAGAGGAGAGGTAATGAGGGGGATAGATGAAACAGGTGGAGGAAATTAAGGTACATTTATCATGATGAGTAATATACAGAATTAAGTAATATATAGAATATATATCAGGTGGAGGAAATTAAGGTACATTTATCATGATGAGTAGTATACAGAATTAAGTAATATATAGGATATATATTAACATCAAAATATAAAAACTGATCAAATATATGATTACATAAAGTAGTGTATTTTAAGTTATACTAGAAAAAATAAAGGTCCCTTTTTCAATAACAACAATAACTCTAAGGTATCTAGAAATAAATTAAAAAAATACTTCTGAACTTTCTGGAAAAAATCGTAAAGCATTATTAAAAAAAAAACAAGACAAAACAAAAATATAAAGAAGGCCTATGCTTATAAGTAGAAGTTACATGTACAGATGGGAAGATACAGTATCTCAAAGATAATAATTCTTTAAAAATTAATCTTGTTAAAATGAATGAAATTTCACTTGAAATCCTGTGAGGGTTTTTCATTAAATCCAAAAAGGATGGGGAGAATTTCTTACAGATATCAAGATTTGTAATAACAATTTAGGAATAAACACTGTTTACTACTGCACTTAGACTGCTAGACAAACTAATATAATAAAAATGCATAAACAGACATTATGGCATAATAATTTGGTTTATAAAAGAATCTATGTCAATAAACAGATAGTAAATAGACTATTCCATACCAAATTGGGAAAAGCAAATATAACTTTTAAAAGACATTACAAGGGGATGCCTGGGTGGCTCAGCGGTTTGGCACCTGCCTTTGGCCTAGGGTGTGTTCCTGGAGACCTGGGATTGAGACCCGTGTCAGGCTCCCTGCATGGAGCCTGCCTCACTCTTTGCCTGTGTCTCTGCCTCTCTCTCTGTACCTCTCATGAATAAATAAATAAAATCTTAAAAAAATAATAAAAAACATTACAAGAACATAATCTAATCATATCAAATTACTAATTTGCTTTTTAAAAATATTTTATTTATTTATTCATGAGAGACACACAGAGAGAGGCAGAGACATAGGCAGAGGGTGAATCCCTGTAGGGAGCCTAATGTGGAACAGGATCCCAGGACCCCTGAAAATGACCGAGCCAAAGGCAGATGCTCAACCACTGAGCCACCCAGGTATCCCACTAATTTGCCTTCTTAAAATATAATATAGACATGAATGTGAACAAAAATAATGCCACAATGCAGCTGATAACAAAGATCAAATATCCAAAATATTTATTTAAAAAAGATATCGAGGTATTAACAAATCAGCCCAAGAGCATAAGTAGTAAATTACAAAAGAGAACACATAAGTGGTCAATAAATATAAGAAAAATTGTTCATTTTTTGTAGTCATATGTAAAAGAAACTCAGAAGAGCACTGAAATAATATTCCACACGTAAGATTAATCATATTAAATATTTTTGCAATATCAAATGTGGTTAAAGATGTGGAAAATAAGACATTTTCATTCACTAAGATAATGATTTAGATAATTAACAAACGTGGGAAAGATCTGTTTAAGGTGGAAGAAACTATGGAAACTTATCCATGGGATGTGCCCTTTGAGATAGGTGATTGATATCAGACTCAAAGAGTCAGGGATTATAACAGGAAAGCTTTACAGAGAAAGGGGGGAATAGCCAAAGAAATATTACAGGAGTGACTGACTGCTCCTCTACCTGGAATCCTTAGTGTTGAGACCCTTCTACTATGTGGAACATCTTATGTAGAAAAGTATATCTATTAAAATAACTTTATATCCTTATCATGTGACTTCCTCTCCTCACAAAACAGAGGTGAAACAGTGGTGCCTGAGTTCTTTTCTAGAGATAACGTGCTGTAGACCACAGCTGATAGAGAAGAGTTTGTGGGCATGGAGAATATAGAATTATGTATTAATTGGAGCTTTCAGATTGGAAGTGAAGAAACATTCTGGGAAGCAGTTGGCTGGAAGAGTTTTCCACTCTCACTCTCTTAAGAGTCACTCAAGAGTACACAGTGGGTATTCAATACAGAGGTGAGATGTGAGATCTAAAGCTTATGGCCCTCCAAAGCTGCTTTGACCAGAATGTTAGGCTTTATCTGTTTTACATATTAGATGTTATTTTAACATAGGACTACAATACAACCAACTTTGATAACCACCTGTTCATATTTATATTATGCAAAAAGGAGACACTTTGGCTCAAGGTCTCCATCCAGGTGATTGGCTGGAATTAGAGATGTGGTCTCCTGATTTTCAGCCCTTAGTTCATTATAGAAAAACATCTCAGAAAAATCAGTGAGCACTCTATAGTGGAATGAGCCAATGGGTCTTATTTGTACATTGGCATTCTGTATATATGCAATTGATCATGAAAACTGTGGATGTGGGTAGAAGGTGCTGCAGAGGAATCACACATGAGCACACAGACCTGGTTGAGGCTTGTGGACTGATCCTGTGTATTAGCTGTGCCTAAGTTCAGTTACAATGGAAATTTTGAGAAGCATTTGGGAAAAATGAAGCCAAACAAAATGTTTTCTATATTTCTACTTCACAGATTTCAACCTGTGACTTTCATAGGGCTATGGAGCTTATAGTCATGCTCTCTCATCATTCTTCCCTCCATACTTTGGACTCAGGGCTGCACCTGAAGTTCTCAAACATGCCACTCTGTGTCTTTCTTTCTTCCTCAAGCTGTCTCTCTTGCCTGGGCCCCTTTTGCTAGCTTTATCTCCCCATAAAACTATCTCCCATCTGTTCTACAAGATACAACTTAAGATGTTCTTTCTAGAAAACTTTGCCCTGTCTTATTTTATTTTATTTTTATTTTTTAAAAAAGATTTATTTATTTATTTATTTATTTATTTATTTATTTATTTATTTATGAGAGAGAGAGAGAGAGAGGCAGAGACACAGGAGGACGGAGAAGCAGGCTCCATGCACCGGGGGCCCGACGCAGGACTCGATCCCGGGACTCCAGGATCGCACCCTGGTCCAAAGGCAGGTGCTAAACTGCTGAGCCACCCAGGGATCCCCGCCCTATCTTATTTTAGATGTTCATCTCTTTTGTTCCAATAGCACTTAAGTGCATTACTTTTTCATGTCACTTTTTTACTGTAAAATAAATACTTGAAATATTTGTGAACATTTCCATTTCTCCTATTAGGCCGAGAGTTGATTCAGGGAAATTCTCAGGAGCAGATGCTACCTTGTGTGCAAGAAGCAAAAAAAAAAAAAAAAAAAAAATTTAAGGAATATATGAAAAAGAGGGTGTAAAAATACTACTTGGATGATGAAAGGAGTGATCAATAAATAGAACTGTTATTTATGTAAGGAGAAAATTATAGAGGGAATTGACTAATTTTAAAAGATAATGTAGTATCAGTTTTAGTCTTTTCATGGAGTGAATAAGCTACAGAGACTTAAAAACATATATTTGTATCAGACAATCTTGCTATTATTTGAAATAATTTTTAAAAATTATTAATTTTTAAAATTTTAAAATTAATTATTAAAAATAATTATTTGAAATAATTCCTCAATATATACCATATAAGACTATCAATATATTAGGAAATTACATACATATATGAGTTCATATGGTCATATGAATATATGTATGAATGATGAAGACCTATTGAATCCAAATATGTGGAGATAGGCCCTCCCAGCTCAAATCAATCACTGACCATTTTGTTCTACGGATGGTATACAACAAACAACAGAACATTCAGCACAAATCAAGAAAAGATTACACAAAGTGATTTCATTATAACAATAGTAAGAAATTCTACAGTGTCTATTAGCATCTTAGACTGTCTCTCTGTCTCCACTGTTTCTCTACTGCAGAACTTTGAGAACACTTCTCTTGGATTAAACATATTTGGCTTGGAGCAGCTATAGGACCACTTAAACCCATCAAAATAACTTTTTCTTTTTCTTTCTCTTAGACTAAGCGTATTTTTCTTTGACCATTATTTCCAAAGATTAAGTACTTAAACAGCATTACTGTCTAAGCACATCTTGTCTTGATCCTTTCTATAGACTGGGTAAATGTAATTCTCATGCTAGATTCAATTATTTGTATTTCTCTCAAACACTGTAAAAAAGCCCTCTCGTGTATTTTTATGCATCTTGCTGCATAGTAAATTCCACCATAGTTATGGTTTATTCTAAAGCCACGTTTAATAGGATGATCAGGTCATTTTACATTCAGACATATATAATTATCTTTTATGGGTGACTGGTCACAAATTCAATAGAATTAACATGAATGCTTTGCACAGCTCCCCACAGAGAAGGGTCATGAACTATCAATTGCTCAGAAGTACATCTAGTTGGTCATGCTCTGTTGCACATATTCTTTTCATGAAAATCAATAATTCTCTTGGTGGAATCTTGGATTTGAGTTTGCATATATTTAGACAATAATTGTTTGCATAGTAGTATTATGCAAAGAGGTAAACAGTTTCTGAATCAATCAACACCTAGATTGCTGGTCTAGTTGTTTATTGATTTTTGAGTCATTTTTTCCTATTGTCAAAAGAAAAACATAAAAAGGTAATAATTATTCTGATAATGCTCCCAGAACAGATTTACTCTTGTGTCAGTGATCTACAGAAATCAAATATGTTTGAGAGACATAATTGCCTCTTGCTTATTTTGTAATATTTCATGTTTCCTAAATAGTAACCTGAATGTATCATACGTATTTCAAAAATAACAATTCTCTACCCCTTTGGAAAACACACACACTTAGGATATATTATAAAAAGCAAAATATTATTATGCCTTTTAATTTTTTTAAGATTTATTTATTTGAGAGAGAGCCCTGAGCAGGGGGAGGGAGACAAGTAGATTCCTTGCTGAGTGGGGATCCCCATATGGGGCTCATTCCCAGAAACCTGAAATTATGACCTAAGCCCAAATCAAAATTGGATGCTAAACTGATGGAGTCACCCAGGTGTCCCCTGTACCTTTTGCTTTCTGGCATGGAAAATAAATGAGAAAGCAACTTGGAGATCATATGTGACATCTAAAATTCTGGTATTAACTAAATTAATAGGATGTTAATGCATAGAAATCTAATGAATGTTAAATGTTTAATTTCCCAAGTTATCTAGAACTTTTACAAATCATGGAAATGCATGGAAATAAGTATAATCATAGACATATAAATGAACATATGTGTATATGTCTTTCCAGTAACTATTTCTGAACTTCTCTAACCCATGTATTACCTGTGAGCTCAATAAACTCTAAGCATACTGCAACGAGTGCCAGTAAGGAGAGCAGAGAGAGAAATCTAGGAAATTTTTTTTTTCCAAATAAGCAATATTTTTCTATGATCAAAGATTTCTTGGGATGCCTGAATCTATGATCAACGATTTCTTGGGATGCCTCAGCAATTGAGCATCTGCCTTCAGCTCAGGACATGATCACGGGGTCTAGGATCAAGTTCGGCATCGGGCTTCTTGTGGGGAGCCTGCTTCTCCCTCTGCCTGTGTCTCTACCTCTCTCTCTTTCTCTATCTTATGAATAAATAAATAAATCTTTAAAAGATTTCTTTAAGATGGGTGAAATATTATTTTACTGTATATTATCTATAGCAATCTAATATGCTAGTGTTCACGGAAAGTAAACACTTTAAGAAAGGTATATAAGAATAATTTTTTAAGCATTTGAATTTGACATTTCATTTTTAAGGAACACTTCATTAGAGTAGTGTTCTATGAAACACTTTTTGGGAATAAATTTTTTTAATGGCATAAACAGCTCTATGACCATGTCTACTGAGAGATACACAAGGAATTAAAGCAACTGTTTTATAACATAAATGAAAATCATGCCCAGGGTAGCTGATTGAGTATACAAGACCTACTCATACCCATGTATAAAAACAGAATAGACAATGATGAATGTTAATAGGAGAATAAGGCATGGAATTAAAAACATAAGCTTGATGTAAAATTAAGTGGAACCCAAAAGAATTATGTAATACAAATCGAAAGTTAAGGTATGATGAACAGCACAATGAAAGCAGATAAACATAGGTTAGAAACTAGGCTTTATAACTGGTTTGACAAGTAAAATAAATTTCCTGACCTCCATTTCCTTGTGATTAAATAGGACTATTATATCACAAAGATTAATTAAAATCATACAAGCCACAGCTTGGCACATGGCAGTTGGCCAACATAAAAAGTTATTATAGGTATTAAGGTGCAGTATTAAAAGGTAATGATTACTTTTTGAGTTCTTTATATTCTTAAAAGTGGACCTACATACCCAGTGCCATTCTTATAACCTTGCAAGTATGTATTTGAAACTTTAACAGGACTGTTCAAAAAACTGTTGGCTGGTCTGTGGGAAATGTATTGCTGTAATGAATCCAGTGGTAGAACAGAACATTGATGGGAAAAATAAAATAAGAACAATGGGTGAGAGATAGATGAGAGGTTCCCCAAGTTCTATAAACATGCCATTCTTTTCTGGCCATTAATATTATGTATGTGTTAGAAGGGAAATACAGTGACAAAGCACAAATATGGTTAAATGTGAGTGATTTTGTTTAAGGCCTAAGACATTTCAACTTTGTCTACTATCACATTTCCTAAATACAAACTTTCAGTATTTTAGAGTATTTTAGTGATGATCTTTAATTAGGAGTGGATAAACAAACATTCTATGATTGCAATATATGATATGGAAATTCAAAATAAATAACATGACTTACAATATCAGATGGACAGACAAAAGCTTTCAAGAATGTCTATTTTCAATATCCTTTTTTTTTTTTTTTTTTGGATTTGCTCTATTGGTCCTTTCCTTAAGTTGAAACTCAGCTCACTGATTAAACTCTTTATTCACATTTAAAGCCAAAAGTTACCCTATTTATATTGCTTTAGCTACATTCCACAACTTTGGGGAGTGTTTTGTTATTTGGTTGAAAATATTTAAATTCTCTATTATGATATTTTCTTTGACCTGTGAGTCACTTAGAAGAGTTTACTTTTTAAAATACTTACATAACACATTTTGGATATCTTACTAGTTTTCAAATTTTGTTGTATTTTGATGATACCAATCCTTTGGTTTTGTTGAGATTTCCTTTATGGTCAAGTATGTGACCAACTATTTTTGTTTTTATTATTTTATTTTAGAGAGAGAGAGCTCATGGGGGTGAGGGAGGGGGAAAGAGAAGGAGAGGGAGAGAGAATCTTAACCAGGTTGCAGATTCCACGCCTAGCACAGAGACTGACACAGGGCTTCCAACCACTCTGAGATCATAACCTGAGCCAAAATCAAAAGTCAGGCACTTGACCACCTGAGCTACCTACCCAGGCACCCCATGGCTAATTATTTTTAAATGTCCCTTGTGTGCTTGAAGCCTGAAAGTTATATTGGGTGGTCCACTTGTGTGGGGCCTATGGGACCTAGAGTCACCTACTATTTCTCTTCAGAAGCATAGGTTTATAAAGTCTTTTTTTTCTTCCTAATAACACTGTAATAAAACACCAATAACTGGAAAAAAAAGAAGTCTATTTTATCTAGATTATTACTATCTCAGGACTATCACCCCTGGAGCTCTCTTGCTATGCCCTCTTAGCCCCTTCAATGTTTATTTTTTGTGATGATTTTGCACCTCTAGTTTTACCTTTCTCTTTCTATTCCTTACAGATGTTTAAATAAAATAGCCAGAGTTGGACATATTCTAAAGCCGAAACCTTTTTGTAAAATTAGGGGTAATTAATAGATTTTTCATTTTGCTTAAAGTGTCATTTTCCTTTGTAAAATTCTTGAGCTTCAAAGGGGATTATTATCCTATTGTCTTCATTTTTTTAATACATAAAGGTCTTTATTAAAACATTGTCAGGGGCACCTGGGTGGCTCAGCAGTTGACCATCTACTTTGGCTCAGGTCATGATCCCAGGGTCCTGGGATCAAGTTCCACATTGGGATCCCCACAGGGAGCCTGCCTCTCCCTCTGCCTATGTCTCTGCCTCTCATGAATAAATAAAATTTTAAAAAATAGTCAAAAATTCAAAGCACTGCTCAAACCTCCACATGATTTATCAGATAAAAAATAAAGTCCTTGTCATAGCCTACAAATGTGCACCCAGTTGGCGCCTAACACATTCTCTTTCCCTCGTTCCCTCTTGTCTGTGCTCCAGCTATATTATGTTTTTGCTGAGGTCCATTTTCATAAAAATAATTTTCCTGAAATCAATAACACATCTGTTCCCACTCTGTTGTCCACAATGTCATGTATTTTGCCTTCATAATATTGATCACAGTGCACAATTGTGAGATTTGAATAACTGCATTCTTTTAAAATATTAAGACCCAAAATGGCACACAATGACACATCATAGCCAATAATAAGCTTAGAATGAATAAATATGCTGTAATAATTTTGCAGTAGCTTAACTGAATCTCTTATATCTTCAAAGATCAAAGACTGTAGAAATTTTTTAATGTTGAAAATAGGTCATCAAAGACAAAGGCAAAGATAGTTCACTTAATTTAAATAATCCATAATTTGAGCCTCATTCTTTACAGTTTCACATTTCTTGGTCTTTTGGCCTCATCTATTTAAAATTCTGATTTCATTAAAACTGAGTGAAAATTCCAGATTCATCCAATTTCATTTTGACACCTAAAAATCAAAAGAGGCCATCAAGGAGGGATTCTTAAAAGTACAGAGATCTGACCTTTGGTTACAAAAAAAGAGTTTCACTTTCATCTCAAGGTCTCCATGGCTTGACAGAAATTTTCTCTACCTGTCATTTATCTCTCTCTCTTAGGTAAATTAAGTTATTGCTGTGACTGCTCAGGACTGTCATCTCTTCTTTATAAGCATATATCAGATCAGGATTTTTTAAAACTGGTTTTGTGTGACCTTATAGGTAGATGACAAATTTGAAGGAGTCCTTGTGTAGCGGGCACAGCATCCTGCTTGCTACTGAGCTCATATGATATTGATATTGGTTCTCTTGCACTAAAATATATTAAAGTTTTTTAGCTGGCTTTACAGAATATTTTAAAAAGTGGTGGAGAGAGGTAAAAGAGAGATAAAACTTACATATGACCACATCAGAATATTGTCTTTTATTTGAACATTTACAATAAATTGTAAAGTTTTCATTCAACATTAAAAAAGTGTTTCTGGGAATAAATAAGTTATAAATAAAATTGTTATTTCAGTTAAGTGACATCTAAATCTCTTTTCATTCACATCTTCAACACACAGACACACCCGCATAGCAAGTGAGTTGTATATATATAGTTTCATATATATGCTTAATGTACATATAACTACATATACATATGCTTATATAACTCATATATACATATATGCAACATTTTATATGCATATATACACACAATCAACTTTTTGCTAGAGATTATTATACAGATATAAAGACATAAAAAGTAACATATCAATTGTCTGAGATTAGGTTAGATGGAAAGAATAGGAAAAAGATGGGAAGCCAGCATATACCTGAGTAAGAAAAGGACCACTAATGACAAAGGAGGTAATCAAAACTATTTCCCTACATATTTGATATTATCTTAGGAATATAGCCGCTGATATCTCATTTTGGTTTTAACTTTTATTTCCTTAGTAACAAATTTCTCAACTGTATAGTCAGTCTTCACAGCAGAATCTAGCTTTTTTGAGAACAGGGACTCTGATAGTGTTGTCCTGGCAGGGTGGCTGTGCATAGAAGGCACCAGTCATTTCACGATTAAAGGTATCTCTATAATATATAGGCATTAAAGTGATTCATATGAGTAATGTTAAATTCCCTTAAGATTGCTTATGTTATATTCAGTGAATTAAAAGTGGGTCATAAAATACATGCAGGCTGATTTTATTTATAATTTGGAAAATATATAACATATCTAAATTAAAATGTTAATGATTATTTTAGATGGTATATTGTTAGATGTTCTAGATGTAATTTATAAAGCAAAAGGCTTAAAAATGTTTTAAGAGAGAGAGAGTGGGAGGCAGAGGGGCACAGGAAAAGGGAGACTATTTGTAAGTTCCTCTGTTCCTATATCTATTCTCCAGAACAACAGGATTCTGCAATCATGCAAACGGCCTTCAGGCTTTAGTCTTTTATCTTCTTCAGTCCATCATTATCAGATTCTATCAGGTTTCATCTGATGTTGTTCCCAGATACCTTGCCACCTAAAATCTCATTTTACAAAATCAAAGAATTCAGATATATAATAACTATTTCTGGAAATGATACTCAGAAGAGCATATCAGGACTAATATAAAATAATAACTACAGTTTTGAAAATGTACTCTATGCAGTATACTGTGCCAAATGCTTGAGGAACATAGGTAATACATTTTATAATTGCTTGTGTTTATTGTTATCCCCATTTTACAAATGAGAACACAGAAGTTTGGGAAAGCAAGAAAATCACAGATCTAACAAGTAAGTAAAATAATTCAATTTTTATTCAAGTGTGTCTGATTCCAAGGCTCTTGTTCTCTTGACCTGAACACTGGGCTTGTGTTCTGGTCTTCTGAACCCTCACAATTTCAGGATATAGACCTCGGTGGGGCTAAGGTAAGAAAGCCTCTTTATAGATTAGGATTTTTTGCTGAATAATCAGATGCCCATTCTCAGGCCTGTTTCCAAAATCTGCAGAGATAAAACATGTTACTAGAAAATCAATTTTAGAATAGGTTCGTTAATGGCAGAACTGTAACAAATCTGATACTTTCTTAATCTCTGATCAGTACTGGGTATCTCTAACTCGTAAGAGAATTAGTTCCTGCAGAAGGCAGTAACAGAATTATTGTTAGAATGGGTAAATCTCCCCTTGTTCCAACTGTCTCAGAGATGCCTGTCTCGAAGATGTCCTGTTTACAAGCCCAAATCCTGAACAGCTCAGTTGCCCTCTTGCCATTTGAGGACATTATGGCCTTGTTCCCTAGGAAAGCAATACACATCTTTCTTCCTGGCTCCAGGCAACCAAAGATACTACTCGGAAATATCAAATCTAAGCCGCTTCTGCTTCTTTTGATGGCAAAGGCTCTCTATATTTGAGGGCAAATGCAGTGGGGCACCACAAGATAAGGGATCCTGCAAGCCTTTGCTAGTCTGTAAGCCAAAGCTGCCTTTTCCACACCCTTGGATTCCAGCTACATTCTGTTCTCTAAGCTTCAATTGCTTTCAGGATATAAACATGGAAGCATGTATAAAGCAGGCAAATATCTAAGTGATCAATCTCTGAAATCCTCAGAGACTGCTTTAATTGAGTTCTTAATATTTAGACCAAATATTCTCAGAAATAATTGCCTTGAGCAGCTATAAACTTCTATAGGCCACTAATTCCATTGTTTTCCTGGGTATGAAAATCCTTATGGAAGCTAGTGCCTCAACACTTTTCCAAGAACATCTCAGAGCTGGTATAAGCATTCTAATCAGTGGCAGGAGCCACAGCCTGGGCTGAAAGCAGATTTCTAGATAGGTTTATATTTCCCACTTAAGAGGGACTTACAAAGTATCCAGCAATGGTGTGGGCATCTCCTCTGCTGCTGACTCAGCTCTTGAGCTTCTCTTCGCTTCTCTACAACTTTTTCTAGCCATTAGTATTATTCATTCACTACCATTTAACTTCCTAAGTTACGTATTATCTGAGGAGAGAGAAAATATATTACTTTGATTTGGACAGAGTGCTCTCTTTCTTTTTCCTATCAAGATATTAGCAGAGGCCAGCCTGTTTCAGCTCAGCACACTAGACCCGGTGCACTCCCATGAGGAGGTGGTGAGGACCTGACCATCGCCCTCTGCTTCTGTCTGTTCTGGCTCAGCTCTGCCCTTCGAGCCCTACTTCTCTCCCAGAAGGGTCTGTGTTCCTCTCTCCTGGAACTGTTGCTTCCCACCCTTTATTTCTCTCTGCTTTATCTTCAGAACCTTCTTTCTCCTCTAATCACTAGTTATCAAAGTAGCTTCTGCTATTCTTCTGTTTCTTTACTAACAGAGTGATGATTCCTGGGCATCTGTGCATGAACATCACTGTTCTAATTCCTTGTTAAGGACACCTGGATGGCTCAGCAGTTGAGCATCTGCCTTCAGCTCAGGGTGTGATCCCGGAGTCCCAGGATTCAGTCCTACGTCGGGCTCCCTGCATGGATCCTGTTTCTCCCTCTGTTTATGTCTCTGCCTCTCTCTCTCTCTCTCTCTCTCTCTCTCTGTGTGTATCTCTCATGAATAAATAAAATCTTAAAAATAAATAAATAATTATATCTTCCTTTATTATGTCCTGGTGCCTCTGGAATAGTGAGAATAGAAACTATTATCTCAAGCCAAGACCCAGAGAACAAATGGGGGAAAAGCCTCAGCTGATGACACACACCTAAAAGAAAGTCTTAGATTAAATTGCAGATAATCCTCAGCTTCCAGCACAATGATTGCAAAAGTGATGAGATCATATATACTATGTCTCAAGTTTTTCTATTTTATTTTCCCCTTTATGTTTGATTTTTATGCTACACTTTCTTTTTTTGGTAGAATATTTTTCAGTATGTAGCCTAATCAGCAACTAGAATAACTTGCCCGAAGCCTCATAGCCATTATATGTACAAGTGGCCCTGCTGAATGACTGTTTGGGAAGCAAGGGGAGCTGTATTTTAGTTCCTGAGTGGCATCTCATGGTGTGTTTATCCCAGCATCCTTTATAACACCCTGATTTATCTGAAGAATTTACCTACCCAGAGTCCCATTTCAAATCATAGCCATATTTTCTTATCCCCTGCCCTGCATGTGATCCATAGGCCTTCTGATTCCCTTTGTCAAGCATTAGTATCTAGTATCTAATATTCTCTCTCCAGCTCATGTTTTGTATCTTCTGCTTATTAGTATGCCCCTATTGCACTCACGGTACTAGTGAAGAATAAGAGATAGTGAAACTCAGCTCCAAGATAACCTTGATTAAGTTCCCGAAAATGTTTCCTTCATAGGTTAAACTACACTATCCTCAGTAATGCCCATGATAACTCCAGTATCCTAGGAAACCAGAGAACAGCAAGCTGAGATTTTCATGTGGCCACTCAAGACACGGCAGCATGTCTGTTGGAAGCAGTGAGTTTGCTGAGCCTGGTTCAAAGCTTGTCCTTTTACCCCTCAAGCCCTTACCTTGCTTCATAATGACAGCTACTTCCTCTTCTCCCTCCTGCATACCCCTCCCTGAAATGTAGATGGGGATGATGACAGGGATGCCACAGCCATCTGAAGTAAATCTTCTTGCTCTCTTCAAATCTCTCAGCTGAGAGTAGCAGACGGTGTGCTGCAGGTGGAGGGAGTTTCCACCTATGTCCTTTGCTCGATGTCGTCCTTTTCCACATAGGCCTCATCTGGGGGTAGAAGATGTGTATGTGGTCCACTCAAGTAGACAGCTGGGAAGGAAAGGTCCCTCAGGAACCAAGAACCTCTGTTCTTGTGTATTATATCCTCCGTCTAACTCATCTACATACTCTTCACCATTTGGACCTGCATATAATACATTTTGTAGGCAATTACTCACTTTAATGATTGGACAGAGAGAAGATATGGGTATTACAGGAGCTAGAAAGAATAATGTCATCTCCACAAGGATATTTTTTTGACCAGCAGTTACAGTATGGGAGTCATCTTGTAATCAAGTTAGCTGAAGAGAAAAAAAAAAGTGGAGGACGAATTAAATTTTTGCTTTGGGGCACCTGGGTGCTCAGTAGGTTAACTGTCTGCTTTCGGCTCGGGTCATGATCTCGGGGTCCTGGGATGGAGCCCCACATTGGGCTCTCTGCTCAGCGGGGAGTCTATTGTCCTTGACACTCTCCCTCTGTGTGCACTTTCTCAAATAAAATATTTTTTTAATATTTATGTTTTAAAACACACACAGTTACTGAATATTTAAAAATTGTTAGGCACCATGGTAGGAACTTGCACATGCTGATCTTGGCTTTGGTGAAAGCCTGGCATTGGCAGGGTTTTCTTATTTGGCTCTAACTTTATTACCAGCCTTCTCTGCTAGGAACTGAAAGCATTGAGCTTTGTGGGCCACCACTCCTTCAGACAGGGTCAGATATACTAGGGCTTCTTCATGAGAGCAGCTTTTGCCCATGGAGCTCTTATGTGTGCTCCATTCTATCCCCCCTCCCAACACTTTCAACTCCCAGGCTGGCAGTTATTTTTGCCTCC
Source organism: Canis lupus familiaris (assembly GCF_011100685.1). NCBI lineage: Eukaryota > Metazoa > Chordata > Mammalia > Carnivora > Canidae > Canis > Canis lupus. The sequence continues at coordinate 49,075,771 of NC_049232.1, forward strand.
AACAGTTAACTACTCAGTCTTTTCTGCTTCCAGCAAGGGCCCCTGGCCCCCACAGCTTCACATGCTCCCCAAATCAATGTCTTTTGCCATTCTTTTATTCCATTACATTCCCCATGTAATAGGGAAATTGTCCAGTAAGACACTTTTTCCCCTCTAAGAAAATAGCCTCATGATCTTGATAGGATCCAAATCCAGAATAAAATATATACCCTACCTACTTACCTCCCTATCTACAATTTATTCCCCGTGATACATAATTTCAGGTTTTATACTGGCTCTTATTAAAGAGAATTTTTGTTGATATCCTTGTTTGCTCCAGTCCAGTCTTTTAAAAGTTAAGAAAGGCTAATCTCACTTTGGGCAATAACTTTCTGTGTTGCATTTTCCTCTTCAGGTTAGATGATTTTTCATTCTACTTTCCATTTTCCAGATAATCACAGATGAATAAAAGTGAGAAAGAAAATAAACCAACACAAAAGGCAGCAGACATCACTCAGGTAGTGAATGCACAGCAAAGTTACCTCACAAAAACTGTGGTGGACATGAGGCCCCTACCAAGGTACCAAGTACCTTGGGTATTCGTAGGTTATGTTTCCTTAGGCATAGTTGATCTCCTCTGGAAGGAAAATGATAACTTTAGCTGTTCTCTACTAAGTGACTTGGATTTGCTATACTCCCTTCTCATTGAAAGTGTATCTCATCCACTCCCATCTGTGCCCAAGAAAGGGTGTCCCCAAACCTACTTCCAGACCAGCAGGAAGCTTCTCTGATATCCTCAACTTCCAGATGCTTCTTCACTCAAAAACGTGTCATTGCATCTGGCTTTTTAAGGCAAGGTGCCCTGATCCTGTAGGTGGTCTGTTCATGGTGCTCAGATATGTGGCTGACCGCAGTTCTTTTCCAACCCTCTAAGACATCACGCGTGTCCCAACTTCCAATCATCCTTTACTCCAGATGGCTGTTGGGGTTGGAATATTGCCCACGGTTCTGGATATTTCTTTAACTTGTCGGTTACTCCTCAGGATTCTTCCATCCCAGATTAACTTTATGTAAACCAACTGCCTCTGAAAGATAATTTCTTAAAGGAAATGCTCTCACTCACTTTAATCACATGCTTAATGACATCTCTCTTTGGACATGCATGAATGTTTGGATTAAGGAAAAACTCTCCTCCTGGTCAGAAATACCCTATACTTTTCTATCCTCCTGAATGTCACGTCAGGCAACAACTCCTTAGTAAATAATGTAACCTCCTCAGTCACTGAAATGAAATGAGTGACACATTTTCATTTATATGATTATAGTAATTTAAGCTTATTTTTACAAACACTATTCTTTTATTTAAATATTTTATTTATTTAATCATGAGAGACACATACACACAGAGATAGAGAGAGATAGAGAGAGAGAGAGAGAGAGAGAGAGAGAGGCAGAGGCTCAAGCAGAGGGAGAAGCAGGCTCCATGCAGGGAGCCTGATGTGGGACTCGATCCCAGGTCTCCAGGGTTACGCACTGGGCTGAATGGCAGTGCTAAACTGCTGAGCCACCCAGGCTGCCCAAACACTACTATTCTCTTGTACAAACAGTACTATATAGAAAGAGTTAAAAGATTTTATTATTAAAATCCCACCATCCTCACAATCCATTCTATTTATATTTTCCTTTCCCATCTCCTACCCTAACAAGGAGATATTTATGTAGATTTTAAGCAGCATATGTGAAATTTTAAAGCCTTCATTTCTTCATGTCACATCTTCATATTCAGAAAATATTTAGAGAAACTCTTCAAATTTAGACAATATTCTAAATTTCAAGTGTTTTGAGTGAAAAATATTTTTTAATATGAGAAACACTATAATGTTCATATTATATATTAGTTTTCTTCTCTTTATTATATTCTTTAGCTCAATTCTTAGAAGTTAGAACATGCAATGAGAGTTTGAGCATTGTAATAACCCCCAAATATCCTACCCACCCCTCCAAAGATGTATTATTTGTTCCTTGTAATCAAGAGTATAGGTATGACAATTCCCATTGTATAGCGTAGCAAGGAAGAGAGCTAATGAAGGTTCCCAAGATAAGACTGGTAAAATTATTTTCATATCCCCAGATTAAGGCTTGAATAGTTTCTAAAGCAGACAGGTGACTATTTAACCAAACTATTTTCCTTGAACTTCCCACATGCCAGTTTATTTTTCAAAATCAACAATTATCAAACTAATATCTAAGTTTGAAAATATAATCCTCCTGTCTCCCTATATCTTACGTTTGTTCTAAAAAAAAAAAGCCAAACAAGTCTTGAAAGTAATTTTTCAATGATAAAAACTACCTTCTCCTGTGGAAACCACCTGACAACTTTACAACTTCATTTCATAAAATATTTGAACATAATAGGATGTTTCTAAAAGTAAATATGTGAAGGCACCTGGGTGGCTCAGTTGGTTAATCATTGTCTTCAACTCAGGTCATGATCTCTGGATCCTGGGATCCAGCCTCTCAATGGGCTCTCTGCTTAGCGGGGGAGCCTGCTTCTGCCTCTCCCTCTGCCTGCTGCTCCCCCTGCTGGTTCTCTCTCTCTCTCTGTCAAATAAATAAAATCTTCAAAAGAATAATAAAAGTAAATATGTAATACTTTTAGGATATAAACTTATGTCTCCATATATAGATATCTCATCTTTATAATATGTGAAGATTTAAACATATGTAGACAATGCCTGACATAACATTATAACAAACCACTCTCCTTGAACTCTTAGGATAAGGAGCTATTTGATCTCAGAGTAAAGAGCAATCAGTCAAGTTCAGCTTAGCTCAATAGAAAAGGCACTACATAATAATACAAAATTAATTTTTAATAAAGTCACTTGTTTTCACATTTAACTCCTGCTCCAAGCTCTCTTTAACTTCTTAGTCTTCTAAACCAATCAATCATTTTATATTTTATAAAGTACAATCATATTTTTTAACTTTTCTTTTTTTTAATTTTTATTTATGATAGTCACAGAGAGAGAGAGAGGCAGAGACATAGGCAGGGGGAGAAGCAGGCTCCATGCACTGGTAGCCCGACTTGGGATTCGATCCCGGGTCCCCAGGATCGCGCCCTGGGCCAAAGGCAGGCGCCAAACCGCTGCGCCACCGAGGGATCCCATTTTTAAACTTTTCATTTAAATTCCATTTAGTTAATATACAGTGTAATATTGGTTTTGGGTATACAAAAATACAGTACAATTCAATACTTGGGAACTAGAGTCTAAGAAAACATTAAACACAACTTTCAAAGTGCTGTTTTACTTAAACTTTATGAGTCATATGTTTACAGACAGCACTACTTTAGTTCTTTAGAAACAAACAAACAGATTTAGAAGAAGAAAAGTAGAAAGAGAAGGAAAAAGAGACTCTCTTCTTTCCCAATTAAAAATCGACTAATGGCAAGTAGTGGCACCAAGATAAGTAAGGGGCTAAGTTATGATTGTCTTTACTCACATAACTACTGTTAAAATATTTACACAGTTATATCTACAACTCCTCTAAGGGACACCATTTGTTCTCATAAAACAGAACAAAGCATTAGAGAATGTTGGCTGGCCTGAAGCATCAATGCTGATGCTGAACGGAAGATGAGAACTAGAAATATGATAATAAAAACCCTTGAACTAATAGTTGAATGTTGAATTTCAAACAGGAGTGATTGGGTGAAATCAAATTGCTTATATTCAGATTTCTGCTTCAGAAGATTGGTCTCATGATTTGAACTTAATTGTGTCTTTTTATGGCTGTTATGGCAAGTAACCATAAAATGCTGTTTTAAGGTTCAATCCAAAATTTTGAAACTTCTTATCACTTGGTATGGACACAGTTTTGAGGGAAATTGCAGCAAGACAGCAAATCTTACCATTCTGTTGCATTTCCCAGTAAGTGGACCCAGGCCGCTCATGTAATAAGGGCCATATATGTAAAAATGAAGAACAAATGGAAAGAAAGAAGAAAAGAAGGTAAATTGAAGAAAAAAAATAGTAAGGTTTTCCTTTGATTATTTTCAGCCTAACTTAAGGTGATGTGCCTAGGCTTTTTCATTTCACTTGTAAAATGTTTTTGTCCCCTCTTCTTATTGCTTCCTTCTTTGTGTAAAGCCTCTATTAAATACACATTATTGTCAATATTTTATTCTTTTTAAAAAACACTTATAATTCTCCATAATTACATCAGTTTTTCTTATATACTGATTTCTCTGCACATCCAAAAGTATGTGTATAGGCTACTTAAATCCTCATTTTCTCTCCTTATTCAGTCTCCTTCCCATTATTTTTGTCATTACCACTTTATTCCTTGTACAAAAGTAGAAATATTTAGATGATTCCTCAGAATTTTTCTCCTTCCAGAAAGAAGAACTTAAAAACTTGCCCTTATTTAACAGTGAGGTGAGAGAAAATAAATAAAATTATTTTAAATTTTAAAAAAGGGAAGTATCCCAACTGCTTGGAAAACTGATGATTGACATTTAGTAGCCAGCAATATCAACCGATAGGTCAGAACTGTACCTAGATTATTATTAGAGAAATCAAACTGAGTGTGTTGTACTCACCCCACAGAGGAAGGATAGATTCCACACTGGCTTGGATGTTGAGATTTATAATGGCACATATGTGCTAAGAAAAGAAAATATTTTCTCCTAAGTATGTCCAAATGTGGCTTGATAGACAAGGGAGAGGCAACTGACTTGGGGTGTTAGAGTGGCTGGGGACACAGCTGCAGTGACTCTCTGGGATGGGGCTAAAATTGTGGTCTGAAATTCCTACTGGTGTCCTAGGAGGGAGCACTCTTTCTTTCTTTCAGATTGCCCAGACAGAAGTGGGAAGGGGAACTGAAATCTGTCAGTAGTCAAATGTTACAAATGGAATCAGAATCTTTATTACAAGTGATAAGAAGGATACTAAAGAGACTTTGGGAATGGAAGAAGCTATAGAAATTTATGAACAAATAAATTAGCTATGAGTTCAATGGTTATATGTGATTGATTACATCTTTCCCTTTCAATGTTTTATAATTGTCTTCTTTATGTATTTAAGATACAGATGTGAAGGTTATTAAAGCTACTATGGCACCTCTATTAACTGTCAGGGCTCATTAACTCATATGGCTGGTTGGGTACTAGCCTTGTACTCACTTATCACTCAAGGATCAATGAGAATAAAATACACAGAGAACAAAACTTTCACGATGAACATATACAATATTAGAATATGAATTGTGTCTTAGAAAGGGCTGTCCTTATACTAGAAAATAATTTTGTTATGAGAAGAGCCATATTAATGAGTTAAAAATCAGTAAATTAAAAGAGCTAGGAGCATTGTTTAGAATGTGAAAAGGGAAAAAAAACTTCTTAGATTCTTACCTCATATAACACTAATGTTGATTCCAGATTTAATATAAATATAATAAATGTGGGATCCCTGGGTGGCGCAGCGGTTTGGCGCCTGCCTTTGCCCCAGGGCGTGATCCTGGAGACCCGGGATCGAATCCCACATCAGGCTCCCCGTGCATGGAGCCTGTTTCTCCCTCTGCCTATGTCTCTGCCTCTCTCTCTCTCTCTCTCTCTCTCTCTGTGACTATCATAAAATATATATATATATATATATATATATATATATATATATATATATAATGTTTAAAAGCTTCAAAGCTGAGACTATTCAGCTAACATAAACAGAAAATATGACATCCCAGCCTAGAAATCAGCACCCTGGGAGACTGGGAGACTTGACTACATGAAAGCACCTCCTGTGCTGGTAGTGGCACTAGCGATAACAATGAGAATAAGAGTAAAACTCCCATTCATCTAATTCCTTAATACATAAAGGGAATTAAGAGTTACAAATTTTCAGTTATAAAAAAGTCATGGAGAAAAAGTACAGCAGAGAGAATATGTCAATAATAACTGTGATAACATTGTATGGTGACACTTGGTGAGTACATTTATCATGGTAAATGTATAGATAATATATAGAATTGTCAAATCACCAGGTTGCACACCTGAAACTAGCATAACATTATATGTCAACTATACCTCATAACAAAAAAAATAATAAAACTCCCATATCAAGAGATAATTGTAATTAAAGAAAAACCACAAATTGCAAAAAAAATGTACATTTAACATTTTATGTACTTAGAGCTTAAAATTTGTCTTTAGTAGTTAATTAAACAAAGAAAAATTGTAAATCATTTTAAATGAAGAAAACATAAAATCGTAGGAGACATGATGAACTCAATACATAAAATAGAAATGCAAAAAGAGAGAGAAAGCACTGCCACAGCAATTTTTAACTACAGTAACTGAAGAAAAATTATGTAATACTCTAGCCAGAACAGTGTAAAGACATGGACACCCTCATGTGCTGCTATTAGAAACATGAACAGGGACATTTGTATAATCAAGTTACCAAAATATACCCAGAGTTTCAAAATATATTTTCATTTAGTCCCAGTGATTCAACTTCTGGTAATAATTTAGGGTTAAATAAAACAGAAATCAAGAATAAAATAGCTTCATGAATAAATATGCAAGTTATTCATAATGACATTTCCTATTATAGAAGACATGCATAACATCCAATATTGGACTTAAAAATGATTTTTAAAAATCTAACATATATCCATTGCATGGAATATAATTGATGTATTAAAATAGTTCTTATAGAATTATGTAATAATGAAAATTCTTATCATACATTTTTTAAACGAAGTACACATTTGAACATTAAGGATAATCATTAGAATGTAGATTCCCCAAAAGATGGAAGATTCTCTGCAGTTGTTGCTATTGTCATTGTAGCCGACTGCTAAATCCCTACCACATAAAACAGAACCTGGATACCAAACTGGCATTCAACAGTACTTATTTAACAAAGATGTTCTGCATTGCTTTAGCATATAGAAATAGGCCAAATTTATTATCTATAATCATCAATGTTTTAATGAGATTATGAACATTGTCTTCTTTCTCCATAACTGCATTTCAAAACCTTTTAAAATTGACTTATGAAAATACAATTATTTAAAAAAATAAGGTAAGAGAAGAAGGTGATGGAACCCATGTGTCTTCACTTTCCTACTGTGAGCCAAATTTCTGAAGGTTTACATGGGTTAAGGAGCGCCAAGCACAAAAAGGTAATTTACTTGGGTTGGCATAGAGAAAACACAACATTCATTACACTAGTCATGATTTCCATTATTAGACATCAACAGAAATTTCATCAATTTAGGACTACTCCCATTTAGGACTGCAGTAAGGAGAAAGAGATATAGAAGAAATCAGAGAAACTGATTCACCTCTAGAAGCCTGCAAAAATCATCATAGTGGATTGAGTTTATTGAATTGGACATTCTTAATTGCATTGCCCAGCTAAAATGTAGATTAAGGTTTTATAAGAAAAATATCATTTATAGAAAAATGCATAAAGATGCATTTTATTTACAACTCTTAATATAATGTGAGGGAATCTGTGACCCAACTATATAGGAAGTAGTTTTTAAAAGATTTTATTTATTTGAGAGAAAGAGAGTGAGAGAACACGAGCATGAGAAAAACGGGGCAGAAGGGAGGGAGAAGATCCCAAGCAGACTCCACAGGAAGCGTGGAGCCCAAGGAGGGGGCCTCAATCCCACCACCCCAAGACCATGACCTGAGGGACCTGAGCTGAAACCAGGAGTCTGATGCTTAACCTACTAAACCACCCAAGAACCCCCAGGAGGTATTTTTAATCCCATGAATCCAAGAACTCTCAACAATATAAAGCTATGAATTATATCTCTACAATTTTTAAAAAGGTTATTTTAAATATCTTATATAAAGAGAGGGATGAAATGATTGCATCTGTAGCTGGTTAAAGAAAAGAAAGACTATGGATATCAGGATTCCTTTGTTAAATTACATAATTATCCTGCAGCAGGCATCCCCACATTCCTAGGTCTGGATTACATGCATAAGTTTTTATATCAGGCTTCTGTCTTTATGTTTGGAGTAGACAGGTTTATCATTTTTCAGATATACTGACATTATTGATTGGAATCTTCTCTTACTCTAAAGAGTAGGAGTCCAAAGTTATCAGTGGGAATGAAAAAAATAGCTATTTTTTAAAGAGTGGTATGGACTACTATCAGAGAAGATGAATACCCCCCTTTCTGAAGTCCCCAAGAATAGACTATGCAAATTCTTAGTGAAAATATATTAAGAACTTCATGCATGAAAGGTCTGGTTACATGCAGGTCAACTAGTAACTTTATGATTCCATATTGATTTCCTATTTGGCTTTAGTTTAGAATTTAAATTCTATCAAACTAAACATTTTAAAATATCTCAATTTTAGCACTAAAATGTTATCGGAAACTTGAATCTTGTGAAAATGATATGTATAGGCCACAATTTGATAAATATAAATATGTGTGTGTGTGTGTGTGTGTCTGTGTGGATATGTGTGTGTATAGTATAACAGAAGGGAAATACTGTTTGTCGTTTTTGTTGAAGCTCAGTTTAGTTTAGATGGCCGTAAGTGTTGAAACCAGGAATTCCAATTACTAGGTATAAGATTCTTCAGAATAGAGACTTAAATTATGGGTATTTTAGTTTTTCCGGTTTTTGGTTTTTGAAGGGGTTTTTCTTTGTTTTTGATTCTGTAGTCTTTAGCACAGTGCCTATTATGACATATATGACACTTATAAGTAAATTGATGAGTTAAAAAAAACTTATACTATACACATTAAAAATTTTTGTCTACTTGTCCTATATTCCTTCATGTTTGGTGTAATTTCTTAATATTGAAAAGGATCACAAAAACTTCTCTTTTTGAAAAGCTCCATTATTTTGGTTTTCTCTAAAAAATAAAAACAAATTTTAAAAAATTAATTAGTTATGCTAATATTTATTAAACAGTCATACTTTCTCCTTAATTTATTATTGTTTTGCTCAATCAATAGTGTTCAATCTATAGTGTTCAATATTATTCCATTCAACATGTTATAAAATAAAGCATAAGAAATCCAAGATTACTAAGAGCCTTCCTTTTCCCTCTTCAAAATTTACAGTTTAATATGTATATTAAAAATTTTATAATTAACATGGTATTTCATAGTATTATATAACACAGATATGATTTTAAAAAGTATTATATGCTTTGAAACAGAAAAGGAGTAATTTTTCCTTTTGGAGAATGGATAAGATATAAATGAGCACTGGAAAATGGATTCTAGAATAACCACTTAAAGAATCTATAATTTACTTGATAAGTGATGAGTAGGCTTTGAAAAGTTTAGACCAGGAGAGAAATGTGCAATCTAAAGATAGTTGATGTAAATTTACTTGATAGACTGAAGTAGAAAAAGCTTGGTGAAGAGGAATCAGAAGAGAATTCTCTGTAAGCCATAGCTCCAGCAGAAGCTGATTAGTGCTTGAATGAGGATCATGAGGCAAAACAGTGAAAGAAAATGGCATGATGAAGAAAAAGCAAGACATGGGGAACTTTTGCTTTCATTGGTAAGAGAGAATTGAATATAACATTTGGTTTTAGAGACACAGGTTTTATGTTAGATGTAGTATTAATTTTCATCTGGATGGAAATTCTCTTCAGAATTAGGTACTACATCAGTTTCCTATTACTTCTGCAACATATTCCTACAACCTTAGTATCTTAAAACACATTTACTATTGTAGAGTTCTGTAAGTCAGAAGTCCAAAATCAGCCTCATTGAGCTAAATCAAAGTGCTGGCAAGGCTGGTTCCTTCTGTTGACTCTGAGAAAAAAAAAAATGCCTTCATAACTTTTTCAACTTAGAGGTCATCTTGAGAAGCCCTTGGCTCATGGTGCCTTTCTTGTTCACTCCAACTTATTGCTTCTGGTGTCATATCTCCTAGTTGTACTGACTCTAGTCCTTCTGCTTCTCTCTTTTAAGAACCCTTGTAATTACATGAGCCTGCATGAATATTCCAGGATACTCTTTTCATCTCAAGATCCTTAACTTAATCACTTCTACAGAGTCCCTCCTGCCACATCAGGTAACCTATACACAAGTTCTGAGGATTAGCAAGGACCTGGACATCTTTGGGGCCATTATTCAGCCTATCATAGCCATGGATTCTTGTGTTTGAGGAGGAGGTAGGGCTTGAGATAAAGATATGAGAGCCATTAACTTGGTCTGAGAAATGATTCTAGAATACAAATAAAATTTCCAGAATAAAGTACTAAAGAGAATTGTTAGAGAGTCATCAGAATGATTACAGGTAGTAGGAAGAAGGTTAGGAGTTGGAGTCATGGAAACATGGAAGTAGAGCCTGGTGTGATACTATTCAAGTAAGTTTTGTGAAATGATTTGATCAACTTTGGCAGGTAATGCAAGATTCAGGGGAGAGCTGATAACATCTTACTGAAGAACATAGCCTAAGAAGTTCTGTTTCAAAGCACAGTTGTAGGGATGGGAATCAGATTGATGAACATCATGTCATAAAGGCAAGAGTGTGATCTTTGACACAATCTTGGATTACACTGAATGACAGATCTTTTAGTTGTCAGTTGTATAATCAGTGATAATTTATTTGAATCTCACACTCATCGGATTTAAAAAGGAAATAATGATACTTGTGTTGCGGGAATGTTGCAAGAATAAAAGGTGGTAACGATTATGAAGTTTAGTACATTGTCATCAAATAGAATGGAAAGAATGGTGTTATAGTTGTTTATTTTGTTTTAAACATTCACCCTTCAGGATACCTGGGTGGCTCAGCAGTTAAGCATCTGCCTTCAGCCCAGGGCATGATCCTGGAGTCCCGGGATCAAATCCCACATCGGGCTCCCTGCATGGAGCCTGCTTCTCCCTCTACCTATGTCTCTGCCTCTCTCTTTGTGTCTCTCATGAATAAATAAATAAAATCTTAAAAAAAATAAACATTCACCCTTTTTCTCTGATATGAAAATGTTTTAGTAAACATAGAGAATATTAACAGAGGAAATGACACAGGAGGACACATTATTAAAATAAGTTCAGCAGAAAGTCTGGTGTGGGTGTGGGTATCATTGAGGCTATTCAACTGAGAGTGGCCAAGATTACTCTTGGGAGAACTTAGTAATGAGAGGTCCTAGTAAACCATTCTCCTGCTTTTAGAGATATGGAACACATGGACTGTTGACTTTTGTGATTTTTAGCTGAAGAAAAATATCTGAAGTAGGAATAGTTTAACACCCTGGCACTGACTGATTCTTAAGATTTATGGAAATAAGGATTAAAGAAACATTAAGTGGGAGGGTTCTGGTGGGTCATCAGAAGAGATGGTAATGTGCAATTGATATAAAAGGGAAAGAAGGAAGCATGCAAATCACAAAGGGGTCATACTTACTAAAGGCCTACTCTGTATTAAGCACTTTTGCAGGTTTTCGGAATATATATTTAATTCTCAAAACAAATATTTGAATTAGACATTATTACTCCCATTTATTGTACATAGAGTTAAAGGAGCTAAGAACCTATCCAAAGCCACAAGACTAAGTGACAGAGTCCAAATTTGTGTGGTTTGCTCAAATTTCGTATTTCTGCTCACATTATCAAGTGCTGAAACCATGTAGAAAATTGGAAGTGTAAACAAAGTAGAAGTTTATTTTCCAGGACCTAAGGACATCATAAGCAACTGTAGAAAAACCAGAGGTGGAAGAACAGGTTTTTATTAAGGTCTGAAATTACTTAGGTTATACTTTGTATAACGATTTTTTACAATTGCTTGAATGATAGTTAGATCTAAGAACTCCTTCCAGGAACTCTAGCATCAAAAACCTATATCATATTTCGGTTTGGTTTAACATTTCAAAATGGGTAATACTTGATCCTTAATTTATCCTTATAATTTATCTGTGTTTTTGAAAGGCATTACCAGACAATGATTAAGATCATTCACTAAATTATTGACATTTGTCCTTCAGGATCCTACTGAAAATTTTAGATAGGGCAAACTGCCAATAAGAACAATGTTTCAGACAATAGAAAGATACAGACGTTAATCTCTATATTAAACTACATCTTATATTTAATGCTAAGCCAGTTTGTATATAATTGTGTTTTATAGTCTTATTCTTTCACTATACAGTTAATCTGTAGGTTCTTGGGACACGATTTAGCTTTTTTTTGAGATAGCCCATCATCTTGAATATGCTCAGGAGACCACATCAACTTACATTGTCTTCTCCAGGAAATTTAAATGCTTTCAGCCACATCCTATCCATAAGGAGTTCTGTTTACAGGAGTTGCCCTTCTTGATATTATGTGGTCCTGACATCCCATCCACAGTTGACTGTATCACTGAAAAACATTTCACCCCAAAGTTACCATCACTGAATTTACATGGAAGCAAAGATAAGGAGCAGCTAAGTCACCAAAGTAACTGAGTGCTGTAGTAGTAATCTATTCATGTTATCCAAAGTTTCAGTAGTTGGGTGAGTTTAATAGCTCCTGAAAAGCCTATAAGGTTATCATTCAAAAAAGCCTCTAGTGACTTACTCAGTGGCATATGCGAAAAAAGCATTCTTTTCTTTATAAGCAAGTTTATATGGACTAGAGAAGCAATACTTGTGTTCATATTTAAATATCAGAGAGAGTCTGATTTTTGCTAAGGCTTTAAGCATTTGCTGGGATCATGACTGAGTACGGTGGGTAACAGTTTTTAAGACATCTGCTTGTTTACATTAGGGGGAAATATTGGTTTACGGAAAAACAAAAACAAAACAAAAAGCATTTGGGTTCTTGTCCTTATTGCTGTTGAATCTCAATATTGATTCAGGCTGAGAATCAGGCTCAATTCTCTGCTAGCTAAGGATATATTGCTTGATGAAAATTGTAGGATAGATATGGCAAACATTCAAAATTCCATTTCCAGATTTTATGAATTAAATTGTATCTTACCTCACCTCCCTAAAAGATCCCAGACATATTAGAGTGTTAACCACCAGTACCTCAGAATATTACCTTATTTGAATAGAGTGTCTTTTCACAGCTAATCAGGTTAAAATGAAGTAATTAGAGTGAGTCTAATCTGGTATGATAAGTGTGTTCTTTATAAAAAGTAGAAATTTGGACACAGACACACATACATGAGAAAGACAATGTGGAAAAAGAGGAACCATCTCCAATCAAGGAACCCCTGAAGCTACCGGAAGCTGGGAGAGAGCAATGCAAGAGTTTCTCAGTCATAGCCCCCAGAAGGAATCTACCCTGTTGACACCTTGATTTGGGGCTTCTAGCCTCCAGAACTGTAAGAAAATACATTTCTGTGTTGTAAGCTACCCATTTGTTATACTTTGTTTTAGCAGCCCTAGAAAATCAATCCATCAGCTTATTTTTATTAAATATGAGCATCTGTCAGGAAAGGCAGTCTTGTGCAGCTTCCTGCCTCCAGCATGGTGGTGGAAGAGTGACCTTAAGCCTGGAACATTTCTTGTTGGGAGATGAAGACTCCTCATAGCCAGTGCTGGGTTATCCCTTTGTGAGGGAATATCTTTCCCTGTTAAAGATGTGGTGTATACTACTTTGTTCTGCTTAAGCATGTGCATATCTATGACCCTCAGGCATGCCACAAGCTTTCTGTATTTCAGACCCTATAGAAGAGAAGTCAGTATCATCCTCCTACATCACCAGATAGGCTGTGTGTAGTGTGTGCAGCTACATTCCCCCAGCTAGCCCGAGTGGATCTTTTGTTCATGGAAGGAAGGACCAAAGCACTCACTCCAAGCGGCTTGTTACTTCTTCACCCCTCTTGCAATAGTTAATGTTGTACCACTTGAGCCTGACATTCATATTGTCCCGACATGCATATTGTCAAGGTTTCTCAGTAACCTTGAATCATCTTCACTGAATTGCAATTAGCTAATTTTTTAAACCACGGCCACACAGCCTGGCCACATAGTGAACTGGAAAACAATACCCAAAAGCTTGGAAATGCTTGGAAGTTGCATTAAAAAAGCAGTACAGTAAATACTAGGCTAAGGGACCATGTCTCTTAATGTTTCTAAGTCATCAGAAATGCTGACAGATTAGTAAGACCACTGCCTGGCTGTGAAGTAGTCAAGGAATATTGTCTTCCTTAATCTTTGTCTATTCTTTCAGTAAAACCTCAAGCCTTATTTTATGTCTAAACCAACGTTAGTGGTTTGTTGGAAGTGGTTTGTTGGCCTTGCTTTTCTTTTCTTTTTTCTCTTCCTTCCTTCCTTCCTTCCTTCCTTCCTTCCTTCCTTCCTTCCATCAACATGGCAAACAAATCATTAGCAAATGTGCAAAGCTACTCCCCTGGTGGAAATAGTGGTGAGGGTTAGCTTGGAGAAACAAGATATAGGAAAGCCTTTCTCTCACAGAGCTGTGAGGAATGCTGAAATCAAGAAACCATGTGGAAAGGAGCAAAAAGGCCCATGCCAGAGGGAAACCAAAAAAATCATCAATACCAATGATCTGAGAGAGAGAGAAAGAGTTGGATTTGAAGGAAGAAGTCAGAGAGCACAGAAAATATTTATAGAGCACAAAATTAGAGCAATGGCTCTCAAACCTAGTCTCACAGAATAACCTTGGGTGCTTTCAAAAGCAGTCAATGCCTAGGTTCCACCCAGAAATAATTAAGTCAGAATATCTGCAGGGGGGGCTTAGGTGGCACTTTTTTTTTTTTTTTTTTTTTTACATATCCCCAGGTGCTTCTAATGTGCAGCCAGGGTAGAGAATCACTGAACTAAAGCAAGTATAGAATTTTCATGGGCAATTATCTGGAAAAAAGTGGTACTATTATACGCCTATGACTTCTTGGCTGATGTGCCAGCCATAAAAATCTGAAACAACTGGACACATTTCAAAGTACTAGGCAAGGTACTCTCTTCAACTTTAATCCTCACATTAATGAAGCTAGAGTTTTTTGCTCTCAAAGTTAATTGACCTCTATTATTTATGTGTAGAAAATTGCTCTACTTAATGAATCCAAAAGAATATAATTTTATATATAACCCTGAATTTAATTGATTTTAATTCTTCATTAAGTCCCCTGTCCTCCAATATCACTATAATTTTCAATTGTAAAACATTTAAGTATAAGAAGAGCCATAAAGAAAAATAAAATCTCATGTAGCCACAATAATTTTCATTAACACTGGTGAAGATTCCTGGGTACCATGTCTCAATCTCTTTCACTAAACCCTGAAAATAAAATCCATCAGCTTGAATTTATGGTTTATCATTCCCATATGTTATTAACTTACATTCTCCACCTAATGTTTTTGAAATCTATTGCTGTTAATATACATAACTCTAGTTCTCTTGGGTTTATTCTGCTGAATCATTTGGTCACTCTATGCTTCATACTATGAGGACCTGGTAAAATAGTTTTCCAAAGCAAGCTCACTACTATAAATATCACCAGCAGGGGTGCCTGGGTTGCTCAGTCAGTTTAAGTCAGTTAAGTAAGTCGATTCTTGGTTTTGGCTCAGGTCATGATCTTGTGGTCATGGGACTGAGTCCTGCATCAGGCTCTAAGCTCTGCAGAGTCTGCTTCAGATCCTCTCTTCCTCCCTCTTATACTCTCAAGTGTTCTCTCATAAATAAACAAACAAACAAATAACTTCTAATAAATAAATACAAATATTACCAGCAACATATGACTATTCCACTTTTTTTGACATCCTCAACATTGGTTATTATCATTTTTTTAGCCTTCCAAATGTGTTTTGGTGTTTTAATTTTTAATTTCCATTTTCCTAATGATTACCAATGTTGAATAATCTCTCATGGGCTTATTCGTGGCCATTTGTGTGCCTTATCTTTAGAGAAATGTCTCTTCAAATATTTGCTCACTTTTTAGTGGATTTGTCATTTCAGACAAGACAAGCTTCACAGTGAGAGATAGAATATATATCCTGCAAAGGACTCATATTTATAATGTATAAATGATTTTTACAAACCAATAAAAAAGATGTTTAAATAGAGAAAAAAGCAACTACTACAACAGACACTTTATATAAATGAATATCCAAGTGGTTAATAAACTTAAGAAAAAATAATCAGATACACTACTCATAAGGGAAATGAAAATTAAAGTCACAATGAGATACCAAGGTATATTAATACACTAACACATATCCACCAGAATGGCTAATATAAAAAGGTAGAAAATACCTAATGTTATCTATGATATGTTAAAAATTGGAGTCTCATGTACTGCTGGTACAACCAATTTGGAAAACTGTCATATTTCTAAAACTGAATGTGCCTCATGGAGTGGATCACTCCATGTGAATCACTCCACATAAATATATTCCCAGCAGAAATGGATATATGTGTTTTTCCCTCAAAAAAATATGACTATTCATAGTATGACTATTACATCTGAAAATTGTGAACAATCCAAAAATGCCCATCAGCTGTAAGCTGGAAAAGTATAGTATATTTATTTCATAAAATGCTATTCAGAAATTAAAATAAATGAACTACAACTTCACACAATAATATTGACAAATCTTACAAATGTAAGGCTGACTAAAAAGGGCCAGACACAAAACAATACATTCTGTATAAATATATAAATATATATATTTATATACATATATATGTGTGTATATATATATATATATACATATACATACTTTTATATGGCTTCAGAAATCACACTGGTAATTATCTCTTGATCCAGGAACTACAGATATGGATGTATTTAATCCATAAAATTCTATTGAGCTGGACACTTATGATTTTTGTACTTTATGTATGCAAGTATATCTGCATGTATATATATATATATACACATATTTTCCCTTGGAAAATATTTCTGTTCCCTTGTTATTTTATTTTTCCTTTTCAAGTGCTTTTTTCTATCCTACTTTAAAACACAAACTTTCAAAAAAAAAAAAAAACACAAACTTTCTAAACACGTGATTCTTTCCCTTTTTCTCTTCACTGAAGAAACCAGAGCCATGAATAGCTACTAGGAAACTAATCTGGAAAAAGGCATGATGTGATGTGGTCCCAGACCAAAGTGATAGGAGATTTTTAAAAGATTATAAGACAAGAGAAAATCTTAGTAAAATATGATGGAAGCAGTGAGGAATAAAGGAGAAAACTGGATCAATACTAAAAGTCTTCCAATAAAGGAAATGTGAATAGGAACTGTAAGGTGATTTATTGTGTTAATATCACCTTTTAGATATTGTAATGGTACTGTGGTTACATAGGAAAAAGTCTTTGTTTTTAGGAGATGGGTGCTCAAACATTTATGGGTAATGTGTAATGATATATGCAACTTGTTTTCAAGTGGATCAGGAAAAGAAAGTCTCAAAAGTATATACATATATACATATGCATGTGTATATATATATATATATACATACAGTGTTTGCATATATACACCCAGTAGATACCATATATATGTATATGTATGAGAAAAATGTGACAAAATGTTAATATTTGGTGAATCTAGGTGAAGAGTATACGTGTTTGTATTCATTGTCCTTTCAACTTTTTCTATAAGTTTGAGAATTTATTATGAAAACAAAATGAATAAAGAAAAAAAAAACACTAAAAACAAAACAAAACAAAAAAAAACCCCAAAAGCCTAAATGTCTTCATCCCAAGATCCCTAATGGATTTACACAAATTGTACTGAACAAGTGATAAATCCACATAGGGTAAATGCCTATAAATTCCTATCTCGTTATCCTGGAGCTTTGTGTAAATGGCCAACATGGAAAAAGCTTTTGTCATGAATTCACTCAAGATTCCTGAACACATTACAGACATTACATCTGCTGTTAAATGTTTACTAACCGAAAAGAATTTCAATGAAATCAGGAACAAATTAATCAAGGGTCCATCAAAAAGTTTGCATTGAGAATATATGTGACTCCAAGCACCAAAATAGTATCTATGTCTGCTAAAGAGTTAGTATGTTATATATAAAGTCCTTGCCAAGCATATGTGATTACTGAGATTATTATTTAGCTACTGGCTATCATAAAGCATGGGGAATGTACGGCTAAAGTGTTTCTTTCCATAACCATCTGCATTTTATCATGCACTTATATATCCATTCTAAAAGACAGGAGACTGGAATTAAGGCCAACAGATAGAGGAAGATTGCATTGGAGACACATACCAATCATCTTTTATTGCTAAACTCTGCTCTGTCTCTGATTTGATTTTTAGCAAAGTATGCTTTGTAGTCTCAGTGATGCACTTTTAGGTTTGAAGCAGATGACATTAGTTACATTGCTTATAGCTGCACTGGAACCTCAGAACAGTGTTATTTCAAGAGACATCTTTCTTTATATACAAATGCGTATAAGTTCATTAGATGACTTCACCTATCTCTTTATCTGGCTTTTCTGTGTTGTTAGGGAAGCTATGTGCTATAATCACCAAAATGGCCATGGAGGTGTCACATATTGCAGATAATGAGGCAATTATGAAGTTCATTTAAGGCTTCTGGAAAGGGTAAACAACAATATATTTACAACACACCAGATGGCAAATGGATAGCATGTTTATTTTATATTTTCATGCTAAAATCTTCTGTGTAATGTGTTTTCCACTCATCAAGGTAGTTTTAGAAAAAAAAAACACTTTGTGCTGTTTTTAAAGGTGACTCTGCAATTTCTGAAATAGTATGTAGTCACATCTCGAACATCATTTTTTAAAAGATTTTATTTATTTTTCATGAGAGACACAGAGACAGAGGCAGAGACATAGGCAGAAGGAGAAGCAAGCTCCCTTCAGGGAGCCTGATGTGGGACTCAATCTCAGGACCCCAGGATGAGGACCTGAGCCAAAGGCAGATGCTCAACCATTGAGCCACCCAAGAGCCCCTAGAATCAGACATATTTTAAGCAAACTTATGTAAGTTGCCTCATTTGGTAGTAATGTATTCAAGAGATATTTTAGCAAATCCTTCTTTCATATATACCCTCACCTATTATCTGATTTAACCTCAATTTATGGGTATTGCTCTGGGGAATGGGTGAAATATGTTCTGGGGAATTAAAGAGTACACTTATCATGATAAAAAAATTAAAAATAAATTATGAGTATTGTTCCTTTAATAATAGAGATCAGGAATAAGCATACTTGTAAAGTCAGTCTAAACTCAATAATGGGCTTAATTATAATTCCACCCGAGACATTTCAGGATATTTCTTAGGCTATATTCTGAGGCTAAGTGAGCTTTTTAAAAAAATTGTTAAAGAATAGTCTTTCAACAAATGGTGCTGGAACAAATGGATATACATACACATGCAAAATAATGAAGTTAGACCCCTACTTCGCACAATACAATAAAATTAATGCCAAATGGATAACAGAATTTAACTAAATTCTAACTATCTACCTGTAGATAGTTGTCCGATTCCATGGCTTACAGGTTTAGTACTATAAGACTGCCCCCTACTCCATATCAAATGCCATTCTCAAGTCCAGGTTGTTACCTGGGCTTCTGTCTGACCAACTACAGATTGGAGGTTCCTGTGACCACTTCTTGGTACTCAGATGTCAGTCTCAAGACCAGGTTGTTATATATACTCCAGACCAACTGGCTGTAAGCAGATGTTCCCACGACCTCCTCCTTGGGTTTGATTAATTTGCTAGAGCAGCTCATGGAACTCTGGGGAACACTTAAGTTTACTTTTATTATAAAAAAGATAAAAGATACAGTTGAACAGCTAGAGGGAAAGGATTAATAGGGCAAGGTATGGGGAAAGGGGCACAGAGCTTCTATGCCCTCTGTAGATGCAGGTTCCTGCTTATCCCACTTATTGCTCCCCCAGCACCTCCACGTGATGACCAACATGCAAGCTCTCTGAATCCCAACATTTTAGGATTTTATGGACGCTTCATTGCATAGGCATGATTTATTAAATCAATACCTATTGGAAATTGACAATTCAACCTCCAGCCCCTCTCCCCTCCTTGTAGGTAGGAGGTTGGAATTGAAAGTTCTAACCCTCTAATTACATGGTTAATTCTCCTGGAGACCAACCCTCCATCATTAGGTAAGCTCTCAAAGTCCTTTCATTAACATAATGAAAACACCTTTATAGCTCTCATCATTTAAGAGATTTTAGGAATTCTGTGTCAGAAACAGGGGCCAAGACCAGATATTTATATCTTATTATAAATCACAATATCACAAATGTATACCATGAGTTTCTCATATTTCAATATTATTAAGGAAAGTCTGAAGAAATTAATATACCCAGGCATTAGAAGAAATGAGTTCTGCCTAGAATCTGTCATTTTCTAGACATTTTACTCTGGAAAGACCAATAATCTCTGTAGGCCTCAGTTTCAACACCAATAAAATATAAAATTTGAAATAATAGTACCCAAGACATTTTTGTCCTGAATTTCATGATTTTATGTACTTATTATGAACTTATGATACCAGATACTTCTCACCAGAAATCCTTCTTAGCAACATCTTAGCAGTGTCAAAGTCAATGAAATAAATATAAAGGTTCAAATTCAGTAACTAATACATCACAGACATTCATTATGTGGTAGTACCATGATGGTGGTGATAATTTCAAAATACTTATTGTTATTTTTCTATGCTTAGATAAGAAAAAATAACAAATGCATTTGTAGGTGCAGGTTCCTGCTTATCACATTTTTTGCTGAAGTAATTTGTTACATTTGAGAGATATACAGGGGTTTTCTTATTCCCAGATTTGTTTACATTTGATAAGCCATCAGTTAAATGGTGCTTTCTATTTGCCAAAGATAATAATAATATACTCAAATTCATTCATCAATCACTAGCTTTCATAATTTATCACTAGAAGAATGTGATAAAATCTTATGCTCTTGATTCTTTGAAAATATCTAAGGAGACTTGATCTGTTAGTAATCAATTCATAATTATTCAACAATGATCTTGAATTGGTTACTCTTGAGTATATAAAAGCAATAAAAATAAAACTTACACTTTGCATAAAAATGTTCTTAAAGTTAGTAGTTCTTCAGAGGGTAGGTTCTAAGCCATGCCAAAGAATTTCATTTTATTGTTACTTTCAATTTGGTCTAAAATGAAGGTATTTGTTTTAAATTCAGATACAATATAAACTTTGCTTTTTTAGAGCATAATCCCAAGGAAGAAAACTATGTATTTAGCAACATTATGGCAAAAATGCAACTTGCCAATGTATATGCAAATATTTTTATGCAGAAAAACCAAGGATTTAGAAATCAATAAAATATGCAATATTCTTAGTTTAGAGTTTATTTACATGCAAGTGTTTCTTAGATCATAAGGAAATACTGAGCTTGGTTAGTTTCAAGCTCATGGTATTTAAATAGTTTATAGTTAATTATTTAACCAAATTTATGAAAAATCACAATTAAGTGAGACTTCCACTCTTTAATCATAAAACAGTGGGAAATTATGAGAAATCCATAGGTTTTTTTTTAAAGATATACTATATGAAGAAACAGTTTGAAAATACTGAAATGTGTATCTTTTAAGATTAATAAGTGTACTATTGACAGTTTAGAGAAAGTTTCAAAAAGTTTTTTGTGTTTCAGTCTATTAAAAAGCAAAATTCAACTGAGTAAATTTGAAGATGAAGATTTATTGGTTTTATTAAACAATTCATGAATCAGCAGCACCCATCTAGCAAGTAGAGGGGCAGCCATCTAGCAAGTAGAGGGAAGAAGAGTTGTATAAAACAGAAGGTTTTTATAGGAAGAAGGGTGGGGCAAGAGAATTATTAGCAAAAGAAAGGATTGTTTTAGGCAAGATCACCTTCCCTCAGAGGAAGGGCAAGGGGGTCTTTTATGTGGATTATCTCATCTTCCTGTGGTGGGGATGGAGAACGCCAACTAGACAGATTACCTCACTGATGCTGATCAGAAAGTTCCTGACTGACCTGGTTAAGGCTACATTTCTGGGAGAGGTTGAAACTGCAAGTAGGTTAGGTATTCGATCCTGGTTTTCTGACTTGGTCCGGCTCAAGGCCCATTGGGGCCTATGTTTGTTTGTTTGTTTGTTTGTTTTATAAAGTCTCTAAAGTGGAGACCGAGAAAATATCTCATTATTATAAAAAAGTTGTTATACTTTTTATATCTTAAAAGTGTAAATTTATGGGAAAATGAGCTATAATTTCCAACTTAGTTAACTATACATATAGGAAGTCTAGATCTTGAGACCATACATTCATCCTATTGTAGGTGAAGTTATTATCTGCAGTTCTCTATTTTGTCTATGTAATTCCTTTCTTTTATAGTTTTATATCTGGAAATGTAAATTTTACTCACTTTTCACCAACTTGCCAGCATTTGTTTCTGTTTTTTTGACCATAGACAGGCCCTGTCTTAGGGAGTGGGTGAACATTTTTCTGGGAGTAATATCTCTGTTTCCATGTCTGCATCCTTGTGTATTCACAGCCAAGAACATTCCTGTAAGGAAGTCACAGAAGAAGGAGAAAGAGAAAGAGAATAAATAAAAAGGAGAAAGAGAAGGACAAGGAGGAAAGAGAGTTCTAATTCAATAATGATAATGGCAACTGCTGTTTGTATGTGAAAGACTATTTGTGAAAGACTATTATGCTTATTGCCTCAAATACAATACATAATTTCACTTAATCCTAACAGCAATCCTGTAATATAGGTATCAATATTCCCATATTATAAAGAAGAAAACAGGATTACAGAGTATAAAGTATTTCCCTGAGTGGAAACAGACATTCATCTGTTTATATGGTATTTCACAAATATTTTGAGATTTATCCTCTTCATTTCCAATGTCACCTTCTTATAGAATTAGATTATTTGATTATTTGGTCTGGGTATTGGATAGAATTGATGTGGACATGTTGGGGTTTGAAGCAAAAGCTCAAGAAAGAATTGAGACATCTTTGGCAAAAATGTGGTTTTATTAAAGCATGGGGACAGGACCCGTGTGCAGAAAGAGCTGCACTGAGGTCGTGAGGAGTGGCCCATTATATACTTTCAAGTTGGGAGGGGGTGAAGGATAGCACACTCAAGGAATTTTGGAGACAAGTTTTCCAAGACCTTGAGGGGCTAGCTATTGTTAGGAAAAGGCCACTTACTACTGTTTAATAAACCTTAGTCATTAGACCCTTCAGCTTGTGTACCAAGGAGCCATATGCTTGGGGGATGATTGCTAACATATATCTTGGGGAGTGGAGATAAAGGAATTTTCCAAAGGAATTTCTATATGTTTAAAGTAGGACTCATAGGATCCTGGGGGGTCAGGCTAAGATTGACTTTTGCTCTTAGCAAAGTGTCAACGTGGAGGCAGCTGAGGTCCCATAAGAAGGTCACTCTACAGCTGTTTCAAGGACTTGTCAATGGGCTGTAAGTAGTAAGGAAATTTAATTTTTTCTTTTGTCTTTGTTTCCTACGTCAGAAATCTAGATTTAACAATTAATATGTATAAAAACCACAAGCACAAAAAGGACAACAATTACTATAATAATCTAACACATTAAGCCAGATGATCCTGATAAAAATGACTATCTTGCCGTCATACCAACAGCATTAAAACGGGATGCAGGCTTTCATGCAATCTGTTGATCATTAGTAAAGACATGTGATACTAATAATAAACTGGTATGTCAACTTGTTCTAAGATGTTTTCATGAGTAGACCAGGTTGAAAGAAAATAAAAAATTTACTTTAAGAATCTGAATACAGTAGAATCATATTCTATTGATGATTAATATGGTGGATATTATTCTATCTTGGATTTATTTCCTTACTCTTCATTTGAAAAAGGTTCAAAATGTATACCTGTGTATGAATACATCTATAAAATGCGTTTGGATAGCAAACTTATCATTAAAGTCATGTGGGTAAATTTTGGACGCTCCCTGTAAATATATAGCATAAATATATGACAAAGATACATAACTGATTCTTCCCCTTAATAATTCTACTAATCTAGTATTCACTCCTTTCCTGATTGAAACAAAAGTAGAGAATGTCGTCAGGAAATCACCAATTTCCATATTACTTATCTTCAAACAAGGTTGCGTAAGAATGTTTTAACAAACAGACCTGTGTGGCTCCTTTTAATTTTTCAGCTAAAGCAGGGGAAACCTCGTAGTCATCAGAGACCTGTCAATTAAATTAGCAAAACTCCCTCTGTGCATAGTTTCCTTTCAGGAGAGCTTTCCCTCTTGAAAGAATGTTTTCCCCAAATTAAAAAAGTGTGAGGGTGACATTTTGAAGACAATTAATCACAGGTGACTATTTGCTGGGGTCTGCCCCCAGGATGTACTCCAGATTCTGTTTACATTTAAAAAACCTTAGTCAAAAACCCTGTAAGTCATCAGTAGCAGGGCTGGATGCTGTCAGCGGGTCACCGGGGATTCTTTGTTTTAAAACTTAAATACCTTGACATTCCAGTAGCAGTAACATTACCAATACTTCACCCTTGATTAAAAATGTATATTCCTTGGGGCTCATGGTCAAGATTTTAGATCTTTCTCTAACTTTCCCTCAGGCATTGTGATAAACTTGAGAGAATAGTTTCTCTTTCTGGTGATTTCAAAGGAATAAGGCCAGAGGTGCTGTTTCAAGGAAAACAGTTAAAAGCATTTGGACACATTCCTATCAGGTCCTTTCATGTTTCACCAGCCAAAAGGTTTTGCTCCACAGCTTTCTCTTCCCAGAATCTACTCCCAGAATCTTCTCAGCATACCCTGTACCTATCCAGTGCGAACGTTATTGAATGAGCATGTTATAGGCCGTTTTCTTTCTTCTGTATGATTTCTTTTCTATTGTCTATGTTGGATCTTGGGTTTGATCTTACAGAATGTTATAATTGGGAGAAATATTTTAGAGATTTAAGGAAGCCCACACATTCTCAGATGAAAAACTGAGGCTAAGAAATGTTATATAACACCCCCGAGACTCAACAGAAAACATTGGAGATACTTCTTCCTAGGCCACTGAGTTAAGACTCCAATTCTCCTTGTGTTTGCAAATTTTGGCTGATCAGCTAGTCTGCTAAATCGACCCTCATATTAGGATTGCAGATCATTCCCATCTAACTAAATTTCCCAAGAGCACCTGGTTTCTGTGCCTATCACGACTAGAGAGGCCTAGCCTTAATATCTCAAACTACAGACATCAAGGTTCTGAAATGTTTTTGAATCTATGAAGGCTGGAAATGGAACTCAATCAAACTACCTAGAAGCTGTGGTCCTTAGCCCTGGATATGATCAGGGAGTTCAAACAAAGCAGGAACCACAACAATGTCTAAAGCCAAGGCAATGTCAATGCTAGTCTGTGCCTGGTCATCACATGTAACGATCTGAAAGGTTTCTAAGGTCTTGTTGGTCTCACCAATCCTGTATCTCTTCAAAATCATTTACATTATAAATGATTTAGAAAATGAAACTGAAAAAGTTGCTTGAGAGCCAGTATGAATATACACATAAGGTGGATAACTATTATTAATAATAAACATCCATGAAGCCTACTATATGCCACTGTTCTAAATGCATTTCAGGTACGAATTACGTTAATAATAAGACAACATATGTATTTTGCCGTTAATAATAAGACAACTTATGTATTTTGACCAATGATTTTTTTCCCATTTTAGGATGAGAAAAGTTTTAAGGGCATATAGCTAATATGTAACAAGTTGATGTTCAGCCCTTGATCTATCTCACTCCAGACTCCTTACCCTCATCATTTGCCCTCATTCATAAAATGTAGTTGATGAACTTTTAGAATTATAGGTGAGGTTTGGCGGGGTGAGGTCCGGAGCTGACAACCAAGAAAGAATTCTTGACACATCTTTGGTGCAAAATGGTGGTTTTATTAAAACACAGGGACAGGACCCGTGGGCAGGAAGAGCTCCTGCCATGGGCCTGTGAGGGGTGGCTGATTATATACCTGAGAGTTGGGAGGGGTTTGGGTATAGCGTACTCTCTAAGGGATTTTGGAAGCAAGGTTTCCAGGACCTTGAGGGGGCTAGCTACTGTTGGGAAAAGGTCACTTATTGCCATCTAATAAAACCTTAGTCATGAGACCTTTCAGATATATATCGGTGGGCTCTGTGCTTCTGGGATGATTGCCATACGTATCTTGGGGGGTAGAGAGAAAGGAAATTTCTTTTTTTTTTTTTAAAGATTTTATTTGTTTATGAGAGACACAGAAACATAGGCAGAGGGAGAAGTAGGCTCCCCACAAGGAGCCCCATGTGGGACTCAACCCCAGATCCCAAGATCGGGACCTGAGCCGAAGGCAGACGCTCAAATGCTGAGCTATCCAGGCATCCCAAGAAAGGACATTTCTAAAGGAATTTTTATACATTAGACTTACAGGATCCTGGGGCTACGATTGCCTTTTGCCTTTAGCAAAGGATTAACATTGAGGCAGATGAGACCCTAGAGGAATGTCTCTCTGCCTGTTTCAAGGACTTGCAATGTGCTGTCCTAGGCTTGTGCTTTGTCCTCAGCTAGCCTTGTTCCCCATCATAGTGAACACATATGTGTTAAGCATCTCTTCTGCTAATTAAAAAAAAATGAAATATTTGTGTCAAGAGCCTCAGGAATTTTAAATGTGAATTGTTCTTCTAAAAGTGCATGGCTTGAGTAAGATAATTCAGTTATCCTGATAGACTTAAAAGGTATAAATGGGTATTGGGTATGGGATGAATGCCTCCAAAGAGACCCAGCACCTACACAATGAAAGGATTGAATGATATCAAGAGAAATACATACTTAAATATATGTGAAATATTGTGATTTAACCTACTGTATAACAAAATTCACAGTCAAAAAGAATATTTTATTATTGGATTTTGCTGGATCTCTTTTCTAGGTTAAAATAAATAGCAAAATCTTAGAATCTAATAAATAAATGGTGCCTTTTCCCATTGGGAACAAAGGAGCTCGCACAAAGTGAATTTCATATGATTGCAAATAATTTAAGACGGGGTTTAGCATATTTTGTGGCTTTGAAATGGTATATATTTGTAGGATACAATTTTATATCAAATATTTAGCATGCTTTTCATAAATCAGCGCACATGTAATATTTTCATATTCAGAATATTAAATCTACTCTTGTTATTTTTAATTACATATTTGACAAGAATACTTTGAAATTGAGAAAAATAATGATTATGCTGACTTTTAGTTAGCAGTTTTCCATATTTTCAATGTTTACATTTTGCCCCTTAGAAATGTGTAAAATCAACCTGAGAGGAAGAAAATTAATAGTGAGGTTGACTTTTCCTAACACATTGAAGTGTGTTGACATAACCTAAATGGAAGTCATAGAACCACATATCGAGCTACAATTTTTGGCATTAATTCTATATATTCACTCACGCAACAAATTTTTATTAAGGGCCTTCTATGATCAGGCATTTTACTAAGGTGAGGCAATACAGACAGGTCTCTGTCCACACATAAATACAACACATATATCTATTCTTTCTCTAATAATATATGTGCTTGTCTGTGTGTGGAAAGGTAGGTGTGAGTGCATTTAATTTGTTTTAGGCTTGCAGTGGATGTTCTTGCTAAACCCAAAGTGCAGTTAAATTTAAGTTGAATACAGAACTATTTTCTCTACACCCCCATTTTGGTGCCTCTTTGCATGGGTTAATTTTTTCAGAGATTTCAGTTTTATAACAAAGGCAAAAT
This sequence comes from Canis lupus familiaris, assembly GCF_011100685.1. NCBI lineage: Eukaryota > Metazoa > Chordata > Mammalia > Carnivora > Canidae > Canis > Canis lupus. The sequence goes on from NC_049232.1 coordinate 49,103,448, forward strand.
AAAAGAAGGATGGTTGAAGATGCCGTGAGCTAGAGCATAAAGTCAGAGATGACCCTGGACAGACAAAACTGGGAAATATCTTGAATAATTATGTAACTGGAAAATCATGATGTGATGTTGGGATTTGATCTTAGAGCATAGCAAACCATCCTAGATCTTTCATAGAGGACAATCTCCATCTGATTTGAATTTTTAGAAAGACAATACTACAGATTAAGTACACACTAGAAAAAAAGGAGTTGCCAGAGCATGAAAAGGTGAGTTTAAGAAAGTTTATGGAGACAATGTGGAAATGGAATAGGCCCAAGTACTTCTAAAACCCAATGACAGACATTTTTGGAAACATAATCTGATATTCATAACACACTAATGTATTTCTACTTTTTGATGGTTTATAACAGCATAGATAATGAGTTTATCTGCTATTGGTTGTAACAGAGAAAAGGCATATATTCAAAAATACACATTATATTTTCATGGTTTGCAGCTTCTATCACGGCTGGATTCTTTTTAATGTTGGAAAGAGGCATTAATCCAGAGATCTATCTGCATATTTACCATAACATCATTGTATGGTTACTTTCCAATGGTTATATCAAACCAAGATTTTCTTTTGCTGTAACTGCAACTTCTTAGAATAGATTTTAATTTGAGGTATGTCTGATTAGCACCAGAGTTAGATTTGGAGAAATCACATTCTTTTGCAACCAGCGACAGAAGAAAAATAGTTTCATTTGGGGATAATGCTTTTAGAGCTTGATATGAAAGGGGGAAAAATAACTACATATAACCACATTAAATTGCAGCAAAGCCGATGCCAGACAAAGATATCAAACTATCTAAAGAATCCGTGCCTGCCCCAATGCCGGAACTCTCTATTTAAAGTGACCTCTATAAAAGTGTTAAAATTAATTCTAGGAAAACGATGCCCATAGACTTCTATGATATTCATTATCAGGGTTGGCAAGAGCCCCAATTCTCAGTGAATCAGATTTGTCTTTGAATTTCTGCATCTTGTCTGTAATTGCCTCCTGCAGACTCTGTCCCTCAGTCCCATGATGCATTCAGGGTTATGAAAGCACCTAAAAATTCCTGCCTGCACCTCCTGGGTATCTCTCTAAGGCAGAACCTTAATATATGGAGCTTATCTAGCCTTTCACCTGCAATAAAACACACTTACTTCCTTTTTATTTGATCTAATTGTCTTCCAACTGGCAGATAATGGATAAACGAACTAATCCAGGCTAATGTGATAATGGGGACAGGAGGAGAGCCTTTATTATACGAAGGCGTGGAAAACAGGGCCAAATTATTCTATTCATTGTAGACTGCATCTTATAGTAGACACAGCATAAAGCTTCCCAGAGATTTATATAAATGGCTTCTAACAGGAGAACTTTAATCTGAAAAGTTGTGTGGATAGGGGCCTTTTTCAATGCCTCTTTTATCATACCACATCTTTTTTTTTTTAATTTTATTTATTTATGATAGTCACACAGAGAGAGAGAGAGAGAGAGAGAGAGGCACAGGCAGAGGGAGAAGCAGGCTCCATGCACCGGGAGCCTGACGTGGGATTCGATCCCGGGTCTCCAGGATCGCGCCCTGGGCCAAAGGCAGGCGCCAAACCGCTGCGCCACCCAGGGATCCCATCATACCACATCTTATCCCTCTTCTTCCCATCCTGCTTGTAGAACTGTCTAAAAACATACAAGCCACACAGGTGTGCCTCCTCAGTTAATGCCATCTGTTAAGGTTCCCATTCACGTTTTATGTCACTTTTCTCTCCATCCCCAACTACTCTTTTTTTTTCTATCTCACTTTCTTTCTATTTTTCCATCTAGACAGTTGAAATAATAAAAGTGTCAGTAATCTCCCAATTCCTGGGGTGCTCCTATTTTTTTGTACTTTTTTTTCTCAAGTCATAAAATGACTTTCATCATTTTATTGAAGAGCCAGGAGAGAGTATAACAGGTAGTCTAGTTGGCATTAATACAACCATGTTTGTGGATAAGAGAAACAATAGTTTTAAGTATATCTGACTTATAGCTGGCACATGAAAAAAGGCTATATTGAGAAAAATAAAAAGCAATAAACCCCTGCAAAGACCATTGTGTACACACATACACAGATATATACACATATACATATACGTGTGTATGTGTTTATAGAACATAAATCATTCAGCCCATGAGAAAGAAAGAAATCCTCTGACAGCACTGGATGGACCTCAAAGGCATAATATAAGTCACACAGAGAAAGACAAATACTGCATGATCTCACTTATATGTGGAATAAAAAAAATAAATAAATAAACTAACATTTTTTAAATGGAAAGCTTGATACATTCAATGGAAACTCTTTCTCTGGTGGGTCATCCTGAACTTGGGTCCTTGGCAGTGAAAAACCAAAAAAGAACAAAAAAACTGCTATTGTTCTTTTTATATACTCTGCTTGGACTTTTTAGGTTCCTTCCAGTTAATATCATCATTTAACAAATAAATTGAGAAGACAATTATCAGTGCACCTGAGGCCCTGCAAATCTCAAATATATTTACTCCAGCTCTGCACAGCCTGTTGGAATTTCTGTCCTGCAACCATGGCCTCTGCCCAGCCAGAGCTCAATTCTTAGTCACTTGCCAATATTGAAAACACTGGTAACTTCCTTTAGAAATGGAAGCTGAAGTTCCCAACAAATCTCTGTGTGCTTCTATTCTCTTCAGAATCTGATCCTGCCTTTAATAGACACACTCAAGGGCAACATTAAGTATCTTCAATTGACACATGGGAAATGTGCAATAAATGTCGGTTTTTATTTTTACTATAACCATAACTACTGCCACTATTACTACGATACTGCTGATATCATTATTGCCTCATGTATTTCAACCACATTACTTTCCAGAACGGATAAAATAGAACTCCAATCATTATTCTGAATAGCTCAGTTTTTCATATCAAATATGTTTTTGTAAACAGCTACAATTCCAGACCTTTGAAGGTTTGCTCTTCATTAACTAACATTTAGATAACAGGGTCACATATGCGGTAGCTCTTATGGGGTACATCTTAAAATGAATCAATAATATGGTTTTCATTTTCCTTGTTTGAGTGTCACAAAAAGCTGTCTGGCTACTTCCATCTGATTATACAAAAGAACACAGTGACCTACATTTAAAGAACTTTCTCTGCTTTAAGGATTGCAGCCTTCAATGATACAATTCAGCAAGTTCTGCATGACACTTTGTAAGATATGTCACAGCCAATATATCATAGTACAGATTTTTCATGGTTATTATTGAATCCCCTAAAACCATTGACTCATGGTGTCCTTGACATAATAAACTTCTTGTTCCTTAAAAATTCGTTACACATGTGCAGTAAACCAGAATTATGCTTGCAAGTTACATTTCAATCTTAACACAGAAAAACCCTTTTCCCTCAAGTTCAGTATATCTACTTATTATTCACTCTTTTCTCTTCCAGAGCTCAAAAACTACCAGTTAGTAAAAATATAATGTTTCTTCTCCTGTTGATTTTCTATACAAATTTTCAGTCATAGTATAGAATGTATATTATTTTCATAGAAAGTGAATTGGAAGAATATAAACCTTGGAGTAATGACCCCAAAGCAAACTAAAAAATCTTACCTATCCTAAATATTAATGACCACTCATAAGAAATTTTGGTGAGAAAATAAAATATGGATACAGCATGAAGTAGTGTTGTTTTGCTACTGGCATTGAAAAGAGATGGCTCCTGTAGGTTTTAGTGTCAGGAAAGAGAGAATTTCTCAAGCTGTAGCAATCACATCATCTGAACCTCTGCATTAATTTTGAACACAAATGTCTGAGATAGTTAAAATATTGATCATCCATCAACCTATTCAAAAGCACTGTTTCATCCTTAGTGCTTCTCCGTACATCTTGGATTTTTAAATATCCCTTACTGTGGAACGTGACTCATGGAGGAATGGCAGTATTATAATCTAGATTCTAGATATAACTTCGTGTTCTAGCTCTACCATTAGCTGGGTAATCTAGGTTTACTTTAGAGCTTTGTGCCTTGGATTCCCCAGAGATGTGCCAATGGTTTTACTGAATTATATCCTATAGCATAAGGAAACGTGTATATCAGCATAAAGTATATAGACCTAATACCAATTACACTATAAACAGTAATTCACTTTCTTACTGATTTCCACTATGTTACAATATTCAAACTAGTGCAGTGTTAAGTTATAATAATATAAATGCCACTACCTTGCAAAATATCATTGAGGTATTTTAGTATGTAAATCTATTTTCAACTTACTTTTATAAATTTTTGTAGACTTAATAGTTATTTTTTTATTCAAAACTTGTCATTGTCAATCAGAAACACTACAAGTTTTACTACTAAAGTTTACCTATTAGCAGAGTCTCTACTTCTAGCATAATTAGTGTCAAAATAACCCTCCAACTACAAATATCTATCAATCTTGACAAGGTAAATAATGGAATATTTTTGTTTTCAGTTAGCCAGGAGGCTGCTCAAGATGATGATCTATGGTATGATGGTAATAAATCACATGATTTCATGTTCATTCTGGCTTTCTGCATAGGGGTATTTTCAGGACCGCAAATGAAGAAAGTGGAGCACAAGAAAAACAGAAACAATGCACTGAGTTAGGTGGTAGAGAATAAGGTTAAATGCTACTGCTGGACATATAACTTCTTATGTTTGTCTCCCCAGGAATAAGAAAAAAATGCAAAGGCTGGCAACAGATGTCTGTGTGAAGATCCCAAGAGGGATTGGACAGAGAGCTTTTCATTCACAAGAGGGGTCTTAGCTGAGCAGATTCCTGGCCCTTGGAAGCTGAAAAGTGAACAGAAGCTGAGAGTCATAAGGGCTGGGAGTATTTTGCTTTACCACCTACTAGAGGTTAAAGAGTTTTCTAAGTCAATCACTTTTGAATTAAATGTAGATCCCAGAATGGCCACACCTTATGAGTCAAGTGCTAGAGTAAAGTTTAAGCTCTAGGCCTAAAAAATACAATTAAAGGAGGTCAGCCCTAACAAAGAATGAGAGCAAGCACACAGTATTCATAGAACTGCCAGTAATGTAATTGACTACTAGTGACAAAGCTCAACATCTTTTAAAGGAAGACAACAGAACTCATACTCCGTCATTAAAAATGTTTTAAAATGCAGTCAAAAGTCCCTAATTTACAAATCAGCTGGAACATGTAATCAAAAGGAAAATCAGTCAATTAAAACAGCCATGATGATGATACAAATATTGGGTTTAGCACAAAAAACATTCTTTAAAAATATATTAGAAATATATTTAAGAACCTAAAGGGAAACCAACCAAATGAACACACACAGGGGAAAGAGTGGAACAATTGAAACTATGGAAAGGAACCACAGAGAAATCCTATAACTTAAAATTAGAACATCTAAAGTGAAAAATTCACTGAATGAGTGTAACAAGATTAGAAGCCATGGAAGTAAATGCAAAATTTAAGAGACGTTAATAAATAGACTAATTTTAAGAACCAAAGGAGAGAAAGAAAAGAGATCAAATACAAAAAGATAGTTACAATTCTGTAGGGCTATCAAGTGGTTGAAGAGGGACAATAAATACTATGTGATCATAAAAAAGAGGGAAGATTAAATGATGCAGAAGAAAATTGAGGAAATAATGGCCAAATATTTATTTACTTGTAGCTACAGAAGCTCAGTGAACACCAAACAAGACAAATACAAAGAAAGCTATGCCTTAGGATATGATTATATAACTTCAAAAAACTAAAAACAAAACAAAAACAAAAACAAAAAAACCTGTTAAACTCCAAAGGAAAAAGACATTTATACATAGACAAATGGTGATAAAAAGAATGCATGAATTCTTATAAGAAAAAAGCTAGATGAAAATGGCAAAATATCTCTGAAGAGATGAGTAAAGAAGAGCTTATTCTAAAGGAGTTTCTGGGAGGAGGCACTTGAGTGGCTCAGTCGGTTGAGCAGCTGAGTGTCTAACTCTTGGTTTCTGGTCAGGTCATGATCTCAGGGTTCTGGGATTGAGCTCTCTGCTCAGCAGGGAGTCTGCTTGATACTGTCTCTCTCAAATAAATAAATAAAACCTTAAAAATAGTTCCTGAGTGTGACCTTGGTCTAAATGATATATTATAACTGAGTAATATAAACCCCATAAAGTTTCTATTCATTTTTTAAAATTTTTTGTAAAGATTTTATCCATTTATAAGAGAGTGCCAGCATAAATGAGGGGAGGGGTAAGGGGAAAGGGAGAAGCAGACTCCATGCTGAGCAGGACCTGAGATTATGACCTGAGCTGAAGGCAGACGCTTAACCAACTGAGCCACTCAGGTGCCCCAAACCACAAAGTTTTTAAGCAAATTATATCAGCTTGTGCCAAAAGGGACAAAGACAGCAAAAACGGAAAAAGGCAGTTAGACTCTTGAAGTGCGATGGGCAGGAAGAAGGCTGAGAAAGCTACTCAGTTGCAAATATAAATGTTTTCTCACAGGAAAGGGATGATGACCCATGAGCTAAAAATCCAAAGCCCAGAGAGCAGAGCAAAGAGAATGGAGATTCATCCAGTAGAGTTAAGCCATCTTATGCTTGTCTCTGTACTGAATGTTGAATATTGGGAACAGATCATTTGCCTTATTAGTTCATAGATTTTCAGACTGAGATAAAACCAATGGATGTGTGATTCCTGTACCATGACCCAACAAATTCATCCATACCTAGACTCTGATAGTGAACCTCAACCTGAGCCTCATTTACTGATGGGATGAGATTTGGGGATGGGTGGGATACAAGGTGATTGTATTTAGCATGTGGGAAAGATCAGAACCCTTTTGTTGAGAAAGCAAATTGCAGGAGATCATATTTTTTATAACTGCTATAGTAATATTTCAGTTCAACCTTCTCTTCCAAAATTTTAGCTTTTCCCCATCAAGAGGCAGAGAGTGCTTTGGAGACCAGTATTAAATAGGACATAGCAGAAATGACACTGAGTCAGATCTTAGGACAGGTTCAAAAGACAATTGAACTTCTATTGGGCTTTCTATCTTTTAAAGATGCTTGCTTTTTGGAACCTAGACATCATATTTTAAGGAAGCATAGGCCACATAGAGAGGTCATATTAAAGTATTCAGACAGCCCTTCCTAAGGTCTCTCATGACAGCATCAGTTGCCAGATGTGTTGACAACAAACTTTGAGGTGATTTAACTTCCAACCTTTGAGCAAACTAGTTAAACAAAAGCCAGTGAGAGCAACAAGAAGCTATTCCTATTAAGCCCTGCTCAAACTACAAATTAATGAAGACAAAAATACTGTTTTAAACTGCTAATTTTGAGGATGGTTTATTTTACATAGTAATAGGTTACCAAAATATGTACATAGCAAAATAAGTATCATCAAAATGATACATCTATATAGTGTGATGTAAAACAGAATACATACTTTTAGAAATTAAAAATTTGTAAAAATATAAAATGTTATATTCAAAATATATGTTTATGAATATGGTTAGGCCTTGAATAGAAAATCTTAAAATAAAAATGGTAATTTGCCTAAGTATATAGGTATATATGTTATTATAGCATTAATATGTAATACAATAAAATGGTTGTGAAATACAGTATTAGTAAAATATATAAATGTTAACTGGAAGAATTCATATAAATTTAGGAGAATATTTGCCTTTGAGGGAAATGGAAAAGCAATTTTAGATTTATTTAATATGTTATTTATCTTACAAAAAAATTATGGAAAGAAAAATGAAGATATATGAACTGTTACCAATAAGAGTGTGAGTTATGTTTCCAGGATTTTTTTTTACAGGTAAATATTTATGAAAAACATTTTAAAAGTTGGAAGAGAACAGAATTGATATGGCCCAATGGTCCTGCGATCACCTCAGAAGGCACAGCAAAGACACAAGGAGATTGGAAACTAAATGTTCCAAAAAGTGAAAACAGGGGTAGTGATGGTGAGAAATAAAAATATATCACAAACTGTAAAACTAAAGGACACCAAGGCATAATCCAGTGAAATGTGAGAACTTTTTAAAACAAGATTTTATTTATTTGACAGAGAAAGAGTGAGCACAGAAGCTGGAGGAGCAGGAGACAGAAAAGCAGACTTCTCACTGAGCAGGGAGCCTGATGCACAGATCCCAGGATCCTGAGATCGTGACCTGAGCCGAAGGCAGACACTTAACAGACTGAGCCACCCAAGTGCCCCGAGAACATCTAATATGAAAAGAAATTTCAAGAAAATTACAGAAACAGGGGACCAAAACAAATAAACAAACATAAAATGATTCATCTACATACAAATGGAATTAGATGTCCAACAAATTTTTATGAATAAGCATGATTCTAGACTATAATGAAGGTCATAAAAACTTTGGAGAAAAAAGTGAAATGCTGTCCAAAGGCTGACATAAGGTGTCTGGGTGGCTCAGTCAGTTTAGCATGTAGCTCTTGACTTGGGCTCCTATCATGATCTCAGAATCATGGGCCCTAGCCTCATGTCGGTCTCTGTGCTCAGCTTGAAGTCTGCGTGTCTCTCCCATCTCCTCCTCCCCTGGTCTCATTCTCTCTCTTTTTCTCTCTCTCTATAAAATAATAAAATATTTTAAAAAATGGGTTTACCCATAAATATGCATAAATATATTATACATATAGCAAGCACAATAGGTAAGCATAACACAACTATTTGAAAACAAAGACTCACAAATATTTTTAATCAAGTATAGATGTTAGAAAATGGCCCTCAAAAACAAGACAGAAAAAAGATGTCAATGTAGACACAGAAGCAGAAAAATCAGATAATTAAGAAAAAAAAACGAAGACAATTTCAAATGAAAAATAACTAAATATAAAAGGAATTCAATGAGATATGAGGAGAAGGAAAATTAATAATTGAGGGACAAATATTTACCTCTATGTACCTATAATTATAACTTTGAAATTTATAAGGAAATGTTATTAGAACTATGAAAATCAGGGCACTTGGGTGGCTCAGTCAGTTAAGCATCTGCCTCTGGTTCAGGTCATGATCTCAGGGTCCTGGGATTGAGCCCCACATGGGGCTTCCTACTCAGTGGGGTACCTGCTCCTCCCTCTACAGCCCATCCCCTGCTCCTGCTTTCTTTCTTTCATTCTTGCTCTCTCTCTCTCTCTTTCTCTCTCGAGTTAAAAAAAAAGGATGATGAAAATAAATGATATAAATGAATATTCTGAGCACTGTAATTCAAAATGGAATTTTTCTTGAGTACATAATATAATAATTCAGATGGAGAAGTCTTGAGTGTTTTTCACTCAATAATGTTCTCTTTGTAGGTTTCTAGTCAACTCTATTATCTGTTTTTTTTTTTTTTAAGATTTATTTTACAAAGAGTGCACCTGTGAGTGAGCAAGTAGGAGGAGAGGCAGAGGGAGAGGGTGAAGAAGAGGATGAGGGAAAGAATCGCTAAAGCAGACTGCTCACTGAGTGTGGAGCCTGACACCAGCTCTATCTCAAGACCTTCAGATCATGACCTGACCGAAACTAAGAGTCCCTTGCTCAACCGATGAGCCATTTGGTGGCCCCCATGATCTGTTTTCATAACTGAACTACTAGATAAGTTCCAACCTCCACAATTGTTGGCAGAACAAATAATGATGATGATGAATGGCTGACTTTATAAGCATTTGTGTCACATAACTGGACAAATTTGTCTTAAATATAGAAAGATTTGAGGCATCAATTATAAATAAAATTATGCAAGCATATTTTTAAACATAATACTTATACTCAACATAGTATAAACTGAATGCATTAGAACAAATTTATGAAAAATATGAAAATGAGGGCACCTGAGTGGCTCAGTGGTTGAGCATCTGCCTGTGGCTCAGATCATGATCCCAGGTCTTGGGATCAAGTCCAGAGGCTTGTCCCTCTGCCTATGTTTCTGTCTTTCTCTCTGTGTCTACCACGAATAAATAAATACAATCCTAAAAAAAAAGAAAAATATGAAAATGAAAAGAGGGGATATTAAATGTTTGTCAGACATTCCCAAAGTTATTGATTGTAATCTGGCAAGAATCAATAGTCGATTTAGATAATCTCCAATAAATTTATTTAATCTCTGTTTTGTTGTTGCTTTTGTTTTGTTTTATTTACTTTCTATGTAAAGATAATGAGACATCCCTTAATAAATCAAACATCAATTCCAGAAAGACAAAATGAATTATTTCAAGTGAATTACTATGCACGATGATTTACTATATTTTAACTTAAAAACACCAAAGTCACTGATGAAATTTATTTTAATTGTATTCTTCTAGTATAATTTTCCTATTTAGAGCTTACTTCAATCCTTCTTGGTCAAGATAATTCATGGAGAAAGCGGAGTTTTTTATACAGCACAGAAATTATAGCATACATTAAACTATAGATAGCTGCATAAATTGTCGATACTCTTTCATATAATGCCACTAAAAATACTTTGAAAATAAAATTTAAATTAAGAAAAAAAAAAAGTCTGTTATCTGTGGGATTTTACTGCTTTCCATTCAAACTGGATAATACTCGAAGAAGAGCTCAGAGGGAGGGAGTATCATTATACATGTACACCTGCATTGCTAAAATTGCTTAAACACTACTACTTCTGGTGGCAATTCAACTGCAACAGCAGGTAGTTTATTTTTAATTGCATCTGGTGTTCTAAATGTTCCTAGTGACACAGAATCTGGTGTAAGAACCATTCCATACCAAAACTATGTCATGTGAATGTTTAAAACCAGTAAGTGTTTTTTTTTTTTTTTCAGTCACTGAGTCTTATATATAAAATCTTTGCTGTGTTAAGGTGAATGCAGGTGTTCATAAACTCATATTTTAAATAAATGATTTTTAGTTTTCTCAATTTAACAAACATTTACTAAGCACATAAAGAGAATTGAGAAAATCAAAGGAATATTGAGGACAGTTTCATAGCAAAGTTTCTGAACTCATGGCCCAATAAATACAGTAGACATCTATCTTTCATTCTCATACTAACAATTATCAGAGATACATATGAAAAGAACCACAATGGGACACCTGGGTGGCTTAGTGGTTGAGCATCTGCTTTCAGCTCAGGGCATGATCCTGGGATTCAGGATCGAGTCCCACATTGGGCTCCTTGCATGGAGCCTGCTTCTCTCTCTGACTATGTCTCTGCCTCTCTCTGTTTATGCCTCTCATGAATAAATGAATAAAATCTTAAAAAAAAAAAAAGAACCACAAGAAACCTCCAACTTGAATCCACATCTGTTCTGCATCTAGGTACAAGTTACTTATATCAAACAGGAATTACAATGACTTCAGCACTCCCTTGAAAAAATGCACTTGAATTATCACAAAATGATTTTCCGGATTTCTATAGATACAAAAATGGAAAGTGACAGATTTATGAAAGCTCTGAGTTAGGACTACATTTTAATATTATTACAAGCCTTGACTTCTTATCTTTACTAAGGTTGATAATTAGCAGCCTCAGATGGAAACAACTTATGATTTATAATGCCAATCATTTACATTGTTTTGTCTCTGAAACCGTTTTTAATAAATGTTAAATAAATATATTTAGTACAGGTCCTGGATTATGTAATAACATATATTCCTTTCTTGTACATTTCTTCATTTATATGCCCTTCTTCCAATCATTTTTGTCTAATCATTAAAAATCGTATAGACTTCACTCAGAACATGCATTTTTTTAACTCCTATGTTCCTCTTCTTTGAGGCCATCTAAAATATTAAAGTAGAAATCACTGCAGAAAACTTAAACTACTTTTCTTTGCAATATCTCATGCTTCAGACTCTTCTATTTTACCTATAAATTGTTTGCAATCTGTCTTCTGTAATTTGAGGCTATACTTTTGATAGTAATTCTCTTTCATCTGTGTTGTTATCTCAAACTACTAAATGCACAGGTCACTTACTTCCCTACAAAAATGATTACCTTACATTTATTTTCCTGGCTTTAGTAGAGTTTGAATTAACCTCATATTATTCCTTTTGTCAGATTTCTAGGAGCTTAAATTTATCTTTTTCAAATAAATTTATTTTTCTTGTTTCATAGAATACATATATATAATAGAAAATGTAAGAAACCCAGAAACATTGAATGGAAAAAATATATTATGCATTGCCCAACTATTCCAAACCATTTCTTGTTACAGTTGGGTACACATGATACCAATTTCACATGTGTGCATATGTACGTTGAATTTTCTACTTTATTTTGTTTCAAGTGAATTATATAAAATATCCAAGCTAATAATTCTGATTTTAAATATATATTTGCAAAATAAATAAGTATAGATTTGGTTATGATAGTTAACATATGGCCTTTGTAGAAAATGTGAAAAAGACAGAAATGCATAATTAGTAACCTCTGAGCCAAAGTATATTAATAATTCTATGTAATTAGAGTTGCATGAAAGAGTGTGATATTTTGATTTCTAATGAGTATGAATATATATACAATATATAAAATGCTATACTGAGTCACCCAAGTATTTTTTGTTTTATTTTCATTTGCTTTCTTTTTAATATCTTTCAATGGAGAAGATGGAATAGACTACCTCAATCGATATTGGTCATTAAATGATTCTTTACACTCTCCTCCAACTAATACTTGGAAAAATTCCTTTCCAAGATATATTTATAAAACCTGTCTGTATAGTAAGATTTTAAACAGACAAGAATAAGAGTATATGGAACACTTTAAAATGTGTTATAAAATCAATTGTTTTTCTTTTCAGGTTTGGCTCAAACATTGTTCCCCTACAAACGCAGGTAAGACCTCAAACTGTGTTTTTATTTGTAATATAAGTGTCATTTGATGGCCATGTGGCTACACAGCATGAGGTAGCTATGATGAACGATGATGAAAAACGACAGGTGCAAAATGAGGAAAGTTTGCACACAACCTCAGCTTTATGAAGGCTTCTAGTTTACCCATCATCGGAGAACCTTGATTTGCAGTGGTTCAAAACAAGGAAGGGAGTCCACCTGTTTTGCCTGAAGCAATAATTAAGATCAAACAAAACATGCTTTGCAACAGTAAGACATGACAAGTAGGAAAGGAAAAGGCTTTTCCAGCAATGGCAACAGAAGTCACTTTCTCCAAAAAAGAGTCTAGGTTATTATCAAGTAAAGCACTGTGGTGATAACCCAGCGGCAAATCAGATTAAAGAAAAGCAGAATAAGCAGGTGGTAGAACAATATTTGCATTTCCACAGAATAAATAATTTTAAACATCCTGGCAAAATGAAAGGACAGAGAACTCATTAGTTTGAGGTATTTCCTGTGGCCATAATATCTCCACATTTTCTATGGCACCTCACTGAGCTTCAGGAGAAGCCTGAACTGGAATCTATTTGTTAACTCATCGCTATTAACATCTGACAGGTTTAGCTAGTTGTAATAGATTAATATTTTAGATGAATGGATTAATATTTTTTTAAACATGACGTGTTACACACACACACACACCCACACACGCGGCCATAAAATACCTATAATCACATTATGTAATTTAGATGAGAGAGTTGCTAAATAAAGAATACTTCTGCTACATCTGTTTGATATGAGATTAGAAAGCTGACCTGGAGACTGGCAGGCACAGTGAATGATTTCACTCCACCCCTTCCCTCCAAGTGAAAATGTATTTATAATGATCAATTCATATCCTCTCCTTAATGAATCTTGTTTGTGTCAGGGCCAGAGAAGTATGAATGGCAGTATTCTGTAAGATGTAGCAAACTGCCTCATAAAGGAATCAGTTTCAAAACCCTATGTTCTCTACAAATTCTAAACAGCTATGAAAATTAAACCTAAAAAATAATAAGTGCCTCTGCACACAGATAATAACTATAACAAATAACAGTAATCTAATCAAGTCCAAGCCAAACCTAAAATATGATGACTTCCAATTTCAACATTTAAAAATAAATTCCCAGTGCAAAGCAATCATCATACTCTTCCTCTTCCTTGGTAAATGGAAATCATAAAACATCGTACATGAAGTATGCCTGTTGTCTATTCATATTAATTATAATGGTAAACTAATACTTCCTAAAATTTTAGTTTGAATTTTAATGATAAATATAATTTAGTGTAATTTGAAAATATATAAATGAAAATAGTCTTCCAAATTCCAATGCAAACAAGAGATATTCTGAGTATCTGGGGGATATTTCTTTTCAATATTTTTACATAAACATGAATTACAATGTGATAAAGCACTTATAAATGTTCCTGGTATATCATAAAAACTCTGCAAGAACTTAAGTAAAAATTAATGAAAAAGTTTGCACACAATAACCTCAGGTTTATGAAGACTTCAGATTAGCAAAGAACCTTGACCTGCTGGGGCTCAGAACAAGAGTGTCCACCTGTTCTTATTTATATTTATAATCTTGAGGTACATATAGTGCTGTATCATGCACTTAAAAAAATTAACATCTGGTTATAATCATTTTTATGAAAAAGACAAAAGGACAACATATAACATGTACACATACAAAAGGGTATAGAATGAAAAATTAGCTTCAGTCTAAAATTTTCAGTCTCACTTAAGAGACATAAATACTAACATATTCTCTTGTATACCCTTCCACACATATCCCTTATATACCTTATCTATATATTCATATGAATACCTTATATATTCATATGTATATACATATTAATGCATAACTGTGTATATCATATTTAGACTAACTTTACATTAAAAGTCTGTATATCATAACTAATGTATTTTTACAAACCAGTATGTCTTGGAGGTAGATTACATATGTGTGTGTATATATATGTATATATTCATATTTGAATGAATAACTCTCAAGTAGGAAGAAAAGAAGTAAATTCTTACTCTGGTAGGTATCTTTAAGAGAAAAAGAAAACCCTATATCTAACTCTATTACAGGCCAAAGTAATTGATTTATCAATTTATCAATACTGAATTATAAATTTATCAATTTATCAATACTGAATTATCCTCCCTGAATTCAAAAACAATACCTGAATATTCAGTATCACCACTTCAATTCAGTTCGAGGAACCACATAGTAAAACAAGAAAAAAAAAAGTATGCAAATTGGAACCCAGAGAGTAAAGCTTATAATATAAATATTATAAGATGATATAATTGTATACATAGAAAATCCAAAATTCTCTACAGAAAAGCTACGAATATGGATAAGTGAATTTAGCAAAATTCTTGGATACAAGGTCATTGTATAAAAATGAAGTGAATCCTCTATATAGTTAGGCAAACTTTAAAGGACAAGACAGTAAATATTTTAGCCTTTGCCGGCAACTCAATCCTGTCATAGTAGCCTTCCTTCTATTTGTTCCACCCTAGAAGTTACTAGAAGCCTCTGCTGCCCTGAACTTGTGGTACTCTGTCCACAGTATATGATAAACCAATACTCTCTGTAATGGTACTGGGTCCCATTCACTTAGTTCTCAGCAGCCCGCTGTCTCTACCTATTTTGATATTTAATCTGATTTGTTTGCCTTACAATATAATCCCACCTATAACATATTTTTAGATATCCATGAATATTTCCAGTCAATTGATAGTAACTTCACCCATCTGCTGCTAATAATTCAGTGTTGTTTTTTTCTTAGTTTCATGCACATTTGTTTCATTGATGTCAGAGGTTTTAAGCAAGTGGGATCTGTCATTTTGTACCAGTTAGTTTTACCATCGATTACTAATCCAGAAAAACACTTCTGTTTATCTTTAGGGAAACATGGTAGGCCTCATTATCCAAGCTTCTGCCTGATTTTACAAGCACATTTTAAGAAACTAATGATTTCTACACTGAACAACAGGACTATCAACCCATTAAATACCAACATCTGCTTGTTTTTAATAACACTTAACACTTGTAGGAAATTGATTGCAGGAGGTACAATTAGCTAATACTTTATTTGCAATACTCCATGACCCTGAAACACTAGCTCTTTCACATGCACATTTTTTAGTGCCGCAGTCCTCTCATGGAAGAAATTAGGTCATACAGAGCAGGTTTGTCCTAATTTCTACCTTTACATGCCATTTGACTTAGTAAGAAAACATCAACAACTGGGCTAAGCATGTTCGTAAGCTCAAGTTCCATCTTTTATAAAAGGATGACATTAAAACAGTAATAGAAATCCATTCTGTTAGTAGGAAATATGGAAAATTTTGGTTACCAACAAAGGCATATATGATTTAGTCCAATAAATCATTGACAACTATATTAACAGTAACGACTCAACCAGTAAGTTGAATACAAAGATGTTTATTTTTTCTACATAAAATGCAGGGCTAAATGCTTATATTTCCAGTCACAGCTAAACTGGGATGCATTCATTGGGATTCAATTAACCATGTAGCCCCTGCATCATTTTTTTCCACAAAGCTGAATCTACTCTATCTCAGTGGTAAATTCAATACCTCTAAATTTCTAGGGTTAATGGTCACTTGAGATAAGAAGAAGGAGAGGGGCTCTGACCTATTATTTTGCAACTTTTCCTCCCCATCCTTTGAAACTCTCCAGAAGGAATATTTTTGCTTAGTTCTTAAGCTGTAGTGTCTATTAGGTTCCCCCATCATGTTCAGTGCTTATTGTTTCTAGTGTTAAAGTCCATATTCTGCTTCCTTTCATGGTCCCTGATGAGCCTATATCTAGGATCTTGTCTTCCTCTTGACAATCTGATCTCCAAGGAGCCTTTCTTGTCAGAGCTATCCAAAGCATTTGTTATATTCTGGGTCAGACTACAGCTCTTCTAGAGTTTGAAATCTGGCCTCAATTTCCTAATAAAAAATGTCTGTTGTCAGTTGCAGGCTTCAAGGTGAAGGTATTATATAATGGTGTCTTAACTTATAGTAATCAATGTCTTAGCCTTATAAATTATATATTATAAACATCTTTATGGTGATAATCTAAACATGTATCATGCAAATGTTAATAAAATAATTTTGAAAAACAGACTCCTACTAAAGATACCCTAATTATACAACCCAACAATCACACTCTTTGGTATTTGCCCAAAAGAGTTGGAAACATATGTCAGCACAAAAAAGCTACACACAGATGTCTACAGCAGTTTTATTCATAACTGCCCAACTTAGTTGGAAGCAACTAAGATGTTGTTCAGTAGGTGAATGGGTAAATAAACTGTGGCACATCCTGACAATGGGATATTGTTTGGTGTTAAAAAGAAATGAGCTATCAAGCCTTGAAAAGGTATAGAGGAATCTTAAATGCATATTACTAAGTGAAAGAAGCCAATCTGGAGTCATATATGCTGTATGATTCCAAATATATAAAATTCTAGAACAAGAAACATAATGAAGATATGAAAAAGATCATTATTTGCCAGGGGCTAAGGGGTAGGAGGAATGAATTGGCAGAGCATAGAGGATTTTTAGGACAGTGAAAACACTCTATATTGTGGATACATGCCATTATGAATTTGTTCAAACCCATCGAATATACACCACTATAAGTGAAACCTAATGTAAACTATGGACTTTGGATGATGTGCCAATGCACCTTCATCAGTTGTAACAAATGTACTACTCTGATAGGAGATGTTGATAATGGCTATGCATGAGTAGCGGCAGAAGGCATGTGGGAAATCTCTGTAGCTTCTCCTCAATTTTGCTGTGATCCTAAAACTGCTTTAAAAAATAAAGTGTGGGATGCCTGGGTGGCTCGGTCAGTTAAGCATCTGTCTTTGGCTCAGGTCATGATCCCAGGGTCCTGGGATCGATCCTCACCTTGGGCTCCCTACTCAGGGAGGAGTCTGCTTCTCCCCTTCCCTCTGCTTGCTGCTTCTCCTGCTTGTGTTCTCTCTGTGTCAAAATGAATAAATAAAATCTTTTTTTTTAAAAAAAGGTGTGTTTAAAAAATTTGACTCTTAATTGTGTCATAATCCACCCATTCTCCAGATAGACAATATACCATTGCATCATTTATAAATTCTTTTTCCTCCCATCAGAGTGTAATATTATTAAAATATTATTAATAACTTTCATTAACAACTGTATGAAAGTCATTTTACATGATCAGAAACTGAATCATTAAACAAATATATAGAAATTTAATTTCAACATTTGAAGGTATGTCTCATAACTTAAGTAATAAAAACACAATATTCCCAATTGCGGATTCTACAAAAAATACCTATTTTTTTGAATTAAAAAGTATTTCCTTTCACCTGTCTCCATCAGATGCTTGGATTTCAGTTGATGATTCTCAGATGTTTTAAAGTGTTTATAAATTTCCTCCCTTTCAGCCATCTTCATATTACTGATTTGTACACATCTTTCACCTTTCTGAGTAGATAACCATAAAATTTAGTCATTTCTTATTTGAATATAAGGAATTCTTGAATTTTTAAGGCATGGAAAAATAAAACTGCTTGCAGTATATAGCCTTCTCAACACAATAGAGTTTTCTGAGTCTGGTACAAAAGTGATGATTTAGGTTTTATGGAGCAGCAATTTAAAAGTAATTTTAAAAATAAGAGATACTATAATAAAAAAGACTATTATTGTGTAAGTATTAAATATTGATTTAATTAAGTATAACTTTATCAAGTTAATTATATTTTTAATTATATAGTACTTAGTTAGCTATGCTAATATTATGCAACATAATTATGTAATTAACTTAATTAGTATCTGATTATCATGATCATAACTAAGTGTCACCAGAAATGGCCACAGATAAACACATGGTTCTAGAAGTAATAGGTCATAAGTAACTATAAACATATCAGGTAATGTGTTTGCAGAGGCTTAAAGCATTTGAGAACTATTTTATCTCAATGTTAATCTGTATTGACCCCAGAGTCTTCATTAACTGGACACATCAGTAACAGTTCAGACTTAACATGAAGTTGAGACAATGGGTAGAAACCTTGTAAATGTTAGAGGTTGTTCACTGGATATTAAATAGAACATATTCTTTTAAGTAGAAGATCATCCAGTCTCCCTGTACCTCAATGATAACAAATCTACCTACCTCACATCACACTTAAGTTATTTTATCAAGGGGCTAAGTTCCTGGGGGGCTCAGTGGTTAAGTGCCTGCCTTAGGCCCAGGGCGTGATCCTGGAGACCGAGGATCAAAAAAAAAAAAGTTATTTTATCGATCTCTACAATAGAGTTTTAGAGTTTCCTTCACAGTTGCAATTATTTTCATCTTTTCAATCTATTAATTCCCACGTTTATATAATTTATCAAAACCACCTTTAGATTACGTCTTGCTGCTTTTAGGTACAAGATTAAAGTAGGGCAGCCCGGGTGGCTCAGCAGTTTAGCACCGCCTTCGGCTCAGGGCATGATCCTGGAGACCTGGGATAGAGTCTCATGTTGGGCTCCCTGCATGGAGCCTGCTTCTCCCTCTGCCTGTGTCTCTGCCTCTCTCTCTCTTTCTCATGAATAAATAAATAAAATATTTAAAGAAAAAAGTATTTCCAACTTATATTCAATTGTTCTTTAAAATATATACAACATTTATACCCATAAGAGATTTCTCCAAGATTTGCTCACAGTTCACATATTTTTTAAAATTTTTATTTACTTTTCCTCAATTTTGTCTAGTAATTTTTTTCCATTTATGGACCCAAAATTATTGAGGAAAAAACATTTAAAATAAAGCTTAGAGTGTTTGGGCTTTTCCTTCTTTGTTTGTCTTAGTAAATTAAATATGAATTGTATTATGTTCAAGAATGCATACAATTTTTATCTTTTAGGATCAATTGAGGTTTTATTTATAGTGTAAGATATTAATTTTCTAGGTCACCAAAGGAATTTGCTGTGATGGAAAATAGTTTATATCAACCATTCTCAACCCATCTCTATGGATCAGTTACTAACGTACTGATAGGCTTGTAGAAGAGGAATTGAGGCATGTATATTGGTTTTAATGCAGAAAGAAAAAAGTAGAAACATTCTTCTATCCTAATATACTGATATATGGTATACTGACAAGATCATGGCATTCTATCTCAAGCTGGATGTGATAGATGAAATATGAGATATCTTTATATCATGATTTGACCACAGTTGGGGTTCTTATCATGTGATTATTGTACATGAGGAGGAAGTTTAAGTAGGATTTCATTCTCCAAACAAGGAAGGAATCACCGCAAAGTATAACCACACCTGTGGTTCTATTGATCTCAGTCTATTTTGTCTACAATTATCATCAGGATAGGGCTCTCTGCTCATCCATTAATCAGGAGTATTCATCCATCTTCCTAAGGTTGTACATCAGAAGTAGGCATTTAACTCCAAGTAACTCACATATTAGTCGACAATAGGGGGCTAGTTATCATTAGATCCAATATTCTTATCTTTCATTGGGGCACAACATGACAGTGAGCTTTGAGTAGTACGACTATCAATGAAAAACAGAAGATGAATTTATAGTCATAACCGTAAGAAAATTCTTAAGATATGACATAGCATTTAGCATTTGTGTTTTTAGTTGTATGGAATGAAGCCTCAGCTCACTTGGCAGTGATGCTGAAAAATGAAGTACTTTGGAACAATTTTTATATGACTTTTTAAGGCTTATGAAAGAATTTTAGTTGTTCAAAACTCATATTTCTTACTAATATGCACACTAGGTAGTCTTTAATGGGTATGTCTTTAACATGAATTCTTTATGAGATTGAGAAGGAAATCAAAATAATTTAGTCTATAGTGACAAACCTACCTCATCACTTCCCTAAGGGATTTGTTTATGAAGTTCTTCCTTCAGTAGTTCAAAACTTTTACTACCCTAGAACTCTGGCAGTTTTAGTTTAACAGAGACATACAATTCAACTGTGGACCCAAGGCTCAATTCTCTAATGTGTTATTGTTATGCTCCATTTGTATCTTTTCCCCCACAAATTTCTTGCTGAAAAAAATAACAACAAACTCATCAAAATCTCATAACATGCATGGCTTTTCCATTCATTAACCCCTCTAACTGAATATAAATGACTGTACCTAAGGCATACATAAGTTGGGCATCAGATAAATTATACCCCAGCACAAATAGAAAGCAGTAAAATGTTGTTTCTCTTCACATAAAATGGAAAACATCATGCCAATGATAATACAGGTAACAAATAATCATGATATTTCACGACTGCTGAAATAAAATATTAGGCTGCTTTTCTGTTTGGTCACTTCTCTTAGAAAAGTGTATGTTTATGTTTAAATCTTAGAAATAAGCTCACTGAGAAGGAACACTTAAAAGTAGAGGGTGGGAAATCAACCACTATTTCTTTCCCTCCTTTCATCCTTCCCTTTTTCCTTCTATCCTTCATTTAATTCTTTTTAATAAGCACTTTATTCAGAACCAATGAGGGACCGGAAAGTGTAAGAAAGCTTAACATAGATGTATTGTTCTAAGAAAGAAAACAGCAATAAGAAGGCACATACACTTTACTCTTCAAGGTTTTTGTAATCTGCTGAGGAGAAAGATATATAGGTTTAAAAATTACATTATAGTGGGATAATATAGCAAAAGAAAACTCTCCAAGCTAAAGTCTTGCTATAGAAAAAAAAATGAATAAAGTTATTGAGGGGCATGAGGGAGTTTTCAAAGACAGTGATATTTCATCCTACTTTGGAGGGAAAACAGAAGTTTTTCAGGGTGACAAACATAGCAAAGAATACTCAGGCAGAGGAAACAGAGGTATGATACTAATTAAGAGTCCATTTCTTTCAGGGAAGTCTTTGTCAGCACATCAAAAACCTAGCTGATCTTTAAAATTAGAAACACCTGGAGATCTTTGATCGGTGGAGGGAGAGAAAGAAATACATGTCATTTCTCTACTCCAGGCTTAAAAATTAAGAATCTCTATTTCTGGGGAAAAGTGGGGATATAAAGATCCGTGTTTAAACTAATTTCTAAAATGATTATAGTAATGATAGACATTTATAAATTATTGCTCTAAAGAACTCAGTATCTCTAGAATACAGTATGTACTGATGTGGTGAGGGGAGGGGCAAAAGGAGGGACAGGTAGGAGAGCAAGATGCATTCATAAATGTTTTTGTCAAATTCTCATGGTCATTCTGAGATGGATTATCACTTTTGGCTGTCTATGATGCATATGGAACGTTAGTAGTTTTATAGTCATTAAATAATTTCCACTATGAGGTCAATTAGGAAGGATTAGGGCAGATTAGACAGACACAGGTTAGATATAGATTAGATACAGAAGTTAATATCATTGGTTTTATGCTTGGCAACTTTGAGGTATCAATGGCATATGCAGGCAGAAACATTAAATAAACCTGTCAACATGCATGCTGGGGGCTCAAGAAAGGGGTGGCACTAGAAAGGTTTGGCTTCTTTCTACACCTATGAAATGTACTTGGATCGGTGATTCTGTCACTACTTCTACTTTATCATCTCAGACCAAGCACTGCTATTTCTTCTTTTGACTACTGGAATAATTTTTTATTTGGTTATATGTTTCAATACTTATAAACCTATATTCTAAACTCTGTAAAGCCTACCAGGGAATTATTTTCTTGCAACTTATTATAAAATCCAGAGTTTTAACATAGCCTGACAGTCCCTAAATAATTTCTTCCTCATCTAATTTCTATTCTCCAAATATTTATATCACCATGACTTCATTGTCCTGCCTGCACATCCAACACATGTTTCCCCCACCAGGGATCTTACGTGTACTCTCCTGTTTGCTTGGAATGCATTTTCCCCAAATATCATCCAGGCCATTCACTTACCTCTTTCAGGTAATTTGTAAAATGTGACTCTATCATACAAATCTTCTCGAATCATCTTATAAAAAGACGACACATTCTTTTTTTTAATAATAAATTTATTTTTTATTGGTGTTCAATTTGCCAACATACAGAATAACACCCAGTGCTCATCCCATCAAGTGCCCCGCTCAATGCCCATCACCCATTCACCCCCACCCCCCGCCCCCTCCCCTTCCACCACCCCCAGTTTATTTCCCAGAGTTAGGAGTCTTTATGTTCTGTCTCCCTTTCTGATATTTCCCACACACTTCTTCTCCCTTCCCTTATATTACCTTTCACTATTATTTATATTCCCCAAATGAATGAGAACATATGATGTTTGTCGTTCTCCGATTGACTTACTTCACTCAGCATAATACCCTCCAGTTCCATCCACGTTGAAGCAAATGGTGGGTATTTGTCGTTTCTAATGGCTGAGTAATATTCCATTGTATACATAAACCACATCTTCTTTATCCATTCATCTTTCGATGGACACCGAGGCTCCTTCCACAGTTTGGCTTTTGTGGCCATTGCTGCTATAAACATCGGGGTGCAGGTGTCCCTGCGTTTCATTGCATCTGAATCTTTGGGGTAAATCCCCAATAGTGCAATTGCTGGGTCGTAGGGCAGGTCTATTTTTAACTCTTTGAGGAACCTCCACACAGTTTTCCAGAGCTGCTGCACCAGTTCACATTCCCACCAACAGTGCAAGAAGGTTCCCTTTTCTCCATATCCTCTCCAACATTTGTGGTTTCCTGCCTTGTTAATGTTCCCCATTCTCACTGGTGTGAGGTGGGATCTCATTGTGGTTTTGATTTGTATTTCCCTGATGGCAAGTGATGCAGAGCATTTTCTCATGTGCATGTTGGCCATGTCTATGTCTTCCTCTGTGAGATTTCTCTTCATGTCTTTTGCCCATTTCATGATTAGATTGTTTGTTTCTTTGGTGTTGAGTTTAATAAGTTCTTTATAGATCTTGGAAACTAGCCCTTTATCGGATACGTCATTTGCAAATATCTTCTCCCATTCTGTAGGTTGTCTTTTAGTTTTGTTGACTGTATCCTTTGCTGTGCGAAAGCTTCTTATCTTGATGAAGTCCCAATAGTTCATTTTTGTTTTTGTTTCTTTTGCCTTCGTGGATGTATCTTGCAAGAAGTTACAGTGGCCGAGTTCAAAAAGGGTGTTGCCTGTGTTCTCCTCTAGGATTTTGATGGAATCTTGTCTCACATTTAGATCTTTCATCCATTTTGAGTTTATCTTTAAGATGACACATTCTTTATCACTCTTTAGCATCTAAATCAGCCTTATACCCTGTTATAATTCTTTCCTCACCTCATGTCTTCTTTTTTATTGTTTGTCTTACCTCCTCAAACTTAACCTCCATTTATAGGCAGAGGATTATTTTGCTGTCATACATTGTATCTCTAGAGCCTAGTATAATGCCCAGCACATTGTAGATATTTGATAAATAAAATAAACAAATGAAACATATATCAGGAGGTGACACATGAGAATAGAGGCTATGGATGGAAACAGTCAGTGAGTTGGATGAGTGAGAAGAAAAGAGATGTGTTGAAGAGAGCTTTAAAAAGTTGGCTGAAACAGAGATATGCATAGCAAAGGTTGACGCAGGACAGCCATAGGGGCCAGAAGGAAACCAGGAGGAAATCACGTCAGAGAAAACAGTGGAGAGAAAAAGAGAGCATTTGAAGGGGAGGATCAGAAGAGTCTAATGCCATGGAAATCTCACAAAATTTGTGAGACTCCAGAGTGCACTGGGAGTCATTAGCAAATAGGTGACACTTTATCTGAGGGAAATAAGGCCTATTAGTTCATTTGGCTGAAAAGTCAAGCCTTTCTGAACATTTTTTTTACAAAGCTTTAGAAGCCACATCCAAAAACAGTGTATCTAAGCTATAGGTGATGACATGCAAAAAGACTTATATAAACTATGGAGAAGAAGGAAGGAGAGGAAGGAGAGAGGAAAAAGAGAAACAGCAATGATAAGTCACCAACCCACGGAAAAGGAAAAGCATTGATACTAAAACTAAAAATTCTTATCTTAATACTTACTAGCTTTATGATTGTTTTAGCTGCCCTGCTGCTTCTTAAGCCTAATTTTATTCATTTATCTATTTGTTTATTCACTTATGTATCTTTCCATTCATTCATTTTAATAAAATATAGGCAATACCATTCTCTCAAAGCAGTTTTGAGAAATAGAAAGAGAAAATAGAGAAAGAGTAGTTTTTATAGAAGAACACACAAAAAGGGGTCTCTCAGAGATACTGAAGAGGAAAACCAGGGAACTGCTGACTTTGGAAAATCAGAGCATGATTCCCAGGAATAGGAAATTGTTAATGAGGACTTAGAATTCTCTCATTTGAGCAAATCTCTCATCTTATCTCTCATTTTAGCATCTTTTTGCCTTTTTCTTCCAACTATTTTCCCATGAACTCATGCATCCATTAAGTATATTTATTGAGCATCTAGTATGTGCTTTCATCTCTGTCTTAATCACTTTGAAGATAGAAGTGAACAAAAGATGCATGGCCCTGTCAAAGCATAATTTCTGATGTAGGCTTAACAAAAATCCCATTCGCATTAAATTTGCCACCCACCAGAAGTCACACAGAATATCTAGGCAAACAAGAAATTAACTCTGATTTTGTTAAAACCATTATACATCTTGGGGTGATTTGTAAAAGCAAGGAACATTAAAATAATGCAAGAGAAAATTTACAAAAGTGAAATAAAAATGACCACCAAATAATTAAGCCTCTATCCTGAGAACGTGTGCATCTATCCTGAAAATGTATTTTAAGATCAAAGAAAAAAGCCAATTGTTAATTGTTTTACCGTTTACAATAATAAAAAATAAAAGCAACCTAAATAAATAATAAGAGGGATGCCTGGGTGGCCCAGTGGTTGAGCACCTGCCTTCGGCCCAGGGCATGATCCTGGAGTGCCAAGATCGAGTCCCATGTCAGGCTCCCTGCATGGAGCCTGCTTCTCTCTCTGCTTATGTCTCTGCCTCTCTTTCTCTGTGTCTCTCATGAATAAATAATAAAATCTTAAAAAATAACTAAACAATAAGAAAATTTTATAAATTAAGGAGAAACCCCTAAATGTAATGGTTTGCAATAATAAATTAGTATTTCTAACAATATTAAAACATTCAGGTCAATATGGACAAGGAGTTTTATAAAGCAAACTATTTAACCTCAAAATGTAAAGCAGAGGTGTAACTCTGTTCAGATTTTGAAGTATCTTCATGAAGAAGAGGAATGAGTTTTATCCATATCATTTGAGAGGATAAATCCTGAATAAGTAGATGGCATTACAAGAAAATATCAAAGTAAAACAGAAAATTTCTATCAAACAACAAGACAGAAAATGCCTAATCCAAAGATAATTGATCATCACTTAGGGTATCATAGAGCTGCTTATGTTGGTTCTAATATTCTTCCTAAGATTCTAAAATCTTATGAAATGTATGAATAGTAGTTGAGAAACTGCTAATTTGGAAAGCCTAAGATTTGCCTGTTATTAGGCACAAATTATGCAAGATCTGAAGCTATTGTTATTTAATTTTTTTAAAAAGGAAGTGTAGACTCACAGCCTTTTCATTTCCTCTTAGTTGAAGTCAATGATCATCAAAGCATCATATTTAAAATGCACATTTTTCAGGGCTTTATCTTCCTAGAGAAGAAACAAGTGAGAAGTCATGGATACTGACAAGGATATAAGACCTAGAGAATCTCTGGACATCTGTAGGAAAAGGAAATAGAAATCCCTAATCAATCATTGGACAGTGCTCATTCTCTCTTTGTTATTTCTCTGTCAAAAAGGCCCACTATCCATAAAGCCTGATGATTCACATTTTTGGACTATGCAATGGCACATAAAAAACTTAAAAAATTAAGTGAAAACTTGTTTTTAGTATAATCCAAATCATTAATCTTTTTC
Source organism: Canis lupus familiaris (assembly GCF_011100685.1). Taxonomy (NCBI): domain Eukaryota; kingdom Metazoa; phylum Chordata; class Mammalia; order Carnivora; family Canidae; genus Canis; species Canis lupus. The sequence continues at coordinate 49,130,250 of NC_049232.1, forward strand.
CTCTTCTGCTGCTTAACCTGTACCCATATGCTGGAATAGTAAACCCTGAATCCTGAGACTTATAAAATATAACTTAGGTAACATTTTCCAAGATACAGATTCTAACAAAAAGCAATTTGTTTTTATTCTTTGACTAATTAGAGGTCCACCAACATATGTGAAGATCATTCTCTTTAACAAGTATTTTGATGAAAAACATTGGAATAGAAAACATGAAACATAGGCCTAACTTATCACTAGAATCAATCCTGAGATGTGTTTTGTTTATATTTTTTTCTCATTTGGAATCAAGATGGGAAATTTGAGTCTTAAAGGCAACCTGTGTGAATAAATTGTTGCCTTCTCATTTCACACCACTGAAATAACACAAATGAAAAGAAATTGTCTTCGTGGAGTATTTTGGTGAAAGAAATAAAAATCACACTGAATAATGTAAACAAGAATGATTTTTCCCACAGTTTTCTCTGTTCAACCCGTTTGAGACCACCAATACCCACTATGGTTTTCATCTCCGTGTTCTTTTTGTGTGTGACATCAATATGTCATTTCTCTCCCTCAGGCAATGTCCATGCATTAAAAAAAATCAAATCATATTCTATGAATGATTTGTTTCCTATTAATTTTGAACAGAATACAATCGAACAGGATGCCAAAATGTGATTTTTATGAAGTAAATATAAACAAATTACAATCATTTTATTTTACATTTTTCCTCATTTCTGTATACATACGCTACATAAGCCCTCTTCACAACTACTTTTCTCTCTCTCTCTCACATACACACACACACACACACACACACACACATATATACACTCACATTCACACTCACACAACATTAACATTTGTTATTATCTTCAGGGCAGTAGTATTTCCTGTTTGGAGATGGATGTGGGAGGAAAAAAGACGATAGAAAATTCAAAAATTTTAGTTTGTTTAGGAAGAGTGTTCTCTCAGTATAACAACACAATGTATTCCAGATAACTGCTGTTTTAGATCGAAACCCTTCCCACTAGCACTCCTTGAAGTTGTGGGATTTTGTTTTCCACTGTCATGAAAACTTGCAAGTTATCTCTATTGACACCAATAGATATGAGGTTTCAAGGAATTGCTTTCAAGTAGAACTTACACCAAGTTGAAGGATTTTATTTTCCAGTGTTTAAATATGCCTCAAAAACTTGCACATAATAAAATAGACTGAGATTTTAAAAATAATAGCCTTTTGCACACACCACAAAATCAAAATGTCCATTTACTTTTATTTGTGGGAACTCAAGTCCATAATTTACCGAGAGGTTAAGATTACTAATTTGGCTAATGTCTAGCAAGGCAAAGGGAGTTAATACATTAGAACATGTGCATATACCTCAACTACAAAGAATACTAGATATAAGAAACCTAAAAATTAAATAAAAGAGAAAAAGATTATGATCATTGTATTAAATATAAACATTGCTTATTAATAATTGTATTCTACAATACATGTACATTGTCAATGTAATAGTGTATTTCATAAGTAGATTTGAGAGCATATCATAAAAAAATTCACTTAAAGTAATGATGAGGGAGGACAATGTAATATATCCTCAGGGAGTAGGCAGTAGTTATTTTTGAAGGCCTAGCACTTACATGGCATCATGTTTTAAATTGTAAGAGATATAAAAAGTTACCATCAGTTTATTTTCTTCATCTCTTTTTCCTCCCCTTCAGTTTCTCTTGTTTCTTCTTTCTTTCCTTCTTTACATTTCTTATAAACTCCAAGAAGATAAAAATTAAATATTCATATTGAGTGTTAAAGACTCATATAGTAGTACTGAGACTATATATTTAATTCTAGGGTCCCCAAAATCCAAATAGCAAAGGAAAAAAACATTTTTAGTAACAGATCCTTCAATTTTAAAATCGGTTTTTGCCTATTTCTCAAGGGAATCAAAACATTTTTGAAACTCTAATTTTGTTTATTTCACTTTATAGCTCCAGAATTCCTTTTTGGAATTCAGTTGTATAAACATAGTTTATACATTGTTTTCCTCATTCCCTTTAGTCTTTGCACATGGCTTCCTTTAGGTTTTTATGTATACTTAAGCCAGTTGACTTAAAATTTCTGTCTATGAAGTTCAAAGACTAGACTTCCTCAATCAATTATGGATTTTGTCATCTTAGGGTTTTTTTTTTCTTTGAATGGGCCATATTTTCCTGTTTCTTTATATGTTTTTGTGGGTTTTTGTTGAAAATTGGATATTTGAAGAATATATAAATTTTAAAATCAAATTCTTACCTCTCCCAGGGTTTCTTGTTCTTGATTTTTTTAAAGGCTGTAATCATTACTTTTTACAGTGTCTTTTCAAACTATTTCTGAAAAGACTATATTCCTTGTTGTGTGTGGTCATGGAAGCTCCTTTTCCTTTAGATTGTGATCAAGCAGTGTCTTGACAGAGATTTCCTTGAATGCTTGGAGTATGAGCCAGTGGTGAAGCTAAAGTAGTGAAGATCCTCTCATTTATTTTTCTGAGCATACACCCTATGCTGAGTATGCATATGGTCCTCTAAACTCCCCAGGACACAAAGGCACTTTGAAGTTTCCTAATCTCCCAAAGACTCTCTGTCCCCTGCTTTTCCTCCCATGTTTTAGGTGGTCTATTTTAGGTTTCATCTGTAATCTTGGGGCACCTGAAGTGTTCAGTTGGTTAAGTGTCTGCCTTCGGTTCAGGTCATGATCCCATCGTCCTGGGAAAGAGCCCTACATCAGGCTCCTTGCTCAGTGGGGAGTCTGCTTCTCCCTCTGCCTCTCTCCACCAGCTTGTGCTCTATTGCTCATCCTCTCTAATAAATAAATAAAATCTTTTTTTAAAAAAAAACTGTAATATTTCACACTGGGTAGCTGCAACTTTTTGTATACATTATCATGGTTACTGCATGTCCACTTGGAGTGGGTTCTGAGTTAGGTGAAACAGATAAGCACATTGTGTCAGTGTTTTTGACAGCATCAAGATAAATGAGAATAGGCAAATACAATTATTTGTGAATAGGTCTGTTCTGCTTCCTCTAGAACCAGTGATCAGTACCCCATATTGGTAACATGAGCTACTATCTTCAAGACTGCCCCGAGCCTGGGAGGATACGAGTCAAGGGCCACTAAAAGAGTTTTAAAGGCTTGCTACCAATTTTATCCTTTTCTTTTTAAGTGTTTGGTTGGTTGCTGTAAACCTTTGACTATTTGTCAGAGTTTTGAAAAATTGGTTCTTACTAAATGGACTGAATGTTGAAATCTACACCTCCCTACTCTTACCCCCACTTCAATGATATTAAGAGATAGAGCCTTTGGGAGATAATTAGGATTATATGAGGTTGTGGGAATGGAGCCATAATGAACAGGATTAGAGCTCTTATAAGAGTCAGGAAAGAGCTTGCTTCCCTTCTCTGATCCCTTCTATGTGAGGATATAAGAAGTTAGCAGTCTGAACCAGGAAGAGGGCCCTCATGCTTTGCTGTTACACTTACAGCTTTCTTATTGTAAGAAATAATTTTCTGTTGTTTATAAACCAAGCGATTTGTGGTCACTTTGTTACAGAGGCCCAACTGATTAATACAGATTTTTTCCTTGTTTTTCAATGTTTCCATGAGAGGGACATTGTTTGGAGTAGCCTATCCTGTCATTTTGCTGATGTTGAAAAAACATAAATGAGAAAATGTCTTCAGTTAGCTGAGCTATTTATTAAGCAATGTTCAATAACAGGACTCTTATTTGTTTTTGTTTTGCTTTGAATTTAGTAAGAAGATAGAACAGAAGTAGATATTAGGTAGATAAATTAATAGCAAATAAAAAAGAATAATAATACAGGGAAAAGATCTCAATGCACAAGTTACTAGCCATCTTGATGTTAATCAGTTACTAATGGGAAACATATTTAAAAAGAAATAACCCTACCTACTTAGGCTCTTTGAATATTCATATGATTCTGAGATTTTGTAGAATTGAAAATTTGAGAACAATTTAGTATATATCACTAAGTAGCTAAGAAACCAAAGCTAATGCACTGGCTCTCTTACTTTTGCTTGTACAAAAGTACTAATGAGTTGACATTAAATATTCATTAATTGCCTCCTCTCTCCCTTACTTCTCTCTCTCTCTCTCTCCCTCCTCTCACACTTGCAATCTTTCTATCTACCCACCCATATCTATCATGACATTAAATCATTACAGTTGGCTATCAATTATTAAATTTCTCTTAAAAAAACAGATTGTAAGAATTTACCAGATGCTAGATATTTGAACTGCAAAATTCCTGCTCCACATAGACTCAGTTTCTAAGGAGTACACAAATAAATGTAGCATATTACATCATACAAATAAGATATAAAATTGTGCCTATTAATTATCTCTATTTGAAAAGTGACCAAAATTATTGGTTGATATTAATTTTATTTACCTCTGCTTATTATGTAAAAGGACATAAATGACTGTATAAATATTGCCAATTTCTTATGTCCTATTTATGTGTGAGCAAAACAATGTCTTAACAATTGTTTATATGTGTATCACTTAGCTATTGTTTGTAACAAATCATCTTATATTTCAGTGATCAGTTAGGTGGTTCTTATGTGGGCTCTGTTTGATCTCACCAGTCTTGAACATGACTGCACAGTCAACAGGATGGTCAATTGGGCACTGGCTGATTTAGGATGGTCTTATCACCTGTTTGGTGGTTGGTTGACTGTTCATCTGAGTATTAGGAATGATTTGGTCAAAATGAATAATACTAAATAAAAAAAATTAAAAATAAAAAATGAAATTCTCTCATTATTCATCAGGTTAGTCTCAGCGAACTGATAAGGTTGTTGCAAGACTCTAAACAAAGTGTTAAAGAAAGTGAGTGTTATGAAGAATAAGTTCAGAACAGGAATACCATAAAATCTTCTGAAATCTACTGGCCAAAGTAGTAAGGCTAGCCCATATGCAAGAGCTGGAAAATTAAATTCTACCTCTTAATGGGAGGAAGTGCAAAATTGTACCAAAAGGGGTATAGATATAGAGCTGGGAAAAATGTTGCAACCATTTTAAAATTAACATAAGTACAATACAGTTTGTGCTTATTTGTATTCAGAAAGCTTTGCAGATCTAATTTATATATAGCACACATATATGTTATATGTTACATACATGTATATGTTATATCTGTGTATGTGTATACACACACACGCATATATATGTAATTTTGAAGATATTAATTTGGATTCACCATCTAGTGTTTTCTAAAGAACATTACCCTTCGTTTTAAGGGCAATGACATTAAAACTCTTTAATTCCACTGTGCATTCTAGCTTTTTCCTATACAGAAAAGCCAACTTATTACAATAGACACTTGACCCTCCCTGGGAGGCATATGAGGACTTTGCCAGTTTCTAAATTAGTAAGCATCAGAACAGCACATAAAAAAAAAAGCAAAAGTGACTTTTGTACTGTAGTAAATCATTTCTAGTGTACACAGTTCATAAGAAAATGTTACTCTTTATTATTTCACACTTAAATTTATTAAAAATGTACATGTAACACTAGGATTAAAATGAGTTATAAGAATAACAACATTATATTGGCATCAGATGACCCCATTATCTTAAAGTAAGTTTTAAGGCTGCCAGGGTTATATTAAAAGATAAATAATTTCTTCCAGCTTTAATGATCACCACCCTTAGGTCATGTCAACAGTTGGAGTAGTCAGTGGGAAGGAAATTAAACAGAATACATCTTTATATATCTTCAAATATATTTTTTTCAATTTTTAAACAAAATGACAAGGTCAGAGATGAAGGAGTAGTGGGTGGAGGGACAGTGGGAAGTATGTGGGGGGGGGGAGGTGGTCTTCTTCACCTTAAGCCAAATGAGAGGAGTTTTAAGGAATCTTATTGGAAATATCTATTTCCTGGAGTTAAAACAAAAAACAAACAAACAAAAAAACACCCAAAAAACCTTAGATGGGAAAAGAGAGAGGTTAGGAGGCAAAATATCTCACTGTGGATTTCTGAATCTCAAACAAAGCTAAAATTGGATAAAGAAGCTTTCATTTAAAAGAAATTGAGAATTGTGATTATTTTACTGGCCTAGATACCCTAATTTCTTAAATGAGACTTCTGACTAAAATAACATATGACTCAAAAGCTGTGGAATGTGCTTGTGTCTTATAAAGGTGGAGAATAACTAACACAGAAAATTTTAAGAAACCATGGAAATAAAGAAAACCAAAGTTACTTCACATTTTTCTCCTAAGAAGTACAGTTCACTTAAGAAAAATGGTAATCATTTTAACATTGACATGTAACATATTTTTCTCCTTTCTTGTCACTTTTCATACTAAAATGAGTCAGGTTCTGTTATGAACTGGATTATTCCCCCCCTCAAAATTAATAAATTGAAGCCCTAATCCCAAATGTGACTATATTTGGAGATAGCATTTTTAAGGAAGTAATTGAGGTAAATGTGATCATAAGGGTGGAGCCTTAATCTGATAGAAACAGTGTCTTTATAAGAGGAAGAAACACCAGAGATCTTTCTCAGTAAGTGCAATATCCACTTGATGAAAAGACTAGCTAACTCCATCTAAGTAAATTTATTCTGTATAAAAGTATAAGCATGTAAGTGATTTAATACTTAGAACAAAAATGACAGAATAGACAAAGGAGAGCAATCGTAAGAGCACTATGTATTTAGTTGTTGAGTAGCTTCGTGGACTTTTGCAAACAGTAGTGGAACACTAAATATAAAAATGTTGATACACATTGTCTGATGTACTGGTGTGTATTTGACCAATTAAGTGAAATCCCGCTTGTCTTCTACATAATTACAAATGACTTAATGTCTGAATTTTCTAAAAATTGTTCCTAATCTACATGGCTTAAAAACATATCTCGGGATCCCTGGGTGGCGCAGCGGTTTAGCACCTGCCTTTGGCCCAGGGCGCGATCCTGGAGACACGGGATCGAATCCCACGTCGGGCTCCCGGTGCATGGAGCCTGCTTCTGTCTCTGCCTCTCTCTCTCTCTCTCTCTCTCTCTCTCTGTGACTATCATAGATAAATAAAAATAAAAAAAAACATATCTCAGTATTTTACATGAGAAGATGCTCATTGAGAAAACCAATTAAAATGGTTGCTGTTCTATCTGGCTGCATATGCTATCTGTCCAATTGTTTGCAAAGCTGAAATTCCCAGGAATATTAAAATACAGTCTAGTATGCGTGGAGGATTACTGAAAGAACTTGAAACTCTGATGTAAACTGTGATGAGTAAAATAAAGAAGTAATAATACTTTAACTTATTCTTTCCATCTTTATGTATGCCATAAATGTTTACCAGTCACAGAAATCACCTGGTCAAATTATACTCATATATATTACATTTTCTATCATTTCTCAATAACTATAAAAATCACTTTAATATATATTACATGTGGATAAGTACGTATGAAAGGGGGCTATGTGTAGTATCCAGAATAATTCATAATCTTTTTGTGTCATATTTAATACCTATATCTTTTCTCTTTGTTTATTTGTAATTCATATTCTGTCTATCAGGTCACACCACAAGTTTAGGTAATGTTGCAATAAATTACTATCTTAACTATATGACAAACTCTCTAATATATTTGATTGATATGCTATTCTTGTGGATCAATGAGACTGACTGCATAATTTGTCATACTCTTATAATAGTAACTATTCAACCTATCACCAGTCTAGAGTGTTGAGGTATTATATATCATTGCCAGTTGTGTATAACGCTCCAAGCTAATGATGAGAATAAAATATATGTAGCTTTACTTCTGCTTTAATTTAGTATGGTGTTTAATCCCATGACTAAATCCATTCCTAAATCACCACCACCTCCATCAACCCAACTGGTTGTCTCCTGAATCATCCACCTCCACCACCCCCAAACCTGCCATCATACATTATGATAAAACCAAGGTAACCACTCCTCTGGCTCCCCAGACAGGAAGGATTTGATTTTGTTGGAAATAGAAGGATTTGAGATAAATAATTTTGTAAAACATTTTTAATATATGAAGATGCAAGGTCATTTATAACTATATCACTTTATATTGTAGATGAAATTTAAGAGATACCACTAACTCCGAATTAACATTAATTCCTTTTTTTACTCCCTAAAGCAATACAATTAGAGCTATTAATATTATAAAATAGGTAATTTAGGATGGTATAAAGTATTATTTTGTCACTGATTTGAGCACTTTTAAACATCAGAATTAGTTTTATATTTTAAAATATTTTAAATTCCTGGAATAAGAATATACATATATAAAGAAATAACATTGAAAATATTCATGTAATATAATATTTTCCATTTTATTTATTTTTTAAAAGATTTTATTTATTCATGAGAGACACAGAGAAAGAGAGAGAAAGAGAGAGAGAGAGAGAGAGAGAGAGGCAGAGACACAGGCAGAGGGAGAAGCAGGCTCCATGCAGGGAGCCTGACATGGGACTCGATCCCCGGACTCCAGGATCACACCCTGGGCCAAAGGCAGGAGCTAAACTGCTGAGCCACCCAGGGATCCCCTAATTTTCCATTTTAAATGTAAAAACCAAACCTCAGAGACTATATCAATTTATTTCAGTAGAATAAAACAGCAAGAAAAAAATCTGGAAGAGTGATATTCAGTAGAATATAGGTCAATACTTAATTAAGCTATTACATAGAGATCTGCCTACTTTTCAAAATCCCACTATAATCATCTTAGTCCATGTCATCATTATTTCTTGCGTGTATTACTACATTGCTTCCTGCTTGTACTTCTGCTCTTACACTCAATAAAGTCCATCTTGCAGCCTTATTTATCTCTTTAAAAATATAACCCAATTATGGAACTTTACTGCTCAAAATATTCTAATAGAGGGATATTAAAGTCATGTCAGTAGCCAGTCCTCTTGTTGAGTGGTAGAAATGAAGCCAGACAAAAATAGTTTGACTTAAAATTATGTATTTTGTTTGTTTTTATTTTTAAGGAAGCTCTACACTCAGCATGGGGCTTAACCTCCTGACCCTGAGATCAGGAGTCACAAACTCTACTGACTGAACTGTCTCTAAAATTTTGTTTTTGAAACATCAGAGAATATAAAATAAAATAAGAGTTCTAGATACAGGATCCAGAGGGAGAAACTCAAAAAAGTGATATTGATATTGGAGTCACTTTATAGAGTTATTTGTAGATCCTAAAATGAAAAATTAGACACTAACCACCTGATGGAAGCTTTTGGTATATTCAAAGACTCACATGGATAAAATTAGATTTCAAGACCTACTAAGAAGTGGTAGTCTGAGTAAAACTCCCAGGTACTGTATTGGAAATGTGAGCATGAAACCCTAGGGGCGTGAGTATACTGGAAAATTTCAAGCCCTCACATAGCCTCAAGAAACCCTTTAGTAAAATTAAAGTGATGCAGAAATATTATTGTCCCTAGCATATTTCCTAGCCAAATGGAAAAAAACACCACCAAATAACTCTGAAGAATGATAAAATCATTTAGATTTTATATTTTTTCTAAAATTTTTAATAATGTCTGCCACTTATACAGAAGTGACCAGTCATGAGAGGAAAGACAGACAATAATACAAACAAAATCCAACAGAAAATGAGGATAGCAGAAACAGTTCTATGAGAGATCTAGCTACTAGAGTTATAAAACAAGGGCAAAACCAAAACAAACCCTTCATATTTTTAATATCTTTAAAGCAATAAGAGATGAAGAATTTCAGTAGATTGGAACCTTGAATTCGCAATATGAAATTATAAAATAAAATGCACAATAAGAAGCCCACTGATGATTTCAATAGTAGACTGATTATACAAAACTGAAGTGAAAACTGGAGTAAAGACTACCCCAAAAAAGAGTGTAGAAATAAAAACGTGTAAGAAAATATAATAGGTTGTGTATTACTGTAGCCTGAGAAAAACAGCAGAAAAAAATGAGGCAGAAGCAATATCTAAAATGATAATGAGAAGCCCATTTAGAATAATGCACACGTGTGAGTGTGTGCATGCTCTCTCTCTCTCACACACCCCACTGCCAAGCAGCTGAAAATTGAACAAAGTAGAAAAACCATAAAGGAGTACATTTTTAAAAGATAATAAAATTAAATCTAGACTTATATGCCATTAACAATATAAGCAGGCAGTGAAATATCTTCAAAGTTATAACCTAGAATTCTATACCCAGTAAACATACTCCCCAAAATAAAAAAAAAAAAAGAGGTAAAGTCTTTATCAGAGAAAACAAACAAAAATTTGTGAGATAGTCAAAGTAGATTAAAACTAACATAAACATTGAATCTGTACCTCCGGGTGAAGGAAAAGAGTATCTGGAGCTTCAAGAATAAATAAAGAGCAAGAGATGACAAATGTACTAATAAATCTAAGTCTAAATAATATAACTGAAAAAAACAATAATGTTATAAAAATTGACCATATAGAGTACTAATGTTATAATTACAGAAATTCTGGTTGTTACGACTATTTTAAAAAAATTCTTATGATATGAAAAGTGACTATATAAAGACTAATAATTATGTGATACAATAATATGATAAAATTTTAACATGGGAAAGTGCTTTCCAGTTACAGGCATTTGGGGCCTGCTGAATTCTGAAAGCAAAACAAAACTAAGGGAAGCCATAGACAAAGTCAAATTTTTTGTTTTTGTTTTTGTTTTTCTTTTTCAAAGTCAAGTTTTGAAACCAGTCATGAGGCAGCACTTGCCTGATGCTGGGGAAAGACAATTGAATTTTGAGTTATTGTGTCCAGTTGGTGAAGGTCCACTGGTCCTCTAGATGATTAAAGAGCAGGGTGGAAAAATGGAGACAGAGTGGCATGCTTTTAGATCCCAAATATGTTAAAAGGAAGTTTGTGATTCAGCCCTCAGATAACTTTCAGACCCTAGCAAACTGAATCTAAATACAACAGAAAAGTTCCAATCAGTAGAATCAGATTAACCCAAACCACCACCCAGCCTACCACTGGCATGAAAGAAGACACAGGCAATGTCTTTGAAGAGAATATAGTATTTACTTTAGTCTTCAGTGGTTTTCACACGTGATGTCTGCTATTCAATAAAAAAATAAGATATTTTCACATGAAAAACATAAGAACATGTAACCCACTAATGAGAGGGACCAGATAACAAAACCACACCTATACATGGCTCAGGTGTCTGAATGGTCACTTACAAAACTTAAGTCAAATACACAGGTTAAATTGATCTTGTGGAAAAGGCAGAAAACACAGGTTAAAAGGCAGAAGATTTTAAATTATTTTTTTAATATTTATTTATTTATTCATGAGAGACACAGAGAGAGACAGAGGCGGAGACATACATAGGCAGAGAGAAGCAGGCTCTTCACAAGAGCATGCCGGACTTGATCCCATTTCCCAGGATCACGATCTGAGCCAAAGGCAGCTGCCCAACTGCTGAGCCACCCAAGGGGTCCCAAAAGGCAGAAAATTTTAGCTGAGAAAATTTCTTTTAAAAATTGGAAATACTAGAAATAAAAAAAATATTTTAATTGATTTATCAACACACTGGACACATCAGAGAAAAGAAACCAGTATACTCAAAGTCCAGCATACAAAATTTTTCCAAACCAAAACCCAAATTGCAAAAAGAATGCCAAGAGGAAAAGAGCAACAGTGTCTGTGAAATATTACCAGACATTTTAACATACGCGTAACTGGAGCTCTACAAAGAGAAAAGAGAATGGAACAGAAGTAATTGTTGAAGACACTATGGCCAGTGATTTTTCAAAAGCAAGGAAAAATATCAATTCATAGATCCACAAAGCTTAAAGTTCTAAAGCTAACCTTTGAAATTTTATCACGAATCTTTTACCTTTTTATATAATATTAATTAATATCTTTAGTCTTCCCATATAATTCATGGACCTTAGAATATTTGAATTCAGTTAAAGTTATTATTGTTGTTCTAAAGAGCTAATGTAACATAATTACCAAAAACAGTCAACATTAATAATATATGTTTTACTTAATCATAATAGTTTTTTAGTCAGTATTTATAACATTGTTTTAGAGTCAATAATCATAATAATCTGTTACTTTAAGATTTAAATATGACTTTAGATTTACCCACACATTTGCCTCTCTTGTTCTTTGTTTCTTCCTAAGCTCTACATAACTTTTGAAACAATTTTTCAAAAATCAGTATTTCCTTTAGTGTTGGTTTACATTTAACATTCTCATAGATTTCTTTTTTTATGTTAGCTTGCTTGCTTTCTGATATCTTAAATTTCATCTTTATAGTTTCAGTTTTTAAATTTCTTTCTTTCTTTCTTTCTTTCTTTCTTTCTTTCTTTCTTTCTTTCTTTCTTCTTCTTTCTTTCTTTCTTTCTTCTTTCTTCTTTCAGAAAGGGAGAAAGTGCATGAGCAGGGGTAGGGGCAAAAGGAGAGAAACTCAAGCAGCCTCCATGGTTAGCATGAGCCTAATACAGGGCTCAATCCCAGGACCCTAAGATCATGACCTGAGCTAGAATCAAGAGTCAGATGCTCAACCGACTGAGCCACCTAGACATCCCTCAATTTTATTCTTCATTTATCTTCATGTTTAGTTGTATTTAATTTTTATTTTCTCATTTTGATTTATTTTCTATTTATTTTCATTTTTATTTTATTACCGGGTATAAAATTATAGGTTTACATCTGGATAAAATTATTCAAAGAAGGGACAATAAGATCTTATAGTTGATAACTATTGCTATTGTTATTAACAATAATCACTGAACTTAAATTTTTGCCTGAATTTGCTTTTTAGCAAATTTGGGGTTCTGATTTCTCTCAAATTACTATCTTACTCTAATTTATTTTTTAAGCTTTTTTTTCTTTTTAATACTTATTTGATTGTTTTATTGTGCTTAAAAACATAAAATTTACCATCAACAATTTTAAGTGTAAAGCACAATAGTATTAACCATATATATCCTGTACAACAGATATCTAGAATTTTTTAATCTTGAAAAATTGAAACTGTATACCCATGGAACACCAATTTCCCTTTGCTCCTTCCTCTTGCCACTGGCAACCACCATTCTACTTTTAGTTTCTAAAAGTGTGAATACTTCAGATATAGCATATAAATGCAATCATGCAGTATGTGTCTTCATGCTGGGCTTATGTCACATAGACTAGTCATCTGTAACTTCATCTATGTTGTAGTGTATAATAGTATTTTCTTCTTTTTTTAATAGCTGAATAATATTTCCATATGTATATGGGAATACATATATATGTAACTCCACATTTTCTGTATCCATTCTATTGCTCATGAGCATTGAGGTTGTTTCCGCCTCTTGTCTACTGGGAATAATGCTGCAATGAACATTTTTATGCAAATATCTCTTTGAGATCCTATTTTCAGTTCTTTTGGATATATACCCAGAGTTATAATTACTGGATCATATATTAATTCTATTTTTAATTTTCTGAGTAACTTCCAAACTCTTTTCTATAGTCACTGCTCTATTTTATATTTCTACCAACAGTGCATTGGGGGCCCAATTTCTCCACATCCTTACCAACACTTGTTATTTTCTGTTTGTTGTTGTTGTTGTTTCTCTAGTAATGGCCAAATTCATGAATGTAAGGTAATATCTTACTATGGTTTTTGATTTGCATTTCCCTGATGATTGTTCATGTTAATGAATACTTTCATGTACTTTTCAGCCATTTGTACACCTTCTATAAAGAAATATCTATTCAACTCCTTTTCACATTTTTAAACTAGTTTGTTTCAAATGGTTTTGTCATTGAGTTGTAGTTCTTCATATGTTCTGTATATTAACAGATATATGGCTACAAATATTTTCTCCCATTCCATACATTGCCCCTTCGCTGTTATTTTCATTGCTATACAAACAAGTTTTGTGTTTTTTTTTTTATATTTGATGTCCCATTTATCTGATTTTTTTTTTTTTGCTTTTATTATCTGTGCTTTCAGTGTCACAACTTAGAAATCATTGCCAAGACCAATGTTATAAAGCTCTCCCTTTCTGCTTGTTTATAGAAGTTTCATAGCTTCAGGACTTACATTTATACCTTTAATCCATTGTTAGTTAGTTTTTGTATATAGTATAAGCTAAGGGTTCAACTTCATTTTTTTTCCCACATGTGGATAATTTTCTAAGCACCATTTGTTGAAGAAACCATCCTTTCCCCATTGAATGGTCTTGGCATTCTTGTCAAAGACTAGTTGATCATAAACATGAGAGTTTATTTCTAGGTTTCAATGGTCTGTCTTTACGCTAATACCATACTGTTTTGATTACTGTAGCTCTATAAGATATTTTGAGGCTTGCAGCTTTGTTTTTCCTTCTCAAGAATGTTTTGGCTATTGAGGGTCATCTGAGATTCCATATGGATTTCAGATTTTTTTTTCTATTTCTACAAAAATGCCATTGGGATCTAGACAAGGATTGCACTATATGTGCATAACACTTTGGGTAACATGGACATTTTTAAAGTATTAAACCTTCCAATCTATAAAAAAGGATGTCTTATCATTTATCTAGGTCTTCTTTAATTTTTTTCAGCAACATTTTATATTCAGTGTAGAAATCTTTCACTTTCTGCACTAAGTACTTTATTATTTTTGATACTATTGTACATAGGATTTTTTACTTAATTTCTTTTTTGGTTTCTTTATTGTTAGTGTATAAAACACAACTGATTTTTGTGTGTTGATTACCCTCTTGGTTTACTGATTACTTTCTTAAATACTCTTGATTTTCTTGACTTAACTTCCTAATGACATTTATATCTCTACAACTCCCCCCAAACACCTAGGTCATTGCCTAAATTGTTAGCTGCCTCATCAATAATTCTTTTTGAAATTAGACCTCTTTAGGATCTGAATCATTGTCTTTTATGTCTTCTTGTGAAAAACTTTTTTGAAGTTAACCTAACTTTTCCCATGAATAACATTCTAAGGTAGTAAATCTTTGTTTCTCCCAAGAAACATAGTTTGTTTTTTTAAGATAATTTCTTCAGAGAACCTCTTCCAGTGATAACCCAATAGTAAGCAAATTTGAATGTCCTGTGAGGGCAGTGTAGTGTATCACACACATCTTTTTGTGGCCAAGAATTCTAATTCCTTTTTTTCACCTACAGTCTTTGTTTTTTGTTTTCACTATTCACTATTACTTTTTAAAACTCACCATTGTGAGGAATGGTGTTTAAAATAATCTCTACCAATTTTCAGGGATTCTAAACCCTGTAACTGCAATTATCCCAAAGCATTACTTTTGGAAGTACACATTAGATTTACTTAGGAATATATTTGCCTAGACATTATAGTCTGTGTGATTTAATGGGAAGGGAATCTGCATGGCATTCCCCATCCCTCAACTTACACCCTGGATCTGCCACATGCTAACTATGTAACCTTGAGTATATTTCCTCCTGTGGATGTGGTTTTTGACAGGATATGAAAAATGTTCCATAGCAGCAATTACCATTAGATGTGCTCAGGCTGTCTTTCTACTCTTACTTCTGTGTCCTTAAATCCAAACAACTCAACTGCTCTGAAGCTCAATTTTTCATCTGTAGAAAATGAATGATGTCTGCCCATTCAATCCCACATAGTTGATGTGCAGGTCAAATGATATAATAATGCATGAGATCAGTTTGTAAATTTAAAGGCTACTACGTTAATTGATGAGCAACATAAAGCATTCTGATGAGATGATGATCATGATCAAGATCAAACAACACATCTAGGAAAGTTGCTGATAGCTTATTCTCTGCTGTATTTATTTAAAAGAAAGGTTATTGCAGATAAGTTCTCATAATTAGCATTAGCAAGATGATTTCAAGAAAAATTAACTCAATTAACATAGATATTCATATTATTAAGGCCAAAATAATTGTAACTAAGAGCGTATTTAATCAGACAAAGGAAAAAATATTCTGAGTCAAATACCTCCGTAATCAACTGCCAATTTAAAAATTATAACATAAGTGACTATATAACAAAAGTGATAAAATTGTTAATAAAGTTAAGCACAAAGTGATGGAATTTGAAAAATCTCATGTATTTCAGAATAAACTGGATGATGTTGCGTAGTTAAATGTCTTAGTTCAACCCAACAGACCCCCCCAAAAATGATTCACACAATTTCTTCATATTCCTCTAATTGAATGCTTGTTGAAATGTCTTAAAATGTAAAACAAAAAATTATAAGCCCCATGTTACTGAATTATGTGTTGCAAATTAGAATCAAAGAGACATATAAGCTTCTTTTAGCAATAGTCAATGACAATATTTACAAAGAATGGAAAGCAGATAACCCAGGTTCTTTAGAAAGACATGCCTTAAGCTATAATTTACATTTTTTTAGGCAGTAAAGAAAATATTAGCTAAGATTTATATACTAATTCTATATCTTGACAACATAAAGTTCAATTTTCATTTAAAGTGTTTTGCTAAGAAGGACTAAGAACTTTCTCACAATTACTGACATTTTTGTACTGAGAAAAAACTTGAGAATACGGTGAATTTATTAGAAGAACGAACATTACTAGAATGTTATAATATTGTATGTCACTGGGTTGAAACTATAATAGTCATTAGGGAGTCATTTTACCAAACAACCTGAGTGATAATTAACTCATTAAATGATCACTGATTGGGTCTAAGTAACCAAGCTTTCACAAAATTACCATGCAGATGCCCTCGATTAAAAACAACATGAAAATCATCTCTTTCTTGTGAATGTGTTTTCAAAGTAAAACTGAGTAGCTTAAGAAATTAACTTTAATAGGGATACAGAGTCACAATTTGTTTCAGCGATGATAGTCTACCTTTTTCCAGAAAAAAACTATAATTTGTTTAAAGACTTCAGACTTCATGCTAAAGAAATGAGTTCTCTTCAGTACAGCTTAAGCTTTTGTGGTAGCATTATGTATCTTCATTGCTTCCCCCCACCCCCCACAGATAAACTACTACAAAAATTGGTCGAATTCTTCTATGAAATTAAGGCTAATCTGAAATGGTTTTGTAGCAAAAATAAAATCTGTACACAGAAAATCAAAAATAGAGCACTAAAAATTGATAGGAAGTTCAGAATACCAAGAATATAATTATATGAAACCTTATGTACACTCCACTTAGTTTTTGGCAGACCTTAAATATTAACATCCCTTATTCCATGGGGGTCACAAAGATATATGCTGTATAAAAGTGGTCCAGATTGAAATTCATTCACATGTAAGTGATACACTCTTATAAATATTACATGAATATACATCTACACTTCATTTGTTCTCATAATATTCCTTTTTATAAAGACCTTATTATTTTTGAAATGGGAAAGAGATAATAAAACATCAACACAATTGCATTGTAAATATGATTCTATAAAATATACTAGAAGCTTATTTTTGACTTAAGGCTTATAAAAATGATTCAGAAGATATCCTTAGTAATGGTAAAAACTATCAAAGGAACTGAGTCATAGTTGACTTTGTGTCACAAAAAATAAAAAGCCTTTAGGAAGCAGTATTCTATGCTCATGATGGATATGCTCTGTGAAATCAGAAATATCCTAGTTTAGGCCACAGCTTCACTATTTGTTGTATGACCTTGGGAAAATTAAAAATATTTTTTTCATCTTCTGATTTCTTATCTAAAAGATAAGGATATGAATAATAGCATCTAACAGGTATTAATTTAAAAATGAGGATATAAAAAAAATGAGGATATAATAACAGTACCTCATGGCCTTGGTTGAGAAATAAATGCTGCAATACATGAAAAACATTTTGAGAATTGCCTATGATATAGTAAGCAATATTTATTATTATTACTATTAGCAGCAGCAGCAGCATAATCATTACCGTTATAATTTAGCAGCATGGCCGTGCCTATGCTTTTCTTTCAAAGCACTGTGAAAAGTATAACCTAAATGCGAATCAAATACTCCTCTAGTTTCATCATTATGATGGCTGCATGAAGAGATTAATTTACACTGAAAACAGCTGCAAATCAATATATCAAAAATGTCCTCATTCATTAGACAATTGATGCACTGAAATGAAGGTGCTTAGTCTCCCCTAGATGCTAATGTTCCATGAGATGCCTGATGTGAATTAAAAAATTTTCTGCAGAGAACTTTTTTTTCTCTCAAGTTTTTATTTAAATACAAGTCAGTTAACATATAATACAGTATTGATTTCAGGAATAGAATTTAGTAATTCATCACTTACATATAACACCCAGCGCTCATTACAAGTGCCCTCCTTAATGCCCATCACCCATTTAGCCCATCCTCCCATTTACCTCCTCTCCAGCAACCCTGTTTTTTTCTATATAGTTAAGATTCTTATGGCTTGCCTCTCTCTTGGTTTTTATCTTATTTTTCTTTCCCTTCCCCTAGTTCATCTGCTTTGTTTCTTAAATTCTACATATGAGTGAAATCATATGGTATTTGTCTTTCTCTGACTTATTTTGCTTAGCATAATACACTCTAGTTCCCTCTACATCATTGCAAATGGCAGGATTTTATTCTTTTTTGATGACTGAGTAATATTCCACAAGATAGACAGACATACCACATCTTTTTTTTTTTTTTTAATCAATTGATGGACATCCTTGGGCTCTTTCTGTAAGTTGGCTACTGTTGACAATGCTGCTATAAACGTCAGGCTGCATGCACCCCTTTGAATCTGTATTTTTGTATACTTTGAGTAAATAACCTAGTAGTACAATTGCTTGGTTGTAGGGTAATTCAATTTTTAACATTCTGAGGAACCTCTATACCATTCTCCAGAAGTGGCTGCCTCAGTTTGCATTCCCACCAATAGGTCAAGGGGGTTCCGTTTTCTTTGTATCCTCACCAACACTTGTGTCCTGTATAATTGTAGCCATTCAGAGAGATGTGAGGTAATATCTCATTGTGGTTTTGATTTGCATTTCCCTGATGATGAGTATCTTTTCTTATGGCTGTTAGCTATTTGAATGTCTTCTTTGTAGAAATATCTGATCATGTCTTCTGCCCATTTCTTAATTGTATTATTTATTTTTGGAATGTTAAATTTGTTAAGTTCTTTATAGATTTTGGATACTAACTCTATCAGATATGTCATTTGAAAATATCTTCTCCCATTCTGTCAGTTGTCTTTTAGTTTTGTAGATTGTTTCTTTTGCTATATGGAAGTTTTTATCTTGATCAAGTCTCAATAGTTCATTTTGCTTTTGTTTCCCTTGCCTCAGGAGACATGTCTAGTAAGAAGTTGCTATGGCTGAGTTCAAAAAGGTTATTTCCTATGCTCTCCTCTAGGGTTTTGATGGTTTCCTATCCCACATTTAGGTCTTTCATCTATTTTGAGTTTATTTTTTTGTATGGTGTAAGACAATGGTCCCATTTCATTCTTTTGCATCTGGCTGTCCAGTTTTCCTAAAACCATTTGTTGGGAAAAAGAGACTGTCTTTTTTTTTCCATTGGATATTCTTTCCTGTTTTGTCAAAGATTAGTTGACCATACAGTTGTGGGTCCATTTATAAGGCTTCTCTATTTTGTTCCATTGATGTATGTGACTGTTTTTGTGTCAGTACCAAACTATCTTGATGATTACAGCTCTGTAATACTCCTTTAAGTCTGGAATTGTGATGCCTCCTGCTTTACTTTTCCTTTCACACATTACTTTGGATATTCAATGTCTTTTCTGTTCCATGTGAGATTTAGAATTCTAGTTTTGTGAGAAATGATGTTATTTTGATGAGAATTGCACAGAATGTGTGGATTGTTTTGGGTTGTACAGACATTTGGGGTTGTATAGAATAAACAATATTTGTTCTTCTAATCCATGAGCATGGGATATTTTTCCATTCCTTTGTGTCTTCTTCAACTTCTTTTAAAATGGTTTATGGTTTTCAGAGTATAAATCTTTTATCTCTTTGGTTATGTTTATTCCTAGTCATCTTATGGTTTTTGTACAATTATAAATGAGTTCAATTCCTTGATTTATCTTTCTGCTGCTTCATTATTGGTGTATAGAAATGCAGCAGATCTCTGTACATTGATTTTTAGATCCTGCAACTTTGCTAAATTCATGTATCAGCTCTAGGAGGCAGTGAATTAGGCATCCTATAATGCCTCAAAAAAACAAGCGATTTTTTTTGGTGGAATCTTCCAGGTTTTCTACATAGAGCATCATATCATCTCTGTTGAGAACTTTTAACAGCATACACATGGGCTAATTTCTGACATATAGTAACAATAATGTCTGGTAAATCGTGGTCATTGATACAGTGTTTTTCTGATTATACTGTCATTTACCTTTTTACTAGGTGCTATATTTTACCAATTTCCATAAATAAACATCTTCGTTATTCTTCTGATGTAAGTAATGATTATTATGATCTTAATCATCACAATAAACCCACTTGTTTACCTATAAATTAACTATCAAAATCTTAGCTAAACCAATACATCACTCGAAGTATTTTCTTTTGCCTGGCTTCCTTCTCTTTTAAAAATATAAAATACCGTAACTTTAATGATATGAATAAGAGACTTATAATCACTATTTCTTGTACTGAACTAATGAAACTATTCAAATAAATTGTGCATTTTAGGGACACCTGGTGGCTGGCTCAGTGGTTGAGTGTCTGCCTTTAGCTCAGGGCGTGATCCCCAAATTCCAGGATTGAGTCCCACATCAGGCTCCTTGCAGGGAGCCTGCATCTCCCTCTGCCTATGTCTCTGCCTTTCTCTCTGTGTCTCTCATAAATAAATAAAATCTTTAAAAAATAAATTGTGCATTTTATATGATCTTTATGGACAATATAGTCCTTGGTGTGGGTTACAAGCAATAGTTTTCTTAGTCATATACTGAGACTGTATATTTTTTTGGAACTTTTTAAATGATAGATACTAAAGTCAGCACTACTAGCTTTAAAAGGTCTACTTCCAGTTTAAGCTGAGCCAGAGTATCAATCATGAACATTCTACCAGTAAATGACCACAAAAATCTAAAAAGAGGTAAAAATTGTATCCTATGACAACCTTGTATCCTAAAATTTATCCTGACTGTGTACTAAGGTAATTTCCACTAATCATAAGTTTGATGAGAAAATAATTGTTGACCTATCTATACTGGTCCTCACAAAACAAGTCAACATTCTGAAAGTATATATTCCCTAGGACTGTGCCTGTCTCCTGGATAAGAAACATGTAATTTGAGGAACTATCATTTCATAATAAGGATGTTGAGGATTTAGAAATGGCCATGTACTGGTTCCCTCCTATTCTTTTTCTTATTTTTGACTAAGGAAGAGCATTCTTCTAAAAAAACAAGAAAGGCAATAGTGAAGGATTATAATTCACTGCCTCCTAGGCATCCCCGGAACTAATATATGTATTTGTAAGAAAGTCCTTTAATATTTAGTGAGAAAACTGAACACAAAATTGATTTGTCAAGTACCATTTGTTGGAAGTGGTTTCCATGAATTAAACCTGTATTAGAAAGATTTAGTTGAAAAATGAACCCACAAGCTAGTCTCATCTCCAAAACTCTTGAGAACAGGGACCATGTAATCAGGACCTCTTTCCCCAACTCTCAACATCATTTATCTTATAATGTGGATATATTTTCTCTTACTGCAAAACAGTATCTATCAAAAAGCCAAAGTCATTCTTATCTCAACACTTATTTATTATACTCTTACTTTGGGCAATACTAAGTTCTAGGCTTTAGGAACTCAGTGATGAACAAAACAGAAAAAAATAAAAAACTTTGTTCTGATCTTTCCCATTATAGTAGAGGAAGATAGAAAACTAATTGATAATATATTATTTAGTAAGTCAGGTAGTGATAAATGTTTCTAGCAGAGGCAGGATGATAAAGAATTCTTCTAGTGGAGGTAGAGGCTATATTTGAAAATATGTAGTCAGGAAAGACTTCTTAAATAAAGTAACACTTGAGAAGTGCATGAAATGAGGAAGTAGTCCCCGTGGGTTTGGGGGGAGAGCCTTTCAGCTGGAAAGAATGGCTCATGCAAGAGCTGCATTGCAAAAAAAGGATTTGAGGAATTGAGTAAGAGCAAGAGGCCAGTGTGGAGAGACCTGGGAGAGTGAGTGATAGGGTGGAATGGAGAACCTGCAGGCCATTTAAGAACTTCTATATCACAAGAGATGGATTTTATACCAAAAGAAATAGAAAGCCATTGGAGAATGTTATAAATGATCAGGCTTAACTTTAACAGGGTCACTCTGGCCTCCCCAATGAGGCTACTCTAGGCAAATAAGGAGACAAGTTTAGAATTTGCAAAAAGAGTAAATGGTGGCATGGACCACAGGAATAGCAGTAGACATAGAAAAAAGAGGCCAGATTCTAGATGTACACATTTTTCTCTCATAACAACTATTTAGCTAGAGTTTTGCTATAAGGACTTTCAAATTATACAACCTTCCAAACAACTTGTTTTTTGTTTTTGTTTTTTTCATAGTACAATGTCTTCCTTACCTAATAGCACACATTACATGAATATGCTATAACAAGTAATATTTTGACATCATGGGACCAGGCTAGACACTCACTAATTTACTTGACACAACAGTTGCTTGTCAGAGAATGTCTTATGGAACAAAAGAGAAATGCTCCATGTTTGGATGAACCTGCATTGTTTTGCTCTGTATTCATAGTCCAAGTAAGAAGATTGTATGAATAGTATCTTCCACATGCCTTTAGTCTATCATTTATATGGACTTTTCTCAGCTTTTATTTTTTAGTGCATTCATGTTTGGCTCTAAAGGTTGTTTTATTTCCTGTTATGACTTTACATTCATTTCCACTTTATATTTAGGGGAATTTTGAGGGAAGGAGTACCATGACTCTTAAAGGATTGCCTCTACTTCCCTTTAAAGAGATTCCTTTGCACCCCTTCTATACCACCCACTACCAACTGGTCACTTCTTTCATTGGAAAGTACGGACAACTACACAAAACACACTTGAGTATACAAAGACATATCGTATTTAATTACCAGGATCCTATCCAGAGTCTTGGTTAAACTTTGTTCTCTGTAGCTGCCACAGCTTTAACCTACCTGAACTCTTTCATTATTATTGGGAGGGGGGGAAGGTATCTTCCTAAGACTTTTCTTAGCATATAACTCACCACGCGGTCATTCTCAGGTCATGGAATATATTCTAAAGCCATAATTCACAGGGTTTATTCAGAATTTTAATAAGTGTGCTGTATAACATGTATTGTATAATAAATGTGTTGAAGTTATTTTAATTCTGGTATAGTTAACATACAATATTGTATTAGTTTCAGGTGTTATTTTCTTTGAAGTTTAAGTATATTTTCAGGAATAGAAACTTTGGGGCAAGTTGCCTTAATATTACTTCAAAGTAGAATCTGATAGGTAGTTTTATATAATAGAATTGTTTTATGGAAAAAATAGTTTGTGTATTATATTTCTTCATATAGCATCACATGTTTCAAAAAAATCAAGGCATCTGACTAATTAAATACTTAAGGTTATTATATAATATTCTCAACCAGTTTCTGACAAAACAAAGATAACAAAATACAATGCATCAGAAAATTTAGCCACAATCATACTTGTGATATTAAAAATAAATCTTTGGGATGCTTGAGTGGCTCAGTTGGTTAAGTGGCTGACTTTAGATTTCAGCTCAGGTTGTGATCTCAGGGTCCTGAGATAGAGCCTGGCATCAGGCTCTATGCTCTGTGGAGTCTCCTTGTCCCTCTCCCTCTGTTCCTCCCCCCTATCATACTTTATCTCTAAAATAAACAAATAAATTCTTTAAAAATAAATAAATAAATCTCTTATGACCTAATAAAGAAAATTGGGATTTCTACATCAATCTCTTCAGGATTTGTTGGTCATGACTAGTCTCTAAGACTAAAAGCCACTTGGGTGTAAATGCTTATTATGTCTATAGCATATACCAAATAAAGAACTGATGTAGAAATGTGGAGTGTACACCAGAGTGCAGGGAACGTGCTAGGCTTCAGTCTGTGTAGCTGGAACTCCATTATGTATCTCTGTTCATATTGTCTCCGTCTAATTTCATGCATGCAATTTTTAAGTTTCCTCATTATTTTCACAAAGAAAATTTGTATTATAATAAAACCATGCTTTAATTAAAATTTATGTAATCTGTTTTGGAGACATGTGTACAGCAGATGTTAAAGAAATATTTATTAAATGAAATAAATGAACAATTACTAGGGCAACCAGTCTGAATTACTAAAGACTCAGAATCATGGAATTTTTACAAATCAGAGGGTTTTTTTTTTTTTTCAGTTTGATTTAATGTTTATCATAAACACAAAATACAGAAGTTGTACTTGGTAGCTGTCCATAGGGTGATTCTACAATTACTAGACGGGAAAAAGTTCAATTTAACACATCAATTATTTTAAAATAAATTGTTTTTATTATATTTGATTGTTTGAAAACAGTGTATCTTCTGAAGAAGTTTTAAATACTCTCTCTGCAATCTTGTTTGCATTATTAATTTCTGGAACTAAATCTAACTGAACATTAGTTTGCCCATATTCCAATTAAAGGAAGTTTAATTAGCTTTTACTGCATTTCACTGTTTTCCTTTTGTTGAACTAGGGACCTGGGAATATGACTTTGTTGTTTGTGTAACACACTGTAATAGCACAAGGCCTTGTCACTTTTGAGAGGAGCAGGCAAATTGTTGATGTATAGCCTGTGGATACGTCTGTGCTGCTGGAGATAGTCTGTATAGAATATCTCCATTGCTTGAGAAACTACCTATGAAGTACTTTTATCTGTGTGCTCTCTTTTCTGATCCCCTCCCTCCAATCTCGTATTTTCCCCTTTGTCATATCCTTGTCTCTAATGTTTCATTTAGTAGCATATGTTCCAAGTCATAATATAGGAAATTTGATGATAGGATTCTACTTGCCTTGCCATTAAGTACAAAAAGTTGCTATATAAATCCCCCCAGTTTAAAAAAGTTTAAGGACTTAACTGAATGGGGTGCAGTATGCAGAGTGCCAGTCAATCTAAGGAACAGGGAGAGAGGAGTGTAACAAAATATACTTCAGAAGCACTTAAAAAGCTAAAAAATCAAGACCCTAATCATTAAGTCCCTGAAGCCAGAACATTTTAACAGTGGAGAAACAGTAACATCAATTTCAAGGTGCTCACATAATTTTCACCACTGATACAAGTAGGGAAGCTAAGGTGATTCATTTAGAAAGCTAAAGGAAAATCTTTACATAAATCTGTACAAGCTATAGTGCCTGACCCCAAGTTCCTAAACAGAGTAAAAAGAGTCTATGAATGAATGATCAAAACATCATTCCTGGGATCCCTGGGTGGCGCAGCGGTTTGGCGCCTGCCTTTGGCCCAGGGCGCGATCCTGGAGACGCGGGATCGAATCCCACGTCGGGCTCCCGGTGCATGGAGCCTGCTTCTCCCTCTGCCTGTGTCTCTGCCTCTCTCTCTCTCTGTGACTATCATAAATAAATAAAAATTAAAAAAAAATCATTCCTCTCATTTTTTTTAAATGCACTGAAATAAAGAAATAACAAATTCTCAATTCTGAATTTAAGATTTACACAGAATCAACTATGCCCCCATGCTTCCTGATTTCCTGAATGTGTTTTCTTCATTTCTCTACATTCAATATAAAAAACCTAATGGAGCAGTCTGCAAAGTTCAGAGGAAAATAAAGTGTGACTCAAGAAGAAAATAGTCAATTGAGGAATGGTTAAACTCTAAAGGCAATAGACATTCCTAAACAGGAAATAATATCCCTGAGTCCTTTTTCAAAAAACAAAGAGAGATTTATGAGAACCCAATCTAGTGATCAATAAAATACATAAGTCAGGAGGAGAAAAACTATGACAGTATGATATGGTGAATCTATATCTGGGATTAATACAACTCAGAGGAAAAGTGTTAACATTTCTATATAATGGCAATATATAAACCTTATTAAAATGAAAATGTTATCAAAATTCAAACAGGAGGATAGGGTAGGTAGGAATCAAAGTTAGAGGAATAATTTGTTTATCTTCCACAGCAGGGGAAATAGTAATTTGCAAATTTGAAACACAGTGTTTAAAAAAATGACTACAATGTATAAATGTGTTCTGTAATCCTTTCAATTTGCCTTAGAGGAATATTCAAGTAAATATAATCTATTAAAATGAAGAAAATTTATTTAAAATTCAATAGTTAATCTGGTTTCACTTGTGTTGTTTCTTACAAATTAAAGCAAAACTAAATTTGATGGCTTTGTATTAAACATATTTCTACAGTACATAATTTTTTTACAGTACATAATTTTCATTTGAGTATCTGCCTGTCTAGTTCTCTCAGTGTTTCCAATCTGCATAGTTGTAAAGTACTGTCCGAAAGTATATTCAATTGAGTTCATAATTATTTCCTAATGAAAGAATTTAAAGTATTTACGATTTGCATTTTTTGCACTGTTTTAATTCCTAAAGTTGGATATAAATATTTATAGAATTGTGGAATCACTATTCCTAGAACAAAAGGTACACTATCATCAAAGATCCATTTAAGATATAAGAAAATCTGAAATTACTACATCTTGAAATATATATTAGTCTGAAATATTCCACCTTCCTCATCTTTTGAAATGTGCCTTTGGGAAGTGTGTCACATTTTCACAAACAAGACTTTTTTCTGTCAGTGTGGAATGAATAGCTAACACTCAGTTACATGACTTTGCATAAATCACTATTTTTTGTCATCTCATTCTCTAAAATATACATTTATACATTTCCCTCTCTCATTTTCTCTTTACCAAAAAAAAAAAAAAGAAGAAGAGGAAGGAAAGAAGGAAGGAAGGAAGAGGAGAGAGAAAATGAGAGGGAGAGGAAGAAAAGAAAGGAAAGGAAAAAGAAAGGAAGAAAGAAAGAGGAAAGGAGGGAGGAGAAAGAGGGAGGAAGGGAAGGGAAAAAATGAGGAAACAAACCTCTACTGGTGCTAAAACCATTCTGATAGTGATTTATAGTAGTAACTCATCTTTCTTTCTCTCATTTAATACTTTACAAAACATTTGCCTTTGGATGAGCTTCCATGCTTCCTGTATACACACACACACAAACACATACACCCTCTGAATTCAATAGGGTGAATTAATTCATTATAATTTGATGCAAATATTCTATGTAATTTAACTTAGGCAGAATAATATATAATAAATTCAAAATAATTTATTATTTTGTAATACTCTGATACAAATTTCCAAAACCGTTTTAAGGAAATCTTGAACATTCTTTACCAACTATGACATAAGCACATTCTGAAATTTAACTTTAATTTATTTATATATATATTTTTTTTATGTTTCAAGTTTTTATTTAAATTCTACCTAGTTAACACATATTGTAGTAATTGGTTTCTGGAGTAGAATTTAGCGATTCATCACTTTCGTAGAAGACTCAGTGCTCATCACAACAAGTGCCATCCTTAATCCCCAGCACCCATTTAGCCCATTTTCTGCCCACCTTCCTCCATCAACCCTCAGTTTGTTCTCCATCATTAAGAGTCTCTTATGGTTCACCTCCCTCTCTTTTTTTTTCTTCCCCTATGTTCATTAGTTTTGTTTCTTAAATTCCATATGTGAGCAAAATAATATGGTAATTGTGTTTCTTTGACTTATTTCAATGCATTCCTCAATGTTACATCCTAAGTCATTGCATTTTTTACCAACTTCATTTTAAAAATAACATTTTCTCTCATAATCTGTTGAGATAAATTTGCATTTATATAAGTTGCTATATTTTCTCAGTCCAGTTTTTCCACACACCATTTGGATGGTTGTCACATTTGACATAAAATGTGTCATTCAGTTGCTCTGTGTCATGCTCAGATCTAGAGGATGTCAAAGCATTTCTCATTTGATCTGCTGAGGAAGCAAGCACAGGGCAGGGTCTAATACGAGGAGCTAGGGGAAGTCTTCCTGTCCCTTGCTCTCTTTGGGCATTTGGGGCTGCAAAGTTAAGAGGTACTGATTTCCTTACTCAATCACACTCAGCTATTTCAAGTCCTCTCTAAAACTAAGGAGAATTGAGAGAACCTGTAGGAGCTATTGTTAAGCACTCTTCCTAGAGGTCACAGGGATCTGAGATCAAGCACTTCCCTGAAACCAACACTTTAAACTCAGAACATACTAATTTCCAGATGCCAGCCCAGCCCACAGAGGGAAGAATTCTGCTCCTGCTAGGACTTCAGTAGCACCTAAGATTTCATGGTAATCAGAATCAAGAGATGATTATAATATCATAGGCATTCCACAAGAAAACAAATATAGATCTCTGATATCATTTTAATGGTACTTATAAACAAAGTTTACATTAAATATAAAGCTAACAAAATTTAATAGCATTTTAAATGACATAAATGCATAGTAATTTCTTTAACCATATCTAAATTATTTTTAGCTTTCTGCAAGAAAAAAATACTTGAATAAAACAAAGTTTTCTACGATGGCAATAATCAAAACTAATGCTTACATAGTACCTATAATAAAAACTATACCAATCTAAATGTAGAAAATTGTTTAAAGACCCTGATATACAGAGACCATGCTGGGTTCTCTTCTTGGTTCATCATCTATATCCTCTCCGACTTATTATTGTATGCTTTTGTTTACTTCATACTGCTCTTGACTTCTCTTATTGCACAGATTTGTTTCTCCATTTGCTTTTTATGATTTATTGACCTCAACCTCATTTCCTTTTTAAAAAATATTTATTTTTTATGCATTGGTATAAAGCACATCTCTGAGTTTTACAGGGAAGTTTATCCTGAAAGGGCAGGGCTATGAATTATGTCTAGTAGTCTCTTTGTGTGACTGGGATATTTCTAGAAGAATAGAAAGTATGTACTATAAAAATGATAGAACAAAAATAAGCTTTAAATGTTTACTGAAAGAGGAGCAGCTGCTCTCCTTGCCACTGTATCTCAAATACATCTTTTATTCCCAGAATATCACACCTCTCCCCACTTCACCAACCTTTATTATCTGTAAATACTTCAGATACCCATTTCAATCCAATGTACCCACAGCACATTCTCTATCACCACACCTCTATACATCTAGCCTGTAAAGGGGACTGTTAGGTATATATGGAAGGCAATCATACACATTTTATCCTAATCACAAAGGTATGAAGCCCTCAGGAAACCAAAAACTAATGAAGATAACAGCACGGGAAGTGCTAGAAATCCCACAGGACATTTCAGATTCAAGATTTCTTTTAAAGAATAGGGAGCCCTATTCCTGGACTTGCCCTTACCACACTTCAAGTTAAATCACTTGGCTCTTCTGTTGTCTGGGTTGTCCATGTGTTTCTTCTTACTGTTTCTCTTTCTCTTTTCCATTGCCTTGAACTCTCTTTCTCTCTTACACACTTAAATCTCATAAGCATGGACAATGGAATATTACTCAGCCATTAGAAACGACAAATACCCACCATTTGCTTCAACGTGGATGGAACTGGAGGGTATTATGCTGAGTGAAGTAAGTCAATCGGAGAAGGACAAACAGTGTATATTCTCATTCATTTGGGGAATATAAATAATAGTGAAAGGGAATGTAAGGGAAGGGAGAAGAAATGTGTGGGAAATATCAGAAAGGGAGACAGAACATAAAGACTCCTAACTCTGGGAAACGAACTAGGGGTGGTGGAAGGGGAGGCGGGCGGGGGGTGGGGGTGAGTGGGTGGCGGGCACTGAGGGGGGCACTTGACGGCATGAGCACTGGGTGTTATTCTGTATGTTGGCAAATTGAACACCAATAAAAAATAAATTTATTATAAAAAAATCTCATAAGCATGCATTCATTTTTCTTTTTTTTTTAAAGATTTTATTTATTCATGAGAGACACAGAAAGAGAGAGAGAGGTACAGAGACACAGGCAGAGGGAGAAGCAGGCTCCTGCAGGGAGCCCGACGTGGGACTTGATCCCAGGTCTCCAGGATCACACCCTGGGTTGAAGGCAGCGCCAAACCGCAGAGCCACCTGGGCTGCCCTCATTTTGCTGACAGAGAGGGTTGTTGTTGTTTTAAATCTAAGAGCTACATTTAGTCAGTATAGAGTTCTCCCTTCCCAGCAGTGCTTACAAGTCTTTGGTACAGCAGAGTGGTTAAGAGAGTATGGAGGGGGAGCTAGATATCTGTGTTTGACTACGCAAACCGTCATTACTTTTCTGTATTCAGCAAGTTATTTAAACACTCTGCTTCTCAGCTTCCTCATATTTAAAGAGGAGGTGATAATAGTAGCTACCTCACAGTATGTTTGTGAGCATTAAGTAAATTATACTTGTATGCATGCAGAATAGTGCCCAGCATATGACAGTGTCAATACTATCATTAACACTATCACATATGCCATCATATGTTAAGAAGGAATACAAACCATCTCTTTCCAGGATCTCTTATGTCTTTGAAACAAAACAAAACAAACAGGGAAATTCTCAATTTTACAGCACCTTTGAACATAGCCCAATGTCAGGAACCAAATAGGAAAAAGCAAAATATCATGATTTGAAAGCACCTGTTAAAGGTACCAAGTGAAAACTAAAAATTCCAGGACAGTCAATCCATTACATGTGGGAAAATGTCTTCAAATACCAGTTTTGCTGTGCAATGACTATTTTTCCTAAATGTTCAGGTATGTGATACATAGTTTATGGATTGTAATATAATTTGTACTGTTCCCAAATCATCTCTGCAAATATTGTCATTTTTCTATTTCCTCAGTAAAAGAAAAGCTTTGAAAACTATTTGCTTCACATGTGGTGTAATAATAGCTCTCACATAAATAAACAAGTTACTTTTATTTTATTATTTTGTGAGTAGTTATTTTTATTCTCACAAGTTTAGACTATCTTAGTAATGTGTCATGGGCAAATAAAAAATGTCTCTTGCAATCTAAAAAAGAAACATAACAACATTTTTTTCTGAGTCTGGCTGTGTTTATTGGCAAAGGAGAGTTACAACAAAATGCTTTGGCAAGATTTTATCAATCCATGCTGCTAGAATATGTCACACTAGAGAACAAAACCAGCATGCTGGGGAAAAAAAAACCCCACAAACCCATGAATTAAATACTTTTTCTTCTAAATCGGTTTGAGTGTAAGACATTTTGCCAAATATTTTAACTGTGCCCTGAAATTAAAACACAAATCCAAATTCCAATCCCCATAAGCACTTCATATTTGTATAAACGGTGCTGCATTGCTATGAAGTTTCTTATTATTGGGGATGTTTAACCTGATACTGTTTGCCACAACTGGACAGCTGGGCCTGAAACAGAGCACCATCAAATTGGTGACATTTTGCAACCTAGTAAATTTTTTTTTTTTTTTTTTAATTAATGAGAGTTACAGTGGATGGGACAGATGCTGAGACTCTTTTGCTCTACAGACATATTTCTAGAGCTATGCATCATTAGTCAACTCTACATGTTCGGATACTCATCCACAATACAATCCATGAGCATGATTTGTGAACCTGCAGCCTCCAATTCATGGCATATGCTAATCAACTGGCTCAATGAAATCATTATTCCCAACTTCAAGGTTAATAAAGAGTAAAGATTGTCATTAATCTAATTAAAGCAAAATTTCAAGGAGAGATAAATGGTTTGTAGTATATGTGCATATATGGCTATAGATTTCATATG
Source organism: Canis lupus familiaris (assembly GCF_011100685.1). Classification (NCBI taxonomy): domain Eukaryota; kingdom Metazoa; phylum Chordata; class Mammalia; order Carnivora; family Canidae; genus Canis; species Canis lupus. The sequence continues at coordinate 49,162,003 of NC_049232.1, forward strand.
AGAAAATATTAGGTAGGAATAGTTTTCATGGATCTTCTAACTCAAGTACAGAACTATATAGGTTGAATATCTATATTATATATGTATATGTGGATAGATCTGACATATACTAGCTTTAACGACATACTGGATAAAAATCACAATACTGTTTGACATACTCATCAGTGCATATTTTCCAGCAAGGGTAATACATGAACTAGTTGGTGGTATGTAAATGAACAAAAATTTGAGAAAACTAAGATAAGTTACGAACTAGCCAGGCCCACATAACTATCTTTGTCTAACAATTCAATGTATTCTGTTTGGAGAAATTTTTGCCCATAAAGATTTCTTCTAGGGATCCCCGGGTGGCGCAGCGGTTTGGCGCCTGCCTTTGGCCCAGGGCACGATCCTGGAGACCCAGGATCGAATCCCACGTCGGGCTCCTGGTGCATGGAGCCTGCTTCTCCCTCTGCCTGTGTCTCTGCCTCTCTTACCCTCTCTCTCTGTATGACTATCATAAATAAATTAAAAAAAAATTTAAGATTTCTTCTATAAATTTACTAAGTCAATGGGAAATTGGGATTGATTGGAAATCATTTCAGTAAATTGTCTTTTAAACAGGATTTAAAAGTTTCACTAGCACAAGGCTTCTAGTTAAATTTGAATAATTAAAAAACCTATTTTCTGGGAATAATGATCAAGTTTTGCCTAGTACAGGTATTTAGGAAAAAATCATACTTAATAATGATAAAAAATGATAAACATTTATTTAGTACTTGTAATCGTTAGTTACTACTCTTTATTTATTTTAGAGAGAGAGAGAGCACAAATGGGAGAGGGAGAGAGAATCTCAAATACATTCTGCGCTGAGCACACAGTCCTACATAGGTCTTGATCTGATGACCCTGAATCATGACCTGAGCCAAAATCAAGAGTTGGACGCTTAACCAAATGCACTACCCAGGTGCCCTATCACTACTCTGTCTGGAAATGTATCAACACTTGTAATTCTCACAGCAATTCTGTAAAAGATATAATTGTATTTCCCATTTTATAACTGAAAAATCTGAGTAACAGAGAAATTAAGAAATTTGACCAAGGCTCAATAATTACTTACTAGTGTAATGGGGGTTTGGATTCTATCAGTTAGCTACCAGTTCTCAATCACTTTGTCTTATTGCCCCACATGTTGTAGAGGAATAATCAAGGGCTTTGATCCAATGACTGCTAATTATAAGCAGAGCAGTGCAGTTCAAACATAATTTTCTTCACTAAATTTTAGTTTGCATAATATACAAATGGATATATTATCATTAGTATCAGAAAGGATAAGACAGCTTGAGTGTGATGATCTATATGAAGAACTATTTGTTAAATGTTTATTTTGTTATAATTATTTATAATAACAAAAAAGAAGGAAAGGACATCTCAAAGCTCACTTAGGGAGTTTGCACACACACACACACACACACACACACACACACACACCTCTCTGGGAAACTTGCTATTTAAACAGTTCATCTTATTTTCCTATTTGAATTTTCTTTTAGCCTTCCTCTATGGCATTCAAGATTATTATTCAAAAAAGTTGGTGGTTACATAATTTTCTATAACTACTATTTATTTAACCATCACCATCTTTTAGAAAATGTAAGCCTTTTTACAGTATGTGATTAAGAACATAGTAAATAAATCTTTTTCCACATTTCTTATGGCATTCTTAAAATATATTTCTACATGAGAAATTACTACAGAAAATGACATAAAGTTGTATGTGACCCTTGATATGTATCACAAATTTCCTCCAAAAAAGAATGCTTAAATTTATACCAGTATGAAAGCACCTATTAACCATTAATAATGTTTCAAAAATGTTTTGCTGATTTAGAAGGGGAAAAAAATTCAATGTTTTAATTCACATTTCTTTCATTCCTACTGAGGTTGTAACATATTTTCTCATGGTCTTAGCTTTTATTTTCCCTCAGAATAAATTTGCACCCTTTTCTTTGTAATGCCAAACTGATTTGAACTTTTTAAAATGCCAATGTTAACTTTTTGTTTCATGTATTATATTTTTTTCCTGTGGGTTGTTTTTTTCTCTTTTATTTATGAGTAGAATATATTTTATCACGAAAGTAATAAATTTGCCTTGTAGAATTGTCAAATGTCACTAGATAACATAAGGATAAAATGAAAGTATCTTTTTTTCAAATCTACCAATAGCATTTTAGTCCATCCATATATATATATATATATATATATATATATATATATATATATATATATATCTTTTTGTTCTTTATTCCTTTTGACTACACTCCACCTTATTTTACTCACCTCTACCCTCATTTCACATCTCTCTCCTCCTGTTGCTTCCCTTTTAAACTTACCTCTCTCTCTTCTTCACTATCTCCCTCTCTTCTTTTTGGAAAAACATTTATATATTCATAAGTACATACAAAATGGGGTCTTCTATCACCTACTTTCTCCCCCACTTAATAATGAGCATTGTTTAGTGTCAAGACATATGGTATCACCTAATTCACTTTAGAAGTTGAGTAGTATATCATCGAATAGATGTATCATAAACTCTGTATCCAGTTTCATAATTATGGATACTTGGACTGTTTCTACTTTATAGCTTTTATAAATCAGTGCTTTTATAATCAATGTTAGTGATGAATTATCAAACATGTATCATTGTGTTTCCATTATTATTTTGTTATGATTCTTAGGTAGAAAATTAAAGTTTTATGTAGACAAGTTTGATTTCACAGATCCTCTGTTAGAATTGATACTTAATGGAAATCCTTGGACCTACATTTTTGTACATTTGCTGAAGCATATTACAAATTTTGAGATGCAAAAGTATTAAAATTCATAGTCACATTTATTTTTTATTTGTGATTATTCTATAAAAACTGAACATTTTCCTTACTCTACAGCTTATTTTTATAGTATTTATTTTAATGAAAATGGAACTTAAAAAATAGATAAAAATAAGTCTTGAATAATAAGAAGGAAAGGTCAATCAATAGCTATTTTCTTCAATTATATTTTGGGAAAAGCTAAAATTGAATCAAAACCACAATTCAGGCAGCCCAGGTAGCTCAGCGGTTTAGCACCGCCTCCAGCCTAGGGCCTGATCCTGGAGACCATGGATCGAGTCCCATGTCGGGGTCCCACGTCGGGGAGAGCCTGCTTCTCCCTCTGCCTGTGTCTCTGCCTCTCTCTCTGTCTCTCACAAATAAATAAAATTTTTATTTACAATTTTATTTAAAATTAAAAAAAACAATTCAAATTCAGTATTTAGAAAATAAAAAGCTAATTAGGATGTTTTTATTCTTTTATTTTTAAAAACTATTTTTAAATTTTCTTTTCATATGGAAGTAAATGGTTCACTTTTGGATGTTAAAAAACAGCATACAAAGACAATTGCACTCATAAGCATGACAGAGGTAATTTTGCGGGGATCTGTATATCTCCTTCCAGATATCTTCTTTACACATACAAACATATGCAAATAAACTATTTACACATACACATTATACATACATAATTTATTGCCTACATAAACATTATACTATACTTATGATACTGCTTTTTGGGGGTTTTACTCTTATTAGTCTCCAATTTTGTTTTTTTTTTAATATATTTAAAGATTATTAAAATATTTAGCAGAAAAGTCATGAATTTGTTTTGGGTCACTATTTGAAAAAATTGCCTAGTTATTGAGTCCAAACACAGCATGTTTAAGACATCCCTGTTGGTACATTTGTGTGTTTGCTAACTGCATTCAGTCCCTGAAAATGAGAAAGCTCATTTAGGCTCCCAAACTTGAGCATTGAGAATATGACAGTGACATGACTTTAGTTCCCTGAACTTCAAAATATTGAAAATGGGGTTTTTATAAGACAATTGGTATCATTATATTGTCAGTATCAAATTCTCAAACATATATTTACACCTGAATGAGGAAATATTGTAAAGCAGTGAAGCCACATGTTTAAGAAAAATGAAAATAAGAAAGAGAACTGATTAGCAGGTTTTTGTGATACATTTTATTTATACGAGCAAAGAAATCTTGGTGGTGTTGTATGTGTTAAGAATTTGTTTCTTCAAAGACTATAGCTAGCAGGGGTGTGAAAAGTATCAACATGATATCTGTTCTACAACTTAAAAATACCAAATGATTCTGGAAAAGAGAAAACTAAAAAGCCTCATTCCAATAAAACTGGCCATTGGAGTTAGGGACAATATGATAGGAAAAGTGCAGGAGAACCTAAAATAGTTGAAGTAGGAGGAACGTCAGTGTTAACAAAGAAGAGTGAAATTCAGGAAGGCCAAGAAGAGCTCACCGTGGCTGAGTATTGTGACTTGTGAGCTATCAGAGTACATCTATGAATTCTGCATTCTCCACAAAACATTTCTCAACATAGCAACAAAGCAACTGATAGTCAAATATTCAGGGCGACAACCATTTAATTTTTTTGTCAATTGTTTGATTTAAGCTAAGCATTGGGGAGTGCATCATTTAATCCTGAGTGTCACACTGTGGCATCTTATGCAAAATAGTTATCTTTTATAATCTAAGAGGCAGAATCCAAAGAATCTGGAAAAATTTTAAGCTAGCAATGAATGGGAATGATGAACATGCAAGTAGAGAGTACTGAGGTAAACTTTATGATATCAGTAGGTACTGAAATTAATGAATCTAAGCCAATTTGTTTTAGGAGTCCTAGGGAAATCCAGTTACAGGCCTGCAGTAGGAAGCCTATGGTGAAGATCAAAACAGCAATTGAGGAGAATAATAGACAACCAATTTTGATATTTTTAATTTAGATCAGAATGAGATCTGGGGTGGCTTACAGGTATGCTAGCTTATCTATATGATTTTTAAAGAAGAGACAGGCATGGTGCATGGTGATTCTACACAGGGGTTTCCTTAACTCTGATCTCCTTCAGCTCTGTATGTGGTCTGGGAAAAGGACAGAACTGAAGCTGCTCTTTTACTGAAAATATACTGAAGCCTTAGGAACAATATGTGATATGAGGTATATCAAGGAGGGCACTTATGTGAAGCACTTAAAATTGACTGAAGCTAAAATAATTTGTGATAAAATGTATTACTCTGATATCAAGTAGTTCACCAGGATAATTCATTTTCACTTAGTATTTTAAATTAGAGTACTTTTGAGGGTGATTTACTTTAATTTCAAACAAATGAACAAGTAGGCCATGTTTTCTAACTACCTGATAAGATATTAAATTGCGTTAAAAATCACGTTTTCTGAACATTAATGTCTAAATTGGATGAACATCTCAGTCACCTTGATTTATGTTTCATCCACTTTATATTCCAATTTAGGTATACATAATGAGAATGAAGTCAATAGTCAAGAAAAAAAAGGAATCAATCTTTAATTAGTTTCACTTTACAGGTTGGAAATGTAACAGGGAAACCATTCTAGCATAAAAAAGCAATATATAAATATTCTGTATCATTATTGAGATAGGCTTTTGAAACCATGGCTGACATACTACACTTTCCTTACCATTTCATTCTAAATGTATTGGGTAATATATAAATGCTTCCTTTCTGTGTTATTTTCATTTCTCATCACCTGGGTATTTATAGCATTTGATTATCCTTTCTCTCTGCTAAAAACTAATGCTGCCTCTAGTACTGTTTCAGATTCAGACCTTAATTAAATTTGTTTTTTCTTCTAATCTTAATCATCAGGGTTTGCTTAAGAGTATCTCTTGGGGGTGCCTGGCTGGCTCAGTCAGTAGAGCACATGACTCTTAATCTCGAGGTCATAAGTTCAAGCCCTCTATGGGGTGTAGAGATTACTCAAATAAAACTTAAAAAAAAAGTGTGTCTCCTGAATTTGGATTATTTTCCTAATATATCTTTCCCTTCTTCCCTTGGGTTGATAAACTTTTTATCCATGAATAAATTCTGAGAATTCTCAAACTACAAACTAGTTTCTAAGTCCCTCTCATTTAAAATGTAAGGATGTTATAGCCATAGAGTCTTACTTTTTAAAATTGCTACTATGTGAAAGTAAATCCCATGGAAAATAAAATGGGTGTGTGTGTGCATGTGTGTAGACACAAATCTTAATTAACTTTGATCCAGTAATCAGGATCCTTATAAATTATACTAAGAGAAGTTTTCAAAAAATATATATTGATATTTATTATAGCATTTTTATAATAGTGGAAATGGGAAGTAACACATAAATAAGTCAAATATTTAGCTCAATATTGTAATTAAGTAGTTTGTAGTTATTTATTTAAAATAATACGAATTTCCTGTTTCTGTCAAGATGGTGAACTGGCAAGGGTACTTGGATTCTTATCGTAATTAAACATGGAAAACTATTGAGACAAACATAGGATAATAGAATTAATGACAATAAACTCACTCTAACCCATCACACCAGCTCAAGTCGTCTGTTAACCATTCCACTGGTTTCTCCCTATCCCAGAAGACTCTCTTCATGTTTGGTAGGTTTTATCCTCTACCCACCCATATCCCAAGATTCAGCATATTCCTAAAGGAAGAGGGGAACCACTGCTCTCTGGTTTTCTGGAAAATTCTGATACCTCTCTGGAATTTAATCTTTAGGTTTTTGTTATTCTTTTGTTTGTTTTTAATCTCCATCTCTTTGTTGGCTTTAAAAACATATTACTTTAAATGTATCCAGTTGTTATTTAATTTTTAAAATACAAACAATTCTTTGGAAATTCTATATTCTAACTGGAAGCATGGTATCTGGAGACAAAAAGCTCTCATTCATTATAACAGTGATAATGGCTGATGTTTTTTGAATACTGCTGTGTTCGGTTCTAAATTAAACACTTTATACACAGTATCTCAATTCATGCTTAAAAATAGGTAGTTTTTCTACCTATTTTCTTATTCTCTCAATGAAATAATAGAGACTAATAACTATATAAATATCATACATCTAGAAAGCTGCGCCACAACTGAGCTTTGAACTCAGAATTTGATCCAAAGATGATACATGATATTGATTTTGCTTGATGTAGGTGACATATAATGTAGTGTTATCAGCCTGGAACCTATCAAAAAATCTATGGATAGAATCAACAGGGGCCTAGGGAGTTCGAGCTGTTGCTCAGTATTCATATAGACACGTATGGACTGCCTTCTGACACATCCAAGATTGGGAGAATCATCTGCCCTTAAGCTATTGATGATACCGAAGACATTCTCAGTATGCTGACCAGCCTTACATTCACTGAATCAAAAAATGGGAAGAATCAACCTTACATGCTACATTCTTTCACTCCCTGTGGCTAGACAGGACAGGGATAAGCAGTGATGTGCTTACAAAAGCACATTTGATTCTACACATTCTATAGATGATTGTTAATCTGAGAGCATTAATTAAGTATACTGATTTACATTTAGAGATAGGTATCACTGGACCTGAAGAGTGTTGTAGCAATTGAGAAACAGATGAAAGTCTGATCAACTTGCAGAGAATACAAGTACTTCTTTGGGAAAAATGAATCCAATCCAAAGAACAGTCTTATCAGCATTAGCACAAAACAATGTAATAATGAATAAGAGGGACTTGTTAGAAAAAAAGAATCCCAAGAGGAATAAAACTCTGAAGAGGAAAACAGAAATTAACATACTTTTCTTTGAGGGGCATCTGGGTGGCTCAGTCAAACATCCATCTTCACTTCAGGTCATGATCCCAGGGTTCTGGGATCAAGCCCAGTCTCTGCTGCCTACTCAGTGGGGAACCTGCTTTTCCCTCTCCCTCTGCCCCTCTTCCCACCCCTACCCCCACCCTCCTTGCTCCTGCTCTCTCTCAAATAAATAAATAAATAAAATCTTTAATTTTTTTTTCTCTGAATCAATACTTTACACTGGGAGAACAATAATGATCTAAATTGACATTCAGATTTTCACACTAAAATATAGATCTTTATTTTCCTGGCATTCGTTTTATCTTCTCTGAGCCAAAATTCATAAAGATAAATACAACATATGTTAGGGATGGAAATGATCATTTTGGCAATGTCTACAATATCCTGAAGCTCCAGGAAAACTATGTTTTAGTTGTCTTTCTCATTTTGGCATAAATTCTCAAGGGTGGGAAGGGGATATTCCTTCAAAAGTTGAAGTTTGCTCTTAATGTAAAAAAATTTCCACACTCTTGGCTTTCTGTACGCTTGTTTTAAATGCCATTACATTTAAAAATTCTTGTTTTTTACTATAAGCCAACTCTGAGCCAAGTCTTAAAATTTCTGTTAATATTTAATTAGTTGGTATGATGGAGCAATATATAAGCATTATACATTAAACATTATACATAAGATTAGACGAATTAACCAGTATATGATTAAATTCTCCTTTATTCAGCCTTATATTCTCCTGTCTCTGGTTTAATAATCCCAAGATCTTTTCAGATATGCTCCCTCTTTCCTGCCAGTAGATATACATCAGATAAATTTAATCAACTCTTGGAGTAAACTATTCTTTAAAAATAGCAAGGACTGTACTATTCCCCATTTTCAAAATATGCCATACAGTGTTTCTAGTTATTGGTCTGGACGCAAAGATTAGAGATGATGCCATATCTTGTGGAAGGCAAGCATTAATTTGTAAGCTTCTGGTCTCATGTGACGTTCTAGTAGACTCTATACCAGGGGTGCTCATCTCACATAGAGACATAGAGAGGGGAGGAAATCGTATCTTATGGCTGGAAAGTCCAGGAGAAATGAGTGTTTAAGGATCTTTGTGTTTTCTATCAAAATATCTATATTCAAGCCACAAGGTGACATTCTTTCTCCATCTGGGGCAAAGAATTTGGTTCAAAAGACCTACAGAGGCCTGCCTTGGTCTCTGCAACAGTTGTGCTTCCTTTACAACTACAATCAACCAGATTTGCACCAGATATTCCTGCACCTGCAGAAATAAAGTGCTCTTCATATACTGCCATGGATGTTTCCCATTTTTCCAGTGTCCTGTGAATTAACAGTTGACTTAGTATGAATTTATCATTCCCTCCCTCCCTCTCTCCCTCTCTCCCATCCTTCCTCACCTCTTTTTTCAAGGCTTCTAAGGCTACTAACCAAAGACAGGCAATATCACAATTCTTAAAAACACCATTGCCCCATAATGTTTAAATGTCACAACTATTACAGAAGCCAGAGTTTCAAACTTCACTAGCATAGGATGCCCATCCATCAATAACAAACAATTATTTTACATACCTTACAACCTTATTGAGATTTTTGATACTGCAACAAGTCAGGGATTGTCACTCTCCCACTTTATCAGCAACTGAGTCCTTATCACTGACAACGAAAGATCCAGATCCAGAATCCCATACGGAATGTGTGCTTCCTATGGCCATTCTCTCTCCACTCTCTTGGCCTAGGCTCTCCCCCAAAAGGTAACACTTTAAGTCAGTGGTGACTAAAATAGTGAACTGAAGGAAGGAAAGCAAAATCACAGTGTGTTATAGAGTGGGTTATCATGGGGCGGGCGTGGGGATGCGATATAATTACACTTAGGACACGATTAAGAGAATGCATTCCAGAATGTTAAGCCTGAGACCCCCCAAAAAGGGTATTTTTTCCACCAGCTCTCAGATCTCAGTAATCAAGTCTTATTCTTAATAATTTCAGGTTTGTGAATGTGACAAAGTTAGATGGTGGATTTTTATAGTTGTCACAGCAGTAAAAATATAGAAAACTCCCAAAGGATAGAATCCTGCTGAAGTGAGGTGATGTCAGTTTACACCTGCATAAAGCTGGCTGCTGCGTCAGTGGCTAAAGCAAGCAAACACACACACACACACACACACACACACACACATACACACACACATAACAAAACATACAAAAGCTGCTCAGGAGACTTGAGGCAGTGTACCAGGGGTACATATTTTCTGCTCCATGAATCCACTAAGAGATTCAGGGCCTGAATTGCAATAATTTCACCTGCTTTGTCATCTATAATCTTAGCACCTTTTCATTTTCAATCAACTGTTATGAAACAACATCAATTCCCTCTCAGGTTTGGTAACCGGATTCCTCAAATCTGCTAATGGCAGGAAACTGTCTTAAGGGATGGGAACCAAAGAACTGTGACTCCTTTAGAAGATCCAGGCCCTCTGTAGGAGGTGAGTAGTAGTTCTTTCATATTTCAATGTTGTAGAATTCTTTCTTACTGTGGCCATTTTTTCACTTTCCAGTTTTGACAATGAGTGTGGTTTCTCTCTATGGTGTTGGAATTCATCTTGTGTCCTGGAATCACCACAGCTACTCACAAACCAGGGCTTTCTCATGACTTCAGGTATGTCTAATCTAACCATGGCATCAACCTGCAGTTATAGGACATGTAAGTTACCACTCTCAAAGGCAAAATCTTCAACACTCACATCTAATTTTCAAATAACTGGAATCCTTTCCTCATTAACAGTATTTCCTATAATTTCTCAGCTTTCCCTTGGCTATTCCCTGACAATTTAAGCATTCCTATAATTTCCTAGGAATTCATGCTCAGGAATGTGCACTTTAAAACACTAAATTCTACATCTGAAGCTACTGCACAGTCTATCTGAAAGTATTACACAGTATGTTAACTGGAATTTAAATAAAAACATTAGTTAAGCCACACTGACTACTCACCTCCATCTTTCTATTGATAATAATTAACCTGGTACTCCCATTTCTTCAACTAAAAAAATAACCAGGTCCTATTTTCCAAGTAGTATGTCAAGTGCTAGGAGTAATAAATATATTATCCCCATCTCTTCCTTGGGGGATATTACTTTTGAATTAGAACAAAAACATCATTCAAAATGAAATCATAATATAGAAAAAGATATAGAGTGTGATGTTACTGGGCTTAAAAATATCAAATTTTATGTTTAGACTGGCACATGGAGATTTAAAAATCTAGGAGTATTTTTTTAAATGAAGAATACTTTTTTACAAAAACAAAATCATTTGTACAGTATTTTAAGGAAACAGATGGAAGAAAAACTATTTCTTTATACCAAATATTTGGTATTGTTTTGGATACTTGTCATATACTGTAATACTGCTCTTTTACATAAGAATACCAAACCGTCAAGGTAAGTATATAATGCATCCCATCTTATAGATGAGAAAACAGAGATTAGTATCAGAGAGCCAAATTATTTAAGGCCACACAACTATTATGTGGCATCTCAGATTTTTCTTTTTACAGTGTATCATATTTCCAACTAAACAATCACTAAACAATATACTAGTTTTCTGATTTTGACTTTCTACTGTTAAAATCTTATGATGAATTTGTAATGTAAATGAACTCTTAATTACATTTATATTCTCTAACTACTATTTTCACTACCCCCACCAGTGCTCTTTGGTTTGCTCCTCTTGTTCCTCTACCATTGTCATTGATTCTATTATTACTACTATTACTACCACTGTGAATACTACCACCACCACACAAGAAACCTCAGCTATGTATTTGAGTACTCTATGAATTTCAGGCATATGCTAAGTGTTTGGATCCCTCCTGTAATCCACATGATACTGTTGTGCAAAGTATATATTAGTAAACATGAGTTAAATGGACCTACATTTGAGTCCCAGTTTTGTATCGTGTACTTACTGTTTTATCTTTGTAAGTTATTACTTGAAAATAATGTATACAATCACATAAGGAACTTTGCTTATAAAATGTATATAATTTCATCACTCAAAAATATTAATGTTAACATTCTCATGTATTTATTCATTTTTTCCTAGTGAGTTTGTTTTTAAAAATGAGATGTTGCAAATATGTAAAGAAAATTCATGTATTTATGTATATTTCTGATAATTTCCTCAAGATAAATCTTAAAAGCATAAATAATGGCTCGATGTTTATAAACATGTAAGCGATTCCTTTTAATATTTCCACATAGCCTTATAGCACAGTTTTACCTAATTTCTTAGTAGTGGTTTTTAAAAATATTATGTTATCTTTTTTCCTTATGCTATCTGATTAATAACACTGTACTTTGTGAATTTTTTTATTACCATATCTTCATATGTTAGTGAGTTTGAAAATATTTTAGTAGTGGTGGCTTGAATCTGAAAAATTTGCCCTCATGTTGTTCATGGTTATAGGTATATTATTGTTTTCTAGTTTTTAATTTTTTTATTTTTAAATTTTTAAACATTTTTAAAATTTAAATTCCAGTTATCTAACATACAGTGTAATATTAGTTTCAGGTGTACCTAGTGATTCAATACTTCCCTGTAACACCCAGATTGCTCATCACAAGTGCACTCCTTACTGGTCATCATCTATTTTATCCATTCCCCATAAACCTCCCCTCTCTCCTAATCATCGTTTTTTTCTTTATAGTTAAGAGGCTGTTTCTTGGTTTGCCTCTCTTTTTCCCTTTGTTCATCAAATCTTATTCTTGACTTGTGAAATTAATAGTATCTATGACCTTGACCCTTCTATTTCCAAAACTTTGAAGATATTTATCTTAATTTGTCCCTTTTTTCTCATTTTATTTGAAAGTTTACTATTTTCTTTATGAAGTTTTCATGTCAAAGTTTGTTTTCCTTTATGATTTCTTACATTGTTTTATGCTTATAACCCCTTGCCTTTTATTTTAGATTTATGTTTACATATTCTCCTAGTTCTCATGAGATTTTATTAAAGAACAATTCTTGGAGTCTTTGGATTTAATTTTAATTTGGTACATAATGTGAGAATTGGAATATTACACTGTTATTATTTTTAATTATTTTAAAATCGCTAATTTTCCTAAGAATATTCTTTCATTCTTTCTTACATAAAAAGGCCATTTTTATATATGGTAAATACTCATATATAGATCTGGATCTCCTTCTAAGATTATTCTGTCTACTTTTCAGTACAACTGATATTTTAATCATTATTTACTGTATTTTAATCAGTTTATATATATGGTTATGCTATCCCGACTCATGGTCTCTTAAACTTTTTTTTTTCAAAAATGTTCCTAGATATCAATACTTAAAGTTATCTAAAAAGTACTCATGGATGTGGCCATCACCAACTTACTAGGGATCCTCCTCCAATTCAATGAGATCTAAGTTCCTATGAGATCAGATCACTGACTAACCCTGTGACCCATTGGGCAATTTACAGAAACTTTCTAATTCTTTTCCATCTGCAGAAGGAAGTAATGCTTAGTATTTCTTTCGTGGGGAGTTCAATACTAAAGAATGCTAAATGAGATAGGACATGGCAGTACTTCAAACAGTGCTTGGGATAAACTTGCAATTCAATAGCTATCACTTCTTGTGAGAACAGTGAAGAGGAGGAGCATCCAGCCTGCACATGCTAGCAGAGCCCTACACATGTAATGTGACTTTCAATATAACGTCCCCTGCCAACAAACATGCGATGACCATTTCAAGGTTTCTAGTTTCTCAAAGTCTCAACACTGGTACCACTCAATACCTTACATTTACACATATATTTATGATTTACTCCTTGCTGATCATAAGTTCTGCCCTTTGGCTGTCATCATCTCACTGGTCTTCCTCTCTGTGGGAACAGATTGAAGCTGTTTCTGCAGTATTTGTCAAGTACTGCCCCCCAGATTCTGATTCAATAGCCAGAAACCCTAAGTATACATTAGCCCTTTATTCTGATTGTATGTTTTCTCCAGAGAATTTAATGCTTATGTACACATTGCTTCCTATTAGTCACTGAATTATGCTCATTATTTCTGTAAACTCATTAGATCTTTGAAATGAAATATTATCTCATCATTGCCTATTACAGAACACACACATTACTCAATAGATACTAATAAACTGATAGAAACAAATTCCAATCCCTGAAAGATAATAGAGAGATTATACTATCTGTGACAGATGATGATTGGTATAAAACTAAGATAATATTTACCCTTTTTTATTATGCTTCCTTGCTATCTCATGATTTCCAAAGACTGTTATGGGACATTAAAATGTTTTAATTTTAAAAATAAACATTATTTGTCAACTATACTTCAATTAGAAAAAAAACACATTTTCTGATGGATTGCAGTTTCCATGGGGAAACAAAGACACAAGGAGCACAAAGTAAAAGCAAAGGACTTAATTAAAGCTGACTTTCTTAAATTTAAATGATAACTCTCAAAACTGATTTGTATTGCACATCCCACATTCTGGATGATGTACCTAAACATTATTTGTAATTTTAAAAAGCTTTCTAGCACATAAAGGCATTCCATCAAGGCACTGAAGAAATTAAAATAATTCAAAGAAAGAGCCAAGAGAATATGTTAGGTTAAAAAGATCAGGAACACTCATATCTCTTTTTTCACGTTAATGGTTTGGTCTTAGTAATTTAAATACAAGAAAAATAACTACTCAAGCCACAGCAACAATTTACATTCTTTACTTATGTTCTGTACTAACAGTGTCATGTTTCATCATTATTGCCCTTGACCACGGGTGTGAAATTAGATGAATCTTATTGTGTTTACAAGTGATAAAGAGAGTTATGTCTGCAAATATTATTTTATTAGGAAAAGAATAAAGAAAGAAAGAAAATGAAGTGTCCTGTGAAGGTCACTATTTACACAGATGAATTCATTTGCAAGAACACACATAACAAATCTGTTCCTTTATGTATTAACAAAGTAATTTCACGGTTGAATAAATTTATGTAATTAGCTATCATGTTTCAGCATAATAGTGCCTTTATCCATACTTGGTGAGTGATATTTAAACTTAGAATTCGGATAGGTAGCCTCTGAGTAACACAGTAGCAAGTGTTTCTTAATAATGGTAAAATATGTGTATAGCACATTGTGGTTTATACTTTCACATACATTATCTAATGTAATCTTCAAAATAAGACAGTTACTTAGGGTGGGAGGTTTCTCTCTAGTGAACAGGTATAGAAGATGAAGAACAGGATTATCAAAGACATCTTTGTCCAGAGTCACTGGCTACACAGTTAAAACTAAAACATACTTCTCCTGGTTCCTAATTGTACTTTATTAATTATTTTTCCTTTTCATATTTGTGTCCTACATCTTATTAACTAAAAATATATATTTGATCCAACAAGAGGGCTCTGACTTATTTTGTCTCATAACTGGACTCAACCCTGTCTCCCTACCTTTCTAGATTCTTATTATGTCTTATAAACTGTCCACTATTTTAAGTCTTATTCAACATTATTGGCTTGCACTGATGCCATTCAATAACACTACCTAGTTAAGATAAAATTTGATATTTTTAATAATCTACAGTATATCAGAATTTACATCTTATACAACCAATTTTAATTTTCTGCTTTGCTCTTAAATATCTAATTGACTATGAGGAGTATCTTTTGATGTATTTATTGTCAATATACTATTTGTCAATATTATTTCCATATATTTTGTTTAGAAAAACTCTTCCTTATATTGTGATAAATATTTTCTACAATAAGAAATTTTTCTAATTGTCACATCACATCAATTTAATAAAATTCTATCCTGAACTGAAAGTATTAATTCATTAAGAATACACAATTTTTTAATGACAAAACCATTGCTATTTTTTGTCATCATCTTATCTCTTGTGAACAATGTTTAGACATAGAAGTTAAATTTTTCCATTACTATCATTAATATTAAGACTCAGATTATATTAAAAACATTACCATCTCTATTTGTTATCAAGAAATGATAAGCAAGCAAGGCTAATACTTTTCAATGAACTATTAATAAATATAAGCAGCCAAAAACATAAGACATAAGGCATGTGAAAGAACACATTGTCCAAAAATGAACTGTGTTCAGAGGATCTGGTTAGTTTTCTTGTTGGTTTAGTTTAACTTTATTTGGTCATTGATTTTTACATGCATTAGTTTATTTTCAATTTTAAGCAATGTTATCATTAAAAATTATATAATTGGTTGCTCATACAAAAAGTATGGCTATTTTCAAGGTTTCAAATATTATTTACTTATGTATGCTTATATTAAGAATGTGCCATGAAGAGATATTATATTCATCCTTTAAAACTCATAATCTATCTTGAGAAACATTAGACTAAGCTTTGAATATACTATGGTCTTGAACAACTTTACGTATGAATAACTCTTCTGCCAGTAAATGTAGTAGACTCATAAACAGGGTTTTGACAGATTATCTCTGAAAATATTTCCAATAAAAAATTAGCTTTATTGGGGATCCCTGGGTGGCTCAGCGGTTTAGCACCTGCCTTTGGCCGGGGCGCGATCCTGGAGTCTCGGGATCGAGTCCCATGTCGGGTTCCCGGCATGGAGTCTGCTTCTCCCTCCTCCTGTGTCTCTGCCTCTCTCTCTATATCATAAATAAATAAATAAATAAATAAATCTTTAAAAAAATAGCTTTATTTGACTTACATTTTCACATATGGCCTTATAAAATCAGCAATAAGGGGAATATTTGTATAGATGTTAAAACACCTCTACACTATCCAATAGAAGTAGTTCTAATATAAATCATGCTAAAAATAATGATAATTAAGATGTCTCGGATCTTTCCACATCAAAAAATAGTTATTACAATGGAAGAGTCAACTATCATGATGTGTTTCATACTAATTAACCTTTCCTGTTTGGAAGTTTTCTTTAACAACAGCAAGGAATGAATAAGCCAAAAAGAGCATTAACATATGTTTAAGGTATTTTTCATAATCAAAACAATATTAGCATAAAAGACATATAGATCAATGGAACTGATTAGATATAAACATGTACAGGTGGACAATTAGTTTTTGACAAAGGAGACAACACTATACAATGGAGAAAGGATAGTTTCTTCAATAAATGGTGTGAGGAAACTGAATTGCCATATGCCAAAGAATGAAACTAGACCTCAATCTTCCACCATACAGAAAAATCAACTCAAAATGGACTGAAGACTTGAACAAAACAAAAATAAACAAGTGGGACTATATGGAACTCAAAAGCTTCTATTCACCAAAGGAAATAAGCAATAAAATGAAGATACAACTGATGAAATGGTAGAAAATATTTGCAAACCACATACCTGATAAGTGGTTAATATTTGAAATACACATGGAATTATTTTTAATATTTAATTATTTATTCATGAGAGGCACAGAGAGAGGCAGAGACATAGGCAGAAGGAGAAGCAGGCTTCTTACAGGGAGCCCGATGTGGGACTCGATCCCAGGACCCTGGGATCATGACATGAACCAAAGGCAGATGCCCAACCACTGAGCTACCCAGGGGCCCCATACACATAGAATTAATACAACTTTTATTTTTTAAAAAATGGGCAAAAGACCTGAAAAGATATTTCTCTAAAGAAGACATACAATTGAAGAACAGGTACAGGAAAAGGTACTCAATATCACTAATTGTCAGGAAAATGCAAATCAAATCCACAACAAGATATAACCTCATACATGTTTGGATGGCTACTCTCAAAAGGACAAAAGAGTACAAATACTGGTGAGGATGTGGAGTAAAGGGAACCCTTGTGCACTGGTGTATCAGTGGTAGGAATATAAACTGATATAGCTACTATAGGAAACAGTGTGGAGATTCCTTGAGAAATTTTTTTTAAAGATTTTTAATTTATTTATTCACGAGAAACACAAAGAGAAAGAGGCAGAGACACAGGTAAAGGGAGAAGCGGGCTCCCCGGAGGGAGCCTGATGTGGAACTTGATCCCAGGACCCCAGGATCATGACATGTGCCAAAGCTAGATGCTCAATCACTGAGCCACCCAGGTACCCCTCCTTGAGAAATTAAAGGTAAAACTACAATATGATGGAATTCCCATTCCTGGGTATATATCCAAAGTTAGCAAAACTATTATTTCAAAGATTTCACATGAATATGTGCTCCCATATTCATTGCAGCATTATTCACAATAGCCAAAGTATGGAAACTACATAAGTGTCCATCAGTGGAGGAATGGATCAAGAAAATGTGGTATATGTATACAGTGCAATATTATTCAGTCTTTTTTTTTTTTTTTATGATAGTCACAGAGAGAGAGAGGCAGA
Source organism: Canis lupus familiaris (assembly GCF_011100685.1). NCBI lineage: Eukaryota > Metazoa > Chordata > Mammalia > Carnivora > Canidae > Canis > Canis lupus. The sequence goes on from NC_049232.1 coordinate 49,180,048, forward strand.
GACACAGGCAGAGGAAGAAGCAGGCTCCATGCACCGGAAGCCCGATGTGGGATTCGATCCCGGGTCTCCAGGATCGCGCCCTGGGCCGAAGGCAGGCGCCAAACCGCTGCGCCACCCAGGGATCCCTATTCAGTCTTTTTTTTAAGATTTATTTATTTATTCATGAGAGACACAGACTGAGATATTGAGGCAGAGACACAAGCAGAGGGAGAGAAGCAGGCTCCTCACAAGGAGCCTGAGGCGGGACTTGATCCCGGATCCCAGGATTACAATCTGAGCCGAAGGCAGGTGCCCATCCACTGAGCCACCCCAGTGTCCCGATTCAGTCTTATAAAAAGGAAAATCCTGTTATTTGCAACAACATGGATGAAACAGGAAGGAATTATATTAAATGAAATTATCCAAAGAAAAAGACACATTCTTCAAGGATTCCCCTATATGTGTAATCAAAAACTAACTAGTACAATTCATAGAAACAGAGAGTAGGAAAGTGATTGCCAGGGGCAGCTGGGAAGTGAGGGAAATAGGTTGGTGAAAGGGAATGAACTCTCAATATAAGATGAATAATATCTGAGGATTAATGCACAGCATAGTGACTATAATTGATAACACTATATTATATAGCTGAAATGTGCTAAGAGAGTAGAACTTAAATGTTTTCTCTCTCACATACATACACAAAGAGTATGTATGTGAGGTGATGTATATGTTCAAAAAAAAAAGGAAAAATTTTTAAACCTTCTAGTAAACTTCTGATTATGCATTCCTCAGATGGGAGTTCAATGCTTGAACTTAACTTTTTGTGTATCTCTGGGAAGTCATAAATTGTCATCTCAAACTATAATTATTGTAATCTCTATTGTTGCCAGAGCTACTAATTATCTCAGATACATTATGTTCCAATGGCTTAACCTTCACAGTCAATCCATCTTACGACACAATTGATAATTAAAAAAAAAAAAAAGTATTTCATTGCACTTGATAATTACAGGGGCTCTCTTTCTACCCAACAAGGAAGCCACAAATACATTCTTCAAAAAATTAACTAACCCACTTTAAAGGTTTGCCTTCTGGAGCTGGTCCTGGTGCCAATGACTGTATCACTTGGGTACAGCAGAAAGTAGATGATATACTAAAATGTTTGAGGAGAGTATGAGAAAGAGATTACTTACAGATGTGTGTGCTAAGCATAAGGATGGTAAAATGCTCAAGACTAAAAGCAAAATGTACTACTTACCAATCTGACCTGACAGGGCAAGGACAAAGGAGAGCATTGTCAGAGCATGAAAACACCATGAAGCCTAGAAGAAAAGCCATTGAATAGCAGGTGAAACCATAGAACCTTGGCAAGAAATAACTACCTTAATTTCTTGTTCCACAATCACTTCTATTTTTTAATAAACTCAATTCTTAGTAAAATCCAATCAGATATTTAAATCCCAAAATGTATAGAGTTGCAGTCCATAAAAGTCAAACTTCTAGTAGCCTCAATAGGATAGAAAAAGTCAGAGAATGAATTTGGGGATGAAGATTGAATAGGGAATAGCTAGTATAAAAATAATGATATCTCGCCTTGTTAATAGTGAAGGTACTGTGAATTAAATGGGACAACACAAAGAGCTAACACGGGATACCAACCAGAAGGTTGAAGATGAAAATGTGTATCAATACCAAGTGTTGGGATCCCTGTGTGGCGCAGCGGTTTAGCGCCTGCCTTTGGCCCAGGGCGCGATCCTGGAGGCCCGGGATCGAGTCCCACGTCGGGCTCCCGGTGCGTGGAGCCTGCTTCTCCCTCTGCCTCTCTCTCTCTCTCTCTCTCTCTCTCTCTGTGTGACTATCATAAATAAAAAAAAAAAAATGCCAAGTGTTGGTTGAGTTGTAATGCAAAGATAACTTCTGGCAAGAGAGGAAATTGTCATAAACACCTCAGAAAAGGTTTTCAATTGTCTATCATCATTGAAAATATCAATACTCCATGACACATCAGTCTGCCTTCTTGGTCTATATCTGACAGAAGGCATTCACAAAGGTTACCAGAAGACATCTGTGGAAATATTCATAGCAGCACTGTTTTCAATAACTAAAAATAGGAACTATTTATATGTACATCGATTAAAAATATAGAATTAATAACTAAATTGTGATTTATTCAATTAACAGAGTGGCAAAGATCAAGGATATGTACCTACATCCAACAACATGGATAAATCTTACAAATGTAGTAAGTGAATGAAATGTACATGAAAGAGTATGATGGCTGATTTTGTTACATAAAAATTTTTGTAAATATAAAACTGATTTGTAGTGTTTAAAGATTTATTCTTTTATAGTAAATTTAATACTAGAAAGCAAGGAAATGATTATTCTAAGAATCAGGATAATGAATATATTTTGGAGAAGGTTGGAGTTACAGCAATCAGAATGTTACATGTGGGACCTTTTGGATTTATGGCAATATTCCATTTTTTTTCTTACTTGGTAGTGTATTGGTATTCACTGTGTGATAAAAATATTCTGTGGCAAAAAAAATCTTACAAAATACAATTATATTTACCATTTGAAGTAGGTTTTAGATGTATAGAGGAAAGCAAATGATGTTTGCAAGAATCGATTGGGAGGTAGAAGATCTGATTTTGATCACCAGTCTTACATGAGCTAGCCAACATTAGTTAGTAACTGGCAGTTTACTTGAAGATAAATGGAGCTTTCACTTCTTTGTAAAATGGGGATAAAGACAACTTCCAGAGAAGCTGTAATGAATAGGTGGTACCATCTACTTATAAAGTAGCAGGTGAAATACACTGTGGACTATCCTTGACTCCAAAATGGTGATCAAAAGATAGACACAAAATTCAGTAATATATTCCTTATGCTATTCTCTAAATCTGGTAAGAGATTCTTCCTCCCTGTTCTCTCATAGAAACTGATATCTTTCTCAGGAATATGTTACCTATGACAATAGGATCTTCCCTGGTCCTCACAGCCTGAAACAACTTCTGCTCCAGCTCATGCTTAGCTCTAAGCTTGATCCCTTCTTTAACACTGCCTTAGGCTTATTTTACTTTGAGTTTCTCTATTAAAAATCTTAAGGTCAGAGAGCATGTCTCATCTATTGCTACATCTCCTGGAGACTGTTTTTTCACTTAAATAATAGACGCCCAAAGAGTGAGACTTCCTGGAAGAATACATGAATAATTGCTCCCCAAAAGCTCTCCTAGTGTTTTGAAAGAGGGAAGTGAGATAACAATACGTATTTTTTAAAAAAATATTTGATTAAAAATGTACATGTTGTCCCTGACCAGGAAGGTGCAATCCTAATATAGATAGGATTTTTATCTTCTTCTTTGCCTGCTGTTTACCAGACTATATTTTATTTTCATAAGTTTAATACAGAATCAAGGGATTTAGAGAATCAGATGGGGAGGGGAAAAATCAAAGTAACAGGAAAGAACCTGTACTACCTTATGTGTACCTTATGTGTCTTCTCTGAAAACAAGGAATAAGTTTTTTAACCCATTCCAAAGTACAGAAGTAGGAATGTACACTTTTGTTCTTAGACTTCCATTTTCATATTGTCGCATAAAGGCTTGGGGCTGCTGGAGATTACTCATGGATTTACAGACCAGAAACAATTTTTAAAAGAGCTTTAGAAGCAGAGATTAAGGACAGACTTTGACAAATAAAAAGAGAGACCAGAAGTCAATACATTCAATTATACATTCTATCTGTATATACAGATATCTGTTTTCTTATTATACAGAGAAATTTAAATTTACCTCTCTCATCTAGTGTTGGATTTCTTCCACCCTTAGTGATTGTAAAAAAAAAAAATAAGTAAATAAAACCTGTTTATACTTACTTCTCTGTGTATCAAATGTGCATGTGTAATTTAATGAAACTTTAAGATTGACTGGATCTCACCCTATATTTTAATTTTATTTAACAGCAGTGATTTGTTAGACAATTAGGCTGTACCAGGCCATTGAAGAGCTACAGTAAAGAATGATTTTGAACTAAACCAAGACAGACAGACGGATAGACAATAAGAAAGTTGTTTTTTTTTTTTTTACCATGTTGATAAATGTTTTCCTTGGTACAAATTGATATATTATTTTTAAAAATCTATTTGCATAGTTCCCTTCAGAAAACCTTACAGAATATTTTAAGTATATCATTTCTCACCAGTATAATGATATTTCTAATTATGTAGTAATGGAATTTTGTAATGGAAGAAGATATGATACATAGTGGGAAATGTTTCCTGTTACAACATTAAGGTACAATGAGACTTCTCTGGCTAAATTCAACATAATTAAGTTAACTGATAGCAATTAATTCTTTTTCATTAATAAGAAAAGAGCCAAAGGCCTTTTCAGTTATAGGAATGCTTACACTCCCATGAAGTTATGTTTTTTTCTTGGTTTGAGAAAATAATTAAGGATGAAGGCACTGATTGGTATATAATACTAAAAGAACAGTTATTGAGTGATAGGACATGAGGAACTTGACATGATATCTAGGATTCCTTATGAAGCATTTGTCAAGATCATTGTTTTCTTTCACCCAACACAGTCTGCTACCCTCATTAATGGTGCATATATTATATTATTACAGGATAGTTAATAATTGCTGATATGCTTACATTTGGTCAATTTCACTTATACAGAAAAACTTAAAATTAAGTTAAATGAAGCAGTAGATATCAAAGCAACCAAACTCAATACATTTCAGCATTTTTTTCCAATTTAGAATATGCATTTTAAAAAAAATCTCCACAGGAGAAGTGATGATTTATGGTTAATATTCCTTAAAGCAAAGCCTCAGACTGATGGTAGAACCAATTATTTATCTTATTGATATCACAGCTTTATTTTCCATACCAAGTTTGCTATTTTTCCCTATCAAAAAGTTTCTTGTTTTTTTGTATCTGATAATCTTCCTTCTTTACATTTTTCTAGAAATATAAATGTGCAACTTGAAAAGAGCAATAGGCTACTGGCTTTCCATAATGCGCAGGACTGAAGCAGATTCTGCTTCATTTGTGGAAAACTGATCAAAAGTCATTTTTATTTTGAGAGCTGATTTCCTTTGTACACAAGGGTTTTAATTATGAGATTTTAGTAACTGGTAGAAATTTAATAATACAATTTAATAACCACAACCTCAGGTAAGTTATCACTATGTTTCTCCATTTCCATATTTCTAGTATTAAAAAAATATTTACAATATTGCCTGGCATATCATACTAGTTTTGTCTAATGGGATTAAACTATGATGATCATCATTGCATAACAGATTCTCTTCATAAATGAATACACACACAGATATAAGCATGAGCATTCATAGATGTCATACAAAATGCAACTCATTGAAAATTCAGAATATTGTCTCTTCTTTTAAGATATGAATATAGTTAAGAATTTTATGCATTTTTAATTATAGTATATCTTCATATAGAAAGACAGCAGAATCCCAAAATGCCATTGTGTGAGAAAGCAATATAAAGCAGTCTTGATTATGTAGTCTTATTTTAACTAGAAGTTTTGTTGACCCATCAAATCTGCCTTCCTTACTTTTGTAAGGAAAAAAATTAAAAATATACAAAGATATGTGTACATAATCATTTATTGCAGCATTGTTTATAACACTAAAAATTTGAGAAACAATGAATCCATTCCACAGTAGCTTGTTAAATAAGTTACAGTGCATCCATCCATTTAGTGTTTAGTCATTAAAAATGCTTGAGAAGGAAAGGTCATGTTATTGACTTAAAATAACCAGATACACAACCATGTATCTGCGTTGGATGGATCTCTCTTCTCTTTCACACATACACACAGATACATACACAGATGCACATAAATGTTTTGAGTCATATATAAAAAGCATGTTTGGAAGAATCTTCAATATGTTGAAAAGAGTAGTAATATTTAAAGATGTAATTTCAAATGATTTTCAACATTTTTCTGCTTAATTTGAATATTATTTTCTAAATGAGCTCACTTCATTTTGATGATCCCAATAAAAAGGTTTAATTATTTAGAGGTAGAATAGAAGATTCAGCAAAAGACCAATTAGATAGTATCTGACTTGGGGAAAAATGCAAAAAAAAAAAAAAAGCAGACAAATTAACATCTTAAAATAGTCAATAAACTGAAGGAATCCTTATAGTTCAGAGTGACCCATATTTTAAAATAAAAGTGCATCCAAAGACCCCTAAATATGGAAAATATCAATAATAAAAATTTGAAATATATGAGGAAAGAGGATATAAGGACAGGAAACCAGAATGCTATTTCAATTTACAAATAAGAAAGTACTTAGGAAAGATACATACAGAATATAAGTAATTTCCAATGTATATGGTTTAGCTCAGAAATCCAAAAAAGATTAGAGATAGCAATATGGAATAAAAGGCAAGAGATGTCCTGTGAGAAGAAAAGGAGATAGATTTTAATACAGTAGAAAATAGCCACTGCAGATTATTTTCTGGACTCTGATGGATAGGGAAATTGGAGATAGAATCGAAGCATTCTGTCAGAGGTCATAATATTGTCAAAGTTAACATAGATAAACATGGAGTTTGATTATAGAAGGTGATTAATTTAACTAGAGTTGAAAATATATGTTGGGCAATAGTGGAAATGAGACTGGAAATTTAAGATGGGTTAACTTGAAAACTTGACAAACATAGCTCAAGCTTAATTTGGCAAACAATAATATTTTAGTATTACAGTGTGTGAATGCTGAATGGAATATCAGATATTCACTCCAAATTTCTGCAATTTTTAATGAGAAAACTGGTACTCTTAAAGATTTAAATGGCTGGGTCATAGGATGGTAGCAAGACCTAAATTCAAATCATATTCTTACCTGTAACAGAAATAATGGGATCTTGTAAGGATGAATTCTATGGGGGACAGTAATGTCTAAACTATACTAAGGAAATATTAGCAAAAGTAATGGAAGTAAAAATAAAGATCCAAGAGCACCTTCAGAGGTAGGTGTAAACATAAATATTGAATATATCACTTGGAAATGAAAGTGAGGTGTAAGTCCTAAAGAATTTTCAAATAAAGATGTGATATAGTGAAGGATTTTAAAAATGAAGAAAAAGCCATTAATTCTAGATTTCTGAGCAAGAAGACTTTGATACTACTAGGCATTACTCAAAGCTAAATTGCCGAGAGTAATAATGTACGTATGGGAAACTAATGCACCAATTAGTTATCATGAAAAAATAATCATCCAATTTAACTCTTTAGAGATATACATCAAAATAGTATGATTTCATATAATTTCTGTAGGTTCCATTAAAAAAAAGTCATTTTCCAGAAAATATTGAACCATGCACATAATCACAAAGAGGATCTAGGACTTCAAGGAACGCATTTCCAAGCGTGCAGTTTACTTGTTTGTTTCTTGGAATTAGTCATGTTTCTAGGAGAAAAAAAGATGAAATGAAAATGACAATTATTATGTCATTAGGTCTTTCATTCCAAAGTGGAGACCAAAGACCAAATTGGAATATTCAGAAAATATCAATGAATGAATCAACCAGTCTCGATCTCTCTCTCTCTCTCTCTCTCTTCCCCTTCCACTATCCTCCTTTCCTTTCCTGTTCCTCATTCCCTTCTACCTTCCTGCCCCTTTCTTATACGTACACACTGGTACTAGGAGCTTGGTAGAAAAAGTAAATAGATTACACTGGCTTGACACATAATAAGTAAGTTACAAACTACAACTTATGAAATTCAAATTGCCAGTATGTTCAGGCTTTTGTCCTTTATTTTTCTCTTCATCAACTCTTAATTCATCCTTGCTCCTCTAAATGCCTAAGACACAAAATTACCTATTTACTTTCATCTACCTTCATCTCTGGGGAAATCAAGTGTTCTTATTCCAGTTTCAAGAGGTCTTGCCCTTTTGTTCAGGCCAACTGACATCTAAAACAGCCTCTGACACTGTTTGATGCCATCTGTTATCAGCATTTCTCATGATAAGACTCTCCTTTTCAGCTTTGTTGTACCCTTCACTATTTCTCTTAAAACTTTTATAACTGATTTATTTCTCCTTTTTCAGAAAAAGGTCTATCTAATTAAGAACAATTACAGTGCCTTATTTGGTACCACAGTAATGGTACATGTATGAGAACATCTATGTGAGGTACAGGCATTTCAATTATTAGGTATAATTTGAAAGTTTTACAATAAAAATCAGATCACAAGAAGAAGCAAGAAGGCAATTAATAATTTATCAATGAAATATCTTCAAAGAAATTTGCAAATCATTTACAAATGTGTGGAATTGTAAATACATTAGGACTCAGAACATGTACCCACATTTCCTAAACTTTACATTTTAATTCACTTTGAAGTACTCTATTGGTTATATATTTTTATTCTGAAAGAAATCATTAGTAATCAAATCATCATGTGGAAATATAAAATGGAATAAAGTGACTTTTATAGGACCAATAAAAAAAGCATCAAAAATTATAAAAATTACATCATAATAAGCAATAAGAGAAGGATCAAAAAATAGAATAAGATTCAATTCTCTAACTAGTAGAAAATTAGAACAATGTAAGATTTTAACATGTAAATCATCTATTTGGAGGGTAATATATATATATATATATATATATATATATATGTGATCAAACTATAATCTGATGCATAAGATACTAATTTTCCTTCCAGAAGTCATTGAAATAATATCCATAAATTCTCAATTTTTAACAAATTTTTTATCAGTAGATAATATAGATCCATACTTACCTACATTGTTGATTAAAATTGAACACGATAAGCCAAAGGGAAAATCCTTCCATTTGACAATAAGGGATCATTTATGTAATTATTTCTGGATAATAGAGTTCCAAGCTTTTAAAAATTGCATATACCCATATCATATATCTCATTTTTCAGTCTCTCATTTAAAGATAAAATAAGAAACTAAGAGTATTTCACTAAAATATAGAAGCCATTATCTGTTTGTATGTTAATCCTGCTAAAAAATCATAAAATTATGGCATTGCTTATACCCTGTAGTAAAAATTGTAAAGGTATATTATGCTATTTCCTGATCCACCCAATTACTAAAGAGGGCTAATGACTCATTCTACTAAGTGGGTAGTGAGGTCATATGTCTATTTCATATTAAAGCATTAAAGAGTCAGTATAATGCCTATACAGTGCCTTCCCTTGGTATAGCACTTAGCAGGATACACATCCCCGATGGTGGTGTTATTAGATGCTGAAGCTTCTGTCAGCCTGGATCCCTGAGTGACAGTGTGGAGCAAGGAACTCGTGGAATATGTCCATACGTTTTTGCTGTGTTAAGCCACTTGGGGGATTGTTTTTATTACCAGAAATCCTAACCTAACAAATAGGTACTTTTGTATTACTACTTTCTACATAACACGTGCCAGATACTCTTATTTATTAATCTGTGTTAAGATTTCTCTGGAATATGTGTCAATCTTACTTATAGCTGTCTTATCTAATTATTTGCCTTTTTAAAAATTATTTGAATTTGTAAAGTAAAAACTGTATTTCCACTTTACTTCCCTATCCTGCCATAACATAGAATGTAAATTTCAGTTATATGAACATCTTTATCAATAAATTTCTGAGTTCCAAATAGCCATGAAGTTCTGTAAAAGCAGAGTTGCCATTTTGTGATTTGTCAGGGTTAAACTGGGTCAACATCTACATAAGAGGTTCAATAGAGCAGCAGAGTTATTTGTAGTGGTAGAAATATTGTTCTGTGTGATTTCTTGGAAGGTTTTAAAATGTAAATGGTGTAAAAAACTTATATTTAGACCACTTGAATTTCTTTAATATGGGTATGTTTTATTTTTAAAATATGTATTCTTAATTTCCAGTATTTTGAGTAAAATAATGAACAAATTTACTAAAAAAAGGGGGGGGGGGTCCCAGAGACAAACATTGACAGAAGAGATGTGAATAACCCCAAACCTATGAACAATGTTCAACTCACCAGAGACAAAATAAATATAAATTAACACAGCAATGAGTTACATATTTGACTATCATATTGGCAAACACTGAAAGAGTTAGGGAAAACAGAGTTGGCATGGTGCAAGGAAACTAAAGTTAGCTTTTTGGAATGAAGACTGGTGCAGATTTTCCTTCAATTTATGTCAAAATACAGCAGATATTTTCCAGAAAGTTTTAATTATCATAGAGATAAATGGAAGCAGCCATAAAGTCCAAAATAAGAGATTCAATAAAATAATAATAAGAGGAATTCATATGGAATACCAGAGTATCACTTATTGAAAAATTAGAAATACATTTAAAAACAAGAAAATTTAGGGCAGCCCGGGTGGCTCAGTGGTTTAGCGCTTCCTCTCCCCCCCCCCCCCCGGGGGCCTGATCCTGAAGAGCTGGGATGGAGTCCCAAGGCCAGCTCCCTGCACGGAGCCTACTCCCTCTGCCTGTGTCTCTGATTCCCTCTCTGTGTCTCTCATGAATAAATAAAATCTTTAAAAAAAAAAAAATAAAATGTATTCATTGTTAATAAATATGTATTCATCCTCTACTTATAATGTGTCACAGACATTCTAGTTTCTGAGGATGTAATCATGAATAGACACACCCATGTTCAAACATAAAGCTTCAATTCAAACAGTTATAGAGTAATGCAAATGGAAATCTTGATGATGTGACAGAGAATCATGACTCTCTGTGAGACTAGAGACTTAGAGAGCCCAGTGAGGTAAAGCTCTGCTGACAAGGTGCCATTTAACTTGAGATCTAAAAGACAAAAAAGAGCCTGACATAGTTGAAGGAAAGATCAGCTGGACAAACAAAAGCAGGAGGTCTACAAAGGAAATAGACTTGGTGTTCAAAGAACAGAAAGCAAGCAAGGGTTTGACCTTCATGGGTCACGGGAAGAGTCCTGGGGAAATTCAGAGATAAATAACCAAATCAAGGTATTTGAGAGCCATAGGAAAAAGAATGGACTTTCCTTCAGGTGATAGAATTAAGAGGCAGAGGATTTTCACCAAGAGAAGTAGTCTAGATGTGGTGGCATTTTTTTTTTATTTATTTATTTTTTATTGGTGTTCAATTTACTAACATACAGAATAACCCCCAGTGCCCGTCACCCATTCACTCCCACCCCCCGCCCTCCTCCCCTTCTACCACCCCTAGTTCGTTTCCCAGAGTTAGCAGTCTTTACGTTCTGTCTCCCTTTCTGATATTTCCCACACATGATGTGGTGGCATTTTAGAGATCAACCTGGCAGCTGTACTGAAGATGAACTGTAGAGGGAGCTACACAGAACAGTTGAACCAGTACAGTGAATGCTGCAGTGGTAAGAAATCAAAATGGTTTGGACCAGGCCAGCAGCTGTGAAAATGGAGAGAAGTGAAATAACTCAATATAGGTGGTTGCCCCAGTCTTAGAGGATTTGGTGGAAGGGAGAATTCTGCAGGTTTTGGATAGAGCTACTGAAGGATTTTATTTGTTGCAATGGGGAAGACTTGGGGAAGAACACAATAGGCGTCTGAAGAGAAGAGAAATCATGAGTCCTGATTTGGTCATTCTGAATATAAGCTGAAATTGTTAAGTGGCTACTACAGAAATAAAATTTTGGCTCAGTGGATTAGTCAGGAGCCCTTTGCACAGAATATTGAATATTAGCTGATACCACAAAGCCAGAAATGGTTTTGATAGTGAATGTGTTTTCTTGCTATTTTGTATTTTGTGTAAATGTGTATTTGTCCTAATTTCTTAAATTCATTGTCTTTTATGCCTGTGATTTCCCGAGAAGAAAAAACAATAGCTTCATCGTAGAGACTGACCTGGGAGCAAATGACTTCATCCTTTTTGTTGCCATTACTACATGTAAACATGATTTACTGCCTAATATAGAGAAAAATAAATAAAGTTACAGAAAGTTTAAAAGAAACAAAAATATTGCATTGGAATTGTATCTTATGGTTTAATATAGTTTGAGGATGAAATCATATTTATCTTTACTGAACATATCAACATAGAGATAAACACAATTTTATTTTCAGGAAGACACGGTACCCTTATATGTGGAACTCTGAGAACATAAACTACTCCTTCTCTCTTTCCTTCTTATGTTTCAAAAGAACTTGAATTCCTCCTTTTAGTTCAATTTAGGCTGCACATAAAGCTGTAAGCATTATCACTTGCCACTGGAACAAACATTAAAAGAAACAAGCAAAAAAAAATAAAAATAAAAAATAAAAGAAACAAGCTAGAAATATCATTGATTACCTTGTCCAGACAGACAGTAAATTCTCAAATCACTTTGTGTACTCACTCAGTAAACATTGCACATATATTGTATACAACATATAATTTATATATTGTATTTATAATTTATAATTACGTATCTCCAAGAATTTATATTTATGAATATAAATATAAATAAATATATTTATGGAATTTATAATTATGTATCTCCAAGAGTTTTAGATTCTCATTACTCTAGAATGTAAACATATTTTTCATTATTTTGTAATAGACACCAAGACATGCTCATCATCCTAAAGCCCAGTCTTTCTTCTTTAAGAAGATACTGCTGAATGAAGCCAGCCACCTATGAAGCCAGCCACCTCAAAATATTTTCAAGTTTACATAAAACAAATGATGAAGAACATGAGTAACCATGTGAATCTCATGAGGGCTGAGTCTCTGTTATGAAATATGCCCTCTGTAGTGTCTGGATATGATTCGGTATCATGCTATAAATTCCATAATCAATGCACTCACCAGGATGGACAACTGACATTCAGCAGTAGAAAGAGCAATGATAACATTTTAGAGACTGCTTCTTAAAGGAAAGTTCTGAGCAGACACACAAAAGACAGTTTCCCCTGTGATCTCTAGAGGAAAATTATTGGCTTAGGTATCTGTCTCACGATGCCTTTCCCATATACTGAGAAGAATCTAGAGATGAAGACCTACTCGAAAGACTATGAGATTGTTCTGCAAATTTCAATTTTATTCAGATTGCAATGCCTTCTGGATCTTCCTAATTAGAAGTGACCAGGCCATCTTCAAAGACCCCTTAGAGTGTTTCAATTACTGAAACTCATACCCAGGAAAATGACAAAGTAGAGTTCTGTTCTTCTTGAGGTCAAAGTCTGAAACTTCAATAGTATGTCAGTAGATCAATTTGTATCCCCTCTAACAATCTATTAGCAAGTCAGAACATTGAGATGTTTATGCTTTACTGTCACAAAATTTTAAAATGACATTACTGGTGCAAATGAACTCTATTTATGATAGCATCTTTTGTGTAAAGCACAGAGCAGATTATATATAATCTTTCTGGTATCTTCCATTATTAGCCGGGTTTTAATAGACCTGCTATTTATTGATTACGCTACCTAAGTAATCATTCTTGAATTGATGCATAATGCTGCTTGTGCTAAATAATTGATAGCATGGAGATTTACGGGGAAAGCTATGACAAGCCAGAGGATATGGCAAAAAGAGGCTTGGCAGTACAGCAATAAATGTAGTCAGAAGAGGCCGGTGCTGTCAGGATACGAGTATCACATGATTAATTGCTCTATTACTCCTCCTTGGTCTACAGAAAAGCAAGAGAGGAAAAAAAGAGAGTAGAAAATAAAGCAGCTTGTTGAATGTAGCTTCCTTTTATTTATTCATTGGAGTAGAGGGTGAGAGGAAAGTGCCTTAGTTTCTATTACATCTTTATTTACCAAAGGAAGATTCAAGAACAGATCTTGTTGAAGTTTTATAGAAAAGCACAGTTGTTCCATAATTACAGATCCATTAATGATACAAGGCTATTCAGAAAGAATGTCCATTTTCAGTGAAGAGCCACCACTTTGAATGTGGGTTACTGAAGGAAAACAGTGATGCCAAAATTGTCAGTACAGTGACCCTGAACTGCATCAGAAAGCAGTTATAGTGCTCAAATGAAGTTTTACACTTAAAATATGTGTTGATTTTGTTTTCAATTCCTGATGATAAATTTCATTGAAATCTGCTATATTTGTACATGGATATATGATTATAAGGATATACTCCAATTTCATTACATACACACATTAATGACTGACAGAAAGACAAGGTTTTACATTATAGCATGTCATTTCAATATCATGAATTTTTCAGATTTATCCTTTAATGTAATGACATATTAAAATTATTATACTGAAAATAGGAAAAATAAAATTAAAAAAAAACTTTTTTTTTGTAATTTCATTTCTCAGAGTCGATTCTAAATTTTAATTCAATTTTTATCAATATTATCAAGAGTCCAGAACTCTTTGCCAGAGGGATAGTCCTGGTTATATGTGTACCATGCAGAAGAGACAGAAGGATATAATTTAAAACCTCATATAGATTTTAGAACACTCACTGCCACTATAAGAACTTGGTATCTTCGTTCTGATAGGGTGGGTAGAAGGTATATGCCTTCAACAGTTAACTTTGTTTTTATGGTTTCCCTAGCCACCAGCTAATAATATGTGCAAATTTGACCATCTAAACTACTCCCAATAACTTCGCTGTTCACAGAATGATCTTTTAAGTGGAGTATATTACAAGAGAAAACAGCACAGCTCATCCATTTAGTACAGTACAACTTATAAACGTGGATCATTCTCTCCCATTCATCAAAATAGCATAAATTTCTGATAAGGTAGTATTTCTTTCATCTATCTCCTGCCAATCCTATAAATTTTTACCCATATATTCAGAAAATAAGTCCTGTGAAATAGTTGCCTACCCAGAAATTTAAATAATAGCACTGGTTTTGAACATTTTAATATGGGATGATTGGTTTTCTTCTCGTTTAGATTTAATATGATAGGGGGGCCCTAGACAACTGGGGTTTTTTGTTAAAATATATGTGATTTTTTGTTAAAAACATATGTGAACATTTTATTCTTAATACTATTTGAACCTGTAAGACAAATGCTAAATAAAATTACCTCTACTGAAAAAAGTTTACATAAAATAAATAATAATTTAGCCGATTTGACTAATTCTTCCATTATCCATTCTAAATTTCATATCCCTTTGAATCCTTTTCATATCCTTTTGGATCCTTTTCCAAAATCAGCATTAATAACTGAAAAGGAGTACTTTGTTAAATAATATTGGAAATGTATCAGTTTACTAATTTAGGACATAATAACCAAGGCCTGTAATAGGAGCTATGGAGAAGAGACAACTACAGTTTATTATCACAAAGCAGCCAGATGTTATTTACTTTAATTCTGAGAGAGAGAGAACGAGAATGCACACAAATGGGAGAAGGGGCAGAGGAAGAGGGAGAGAGAGAATCTCAAGCAGCCTCCACATCCAGCAAGGAGCCCAAGGGCTCAATTTTACAACCCTGGGATCATGACTTGAGCCCAACTCAAGAGGCAAATACTTAATCAACTAAGCCACCAAGGTGCCCCAGCCAGATATTATTTTTAAACATAAATCAGGTTGTCTTTTCTTTCCTTAAAGCCCTTGGTTGGCTCTTCATGTCAATTGATATAAAATGAGTAAATGAGAGCAAATCAGATACTATACAAGCCAGTAAATCTGGACCCTAACTAACTCTCCTGACTCATAGAATACTACTTTCCCCTTAGCTTTTTAGGATCCAGTTCATTTATTAACCTTCTTACTATTCTTCCACTTTGGGCATTTATATGGTCTTTGCCTTTACTAGAAATGATCTGCCCACCAGCTTTGCAACATTATCTCCATTTGTTAATAAGAGTCCCAACTTAAATGCCACTTCCTTACTGAGGGCTTCTCTTATACACGTTCTGCAAGTAACTATCATATCACTGCTTCATGGCTTTTATAGTATACATCAGTGTCTGAAAGTATATCTTTGACTTATTTTTTTTCTCCCATCATTTAGCTATTGTAGTAAGCAGAAAAATGTCCCTCCAAAGTTTACATCTTAAATCCTGGATCCTATAATTATGTTACCTAACATGACAAAAGGAACTTTCCAGATGTAATTAAGTACCTTGAGACAAGGAGGGTTATTCTAGATTGTCCAGGTAGGCTCAACTTAATCATGTGGATCCTTAAAAATGGAGGACCTTTCCTGGCTGTAGTCAGAGGGAAATAGGTTTATAGCAGAAAAGCACAAAGGAATGTAACATTGCTGACTGTGAAGATGAAGAAAAAGAGTCACAAGCCAAGGAAAGTGAGAGTCCTCCAGAATATGGAAAATGCAAGAAAACAAGGTCTCTTCTAGAGCTATCAGAAAGATATGAAGTCCTGTAAACACCTTGATTTTAGCTCACTGAGAGTCACGTTGGACTTCTGACCTACAGAATTGTAAGATGTGTGTGTGTGTGTATATGTGTGTGTTAAGTTAGCAAGGTGGTGGTAATTTGTTAGCAACAATAAAAACTAATACAACTATAAAATCCTTAGGATCAGAAACTTCATCCATCTAACTCACTCTATGGGCAGAGCCCAGAGGTGTGCCTGGCACATAGATGGAGCTCAGTAAATAGTTGTTAATTACATAAATGTATGCAATGATCAACTAGAAACAAATCTTTCTTAACAGTACATAGTTGGTAAGACATTTGTTCTTTTTTATATAACCAACTAATATTACGTAATAAAAGTAATTTCTATTCTCCATTTTTCTCTAGATATCATATTTTACATGAAAGTTATATAATTCCTACACTAAAAAGAGTCAATTATTGCTAAAGATAACCCCATTATCCTTAGTGCAATGATTGGCTAATAAAGGCTCCATCCCTCCCTCCCTAAGCATTTGCAAAAGTAAGATAATAAACATCATGTAGCCACCCCTCAACCTCAATAAAGTTGAGATACTCCTGAGAAATATTCATGATCTATCTTACTTCCTCTCATTCCCATACATTTTCCACTTTTCATATTATTTTGAAGCAAATCTAAGAACTAATATCTATCATCTAATATTAACAGTAAATATCTCAGTTTATATCTTTAAAAGTTCAGAACTTGAAATATTTTAATGAGCACTTTCCAAAGTTACAAGTTGTTTTTGTACTTTTGATTCTGAGCTAAGCCCTCCCTGTGATTTGGTTAATGAGATGTTAGTGGATGGGATGTACAGATGGTTACACCGGCTTTTACATGTTCCCTCTGCCATTGCTGTGTGAAGATGCACAGAGAAGCCCAACAGAGAAGAGACATATGGAATAGAGCCAAGTTAACCCAGTGGACCAAGCTAGAACCATCCAAGCTCAGCTTCTACCCACCTGACCCCAGACTTGAGAGTCCAACTAAATTTAGCTGATATTACCCTCCATATTTGTGAGTTAAGTGCTTATAGTTATAAATCATTGCAATTTGAGGACAGGTAACAAACATTACAATAGCTGTAGATGAGTGACACAGGGGCTCTGTTATATAAGTCAGTGATGGGGTAAAGAGTATGAACTCATTTTTCCTGGGGAGAAGTTCCAGGTTTGGAGAGACCAAAGTCTTAGGAAAGTTGAGGAGTCTTATTTTAGAAAAAGAATAATTACAAATATAAAACTAGGTATGAAAGTAGATATATTTTACAGAAAATAATTAACAGAAGTCTTGTAAATCTCATTAACTTTCTGTGAAGATTTGTCTGGTCTTTCTACCAGAAATGGTCACACAGAAATGCTTCTTAATTGTAATCTGGCTTCTTCTCTCTATGCAGAACACTTTATAAACTCGAGCACTCAGAGGCCCATGTGCAGAAATAATCTAAAGCTTAAATTCATTAGTTTAACTTTAAAATTTACCTAATGAGAAGGTTAAAGGCAGCACTACTAAACTAAGATAGAGTTGTGACAGTTGGTTTTCTGGTGTCTCCATGAGTGATTCTGAGGTAAGGAACAAGCAGACAAAATTCCTGGCTATATACAGAATTGCCAGGTTCGTGATGGAAGCTATGTTGTTCATGTTTCAGAAGGGCTGCAGAATACCAAGTAAAGTGAAAAGAGTTGCTTTTCTCATTCCATTAGTTCTGCTTTTCATATTCTTCCAAACTTCTGGTACTTTTATACACTTTATTTAAGAACGAACCCCATTCTAGTGTGTTCAGTTATGATACTACTAAGGACCTGCCAGGACTGCTGGGAGGAACATCTTATTGGATCTTAACACTGTGCTAATTACTTATGACATTTATGTAAAAAGGCAATTGTGCCCATTTTTTTAAAAAATTGAATGTATTCTTTTTACTGATTACCTTCCTAATCTCAATTGTATATGTCACCTGTGGTAGGATGAGATATTCAAAATACAGCAAACACTACCTTCCTGAAAATGCCAAAATCATTAGCTTGATTTGCATCAGCAAATGGGAGCACAAAGCTGTGCCCTTACTGACAACAATATCAGTGATTTGAAGGTTGATTGCTTAATTTTTTTTATTTCTACATCTTTGATTTAGCAGAGCCGAAACTTTTCCTTGCAACCTTTTCCTAAGGGTATCAAATGTGACTCATAAAATTTGATTGTGTAAAAAGAAATTCTGAACAGACTTCTCTATGGAATCCTTTGTTCTAATCTTTATTTTTCCTTGCATATAGCAAAGCAGATATTTATTAAAATTAATATATTTCAGAAATATACCACAAAAACATAAAAATGCCTAATAATTCAACTCTCACTCCATTCTGTTACCTGGAACTGTGCTAAATTTATTACCGTATTGAAAACTCTAATAACCCTTACCTTTTCTCAGCACATATGTGTTTAAGAAGATGAGCAATAAAAGTACTCATAAAATTCTCTTGTAAATTTTTCAAAGTAATATAAAATGACTGATTAATTTGAATATCAGGTTTTTTGTGTTTATTAAAAAGGTTACTTATGTATTACTACTTTTTTGGTAAACAGGTTGACAATGAATTATATTCAACATTAAAAGAGTCATTTATGTTGTTCTGGTTCAACTTATTTTATGTATTCACAATTCTGAATATGTCTTTTCTTACCTTTTAACCTATGGACACGTCAGTTTTAATAGTGTAATAGTAAATATGGGTTATTTTATGCTGTGCTGAACAACAACTTCTTCTCTCGGTGGATCTAACTAAAAGAGGTCAATTTCTCATTCACATTATACGTCCAATACCAGTTTTGCAGGGACATTTTTTTCTTGTGGCTACTCAGGGACCTAGACTGATGGAAGCACTATCATTTTCTAATATACCATATGAGCCTAGGCTTCAAGGTCTGCCATTGGAAAAGGGAACAGAGAGAATCACGTAATGCACACATGGCACCTCTATGAGAATGGATAGTACGGTTCTCTCACGTGCCAGGAAAGAAGGGGAAATTGGGTGAATTGGTGAGCAGTAGTGATTTACCACAAGTTTTTATCTCCAATACTGTGATTCATTATCTTTCCTATTATTTCCTTCTTGGGAATAATAATAACTTATTTGATTTGAATCTCATGTATACAATTATTTATATTATGTAGAGGAAATCACCAAAACAAATAAAATTTGAATTAATTATTTAAAATCATAGAGCTAGCCAATTATGCTCCAGGCAATTTTTTTTTTCAAACTTAGAAAACAGAACCCTCCTTCATCACATCAGTGTTCCAAAGAAAGGAAACATATTCTACCAAACTACGTTAATTTTTGCTTTTCTGCCTAATAAATCATGTGGATAATTTTACTGCTGTGTAAAATATATTTTAAGAATTATTTGCAATGATAGATTATGTGGGAAAATGTTCTATTGGCAATAAGAAGGGGGAAGTAGTATCAAATTGAAGACTTCAATAATTGAACAATATTAACAACTATTCCAAAACATAATACAATTAAGGATGTCTTACATATAGAAGTTAAGGGTTCAACCCAATCAAGACTGATTAATAATAGCTTTTCCAGTGGAATTTATCTAGTTCCCTTCTCATAAATGAATTATATTTACTCTCCTGAGTATCATCTAGATTAGAAAAAAAAAAGAAAGATAATGACAGCCACTCTCTTATATGCTATCTTTACCATCAATATGCTAAATTCAGCATATTTTGCCAACTACTTCTTTAAGATTATGGACTTCGATAATCTGATTAGTCTGGGTCCAGAGAGTTTGAATGTTTTAGGCTCTACCTATAGGAAAATAGAAATGAAAACAGAACCAAGAAACCAAAACAAGGGTTCCAAGAATAAGGCAGAGGATTTGATCACTGGAAAACTTAAATTTATATATTATTAATGTGTTCCATTTTGGTAATGTGTAAATCAGCTCATTTTTTGATAACAAATTAAAACCAAGACCCTGAAAGAGATGAGGTTATTAACCCTTGTTCCCCAGCCAATTCCCATTTAGATAATTGCACTGTGCGGCAGAGCTAAATTCTTCCAGTAATTTCATTTTGAAAAATAAAATTAGACAGCAGATTCTGGCACCCTGTTCCAAATTGTACTGTAGTTCTATAAGTGTACTGTTCAACAGCTGCTGTGTTCCACCCCTTAAGTGGTTATGTTCTCAATTTTCCAAAATAATTCATTTTTGTAAAAATAATACATCTCATTTATATAGAGCACTCCATTTCATGATGACAATGTTATTTCCATTCAACCCACATAAACAGTGTCAGTATGAGACTGAGGATAATTTCACAGATAATGAAACAGATGCCCAGAGAAGAGTCAGTAAAGGGCACATGGTGAGCTACAGCTCTACATCTTTAAAAATGTTCTCCTAAACCTTCTCTAGGATGCTTGTATTTGCCCACAATGTTTCTCTTCATTAGTTCTCTACCTAGAATGATAGGGGAGTCACCCCTATCACATGGCAAATGAAATTAGGAACCTAGGATGCATGAAAAATGAAAACAAATATGTGCAGAAGTCCAAGAATATTAACCAGTCTTCTAATGTGTCTTATATTCATGATTAATTTGGTAATTCTAAAATATATAAAAGACATGCTTTTTAGCTTAATGATACAAAGGAGTATAATCCACTTGATGGTGCCAGGGTGACCATGGGATTGTGCAGGGGAGGCACAAGAATAGGCAGAGGGCAAGGCTGCTGTAACAATATGGTGTGTGCCCTAAACGTGTCATGCTCTTCCTATTTGCCCATCAGCCCACTCCAGGCACCTTATGCAGACGGAAGTAAGACTACTGTCTAGTTTATCAAAAGGAAACATGAGTATAATACTGGAAGTCATATCCTTCTCCCTCATAATGTAAGTGCCATTTTGTTCTCTTCCTTTTCAACTTCCATGTCTCTGCTAGTTTTCCTTGGCTTGTTTCATTGGCTAATACTTACAAAAGCATATGAAATAGAAGCAAAACAGATTTTTCTTGGAGTTTTGGGCAAAGATATAATAACTTCTATAAAGCAAGATGTGAGCTCAAAAGCTAATTTGTATTTCATCATGAAAAAATCCATCAGTTCCCATCTTACTGAGTGGTTTCATTTAAGGACTGGGATTTGAGTTTTGTCAAATTCCTTTTCAGCTTCTAGTAAGATGATCATATGTTGTTGTTGTTGCTGTTGTTTCCTATTAGATTAACACAAGATATATTAATGGATTTACATTTTCTGAATTACCTTAGCAGTTCTAGAACAAACCCCACTAGGTCATATATATCATAATTTTAGTATATTCTTGGTTTATTTTTGATTAAATGATAGTTCAGATTTTTGCTTTGCTCTTCATAAATGAGATTGGTCAACAGTTCTCTTTCTTGTGCTTAACATTTTTCAGGTTTGGGCACCATTCTTATACCTGCTATATAAAATTTTTGAAAGCTTTAATTTTCAAAACCCATGAGTAGTTTAAGTAGCATTTGAATTAAAAAAAATGTTTCAGTATTTGAGAATCCCCAAGTGAAACTATTTTGGGCCTACTTATCTCATGCAAGAGAAGTCTGCCACATTCCTCTGGTTCTTCTACGAAATTACTCTGTTTGAACTTTCTGTTTTGAGTATCTCCCAATTGGAGCATATTTTATTTTCCCAGAAAGTTATGTATTTCATCTAGATTTTCAAATTTATTTGCATACAGTTATGCACATATATCTCTTCTGATTTTTGTAATGTTCTCTCTTCGGAGGCCATTTTCTCCTTCTTATGGCTTATGTTGTTGTAAATACCGGCTTCTCCTTTTTGTTTTGTATAATTATTTCATGACTTTTAAAAGTTGTTTAACTCAGCTGTTTATTCCACTTTGTCAACAATAACATTAAGTGCTGCCTTTATAGTAACTAAGTTTCCTCCATTTACTATTTGGTTCAATTCTTTCAGTATCCTAAATTCAGACTGCATAGATACTTACTTTTTGAGCCTAGAATCTACTTCTATGGAATCATGTTCGGAAAATGTTCATCATTTCTGTATTTTCATATTTATGGAGATTTTCTTTATGGCCTAATAGAGTGTAAGCGTTTGTAAATGTTGTGTGTTCAACTGCATTCCTCATTGTTGGGGTTTGGAGCTCACTATAAATTCCTGATATCTACCTTACTGATTATGTTGGCACTGTCCCATTTTGAATATTGTGTTTCTTCTGATTCTGTCTTAATCTGAAAGATATATGCACATTCTCCTAGAATTGTTGAAAATCTTACTGATGCTACTTGGATTTTATTACTTTTTTATGCAGCAATTGTTGTATTATTGAGTACATAGATATTAAATTTCTTCATTGTAAATTTTTGCCTTTGGTGTTGCAAGGTCTTCTTTCTATTAAATACTATTTTTTGGCTTGATTTATATCATGCCTGATTAGATTACAGTCACTGTTTTCCATGTGCCTTTTATTTTTAATCTTTCTGAACCTCTCTTTATTTTGGGTATGTTTGTTTGTACAGGACACAGAGATGGTTTCTGTTATAAAGTCTTTCACTATGTTGTTTTTATCATTTTTCATTTAAGAAAGTTCATATGTCCCTTTCTAAAATTTACTTCCATATATACAACTGCGTATTTATGTATGAGGGCTCAAAAACATAAATATTGAGCCATACAAATCCACTCACTTAATTTATATGTTAGCTTAATGAACTAAAAAAGATAATGTCCATTTTAGGAAGCTTATTTTTTAAAAAAGGCCTAACATATGTATTTCCCTAATTCAATGCATATCTACATAATCCTAGTAAAAAAGGAGAAATATGCTGAAGACCTAAGGGGCCAAAACAAAACAAAACAAAACAAAACAAAACACAAAAAAAAGACCTAAGGGGCCACATTTGTATTTTACAAATTAAAATTCCAAGTATGCTTTCACTTAAAATTATTTATATTTGTAACGCATTTGAAAACTATTACTGTAAAACACATGTAACTAATACATATATATTATGTATATCATGGATGTGTATATTTATGTAATTCATAAACAATTTGCATGTTTTTTTAAAAAGTGGGAAATAAAGTAGGAACAAGCAATGAGTTTGATGAATTACAAATTTATCATGATAAAAGAAAACAGAACAGCAGAGATAGAATCTAAATATTATTAAAAAAAGTCAAAATCTTGTAATTTTGATCTTGTCATTTTTTCCACATATCTGAAAACGTGTGTTTTCTCTTTGGAAAGTGACAGAAGTTAATGCTATATTTCAAAGTATAAACACTTGTGAGTCCTCAAGTGCTTGCACATACATGTTTACAGAATTATGTGCTCGACATGCTATTTTTCTCTGCCTAAATTCTACAGAGTCCTTTAACTAAATCACTTTTTTGGTCATATTTTTTCTGCTTCTGTCCCCCAGTGCAACAAAAGAATGGGAATCAAAGGCTGTCTTAAGATGCATTTTGCTTGCTCCTTGTCCCCTCCTAGGACCTTACATTCTGCACCAGCTTGTCTAGCTCCCTCGAGAGGTGAATGAGGAAAAGCTACACAGAAAAACTGCATGCTTTCTTGCTATACAGAGCAGAAATATCTAATTATTGTGTCTATTTTAATTTCTATTTTTTCTAAACTCAAAAAAGAAAAATATCTTCTTGTTCAAACTGTCATCTGTAGCAAAGCATCAATTTTAAGAACTAAGGTGAAACAGGCACCTGAGTGGCTCAGTCAGTTAAGTGTCTGCCTTCATCTCAGGTCCTTATCCCAGGGTCCTCAGATCAACTCCTTCATCGGGGCTTCCTGCAGGGAGCCTGCTTCTCCCTCTGCCTCTGCCTCTCTCTCTGTCTCTCATGAATGAATAAAAATCTTTTTGTTAAGAAATAAGGTGAAAAGTTATAAATTATTCCAAGTTCATTATAAATTATGTTTAAAATATGAATATAACTTATCCATAAAGACAAATTTAGACTAATTTGATTTATGTGTGTAGGAAAGCAAAGTCATTAAGTTCTGCCTATGTTTCAAAACTTATTCCAGGTTTATTTTTCTGACTCTCATCTGCCAGCCCTTTTCCTCCCTTGTTTCAACTTTGCTCTCCATGTCTTTGAACACTACTTTTGGAACTGAAATAGGATTTTAAATATATATAACAGAAATGCTCCACCTTGACCACTTTGAACTAGGTCAATTTGAAGTGCAGACTTGGAGGTGAATGATTCTAAAACCTATTAATCTGTAAAGGCCCCAAGTGCCTTCTTGTTTTACTATTTTATATATAAGTCACACATCTGACAGGCAGATTTGAAAAGGTTGGTTTGAATCTGATATCCACAGTCCTCTTTCTGTTTCAGGAGAAAACGAAATTCACCAAAGAAAGAATTTTTGCATTACATCCTGAGTGGAGAAACAGTCACTCCTCCAGAAGAAATAAATCCCAGATAAAATGAATTAAACTGAAGGGGCAAAAGGTTCCAAACTCCACTTTCATTATGTTCACTGTGTTACTGTGTCATTTTTGTGGGTTCCTTTTTAAGAAAAATAATCTTTCTGGTAATAAACTGCTCCAATTAGCCAATCCTGTCGGCTGAGGACTAAACTTTTAGAAAGAGATTATATAATTAATTGTGATAAGAATATTTTAATGTCTTACCAAATTCCATGTGGTTTTTAAAAAGGGAAGACTGAAGAGAGTATTACTTAATTCATCAAATTTTTTCAACAAATTAGTTCTGATCTCCAATATATGTCAGTACTGCTTTAAGCCCTAGGTTCAGAGTAGGGATAAACAATAAATACTTGCCCTACTGGATGCACGTTCTAGTGGGACATGATCTAGCATGGAAACAGAGATCCCTCATCAAATGTCACCTTTTAGAGAAAACTCTCATCAATTTACATAAATTAACATCACCTCCTAGCATCTTATCTTCCTTTAATTCTCTTCATGACAATTTCCTGACGCAGACAATTTTATGGTTTGTGGGTTTATTTATTTGAAGGTGGAGTTTCTCAGAAAACAGGTATTTACAGAACCTTGTAACTGAGCCATTTAGTTAAAAAGTAGGTGAAAAGATGGTTCACCCTGATCTGAGAACCCCTGCCTTGTTCTACCATAGGACAAGTTGAAGAACAGCATACCAGCCTTGCTCTCCTCCCTCATTTGTGTGCTCTCAGAAGCGTAAACAGACCATCAAAACAGTCTATGGGATCTGCAGAGCCAAAAGGACTTAACAGACCAGAGAAAAATACCTCCAGTGCAAGACTGTCTCACCAAGTGCCTATGGCAGCAAACCAAAGGCAAAATTGAGAAGTGAGGAAGGCAGAGATGCTAGTGGAGAGAGGCCTGGGGCTGTGAGTCAGGGCAATGGGAGATACGGACCTACCAGAGGTAGGTCTCTGGAGTTTGATGACTGGTAAGTCTTCAAAGGTGGTGAACCTAGTGACCTTCGTAAAAGAAGCATTAATTCATATTGAAATTGGACCATCTTCCTTGCCTCTTGTGTTCTTGATAACAGAAATCTAGCTTCCTGTCTTTTTCCATGGCCTTCTGTCAACTACCTGTCACTCAGGGGCAGCTCTTTGGAGGCCTGCCATTTCTTACTTTTAATGCATTCATCCTCTTAAATGATTCCCCTTTTCTGTTGCAGAGGCTCTGCTGGAGAACTCAGACAGATGGGTTCATCAAGGATCTGAGAAATACCTGTGACAGAAAGCGAGACATATCCAGCAGGAGGCAGGAAAGCAGAAGGGGAAATAAAAACACAGTAAAAGGAGAGTTCTAAGAACAACAAAAATATATAACTTGTCCATTTCCTCATCTCCTCCTCTCTAGGTCCAGCCACATCTGCGGTATCTTTGAAATGCAGTATTAGAGAGGGAAAAAGCAACATTTTGGAGGCACAGGGGACACGCCACTGCTTTCTGAAATCAATTATGGGCTTTTTAGTTCCAAGAGTCTCTCCCCATTCACATGGTTCCAGGTCTTACTTATTGCTGGGAATTTACTGTTTAATACAAATTAAATATTTCCATTTATTCTCTCCTCTTTTATTTTATACTTATCATTTTATTGGTTAATAAGAGAATATAAAAGCTATGAATTTCAAATGATTGGTAATTTATGGATATTACTATAGAATTAGCCATGTTCAGATGAGGTTTTATTATATTGAAAGTATTGTAAAGTCCAATATATTTCAATTTAGCAGCTGTTCATATAATGTCTGTTTACGTAATATGCCATCTGTTTAACCTAATCCTTTACTCTTAATATTCCAAAATACAAAAACAGCCTCTTTTCTGAAATGGAACTACCAAAATGGAATGGTTATATTGCCTCTATGGGTGAAAAATACCTACACATTATATTTAATAATAGATATGCATTAGCCACACAGTGTGTAAGAAAAAAACCCATCATAGGCACTAGAAAAACAGCAGTGAACAGAATAGGTACAAATCTCTGAATTCATTGGCTTTACCCTCTTAGGGAGGGGAGGAAAACAGAAAACAAAAGAAGGAAGAACAATGTAGAATGTACCATCTGTTGATGAGGAATAGTGAGGACACTGAAGTGGGGAGAGAAATCCAGAATTGGGGATGAAAGGTGATTTGGGAGGCTTCCCTAAGGAGGGGACATTAGAGGTCAAACCTGAATAAGATGGAAAAAAACATGGAGGCTTTCTGAAAGAAGAGCACCTCAAAAGGGCTGTTGGCTGCTAGTGCAATCTGTCTCCACTCAGGAAACTGCAGGTGGACCTGCAGCTAGAGCAGAGTGAGGATGGCAGAAATTCACAAACCCGGAGTTGGAGAAGACAAAGGAGCCAGGCTGAATGGGGGTTTACAGGTCACTGTAGGTATTAAAAATACTGTGTATTAGAAATTTTTTGTCATGTCACATGCAAGCATTTTCTAAGATAAGTGTCTTAATTTCCTGAGTGAAATAGGATGTCAGTGGAGGTATTAATCCCTTTGTGTATTAGAAAAGCTTTTTTTCATGTCATCTGGCATTTTCTTTTTTTTAAAGACTCCATTTATTTATTCAGGAGAGACACACAGAGAGAGAGGCAGAGACACAGGCAGAGGGAGAAGCAGGCTCCACGCAGGGAGCCCGACATGGGACTCAATCCCAGGACCCCAGGATTACACTCTGGGCCGAAATCAGGCACTAAACTGCTGAGCCACCCAGGGATCCCCTGGCATTTTCTTTTCCAAGAAATATGTTTTTCATATTTCTCAATACCCCAAGTTTTCAATAAAATCTATTTTGTACTTGGTATTCTTAATTTATGATTTTTTAAAAAGATTTTATTTAGTTAGTTATAAGACAGAGAGCCAGAGCTTGAGTGGAGGCAGGGGCAGAGGGAGAGAATCTTAAGCAGACTCTGTGTTGAGTTCAGAGCCCATTTGGGGCTCAATCTCACAACTCTGAGATCATGACCTGAGCTTAAATCAAGAATCAGAGGCATAGCTGACTGAGCCACCCAGTGTCCCCTTATTTTATGATTTCTAAATGGAGTTCTGGATCCTGGTCAAATGGACTGACCTAATTGTCTGGGCAAGGGCAGGTATCATTTAAAGCCAACACTCCCTCATTTTCATAAGGTCTAATTTCCTTCAGAAGATTCACTACATGTCTTCTCACTGCATCATTTTCACTCTATTTACTGTGAATTGAAGTCTTGACCTTTTATAACCTGAGTTATTTGCAAATCATCTTTCATTCTCTTGACATAAGGAAATCAGGCCCCAATATACTTCCTAGTCCTAAAAGGTGAAAAGAACAGGAGAAATCTCTGATCATCCTGAAATATTTGATTCCCTAACACACAGTGTTGTTCTAAACAGGAAGTGATATATGAAAACATGCCTAATTTAGTTATTACTTTATTATTACAATTATCATAATCATTACCTTTTATCATACTAGGGAGTCTACAAATAGAGTAGATAATGCTTTGGCTACCACATCTTATTTGGGCTATAATAGACATGCAGTCAATTACATTCCCAGTTAGCCAATCTTTATTTTTACAGACATTTTTGTTTAATGTAAGTGCAAATCTTTATATTCACCCTAATAAAATTGATCTGGTTACACTTATTCCACTTTTCCACCCTCTGAGGTTTTTTGTTTTTGTTTTTGTTTTTGTTTTTTAGATTCTGATGATCTCAATCCATGCAGTTTTTATCACTCTAGTTTCCTGCCACCTGATAATTTGTTATGTGTCATCTAAGGCCTCATTCACATTATGATAAAAATGTTTTAACACAATGCAACCAATAATAAAACCCTGCTATTTAAAACTAGATTATTCCCTGTCCATTGAGGTTGACTTACATCCTTAATGTGGTACACCAGATAAGATTATTTAACTAGCTTAAAATTCTCTGCAAATTCATCTTATAGATAAGACCCAAATTCATTTTTATTACTTAAATAAGTGATATAAGTAGATTTTTTTGTCATGTGCATGTCATTCTCACATCCAAATCTTGATTTTTAAAAATATTATGCCTAACAGGACAATAAATCAGGGTGATGCATGATACTGTAATAGCCCTAGCTCTTTATGAACACATTTTGTCTTTTGGGGATCATTCTTTCCTCTGTATACAATCACAATCATAATATGCATTGAAAATTGACATATATTTTAGTTTGTCCTCCACCATCACTTCCTGTTGTGACTCGTACTTCTCAAGATACAATTTTATTGTTTGCAAATAGAGAAATAATCCTTGCTACCTACTCATCTCAGAAGTCCAATAGCATTAACTAAGTTATTTGTGAGATCTATGGGAAAAGGGCATTTCTATAACAACCTGCTATTATTGCTACAGCCTCTTAATAACTCATTTTCCACGAAGAGTGCTATGATCTGGATGCTCCTCAGCTCCTTAAATACCCATAACAGCTGCATAGCCACATCTTCTAATAAAATATGAAAGCCATCACATGTTTCAAAATCCTTAGTTTACAGCTACTCTGCTGACACAGTACAAAATTATGTCAAGTGGTCAATTTCAGAGGATTCCCAGGAGCCCTCCAAGTGGCTTCATTTAGAAAACCCTTGATGTTAGCAAGTACATTGACTTGAACTTTTGTCAAATTGTTACAAGAGTTTCATTCTGTTCCATTTTCAGAGCATATGTGTTACATTTAACACCTTGTGAACTCTGCTAATAACCCCTGCATTGATTTTAAAAGGTGCTATCTCAGGAGTTGTCAATTAAGACATCATAATGGTCTGCATATTTGGAGAAAGATTTGGTTAGAATGACATGACCATTTTAAGGTATGTTGCATTCTCTATCTCACCTCACTTGTTCAGTGTTTCCCAGCATTAGGTGGACTTTTTTATTCAAGTTTTTATTAACTTTAGTTCAAGTATTCTTTCATCAATTATGTTTGATATTCACTTTATGTTCCATGTTCCCACTAAGCCAAAAGAACAAGGTTTTCTGTTTTCCTTGATTTGGCATTTATTTTAGGTCATTTCTTGTTCATTCTTATTTTTCACATTATACTACTTCCAAGATGCCTGGTGTACTTTCTGGTCAGTGTTCATAAATGGCACCATGGAGGTGTATTCTCAGAGTCCTTCCATGTCTTAACTATGTTTCTATTGATTTTACATATCAAGATAATGAGGGGAATGAGGAGAGAGAAGGAAAGGATATACTGAAGACAAAAGCTTAACACTCCACTCAGCAAACAGTATACAACACACACACAAACACTAAATGTGAACTAGCATTGTATCTTAAAGTGAGGCTATTCTCATTAATTGCACTTATAGTTACCGAGCTCACTCCATCTACATACTCTAGGTTATTTCAACTTAGTGATACTTTTCCCATTACATTTACTCCTTGAATTTAGCACATGAATATTCCCACTCATCCCCTTTCTCATCACCTCTCCCTCCCTCTCCTCTTCTGTCTCTCTCTCTTTCTCCCCCTCCACACACACAGCATCTTCTTAGATCTTCTTCTTAAATCTTCTTAGACTGCTCTTTTAAATCATACAGTTTTTGGTTTTTAGTGGAGTATTTATCTGCAGTTCACACTCTCTTATTTTGAATTGGGCAATTTAGTTTTTCACACAAAAAACAAAGTCAAGCTTTCCTTCATTATGTTATATATACAGCCTCCACTCTTACTCCTTTAACACCTTACTTAGTTTTAATCTGTGCAGCACATCGTGAGTAATAAATTTATCTACTCTCTATTGACACACTTCAGAATAGGGATTCTATTGATTCGTTCATTTCTGCATTCACTGTCTGGAATGGTTTCTGGCTTCAAGTGCCGTTCAATAAATATTGGTAATGAATAAAAATCAATAAACCCTCAATATTTGATTTACAACCATTAACTAATATCCTACTGCCTATTGTGTGTCTTAGTGAAACAATTTGCTTTAACTCTTGAGCCTTACACAACTCTTGAGCTTTCACATAGCTTTCTTGACAATTTGTTAAGTATATAAGCCTTTGTCAGAAGGAAGCTAATGTCACTGATGTGCAGTTTTTTTCTTTGCGTATTTCAAGGGCATCTTGAAGACAGTCTAAGTTTTCTACTTCTCTAATTGACATGATTATCCTCGGGAGGAGCACAGTGTGAAAAAGTTCTTGCTTTATGTAGAACTCAGGCTGCCAAAGTCAACCATGCCATACTCCCTCTGTCCACAGAGTATGCCACAAGCATACTCTCCACAGTCACATTCATAATCTTTAGGTAATCAAAACTGAAATCATGTAATGTTTGATGGCCTGATCTAAATTGTAACTCTTAGCACACAAAGCCAGATGAGCTTGGAATACCTTCTGTGTCTTCATAATCCATTCCATTTTTTTTATGGTGACAAATTCTGGTTCAGGTTTTCTTCCCAAATATAAACTCATTTGAACATATCTTACAGGGAAAAAAAGCCAGAATGTTTAATTTCACTGGCATATGAAAGATACTCTTCTCTGTACTTCAACTACCAAAACCCATTTTCCTTCTTTTTCAATCATGCTTTGTAATTTCAATTGAAATAGGGTAGGGATTGGTGAAAAGACTTAAAATGAAGTAGATAAACACAAATAATCATCATGAACCAGTAACCTATAATGAAAGCATTCTTTTTTTATAATAAATTTATTTTGTATTGGTGTTCAATTTACCAACATACAGAATAACACCCAGTGCTCATCCCGTCAAGTGCCCCCCTCAGTGCCCGTCACCCATTCACCGCCACCCCCCGCCCTCCTCCCCTTCCACCACCCCTAGTTCATTTCCCAGAGTTAGGAGTCTTTATGTTCTGTCTCCCTTTCTGATATTTCCCACACACTTCTTCTCCCTTCCCTTATATTCCCTTTCACTATTATTTATATTCCCCAAATGAATGAGAACATATAATGTTTGTCCTTCTCCTATTGACTTACTTCACTCAACATAATACCCTCCAGTTCCATCCATGTTGAAGCAAATGGTGGGTATTTGTCGTTTCTAATGGCTGAGTAATATTCCATTGTATACATAAACCACATCTTCTTTATCCATTCATCTTTCGTTGGACACCGAGGCTCCTTCCACAGTTTGGCTATTATGGACATTGCTGCTATAAACATCGGGGTGCAGGTGTCCCGGCATTTCATTGCATCTGTATCTTTGGGGTAAATCCCCAATAGTGCAATTGCTGGGTTGTAGGGCAGGTCTATTTTTAACTCTTTGAGGAACTTCCACACAGTTTTCCAGAGTGGCTGCACCAGTTCACATTCCCACCAACAGTGCAAGAGGGTTCCCTTTTCTCCGCATCCTCTCCAACATTTGTGGTTTCCTGCCTTGTTAATGTTCCCCATTCTCACTGGTGTGAGGTGGGATCTCATTGTGGTTTTGATTTGTATTTCCCTGATGGCAAGTGATGCAGAGCATTTTCTCATGTGCATGTTGGCCATGTCTATGTCTTCCTCTGTGAGATTTCTCTTCATGTCTTTTGCCCATTTCATGATTGGATTGTTTGTTTCTTTGGTGTTGAGTTTAATAAGTTCTTTATAGATCTTGGAAACTAGCCCTTTATCTGATACGTCATTTGCAAATATCTTCTCCCATTCTGTAGGTTGTCTTTGAGTTTTGTTGACTGTATCCTTTGCTGTGCAAAAGCTTCTTATCTTGATGAAGTCCCAATAGTTCATTTTTGCTTTTGTTTCTTTTGCCTTCATGGATGTATCTTGCAAGAAGTTACTGTGGCTGAGTTCAAAAAGGGTGTTGCCTGTGTTCTCCTCTAGGATTTTGATGGAATCTTGTCTCACATTTAGATCTTTCATCCATTTTGAGTTTATCTTTGTGTATGGTGACAATTTGAATGCCTTTAATGTCTTTTTGTTGTCTGATTGCTGAGGGTAGGACTTCCAGTACTATGTTGAAGAGCAGTGATGAGAGTGGACATCCCTGTCTTGTTCCTGATCTTAGGGGAAAGGCTCCCAGTGCTTCCCCATTGAGAATGATATATGCTGTGGGCTTTTCGTAGATGGCTTTTAAGATGTTGAGGAATGTTCCCTCTATCCCTACACTCTGAAGAGTTTTGACAGGAATGGATGCTGTATTTTGTCAAATGCTTTCTCTGCATCTAATGAGAGGATCATATGGTTCTTGGTTTTTCTCTTGCTGATATGATGAATCACATTGATTGTTTTACGAGTGTTGAACCAGCCTTGTGTCCCGGGGATAAATCCTACTTGGTCATGGTGAATAATTTTCTTAATGTACTGTTGGATCCTATTGGCTAGTATCTTGTTGAGAATTTTTGCATCCATGTTCATCAGAGATATTGGTCTGTAATTCTCCTTTTTGGTGGGGTCTTTTTCTGGTTTTGGAATTAAGGTGATGCTGGCCTCATAGAACGAATTTGGAAGTACTCCATCTCTTTCTATCTTTCCAAACAGCTTTAGGAGAATAGGTATGGTTTCTTCTTTAAATATTTGATAGAATTCCCCTGGGAAGCCATCTGTCCCTGAACTTTTGTGTCTTGGGAGGTTTTTGATGACAGCTTCAATTTCCTCCCTGGTTATTGGCCTGTTCAGGTTTTCTATTTCTTCCTGTTCCAGTTTTGGTAGTTTGTGGCTTTCCAGGAATACGTCCATTTCTTCTAGATTGCTTAATTGATTGGCGTATAGCTGTTCATAATATGTTTTTAAAATCGTTTGTATTTCCTTGGTGTTGGTAGTGATCTCTCCTTTCTCACTCATGATTTTATTAATTTGAGTCTTCTCTCTCTTCTTTTTAATAAGGCTGGCTAATGGTTTATCTATCTTATTAATTCTTTCAAAGAACAAACTCCTGGTTCTGTTGATCTGTTCCACAGTTCTTCTGGTCTCGATTTTTGAGTTCTGCTCGAATCTTAATTAACTCTCTTCTTCTGCTGGGTGTAGGATCTATCTGCTGTTTTTTCTCTAGCTCCTTTATGTATAAGGTTAGCTTTTGTATTTGACTTCTTTCCAGTTTTTGGATGGATGCTTGTATTGTGATATATTTCCCCCTTAGGTCTGCTTTTGCTGCATCCCAAAGATTTTGAACGGTTGTATCTTCATTCTCATTAGTTTCCATGAATCTTTTTAATTCTTCCTTAATATCCTGGTTGACCCTTTCATCTTTTAGCAGGATGGTCCTTAACCTCCACGTGTTTGAGGTCCGTCCAAACTTCTTGTTGTGATTTAGTTCTAATTTCAAGGCATTATGGTCTGAGAATATGCAGGGGACGATCCCAATCTTTTGGTATCGGTTCAGACTCGATTTGTGACCCAGTATGTGGTCTATTCTGGAGAAAGTTCCATGTGCACTTGAGAAGAATGTGTATTCAGTTGCATTTGGATATAACGTTCTGTAGATATCTGTAACTAAAGCATTCTTAAGGGTTATTATTGATTACTGTAGCTATTCTAATGACTCAGGAATACTCATAATTTTATTGGGATGTTAATATATCCCACAAGCCATATTTTATTACAGAAGTCATATTCATCTTAAAAATCTTACTAATGAATGCATTAATCAGGTCAGGCCCTCACAAAATTAGTTATGGATAGTTTATGTGGTAGCTCTCCCACTAATGGAAAGAAAAGAAGATGTTAAAAGTTCCATGCTGGGTAGAGCTACAAGAAGCTGTTGCACAAATAAACATTTCCATTACATGTTTGAAATACCAAAATATATGACAATTCCTAAAAAACTAGCAAAAACCCTAAGGTGTATTACAACATAGTATGTATGAAATTTAATAAAAATTAATGGAATATTTTGTAAGTTAAAGGCATGAAAAACAATAAATTTGAAATTCCTATGTATACTACATCTGAAACCATGTATGCACTTTATATTGGCCAACTGAATTTAAATTAAAAAAGAAATCCCTATGCAGTTAGTTTGATAAATATAATAATTTAACATGTTGTGTCCTTGAAAATGAATAAAAAAATATTCTCTAGCTGTATGTATCAATACTAATGGATGTTTAAGCTAAAGGGGAAATATTTTTAAATGCAATACATATATTATTTACATAAAGTTTAAAAACAGCAAAATGAAACATTGTTATATTTGTATAAATGAAACATAAGGAGAGTAAGAATATGGGAAACATAAAATTCAGAATCACTGCTTTCTCTGGGTCTTAGCCAAATGAGAGAAACTCTATAGAGACTGGGGGCGCTTCATGAGAATTTATTTAATAATCTGTTTCTTAAGTATGACGCTGGGTACATAAGTATTTTCTGATTCTTATTAACAAATACATATATATACATATTTTATACAGTGAAATATTTTACAATTACACTAAATGGAAAAACTTTCATACTAATTAAATAAACAATGTTATTACTTACCAAAAGTTTTAGACTAAATGAATAAAATAATGATTTTCTATAGCTGTTGAGGTCATTTCTTTGCTCTTATATTATCTTTCTTTTCTCAGTCTCTGCATTTCCAACATCTCACTACTTTCCAGTGGATACAGAGAAAATTTTATCCAGAAAACCTTCATAATTTGTCTACTAGGTTGTATCTCACTCACATATCAATTTATCTTATGTTTCAAAATTTTAAGTACATCATTTGCTTTAAATTTTTCATGTAAAAAGATAATATCCCTTCCTAAACATGGACTTCTTTACAGAAGCTAATATATAATGTCTCATACATAAGGGGCAATAATAAAATTTTAAAAGTTCAATGAATGAATATAAAACATAATTTGAAATACATTTTTCTAGCTTTTAATTAGAGAGGATTTTTTTCAAGTTTCTATTTAAATTCCAGTTAACATATGATGTATTATTAATTTCAGATATAGAATTTAGCGATTCAACACTTTCATACAACACACAGACCTCATCACAAGTGCCTGAGAGGATTTTTTTTTTAAGATTTTATTTATTTATTCATGAGAGACACAGAGAGAGAGGCACCCCACAGAATACACATTCATTTCAAGGATACACAGAACATTTTCCAGAATAGATTATATAGTAGGCCACAAAACAAGTCTCAAAAAACTTAAAAAGATTGAAGTCATACCATATATCTTTTCTGACCACAACACTATGAAACTAGAAGTCAAGCACAAGAAAAAAAAAATCAAGATAGAATGCAAATACATGGAAGTTAAATAACATGCTACTAGCAAGTGAATAAGTCAACCAAGAAATCAAAGAGAAAATAAGAAAAATACATGGAGACAAATGAAAATGAAAACACATTGGTCCAAAGTCTTCGGGATGCAGCAAAAGGTTTTCTAAGAGTGACATTTATAGCAATGCGGGTCTACTTCAAGAAGCAAGAAAAATCTCAAATATACAACCTAACCCTATACATAAACCCTAAACCCTTTTTGGCTAGGAAAAGACCAAACAAAACTCCAAACCAGTAGAAGGAAGGAAATAATAGATTAGAGTAGAAACAAATTAAATACAAACTAAAACAAACAAACAGTATACCAGATCAATGAAACTAGGAGCTGGTTCTTTGAAAAGATCAACAAAATTGATAAGCCTTTAGTCAGACTCACAAAAAAATAAATGAGAGAGAGAGAGAACTCAAAATCAGAAATGATAGAGGAGAAATAACTGATACCACAGAAATACAAAGGATTATAAGAGAATATTATGAAAAATTATATGCCAAAAAATGAACAACCTAAAGAAATGGATAAATTGCTAGAAACAATTTTTTCTAGATGCCTTCTGAGGCAAGAGGAACAAAAGCAAAAATAAACTATTGGGACTACATCAACATAAAAGCTTTTGCACAACAAAGGTAATAATCAACAAAACCAGAAGACAACATACCGAATGGGAAAAGACATTTGCAAATACTATTTGGTAAAGGGGTCATATCCAAAATAAATAAAGAATTGATACAAATTAACACCAAAAAAAAAAATCCTGTTAAAAAGACATGAACAAACATTTCTCCAAAGCAAACATAATAGGCACATGAAAAGATGCTCAACATCACTCACTGGGGAAATGCAAGTCAAAACCACCATGAGATATAACCTCACACCTGCTGGAATGACTAAAATAAAAAACGCAAGAAATAAGTGTTGGCAAGGACGTGGAGAAAAAGAAACCCTCTTGCATTGTTGGTGGGAATGCAAACTGTTGCAGCCACTATGTAAAATGGTATGGAGTTTCCTCGAAATTAAAAGTAGAACTATCCTATGATCCATTAATTTCATTACTGGCTATTTACCCAAAGTATATGAGAAGATTAATTCAAAAGGATATATGCACCCTGTATTTATAGAAGCATTATTTAGAATAGCAAAAATGTGGAAGGAGCCCAAGTGTCCCTCAAGAGATGAATGCAGTATAAATATATATCATGTAATATTACTCAGCCATAAAAGAATCAAACCTTGCCATTTGCAATGACATGGATGGATGTACAGAGTATAATGCTCAGTGACAAGTCAGTCAGAGAAAGACCAATACCCTATGATCATACTCATGTGGAATTTATCAAACAAAACAAATGAACAAAGAAAATAAAACCAAGAAACAGCCTCTTAACTATAAAGAAAATTATGCTTAGCAGAGGGGAGATGGGTGGGAAAATGAGTGAAATAGATGATGAGGAAAAAGAGTTCATTTACCTTGATGAGCACTAACATATTGAATTGTTGAAACACTACATTTTACACCTGATATTAATATAACACTTATGTTAACTACACTGGATTTAAATTTTTATAAAAAGAATACCTGGGAATAAATTTAACCAAAAAGATGAAAGATCTGTACACTGAAAACTGTAAGACATTGATGAAAGAAATTGAAGAAAATCACAAATAAATAAAATGTCCTGTGCACATGGAGTAGAATAATTAATACTGTCAAAATGTCTATACTACCCAAAGCAATCTACAGATTCAGTGCAAAACCTCTCAAAATTCCAAAAGTGTTTTTCAAACATAAATAGAGAAAACAAACTTAAAATGTGTGTGGAACCAAAAAAGATCATTTATAGCAAGTAATCTTGAGAAATAAACACAAAACCAGGGACATTACACTTCCTGATTCAAACTATATTACAAAGATACAGTAATCAAATCAGTATGGTATTGGCGTACAAACAGATACATAGATCAATGGAACAGAATAAAGGCTCCAGAAATAAATCCATGAGTATGGCAATGAATTTATGACAAAGGAGCCAAAAAAACACAATGAGGGAAAGATAGGCTCTTTAATAAATGGTTGGAAAAACTAAACAGCAACATGTAAAGAATTAAACTGGACCCTCTCTTCTATTATACACAAAAAATCAACTGAAAATGGTTTAAAAACTTAAATTAAGACCTGAAACTGTAAAATTCCTAAAAGAAAACAAGAGAATAAGCTCTTTGATATCAGTTTCGGTGATATTTTTTTTTATTTAAAAGCAAAACTCAAAGCAAAGTCACTCTTCTTAAAAAGAAGATTCTACTTAGTATTTCAAGAAGAAATAATACAATGATATATATAATGTCTTCTAGACAACAGAAGAGGGGATGATTAACAACTTATTTCATGAGATCCGTATTTCCCAAATACCAAATCTGATAAAGATATTACAGGAAAACTACAGATCAATATCCCTCTGAACATACATGTAAAAGTCAACAAAATATTGTTATTTTTATTTATTTATTTTTAAAGATTTTATTTATTTATTCATGAGAGACACACTGGGCGGGGGCGGGGGGGGGCGGGTGGCAAAGACATAGGTAGAGGGAGAAGCAGGTTCCTTGCAGGGAGCCTGATGTGGGACTTCATCCCAGAACCCCAGGATCACGTCCTGAGCCGAAGGCAGACGCTCAACCACTGAGCCACCCAGGTGTCCCAACAAAATATTTTTAAATAAAATCCTGGAATGAATGAAGGTAATACAGCAGGACCAAGTGAGATCTATCTTGGGAACACAAGACTGATGCAACGTTTGAAAATTGGCCAATGTTATTTACCATGTTAACAATAAAATAGGGCTCACCCCAAAATATAACGGTTTATATGCAGGTGTTTTGTTTTTTTTTCTATGACTTCTTCCTTTTTGAAATTGATTCCCTTAATTTCTAGCTGTTCTAGACATTTGGATCTTTGTTCTCTAGTATGTCAAGACACAAAAACTACTGGCTTTTTACTTGAGTTATAGTTACTCAGCATTCTTGTGTTCTGTACAATTCTGTAATGGTAAAAGCTATCTAAATGAGTATTTAGAGTAGTTCTGTAGTATACAGAATTTTGAGATAGCTCTCAAGATTTTTTCTCCTGGGGCATCTGCTCTATATAAACCGTTGGAATTTTCCTTGGTGAAAGAGATTTTTAAGCATATGGGAGAATTTCACATACACAAAATCCTCCATTGTTGGCTTTGAAAATGGAGGAGATTATGTGGCAAGAACATAAAAGCAAAGCAAGGTCTGGAGCTGGGAGAAAATCCCTGATGATAGCCAGCAAGGAACGGAGTCCTGCCAATAGCTGAATGAACCTGAAAGAGGGCACTGAGCTCCAGATGAGAATACAGCTATCTGGCACCATGATATCAGTCTCATGAGAATCAAAACAGAGAACCCTGCCTAATGTGCTCAGGCTTCTGACCTACAGAATTACTGGATAATAAATGAATGTCATTTTAAGCTAAGTTTGTGATAATTTGTTCCACAGCCCTAGAAAAGCGAATACAGGATTCCTTCTTTCCAAGATCATGTTTCTCCCGATATTGTTTCTTTTCATAATTCCACAGTGCTTCAAATAATTGTTTTTCTTTTTTCTGATCTCTATAATTATCTTTGTGAGGATTATTCCTATATAAGCTACTTTGATATAACAAAAAAAAAAACATCTCTTACTGACTTATAAGACTTCCTATTCGAATTAAAGTGTATTTTTTATATTTTT
This sequence comes from Canis lupus familiaris, assembly GCF_011100685.1. NCBI lineage: Eukaryota > Metazoa > Chordata > Mammalia > Carnivora > Canidae > Canis > Canis lupus. The sequence goes on from NC_049232.1 coordinate 49,219,790, forward strand.
CTAGTATGTACATATTTTTCATAACTAGCTGGTTTTGCAGATTACCTATCTTAGATACTGTCAGTAGAACATTCATATACATTTTAATGGCAGCTCTACAGGGAGTCAGAAGCAGGTACTTAGAATCTTAGAAACGAAGTTTCTGTTCCCTGATGACTATATGCATAATTACTGCACTGGTTCTAAGGTCATAGGAAATTTTTTTCACTATGATTCATTTAAGGAGGGAAATTGAACTTATGATCATACCAGAACAGAAAATTTCAAGATCCATTCAGACTCTATCTACAGTTTATACAGGCATAGCCAAAGGCAGGCCAAGAGATAAGGAGTGAAGGCAAGGCTCAACATAGAAGTGGACCTAAAATTAAAAACAAAACAAAGTATTCAGCAACATAACTTGGTTGACATCGTAATACTGAAAACATTTCATTGAATCACTGAAGCTGAAATGAGTAGTACCAAGGGTGCTTATGTCCTTGCACCATGCTTGCTTCCTCATGCAGCCTATAGGGTGTTGACTACTAATGATGATCCATTTCTTCTTTACAAAGGCAAAGGATAGGCAAAGAATACTTATACGACGGAAGTCAGTTAAAATATAAGGGGACGCCAGATACTACTACTCCATTCAGAGGGAAACAGGTTGTTTTTGTTCATTTCTCTTTTGCTTTTTATTTCATGTGCCATTATACCCAAGGTCTGTAAGTCTTCAAACTTGTTTGTTTTGTGGAGGGAGGGTGAGTTTTGCTGACCTATGTACAATGATGGATATTTGGCAAGTAGTACTGATGAGAGTTTCACATTTGAGGAAATTTCTTTCCATGAGTCCTTTTCATTCTATTAATTGGTCATCAAGTTGGAAAATACTTCCTCCCATTCAAATATTCCTCTGAGTAACCTGTTCTATTTTTCGTCTTGTGCATTAACTCTTCTGACTTCTCTCCTACTCCTCCCTGTCCCTACCTCATCTTCTGTAGAGAATGAGAAAACGGTTTTGCAAAAATTCAGAATCTTTTGCACATACTTAAATAAGATGATACTTCAGCATTTTTTTCATTTTTCCAAGGAAATGATTCTCAGAGTGCCAGTGAAAAATAAGAGGTACATCCTTAGTAAATAATCAGATTCATTATTTCATGTAAAGCCACAGTATTCAAAAAAAAAAAAAAATCACGAGATGGCAGGAAAACTTTGCTTTTGCAGCATTTAAATGATTTGGCTCCCAATCTTCCTGTGTCTACATATGCAGAGGGAGTGATACACTGGAAACATCTCCCAGTGTCACTCAAGAAAATAACCTTGGGAGGAATAATGCATTTTCAATTTATTCTACCTGTGTTTGTATTGGCAAAAGTGGAGGAATTGAATGGGTTATCCTGGTACAACTCAGCAAGGAGTACCTCTTTGGGGAAGACTTCAAGACAGTTACCTCAATGCTGGCTAGCTTCCTTTGTGATCGCCTCCACATGTGGTTGTACTCACTGTGTGCTGAATTCCTAAATCAAATTATTACCAAGAAAAAAAACAAACAAATTATTACCAAGAAAAAAGTGGGTTTTACCTTGTCAAATGAGTATGTTACCATTGCAGTGGTAAGTTAAGTAAATGCATGAAGATGAACTACCTCAAAGTTACTCTACATATACATACGGGTATTACAAGCAACCATATCTAAAACATATATTTGGAGAGGTAGTACTAACAAAGAGTATAGAATGATAAGCCAGGCAATGAAACTATAATAGAGTAGGTAGCTAATCTATTTTTATAAACAAAGGGTACTTATCAGGATTAATTATCTAAATAAAAAATCAATGGTATTTTGTAGATAATTATTTCCAGTAAACTCTAGATAATTATTTCCAGTAAATTCTCTTTTTCCAGAGAAGAATCTTCATCTTAAATTTTAAGCACTACAAAAAAGCCTGTAAGTATAATCTTTATATTTTTTGAAAATCTGATGGTAATATGGTCTTGGAGGCCCCACATAAACAGAAAAACAGGAATTTCTGTTTGGAATATCAAATTCTCTATGTGAGTCCAAGCATGATATTCTCTTTATACTGCCTTTGATTTTAAAGACATTAATAATTGAAAAAAATTACCTTGGCATCAATATAGTGGTTCGTTTAAAAATCATCTCTCAGAGGACACCTGGGGGGCTCAGTGGTTGAGCGTCTGCCTTCAAGTCATGATCCTGAGGTCCTGAGATCAAGTCCTGCATTGGGCTCCCTGCAGGGAGCCTGCTTCTCCATCTGCAGATGTCTCTGCCTCTCACTTTGTGTCTCTCATGAATAAATAAATAAAATCTTGAAAAAAAATAAAAGACTGTATTCTGCTGGTTTAGGATGAAGTGTTCTATTAGATCCATCTGGTTCAATGTATCATTCAAAGCCACTATTTCCTTATTCAGTTTGGATTATCTAGCCATTGATGTAAGTGGGGATTTTATATTTAAATGGGATTTACAAGGATTTTAGCTCCTTTAGGTTTGCTTTTAACTGCTTTATGTATCTAGGTGCTCCCATTATTTTATTCTTTTTGATATAGTTGTAAGTGGGAATTTTAAAAAATTTCCTTTTCAGATCAGTCTATCTTTTATGACTCACCCCTCACCCTCTCATACTACTAAAATCTTTCCTTTATGTCCTTTGGAACTTATGTCCCACCATTGATACAATTTTCTTTAATCTTAACTTACTTTCTCAACAACTCTTTCAGCACCTTATTTTACCTAAAAGCTGAATTCTCTCATGAAGATATTGCCTCTCTTATAGACCTCTTAAATGTTCAATATTTTTTATTACCACACCACATTTTAATCACTATTTTTGAGGTAGATAGGTGTCTTTATCTTTACTAATAGTTTCAGATAATTTTATCCCTTCCCTTTCTGAAAGTATCTAACTTTGAATTTCATGTCACGGGATTAATATAGCCATGAACTCCTAATTTTGGTCATCAACAGACTTCAAGGTCACTCTCTGCCTCATTTCTCAAATGTACTAACTCCTGAATTATTATTACTCTCTCCTACATAATACCAGTCCTATTTCTTTTGATATATCTGGATGATCTGTCCAAGCTGATCTATTTGATCCTTGAACTTCTCTACTTCAGTGATTTTATTCTCCATTTGACCTCAGTCCTTATTTTCAAGGTCATACATTGGAACTTATAATTTTCTTTGTCTTTAATGACTATAACCTCAATTTCCAATATTCTGCTCTGTGAGCACCACCTCTTCTTGTCCTATCTCACTTCTTCTAGTTCCATAAATCCAGAAAACACCCAACTCCATTGGAATCTATATTCTATTGATATCATCACCCTTTTATCCTCCTTTACCTCATTTCCTTTCCCTAAGCATTACAAACTTTCTGCATATATCTTTAACTCTCTTATTCATTCCTTTATTTAACTGTACTTTCAAATGTGTATTTCTAGTTAAATACAGTTAAATCTGTATCTCCACCACTTCTCATATCTGCACTAATGTAGTTAAATACGGCTGGATAAAAGTAGAATTATACTGATTTGCTTTGCTTTTAAAGAGCACAACTCTTAATGATGTTATTATAGATAATATGACCACATATTTTATTGTCAAAACTGAAACACTTTTGATAGTAAAAAAAAAAAAATGTGTAATTGTAGAATATGTAAATGTATAATTATCATAGGCATAAATTAGTACTGTCTAAGGTAAATTTGGACTGTCCTGGGCAAGCTGTGATGTACGGTCACTCAAATTTTTGATGAACTGCCCATAATACTATCTGAGACAACTGAGTCTCAGTTGTATAAGTGACCTCACTCAAGGGCTTCACTGCAATAATTCCCCCTTCCTTCCATGTAATTTTCTCCATACAAAGGATTGTTATTCTCAATGACCTCTACATTATTAAGTCCAATGGCCAAAATTATCTGTGTTCATATGGCTATATTTTCCAGTAGCATTTCACAAATTTCACCATGCTCCCCCTGAAACACTTTTCTCAGTTGACATCTAAAACACTACATACTTCCAGATGTTTCCTTACTTTACTGGCTGCTTCTTTGCAGAATCCTTTGCTAGTTGTTCTTCATCTCCCAGACTACTTAAGGTTTTGTGCCCTATGGCACAATCCTTGGTCCTTTTATCTTCTCTAACAACACTATCTTGTTGACTTAATCTTGGTTCTTAGAGTCAAATACTAGTTAGATGGTTTCACATTTGTGTCTCCAAACAAGCTCTCTCTCCTTAAAACAAGATGTTCATATTCAACTGCTTATTCTCTCTACTTAGATGTCAAAAAGGTATCCAAATGTCACAGGTAAGATTTCCAAATCTAAACTCTTGACTTTCCCTCCAAAACTGCTAGTCTCTCAGTCATCTCTTACCTTTGTTAAAAAAAAAAAAGTCTTCCAGTCATTCAATGCAAAAACTTGGAGTTAGTTTTTAGCTCTCTTTTACTTTCCTACTCCATTTTAAAAATCAACCACCAAGTTATATTCACTTCACCTTCAAAATATATACAACATATTACCATCTCCAAAATTACTATTCTGGTCTAACTCTTCATTATTTCTTACCTGGATTATAGCGATGGATCATCCTGCTTCCTTCCTTTTTCCTCTATAGTCCATTCAATATAGCAGCTACAATGACTTTTTTAACCTAACACTGTCACTACTTTGCTCAAAACCTTCTGCGGGCTTCTTATTTTATTTACAGTAAAAGTTGAAGTTCTTTGGTAAACCAACAAACTCCTTCATTATATTGCTACCACTTACCATTACCTCTCTGACATGACTAGTGTCCTCAGATTATTTTATTTCAGTCACAACTGCTGTTTCTTGAGCATAACCAGAATACTTCTCCCTCAGAGTGCTTGCACTCACTGTTCCCTTTACCAGAAATACTTTTCTTCCAGCTGTCCACATATCTTACTTTCTTATTCCTTTCACATTTTTCTTACATTTCACTACCTCAGGAGATTTAGTTCTTATATTTCCCAACCACTAAAAAATGCAATTTCCATAAGAATAGCAATTTTAATCAGTTTTTTCTCACTATCCTATTCCAATCACCTAGTAGATTCTCAAGAAACACTCACTGAATAAATCAATGAGTGAATTCAATATTTCTCTGTTTCTTTTTATTTTTTTTAAAGATTTTATTTATTTATTCATGAGAGAAACAGAGAGAGAGAGGCAGAGACACAGGCAGAGAGAGAAGCAGGCTCCATGCAGGGAGCCGGATGTGGGACTCCATCCCAGGTCTCCAGGATCATGCCCTGGATTGAAGGTGGCACTAAACTGCTGAGCCACCCGGGCTGCCCTATATCTCTGTTTCTTAGCAAACTCTGATAGCTTCATGATTTTTTAATATAAAACAGTTGATCTCCGTAACAGTTGATGACATAGTTGAAACTGTACCCCATTGACTTGGAGCAACCATTTAGTTCAAGGTGGAGAAAAAAATCTGTCCTATTTCTAAAAGGTGAGTATCGCAGAGGAGCTGAAACACCAAAGTCTGTGCTGTAGTTCAGGGTCTCTTTTTACATGGCTCTTTCCTGGTCTTCCCTAACTTCAGAAAGATATGAAATCACAAGCCAAATTCCAAAAATAAAGCCTAGACCCAATGCAAATGGAAAATAGGAGGGTTTTTTCCCTATTTAAAGTCCTGAACAAAAATTTAATGACTAAAACATTTACTTGTATTTCATAAATGTCTGATGAGACAACCACAATGAAAGGTGTTTTTATTCTTAATGTGTACAAGAACTCCTTTGTTACTTCCTCAAAATGCAGATTATCTGACCCCATCTCTAGAGATTTGTCTAGTCAGTTCTGGGCGGGGCCAAGATCAATATTTCTAATAAGCAACCAACCCTACCTATGATGTCAATGAAATAGCAAAACACATTGGAAAAGACTGACTTACCTGTCTGAAAACTGAATACATTACTAATAAATAGTGGTTCTTTGGAGAGTATGTCATTTATCTTCCTAAAGAACCTATAGTTATACCATACACCTATTTAAAGATGCAGAAATTCTTATTTCAGCTTCATATCTTCCACTTGAGGCATGTCTAACAAAAACACCATATCTAATTTTTAAGAAAAATGTTAATTATCTTCATTATCATCTATTTACTTAAGGATTGGTCATAAATTTACAGTCAAAATCAATCCATCTATTCAAAGTTGGTATTTCTAAATACCAACTCCACTCAAAAACAACTTACTTACTTTAAAGCACAAACCATTTCACACCCAAACATCTCTGGGGGATTGCACTCAAATTGAAGGTAGAATATTATTAATAATCAAAAAGACTATTCTGGGAAAATAAGTATCAGTTAATTTATTGGAAATCAACTTGAAATGTCAAAAAGAATAAGGAACCTCAATTAGTAGTATTGGTTCTGCCACTGGCTGGACTTATTTTCTTTATCTGTAAAATCAGGAAGTTTGAAAAACAGTTTCTACTTTCCTACTTGTTCAAGGTTTTATCTTCAATATAACACCTTCACAAACCAAGAAAATAAATTCATGAAAATTTTTGTCAAAATTTTAAAATAAACACCAATTATTTATTTATTTGTTTATTTTTAAAGATTTTATTCATTTATTCCTGAGAGACAGAAAAGTAGAGACACGGGCAGAAGGAGAAGCAGGTTCCCTATAGAGGGAGCACTTGATCCCAGGATTCTGGGATGATAACCTGAGCCAAAGGCAGATGCTCAACCACTGAGCCACCCAGGTGCTTCAACACTAATTTTTTAGATGAAATAGTTTTAGTGATCTGGAGAATTAATTCCTTATGAAATAATTCCTCATTTAACTCCTTAAAGTTTGTATACAGGAGATCTCATTATGAATTTATGCAAACTAGCTGCCAGTATGTATTCATATCCTTCATAATTATGAATATTGGTCAGAGGAATAAAATATATTTAAAGAACCTATCAAAGATCTCCGATATTGTCAGCAATCTGGCACTGACTCTCAGAGACCACAAACCCTTCGAATGACAATGTATAAATCTTTTTTACCTCTGAACCAAATCAATTTCAGGTTCTTTTAGAAGGTCTAATGTGTAGTTGACCTCAAATTATAAAAATCTGTTCAACTTATTGCATTAAAAAAGGAAAAAAAAAAAAAAGATCCTTAGAGAAAATCACTAATCTTGCATCAAACCTGGGTTGTGGTAGTTTATGTGAATATGGTTGCTATGTGTAAGCTGAAAATTACATTTAAAAAAATTAAATCTATACAAGCACCTTGAAATCACACACCACATCCTCATTATTATAAATTCTGGGACCATAGTAGATAATTATTCATGGTGATCATAAATTAATAAATTATTATTACCCAATAACTAGTTAGAATCATTATTTTACCTTTTATGAAACAAAGGACTTTGTGTAAAATTGTCAGCATTTGTATATGTATTGGAGTTTTCCTTTTCTCAGGAAGTTCTGCATACTGAAGTTGGCAGGGTGATTTGGAAATATGTAGAATTTGATATCTAAAAGAACTGTAAGGCACCACACAGAGTCTCTAATTTCCCACACAGTATATTTGTAGCATTTTATAAAAGTAGGGCTGAGTTAACCTAGGTAGCCCTGATTGTTTCATAATTTGCTTCAGGAGCCCCTAAGGCAATTTGGAAATTGCTGAATTTATACAAGAGTGTAACTTCCCATGAATTCTTTGGACTTTGCAACCAGTCCAGATGCCAAGAATGACTCCTAGAATCTTTACAGCACTGCACTTTACTGTCCATGAGGCCTCATCATTTTTGGTGCAATAATGGTGAATAACCATTCACTAAATAAATGGATTTATTGAATATATTTTAATTAGATGTCCATTATAAGATATTAAAAGATTAATTCATCCTGATATTTACAATCAAAGAAGTGATTAGGTTTTATCATTAATCATATAATACAGTATTAGGTGCCAAAAGATTATTTCAGAAAAATTCATTGCTAGTTCAGAGATTAGAATTATATATCTCTCTGTATATATTTGTCTAAGGGATAACATGAATTTGAATTAGGCCTTGAAAGATGGGTAGATTTTGGATATGAGAATTGGGTGGAACATATACCAAACAGATAAAGAAGAGAGCAAAAGAATACAGGTCAGTATGTACAGGAGAATAACAAAATGGAGAGGGTGGAGGAATGTTGGATGGGAAATAAAGAAGAAAGAAAGCAAAGAAGGAAGGAAATGAAAGCAAAGAAAATTAGTGAAAACGTGGCATAAAATGAGTAGTTTGAAAAAGAGTAGAAAATCGTATTAGGGCAACATCGTGGAGTTCTTTGAATGACAGAGTGAGACACTTAAGAGTTGTAGTTAGTGACCTAAGATTTAACAGTCTGTGGTGACCATCTTGTGTGTGACCTGTTCATCCTGTATGTTTCCAATGTTCCTTGTTCCTTTTCTATATGAAGAACAAACCAAGATATGCCCATTTGCCATGATAATAATTGCTGCAGCAATTTGGCCTATTTTCTTGGATTGTCATGTCAAAATTTAATAAACATAGATTTTCTTTATAAATGTCTACTGAAAAGGGGAAGAAGTGAAAAATATGAAATTTATGGTTTTCACTTTCTCCTATTTTCTGTAGCTCCACAGCATCTTGTTTGTTTTTTTGGTTTGTTGTTTCTTTTTTCAGTTCTTTTTTTTTTTTTTTTTTTTTTTTTGAAACATTTGCTTCATGCTGTGAACTGACAGCCAGTCTTCAAAGTGCAATTCTTCTTAAGTGAGGACAGTTCAACATCTTTCTCCTTTTGGCAAGGAATCAATAGTGCATTAAATTCTAGAATGTGCATTCTGTTGGCAAAATCTTGTCATTTGCAACAACATGGATAGAGCTAGAAAATATTAAGCTAAGAAAATAAGTCAGAGGAAGAAACACCATATGATTTTACTCATATGTGGAATTTAAGAAACAAAGCAAATGAGCAAAGGGGAAAAAAAGAAAGAGACAAACAAATAAACACACTCATAACTATAGAGAACAAACTGATGGTTACTAGAGGGGAGGTGGGTGGGGGATGGGTGAAACAGGTGATGGGGATTAAGAAGTGCATTTGTGATGAGCAATGGGTATTGAATGGAAGTGTGGAATCACCTGAAACTAATATAACACTGTATGGTAACTAACTGGAATTTAAATAAAAACTTAAAAAATTTAGAGGCGCCTGGGTGGTTCAGTCAGTTAAGCATCTACATTTGGCTTGGGTCATGATCCTAGGGTCCTGGGATCAAACCCCATATTGGACTCTGCTCAGTGGAACCTGCTTCTCCTTCTCCCTCTGTCTACATCTCTACCTACTTGTGTATTATGTCAAATAAATAAAATCTTTTAAAAAAACTTTAAAAATTGTATTGTATTAACTTGTTTATATGAGAAGTCTTGAAATTTACTAGGATAAGGAGATAGCTTTTGTCTTGAATTATGCAAAACTAAGAGATCTAACCTAGCTTTAAAATGTGTGATTCTGTTTCTAGTTTCCTGTCCTTGAAGAGCTTAGAAAATCCAGAGATAGTGAAGATGCTATATCAGGATCAAGAGTTTATACATAGGAGGGAAACTGAGTGGGGAAAAATTAGAGATGAAGACAAACTATGAGAGACTTCTAACTCTGGAAAGCAACAGCAACAACAAAAAAGGATTACAGAAGGGGAGGAGAGTGGAGGATGGGGTGCCTGGGTGATAGGCACTAAGGAGGGCACTTGATGGGATGAGCACTGGGTGTTATACTTTATGTTGGCAAATTGAATTTAAATAGAACATTTTTTTTTAAAAGGAATAGAAAAAAAGAGTTTATACAGGAAGAAGAAAAAGTTCACTACTACAATAAATAAGCCCCCCAAAATGAGATATTTGTTTTTCTTCGGAATTAGGAGACCTCATTTCTTGTTATGGGCAGCAGAAAAGAAATTTAGTTAATAGACTGTTTTAGGAGCTCTCCTGAAGAAAAACCCTGCTTGGGCTGCTGTTAAGTAAGATAAATTGTTCAAGAAAAGAAGAGCATAGTGCATGGCTCTTAGAGGTCAAAACTAGAGCAGACCAAAACTGGGTGAAAATGAAAGTATACCACAAGATGATATGGGCCTTTAAAGAACTGAGACGGGAAAAACCAATGTAGCACAATAATTTTATGTTTAATTTACGTAAGTGGAAAAGGCAAGTGTGAGGTGTACTGCTGTATCCATCTTAAGTACCTAGGAGATGGTGTGGATTTGGATTTATAGACAGATGAGAGCTAGTGTTTTATTGGTGAGATTGTTAAATAACTGGGAATATCACACTTGCCTCATTCCTTCACTTTCATTCTCCCTCCTGTGAGTACAATAAGGGTATGGTATGGTCCGTATTCAGAACAATGTGGTACAATATTACTGACAGAAGAAACTAACAAAGAGTTCTTTGAAATGAAGCTGAAAATTTACTAAAATTCCAGATTGATTATATATCATACCCATATATAAAACTCTCATATTGTTTCATTGCTTTTCGAGTTTCATGTTAGTTAAGAAACTTCACTCCTAAGTTTTTATTGACTGTAGTTCTTTTGCTTTCTCCTGTGAAAAATGTATACACATGTGTCAATAATTTGTTAGTTTCTGGCAATATATTGATCCTTCTATTTGATTTTCTGTTGTCTTTGTCTTCCGATGTACTCTCATCTCTTTGAGTAACACTTTCTGGAGTAAACTAATATGCTCTAATGAGGAGTTTAATTATATCTGAGCTGCATAATATTTTGGGCAGTTATTCCACTTGAACTCAAAGTGAACCTGAACCTGTAAAGCTGTTGTTGAGATCAAACTGCTGATGGAAACAAAAATATGCACCTCTGGTTACTCATTAAATGCAAGAGTGTACAATTTTTTAAATCATAACTAGAAATTCATGATCATAAGCCTCATTAAAATTCATGTATACAGAATGAACATGACTATTGATGGTATGATATCCTAAAAATTCAAGTTCTATTAAAGAGGCAGAATGCTTCACAGATTGAGTGATTTAAAAAAAAATCCTAGATAACAAACTAATTATAAAAAATTTGCAAGGAAATAATTTCTCTAACTGAATTATGTTTCAAAATTTTTTAAATATATGATTATTATTTATATATTTATAAAATATATATAATTATATATATAATATATATATTTTTTATCAGAGTGATAACTCCTTAATTTGATTATTAAATACTTGAAAAGGGAGCCTATCTACACACTGGAGAGCAAACAAGAGCAGGCAAAAACTAGAGGAGATCTGACCCCTGGGAGAAAGGAAACATTCATAAGAGTCAAATTTATATGGATCTTCTACTGAGGGGACCATAGAACACTATGGTGCTCTATCTATATGGTTCAAATCAAAATCTTCAGACCGATTGGTCACAAGTCAAAGGAGATTGGGACTTTCTAAGTGATTGGAAATTGAGGCTAGACCAATCAGGAAAAGGACAAAGCCATATCATAGTAGAGAGAACTCCCAAATCTACGTAAAAACTTCCACTAAATACTTGATTAAACCCTCAACTCTTCCTATGTAGGCAAGCCTCTAATGAGTTCAAGGAAAAACTGTATATGGAGGGTCAAATAGCTGAGAAGAGATTTCAGTAACTGCCCAAGACAGGGAAGGCAGAAGCTGGTACTTGGTTCCCTTCAAGTAAACATAATTTAGAAAATACCTCCTGTCCTCTGCTGACACTCCAAAGAGCAGTGGATTCACTGTACAATTATGGGCCAATTTAAACAGAACCACCCTAACAAAATCAAACTAAAATCAAACTAAAATATAAGCCTACAGGAGTCAAAGGTTACCTCCTGGAAGGTGACTAACAGTAAAATAAAACAGAAAAAGAATTTCTATAATAATCAGAAAAAACATCCAGTATGTAGTACAATGTTACCACCTATCTGGAGAAACAAGGAATAGGAATGATGAGCAAGGGAAATGCAAAAATCCATAATCTGCAATGTTAAAAGTAGCACAGATGAATATGAAAGTGATCATGCTAAATAGGAGTTTATACAAGAATGTGGATAAAATAGGTAAGTAAATAGGAAATTTAGAGAGATTTAGAATCTGTAAGAATGAACAAAATGGAAAACCTAGCACTGAAAACTAAAATAGAAATTTTTTAAATCACTGGATGAGATGAATATCAAAATAAATAAAGCAGAAGAAAGAAAATCAATACAGGAAATAGTACAGAAAAATATGGCTAACAAGACCAGAAAAAAGTAAAAGGATGGAAAAATTATACAAGAATAATATTAAGAAAACTGTTATGATTATATAAATCCAAAATAGAATTCAAGTTGAAGAGTGTTACAAATAAATAATCTCATAATATTAAAAAGTCAATTAGTTAAGAAGACATAACTAAGTGTATAATTAGTGGAAATACAAGTCTAAAAAAAAGAAAATAAATACATTTTCTCTAGTGAAAGAGGGAAGAAACTTCCCTTCTTCCCATTCTTAGCACATTTGCTTAAGAAAACTTGTAATTGTGAATTTTTTTTTCTTTGCCACTCAGAGAAGTATGTAAATTTTTTACTTTTAAATATTTTATTTATTCATTTGAAAGAGAGAGCATGAGTGAGGGGAGAGACAAAGGGAGAGGGAGAAGCAGACTTCCCACTGCTCAGAGAGCCTCAGGTGGGGCTGGATCCTAGGACCAGGAGAACCTGAGGCAGATGTTCAACTATCTGAGCCACCCAGATGCCCTGTCTGTAAAGCTTTTTAAAATATACATAAAGCTTCTTGACAGTTTTATAACCCAGAAATCTCTTCCTCAAACACAGGGGAGCTGTCTGCTAATGTAATCGTCAAGGAAAAGAGCATCCCTACCGCTCAGTCTCATTGGGAGGCTAAGGGCCTAACTTCAGTTGGCTCCAAGTTTGAACCCTATGACCCATCATAGAAATAGAAGAAATTCACTTTCTTTTAGGTAAAAGGCCGTTAGCAAACACAAGTGGCTACCTAATTACCAGATAAATTTAGGATGAAGTATGTGTGTAAAATGTGCTACCAAGTCCTCTTTTCTGAGTTATCATTTAGCTTGAAAACATGTATGAAATGGGCGCATCTGCCAGACTATAAAAAAGGATGAGATTTCTTTCTGTTTTTGTATTTTTAGGGGGTTTCCTATGATACATATCATATTCCAGATTAATGCTTATTTAATAAGAAAACTACGTTCTTTTTCTTCCACTTTTGTGGAGAGGTTTGCACAGTGTCAAGAGATTGGTTTTAAATTATTTTTTCCCAACTGTATGCACCTAATCACAGAGCTTCAAAATACGTGAAACAAAATTGGTAAAACTAAATGAGGTAATAGAGAAATCTATCCTTGTATTTTGATTTTTTTTTTAATTTCCTTCCTCAGTGACAGGAAGTTGACAAATTATCAATAAATGCTATACGTGATCTTAAAAACATGTAAGACAAACTGATAAAATATAAAATACATATAATATAAATAAATCAATTTATTTAAAACATTACATTGAGTAATTGCAGAGTACACATTTTTTCAAATGCAACTAGGATATAAGAGGAGCCATAAAATATTCTCAGTAAATCACTTCAAACATTGAAATATAAAGTATGTTCTCTGACAAAATGTAATGAAATGGAAAATAAATAAAATTCCTAGAAAGGCCCAATATAAAGCAACATACAACTAAATGAGCAGAGGGGCAAAAGGGAAATCACACAATTTGTGGTTCTAAGAGGGAAATCTACAATTTTATACTCATATGTTAGAAAAAAAATGTATTAGATCCATTGTCTAAAGCTCAACTTTTAGAAATAAGGAAAAGAAGAACAAGTAAAAATCAAAGCAAGAAAAGAAAAGAAAAAAAAGAAGAAAAGAAAACAAAGCAAGTAAAGAAGGATATAACAATGAATATAGATATTAGTGAATTAGGAATAGTAGTAGAAAAAATGAACAAAACTAATTTCATCCTTCAAAAAGTACAAGAAAATTTACAAACACAGACTAATCATGAGAAAAGGGAATATATATAATATAAAGAATGAGAGAAAGAATATCATTACAGACCCTACATATATTTAAAAGGCCAAAAAAGGTACTACTATAAATAAATATGATAAAGATTTTTATAATTAGATGAAATAGACAAATTCCTTCATATAATGATTTAAGAAAATTAATGCAGGATTTAGAAATATTGTCCCTTTTAAGTCCTACTTATCAAATATCATTCTATGATTACAAAGTTTATTTATACATTAACAAATTAATGTATTATAATACGGTAATATAATGTTATATTATAAATATTTTGTTATATATTTTTAGTATGTTTTAGTAATTATAGTCTATATTTACTCCCTCTCAATTTGTTTGCTATTTTATTAAAAGCCTTAAGTTTGATTTCATAGTAATAGAATCTGATTTTAAATCCATTCTATTTAAAAAAAATTTTTTTTAGAGAGAGCATGCACAAGCCAGTGAGGGGTGGGAGTCGGTGGGCAGACAGAGAAGGAAAGAGAGAATCTTAGAGAATCTTAAGCAGGTTCCATGCTCAGCACAGAGTCTGACTTGGGGCTTGATCTCATGACCCTGAGATTATGACCTGAGCCAAAATCAAGAATCAGACACTTAACCAACTGAGCCACCCAGGTGCCCTTCCAAGTTACATTCTATTACAGAGGGTTGCTAAATGCATTCAGTTTTGGTTAAGCTATAACAAAAATGGGCATAGGCAAGTTAGTTTTTGTTAGAACAAAGGGATCTACATTTTCAGATATAAATATTTATGGTGTATCTACTCTCAAAAACAGGTGATGATGAAGAAATTATGCATTTATTAAACCACCATGACAGTGATATGATTAGCACATTTCAGACACTATTCTTTGAAAAAAGAGTTATTCATTGATATAGATAGCATGTGTCCATTAACCTGTGTATCTACTTTAAAAAACTTTCTGTCCTGTGAGAGGATTCCAACAGCTCTATTCAATCATGGGAAAAATATTGATATAGGTATTTATTATTTAATTGTAGGACTGCTAGATCAGATTAACTGCTATACCTATTTCACATGATCTGTTTACTATAGACTGAAAGAAAGAGCGAGGCCACTGAATATTCTCCTAGCTAAAATGTTATTTTGTGCCTTAATAATGAATGTCACAATATCCTGGGGCTGCTCATCCATCTTACATCAAGGAAAGTCAAGTCTATTTTTCTAACCATTGAGTTTATTGAATTAGTAAAGTTCACGCTACCAACAAAGACAGTCAACTCAATCATGCCCTAGAAAATACTGCAAAGATTAAGTATTCTTTATTTCCAAAGAACCAGAGATAGGTAAGTAAAGATGTTACACCAGGAAGATTTATCTACAAACGCATATTCCAAACATGAACAACTGGAAGAGACTTAAAAAGCATCAGCACGTTTTATAAATCTCATTTCAAACAAAATAAATTGAAAATGACCTGCCAAAATAGAACAGAGTGGCATTAAACGAACAAACTAGTATGAATAGTCACCAACTCTGATATTATTAAGGCTAATATGATACCTTTTTAAAGTGCTTTTATTTCATAAAAAAACGATTGGTTTTATTTAGGATAATGAATGCTTCTGGAGTGTTTTTTGAAAATTCAATTTGCCATCAATATTGATCCCATTTACTGGATGCCCCTAAAATCACATGAATAGATGCAAGAAGATTTAAAATTGAATTGCATCACTTTGCAAAGTGCACACAGTTCAAAGCAAGTTCTTTTCAAAACCCTTTGCTGACTCCTTGAAGTCCTTTCCAATTCTGATACTTTCAAATTTCAATGCTCTCTGATAGCTGACCCCCTTTACATCAATTTTATATCACAAAAATTATATATTACCTCACATAAGACACAAATCTTTTACACTCTGTTCCTATTTGTATCACTCTTATATTCTGTGCTCCACAATAATATCTCATTCTCACTCTCACAAATCAGAATTCAACCCTTTATGCACCAGCTTGCCCTTCTTTTCATCTTTCAGTTCTGCTCTCTTCTACAGCAAGTTAGTTGCCTGTACTAAGTTTCCGCCAGTTTTCCTATTCTACACCTACTATAACTGTACCAACAAAGAATACTACAAATTTAAAGCAGGTAATCATATCTATGGGTAGATACGTGTTAAAATATTCAAAATGAGTTTACAGCAAATGACCTCAAGGATTTGGTTTATGTGGTATTACTGGCCAGTAGCAAGGGCCAATATTTGCCTGGTCATGACCCTCGTTATTTGAGTCCAAAATAGGTTAGGTGAATATGAAGTTTGCTTCAAGTGAAATTCATGTCTATTACCATTGAAAATCTATGTATGAATTTACAGACATCAGAACAGGAAGAGACCTTAGAACACAAATATTCTAATTATCTGTTGTTCCAGTTTCATCTACAGAATCTCTATCAGCTGAATGTCAGACATCTGCTTGACTACTTCCATGGAAAGTGTACTCAGTATCTCCTCTAATAGTCTATTTTACAAAGCTCAAATCTTTTACAAAAATCTCCAATCATCCAAGGGCCTAGGACAACTAAAATTTTTAAAGAACTCCAATTTCCCCCCAATTAACTAGACTTTTTATTCAAAAAAAATTAAAAATAAACAATATCCTAAAATAGTTTACTATTTTAATGTATAATACCTTCAGAAAAAAATGTTTTTTGAAAGTTCATTTCTATAAGTAGAGAAAGGGATTGTCATATATTTGAAGAAGGAGCATTTGATCTCGGGTAAGAAGAATAGAAGACATATGAAAAAAATAATAATGTTGAGGGAATGTCTGGCTCTAATTTAAGAGTTGCCGTCACTGTTGAGGTGGGAAAAGGAAGCTGGGGCTGCCCTCCACGTGTCCAGGAGGAGAAAACAGGGAAGGGGAGACATGAGAACGATTATACTCTAATCTGCCTGTTTCCATTTGAAAACATGCTCTAGAGACCATCCTTAAAAATTAACTGACGTGTTCTCAGGTCCGCAAGTAAGGAGCTTAGAAGTCACCATTTCATCAAAATAACAGACAAAAAGCTGAACAAGTTGTTTAAAAATCAACAACTTTTTTTTGGAGCTGGAAGAGAGGAGAATACAAGGCAAATGACTGCCCCCAAGTTTGGAGACAAAACAAGAAAACAAGAAGCCATGACTTATCAGGGCAGATACTCAAGAGTGGAAGCTGCCACAGGAGCCAGAGCCAAGTAGGAAAAACTGGAGCTGTGATGGATGACTTGCTGGAGGCTAAGTGTGGACAACTCAGGGGGCTTAGGCATGGGAGGCCCTGGTATTTTGTGAGATTTAACTCCAGGAACTCAACCAGGTTCTCACACAGTAGGCATCAGAGAAAAATCCGCTAATGTATCCCACAGGCGGAGGGGAAAGTAACAACTGAAATCCACCAGCACACTCTGTTCTTAAACAAGTCATGCCCTCAGGAGAAGCTAGTTAGGGAGAGCCTAACCTGCTGGAGTATTATTAGAGCCTCATAGGCCTGGGGGAAGGCAAATACCCAACACTACTCAGCTGTAGCCTTCCATGTGAGGGAAGAACTCCAGCCCACACTAGCCATCCTATCTTAGTGAAAGAGAAGTAAAAATCCGGGAAACACTTGTGAAGTTTACCATCCAGAAGCATCGGCTCACAAAAAGACCACAAAAATACCACTCAGGCTGTAATATTTTGTTATGGCAGCCATAGCAAACTAACACAAAACCCAAGATACAGTATAATGAAAATGGCACTTTACTTTTGCAGCTTTTCTCCAAAAACTGATAGCCACAGTTTTATGAGAAAAACATCAGGCAAATCATAGCACATGTCCCATCCCCTCAACCTCAACACATTACTAAAGGCCTATTTATAGGGTTCCTTTTACCCAGGAGACCATGTATGGATGTCAGAAAGAAATTACAACGCACCTTAAAAGGCAAAAAAACTCAGTTTGAAGACATATATCAAACATAAGAACCAGAGTCAGTGATAGCTGGGATATTGGATTCATCAGACCAGAATTTAAAACAACTGTGATTAATATGCTATGGGCTCTATTGGATAGAGGAGCCAGCACACAAGATTAGATGGGCAATGTAAACAGAGGGAAAACCTAAGAAAGAAATGAAAAGAAATGCTAGAGATCAAAAGCACTGTAACAGAAATGTGGAATTGTGAAGAAAGCCCTCAATAGGCTTAGTACTGGACATACCGGATGAAACAATCTCTGTTAGGGATATAGCAATAGAAACCGCAAAAACTGAAAATCAAAGACAATAAAGATTGAAAGAAAAAAGACTAAGGACTGTGGGCCAACTACAAAATATATAACATACGCAAATGGGAATATCAGAAAGATGAATGGATAAAGATGTAATACACACACACACACACAATGGAATATTACTCAGACATAAAAAACAATGAGATCTTGCCATTTGTAACAGCATGGATTGTCCTAGAGAGTATTATGTTAAGTGAAATAAGTCAGAGAAAGACAGATACCATATGATTTCACTTAAATGTGAAATCTAAAAAGTAAAACAAATGAACAAACAAACAGGAACAAACTCATAAATACACAAAACAAACTGGTCATTGCTAGGAAAGGGGGTGGATGAAATAGGAGAAGGGGATTAAGATGTACAAACTTCCAGTTATAAAATAAATATGGAGATTAAAAGTACAGCTCAGGGAAAATAGTAAATAACATTGTGATAACATTATGTAGTAAGAGTTGGTGACCACATTTACCATGGTTAGTACTAAATAATGTGCAGACTTGTCAACTATCAAAAAAAAAAGAAATAAAGACCTTCTCAGAAAAATAAAAATGAAAGGAGTTTGTTGCTAGTAAGCTAGCCTTGCAAGAAATATTAAAAGAAGATCTTTAGAGAGAAAGAAAATGGCTATAACTCAGATCTACATGAAGGTATACAAGAGCATCAAAGAAGAAATAAGACAAAAACTTTCATTTTCTTATTTGTATCTCTAACAGATAACAGCTTGTTCAACATAATAGTAGCAACAATGTATTTAAATATATGCATCATATATATATATATATATATATATACACACATGCCCATATCAGTGTGCCTTGATTACAGTAGCTTCATAGGAAGCTCTGAAGTCCAAGCAGTCTCGGTCCTCCATCTTTGTTCTACTCCTTCAATATTGTGTTGGCTCCTCTGTTTTTTTTTTTTTTTTTTTTCTCTCCATACAAACTTTCCAGTTAGATCACCAAGAGTGAACAGTATTGTTAACTGTGGACTTTGGGTACTACCACATATGTCAATGCCATTTTGTAGTTGTAAAAAATGTACCATCCTAGTGGGAGATGTTAACAATGAAGGTGACAATATATATGGGGTACTTGGGGGTATATGGGGAATATCTGTATCTTCCTTTCAATATTTCTGTGCAAAACTGGTTAAAGAAATAAGATCTGAAAAAAGATGATTAAGTTAAAACTCAACTCTGCTGACACCTTAATTTCAGACATCTGGCCTCCAGAAGTGTAAGAAATATTCCTTGGCTAAGCCACTCAGGCTGTAATATTTTGTTATGGCAGCCATAGCAAACTAACACAAAATCCAAGATACAGTATAATGGCACTTTAATTGTGCAAAAGCTGATAACCACAGTTTTATGAGAAAAACAGCAGACAATTCTCAAAGGAAATTCTACAAAATAGCTGACCAATAATCTGAAAAATGATCAAGGTTATCAAAAAAGGGGAAAACCTGTGAAACTACTACAGCCACTAGGAGCTTAAGAAAACATGATAACTAAATTTATCCTGAATGGGATTCAGAAACATAAAAAAAAAAAAAAGATGTTAGTTTAAAAAAAATGCTATGGAAATCTGAATAAATGTGGACTTTAGTTAATTATATCAATATTGGTTTATCATTTATAACAAACCAGCCATACTTATATAAATGTCTAGAACAGAGAAAACAGAGTGCAGAATATATAAGAACTATCATTACAATTTTTAAAATCTAAAATGGTTGCAAAATTTTTAAGAAATTTAAAAAGAAGGCACAGGTACTGGTCCAGATGAAGCATCCAAATGCAATGAATGAAATGTGATTGAATCATGAATTGAAAAGAAAGCTCAAAAAGACCTCTTTTTATTTAACAGGGTAAAATTTAAGTATGATCTGTACTATATATCAAAGGATATTTTAAAAGTATTATTTTTCCTTAGATGAGGTGATGGTTGTCTGGAAGATCCTATCAGGAGATGCACATTGCAGTATTTAGGGTAAAAGTGACATAATGCCCCCAGATTTCAAATGGTTTAAAAATGTTTACAAAGATATATATATTGAATTATGCATATGTGGTAAAATGTAAGCAACTGCTAAGTTTGAGTGAAGGATAAACGAGTGTTCACTGTGTATTCTTGCAACTCTACTATGGATCGCAAAATTTGGAAGACATAAAAAACAATTACATCAAACAGATGTGTTCTGAAAGTTTAAGAAACTTTAGAATTTTATTTTTTACTAAATGACATAATGTGTTAGTGTCTAAATAAAAGTATGGACTCCATGCATGTACTATATGTGACTCTGCACTTCAACTTCAGTTGCTCTGCTTCTCTTCCCTGAGCCATGCTAAGTATGTAGTCCTGTGTGTCTGAGGCCATTGAATGATTTAATTTGATGCCCCCCGGTAGATTTGAAAGAACTCTGAATAAGACATTCAAGACCTACTCTGGGTAAGCAGTGGGAATTTAGCAAGTTACCTGGTCACTCTGGGCTCTGGGCTGGAAGCAGATGGTGTAATCTTCCCCACCCCACCCACTTTGCATATGGCAGAAACAGTTTGTGAAAACACAAGTTCTAAATAAGTGTGTTTGTCATTTTCAGAATAACCTAAATAGAGAAGTAAATTGAGGCAAGCTCAAAATTGTCAAATAAGGTGAGTTTATTTGGGAACAGCAAGGAAACGCAATTTGGGACCCAGAAACTAAGCTAGCTACACGTGAGTCCGTGACTTGGTAGTGTTATGGAAACAGTGTGGTTTCCTCTTCCAGTGAGACAAAAATTTAAATGATCTTTCTGTCCAAAAGCAGTTAGATGCTATACTCCTTTCAGTAGGCTCTAGGTTTGATAAATGGAATTCATACACTTGCCCCCCCATCTCATGGATTAAGTATGTTCTAATAATTGTTTTCACATTCGACTGAAGCTCTTCCATGTAAGCAGGCAACTGCCTGTTCTGTAGCTAAAATCCTATTAGAAAAAAATTATTCTAATAAATGGACTGGCCTTTTAAATAAATGAATTTAGGGAACAGTCCTTGAACTTTGTGGTGATCGGGGAACCCATTTCACTGGTCAAACAGATCCACAAGTCTGCTCTCTGGCCAGCTCAACAGCACTTTCGTTGAGTTACCATCCTCAGTCTTCAGGACTGGAGAAACATACAAATGGAATTATTAAGATTCAGCTAAATTAGTCAAAACCCTTCAAATACTCTGGCCAAAAGCATTACCCTTGGTTCTTCCAAATCTTGAACCTACTGTCTTTCGGATATGCATAAATTTCAACTTTTAAAATAATTACAGGACAGTCCATGCACTTAGCCCCTGCTTCTTTTGACCCACAGCTAATAAAAAGGGATACCCTTCAATTTTGCTAAGCCTGATCAAATCAATAGAAAACAATTACACTCTGGTAGAACAATTTTTCCACAGCGTGCTCCTGGGAGACAAAGACATCAAACATCACAGCCTGGAAATTTCATCTATTAGAAAAGACATCTCCAAATAGGTTCTTTTCAACCTCACTGGAAAGGACCCTATCATGTATCATTAACCCCTGTGTAGCAAAACTTGAAGAAACAGACTCCTGGATTCATGTGCTACACTTAAGAAAGTCCCAAAACCCAAATGGACCTGTACACCACCTGTATACCACCTGGTGACCAGAAATCAAATATTTCTAGGGATCAGAAATTTCTAAGTACACGACATCTGAAACAGACAGCTCATCCAAGCTATTTGACCAGGTTTGCATAACTTCCCTTCTTTTTTCTCTTTCTTCTCACTCTGCATTTAGTTAAATCATGTCATTCAAACCTTCAATTATTCTTTCCCTGGTTTTTGTATAGTCCTTTATCTCTAACACATCCCTTTATCCCCACCTTATAAATACTCTCTGATTTTGCTAAATTTACTGATTGTTGGATTTGTTCCAGGGCAAATATTATCTTTTAACATTGTTTTTCTTTATTGGTGTCACTCTGAAAGCAAAACAGCTAACATTCAACTTGGAAGAAAAACAAAAACTGGAGTTTATTTTAAACACTTGTGTACTGTTGTTCTACCTATCACACACTTAGGAAAGGAAAATCTTTTTTTTTTTCTTTTAAGATTTTATTTATTTATTCATGAGAGACACAGAGGCAGAGATACAGGATGAGGAGAAGTAGGCTCCCTGCAAGGAGCCCTATGTGGGACTCGATCCTCGGACTCCAGGGTCACACCCTGGGCGGAAGGCAGACACCCCTCTGCTGAGGGGTGGTTATGACAAAAATTAATAAACAACAGCTGAATGAAATAATTGATCAGTGATATTTTATTTGATCAAATGGGGGGAAATGTGAGAGAATTTCCATCTAACATGGAACCAGAGGATATAAAATGGAAAATCTTGTGTATGTGCCCTTGGGAAAACTAAACTTGAGGACTGAGAAACTGATTTCCTGTAAATGCCTGATTTACAGAAAACTAATATTATTATAATGTAATATTAATATTCATTTATAATATTATAATATTTAAGAAAAAGATCACTTTTCTTAAGTGATAGATAGTTGGTTGGGGGTTGCCTCATAGTAACCCTGGGAAGTTTTGCATATGGTTTCTGGAGACATGAACAAGAAATGACCCGAGCTGGGCTGTCTCACAAAATAAACTGAATTGTATGTATCATAAACTGAGCTTTGTATGACTGCACTGGTTCTGTCTGCTTGGGGAATTTTCAAAGCTGGTCTCATTTGTTTTTGATTTTCACAGACTAGCTGAGCTCTTACCTCTTTACATTCCCTGCTCATAAATACAGCCTCCCCCAAACCCTCAACAGACTCACCCGTAACGTGCTATAGTTTCCGTGTCCTGAATTCCAATTCCTCTGCTATTCTTGCATAAACTGTTTTTGATGATTTTGAGCTTGTTTTAGTTTTACACCTCTTTATTTTGGTCGACAGCCCTTTCTATATACTACTTTCATTATCCAAAAAAAATATGCTAATTTGGCAGACATTAGAATATCCAGAGGGACAAAATGAAATGGAAACTTGAAAATATCTTAAAACTTAACTCCTCTATAGAGGTTGTTTTTAGTCCTTTGAGAAACTTTCATATGAAAATGCATAGCCACTTTTTAAAAAACAGCATAATAAGACAGAGATTCTGTCTTGTTTATCAAGTGCCCAGTACTCAGGAAACATTTGTAATGAACACTCCGCTTTTTTGGGAAACTTCACTAAACAATGAATTGTTAACATTTTTATAGGTCAGAAAAGACATAGTCAAAAAAATCACTTTTAATGGTACACTGCGTGGAAGTGTCTTTTTACTTTTCTTTTTATTTCCTCACACTAAATGTATCTTGAGTCTTCTTATGTGTTTAAAATCTATCCAAGAAAATTTCAGATATTACCAGTATTAGTTGAATATGCAATAAATATTTAGAATTTCTTATTTAGGCTGATTTCTCCAAATTAGATCTCCTTATATAAATCCTAGTAAAGACTGATCCTCCTGCTGTAACCATTTATACCTAACTTCCTAACTTCTAAGAATATGACAACTAAAGATCACATTGAAACTATAGGTTTCTTTTTTCCTAGGTGTTTTTCCCATTGCACACTGGATAGCTGTTCGGCCCCACTCTGCCAAGTCTTTATTGAAGCAGGTCATTTGCTGCATGATGCTTCCCCTTCTGACACCTTATTTCAAATACACTCCAGGTTTTCTGTACTTCATAAAGTATAGCATTCTCCTAAGTGTTTTCAAATTTCTGAATAACAATATCTTAGCCTGATCTCACTTGTGGGAGACTTAAATCCTTGTTCTAGATATTATATTCCTTTTGAAGTTTTCTATGATGGCATATTCAATGATGGTACATTCTATGCTGGCATATTCTATGCTGGTATATTAGATTGGTTTTAAAGTTCTCCATGTGTTCTTTCTGCATTAATAATGTAACTCTAAACAACTAAGTCACTCAAGATTCCTTGACATATGAGTTGCCGTTTTTATTTTTGAAATCATCTGACAGCTTGCTGTCTGGCTCACTGGTATATTTAGACACTTCTCCCTATTTCTTTCTCAACATATTTGTATGTACTTTCCTACTTTCTTTTTTACATCCTTCTATCCCAGAACCACTTTTTTTTCTTCATAAGAATGTAAATAGACTATATCTATCTGTGGCAGATTGGTGAGATGCTCACAACTCCATTTCATTTTCTTGGTCCCACTAGAGCGTTTACATTTCTCAGCCTTGCTTGCAGTAGGTTTGGGCCATGAGTCAAGTATTTTGTTTTGCTTTGCAGAGGAAAAGTGAAAAGAGTACATGTTTTTAAAGACAAGGAGATCTGAGTGTAAATCTAGCTCTGTCACTTGGGAATTTAGTTGAGTTATTCATACTTTTTTTAAAAAATAAAATTTTCTATACACCTTGAATCATTTGACCTGAAGATGGAACAGAGTGCCTTCTTAGTTTCATTTCTACTTCCAAATATTTTCCTTTTCTTTTTAAAATTCATGAGCTTAGATTTGCACTTCATCGGATTATACCAGATGCTACCTGTCTCTGTTCTGGCCTTCTAAAAGCCCCAAGAGCACTCCATTTTGTTCCTTGAAGGTTTTAGCATGGTCACTGTCAATCTCCCTAAAACTACTGTCTTCATCCTTGGTGATTTTAATATCCACTTTGACGATCTTTCCAATACAGTAAATTTTGATTTTTTGAACTCTTTTCCTCCAAAGGCTTTGACTTCCACCCAATATTAGCCACTTTCAGCAGTGGTTACACTCCACCTTTGAATCACTACCAAAACCAATAATTTGTCAATATACTCACCCTAAAATCGTATTCTTGTACTAATACCTCCCATCTTACTAGCTTACTTTCACTAGCACTCTAAAGGAAATACTTTATCAACCTTTAGACTTAATATTCCATTGAAAATATCATATATTTATATTCATCACCTTCCTCATGCCTTTACCTTCCTCCTCAAAATGTTTACAGTCCATAATGTGCAACTAAATTACTCTCTTGCACAGGTACTCAACTTTCATATCCCGGATTCTTTTTTTCACACCTACTCCGGCTAAAAACATTTCCCCACATCTTCTGTATCTACCTTAACTACTGAAGATAAGCAGAGAATAAGCCAAAATCATGTTGATTGGCCCTATTTTCAACTAATGACAAACAACCCCAAGGAGGCCTTAATTCTGCAAAGAATTTGTAATGCATTTCCCACTAGTGGGAGGATATGAGAATTTCAGTCATGGATGACTATTTCATAGTATTTCTTAGAGGCTTGTATAATGTAGTTGCTAATACCTCAGATGTCTATTTGACATCTTTACTTGAATTTTGAATATTCAGTTTGAACTCATCATCTTTCTTCCAGTTAAGTCCCTTTCTTCACATCTCATTTAAGGTCCATTGGGTCTGCCCACCCTCCTGATATTAAGCACATTTCCTTCACATGTTCACTCTCCTCCTTGCTTTTTACAAATACCTTCCTGATTTTCTGTCACCTTGATTAACCAATTGTCAATTTATCAATTTATCACACTGAAGCCTCCAACTATAAAAATGGAATTTTCTATTTCTTATTTCAGTTCTATCAGATTTTACCTGAACATCACCATCAATCAAGTTTATGAAATTAACATTTATAGACCTAATCCCCAAATACCAAAATACACATTGTTTTCAGGTCACAAGGAACACTTATCAATGAAAATCAAATTCTGGGCCATAAGGATGCATTAACAAAATTACAAGTAAAGAAATCATACAAACTATATTCTCAGACCACAATGAAATTAAAAATCAGTAATAGAAACATAGCTAGAAAATCCCAAAATATTTTGAGATTCAACAGAGTGCTTCTTTTTTTAAGATTTATTTATTTATTTGACAGAGAGATGTCAAAGGAGGGATATCTCCTTTGGAGATGAGCACAAGCAAGGGGAAGTAGCAGAGGGAGAGGAATAATCATGATAAGAATATCAGACAATTATCAATAGAGGAGCATCCCATAATATATCTGATCAGCATTCCTCAAAATTGTCAAGGTTATCCAAGAGAAGCCTAAGCATACAGAATATAATTAGATATTGCAGATAGAATCCTGGGATAGAATAAAAGGGCATTAAGTAAAAACTAAAGAAGTATAAACTATAGATTTAATTAATAATATATCAGTATTGGTTAATAAAGTGTAACAATGTACCATTCTAATATAAGATGCTGATAATAGGCCAAAGTAAGTGTGGAGTATATGGGAAATTTCTCTATTATCTTTACAGTTGTTTTGTAAATCTAAGATTTTTATTTTTTAAAAAAGTTATTTTTAAAAATTTGCATCCTACAGGATCCAAGAAATGGTGCATAAAGTTATCAGGCTTGTATCTGTTAGGAGCCAACACTCCTAATGGAGTTTCCTTATCTTTTTAAAAGATTTTTGGTAGTGAATATCAGCTTAGGATCAACCTCCAAACTTAACAACTAAAACTTAAAACCATAGTGGCCTGAAGTAAAACCTAAACAATATTAGCCAATATTTAATCTGTTTAAATTAGAATAGAACACTCTATTATCAACCACAGAAACCTATAGAACATTTCTATTGATCGGATAATTTTCAAATATCCAATCATATTTTACATGTTACATATAAGAGGGAGGGATTCTGAGTAATTTCTCAAGGAATAGTTCCGAGCAGTATAATTCACCCTTCAGTGATATTATCAATATTTATTGCATGATAGTGCTAGTACCACTAGGTAGTAAATATGTGATAGACAAAACGTATGCCAGAAAATAGCCTCTAAGCAAGAAATGTGCAAATCATTATCAAGAGAGGATTCAAGATGGGCATAAAATTGAAAGAGAATTCATGGAAAGAATCAACTTAAGACAAGACAGACAAAGGGCTTAAAGAAAAGTTAAATACAAGATCATGGGATGATTGAAATTAGATAATTCAATATAGGATCTAAATTCAGAAAAATATAGCATCCAATGAGGATTACTCTTATATAGGACTGGAGGTCCCTGGCCATTATTGATAGAGAATCTAAAGAGACAAACAAATTACTTATTCTATATAGAAATGAACAAAGGAAATTTCCAGGATTTGGTCTACACTTAAAGTGAAAATTATTAAATAGGAATATACATTTGTCTAAAAATAATATCAAAAGGATCATTTCAGGTATCATGAATAGTAGAGGTGGTTGTACATTTTCAAGAAAAACCAAAATTGCTGAAAATACCATTCTGACAAAGATGCTCATATATGGAGATAGAAAAGAACCTATGAATTTAAACATGAGAAATAGTCTGGAATGCCCTCAAACTCTGAATATCTATCTATCTATCTATCTATCTATCTATCTATCTATCTATCATCTATCTATCTATCTATCAATCATCTATCTATTGCAGAAAGAAAGGAATGATTCCATGACCAAAAAGAGAGATAGCACTGGGTGGTATATGCAACTGATAAACTGAAATTAATGATGTACTATATGTTGGCTAATTGAATTTTAATTAAAAAAGATATACGGCGGCTATGCAAACATTAGCACTAAAATTAATGAAACGATATTCATAATCTAAAGCTTGAAAAAATATTTGCAACAATATGAATTATGCCAACAATAATATCATCTTCCTAACTTATTATTAACTTCTGGTAAAAAAAACCCAACATAAATGTTTTGATGAACCGATATATTTACTGATGGCTTTTTTTGTGTGTGCATTTCACTCACATTTAATTGATGTTCTAAAAATATTACTTCAGTGTGATTTGTAGAGATGTAGGTGTAAATACAGACATAAATTTACCAGTGGATTTTCAGACCAAGTAGGGTTTAGAATGCTGTGGTGCAAAGCCTAGAGGTGTTGCTTCTTATATCCAGAGGCAGAGGTAAAAATGCTTAAATGTAGCTCTAAATCCTCCAGTTTGATTCTTAACTATTTTGCATCTCTGACAAATTTCAGAGCATGATGAAACTAACATACCCACAACAAACACTCTGAACAATCTAGGTTGTCACCATTATATAAACATTTGGTATACTCAATTTGTATACAACATTCAAAGCCCACTTCTTTTTACCAGCTTTTCCAAATCAATGTCAAATTTTCCTTCCAGAAATATATTACTTGTGAATATTAACCTGCTACATGCCATTGAGCAAATATATATTTCCCATGTGTATCTTAGACTCATATGTAACAGAGAAGATTCACAACACCTACCTCACAGCATTGTTAGTAAATAATGACAACACATGTGAAACATTTAGGAGTGCCTGGCTCATGGCAATCTCAATAATTAATAGCTACTGGTATCATTTTTATTAATCTATTAACATAAACTGTTCTTCAAATATTGTAGCTTTTGCATCTTTGCAATATATATATATATATATATATATATATATATATATATATATATATATAATCACTGTTTTCCAGAGTGACTGCACCAGCTTGCATTCCCACCAAAGAAAGTGCCACAAAAGAGACTACTCTAGCCATTCCTTCCTGCCAATCCAAATTTTATATCTTCTTTAAAAACTGGTTTAATCTCCATTAGCACTCCAGCCAATATAGCTCTCTAACTCACATCACTTAGTACCTGGACTATTCTTATATCAATTTAGTATCTTCTTACTGGATTCCTGTTACTATTGGTTTTGTTTTAAATTTTATAAATTTTAATGAACTATGTTTTACCTTACTTGCTGAACTTTAAATTTGTTAATTTGAGTCCCATCTTATTTTTCTTGTTTCAACTTTCCTCAGTTCTTCCAAAATTGAACTGATTTCTCTATCCATTCAAGGCTTTACTACCAGTAATTGAACCAAGATAGCAATACATATCAGGCAATATTAAATAACCCTGCCCACCATTGCTTCTACACATACATGTACTTAAATATACATATACTGTGTGTGTGTGGGGGGGGTGAGGTATCTTATTTTGAGTTCCCCAGAAGCAGAAAACAGTTCCTGTGTCAGGGATTTCTTAAGAATGTGCACTCAGGGAACGTCTGGGTGGCCTAGTTGGTTAAGTGTCTGATACTGGGGTCCTGGAATCGAGTTATGCATCAGGCTCCCAGCTCACTGGGGAGTCTGCTTCTCCCTCTGCCTCTCCCCCTTGCTTGTATTCTCTCTCTCTTTTTCAGCTCTCTCTCTCAAATAAATAAATAAAATATTTTTAAAATATGCTGTCAGGAGAAATTTATACAAAAGTAGTAATCTTATAATCCAATCACTTGAAGACAAATG
Source organism: Canis lupus familiaris (assembly GCF_011100685.1). Taxonomy (NCBI): domain Eukaryota; kingdom Metazoa; phylum Chordata; class Mammalia; order Carnivora; family Canidae; genus Canis; species Canis lupus. The sequence continues at coordinate 49,249,435 of NC_049232.1, forward strand.
ATTCACTTTATTTTTACCCATTTTTTAAAAATTTAAATTCAATTAGTTAACATATAGCGTATTATTAGTTTCAGAGGTAGAGGTCAGTGATTCATCAGTCTTATATAATACCCAGTGCTCATTACATCATGTGATCCTCTTAATGTCTGTCCATCACCCAGTTACTCCATCCCCCCACCCACCTTCCATTCAGCAACCCACAGTTTGTTTCCTATCATTAAGAATCTCTCTCCTTGGGATCCCTGGGTGGCGCAGCGGTTTGGCGCCTGCCTTTGGCCCAGGGCGCGATCCTGGAGACCCGGGATCGAATCCCACGTCGGGCTCCCGGTGCATGGAGCCTGCTTCTCCCTCTGCCTATGTCTCTGCCTCTCTTTCTCTGTGTGACTATCATGAATAAATAAAAAAATTAGAAAAAAAAAAAAAAAGAATCTCTCTCCTTTAAAAAAAAAAAGATTTTATTTCTTTCTTTCTCTGAGAGAGTGAGCAAGCGAGAAAGAGCATGAAGGGGGAGGGCAGAGGGAGAGGGAGGAACAGACTCCCACCTGAGCAGGGAGCCCAACACAGGGCTCAATCTCAGGACCCTGAGATCATGACTTGAGCTGGAGGTAGATGCTTAACTGACTGAGCCACCCAAGCATCCCTGATTAAGAGTCTTTTATGGCTTGTCTCCCTCTCCGATTTTGTCTTATTTTATTTTTCCCTCTCTTCCTCTATGATCCTCTGTTTTGTTTCTTAAATTCCATATGAGTGAGATAATATACTTGTCTTTCTCTGATTGACTCATTTAACTTAGCATAATACCCTCTATTCCATCCATGTTGTTGCAAATAGCAAGATTTCATTTTTTTGATGGCTGAGTAGTATTTCATTGTATGTATATGTAGTGTGTATATATATATATTGTATGTATATATATTTGTGTGTATATATATATACACACTACATATACATACAATGAAATACTACTCAGCGATCATCATATACACAACATATATAAAGAATATACATATATATATATATGTATATTCTTTATCCATTCTTCTGTCAATGGACATCTCAGCTCTTTCCATGGTTTGGCTATTGTGGACATTGCTGCTATGAACATTGGGGTGCAAGGTGCCCCTTCAGATCACTATATTTGAATCTTTGGGGTAAAAACCTAGTAGTGCAATTGCTGGATCATAGGGTAGCTCTATTTTCAACTTTTTGAAGAACCTCCACACTGTTTTCCAGAGTGACTGCACCAGCTTGCAATCCCACCAACAGTGTACGAGGGTTCTCCTTTCTCCCCATCCTTGACAACATCTGTCATTTCCTGACTTGTTAATTTTAGCCATTCTGACTGATGTGAGGTGGTATCTCACTGTGGTTTTGATTTGTATTTCCCTGATGCCTAGTGATGTGGAGCGTTTTTTCATGTGTCTGTTGGCCATTTGTAGATCTTCTTTGGAGAAATATCTGTTCATGTCTTCTGCCCATTTCTTGATTAGATTATTGTTATTTGGGTGTTGAGTTTAATAAGTTCTGTATAGATTTTGATACTTGCCTTTCATCTGATATCTGCAAATATCCCATTCTGTTAGTTGTCTTTTGGTTTTGTCGACTGTTTCCTTTGCTATGCAAAAGCTTTTTATCTTGAAGTCCCAATAGTTCATTTTTGCCTTTGTTTCCTTTGTCTTTGGAGATATGTCTATCAAGAAGTTGCTGTGGCAAAGGTCACAGAGGTTGCTGCCTGTATGTGCTAGGATTTTGATGGATTCCTATCTCATAACAAATAATCAACTTTAAATGGGCAAAACTTTTGAGTAGACATTTCACCAAAGAAATATGAAATTAGCCAGTTGGCGAAGGAAAAGATGCTCAGCATCACATTTATGAGAATTTCAGTTTATAAAATTATAATGATATACTACTTTAAACCCACTATATCAGCACACAAAAGATAGAGCTAAGGGTATAGTAGAACTGATATCCTCATACATTGTAAGAGGACAAGTGAAATGGAAAAGCTTCCTTTGTGAAACAGTTCAGTACTTTCAAAAAAACTTAAACGTAGCTTTACCACATGACCCAGCAATACCACTACTAGGAATCTAACCAAAAGAATGAAAATACATGGCCACACAAAGACTTATATATAATATTTATAGAAGACTTATATGTAATGTATTTATAATGCCTCCAAACTAAAAATAACCAAATGTCTATAAACCAGCGAGTGAATAGTGAAATGCAGTGTATCCATGCAGTGGAATACTATTCAGCAATAAAAAGGAGCAAAGTACTGATATCTGCCACATGAGTGACCCACAGCAGTATTATACTTTGCCAAATAATTCAGACACACATAAGAAAAAAAACCCTCCTACCTACTTTGATTCCATTTGTATGAATTGTCTATAAAAAGGACAGAAAGTACAGTACTGGTTGCTTGGAACTAGGCTTGGGAACACGGAGTGATTAGGAAAGATAAATGGGATCTTTTTGGAGTGCAGAAAATACTATAAAATTAGATTGTTGTGACATATTTCACTCGGCATAATACGTCACAACAATCGTGCAGTCATATAATCCTGTAAACTTACGAAAAATTAAATTCCATAGTTAAAATAGGTCAATTTTATGGGATTTGAATTATTTTTGGATTAAGACTGTTTTAAAAAATTGAAGTTTGAAAAAAAAAAAAAATTGAAGTTTGTAGATACCTCTCCCTATTTCACTGGTTGTAACCAGAGTTACTGGCCAATAAGGGGTCCTCTCATATGCAAATGAATAGCCCCTGGCAATTTTCTATGTTCCTGTTTTTTTAGATTGTTAAAGATCCTTTGTCTCTTCCTCCACCACCGAAGCACTGCTGGTAAACCTGGTTGTTTCTTTTGGGGGTGTGGGGCCTACACGTTTTTATCTCACCCATTTATCTTGTGTTTCATGGAGATTCCTTACCATAAAATTTTATTAATTATGCTATCTGTGTAATATTTATTTGTTTTTGCTATCCTTGCTTGTTTTTCTTGGAGGATTTTGAAGATAGAGTAATTTAAAACTGCATGCTATCATCATCCTTCCCCATAAAGGAAGGATGCTGAATTGTTTTTTAAGTTGTAAAACAAAAAAATAGTATCAAAAACAAGAGACAATAAATATGATACTATTCATAAGCATGCAATAGAGGGAAGAAAAAAATGCACAATGCTGCAAATGTCAAGTGAAGGAATCCAAAACTACTTTACACAAATATTTACAACACAATGTCACAGTACCTTTATGGATGAATTGACATGCTTGCACAGAAGTATATTCATATTGTTCCCGCCCTCACGTCAACTGTAGAAGTCGTGCACATTTTCAGCACCCACTATAGAATCCAACTTTTTTTTTTCTGAAGAAACTCTTCCTTGAGTCACCAATTCTGAGTTAGCTGTACCCATATTTATGATATTCCCTTTTAATCTGATCAAATTTATTATAAGTGGTTGTTTACTTATTTGTTTCTCCCTCTAAAGTGTGAGTGATTAGAAGCTAGTGGCTGTGTTAATCTTATTTATCTTAAAGCCAGCCGCTCAACATATGTTTATTGAATTAATTAGCCATCTAATCATTCCTTCCTGAGTCCTGATGTTTGCAACCCTTCATATTTCTTCATTTTAGCTATATTTTCTATGGTTGTTTCTACTCAACATTTTTGCAGTTCACATTTTTTGCCTCGTAATTTTATTTAAACTTCTGATTTTTATTTTCCAACATTTTATTTTGCAACATTATATTTTCTTCCTGCTTTAATATCCCTGGTATATTGTTTAGATCTGTCTTGTGCTATTTATTTTATTCCATTTTGTGAAATAGTGTCTTTTTCTCTCATCCTAGCTACTAAGATTTAAACCATCTGTGCAAACAACTGGGCCTTTCTAACTTTTGTTTCCTTGCTAAATTTTGCATGCAGTAACTATACACTGTGTGCCTGATTAATTTAGAATAATTTAACTTTATTGAGGGTACAACGTGTGCTAAGCATGTGTTAAACATGGCGACATAGTGTATGTATTCTCTCAGTTTCTTGATCTGACTGACAAAACATGAGGAAGGCACCAGATTATTGTTACAATCTGTTTTCTTCAAATTATATGAATTAGAAACCATATTATGAAATAAGCCTAGGTAAGAACTGCTTCTTTCTTATATCTATTTATTTGTGATGCAGGAATCTCTTATCTACATTCTATGTCTTGAAAAAGCCGAGTATAATTAGTAAGGTAGCAAAATGGACCCTTTAGTTAGTAGGATTAAAACGATAAAACTACTCACAGTATCTAAAATACCTTCATAGTATGCTTTATACTCCCTATGAAACTATCCAGGAGATGCATAAATACATCATCTATTCATTAATGCTCAGCCAAAAATAACCTATTAAATGCTATATAATTTATTGAACATTGTTATATTTTTATCATACAGACTTGACATATATTTGTTATTTAGGCCAGTTGTTTTTTCTAGTAAATATATATGTGCAAGTCACTGAACGTTTCTTGTAGTATGTAATGTGAAGTAAAACTATTTTATTGCTTACCTCAGCTTTAGTATGCTTAATATCTTTAAAGCTTTCATTATCTTTACATGAACAAGATGCTCTACTTTGCACACTTGAAAATTATTGATAATTAATATCACACTTATTTCAATTATTTCTGACCATAACAAAATAATCAAAGTTCCTCAATCTAGTTTAAATACTGATATACAACTCATTCCAAATGAGTTGACAGTGATAGGAAAAAAAGAAAGAAATATTTAGTCTATACTACTTATAAAACAGATACAACAGTCTTACAGGCAACAAATATAGTCCAGTAATGTGTCAATTAAATATTAAATAAAAATATTCAAGAGATACTTATTTGAGAAAAACACAGATGGCTAAGAATTAAGAAAACACACACATATATATAGATATGATGTATATTCACACACATATAAGACAAGTTGCTTATTAGTTTTTATATATTTATTAGTTTTATATACTTTATATCATAGAGTTAACCTGAAGAAAGAATATACTCTCATAAACTGGAAGAATTGAGAGAAATATGGGCTAATGAAGTGTATCCTTCAAAATAATTCTTAAAGGCAAATAACAGAAAAATAACTAATTGATTTACTTTATACATTGAACAGATAGAAATTTATAGAGAATTTTTACAAACTGCTATGAAAACCACTAACAGCCCAGCATCAACATCAACAGTAGCAGTGAATTGCACATTTACAATTTGAAAAATAACATAAGATATAAACATGCTAAAATGTTCACTGTAAGGACGCTGGGGTGGCTCAGTGGTTGAGTATCTGCCTTTGGCTCAGGTCATGATCCCAGGGTCCTGGGATCGAGTCCTACATCTGACTACTTGTGGGGAGCCTGCTTCTCCCTCTGCCTATGTCTCTGATTCTCTGTGTGTGTGTCTCTCATGAATAAATAAATAAAATCTTTATTTAAAAAAAATAAAATGTTCACTATGGGATAAGAAACATTCTAAATAATTTTGCCATTCTTGTGGCAGCTGGGAAAGTGAAGACTCAGCTGAATCATTTAGCCTGGCTCATTCTGAATCCTTGTCTTAGAGAGGTTTATTCTACACTGTAGATGACATATCCATTAAGGTTTCAGTTTTAATGAGCCCCCTGAACTAGAGAAAATAGTTGAGTCAATAAAAATGCAACTTCTAGCTTTTAATATGGGAATTTAGTAAAAGAAAACCAATGACTTTGGAAATTATCACACCCTTGCAAATTGAAAATTAGGGAGATGGAAAGTAGGTAGCAAGCCCTCAATTCCTAGAACAAAGTGAACAGGGACTGAAAGAAAGGTGAGCCCATGCCTGACCCTGACTCCACCCTTCTGCCTAGAAAATAGGGGGCTAGACAGCTCTGGCAGTTCCTGACCCAAGAGCAGCCATTAGCATCTGCAATGCATATGTTGAAATCCTAACCTTCAATGTGATAGTGTTAGGATAGAATAAGGCCTTTGTTGGGGGAGTGATTACATCATAGGGTGGAGGCCTTCTGAATGGAGTTAGTGCCCTTATGAGAGTGAACCCAGAAAGCTCTCTTGTCCTTTCAACTTGTGAGGACGCAGCAAGAAGAAGGCTGTCTACGCAAGAGGAAGCCAATCTCACCAGATGTTTGGACTTGGACTTCCCAGCCTCCAGAACTATTAGAAATAAATTTATGTTGTTTACATGCCACCTAGGCTATGGTACTCTATTACAGCAGCCCAGATGGACTAAAATAGCATCTATCATCTCTACTATCAGCCATGACTATCTGACAGGATGTAACAGTCTTAAGGGTCAACTGATCTGCGAACATACATGTTGAAAAGCAGTGACTTGCCCTGATGTCTTTTTTTTATCCACTGTCATTCAGACAAGAGTCTGAGACTCAGGAGTATTTAATGTAATATAGTTTGTGTCCTATGATCGAATTGTAAAGTTGGAGATAATAAATTGGTCTTAATCTGAAATAAATGTGTTCTTATGAGCTTGCTACCGAGTCTAAAATTTTCAGATTTAGGAGAATGCCTCAGGAAGGCCAAGGTCATGTTCTTTTAGCTCTAAGAAAGTGACTTCAGTAGCATCCCATGACAGGAACTGCTGGTGTACCACGTGTAGGAGAAAACTGACATAATAATGGATGTCAGAAAGTTTGCAAACCACCTCCCTTCTCTCTCTCTCTCTCTCCCACTCTCAAAAGCCACTAGTGAAGAAAGCAGAAAGTAAGTAGGGAGAGAGCCAAGTGTCTTAGTCTTTGAAAGCTTGCTCTGAAAGCATGCTCATCTAGCATATTTGAAATTAAACCAAGTTCAGTGTTCGTGTTGTATTATTTGTTGACCTGGGCATTCTCTTTACAGGATTGACATTTTGTTTGTGATTTTAAAGTGACTGCAAGCATGCCTGGTATCTTAAAGCCAGCAAAAGTCATAGTGAGCTGGAGTGCTGATAAAGGAAAGGGAAAGATTTTCTCTATTTGGTAAAATTATAACGGATAGTGGGAGGCAAGAATCTATGCTGTGTTTTGAGCACAATAAACACTCAAGCTTGTTAAAATACCACTTACATTTTATAAAGACAGAAGCCTATAGGGAAGGGCTCTAATTCTCTATCATCATTCTCTATCATCTATGCTTGAATGGGCTACTATCTTGGGGTGTAATATTGGAAAAAACTCTGATGTTTCAAGTCATGCCCCACAACCTAGTTTAGAAACAACAGAGTTGAGATATTTTTTCCCATTCCCGTTCATAAACAGCAAAAGAAAGAAAAAAAGAAAAAAAAGATACTCTTTTATTCTCCTTCAATTACAACAGATATTCATTTGTTTTTTAACTGTTGAGTCTAATATTTAGTTTATGCTCATTCTCAGGAGAAATTTGGTGCTGAGCATATTCACAGACAGGAGAAATTTGCCTTTTCAAACAACTTTATTAAATGATAATTACCATATAAAATAATGACCATCATAGATGCCTTGATAATATTATAAAAATATCCCCTTTTTCCTATTTGTTTTCTTCACAGCATTCATCAATACCTTCTGATATGCATCACACACACATACATGTACATGTGTGTATGTATTACATATGTATATGTGACTATTCATTGTCTACTTCTTCCAGAAACCAAGCTTCATGAATTTGCTAACTATCTAGTTTTTCAGCACTATAATAACTAGCCCTACCTAGTCCTAGATCATGGTGAGACTCATGGTAGAAACAGTATATACACAAATAACAAATATGCAACATATATATGTATTCAAATCAGTAAAGTTGCTCTACAAATAAAATACAACTTACGTAGCTAAGTTGAGAAACAAAGCTTCCAATCTTGACTGTTGGAATCTTAACTAATTCTCATACATTTATGAACCTCTTATTAGAGGTTACTCTTTAATAACTAACTCAAATTTATCTAACCTTTGTAATTGCTTCTTAAGAGGCAAAATGGTAGAATAATTACTGTCCATTCTGTATGGTTTCTCAGAGACTATTGTTATTAAATTAGCAAATGGTTCTAGACCTAAATATTGATACAATGGTGATAAAATTTAGAAGAATAAAATAGATAAGATAGAAGTGTAAATTATTGCTAAGGTTTGGGGTTAAAAATCGCCACCAAATTTGAAGTTCAAAAAACTATACAGAAACATCTAAGTGGCTCAGAGGTTGAGTGTCTGCTTTCAAGTCAGGGAGTGATCCTGGGGTCCCAGGATCAAGCCCCATGTCAGGCTTCCTGTGGGGAGCCTGCTTCTCCCTCTGCATATGTCTCTGCCTATCTCTCATGAATAAATAAATAAAATCTTTAAAAAAACATACAAAGTTCATTCTAGTTACTTATTGTTGTCACTTTTAAGGGGAATACAACATATCTTCCATAATTTTAAGGGTGAAGTTGCCATTTGCAGCACAATTCTCCCATGGTCAATCTAATAGGATAATCTAATTGTCACTAATATCAGATATGCACAGAAAGCAGACAAAAAGCAGTTTTCTTTATGATAAAGGTTCTCTTCCATAAAGGCTATGGGTAATAAATTTAATCAATATTTTTAATATAAATAAATTTGCTCTGACAAAGGTTGGGCATTAGCTATTTCACAAACATTTAACTAGTCCTCAAACAAATCTAAAAAGAAATAAGTGTTGACATATGGCTCTTTCTTGTCACATCTATTTGTTTTCCTTTTATTGGCTTTGTTCTCAGAATCGATATGAATCCAAATCAGTTTTTAAATAACCTTCTACATTGCTTGTGTCTATCTCCTTCTATTTTGCATACCTTTTAAATATGTTTTTGAAATATTTAACTGCCAGTCTTGGACACTAAATAACTTTTACACTAATTAAAAGTTCAATTTGTTGCATATGCTAAAAGTGATGTGTCACTATAACATAAAAATATATAACTGCATTGCAAACTTTATAATGGATAGTTAGATAACACCCTATTATAAATGTTCTGATTTCTACAAACATATTTAAGGCTTTCTTCAGAAATCACAAAGCAATGTGTCTTGTACATTTTGATAGTGATAAAAGATGTTACATGGAAAAAAATGTAACCTCTTTGAATCTAGTCTTCCCTTAGACTATATCAATGCACTTAAAAAGAAGACTTTTGTAATTTCTCATTATTTATAATAACCTTCAAGTAAATAAAGTTCATTTATAGGGCCAGTCAAATAATGACACCTGTTGATTAGAAAATTATAATTTCCAAGTCAAATATGAAATAAATTCAAACAAGCACTTTGAAAGATTGTTAATTATTTCATGATGGTATAAATCATTGTATTTATTTGTTATTTTTTAAAGAACACAAGATAACAGGACATATATAGAAAGATAAGGGATATTCATGTGATTTTTGTTGAAATACATGAAAAGAATGAAGAATGTTGATGGCATTACTATATAGCAAAGTATATTATATACTTTATAGCAAAGTAAACAAGAAATGAAAAAGTTAAAAAAAGAGACATATACTCTACTATTGGGATCTGTTGATCACTGTCCTTATATTACTGAACTACTTTAGTTCTTAGGAGATCAAGATGATTAGGGGTCAAATGCATCATTATTAGAGTATCACCCTGAAGACTTAACAGTGACTTGTAACATTTTACAGGTGAAAAAGTATTCATATAAACTACAGAAAAAAATATCACCCCCCCCAAAAAAAAAAGCCCCAAACTAGTATCAGAGCACCTGCCCAATATTCAGAGTTCTTAGTAAGAACCTATGAAGAATTTTGATGAAAACTTCTAGGAAAATATCTTGAGACTATAATTAACTTGGCAGTGCCAGAAAGGCACCTTGTGCTGAGCATCTCTTTATACTACTTTACCAATTCCTCCCTTTTATTATATCACTTGTCCTGTTCTAGGACAATTACATGAAGTAAAATGACACTAACCATTCACTTTCAATAGTATCTTTTGGTTGTCACTTCTGTAGGGCCAGATATTAAACTACTCTACTGAGGAAGGGCACCTCATCACACAAGGGACTTTTGGCTCTAGGCATGCTCCACATTCTGTGCTTCATGCTGTATATTAGTTGTGCCTTGGGAAAAATTGTGTGTTTACCCATATGTTCAGTTGTATTTCTGGGATACTTGCAAATGAGGTGATGCTTGTAAATGTTACAGGTTTATGGGTTTATACATAATGCAGTGTTGTCAAATGTAAAAGAAGGAACAAAATGCAACTTTTGCAAAAAATAAAAAATTAAATCCATTCATCAAGTCTGTTGATATGGCTGAACTCCATTAATTGTGGACACTTTTCTTTTAGAAAGTACAACCATTTTCCAAGATTTATTAAAGATAACTTGCTCCTAATAATGTGTGGTATTGTGCCATGAAGTTATCATGAAAAAATAATAAAATATGTGCTCTGAAAAAAAAATCCCATAAACGACCTTCACATTTATGCATGATGAAGCAGCAGGCTCAGAATCAGGGAGTGGCTGGTGTCCCGGCAATGAATCAAATGGTGGAATATACCGTTAAAACAAGACAAGTCTTCGTTCCCCAAATGCCTTAATTTGTTAAACTGTAGGTAACCTAACAAAACATTTCAAGTAAAATTCTTATTAATTTACAGTCATCTTGCATGTTGTTTCTGCAGGTGTACTTTCAGATACAAACTACATTTGTATTGTCTTTTCTTTTTTTAATTGTTGCTTAGATTTTTTTTTTTTTTTTTGGCTACTTTATCCTTTTTTTTCCCCAACACGTATTCTACCAGAAAGTTGAGCTTCTTCTTTTTCTTTTTAAAAAAGATTTTATTTATTTATTTGAGAGAGAGGAGATAGTGAGAAAACACAAGTGGGGTGGGGAGGAAGCAGACTCCCTGCTGATCAAGGAGCCCAACGTGGGGCTTGATCTCAGCATCCTGGGATCATGACCTGAGCTGAAGGCAGATGTTTAACCGACTGAGCCGCCCAACCACCCTGACAGCTGAGCTTCCTAACCATTTAAAGTTTGAGAACAGGTTGTGACCATCTTGGCCCTAAGACCTCTCATCATCCACTTTACTGAATAAAATTGTATAGGTCCACGTGCCAGAGCTTCAGTTATCCTGAGGAACCTTCAGAATAAAGCAGCTACTACATGGTTCAATTACTCTTTTGCCCCAATATTCAGCTGTGATGATTAATTTGCATAACAGGACCACTAATGACCTCCACCAGAGTTTCCTCTGGTTCTCTTCCGCCCAAGCACAGCTGTCAACAAGAGTGCCAAGAATACTCAATGAGGAAAGGACAGTCTCTTCAACAAGTGGTGTTGGGAAAACCGGACATCCACATTCAAAAGAATGAAACTGGACTCTTATTTTACACCATATACAAAAATCAGCTCAAACTGGATTAAAGACTAAAATGTAAACTCATAGAAGAAAACATCAGGGAAAATCTCCTTGACATTGGTTTTGGTGATTTCTTAGATAGGATACCAAAAGTGTAGGCCACAAAATAAAAACCAGACAAATGGGACTATATCAAACTAAAAACTTTTGCACAGCAAAGGAAACAATCAAGAATGAAAAGGTAACCTACAGAATGGGAGCAAATATTTGCAAATCACTTACTTGATAAGGTGCTAATATCCAAAACACATAAGAAACTCCCACAACTCAATAACAAAACAAATAAATGAAAAACGACAACAACAACAAAAAAGATAACCTGATTTTAAAATGTGCAAAGGACTTGAATAGACATTTAAAAAAAAAAAAAAAACAGACAAATGACTACCAGGCATATGAAAAGGTGTTTGGCATCCCTAATCATCAGAGAAATGCAAATCAAAAACATCACATCTCCTACCTGCTAAAATGGCTATTATGGGGGGGGGGGGGGTAGCATGTTGTATGTTGAATATGGATAAAATGGAAACCTTGTACATTGTTGAAGAGAATATAAAATGGTGCCATTAATATTTGGAAGTTCCTCAAAAATATAAAAATGGAGTTAACGTAATTTAGCAACTCTTTCTGAGCATATTTCAAAATATTAGAGAACTTACTCTAAGATTCTGAAAAATCTTAAAAACTTATTCTTTTTTTCCCCTACATCCTATAGGTATTTTGAGATTAATCAACTGGAACCATTAATTGACTGATATATTAGTATTTTTAAATTCTTCCATTACAAGACCTTATAGATTTGTCCACGAATTTCTTACACTGACAGACCAGAGGAAATCTCTAAACAATGTTTTCACAAACCACATAATGTAAAGGAACAAAATAAAGCAATAAAATATAAGTTCTGATGCTACAACTTCTGCTAAAGTAAGTGTGCCCTTTCAAAAGTAGTGTATTTTTAGTATAAAAGTAATATACATTTATTGTAGAAAATCTCTTAAAAGACAAAACTAACAAACCAAACCACCAACAGTTCTACTTCCTGACTAAATTATATTTGACATATTTATTTCAAGTGTTTTTATTTATTAATTCTATAAAATTGTGCATACATATATATACAAACACACAAAAACTTATAAAATATATATTTCTGGATTACAAAAGCAGAAATACACACTGTAGAAAATTTTAAAATAGTGGCAAAAACAAATATTCTTAATTTAATATAAATTTTTCATATACATATACATGTATCAGTCCTTATATATATTTTACATTATTAATAGTACTATTCTTTCTTCTTTTGTATTTTCTCCTTATCCAATATAAATCTTATAATTACAATAACTCACCTACTAATAGTCTAAAATTCTTGTCCCTCTGTTTTTTGTTGCTGCTGTTACACATAAATATTTGCAACTGTCTTGCATCTTTAAAAAAAGTAAGTTCTCCTTTTAATCCCTACACCCCTCTAATCACTCTAATCACAAGATAAGCTTATCTTGCTTCTCCCCTTATAGCCATATTTCTGGAAGTCTTATACTTACACCATTCCCTCTCCTGTATTCTTCCTCAACCCATCAAGCTTCATGTCTAACTCCCCAGCAGATCATTAGAACGTCACATGCAAAAGTCACCAGAGTGCCATGATTACAAAGTTAATGGATATTTCTCTTAAACTTTCAGTGGCCTTGAACCCTGCCCACTACCCCTCCTTCATTACTTAGCAGGCCCTTGATAGGCTGATCACACTCTCCCTCCTCAGCCTCCAGAGAACCATGGGCTCCTATTATCTTCTTTCTTTCTGACCGTTCTTTCTTAACCTGGTTTGCTGACTCATCTGTCTGGCTTTCTATATTTAATATTGGGGTTTCTCAAGGCTAAGCCCTCAGTTCTTTTCTGTTTTCACTTTTTCTTCTCTTTCCAGTCAATCTCAGCCACACCTTTATTTGGAAATTCCAAGTATACACCAATAAGGTAACAAACACATACATACACAGACCTTGATAATGAAACTTGGTCCTTAGAATAGGGGTTATCAGCAAGCAAATAGAATTTCAATGAAGAGGCAAGTAGCTATTGAGCTCACCTATAGACACAGTCACTGAATTGATAACATATCATCATCTATTTCTCCAGATTAAGATTTTAGATTTTAAGATCTTGCTCTTCACCGGATTCCCATCTTGGTGAAGGGCAAGTCTTCCTAAGAAATCTTACAAAATATTTTGGAGAATACCGGACAAAGATCAACTCTTCTCAAACAAGGATGTGTTAACAGAAAAACTCCAACAGAGGAATATGTGAAAAAGATTCAAATACAGGATTAAACTATAAAAGGAATAAGTTACACTTAAGCAAGAGAAGAGTAAGAGCATATTATTGAAGAATATTGATTATAGGAAAGAGCTACCAGTCTTTATGTTTTTTTCTGTGTCTATGAATCTTAAACACTTAGCTCCATTTGAGATCAAGGAAGAACATTATCTCTATATCCACATCCACTACACTGCATTTGATATGGGAGTCGAAGTTCTTATCTCATGGAGTCAAAGAATGAATCTCAGGGACAAAGGAGAGTGAGTTAAGTGAAAGAAGTTTATTAAATAAAGATACAGAGAAAGCTCTCAGAAGTGAGAGGGGTCCCGACAGGGTTGCCACTGGGGGCTTGTAGGGTTGGTCTTTTATTGAAAGCCAACCAGGGAATCTAAATCCTTTTAACATTATGTATTGATATCACCATTGAGTAAGGTCTAGTGATGACATCTTTAATGGCTCACTTCTTCTTTGGGTTATGGTTATTATTTGTTGGTCACAGATGATTGTCATAAAAAAAGACACCCTCTCTGCCCACACCTAGGGCAGAGTGGTCTGGCTTGTTCCCTTATCTGGTTTTCTTATACCTCAGCATTTTTTGGATTTTTGTGAGCCTGATTCTGTGGCCCCCTTTCTAGCTGTGCCTAGCCCCATTTTCCCCTAACTCATATTTATACCCACCTTTTTCTATCTTTTTATATATCTGAAGAATTAAAGAAAGGATGTAAAAACATAATAACTAATTAATTTCACAAACATTAAGGGAGAGGAAAGGGAAAAAATAAAAATGGGATAAATATTGGGAAATTTTAAAGGACAGAGTACTCTCTGTTGACATTTAAAAGGAATACTGATAAAATGTCAACAATGTATGTTTGATATTTGTATAAAATCATGAAAAAAGAGTGTAAATAGGAACAGATTAGAAGATGTGGTACTAAAACACTTTCTGACACTGAAAAAAAGATGGAATACAGCTATCACAGAGACTTGCAATTTTTATGGAAGCTAAATTGACATATGGGGAAACTTTTTTCCTTTTGTTCTTTTTTTTTCTTGAATTTTGTTAATTTTCTTGCTATTTTAACAGTAAAGAAACTTATAAACACTAAAGCAAAAAAAAAAAAAAATTACCGTTATCTATAAAGAGGGATAGAATTAGGTCATTTGTGGAAATTATTCTCTATTAATATTGGATCCCAGAACACAAATGAACAATAATTATAGTTTCATAGTAAACTAAAAGGGCTTGCAATTTCTTTAATTATCCAGTTTGTCTTTTACTTATCAAGATAATTGAAAGCCATTCTCAGATATACAAGGGCTCAACGGAATGCCAGCTATATATTTTTTTTCTAAAACACTTATTCAAAATTTATTCTGGGCAGTAAACTGAGTTCACCAGAGGCAGTGCCAGGAAAAGTGACAGGCGGCCAGTGACTGGGCAAAAAATAAATAGATAGATGATAAAAACAGATGATAGGTAGATGGATAGATACATAAAAGTAGCTAAAAGGATACTAAGTAACCAGAGGCAAATATCATAATATGCATTCTGAGAGAACAGATTTGCAAAAGAAAAGTAGACTGAATACAGAAAAGTGGCTAAAGATTGTCACAGAGAGCAGTGAAAGTCTCTATCACTCCTAAAAGGAAAATAAATAGAAATGACAAGGACCCCAGTGCACCCGCATTCTCTAATCATTTTCTTGTTTTGTTTTTAACATCCAAACCAAAGAAAGTATCTGAGCCCAGCCAATGGCTAGGTAACAAAGAAACTATAAGATGTGAAAATATTGCTGTAGACAACAAGTGGCCTTATTGTAAAAAAAAGAAGCTACTAAAATAAAGGAAAAATAAGAAACAGATTTTATACTGTATACCAGACTGGGGTAAAAATTTGATGTGGAAGTAAAAGGAATTGCCCAGGCTGAAAAAGGCAAGGAAAAATAAACCAAGAAAAGATGTGATACATAAGGAAAACAGAGAGGGAAGATCAAGATTATGACACAAACTCGGTTAGTTCCAGTACATTCATATTCCAGTCTGGAAGGAAGATAACCCCTTCTTTGAAAAGAAAATGAAACATTGAAATGCAAGGCTATATCAGATATATATAATTAGTATGTTACTGACTGTCTTTAAATAATTCTGGCCTGGTACTAAAGGAAATAGCTACTTACTTTACCTGGTAGAATATGGGAGTGTGAAATTGGAGGTGGACCTTTAAAAGATTTCCTGTTGGTAGACCATAAACAAAGCAAATTTATTCTATGTGGAGTATTTTTTTCATTTAATGTGTTTAAAGCAGCTTACACAATTACTGCTGTTTTTTTTACCTGAATACTGTTCTGTGATTATAAAACTAAATGTAGCTATAATGTTCACATTCTGAAGTATTTAAGAAAATATAGTTTTACATAAAAGAATATAATCTGGCTAAAAAAAATGTACCACAATAAAGAAGTCAGGAATGAAAATGATAGGAGGAAGCATGGAGTCCATAGATAAAGCTCTAAGTCAAACTCTTTCTTTGGCTTTGGGAAATCACTTAAAGTAATAAAGCAGGGCTAATTACAGTAATATCTAAAAAATGCTTAAGTGAGACAATTCATACAGAAGTTTTAAACAGAGCAAATGGCAAGTAATCAATAACTATACTTATTATATTATAGCTCTTGGTCTCTAGTAATTAGTCAAGGCTTCTTTAAGAAATGACATATTAGCATCAAACACTGTAAGAAATATAAGAAGACATGTGAACGTTCTGATTTTTAGTTCAGAAATGCCTTTCAAAGTGTAAAGTTGAAAACAAAATATTAGCATTATATCTCAGAAAACAGGAATGATTATTAAATAATAAATAATAATGGTAATTAAATATAACAGCAACACATACACACAAATCCAAATGTTCTGATAGCCACTGCTCCATCAAAGATCTCTAAGGAATGTGTCAGGGCAGCATCAGAAATATTGGTGCATAAAGTAGAAGTCCATCCAACATCTTAAAGGAAAATGAGTTACTCTTTTCCAAGTGCCATATAACTGCACATCAGTTCTGGAAACCAGACTATTTGCCTTAAAGATCTAAAGAACTCATATTTCTTGAAAGATTTACAGTGTTATTTACTTAAAGTATTCATTTAGATTCTAGCCACTGTAGAGTCTGTGATATTTGGATGGAAAAATAAAAATAAATATTGCTTTTTCCTTCTTCCGAAAGATTAAATATGCTTTTTCATTAAATTAATTCTTTCAAAATTCATGCAGATTGAAATGTGGAAAAGGTGTCAAACTGTAACATAAAAATACACAGCTTGCATAAGTAGGAATTATACACCCTCCCACTGATTCCTCACCCTGCTGCCCAGTCGACCTTATTTCCACTCACTTCTAGCTTTTGTTCATCACCCCAAACTTCCATTTTAATCTCATCAGGAGGTAGTTTTGATTTAGAAGAAAAAACAGGTAATTTGAAATCATATAGATACTACTTTCAGTAGCATTTCCTTTCCATAAAATTTTTGTGAGCCTAAAGAATGTTTGTTACTACAGGCTTGAGTTCCTCACTATTCTTGTACCTAAGATGCAATCTTGGATCATAGTATAGTTATTAAGGGCACAACCTCTGGGATTAGTCTGCCGCTAATAGCTGTGTAAATTTAGTGACTTAGTTAAACTCCCAGCCTCAGGGCAAAAAAAAAATCTAGAAATGGACAATAAGGAGAGTCTTTATTTCACGTGATTTTCTGTGGATTAAATGAAATAATTCCTTTAATGCTCATAACTGAGCTCCGAGCACCTGTTGAACAATCTATAAACACGAGTTATTATTTTTGCAAGGTTTTTATGCTCAATAAATGAAATGATATCAATTTCATCCCCACTTTTCTCTCATTTATCACAGAATATGTGGCAGAGATTATTCCCATTGCAGTGTCCCTCATGAACTTCATGTTATTTCAATCCTTTCACTTTGAGTTCCAGAATCTTGTGATTCTCATTCACCTTCCTCTCTCCAGCGCCGGGAGGTATGAAATGTCACACGTCATGAGCACTAACTGCATATTAATCATAACTGGTCCATTATCACACTTGACATTTTTAAGTAGTTCTGCCTCCACATATCTGCTGTTATTACTCTAGTATTCCTGAAGTTTGGTATATCTTCAAAGTTTGTGAATTCTCTACATCTCTAGAGACTTCTACAGAAAAGATGGTGAATACATTTTGATGACTAACTGGTTAGCAAATGACTACATATATTTTTAATAATCCTAGGAGTACTTGGGAAAAAAGTCTCATTTGCTTTTCTGTAAGTGTTTTGTAATTTTACTTTTCAAATGATTAAATTTATTTCTTGGGAACCATTTCATACATCAAAATGCTGAAAGAATTGGATTATCCATCTCAAATAAAACTGCAGTGATTTAGCATGAGAATAAGTTATCTGAGACATAAGTTGTTGAGCAATGGGATAAGTATTTAAAGAAAAGTATAAGGATTAGAAATTCTACTCAGGATTCAGGTTAGTGATTTGATCCAGATCTGATGTTTGCCTATGCACAGAAAAACACTAAGAACTTGGGTAACTTGCTATCTAACAGGATGTGTTAATGGTTATTTATAGACTTTTCTCTCATGATTCCCCATGGAAAAACTTTCTTTTTTAATTCTCCCTTCTTATTTCCTCCTTATTCCTACTTCACTATCCTTGCTTAGGCCCACTTACTTCCTCACATAAGTCGGAGGAGAAGTACCAACAACCTATGCTCTGCAGAAAAGACCTCTAGGGAAAAGTGGTCAAAATTAAGCAAACTAATAACTTGCCTTTGAAATCTAAAAGTGAAATCTCTTTATTTTCTTATTTTAGAATGGCTGGCTCCAAGGATATTTAGATTCAGCTATGTTGAAATAGGGAGGAAGAAACTCCTGAACAATCTGTGAGCACACACTTTTCATTATAATGAGTCATCTTAGGGACGCCTGAGTGGCTCAGTGGTTGAGCGTCTGCCTTTGGCTCAGGTCGTGATCCTGGGGTTCTGGGATCAAGTCTTGCCTCAAGCTCCCCACAAGGAGCCTGCTTCTCCCTCTGCCTATACCTCTGCCTCTCCCTGTGTGTTTCATGAATAAATAAGTAAAATCTTAAAAAAAATAAAATAAATAAAATAAAATAAAATAAAATAAAATAAAATAAAATAAAATAAATTCTGGCACCTGTAGCGTAACTTTAAAAGGTTATGTCTTCTGCAATAACTGGATGGAAATACTTATTGGGTTATTATAATTTAGAAACTTATTTATTTATTTATTTTTAAGATTTTATTTATTAATGAGAGAGAGAGAGAGAGAGAGAGGCAGAGACACAGGCAGAGGGAGAAGCAGGCTCCATGCAGGGAGCCCCACATGGGACTTGATCCCGGTACTCCAGGATCATGCCCTGGACCAAAGACAGGCGCTAAACCACTGAGACACCCAGGGATCCTCCAGAAACATACTATTTAAATCTAATATTTTCTTGTTTTAAGAAAAAGAGTTTGTTTGTTTGTTAGTTTGTTTGTTTGAGAGAGAGAGTGAAAGAGCATGCATGCAAGCAGGGAGGGGCAGAAGGGGAGGCAGAGGGACTGGGAGAAATAATCTGAAGCAGACTCCAGGCTGAGCATGGAGCTGGCAGGGGCTCAATGGTGGGGCTCAATCCCTGGACCAGGAGATCAGGATGGGAGCTGAGACCAAGAGTCAGACACTTAACCAATCACTGAGCCACCCAGGCACCCCAAAATCAAATACTTTCTTTAAAATATAAACATATTTCCTGAAAACTGGTATATCTTTGAAAGCCTGTAGTAGGGATGCTGTCCATGGTTTATTTTCAGATCCTAACTACTTTTATTTAAAACTCAACTTGCAAATTATTGTTTCCATAAAAGGAATGTGGCATATAACACATACTGCTACAAAATAAGGATATGTAAGAACACTCTGAGAAAGAAGGAGAGCCACAGAGCTTTGTGGGAGAAAGAGAACCTAAGCCTAGAGCTTGGGATGATTGGAAAAAAGAAAAAACTGGCCAGTAACCAGTGGAGCAATTGCAGAAAAATATGACTAGATCTTAATATATTTCAGTACACATAGGAAGGAGAAAGTGATTGATACATAATGAAGGTGTTTAGAAACGGAGTCTGTAATATTTATTTACCTTTGACACCTAATGGGGCAGGAAAAGAGGCCCCACTCCGCTGAGTCACACACCAAATGCATTATGATGATGTCAGTCCAACTGCCATTGCCAAGATCTACTCAAGATGGCAGGGGCTGAGGGCAACAAGGGGAAGCCAGGCAGGATCTGGGATCCTTGGAGTCAGGGGATCAGTGAGCTGAGAACTTTCGAGAGAAGGCAAGGAGGTGGCAGGAGGAAGACCCTTGGAGCTCAGGCTCCAAGACCCAGGCACATACTTCATTGTCTCATTGGATTTCACTTATAATACAAACTCAAAGAGAAAATGGTTGAGAATTACATTTAAGAATTACATTTTAAGATGGCAACTGCAGAGCATTAAATCCCAAATGTAAGGGCCCTTTTGAGTTAGGGCTGTTTGTAATTGCACCAGGCACATCAACAAAAGCCCCACTGCTAAGCAGTGTCGTAAGTATAGCTGATATAGCACGGATAAAAAGGAATATGAGAAAACTTCGCCAATACAAAGTTTGTATTCTAGTCATTGAGTACATCTTAAACAAAATCAATACATTTTATAATATGTTAGAAGATAGAAGGGTCCATGAAGAAAAATACATCAAGAAAGGAGGGATATGGAGTGATGGGTGTAGCAATTTTAAATAAGTCATTCAAGGAAGTCTCATTGGGCAGTGGAGAATTGTGCAAAACCTGAAGGGATAAGGGTGGTGAGACTTTGGATTATCTTGACAAAGAATGTTCTAGACCGATGGAGGAACAAACCCATGGTCTGAAACATTCATGAATCATTTAAAAAGAATAAAGAGGCTAGTGTATTGGAAGAGAATGAATAATGTGAATAGGAGGACAGTAATTTGAGAGCCAAATTTTAAAAGACTCTGAACTGTAGTGATCTGTAGACCACTGAAATGACTTTGTCCTTTGAATGAGCAAGAGAGTTACTGGAGAGTTTATTAAAAAAAAAAAAAAAGAAATGATTCCTCTGCCTTTTAAAGGAATCTCTCTGGCTGGTTTATTGAGAAGACATAGGAATGGTTCAAGAGTTGCAGCAGAAAGCCAGCAGGACATTATTGCAATGGTACAAATAGGAAGATGACTGCTGGTGTTCCAGCTATTATACTCACACCCCAGGCAGCAGATTAAATGGGAGAAGGTCATGCCCATTTAACTTCTAAATGAATTTTATCACAATACAGTAGCTTAAGAAGAGGCAGAGTGGGAAATCACGATGGGATCATTCAAAGTAATAAAACCTTTCCCCAAATCTTGGAGATTCAAGAATAGTCTGCTTAGTTTCTACAACCACTAGGATAAGGGATCATACCATGTTAATGGACTCTCCTGAGGAATGTTGTGACTAATCAGGGTATAGACTTGAAGATATCTAAGTAATTGATATCTGTCCATACTCCTCCTTCTCTCAAGGAGGGCTTTCAAGCTTATTTTTTCAGAGTAAGAAGGGGTATAAAATTTCAGAGCATAATTTGGAAACTTCATATTTATTCACATATCCTTGACAAAGAATTAAAGAGAGCTGGACTCTTAAAAATATACAATTCGCAGAATAGGGCCTGCAAACTCACTCTATATAAATGTCCTTTTGTATAGTGACAGCTGCCAAGTTGTCAAAAGCAGAAAGTCATTCATCAATATTCTGTCTAGAAATGTTAGTCACTACCTGATAATCCTGCTCTCTTATAAAAATAGGTTTATTGCCCATGTCCTGTATTTACATCCATGCTGCTAACATCACTTAGAATTTGTAGGATGTATTTTACAATAAATCCAAGCATGCAATAGCTGTACCAACATGCATCAGATTGCCACGCGGGATTGACAAACTCATGTCTACACTCTCCTAAGTCTATAGGTAAAGTATATGTTGAACTTCACTGAAAATCCTTTGATCTTTCTAGGAATGTCACAGAAGAGAAAAAAGGAATATCCCAATTTTTCTTGGATATCTCCTCTATTAACTTTATTAACAACCTCAATCAATAAAGCCATATATCTCCTAAACTAACACTATAGGTGAATTTAATTAAGCACATTCTTTCATACTTCAGCCTTTTCTCTGACTGTCCTCCCATACTGTAGCTATTTCCCAGACTGCTCTTGACTCCTAGAGATAAGCCCAAATCTGAAAATCCCCAATCTCCAAATCAATGAGGAAGACTTTCTACTGTGTAAGAGGAAATTTTACAAACTGATGCAAAGCCTAAAATAGACACAAGTTTGAAAGTGAGTCACCTCACTTTCCAGCTTTGTGACCATAAGAAAATAAAAATAGGGCAGCCCGGATGGCTCAGCGGTTTAGTGCTGCCTTCAGCCCGGGGCCTGATCCTGGAGACCTGGGATGGAGTCCCATGTCAGGCTCCCTGCATGGAGCCTGCTTCTCCCTCTGCCTGTGTCTCTGCCTCTCTCTCTCTATCTCTGTGTCTCTCATGAATAAATAAAATCTTTAAAAAAAAAAAACAAAACACCTAATTGTTTTTCTGTTAAGGGAAACGTGTCAAAATTACGTTTGGTATTTTTTTCCCTGAATACAATGGTAATGGTTGATCTTTATTGAAAAAAAATTAAAGAATGCTATCAAGAAGAAAAAAATTTAAATTGTCCCTTTAACTCAGAGAGAACCATTGTTAACATTTGGGGTCTTTCCAGTCCTCCTTAAAAAAAAAAAAAAAATCTATCCTTGATGACAAGATTTGTTTCTCCTGGAGTTCTCTGGCAATTAAATTCATGCCACTGTATCTGAAGTTTCATTGCTCCCTCATGACACGTGTGACTTAATATCTTGTCTTCAGAAAATATCTCCTACCATGTGTTCCCTCAGACTTTCATTCAAGGTTCTGAAAGTGAATTGTAGTTTGGAAAAATAACCTGTAAGCCTAAGGGACGAATTCCTATTTCTACAAAAGAGGCAAGATCTCAAAGCTCAGTGACAAATTAAAGGAAGGATTCTCCACCCTCCCACAACTCAACCCTTGTGGTTTCAGTGGCTTCTTATCCTTTAAATTTGTAACTCTAGGGAGGATTTACCATCAGCCATGATGGCTGTGGCTTATGTAATAACAACTTTAAAACCATGGCAGAAACTAACCAGGGACACCTGGGTGGCTCAGCGGTTAAGTGTCACCTTTGGCTCAAGGCGTGATCCTGGGATCTTGGGATGAGTCCTGCCTCAATCTCCCCGCAGGGAACCTGCTTCTCCCTCTGCCTGGGTCTCTGCCTCTCTCTCTTCTCTGTGTATCTTATGAATAAATAAATAAAATCTTAAAAAAACAAGAAACTAACTTACTCCCCAATTATTATTCAATGTTTATTATAATTAAATATAAATGAAGTCATTAGAAACAAAAATAATCTCAGTCTAAGCAGGTAGTTTGAAACAGCTCAGTTTTTATGTTAGTTACAAGAATACACTCTAGAAAGTTATGATCTTAGAGTTATGCCTAATCTATTTTTTTTTTCATTTCAAGTTTTTACTTAAATTCTATTTAGTCAACATATCCTAATCTATCTTAAAAAAATAGTTTCTGGGAGTTTTTTTTTTTTAAGATTTAATTATTTATTCATGAGAGACACACAGAGAGAGATAGAGGCAGAGACACAGAGAGAGAGGCAGAGACACAGAAAGAGAAGCAGGCTCCATCCAGAAAGCCAGATGTGGACTCGATCGCAAGATTCCAGGATCACCCCTGGGCCAAAGGCAGGTGCCAAACTGCTGATCCTCCCCGGGATCCCCACTCTGGGACATTCTGATGCAGCTAGTACATAGAACTACTTTAAGGAGCCACTGGTTTAATCTAACTAGATTTGCTTTATAATTGTTTCTACATTTTCATATTCTTGTGCAGTGCATTGTTTGAGGCAAAATGTTAGATGCTGGTTGTTATATTAATGGCAATAGGATTCTACTTCATACAGAGAAATGCATAGCAAATATAAGGAAGGACCCAGGCAGTGATTCTCAAACTTTTTCACAAAGAAGCAAGCATTCTAAAAGTGCATGTTCTAGCCTCTATTTCCAGACATGATAATTTGGAGACATTGACTTGGTAATTTGCAACTTTAAAAAATATCCAGGGGATCCTTATATAATATCTCTCTGAGACATACTCAAAGATTAGACAATGCTCTGTTTGTTTTGGGTGATTAATTTAAGACCATTAGGAAGCATGCTCCATATAACATTAATATTTAGCTCAGCATTATGTGGAAAATAACAGTAGAGTAATAATATTGGAGTCTAGTCTTTTGTAATATCTATTTCCATGTCAATTCAACAGACATATCTACTTTTACTGTACATTGAGTGATGATAGATGATAGATAGATGATAGATAGATTCATTTACTTATATTGATGTATGTGTATATTTGTGTGTGCATCAGGGGAGAGAGAGGAAGAGAGAGGGAGAAGGCAAATGCCTATGTTACCTAAAGATCAGGGTTTTTTTTTTTTTTTTCTGTTTTATGAAGTTAGAGTTTTTTCTTAAAAGATTTTTGCAAGTTTGTTTGACTTCAATCTCTTCACTCAATCACATCAGAAGAAGAGTCCTTGAGAAGATGTTTAACTTTGTAAACAGGTCCTTGGAGGCAACCCTTGGAAAAAATAACTCTTAGATTGATTTTCCTATCATGGTTTGAAATAGCATTAATATTGATTCCCAAAGGAAGGTGGCATAAAAATGGTGACAGAAGAACAGTCATGATTAAAAAAAAAAAGAAGCAGCTCTTATAGTAAGTAAATCATTCTGTTAGAGTGCAGTTTTGAAGTCACTGTAAAAGCTAGAGTGCTGCTTTGTGTCACTTTATTTAGTGTACAAATTTTAAAATTGCCTAATACTATAATTACATATTATAATAATATATGTATTATAACAAATTTGTAATTATATATTGCAGTTTTTAAAGGCTTCAGTAGTTTCTGGCTTTTTATAATTTTTCTTCATTAAAAAGGTGGCTTGTTATTTTTAACACAGAGAATTATATTTGGTCTTTTGCCACTAGATAATAAACAGTGTCCCAACATTGTATGTTCTCATTCATTTGGGGAATATAAATAATAGTGAAAGGGAATATAAGGGAAGGGAGAAGAAATGTGTGGGAAATATCAGAAAGGGAGACAGAACATGAAGACTCCTAACTCTGGGAAACGAACTAGGGGTGGTGGAAGGGGAGGAGGGCGGGGGGTGGGGGTGAATGTGTGACGGGCACTGAGGGGGGCACTTGACGGGATGAGCACTGGGTGTTATTCTGTATGTTGGCAAATTGAACACCAATAAAAAATAAATTTATTATTATTAAAAAAATAAAATAAAAATTTACTAGGTATTTCCATTAAAAAAAATAAAAAATAAATAAACAGTGTCCCAAGCAGAACCAGAGTAAGCTAGAAAGTATGAAATGGGTATTGCTGTGTCTCCAGAGGCAGTGTTCCCTGCTTCCTTGCTCCTGCACCTCTGTGCAAAGCTATGTTAGGAAACAGCTGATAATATCCAGCACTCCAAATTATAAAGGCATGACTGTCTTAGAACGCTATTATGCAAGGAATCTTTATTTTTATTTACAATAATAAATGAAAATAATTATAGTTTAGTATGTCAATGCAAAAATGAAATACATTTTTATGGAAAACATTCAATCTTTTTCACTATTTATTTCCTTTAGAGATTGCCCGTTTCAACTCTATTAGTTGATAATTTGGTATTTAACTAACGTGTTTCTAAATAATCTATTTATAGCATTGTTTCTGATTTTCAGTTTTAAAAACTATCCAGTGCGGATTTAGGTGGTTTCTTACATTGAAAACTGAAACATGCTTTCCATGTCTCTATGTCCTCAATAGAATTTTTAACACTGTTTATTAAAGTCATTGTTTGGCCTCATTGTCATTATTATATTATAAATAAAATGCATTGCCGAAGTACATTATGATTTCATTTTCTTTTGGGTATAGCTTTTCTCATTTTCCTTGAAGTAAGTCATTTTTATTTTGTTTGCTTTATTCTTTGTATCTTAATGTATCAGCAACGGACTCCCAAACTACCATCATAATTGTAAATCTGCTTTGTAAATATTAAAAACCATCAATATCCTATTTGATGTGTTTTATTTTAGAAAGTACTTCTTTTGAAATCCTAAATCCTCTACTCAAACCCAGACTCTGCTTCTCCAAATTCAGTGCAAAGATGATATCTTGGGTTCTTCAATTTTAATTTTGGGGGGAGATTCTTTCCTAGATATAGTTTTAATCTTTTGTTTCTTAAAAAGGTTTTTACTCTTTTAATTCATTATCTCAGTTTGGTGGAATGCCTCTTTCAGTAGAGTCCTTGGAAAGAGTGCAAGAGAGGATATTTTTAGATACCTTACATGCTTGAAAAATGTCCTCAAGCTACTCTTACAATTATTTGGTTTCTTGGTCAAGTAGAATATTTCAAAACAATTTTCCTTTCACTATTTTAAAGTAATTTAACCACTGACCCACTGTCTTCTAGATTTGAGTATGGCTTTGGAGATATTCAATACTATTTTGATTCCAAATATTTGTAATATGACCTATTCTCTCTCAATCTTTCTCTGCGCACCCTTTCCCTCTCCCCTTCCTCTCCCTCCCTCTCTCTAAATATACTCTCTAAGATTTTCTCATTGATCAAGTTCTTTTTTGATGTGCCTTTTAAAATACATATTCTAGACACTATTGGACCTATTCAATCTAGAAACACGTCATTCAGTTCTTCACAACATTTTAAAATTATTTGCCTGATAATTTTCTCCCCTCTAGCTTCTCAATTCTCTCTCTCTGGAATTTCTATCAATCAGATGCTGGACAATCTACATTTATTTCCTAAAATGATTATTTTTTCACTTTTGCTTTTCTTTTTTTTTTTTTAAGGTGTTATTTATTCATGAGAGACACACACACACAGACACACAGAGGCAGAGACACAGGCAGAGGTAGGAGCAGGCTCCACGCAGGGAGCCTGACGTGGGACTCTATCCAGCGAGCCCGATGTGGGATTCGATCCTGGGTCTCCAGAATTACGCCCTGGAGTGAAGGTGGCGCTAAACCACTGAGCCACAGGGGCTGCCCCACTTTTGCTTTTCATTGCATGACCTTTGTTTCTGTATTGTTTGAGAGAATATCTCAATTTTATTTCCAATTGTTTCATTCTTAATCTCTGCTATCATACTTTAAATATCCAATAAGTCTTTTCCTTATCTTCTAAACTTATATCTTTAGCATTTTCTTATGTCATGGAATGTTTTCTAATTTCCTTTAAGAATATTAATTATATAGGTTTTTATAAAAATATATATTTATATATATAAACATATAAATATTTATTCTTATTTCCTGTTTGCATGCTCACTTGCATTCATGCTCTCTCTCTTTCTACATATATATGTATGTATATATATGTATACATATATTTATGTCATTTCCTTTACAACTTTTCATTTTGGTCTTTGTCTTTCATATTCAACTGTTTACCTAAATTTCTTGCCATTCTTTGCTATAAATTTCTATATTGTAGGAAGCACCAGAAAGCATACTGGAAGCTCTGAATGTATGAGTAGGGCTTGCACACTGATGGGTGATCTAGCTTCAGTCTACATATTTTGATGGGGGAACTCCTCCTACCTGTATCTTTAAGAATATTATCTTTTTTTAAAAAAAAAAAAAAAGAATATTATCTATGTAGGCTTTTATCTAGAAATGAAAGTTTCACACTCCTAATTAGGGATTTTAAGCCTGGCAGTGCTAGGTAACTGTGCAAATAGACTGATGAATCTCACAGTTCAGCATATTGAATTTCACTTAATACCCCTTTTATCATCTGTGGCTAATATCTCAGAGTCCAGATTCCTTCCAGTTTGACTACTGATAGAGTGAACTTTCTTTCTGCTCGCAGTGAGCAAGAGTAGTTACCAGCTCTGCCATATATGGAAAGGAATCGGGTAACAAAAAGCATTTTATACAATTTTTTAAAAATCTTCTCTGCCTGAATTTCCATTTATGGAGATCCCTGTTGCCTCTTATATCTGAGCTTTCCATGGTTGGGTATGTGAATCATCTGTTTCCTGCACTCCCCTGACCATTTGTTTAGATTTCAAAGTTCCCTGCTCTTTTAAATCACCGAACATTCATCTTTCTGTTTTCCCTCTTCCACAAATATAATGCAGTCACACCATCTCTCATTCTCTTGCTCCCTGTGCATCTTGTCTTTACTGTAGCAATTGCAGTGAGTATTGGGAGAAAGTAAAGGTAAAAGCAGGAGTTCAATCCTTTGTGCTGAGGGGATGCTCTGCTATTTAATTCTATTTTTAATTTCAGACATAATTTAGCTGGTAAAGGAACAATTTTGTGTTTCTTAAAATCATGGTAAATGTGTGGGTGCCTATTTTCCTGGGTTAATTGTGAATAAAGCCACTATATACACTTGATTCCCATTTGAATAGTATATTTATAGTAGGGCCTTTTATTTATGTAACTTTCATATATGGCTATCTCTTGTTATTTTAATACTTTTTCTATTTCGTTGAAAAATTTGTTTTCAATTAGATTGTCCTATAAATGTTTTTAGTATTAGGGTTACACAAACAAAATATTTGTCCACCATTTCTTTTAATGACATCTTCTAGTGATCATATTAACAGACTTGGGAAAATTAGATACATCAATCAGAAGCAAAACATTATCCCATAACTATGAATTATTTAAGTTTCAGCCAACACAAAATCATACAAAACAAAATAAACTGCAATTGTGGAAATGACCGACAGGAAAAAAAAGAGCTGGTTCTATAGCCCTTCACTCTAGTCTGAGGGACATATAAGAATTGACCTTTAGTCAATTCCTCTTTTGCCAAATATAGATCAACTCAATCTACCCACAACATATCAATAAAAAATTCACATAACTCATTCTCAGACATACATATTATCCAAATTATTAAAACTGAGGACTGTGTTACATTGCTCCAGGATCTTTCCTCATTGCTTTTTTCTGAAATACCAATTTCAGGACATAAAAAGTAAAGTTTAGACTGATAGGAGTGAATTATAAAGAAGTTGCTTGGAAAGTGTAATGAAGAAGAGCTGGATCTAGCACCAGGGCGATGGTGTCTGGTATCCTCAAGCCAACCTCTACTGGATATATGAGTCAGCAATGGTTTGTTGAAGGAATGAAAGATATTGATCAGTGACTTCATTAATTATACCGAGCAATAACATTATTTACTGGCAAGAAGAAACTCTGAAGTGTCATCCTTCTTCAAGTCTTGGTCTAGACTCTTCAATACAGAATAGCTTTCCCTGAATATGAGTATGTATGATGTCTTTTTCTCTATTGCTAGAGGAATTTCCAGACAAATGAGTTTAAAGCCAAAGTCAGGGCTAAGATTTTGGTTCTATTAAAATCAATTGTAGAAAAGATGGGGGAAAAGTGAAATATATATTTCTTCTGTTTGATGACTAGCTTTTGTTCAGTTCAAATTAGTTTCAGTTTTAGATAACTAACAAACAGAGCTACAGAGGCCTAATAAAGGCAGAATTTCTCTCTTATTTAAAAATTCCAGGTGTGAGTAGTTCAGGGTTGGTGTGAGCATCATGAAGGAGGCAGAGTTTGTCCTATCATTCTGCTGCCACGCCCAAGCTTGGCATCTGTGCTCAAGTGTGCTTCATGGTACAAGAGAGCTTCTGGGGCTCCATCCACCACATCTGAATCCAGACAGCAGGATAGAGGAGTAGAAGGATATAGAGTGCTTCTCCAAGCTAGGTCAACACTATTAGCCACCATCTATGATTTCTTTATGTCATATTGGTTCAGATTTGGTCTCAAAAGCATATCTAGTCACTAAGGATGGAAAGTGTCATCACTTAGCTGGAAATACTGAGCACCCAAGTAATATTCAGGATCTGCTCCTAAGGAAAGAGGAGGAAATAGATATGGCACAGCAATTAGCAAGCAGTCTAAGAAGATGCTTGCATCCTTTCCCCTGTAGTGTTTCCCTACTAATACATAAACCTTGTTAATTTGCCATGATTGTTAATTCATAAACCTCCCTATGTTTGTCCTCTTATTTTCTTCTCTGGATTCACCCTCTGGCCTTATTACCCCTATGTACCTTCCATTCCCTTACATAACCATAATATAAAATCACTATATATATATTTTTTTTTCAGTTTTGAGAGAGAGAGAGAGAGAGTGCTCAAGCACAGAAGGGGCAGAAAGAGGGAGAGAATCTGGAGCAGACTCCTTGCTGAGCATAGAACCCAACTTGAGGTTCAGCCTCATGACCCTGAGATCATGATCTGAGCTAAAATCAAGTTGGCCACCTAATGGACTGAACCATCCAGGTGCCCCACCAGTATATCTTTTACGTTTATTTTATTTACTCTAAGTAATTTTATGTTTACATTAGTTTTGAAAGTGGCAAGACCAATTATTTAAATTTTTTCTTCTAAGGTAATGGATAAACTGAATCATGATGCCTTTACCTCTTATAATTGTATAACCTGTTTTCCCTTTCAGCTGTGCTAGCTATGAAATAAAGAAAACTAACCTTTTCCTATAATATGGTAAGAACTTCCTGGTCTCTTCTCCTTCATCCTTTCATAATTAAACTTTTATTCTCTGTGTTCATGACTTTGAGTCTTCACTGTTCTTAAAAAGTGTTAATTCATGTTTGCAAATTCCAACACTTAATCATATGTTCAATAAAATGCAACTTTTCACACTTGAGTTTTAAATATATGATTATACTAAAAATAAATTGTAATATTATAAGGAGAGTGAAGTGATAATGTACTATTTGCAATTACAGAGGAAATTTCACATTTTGTATTTTAATCATGTAGTTAAAAGATTAGCAGCAGGGTAAAAAAAAAAAATCTAGAAAATTACATCCAATCATCAGTGACTAAAGCTATGGTTGTCAAACTATAGAATGAGTAACACTTATTTAAAACCCTTAATAAAAATCCTTGAGCTTTATAGGCCTAGAGACCTCTGATTCAGTTTATGTAATGTGGAATCCAAGAAACTATGTTTTAAACAGCACACCAAAGTTCACAGGCAGGATATCAAAAGGAAAAGTAGGGTGGGGGGTGACAGATCAAGGAGAACTCTCCTCAGAAATAGAAGTTAAGGGATCCCTGGGTGGCGCAGCGGTTTAGCGCCTGCCTTTGGCCCAGGGTGCGATCCTGGAGACCCAGGATAGAATCCCACGTCGGGCTCCCGGTGCATGGAGCCTTCTTCTCCCTCTGCCTATGTCTCTGCCTCTCTCTCTCTCTCTCTCTCTATGTGACTATCAAAAATAAATTAAAAAATTAAAAAAAAAGAAATAGAAGTTAAAACCAAATAAACAGCAGAAAAGGAAAAAGTCAGTATATCTGTTAGAGCTTTTTGTTGTTAAAAAGAAAATACTTAGAGTGATTTTAAAAAGTAAGAACTTTCCCATTTTAAGAGAAGATTAGAAGGAGAATATGATTATATTTTGTAGTTGGTGAAAAATTGAACACATTATATAAATGTTAGAGATTAATTTATATCCAATATAAAATTTGGCAGACAGTGATTATATTTTGTAACCAATCAAAAAAATAGAAGCAAATCATGAAGAATATTGCTATGAAACAAACAATATAGTGATTAGGTAAGTGATTTTTTTTTCCTCATCAGAAGACTATGCAATTCTTTTCTACTATGTAATTGTAATACTTAAGAGCTCTATATATGGAAATAATTCCATTACCTATTAATTACATTATAAAGACTTTTCCCCCCAATTCTCAGTTGTTTAAACCTTAAAATTAGGATGAAATTATTAACTAACTCATGAGATTGTAATGACAATTCAATTTGATAATACATGTGAGTATGTAATAGTGTCTACTGCATGCATGTCCAGTATTTTTTTTAAGTTTTTATTTATTTGAGAGAGAGAGAGGGAGCACATGACCTTGGGGGAGGGGCAAAAGGAGAGGGAGAAGCAGACACCCCAGTGAGCCGGGAGTCTGATGTGATGCAGGTGGGGCTTAATCCCAGGACCCAGGGATCATGACCTGAGTGAGCCTAAGGTAGATACTTAACTGACTGAGCCACTCAGGTGCCCCCAGTATTGTTATTTATAACATACTCTATCAGATCTTCCAAAGTTGTGACTGAAAAATTAATCACAATGATAAGAGTGGAATCAAACAATAAACCCTGATATTCTATAACTACTGGGGGGAAAACAAAACCCTGTTTTATAAAGGCTTTGCCTAATCATGGACTAAGAACGTTAGGATTGTAAGGATCCAAATGCCCCTCAAGATTTTGGCTGTCTGGGGGCACCTGGTGACTCAGTCAGTTGAGTGTTCAACTTTTGATTTCAGGTCAGGGCATGATCTTATGGGTTGTGGGATCCAGCACTCAGTGGGGAGTCTGCTTAAAGATTCTGTCCACCCCTCCCCCCCACTCACGGTCATATTCTCTCTCTCTCAAATATAAATAAATAAAATTTTTAAAAAAGATTTTGGCTGTCTGAAAAAATCCTTTAGATTAGAATGAATGTGGACATGGTGAATAATTACTGAAAATCCTCTATGGATTACCAAGCTTCTCCTCCCTACTACTAGTGCTATCGTTCATTCCTATATGTATTCTCCCCTGGAAAAGGAAGGACTAGACTACTTTCAAGGGAAATCCTCCACTTATGCATCTATTCATCTGATTCCCCTCTATTGTCATGGGTTTGACTGGACCTGAGCAATTAGCTGAGCAATGCTATCCCTAAAGTCTTTCATGCTTGACAATCTGGATTCATAAACTGGAGAGAATGCTTATTATCCTACTTCACAGCCAAACTATATTTATGAGTTGCCTGCATCTAGTTTACTTGCCTTTTTAAAGCGGGTACAAATTACCCAACTCAATTTTACTTGGTGTTTTACAATTGAATGCATCAATCAGTCACTAGAAGGAAACAGCAAATGCTAGTATAGCAGAGCCTTCAGGGTTCATTTAGTGTAGGATATAACTGAATGTCCTGTAAAAATTAAATGGCTGTAATTATCATCTCCCTGCTGGTAGCAACCAAATCTGTATTCCAATCCAAATATCTCTGCTGAGGTTCAGATCAAAGAATCAAGTTGCTTCCTGGACTATAAAACTATAATCTCACAAGGAACTCCTACTCCACAAATCGTTGAAGCCTCCTCAAAGCTGTTGCTTCCACACTGCTTTTCAGTATATCACTAGAATTTGTTACCGAGCCCTGCACTTTTCCTCTCTGTCTACTTCTTTATATTCACACTAGATGTCTTTAATTATAATCCTCATCCCCTCTTGTCCAGATTGCTAAAACTGCAACCCAAATTATTTCTTTTCGGTTTTGTCCCTATACCAATCTATCTTCCAAACTCCCACCAAAATGATGTTTTAAGTAATTCTAAAATGCTCCTCTTGTGTATTACATCTTCCAGCAACCATCCATGGCAGACAAGATGAAGGGCCATTTTCTTGGCATTAGGCATTCTAGTATGCCTTTATGATCTCATTCCAGCATAGGATCATCTCTTGTCATGACTGTCAAAGCCTACCGACCAATGATCACCACATATCTCTCACCAAACACATTTGAGGTTATTTTGCTTCTTGCAGGACAGGAGAACGCACATCAGAGGAACACTGAAGTGTCTCTATAAAAGGGAGTTAGGAGGAGCTTATTATAGTATTTGGACACCTGCCAGTGATGCTAAGTAGGATTTAGAGAAGTGAATGATTCATAGTGGGATCTGTCAGACCACACAGCGAAATCAATGACTGAGTATCTTCATATATTTTTTTTTATCTTGGAGGCAGGGAATTCAACATCAAGCTAGACTCATTACTGGTAAAGAAACAGGAGTCATGTGTGTTTTCATGAAGAAGAGGCTGTTTAGTTACATTTGTAGTTGCAAAAATATTCTTTTTTCTGTCTTACTCTATAGCAGTCACAGAGTGATCTTCTCTAAGGATTGATTCTATTCTTAAAAGCTGTTTAGTTTTAATGTGGAACAGTACTGCCAAGTTGTCAGCCCCAGCGAGCTGCTAGGGTCATCTTCCACTTTGTCACCACCACACAGAGTTTGACACCCTCCTTTACCCCACACTGCACAGGCCTCTGAAAGACAGGTGCCATTCCTAGTTAATGAGTCTTGACAGAAGAATTTCTGAAAGCTTGAAAAACTTCAATTGCCCTCTTTCCAGGACTTCCTCCTACTTCTCAGGATTCTTTTCTTGCTCTCATGTGCATGTGTGTATGGGTTAAAATACAGAAGGATGCATACATGAATTAACATTGTTTTTTTTTAAATAAACTATATAAAATTAACTAACATAAAGTGTCTATTCCCTAATCCGTTTGCAAGCCATCTTATTTTTCTTCCCAGTTTCAAAATGAAAATAAGAGTGTTCTATTCAAGGCTAACAGCTTGAAAAAATAATACACCAACAGCATAGAGGTTCTCATTTTACAAGGGATAGATATGCAACTAACGAATCTAAAAGTTATTTGTTTGGATTTCAGAGTGTTTTATAATACAGTTAACAATATCAACTTGTGTTTATTCATGTGTCTTTTTTGAAGAAGTATTTTAAAGATTATTTATTTATCTATTTATTTAATTTTTTTTTTGACACAGAGAGAGAGAGCACAAGCAAGGGGAGTGGGAGAGGGAAAAGCAGACACCCTGCTGAGCAGGGAGCTCAATGTGGGGGCCTGACCCTAGAACCCTGGGATTGTGACCCAGCCAAAGGCAGACACTTAACCTACTGAGCCACCCAGGCACCCCTCAAAGATATATTTCAAAGGGAAATGATTTTCCCAATTAAACTATTCCATGAATAAGATTAGAAAAACTAATTTTGACTTTGAAATCAAATTCTCTAAAGATATGTTAATATCATGTACTATATTGGACTATATTTTGGACTAGTATTTTGGAACTATACAAAATATCTCCATGAATTTTAAGAACTGGATCTAATAAATGCATTAGAACACACAATGTTTTATTTATTTATAAACACACACATATTATAAAATAACAATATACATAAAGTTCACCAGTGTACTACTAGCAGTAGCTTAAAATCCAAAATACTGATCTCAGGGTCCCGAGGTCAAGCCCCATGTTGGCTCTGTGCTGGGCATGGAGCCTAAGTTTTTCTCTCCCTCTCCCTCTGTTCCTCCCCCCCACTTGCACTCTCTTTCTCTTTCAGATAAATACATGAATCTTAAAAATTATCCAAAATATTTTGTAATACTTTAAACTTCTCCAAAGAATCCTGTTCTATAATCCATAAATCTTCATGATCACTTGTTAATTTAACCAGTATAGTGCTTTTTCAGTAAACTTTCAAGAGTTATGTAATAATAACAATAATTACCATAACAATGTTAGATCAGTATATATGGAATGAGCTACATTTTTCAGAGTCCATTAATAGAACCTTTGGGAAACCAAGAAGTTAAAAGTAAATTAACAACAAAAAATCCCAATATAATCAGGCCTTGAAATGTGCATATAGCTCACTTTCCTCAAACAAAACTCCAAACATAAAATGGATAGATTAAAATAACTAATATTAGTCTAAAATTTAATATGATAACTCGGTAATTCAAAGGTTAATATGATACATGATTAATACAATAACACAGTAAGTAGAACTACCAGGAGATAAGGCAGACGGAAGTCTGGCCTTCTCCTTCCCCCTGACTGAGCACATAGTGGAGACACTAAGTTGCTCCTGCACCACCTACTAAGCACGCCGGAGCCTGGAGTGGGGCTCTGTGGCTTCTCACCCCAACCCCACGTGCCTCTAGGCCCCCAAGGTCCGCATCAACCCTGTGCAGTTCGACCTCAAGTTCTGTCACGTGACACCCAAGGTGTTATCTAGAACGCTTCTGGAGGGGGCCGATAATCTTTCTTCTGGTTGAGGTGCCCAAAGGGTGGGTTGAGGGGTTTGAACATGATGAAGAATTTCTGAAGATCCACCACTGCTGCTGGAGGTGGATGTGTCAGAGGGCACCTTGCAATGCCCAGAGTCTGGACATCTGTTCCCCTACAGCAACAGGGTCCCCAACATGCTGCTGAGTGAGGAAGGCACCCAGACTTAAACAGGCCCTTTACCAGTTTTCATCCTGTGATCCTGTGGATCTTTGTTTGCTGGTGCTGCCCTGTATCCCCAACCCTTGACCCAGTAACACACCAAAGGCACAGTGTTCCTGAGTTCTAAAGGTTCAAACCCTCCTCCCCCAAAAAAAGAAAAGATAAAATCTTACTCTTTGGCATATGAATTAACTAGAACATAATAAACAAAAAGAACTTTAACTTTAAACAAAAACAATGTAGGAGCTACTTGTAAGCAGTTAATGAGGAAAAAAATCTCTATGAAGAAATAATGAGAAGGATATACAGTTAGAGATTAAAAAAACAACAACAAAAAAAAAAACATAGCCAGGTGACAGTTTGTTATCCAAAGCCAAATTTAAGTTTAAGTTTGAATTTACCTTAAGAGGAATCAATCCTAATATAAATTAAATGCTAATCAGAAGATGTAGAGATCATTTGAAATAGGATAAAACCTTCCTCAAGAGTAATTACTTGTAAAATTATAATTGGCTTAAGGGCAGCACCAATTACAAATGCATTCCAGCTCAACCATAACTAAATACCTTTAAGCAAACTATCTCTTAATACCATATTGGATTAACCTATATATGCAGAGAAAAAAGTACTGCAGTAATAAATACTGCTTTGCATAATCCCTTATCAAAAATGGATGAGCCATTGATAGAAAATGATAGAAAAAACTTTTTAACATATTAATTTAATATACTGTTAATCTGAAATATAAATGCAATAAGGAATAATTAAAAGAAGTTAAAGTAAATGAGCATTCAACCTTCATTTATTGGCTAAAAGAACCCATAAAACTGAAGTGTATTAATTGAATATGAAAACTAGTTATCTACAAAACTAAAGGAATCATTATCTGAATTATTTTGAGTAATCTCAGAGCATAGAAAAGCCAGTGAATGATCAAATATAATCACTCAAAATACATAACCATCATTAGTTGCACCAAAATTTTTATCAATAGAATGGATTTCTCAAGTGGAAACAATGAAATCCTATTTTAGAGGTCAAACTGATGTTAAAATTTATGATTTTATTGTTGTATTCAGACATCCTAGAGACGTAACCTCTACTAAAGAATTTTAACATCATTAAAATTCTGTGTGGCCTGAAATCAAATCAGAGCAGTTGCTTTTGGTTTCTCTTAATATAAAGATATCTCATAGTATGAAAGGACTTGAGAAATAAGGTCTATTTAACAAAAAGGATTAATATCAAATAGATACATATTTGAATATAAGAGATTATTAAAATCCTTCTATACTAATTGGGCTCATTGATTGATAGAATCCAGTAGTAGCATAAATTTAAAACTTTGTTTTAGAGGGCTCAATTTTTTTATTTCAACAATCATGTTACTAAATTACTTTGCAATTACTAATTACCCCTATTAGCCTTAGTCTTCTTAATGCTTAACCAAAAAATTTTGAATCACATTGAATTTCAAAAAGAATCAAAGATCGTAGGTCATATGGACTTCAGCCACTTGCAGATGTCATAAAATAATATATCAAATAACAACTTCGACTTCTAACTTTATCAATACTAATATAGGTTATCACATCTATTATCCTCCTGACCTTATTAAACAGTCTGAACATCCACATTAAGAGCATATCCACTAATAGCATTAAACCTTAAACTACCATTTGTCTGTATGAAGCTTAGCTGTGTAGATAGTTAAGCTCAGAGTGTGCCCTCTAACTGGAGCTGGGTGAGCACAGCAAAAATTCCACACAAGGTCACAATGACAATTATTCTGTTATAGGTAGTAATAACTACACACACACACACACACACACACACACGCTCTTTACATTAGCAAATACCTTCCCAAAATAACTGGCTTTGATCTACTTCTAACTTTTGGGAAAAGAGGCAGAAGGAGCCCAGACAAGGTTTTATTTAGCTGCTTCTTGGAATGTGTGATTCAGTATATAAGTTAAACCTCCCAGCTTGGTAAATTGAATTATCTTCTGCCCTTATATTTGCTAAATAAAGCTTATTCTTAGCCATTTTACAGAAACTTATCTACTTTTGACTATACTCAGCAAGTCACAAAGTGATCAATGTATTGACTACTTGGTTTTAAACTAGAATAGTAGACACAACTAATAAGAGAGACAGTTAATTCAGGCTGACCTTAATCAGTGAGGTTTTTATTAGAAGTTTAGATTTATAACTGATTATAATTGATTATCATTGCCCTTGTCTTAATGATAATTTTCTTTATAGCAATGCTAAACCCAGTATGTATATCATGTCTTAATATTTTTATATCTTTAGCTGCTGGGGTATCTATCACCTGAAGTCCCACAGTCTAAAGGAAATGTATTTTTAAAAATATTGCAAACTACTTATCAACATCATTCTAGATGTTTATATTAGAATTATTATGAAACACTATACACTAATTCTGACAGCATCTATGACTCATGACTACTTATAAAAATGGATTTCATAGAAAATGTGTAATTACTGGCAAAATATTCCTCAATCATGTTTTATATGCCAAATAAAGCTTTACTTCACATATGATCATTTCAGTTTTGAAACTGACCCTTATAATTGCTCTCAGTATCTTTATAAGTAATGTATTGATACTGATCCTATTCTTAGTATGACAAACTCTGAATCTCAGTTTTGCTTTAATCCCAGTGAAAAGCAATTAATCTATTAGTATCACGACATTTAACATTATTCACTTCAATAATTAGTAATGTCACACTCTGATTACTGCAACTACAGCCTATATCCAAAAGAATTAAGAGCGTGTGAATTTGGATTTGAAAATCCAGAACTGTCCACCTGTAGTTTACAACAAAATGCTTCCCATATCAATAAAAGAGTTACTGTTTGACCCCCTAATTTTATTGTTACTAACACTGCCTTGGATTTCCCAGTATATCAACCTATAAATAAAGTAAAAAAATGAAATAAATAAAATAAATAAAAATAAAATAAAAGCTAGTAGTCATAGATTTAGCCTACAAATGAATTATAAAAAAGACTTGTAAGAGTAAAATTAGTATAAGCACAAAACAAATAACTTTGACACT
Organism: Canis lupus familiaris; assembly: GCF_011100685.1. Classification (NCBI taxonomy): domain Eukaryota; kingdom Metazoa; phylum Chordata; class Mammalia; order Carnivora; family Canidae; genus Canis; species Canis lupus. Next base: position 49,288,620 of record NC_049232.1, read on the forward strand.
TTAGATTATGGGTTATACCATAATTACCTAATACCCCTATCAATACAAATCTCTCAGTCACATTCATAATATCCCTTATAAGTCTTTTAATTTATCTCATATAATAACTTCACTAAAATGTTCAGTGGGCATTATATCTTTTTTATTTATTTATATACTTTATTAAAACTAAATGCTTAGCACTTCTTCTAAGACTGATAGATATATGCATGTTTCTTTTTTAAATTTCAAAATTCTCATTCCATATAAATTTTTAAAATTGCTTTCCTACCTTAACTATGGTGCTCTAAAACAAAATCTGAAGTAACTGTCTCCTAAAACCTCATTATATAATAAATTTGTTACATAAATTAATAAGCTTTATGTTTTTATTGTACTATTTTTCAACTCACTACCTACATCCTTGCCAGTAGGTACAAGCTGATTATCATTAGTCATACTAGTTGCTAGCCAATTTCCCCTACCTAACCTGCCTGAAATCCCCAAATAATACTAGATTTAAATGTTTATTTTAGTTCAAATAATTTTAATCATTCACTTGACAAACTTATCTTGTTCTATATAATATTTGAAGCAATATTAGTTCCAATATTTATTATTGCCATTTGATAGAGAAATGAGACCCCAAAAATGAATACAGACAGGATTCTACTTTTCATTATAGAAATTAATAGGGTCCTTTCAACTTTCAGCAGAACCGATTTATATTCAACACCATAGATTAAAAACATTACTTATAATATAATGCTGTACTTAAAAATAATCCCCAATAGGTGATCTCATAAATAACTATGACTAGCATGCATGATGACATTTATATTAAAAAATAACCCTACAGGGATCCCTGGGTGGCGCAGCGGTTTGGCACCTGCCTTTGGCCCAGGGGGTGATCCTGGAGACCCGGGATCGAATCCCACATCAGGCTCCCGGTGCATAGAGCCTGCTTCTCCCTCTGCCTGTGTCTCTGTGCCTCTCTCTCTCTGTGACTGTCATAAATAAATAAAATTTAAAAAAAATAAAATAAAAAATATCCCTACAGAGATAGCAGTCTTTGACTCTCAAAAGTGTACATCAAAGCACAAATGGCACCAATTATGGAAAGAGATTATACAGACAGTGCCTTTATCACTTTTTTCATAACATTATTATGCCTTAATATCCCTTAGAGAGAGGCAGGGCAAGCTAGCGGAGGAGTAGGGTCCCCATGTCACCCGGGCCCACAACTTACATAGATAACTTTCAAACCATCCTGAACACCAGGGATCCCTGCTCCCTGAGTTGCTCAGCGGTTTAGCGCCTGCCTTTGGCCCTGGGTGCCATCCTGGAGTCCCAGGGTAGGGTCCCGTGTCTGGGCTGCCGCATGGATCCTGCTTCTCTCTCCTTCTCTCTCTCTTTTTTGACTTTCATATTTCTAAAATTACAGGTCCTGGATATATATTCCACTTCTAGATTCCCTTCAACATACTCAACTTAATTCTGAGAGATATGCAAGATTTGATTTTTGTATTTGTGTTTTTTGTTTTCTCTGCCTCATTTTGTTCTACAATGGTAGAAGTTAATACTTCCTAAAACATGACCAGTAGGCATCCAGAACCAAGTGGTCAGTGCTGGTTCATTCTGTGAGATTATAGTCTCTCTTCATTCCCATTCTGCCCCTTTTTTTAAATCTCATTTATGTTTTGGTGGTCAATGGTGAGGCCCTCAACAAGTATATCTGGTTTATATAAATTTGGGACTGAGCATCTTCTAACATACAGAACTTAATATACTAGAACCAAAAGGATCACCCTTGAGAACCCACAGGTAGACTACCTTCTCCCTTCACTACACCTTCGTCACCACCACTATCTCTAAGTCCCTTTTTCTCTTCTCCTTTTTTTCTTTTTTCTTTTCCTCTTTACGTTTGCATTTTTCTCTTTTTTTCTTTTTTCTTTTCCTTTTCCTTCTTCTTTGAGGTTCTTGGCTTTTTATTCTTTACTGCTTTGTTTTAAACTTTGTTTTTCACTTCAGTGGTCCTTTTGTTTCATTTTGTTCTGATCTTTGTTTTCAGTTTCTGGTCTCTGACCTTGTCAGAATCATCTAGGGAGAAATTTACTTAGATTGTGGTTGATATTCTTGACTCAGCCCACTCATACAGCCATTCTGCACTGAGCAAAATGACTAGAAGGAAGAACTCATTACAAAAGAAACAATCAGAAACAGTACTCTCTGCCACAGAGTTACAGAATTTAGATTACAATTCGATGTCAGAAAGCCAATTCAGAAGCACAATTATAAAGCTACTGGTGGCTCTGGAAAAAAGCATAAAAGATTCAGGAGACCTCATGACTGCAGAATGTAGATCTAATTGGGCCAAAAATAAAAATCAATTAAATGAGATGCAATCCAAACTGGAGGTCCTAATGATGAGGGTTAATGAGGGAGAAGAAAGAGTAGTGACATAGAAGACAAGCTGATGGCAAGGAAGGAAGCTGAGGAAAAAAAGAGAAAAACAATGAAAATACCATGAGGAAATCTTAAGGGAAATAAATGATAACCTCAGGAAGAAAAATCTAGGTATAATTGGGGTTCCAGAGGATGCTGAGAGGAACAGAGGCCCAGAAAGCATATATGAACAAATCATAGCTGAGAACTTTCCTAATTTGGGAAGGGAAACAGGCATTCAGGTCCAGGAGATAGAGAGGTTTCCCCCAAAAAAATCAATAAAAAACGTTCAACACTTCAACATTTAATAAACTTGCAAATTCCAAAGATAAAGAGAAAATCCTCAAGCAGCAAGAGACAAGAGATCCCTAACTTATATGGGGAGAAATATTAGATTAGCAGCAGACCTCTCCACAGAGACCTGGCAGGCCAGAAAGGGCTGGCAGGATATATAACAGGGTCCTAAATGAGAAGAACATGGAGCCAAGAATACCATACCCAACAAGGCTCTCATTCAGAATAGAAGGAGAGATAAAAAGCTTCCAAGATGGGCAGAAACTGAAAGAATATGTGGCCACCAAACCAGCTCTGCAAGAAATATTAAGGAGGACTCTGTAAAAGAAAGAGGAAGTCCAATGAAACAATCCACAAAAACAGGGACTGAATGGGTATTATATGACACTAAATTCATATCTTTCAATAGTAACTCTGAACATAAATGGGCTAAATGATCCCATCAAAAGACGCAGGGTTTTAGACTGGATAAAAAAGAGGACCCATCTATTTGCTGTCTATGAGAGACTCTTTTTAGACCTAAGGACACCTCCAGCCTGAAAATGAAAGGTTGGAGAATCATTTACCATTCAAATGGTCCTCAAAAGAAAGCTGGGGTAGCCATCCTCATATCAGATCAATTACAGTTTATGTCAAAGACTGTAGTAAGAGATGAAGAGGGACACTATATCATACATAAAGGATCTATCCAGAAAGAGGATCTAACAATCATGAATATTTATGCCCCTAATGTGGGAGCTGCCAAGTATATCAATCAATTAATAACCACAGTAAAGACATACTTAGGTAATAATACACTAATAGTAAGAGACTTCAATATGGCACTTTCTGCAAATGACAGATATTCTAAGAACAACATCTCCAAAGAAACATGGGCTTTAAATGATACACTGGACCAGATAGATTTCACAGATATATACAGAACTTTGCATCCGAATGCAACTAAATACTCATTCTTCTCAAGTGAACATGGAACTTTCTCCAGAATAGACCATATTCTGGGTCACAAATCAGGTCTTAATTGATACCAAAACATTGGGATTGTCTCCTGCATATTTTCAGACCAGAATGCTTGGAAATTAGAACTCAATCACAAGAAGAAACTTGGAAGAATCTCAAACACATGGAGGTGGAAGACCATCCTGCTAAAAGATGAAAGGGTCAACCAAGAAACTAGAGGAGAATTAAAAAGATTCATGGAAACTAATGAGAATGAAGATACAATCGTTCAAAATATTTGGGATACAGCAAAAGCAGTCCTGAGAGGGAAAGACATTGCAATACAAGCATCCCTCAAAAAACTTGAAAAAACTCAAATACACAAGCTAACCTTGCACCTAAAGAAACTGGAGAACAGCAAATAAAACCTACACTAAGCAGAAGAAGAAAGCTAATAAATATTCAAGCAGAACTCAATGAAATAGAGACCAGAAGAACTTCTAGAACAGATCAAAAAAACCACGAGTTAGTTCTTTGAAAGAATTAATAAGATAGATAAACCATTAGCCAGCCTTATTAAAAACAAAAGTAAAAGACTCAAATTAATAAAATCCTGAATGAAAAAGGAGAGATCACAACCAATAACAAGGAAATGCAAATGATTCTAAAAGCATATTAGGAGCAGCTATATGCCAATAAATTAGGCAATCTAAAAGAAATGGATGCATTACCAGAAAGCCACAAATTACCAAACCTGGAACAGAAAGAAATAGAAGATCTGAACAGGCCAATAACCAGGGAGGAAATTGAAGCAGTCATCAAAAACCTCCCAAGACACAAAAGTCAGGGCCAGATGGCTTCCCAGGGGAATTCTATCAAACATTTAAATAAGAAACAATACCTATTCTACTAAAGCTGTTCTGAAGGATAGAAAGGGATGGAATACTTTGCAACTCATTTTATGAGGCCAGCATCACCTTGACTCCAAAACCAGACAAAGACCACCAAAAAGAAGAATTATAGACCAATATCCCTGATGAATTTTTTCATCAAAATATCCCTGATGGTATTAACAAGATACCAGACAATAGGATCCAACAGTACATTAAGATTATTAACCATGACCAAGTGGGATTTATCCCCGGGATGCAAGGCTGGTTCAACACTTGTAAAGCAATCAATGTGATTGATCATATCAGCAAGAGAAAAAACAAGAACCATATGATCCTCTCAATAGATGCAGAAAAAGCATTTGACAAAATATAGCATCCATTCCTTATCAAAACTGTTCAGAGTGCAGGGATAGAGGGAACATTCCTCAGTATCTTAAAAGCCATCTATGAAAAGGCCACAGCAAATATCATTCTCAATGCAGAAACACAGGGAACCTTTCCACTAGGATCAGGAACAGGACAGGGGGATGTCCTCTTTCACCACTGCTATTCAATATAGTACTAGAATAGCCTCAACTATCAGACAACAAAAAGAAATAAAAGGCATTCAAGTTGGAAAGAAGTCAAACTCTCCCTCTTCACAGATGACATGATACTGTACATAGAAAACCCAAAGACTCCACCCCAATATTGCTAGAACTCATAAAGCAATTCAGCAGTGTGGCAGGATACAAAATGAATGCCCAGAAATAAATGGTATTTCTATATACTCAGAATGAGACTGAATAAAGAGAAACTAAGGAGTCAATCCCATTTACAATTGCACCCAAAAGCATAAGATACCTAGGAATAAACCTAACCAAAGAGGTAAAGGATCTCTACCCTAAAACCTACAGAACACTTCTGAAAGAAATTGAGAAACACACAAAGAGATGGAAAAATATTCCATGCTCATGGGTTGGAAGAATTAGTATTGTGAAAATGTCAATGCTACCCAGGGCAATTTACACATTTAATGCAATCCCTATCAAAATATCATGCAGTTTCTTCAAAGAGTTGGAACAAATCATCTTAAGATTTGTGTGGAATGAGAAAAGACCCCGAATAGCCAGAGAAATATTGAAAAAGAAAACCAGAGCCAGGGGCATCACAATGCCGGATTTCAAGTTGTACTACAAAGCTGTGATCATCAGCACAGTGTGGTACCGGCACAAAAACAGACACAGATCAATGGAACAGAATAGAGAACCAGAACGGGGCCCTCAACTCTATGGTCAACTAATATTCGACAAAGCAGGAAAGACTATCCACTGGAAAAAGGACAGTCTTTTCAATAAATGGTGCTGGGAAAATTGGACATCCATGTGCAGAAGAAGGAAACTAGACCATTCTCTTGCACCATACACAAAGAGAAACTCAAAAGAACTTATTAAACTTAACAGCAAAGAAGCAAACAATCCAATCATGAAATAGGCAGAGGACATGAACAGACATTTCACCAAATAAGACATACACATGGCTAGCAAGCACATGAGAAAATACTCCGCATCCCTTGCCATCAGGGAAATACAAATCAAAACCACAATGAGATGCCACCTCACACCAGTGAGAATGGGGAAAATTAACAAGACAGGAAACAACAAATGTTGGAGAGGATGTGGAGAAAGGGGACGCCTCTTGCCCTGTTGGTGGGAATGTGAACTGGGGCAGTTATTCTGAAAAACTGTGTGGAGATTCTTCAAAGAGTTATAAATAGATGACCCAGCAATTGCACTGCTGAGGATTTACCCCAAAGATACAGATGCAGTGAAAGACGGAGACACCTGCACCCCAATGTGTATAGCAGCAATGTCTCCAATAGTCAAACTGTGGAAGGAGCCTCGGTGTCCATCGAAAGATGAATGGATAAAGAAGATGTGGTCTATGTATACAATGGAATATTACTCAGCCATTAGAAATGACAAATACCCACCATTAGGTTCAACATGGATAGAACTGGAGGGTATTATGCTAAGTGAAGTAAGTCAATTGGAGAAGGACAATCATTATATGGTTTCACTCATACAGGGAATATAAAAAATAGTGAAAGGGATTATAGAGTAAAGGAGAGAAAATGAGTGGGAAATATCAGAGAGGGACAGCACATGAGAGACTCCTAACTCTGGGAAACGACCAAGGGTTAGTGGAAGGGGATGTGGCGGCGGGTCGGGGTGAGTGGGTGATGGGCACTGAGAGGGGCACTTGACGGGGTGAGCACTGGGTGTTATACTATATATTGCCAAATCAAACTCCAATAAAAAATATACAAAAAAGAAAATAATATCCCTTAGAAAATATCTTCCACCTATGAGACCAAAGATGTTATTCAAATATTGATTAATTAAAATATGCTAAGTAGCTTATTTTCTCTATTTGCTTTTGGAAGACATTTCTTTTGAATTCCTACCTTTCAAGACCCTAATTAATCTCTAAAATTAGTAGATATACATACTAGCCATCTCAATATTCCAATTGATTAAGCTTTCTGTACCTGGTTACAAAGAAAATTCTCAATGAATATTACTATGGAAAAGGTAAAATTTTCAATGCTATTCTTCTTTCTCTGGGTAAGAAAATCTGAACAGTTGGTTATCACCAAAATTAGCATTTAAAAATTTTTTTATTGGAGTACAATTTGCCAACACATAGATAACACCCAGTGCTCGTCCCATCTAGTGCCCCACTCAGTGTCCGTCACCCAGTCACCCCCACCTCCCCCGCCCACCTCCCTTTCCACCACCCCTTGTTCATTTCCCAGAGTTAGGAGTCTCTCATGTTCTGTCTCCCTTTCTGATATTTCCCACTCATTTTTTTCTCCTTTCCCCTTTATTCCCTTTCACTATTTTTTATATTCCCCAAATGAATGAGACCATATAATGTTTACAATTGCACCCAAAAGCATAAGATACCTAGGAATAAACCTAACCAAAGAGATAAAAAATCTATACCTTAAAAACTACAGAACACTTCTGAAAGAAATTGAGGAACACACAAAGAGATGGAAAAATATTCCATGCTCATGGATTGGAAGAACTAATATTGTGAAAATGTCAATGTTACCCAGGGCAATTTGCACATTTAATGCAATCCCTATCAAAATACCATGGACTTTCTTCAGAGAGTTGGAACAAATTATCTTAAGGTTTGTGTGGAATCAGAAAAGACCCCGAATAGCCAGGGGAATATTAAAAAGAAAACCGTAGCTGGGGGCATCACAATGCCAGATTTCCGGTTGTACTACAAAGCTGTGGTCATCGAGACAGTGTGGTACTGGCACAAAAACAGACACATAGATCAATGGAACAGAATAGAGGATCCAGAAGTGGACCCTCAACTTTATGGTCAACTAATATTTGACAAAGCAGGAAAGACTATCCACTGGAAAAAAGACGGTCTCTTCAATAAATGGTGCTGGGAAAATTGGACATCCACATGCAGAAGAATGAAACTGGATCGTTCTCTTACACCATACACAAAGCATTTTAAATTATTATATAAACTACTCTCTTATTCTTTTAGCCTCAGTTTCTTTTTTTTTTAAGATTTATTTATTTATTTATTTATTTATTTATTTATTTATTTATTTATTTATGAGAGACACAGAAAGAGAGGCAGAGAACAGGCAGAGAGAGAAGCAGGTTCCATGCAGGGAACCCAACATAGGACTGAATCCCAGGTCTCCAGGATCACTCCCTGGCCTGAAGGTGGTGCTAAACCACTGAGTCGCAGTGGCTGCCCTAGCCTTGGCTTCTGTCCAGTTTAAATATAATAGGATTCTGGTCCCTACTGTGGGAACACAAGTGTCAATAAGTATCCTGGATATATGTTTTAAATAAATGGTTTAATGTTTAAAGCCTCAGTATCCCTCGTATCTTCCATGCTTACACAAGCCTGAACAGCAAAAGTAAAGAGTCTCTCTTGTTTGGATTCTTTCCTTTTATGATTTTCCAGGTGTACCTAATCAAGTAATCATCATGCAGGCAAGAATCTCCAGTGAATTCATTGACTCTAAATAGGAAAGAATGGTTTCCTAATACTAATGATCCTAATCCTCTTCTAAACAAAATGGTCATAATTATGAATTAGGGATAAAAGTGAGGAACGAGAGAGTGCATTATAATGCAAATATTTAATGTGAATGTCAGAGAGGATTTACATTGCTAAAGATAATGGACAGTCTGTGTGCAAGATGTTAAAGTGTTTTTCATAAGACCTGTTGTTATGCTTTCTCAGTAATATAACACTGGTACTTATTCATCTTTGAAATAACACTGAAACATGACTGAGAGCTGTAGAGTAAATAACTAGGTGATAGTTACTTAGCATGCCCGCTAAGGCAGGTCTTTATCAGTTTGCCTACTGTAAAACTTGTACAGGTGACCTTTAAACAACATGAGGGGCGATGAGCACTGACCCACCTTACTCGCCACAGTTGAAAGTTCACACACACACACACACACACACTCACAAATGCACAACCAATCATATCTTGTTCTTAAAACATTTTCTCCATTTGGTTTTCAATCACACAATCCACTCTTCCATTTTCTGCCTGGCATGATGGCTGCACGTCTTCAATGCATGTTGTTTCTTCTTCCTCATCTACCCAATCTCTTCACAACAATGTATAGTAGAAACAGAGTTTGTAGCACTGAAAACTATACAGAAAAAAAAAAAGTAATAGGAGAAAGCAAAAAGAATCCCATTAGCTCCAAGGAGAAGAGTAGCCATTTCAACAGTCATTAGTCTGTAAAGAGTTTCCTATCTGCCTCTAACATTGGATGTGTATTGTGGATGCAGAAAACCACTGGAGAAAGAAATTAACCATAGTAAACCATGATGAAGTAGGATCTAGGACATGTGATTGGTTGTGTCAAGTGCCACTGATAAGTCAGGTAAGAAGAAGGCTTAGAACTGACCTTTGAACATAGCAATATGATGGCTATACGATAGCCTTGACAAGAGCTATTTCAGTGGAATCATGTAAAAGCTCAATTGAAGTTTGTCCAAGAAAGACTGAGAAAGGAGGACTTGGAGACCACAGGTATACAGAGCTCTTCTGAGAAGCTTTCTTAAAGGGGAAAAGAGCAAGATTTGGAGATGTCTGTGAGGTCAAGAAAAAAATAATGTAAAATGGGGAAATTAATAGCATGTTCTTAGGCTGACAGGGATGACCCTCCAAAAAGAAAAACTTTGAAAACTGAGGAAAGAAAGGACACAGTTGGCCAAGTTTCCATGAGGGAGAAAAGATGCACTATAGCACATGAGGGGAAGAACTGATGGCAGCCAAAAGCACAGACAATTCTCCCCTAACAACAGAAGTGAGGAGAGGATGTGGGGCAGACATGGGAAAATTAACCTTCTAGAAGTTAGTATAATTGCTGAAGAACTCAGAGGCAAGATCATCATCTGAGGAGACTGAAGGCACAAAAGGATAATTTCAAAGAGTAAAAGAGAAAATGGACTAAGGAGATGTAGTATGATTATTGTTCTATTCTGTTATTTACTTTTATTTATTTTTCCTCTTTTCCAATATTTAAATGAGAACAGATCACTTCTACCAAGCTTGACATGTGAAAAATATATTTTTTAAATGAAAAAAAAAAAAAGGGATCCCTGGGTGGCGCAGCGGTTTGGCGCCTGCCTTTGGCCCAGGGCGCGATCCTGGAGACCCAGGATCGAATCCCACATCAGGCTCCCGGTGCATGGAGCCTGCTTCTCCCTCTGCCTGTGTCTCTGCCTCTCTCTCTCTCTCTCTGTGACTATCATAAATAAATAAAAATTAAAAAAAAAAAAAAAAAAAAAAAAGAAAAAGTACTTTCCATAGATTCTACTTAGGTCTCCTTCATGTCTGTCTGAACATCATTTGAATTCTCCCTAAGGTATGGTAGGGCTGGATGTTTTCGATTTTGATTATTCATTCAGATAGCCAAAAAATACTACTAAGGGAGCTAATGAAGAGGGCAGTCACAAATAGGGAGATATATTTCTCTTTTCTGTCTCTCTAATGCTGCCTAGAGATAGATTTAAGCTTAGTAGTTGTGGAAATCAGCCCACAAGGTGGACCCGAACCATTACTGCCTCTTTGAATTCATATTTGTGTCTGTCTCTTTCTACATTGAATCAGTATGGGTCTGGTGACCAATAGATATGGTAGAAGTGTGATTTCCAAGGCTAGATCATAAAAGGCATTGCAGTTTCTGTTTTGGCTTTTTGGATTGCTCACTCTGGGGGAAACCTAACATGATATGAGGACACTTAAGCAGCCCCAGATAGAGGCCCATAGGAAAAGGCCTTGGAGTAATACTGACCACCAATCCACCAACATTGCAACAGCATCTCCTAAAAGCAGATTCTTCAGCTCTCAGAAAACTTTCATGTGGCCCTTCCCAGCCTGTGTCTGCTTGCAGCCTCAGGAGAGACCCTGAGGCAAAACTTCCCAGTCAAGTCCCTTTCCTGACCCAGAGAAACTGTGAGATATATCAAATTATTACAGTTGGGTTAAGACACTAATATTTGGAAGATCTGCCACAAAGCACTAGATAACTAATAAAGGAGAATTTATCCCATTGGAGAGATATGTAACTTGGGGAAATTTCATAGTAACAAGAACTCCTACAGCTCGCTGATTTTCTCTTTTCTTCAGACTTACCATTGTTGGTAAGAGTCTGTTGGAATTTGGCTCCAAATAGGTTGGTCTTCTTTCCTCTTAATTTCTCACAATATTTTTTCTCCACCTCACATTTATTTTTTTTAGTTTGCTCTAGATTAAAGAAAACATTGTCATAATCCTTTTAGCATGAATCCTGCATTTCAAAATACATTAAAAATGCCATGCTGATATCAAAGTAAATCTACCAAGCAGACTATAAGGAATGCTAAATATCCACCATATAAAAATGATCTATCATTACTTTAGAAAATAAGAAATAGGGAGAATATAAAAAAGATATATTTTAAAAGTAGCAAACTATATAAGCAATATGCAAAAAGAGACATAAATAAGGTCACTTTGACTAAGTCTCAGATTGCCAAATATAGGGAGTGAGCTGATAAAATCACATGCTTTCCCAATTGCTGATACACCCTAGGGGGATCATCTGCTGAACAAAGATAAGCCATAAAAAGAGAGCAAAGGTATTAGATAAATTGAAGAGTATTAAAGCAAAACACAAAATGATGATATAGCACTATTTTCAAGAAATCAAAAAACATTTTTCATTTCATATAGAGTTTCATCTTATTTATATTTCAAGATTAAACATCTTGACACCATTATTTTCTTCCCCCCCCCTTTTTTTTACCATGAGAGTTTCTAAATACTATTCATTCAATCAACACATATTTATTGAGCACCTGCTATATGCCAGCTCTATTGTGAGCACTGGAAATAGAATAGTGAATAAGAAGGACACTCTCTTCCTTCACGAAGCTTAAAACTAGTGCAGATAAAATTTATAAATAAGCATATTACATGAGATGAATATTAAGTGCTATGAAGAAAAATAAAGAAGTTAAGGTGATACATAGTCAAGATTATGGGTTTTGGTGCAGGCTGGCTGGCTCTAAGAACCCAGAAGAAGTCCCACAGGACCATCCAACAGGGTCTTTGGCTTTGAACAGGATAGAAATCAAACATAAGCTGAGAGGAAGTGAGAGCAGTTTATTGAAGACATAGAGAAAGCAAATACAGACAGTTTGTCTGGGAGACTCAGAAGGGAAAGGAGAGAGAGTCTTGTCCTTGCTTCGAGTCTGGAGATTTTATTGAGGATTGTGGTCTCTTAAGACATCCAGGAACAAAGACGAGGGTTTAGATGTTCTCCCTAAGTCACTTATCCCCTGGAGCCAGGGGTCTTGGTGAGTCAGTGGTCCCACCTGGTCACTCCTTAGATGTTACCTATTGTGCTGGAAAACTCCAAAGAAATCGTTGACTCCTTGACCTTTATAAGGAGAACATACATTATCTGTTCTATAAGGCATGTGTAAGGTGAGGGTGTAGGTCCTAGCAAAAATAGAAGAAGAAAAAGGAGCAAAAAAAAGCAGTTTTTCATTGGGTCCCTGTAGTTTCCTTGTCTCAGTCTATTTAAGAGAACATGGTCAAAGTCTAACAAAGTCAGTTACTATTAAATGTAAAATAGGTATAAATTTGATTCTCAACACTTGAGTGCATAAACTCTCTCTCCCCATGTTCCAAATTGAGTTCAATTTGTCTTTGAGGACTTCCTTATCTCTACCCTCTCCTTGAAAGCTTAATAAATTCAATCAGTCATTTTGCAGGAGATTCTTTCACTTTCTTAAAGTCACTTAGGACTTCAAACATAATAACTTTGGTATGTTTAAAGGAAGACCACAGACCTGTGTGTCCTGGCCCCCACAAAGATGCCCAAGGCTACATGGGCCATTCAAAGGCTTACAGAGCCAATGCTCTGGACGAACTCCCAGCTTTCTCATTACTATGATTCTCAAGACTCTACCACTTACTCTTTACTAGTAATGCCCCTTTATTTATTTTTTTCATGATTTAAATCATTTCATTTTATTGGCATCACCTGGACATAAGTGAGTGTGCACTCGTTTCCATCAAATTTTTTTTCAGTAATGACCCTTTAAATGTGCCTACTACCTCTGGGTCAGTGTAGAAGAGAGAAGGACATGTCTGTCTTTTACCTCAGAGCATTCGATTACAAAACTTAGGAAATCCATATGTTCTCAGAGTCATCTCTCTCTTTTTTAAAAAATCTAAAATCCTACCAGGATTGGACAGTTCAGCTTTTACCTTTTTGAAACCTCTTCTTCCAAGAGACTAAGGGAAAAAGAGGCAAAGAATTCCCATCATTCTTTCCTGATAAGCCCTGAGGAAGTTACTACAGCAAATTTTTCAGTGAGGTTATCTGCCATAGATACAAGAATAAAGAGGGATTAAATAAGCTTCCTCCAGTTTTTGTAGTTACACTTGTCAGAAGTCAAGATTTGACTTCTAGACATCACAATGTATTTGCAACAAGACAGAGTAGGCTGAAGGAAGATTGGGACATAGCACTAAACTTACATATTTGGTGTCAGTGAAACTCAATTTGGGTTACAAAGCCTGTTGTCACCAGTACAGAAATCTCTATTCTTCCGTAAGTTAAATATTTGAAAATGGGGAATGAGTCTTAATATTCTGAGTCAGCAGAGCATAATGGGAAAGCTTGAACACCCAGACAGCCCAGTAGAGGGTCTTTTAAGGTATGCATGCTCAAAAGGAACCATGACCAGAAGCACTGGGCTTTGGATCGAGGACAAGACTGCTAGTCTCTCAGGAAAAGAAATTGATAATAACAAGACTATGGATTTCTAAATAAGATTGTGGCAAAGAAGGGCTTAAAAATAAAACAAGTAAATAAATATAGATCGTTTTACATGGAATACAAAATAGTATATGGTTAGGGCTTAGACATCCTTGACAGGATGGATAAAGGCAAAACAATATGTCTCATGGAATGGGTCAAGATAGCCTTTATAGGGGAAACCTATAAGCTCCAAGTTACCAAGTGTAGACGCATACTCCACCATTGTCTTATCATGCCACACAGAAGCCAGGTGAGGACTAGATGAGGCTGGAGGTGATGGCCATGCATTGTTTCTCCAGGGAAGGGCTCTGTTCTCTTTTCCATACCTACTTATAGTGCAAGTTGGTACATAGTCTTGGAAGCAAGGTATAAAAAGGAAAGTACCTAGGCACTAGTGAGTCTATAAATGCTAGTGCATTTGTCTGAGTTGTCTGAGAAATTATATTTAAGCTACCAAATCAATGTTCCTCAAGCATTTTTTATCATTGCCCTGCCCCAAAGAAACTTTTATAGACACTTTGCTCCTAATAACATCCCTGAAGAACTTTTAATATCTAATATACTATATTTCTTTCTCTGTTCTATATATCTGTGCTTTATGCTCAAAAAGAAGATTTTTCTCACTACTCCCAAGAACCAATTTTCACCCCCTTAAGGGTGTATCACCAACACTGAGAATGCATGTACCAGAGTCTCACCATCTGAAGGAAGGTTGGGTGCAATGCCTCTCATGAAGGCTTTGTGTCATGGTCCATCTGTGATAGGACAACCTGAGCTTCTAGGGCCATGCATATGATAATCCTGCTTTTCTTCCTCTATTGTTTGTCAAACGAATAAATAAAGCACTCAGTCTTAAAAACTTAATAAAAAAACAGATTGTTGATTCTGTGTTATTACGGTGGTTTGGGGTCCTCTTGCTTACCTAGTAATGGTCATAAAATACTTTAACAACTGCTCTTATGATATTGCATAAGATGATGTCGCAATTTCTAACTTAGATACCTAGCTTGTGACACACAGCAATTCCATGTTAGATATGTTCCCAAAAGAATTGTATCATGTACAAGAATGCTCAAACCAATTTTATTTGTGATACTACCAAACCAGAAATAGCCCAAATGTCTACACTAACAGAAGTGAGAGAGATTATAGCATATTCATGAGATAGAAGACCACTCATCCATCCATTAACAAAAATCAACTACTGGCGAATATAAACATATGTCAGAAACATCATGTTGAGCAAAAGACGCTAGGCACAAAAGATTCATGATGTATGATATAACTATATATATAGATTTATATATACTATCTATATATATATAATATTCATAATATATGATGTATGATTCCAATTATATGAAGTTCAAGTCTAGGCAACACTGATTGATGTGGTAAAAATCAGAATAGTCATTGCCTAGGGCAGGGGTAGATTCATAGAAAAGGGCCATAAGGAACCTATTTTAGATAATGACAATATTCTATATCTTGTTGTCAACATTTGTCAAGCTGTGAACTTAAGATTTGTGCTTTTTACTGTATATAAATTGAATCTCATAGATAAAAAGATGTTGCCACCAAAGTGATGTTGTCAGCAAATGTCATGGCAGTTTTCATGGTGGAATCCATTTTTAGTTAAAAAGTAATTTTTTCTGCCAAGAGGAAAATACTCTCTAATTGCTATTGCTGCAACACAGCAGAAGATGCTGATGGAGCAGGCCAGGGTGCTCCAGATAGAAAGCTGCCAAGACAGGCAGACTGACAAAAGACGTTCCTGACTTAAAAAGGCACCTGTTTTGTGCATAGTATAAGAAGATTAGCAAACAGGCTGTACACAAAATGAACTTTGAATATGTAGAGTCTACATAAAAAGCCTATGTGAAATCACATTTCAGGTCATAAAATGAGGAAACAATACCTCAACAGATAATGGTAAGTGATCAGATACCACAGGACTCAGAACAAAAGGGTCAATTCAATGGATTCAACCAAAGAAAAACAGAAGTCCAGCTTCATCCAGAGCAAGGATTACGATTTTAACCCAATATGTTAAAGAGAATCACTATTCCCTTAATAGCAAAGAGCTGAGACCTCATGAATAAATTTATGTTCATGTGAATAAAATTGTACAAAACATAAAATGTACATATTAAAATCATTTTCTTTACATTCTTTTGAATAAGTTCAATCCATTTCAACGAATATATCAAATAATATCTACAATGAAAGAACCTCTCCAGCCATTTTTGCAGAGTTATGGACTGAGTGCATCCTACCTATTAATTCCACCTTATTGTGCTAAAGATTATCCTTTAAAGCACAAAACATAGTGTTTCCTCCTTGAAATCCATACAGGCCTGAGTACTAGAGAGGGATTGATCCGAAGGCAGGAAGGTAGACCACGGAGCAAAGTGAATGAAGTGGGGGATTGATGTATAATTTGCCAAAGCCTTGCTCAGTGCTATACCTAATTAGATAAGATATTAATAACAAAATTAGATTCGGCCCAGAATGTTATAAGTGAAAGGAAATAAAATAGAGAAAGAAAAACAGTATATGTTTCAACCACGTTATAGTAAAAGAGGAAACCATTTGATTCATAAATGCATAAATGTGGTCATCTTATAAGGAATACACTGAATGTGTGCATGTGGCTTAACACTTTCACCTTGATTTTATTCTTTTCTTAGGGAGCATAAAATGAAATGTATCATTTTCTTGGGTAACAGGCTTTCTTAGACTTGATCTACTGAGCAAAGCTGAGATTTTCAAGACTTTGGGGATCACAACCATTTTAAAATCTACCTAATCAGTTGATCAATCTTAAGCTGGCCAGGTTTGTGTGAAAGTAACTATTATGGTGAAAAAAGAGCAGATAAATATTAGAGATATTTGGTGACCATTCTTCCCACAGCAGGTACCAAGGAAAGCTTGATCTAAGACAATGGTTGTCTGTTTTCCATTATGACCTAAGGTACTTTTTCAATGAATCCTTTAAAGAGGAAGTCATCAGTATTTTGGAGGCAATTTAAAGGATGAGTAGGTAAATGCATTATGAATTTGAGGGCCAGGTAGACAAACTCTTATAATTTGACCCTGCTGCTGTGTAGCTGTGGGACTTTGGGCAAGTTATATCAGCTTAATTTTCCTCACCTATAAAATTAAGATAAAAATAATCATCTTCAAGTGCAGATAACCCTGAAGATTAAGTAGGATAACATAACAAAAATACCTAGCATATATTGAGGCCTGGAACATGTTGGTTTCCTGCTTTAATTTCCAATGGCTGCCTGAATTACCACCATAATACCATAAACTTGGTGGCTTAAAACAATAGCATTTCTTTTCCCACAGTTCTGGAAGCCAAAGAATCAACATCATTTTCAGTGAGCCAAAATCAAGGAGTTGGCAGGACCATACTTGCTCTGGGGCTCTAGAGGAAAATCTGCTCCTGTCTTCTTCTGCCTTCTGCTCAGTTCCAAGATTTTTTTGCTAGTGTTCACCTTCACTCCAATCTCTGCCTTAACATCACAAAGCCTTCTTTTCTTTGTGTATCTCCTTTCTGTATCTTCCTTTTACAGTTTTGATGGCATTTAAGACTCACTCGGATAACCCAAGATAATCTACTCATCTCCATATTCCTAATCATATCTGAAAAGACCCTTTTATCCCCAAAGAAGATAACACTTATGGGCTCTAGGGATTAGGATATGGACATACCTCTGGTGGATTGGGGGTATTTTTCAGCCCACTGCAGTCCTCAATAAATATATTGTTAAGAGGCTTTCTCTATCACATATGTGTGAGCCTGAGAAACAAAAATTTTGCCCTCTTCACTGTCTGAAGCCATATTTGTGGGACTGGTCTAACAGCAGTGGGTGCAAAAAACATATTTCTTCACTAAGGTTGAGTATAACTAAAAGCCAAGGAAAACCTTAAGGACATTTTCTTTTCCAGCCATCAGAAGTATTCTCATAAACAAAAGTATTAAGATTACATTATGAAAAAGTAAGCACTCAACTAAATACAGCTTAAAGAGCAGTATTTCTCAAGTAATAATAGTATGTATATTTTCTGTGAAGCTTATATTTGTATAAAAATGTGGAACATTCACACATTCAGTTATTTGAATTTGGTGTCTGTTGAAAACAAAGCCAGAAAAATGTTGAGACTTTCAAAGTAGGCCACATATGTAAAACAAAACGTGGTAAAAGTACCTAGCTTGGCAGATGGTTCAGAGTGAAATCACAAAGTGGTGTGGTGAGAAATTTAATTAAAAAAAAAAAGGCAATAATAGGCTGTCAGCTAATGCATTATTAATTGCTCTAAAAATTTCTTCTCACCAAAATATTCTAAAAGGCAAAATCTTTTGCACACAAATATATGCTAAAGTGCTTTCCTTATCACATCCAAAGAGGATGATTTTTTCCAAAGCAGATTTTAGAAATCTTAAATATTAGACTTTCAAAATCCATCTACATAATAACTTGTAAAGTTTTACACAAAAACAATTTTTCCTAAGGTGTTTGAAGTAGTGCTTACATAGTTTAAATAAAAAAGTAAACCAATAGGGATTCTCAACCTAAATTTTCTTTTATCCAAATGAAAAATATTGATGATGGAAAGTAGAATGGGAATTTCTTCCCCTCTTTTTGATAATGCATTTTTTTTCCAGTCAACAAGTTCACATTCTAATGATAAGCTCTCAGTTCCTCTCCAGGTTAATTCCTAAAATGTCCAAATCTTCAATGATACAGAATCTAGCCTAGTCTCTGTATATTAGACATGACCTTTTAAAAAATATTATAGTGCATTCTGGAAGGCAAATTTAGATGTATCTTCCTGATAGCACTTGGTGCTCCTGTTCTCAGATATACTTCAGATTCATATACCCA
Organism: Canis lupus familiaris; assembly: GCF_011100685.1. Taxonomy (NCBI): domain Eukaryota; kingdom Metazoa; phylum Chordata; class Mammalia; order Carnivora; family Canidae; genus Canis; species Canis lupus. The sequence continues at coordinate 49,307,436 of NC_049232.1, forward strand.
TCATTTCGTAATTGAACTCTAGGAGTTCTTGCTTAGGTGCATCAGCACCAAAATGAACACAACCCAGGTTGCCTGGGTGGCTCAGTTGGTTAAGTGTCCACCTTCAGCTCAGGTCATGATCCTAGGGTCCTGGGATGGAGCCCTGCATGGAGCTCCCTCCTCGAAGGAAGCCTGCTTCTCCTTTTTCCCCTGCCCCTCTCCCTCTACTCATGTTCTCTCTCTCTCTCTCTCTCTCTCAAATTAATTAATTAATTAATTAACCAAATTTGATTCATTAATTAATTAATTTGATGAACACAACCCAAGAAAATATTGAAAACATGATTTTTTATTATTTGTTACAAGTGAGGAGACAGGGAGATGGCTCTCAAAGTACTGTCTCTCCATGGGATTAGTTCAGGAAGCTTTCATTCAGTGTATTAGGGGGCAGAGGGCAGGGAGCTTGCATGGGTACTTGTGTTTCAACTGTGCATGTCTAGCATGTCAACATGCTAAGACATACATTGTTCAAAAAATGGCAGAACATTCCACTCATAGGAGATCTTAGTATTATAATGAACTAAGGGTAACTTTAGAACAAATGCATTTTAGCTAACAATTTGTAATCTGAAAAGTTGACAGCTTCCAGCCCTATCTCCCAATGTCAGAACAGTTGAGTATATTTCTAAATTTGAAAATTTATCCTTCTCATTCCTTGAGATCTTTAGGCAAAATGAATTTATACATGCCTTGAAAAAGTTAGTCAGAAAGACTATTACAAGAAGTTGCTAGCCTTGCTAATACTGTAAGCTAGGATGTAATGTGAAGTTATTCCAATCAGAGGGCTGAAAGCTATCAGCAAAAGGGAAGATAGGAAGGGACAAAAGCAGGGAAGGACTGTGTTTTGTTTTGCAGAACTAGCAACTCTCTATGGTCCTTTATGTGAGTTTGGAGTTGACACCTGCACAGAAACCCCACAAGTTGTCTTAAAGTTACCTCTAGCTCATTACAATACTAAGATTTCCTCCTATGGGGTGGAGTTTTCTTCTATTTTTTTTAACATAGTATGTATGCACTAGCATGTTGACCTGCTAGACATGTGCAATTGAACTAAAGTGCCTAAGGAATAGAATATGCATAAGTTCCCTAATGTACATGCAAGCTTCCAGCCTCCACTTTCTAATATGTTGAATACAAGCTTTCTGTGCTAAACCCACAGGGAGACAGTGCCCAGAGAGCTAACTCTCTGATGCAGGGTGGTGGAGCAAAAGATCAAGAAAGACTTCTTGAGCCATTTTATGATGCAAAAAGGTGCTTTTATTATAGCACAGGGACAGGATCTGTGAGCAGAAAGAGCTGTAACTTTAAGTTTTGGGGGGAGGGCGAGAGATAAGTACATCTCTAAAGGGATTTCTGCATGTTAAAGAAGAGTTAAAGATGTCAAGGTATAAAAAGGGTAGTTTTTCAAATTTAGAAACAATTACATCATTCACTATTTATCCGAAATTCAATTTTCCTTGCACGTCCTCATTTATTCCCCTAAATCTGGCAGCCTTACCTTGATCACATTTCTGGTAGCTCAATTGTAGCTCAGCAGGTCCATGGAAGATAGATAGCTCCCTGGAAGCATCCACTTGAAAAAAAGGTATGAATAAGAAAGAACTTCTCTATTCCTCACCTAACATAACCCTGAGATGGTTCCATTGCTTTTGATTCAAAAACATATCTGCTTTCTTACATATAATCACAGCTTTCATCTGACTGGCATACTTTTATAATTAAGGTTATATTTTTCTATTATAAATGTAATTCATGCTCATTAGAGAAAATTGAAAATTTGGAAATGTATGAAGTCACTTTGTGCTTCTGCATGATAACACTATTCATAGTGATAATACTATTTATAGTTTATAAGTTATTTGTTTCATGATTGCATTTAATTCTCACCACAGAAGTGTAAGATAGTTCTATTATGTAATCTACTTTTACTGAGGAAACTGGAGCTTCAGAGAATAGTTTGTTAGAGAGAATGAAGCCAGTAAATGGCAGAGAAAGGGTCTAAACCAAGATCTCACCAACTCTAGAGTCTACCCCACTGTGCTCCCTCTATGCTATTAACATGTTGCTATATGTCATCCCAGGCTTCTTTCAAGGACTATTCTGCATATTATTAATTCTAATAAATATGCCATTTTCCAAAACAAAGGACCATTTAGAGCATTTCTCAAAGGAAGTATAATTTTACACACAGTAAAATACCTCAGCCTCTGCCATGAAGTTTTCCTTTATTCTCTTGGCCACCTTAACCTCTCCTACTCAATGTGGTTAATGTGCATATTTGGTTTTCCACAAATAATTCATAATATCCCAGAAGGCACATAGGATGGATATAATTCCCCATTCACACACAGAGCTGAGCAAAAAGCAATAGTCCTATTATTGTAATAGCCTCTAATTAAGTAGCTCTATCATGAGAGTCTCTTCACACACATATTCTCTGCAATCATCACAACAACCCTGCTAGGTAAACATATGTACATCATAAAGATGAAGAAACTGAGTCTCAGATAAGTTAACAAGCATCCTCAGGCAGAAAATACCTCTGTTGGAATGAGAAAAAGGATTCCCTACTTCCAGGTGGAAGCAACTCTGAGCATCTCCTGGCAAGTAGATCATGGGCTGAGCCCTCATTGACAGAGAATTTGGACAGGGCACAACTCAAACAACCATACACAGCAGCCCTGTGCAGTATGACACAGCTACCAAAAAGCTGTGTTTAAAGTCAAGTTGTCTGACACCAAAGCACATATATATCCACTATGCTATGCAATCTCAATCTCTGATCCCTCACACTTCACCCTGAAATCTGATATATAAGTTTTGTGACATCTTTGGAGCTACTCCCTCAACATTCCTCTTAACAATTTTCCCCCAAGTCTTCTACCCCCACTCCAGACTTACTGACAACATCCATGGCTGCTGCATCTCCCCACTTCTGCCTCTGAATCAGCTCCTTGGGGTATTGGGTCAGCCTCTCATGTGAAGATAGATTTCAAAGAGCATCCAAAAAAGCATGGGAGAGTGGGGCCAACAAAGGTCCCAGCACTGGTTTGGGCAGGATATTGCTGGATATTGGTCTTGCTAGATTATGGCTGGTTCCAAGTAACTGAAGAAAAACTTAAAAATTTCAAGAGAGATTCTCCAAAGTACATTCACATTTGAGTGCTTGTGTGGATCTAAAGAAAATGCTAAAAATAATGAAACTGTGCTTAGGTGACATGCCCAAAAATCCTCACCAGTCTGTAAGAGAATTAGTTGTACATCTCAGGTCTTCAACTTCCAGGGCTCTCATCCTGTCAACGATTATTTCACAAATATCCAAGACTTGAAAGAAATTTAAAGTTCATTTTGTCAATCCCCAAAATTGATTCCTACCTGTAACATCTCCAGCAAGCAGTTTCCTATTTCACACAAATTGCTCTAGTTGTAGGAAACTTATCATCTGTTAACAGGTGGTCTTATTCTCCAAAGGGTAGATCAAAGAAGGTGCTATTAGACCTTTGTGTTCCCATGGCTCTTCACTATGAGTTCCTTCCAATATTTGAGAACATAAATGGTCTTTTTATAATCCTCTCTTTCCTAAATTAAATGTCTTATTTCCCTGGTGTTGTATGATATGCTTTGAGCCCTCTCAACATTCTGTTTTATCTACTTTGTCAGTACTCATCTTAAATGTGAACAAGATTAGTGCATAAGACCTGAATCTTTCATTTTCAACAATAATCAGGATTTTCTTATTGGACAGTTTTTATAATTTTATGAGCCACCCTATTTGACCAAGAGTTAACCCTTGAATCCTGTGTTCAATTCCCCAAATAGATTATCATTCTTTTTTAGATGGAATTTAGGAATTCAAGGCTATTTATTCATTCATTTATTTGTCAGAGCTCTGACAAACTTTATAAAGCAACTGATGAAGAAACAAAAGTATACATTTGCTCTAGGTCTAAAGGAAATACTTATTCAATATTACATAAGAATTATATGGACAACTGAATGAACATAAAATGACACTGACAGAGGGTGAGGAAAAAAATCATATTCAATGTCTTGATTATATCATGAAAAAGACTCTCAGTACTGGCACTCATGTAAGCCAGTTATATAAAAGAATTTTAAGGTTAAAAAAACCCTGAATTGTGTCGAGCGGTGCCTGAAACAATTATAAAATAAGCACATATGGTTTCTCTTAAGTCATTTTCTTTCTAACAGCTGTGAATGAAATCCCAAGAGCATTCACTGAAGGCGAATATGCTTTAATACTGAAATTGAACTCAATGTAGTAACATTTCTCTCTGGGGGTCATGGAAAAGTTGATTGAGAAGTTATAGGCTTCATGTAACTGTGTCCCTTCTACTTTTTTGCCAGTAACTCCTTCCATGACATGTCGTTAGTCATGGCAAAGGAAGGTAAAAAAGTGAAGAATACTTCACTGTAATGATCCCACCAGCCATTAGCTGTAAAAGAGAGATTAAATATTAACAAGTTAATTGATTCCTACCTGTAACATCTCCAGCAAGCAGTGTCCTATTTCACACAAATTGTTCTAGTCGTAGTCTAGTAGTAATAAATAGTCTATACCAAATTCTTAAAATAAGTTTCCCATTTTGTTTTGGACTCTACTCACTGGAAGTTTTGATAGGCTAAAAATGTCTTTGATGTACCAATTTGAGCCAAAAAGAAAAAAAAATAAGTATTTTGTGTGAAGAAGTTAGCCATCATTACATTGCCTAGTTTGAGTAGCTACACATGAACTATAGCAAAATGATTACAATTACAAGCCCTTGAGTCGGATTGCTGGGTTGAGATTCTAGTTCTATAATAGCTTTATAACTTTGGGCAAGTCACATGAAAGTGTTAAGATCTATATAATAATAGTAATTTACATTTATTTTATAGTTCAAGAGATATTGTCACATCTGTTAACTTATTTGTCCTCGTAGCAACTGTCTCAGAATAATAAAATAGTTATTCCTTTTTACATCTAACATATATTTATTGAGAATCCACTTTGTGTCAGGATATAAGGAAGCAAAAAAGGTGGACAAGGTCTGTGCTTTCATAGAAATGTCACACTAATAGATATAATCAGAGAACAGCATGTAAACAGTGATATATAAGATGATTTCAGATAATAATAATTGTTAAGAAGCCAATAAAGTTAAGGCTGAGTCAGATTTATATGGCGTAACTAGTGAAGATCTCCCATGAAAAGGTATTATTTACGATGGGAACTTGAATAAAGAGAGAAAGTAGGAGAGAATATCTGGGTGGATAAGGGTAGGGAGATGGTAAATGTCCTAAGTAGCAAAATATTATGTAATTTTCAACAGACAAAATCACCCAACATTAAATACATGTAGTTTTTTCTGGATATCAATTATACCTTAATAAAGTTGTGTGGGTTTTGTTTTGTTTTAAAGTCAACTGAAGGGTAATGAGGATAGGAGAGATGGAAAGAGAGAGGGTCAGAGAACTAGCTAGGACCAAAATCCTTCTGTAGTGTGTAGGTTCATACTCAGTAAAAGATCCATCCCAAGGTCACTTGTGAGCCAGGACTAGAGTCTAAATTTTTCTCACTTATACATTGCTCTTATCCTTAATAAGATGCCTTCCTTGATAAATCACTTGGACAGAACCCAGCAAAAACACCCTGTTCATATTAGAATATCTTTGTTGAAAAACATATCTTCGGGATCCCTGGGTGGCGCAGCGGTTTGGCGCCTGCCTTTGGCCCAGGGCGCAATCCTGGTAGACCCGGGATCGAATTCCACATCGGGCTCCCAGTGCATGGAGCCTGCTTCTCCCTCTGCCTGTATCTCTGCGCCTCTCTCTCTCTCTGTGTGACTATCATAAATAAATAAAAATTAACAAAAAAAAATTTTAAAAAAAAGAAAAGAAAAACATATCTTCTTGTAAAGTGATTATCTTATCATCATCTTCAAGTATTACTGAGTAATTCTAGTGTAACACATACTCGCCTAAACATTATATATCTTAAACTTACTTGTCCTACCAATAATGCTATGAAGATAGTAATTAAGTTCTTTTTTAAATGATGAAACTTAGATATAAGCTACTTATAAACTAACCTAAACTAAACTACTTATAACTAACATCTAATAAATGGTAGGCTTAACATTGGAATATAGTTCCTGTAGTGGAAATTTTGACAGAAGACACCTTAAAAGCTTATGGGAGAATATAAACACTTATTCATTTCATCAGACATCGCCCAGGTACCTTATTCAAACTTCACTCTTAAGCATTTGAGAACTTGTTGGGGTAGAATTTTATGATTGTTATAAAGTTTATCTTAGAAAAGCTCAAAGTATACCTAGTGTATGATTAATACAAAGGTTGTCAGGCAGTGGTCTTACTACCAATAGGCTTACATTTACCTTAGTTGACGTTACAAATGGTGGGGTAGGGACTTTATTTTCCAAGCGTGACAAAATATGTCAAAATATGGTTCAGATTGCTGAGGTTATGTGGATCAGATTGAAAGGTGCATATATTGGAAAGTAGGGTAGGGGTGGACATAATAGTAGTGAGGTTTATCTTTTACTCACTAGTAACTGAAATTAATTTTGATCAACCACTAATAAGAATATTTATCTTATTTTCTTATTGTTTTAGAATTAGATTCATATTTATAAGACAAACACAAGAACATTTTACTGTTTTTACATAATGAAACATACATAATAAAACATACATAATGAAACCAACCTTATACAACATTTTGCAATGTTATAATTAAAATTACAGACTCGGGAGTCAGACTTCTGGGGTTCAAATTTTAGTCCTCTAGGTAATAGCTGCAAAACGGGGCAAATTACCAACCTCTAAGTGCTTGGATTTAATTGAAAATAATAATATATGCACTTTATCAAAGTGTTCATGAGAATAATATTTCGCATGTAGGCATATTTAATTGTACCTGACCCTGAGCCACGATTGACTCCAGAAATAGTAGATTTTATTATAATTGTTATCATTGTGATTATATTTTGTATTTAATCAACATAATATTGTATTTTCTAGTAACCATAAGGCCACACAAACTAATAGCCTAGCAATAGAGTGGATGTTATGGGAAGTGTGTCAATTTTCAGATGAGTCCAGTACCTTTTTCTTCCACATAAACAGTACTTCTCTGAATCTTGTCCTCCTTCCCATGTTTATTCAAAATTAGCAGAAGAAATAGCAGTTACATAGAATAGTTGAACATTTGATTATTAACTATGGCTCCTAATGCTTTTCTGTTGTCCACAAAATGATGAAAACAATTTTTCCCCTGGCCACTATATCTATTAAAATAGAGGCATGAGGAATTTTTGTCTGTGTTCAGTTTAACCAGATTTTATTGTGCACTATGTGCCAGACATGCTTTAGCTTTGAATCACAGAAATAAATGACACAGAGTCCCTCAGCTTTATAAAACTTCATTTTTTTTCTCCTTTCCTGGTAATTTCATTCTTCTGTTTCTCTCTTTTAGTCTATCTGGAAACTAACAAAAAGTAAAATAAATTCATGAATCAGCCCTGTCAGGTGTTACTTTAATAGCCACTAGAACAACAGGAAAACTTAAAAGAGAAAGTTAAAAAAAAAAAAAAAACTTAAAAATTATTTGTCTGAAGGGCAAGTTCTTGACTTCTTTTTAGAAATGTGCGGCAACAACAGTAGTTATATAGTCAAACTTCTTTTGACTATAAATCACTTTTAATCCTTCCAAGAATTAAATAAGCTCATCTCATTGTGCAATGAGGACACAGTAGTCTAGTCTAAGTTATAGTGATTCTCCTAAGGTCACTGGTTGCAGGGGCAGAGTCAGAGATAGAAACTCTGTTCTTCAGGTGTCATTTCTTAACTTCCTCACAATATCACATCTGCTTTCTTAGACATCTACCCACATCTTTCTTGGTGTCTTCTCCCTTGGTGCAGCACTTCATTCAGGGTGTTTACGAAGACTGAGATTAAATTCATGAAGTTTTGAGATTCCACAACACCATCAGCTCCCAAAGGGAGGTGAACATGACTTATCCAGGTTTATATTGCCACACCTGGCACACTAGTCAGATAAATTAATTCTCAGCACATACCTACTGAATGAGGCAACTAGTGAACCAATAAATGAGAAAGAGGAGCTGAGACCATGAGGAATTTACTCCTTGATTAGAGAGAGCCCATCATTGTTAAGTATTTCAAGGCACTCTGTTGGATATTTTGTAAGGTTTAGACAAGACATAGCCTGTTGTTCAGTGTATTTGTGGAACTTTTATAGAAGGAATTTTATTATGAACTGAATTTTGATATCATAACACACAGAGAGAACAAAGGATAATTGTATGATTGTCTCAAAAACTTGTGATAACTTGGCTACAAACACAGATTGAATCTCAGTATTCTGAAATATCTTCCGTTTAAGCTGAAAAGCACTAAGGACTGAATTTGCCCAAGACAAATACATACATAGAGATTAAATGGGAAAATATATTGATGATTGTCTTGATATGAGAATTCATCTAATGACATTTTTTTCCTTTTTTATTCTATTGGTTTTTAGCTAGTAATAGAACACAACTTGAAAAAAAAAAACGTATGTATCAGAATGATTTGACCCTTGCAAAAGAGATGACATGCTCTGTAAAACTTGGTTTATAGACAAGGCCTAGGCCATTTCTGATCTGTTTCAATTAAATAGACAGGAAGCACAGAGGGCTGATGGTTCTCCATGGCCTTCCCAGGACTGCAGAGAGCTCATAATCCATAAAAGCAACCCTGATAAATGTAAATGTTTTCTTTATGATAACACTGACAAATTTACCCCTTCATTTAATGAGAAGCTGCCAAGTGAGATGATATTCCTAGGAATGATGCAAATGATCCACTGTGGGGATGAAAAAAAACAAAGGCCTGGGACAGATATTTTCTATATTTAAACAGAAAGTATCACATTTGTAGGAGCTGTTGGACTGATGAGCTTCTCTTAGATATTTATGCACCCCTGTTTTTAGCAAGGCATTGAAAGTTTCCATTCAAGAACATCAATCAAGTACCCTGCTTAACAATCAGGTACTTAAACACACAGTTATCTCTTTGCTAACATAGAAAAAATTCTATTCATCTTGAGCTATTGTGCAGATCACATAGGTATAACATGGCACTGCTATTTTTTATTTAATCTTTTGTAAACTTGGCTGGGGTAAAGAAATATGTTCATAACCACAGGAGGAAGAAGGCAAGGGATTTTAGAAGCAGAATTTAACTGTAGCCCTTTTTGTTACAAAAAATAAACTGAAGTCCTATAGCATAGATGCAATGGCCCATGTCATAAATAGATAGAATGCCAGTGTTGTCTCAACTAAAACTTTGGTTGAAATACCGATCGTTTTTATTTTTGTTTTTTAATACTTCAGTCAACTATTTTGCAATGTGGATCATTTGACAGAGATTGAAAACTGGTTATTGGCTTAGTCCCCACTTGGGTCAGAAGATTGTTTTTGTTCTAACAGGTCCACATGTGAGGCTCACCTCTCAGGCTAGGTAAGAAAGGTCAGGTGTTATCTTCTGTTTATCATACTCTATTCCAAGGCAGTTTCCTGTAGTGAAAACTCCAACTGTTTTGCAAAGAAGAAGGGTTTGTAATAGAGATAGTGGCCCAGAGAGGTTATATAGATCCCTACAAAATCTTCAGTGTTGCTAGAAAAACACTGTGAAATGATTCTATATGAAGAATGGAGTATTTTTATTTACCCAATGTTAAGCTCTTTGAAATAAAAGCCTCCATGGAGCTTATATAAAACCATTATGAGTTTCGTAGACTGATTTAAGAACTTCTGTTTCCCAGAAAATAAGCACAATATGGACAAATACAGCAACAAAAATCACAACTCTATCCTAAATCAAACAAATATATCATACCGCCTCTCTGACTTACTGAAAACAAGAGGACCTCACAGGAGTCTGGATTTAGAAAGATTTTCTTTGTATTCTGACAAGAAGTATTTTCCCACTGATAATCAGGTTTAAGGGAAAAGTGCTACCAGATAGCTGAGCTCAAGATTAAATGGATCAGCATCAGACAAAAATTTCAAAACGATATTTTTTCTGTTTCATTTGATCTTTTCTCTGAAAATATCTGGCTTAAGAACAAAAATATTATAAGTGTACTATTTTTAAGGACCAGGATAGACAAGTGATAATCACACGGTTGGTAACAGCTGTTTACTTCACACACACACACACACACACACACACACACACGGAAATAATGCTCTTACTCCAAATGTTACTAGGTTTTTTTCATCAAATACATGATCAGGGTTATGATGTTCCCCCCTTTTACAAAATAAGAGTCCTGGAATTTTTTTTATATTTATATCTTGCTTAAACATTTCAGAAAATTAGCATTATTCCTAGCTTCTGAGGAAATAAGCAACAATATAGTTTTAAAAGATAATTTAAAACTTGATTATGCTGTCATCATTAAAAATTATAACACCTGACAAGGTAATGACCCTATTTTAGCTTATTTGTTAAAAAAAAATTCAATCAACAAACAAAAATGATTTCAAACAATCTTAGAGGAAACATGAGAAACCTGAACATTTATAAAGGTAGTTTATTCTACTTTTCTCCATAACATAAAAGCATTTCTCCATTTAACAAAAGACAACAAATGACCTGGGACAGAGACTCCAGGCAAGCTTCACAAGTGAATACGTTGATGAATGCAAGTCTATGGTTCACATGTTAATTTAATGCTTATGAGATCATATAAAAATCCATTAATATATAAAGCATAGCAGGTCAAAGAACTTTATGCCTTGAAATTAGGGGGAAGATATTTTAAACTCATTCCTCAGACATATTTACCATATTTTGTAACACTTCAAAGTATATATTAAAAATGAAAAGGAAAAAAATAAAATGGAAAGGGAGGGATCAAATTTTGTTGTTGTTCATTTAGCTTCTCTTTGGAAATGGGAATCCCTGCGTAAAATTGAATTTGTGTTATGGAAATACTGGCATCTGATTTTGTGCTGTAGTATCATACAGCACCCATTGTATAATCTGTCCTGATGAGCTACCTTGGTCAAGGTAGTCTATTAGAGATAGAGAAACAAATGACAGATCAGAATAGCACTCTCTTTTCTTTTGGGGCTGCCAGAACAGTCATCAGCCTAAGGCAAGTTCCCACTTGTGGAGGAAGCCAGATCAGCCTCATTTTCTTGGCAATTTTTACTTCAAGGCTCATGTTGCAAACCACCACATGGCATGGGCATGATATTCTGTAGTTGAGAAAATTGGAAGGGAAACTCTCTATGTTTACACACTCGAATTAAGAAGAAACCTCTGCTTTGGTATATGAGAAGAAAAAGTCTATTCAGAAAGAAGAAAAGAAGTAAATCTGTTACTTGGGTTTCTATGGCATTATCTCCTGTGCATGTCCCTATCACAGAGACTTCACAGGGACACTTCATGGGTTCAAATAGGAACAAATGAAGATAGAATCAAATATAAGCACTTCCTGCTTAATTGTAGTAAACTGCTTATAAACATGTTTTTAGTAACTTGGAGCTTATTTCCATTGTGTTAAAGAAAAATTATATTGCATTGTATTGCTTTTCCAAACTTTTATTTTCCTAAAATGTAACCAAAACAAAGAAATCAAATTATCATTAACAGGTAAAATGATAGGGATGCCTGGATGGCTCAGTGGTTGGGCATCTGCCTTCAGCTCAGGGCGTGATCCTGGAGTCCGGGAATCGAGTCCCACATCGGGCTCCCTGCTTGGAGCCTGCTTCTCTCTCTGCCTATATCTCTGCCTCTCTCTCTCTCTCTCTGTCTCTCATGAATAAATAAATAAAATCTTTTTAAAACAAAACCCAAAACCAGACAGGTAAAATGATAGACATCACTTCCTGACCATCAAACATGATGATTAAAAAACGAGGGGTTTCTTGTTTTGTTTTGTTTTCATTTTCAGAGTTTTGTTTTAGACTTTTGAAGTTATAATTCAACATGGCAGAAAAACACTCAGTAACAAATATATTTGATAGAAAAATATGCAGAAAATTTCACAATAAAATACAAGGCAATCTATATATCTAATTGTTTTGCTTCAAGAAAGTTAGAAATCAAGGCTAAAGCAAAAATTTTTTTATTCCTCATATTGTTGCATTTTGGGTTTTTTTTTTTTTTTTGCTTGTTCTTTTCAATTGCTTAATAGACTGTCACTCTGTGATTATAACATAGTCTGTTTATTCATTTTCTACTTGATAGATATATGGAAGTTCCCATTTTTTTGCTATCATATATTGAGTGTGACAAACATTTTATGCACATCATTTATCCTTTCAAATCTTTTGAGTAACTACCAAGAATATAATTGTTGGATCATAAGGTAAGCATGTGTTTCATTTAATAAGATACTGCAAAATGTTCTCCACAGATGTTGTACCTTCATAAGCTCTTCCCAGCAATATATAAGAGAAACAACTGCTACCTCTCCTCACCAATATTTGACTTGTTAATCTTGTTAATACTAGCTATCATAGTGTGTGGTGGGATTTGTGGTTTAATATGCACTTTTCTGATGAGTAGTGTTGAGAATCTCTCCATGTGTTCATTACATATTTGTGTTCTTTTGTGTGAAATGCCTGTGGAAGTTTTTTGCCCATTTCTTACTGACTTGTCCTTTTTGTTTTTGACTTGTAACAGTTCTTTTTATAATGTAAATATTACTCCTTTGATGAACACATGTCCTGAGGATCTGATTATGCAGCCTAAGGGTTTTTTTTTTTTCATTTTTTTTGTTTTGATGAGTACAGTTTTTAATTTTATGAAAAACAGTTTGATGTTTCTGCTTTCTGAGAAATCTGAAGACCCATTCACATGGCAATAATATTGCCCTATGTTTTCTTTTATGACCTATCTAAATTTAACTTTTACATCAAGATCTGTAATCTACCTTGAGTTAATTTTTGGCATGGTGATTTTGTGTATAATGTGAAGTGTAAATCATAGTGCAATTTTTTCCATATATATATATATATATATATATATATATATATATATATATTCAATTGGTCCAGAGCCAGTTGTTTAAAAGATTTCTTTCTCTACTGAATTATATTGGTGCCTTTGTCAAAAGTCATTTGTAAATATGTAAGTCTATATTCTAGGTGCTTCACACTCCATCCTTTGTTCATCTATCCTCAGTCTCATCACTATTTCTCTACCTCTGCTTCTGACCCAGCCCTCCACTTATTCCTGTGCTCTACCTCCTGCAACATATTCACAACCTCCCCTATAATCCTTAAACAATACTTGAAAGGTTTCGTTCACTTTGGCTTAATTTATTCCTCAAAGGGATAGCTAGATGGCTTATAATGGACATCACTCCCTTATCTTCTGGTTTGCATTGTTTGATGAAATTTCAGTGGTTATTCTTATTGCTCTTTCCCTATATAAGTATGTAACCACTAATCCTGAGTAGTTTCAAACACTGTAGTTTGAAAATGATGTATCTTGGTATGCATTTCAGAACATTTATTCTGTCTGTGATTTGTCGTGCTTAGATTTGTGGATTAAACTTTTCATCAAATTGAATAGGTTTTAGCAAATATTCCTTCCAATGTATTTTTTGCCCCATTCTTTTCTTTCTAGGATGAAATTACAAATTACATGGACCTTGTCACTGATTCAATTCAGCTTTTTTAGACTTTTTTTTCCCTCTTTTTGCCTCATTTTTGGATATTTATTTGGCCCGTCTTCACAGTAATCCTTTCTCCTTTGGTAGTCATTCTCCTGTCAAATCTTCCAAAGTTTTAGATTTTAGTTATTTTATATTTTTCAGTTTGTGGAATTTAGAATAAAATTTATAGAGTAGATCTATTGCTTCTTCTGCTCTGTGGTTTCCATTTCCATGTTCTTTCATTCATTTTTCTATATTTTCATGCAATACTTTGAGCATACTAACAATAGCTATTGCAAAGTTATCTGCTACATCTAATATCCAAGTCATCTCTGAGTTGCTTTCTGTTGCATACATTTTCCTTAGATACAGGTTACATAGTTTTGCTTCTCCATATAATTTGTATCTTTTCATTGTAATACTGGATATGGTGTTGACAAGAAGAGTGATGGCTGGATAATAATACTGCACATGTTTTCTGGAAAATAGAGGCTCTTTCTTATGTCTCTCAGCTAAGTTTAAAAGTACTAGAAAGAATTGAATTGGTTCTGGATAAACAAACTAAAACTTCTAGCTATAATTGTCAGCCAGTACTGCTGGTCTGCTCAGGAGTGATTCCACTTAAAAAGTGTTTGAACTTAAGAGCACCTGGGTGGCTCAGTTGGTTAAGTGACAAAATCTTGATTTTGGCTCAGGCCATGATTTCAGAGTTGTGAGACCGAGCCTGGAGTACGGCTCTACACTAGGTGTGAAGAATGTTTAAGACTCTCTCTCTCCCTCTCTTTCTCCCTCTGTCCCTCCCTCACTGCACATGTGCTCATGCTCTCTATTTCTCTCAAAAACAAATAAATAAATTAAATTAAAAATAAATTTAAAAAATAAGAAGTGTTTCAGCCTGGACCCAGGAGGGTATTGAAACAGAGCACTATTTTTGTATTCAGAGATCTTATGAATCATGAATATTTGAAACTTCAGGGGCTCCCTTTGCCTTTCAGTACCATCTTCACTTCTTTTTATTTCATATAATTTTTTTAAAAATTTTTATTTATTTATGATAGTCACACACACAGAGAGAGAGAGGCAGAGACTTAGGCAGAGGGAGAAGCAGGCTCCATGCACCGGGAGCCCAATGTGGGATTTGATCTCGGGTCTCCAGGATCGCGCCCTGGGCCAAAGGCAGGCGCTGAACCGCTGTGCCACCCAGGGATCCCCTTTATTTCATATAATTAAGGAACAATTGATATGATATCGATATTAAAGATGACAGATATATCAAACAAATTATCATTACATTTGGGCCTTCCAGGCATGAATAAACCACATGTCCCTGCTTTTTCTAATTTATTTTTTTTTCAATTTAACTCTAATTAGTTAATATACCGTGTTATCTTAGTTTCGAGTCCAATTTAATACTTCCATACATCACATAGCATACTTGTCTCTGCTTTCAGTTATAAATCAGCTAGCCCCTCTTTACCTGAGACCTTCCCACAGAGGCTGACACGGTGTTTGTCCAGTGAGCTCACTGCTCAACTAGGAAAGACTCCTTTCTTGGAAACTGGACAAAATGGGGAGAGTTAAGGGCAACACATCTGTGAACCTTAGGCAAAGAGGTGATCAGAGAAATAGTTCAAATACTAGGAAAGAAAGAATTAGTAATGGGGAAAGAAGTGGTTGAGGAAGGAAATCTTTTAATATAAAATATAAAATATAATAAAGTCACATATTTGGGGAAGATGATTGGGGGATGGGGTGACTGGGTGATGGGCACTAAGGAACGCATTTGATGGGATGAGCACTGGGTGTTATACTATACATTGGCAAATTGAATTCAATTAAAAATGTATTTAAAAAGTCACATATTTCTGGTCATGACACAGTAGATAAAGAAAACATGATAAAAGTCAGGAGAAATTTGAAAAATTAAGAAGCCCTAAAGTATGAAAGAGGAGATGGGATTTACAGGATAGGTGAATGGATTGGGCTTTAGTAGGAGAGAAATTGTGTCTTCCATTAGAAAAGTAGGGTAGATGGTAATTACATATGTAAGTAAGTTTGTATCCCCGGATTCCATTAATTTTATCAGTGAAGTTTTACATCAGCCATCAGCAGTGGAAGAAAGAATGTGTTTTTGTTTGAGAAGGTTTGAAAAAGTCACATTAGAAAATAAGAAAGCAAATATATTAAGAAAGAATGAGGTCAGTGGAAATAGTGGGTAATGATCTCCAAAATCCCTCTCCTCCACAAAATCAGGAACACTGGCAAAAATTGTCAAAATCATCTTTTCATGAACTCTGAAAATTAAAAAAAAAAAGCTCACAACACAAGAAAGCAATTATTCAAGAAAGACAGCTGTATCTTGGTAAGAACAGTGAGCTTTGTGGTGTTTAAATTACCCTAATTTCATCCAAATCTCCCTTGAAAACCAATAACCCCACAATCATGATAAAATCCGTCCTCTACCCATCTCTGAAGAGAAATTTAGAATTCCTCCAAAACCCAGTTCCCAGATAATTTTCATTATTTGATGTGTTTGGCAGATCCCTGAAAAATCCCGTTGGCAAGGTTAATTTGACCTTACTCAGAACTCACCCAATTAGTATTGAGCTCACCCATTCACTACAGACAGTGTTATCTCATCTCTGGGAGGGGGAGACTATAGAAAAACTCTCAGTGGTGATCATTCAGCATCATTGCTACCTAAGATGATGACAACTGTGGGAATGAACAACAATCTGGCTAAAAACATAAACGAAAAGCTGGGGAAAGAGATGTAACTGCATGGCTTTGAAAGCTAGAACATATCCATGAAACTGTATAAGACCATGAAAATATATAGATATGTATCTATGCCCAGGGTTGAAAAGTGTTCACCTATATCGGACCTAGAGGCTCTGTACAAACAAGAAATGAAGGTTAAGGTGAAGTTTAAAATGTGAAATGCCTGTCTTGGCATTGAACATACACTCCATGTGTACACAGAGCTCCTTGACAAAGTTTAGATGGTTTATTTGTTCCAGACATTTAAGGGAATCTCTACACAATTATTAGATAATCACTAGGATTATGGAGCAAAGATTTCAGTGGTCTCACAATGACATAGAATTCAGACTTTACAGAACTAGTTAAGGAAAGTCACTAACAATTTCATCAACATCCTCCAGCAAAATTAACAGATAAGCAAATGTTAATAGTTTGCTTAAGTATGCAATGTAGTTTAATTTGCAGTTCTCTCTACTTTAGTGCTACAAATACATGGAGACACATTATAAGACATGGGAAAAGCACTTATGGGTAGAGTGTTATACTCAAGAGAAGCCACACGAGCTAGCAGTAGGAGGAAAACTGTAAGTGGCAAATATGGATCCGACCATCAAAGCCATGGGTGTAATGTAAAGACGTGTGCATTTGAACTTCAGAAAGATCTGAGACTCTGGGACGATAGGTGAATAATTGAGTTGGGGAGTGTGTTGGATATCTTCAGTTTACCCCCTAGCCCTCTACTCTTCCCTTTTAAGGTTGACGTGTATGAGCTGTATCAACGAGCTCCCTTATCCTAAGACTTCTGATTGGATTTTACCAAATGGTGGAAAATTGGGGGAGGAACAGAAGACATGTTGGAGTATTTGTTCACATTCCATCTTGGGGAGGATTGAGGGTGTTGGTGAGCATGCAGTCTCAGGAGAAATCATATGAATTTCACTTGTTTTACAGGCTAAAGTTTTGTTTACAATTAGAAGTATATTGCCTCAATTGATGTTAATTTTGAAAATAATAGGAAATCATTTTACATTTAAAATTTGTATTTTCCTTAATTTTTTAATAGTTGATGTCTTTTCAATTTTTAGATACATAACATTTTTAAGAATTAAGGTGTTAACCATAACTGACACCTATATCGTGTCACATAATTATCATTTCTTTTTTGTGATGGAAGTAATTAAGATCTAGTCTCCTAGCAAGTTCTTTAATTATAATGCAATATCGTTATCTATATTTACTATAGTATGCATTAGAGCTTATTTGTTTATTAGTTTCAAGTTATATGAAAGGAAAAACTTCAACTTCTTTATTTATATTTCTTAGATGTGAACAAGCCAATCAATGGCATGTACATTGGTCAAACTTGCAATGTGCCATAAGATACTATGTTGTTTATTTCACGAGCACCTAAATAACAGGCATCTCTAAATAATTTTCATATTTCTGAAATTTTGTCTCTTTTTTTTTCTCTGAAAATAAATCACAGCCATTGCTATTTTATTATGCTTATTTCTTTTATGGATTAAAGTAAGGATATTCATGATAAATTCATGGTCTGGGATTTTCATAGTTTGCAAGTGATTTGACCTTCTAAGTAAGTAAGGTTGCCTAAGTAATCCAATAAAACAAATATATCTATAATTTAAATATGAGAGTTTAAAAACTTTATTGAATGTGAATATAACAAAACAAAATCTGTTTAGATCTGTTCTCATCCCATGAATAGGGACTACTTCTTAAAAAGAGTTTGGTAAAACTTTGTGTAAAACCCCATTACGCTTTCTCTGCAGAGGACTTTCTTACCCAGGTGGGGTATTACAAAATTCTGCAGCTTTTTCCTTCAACGGGATTGGGTGTGAAAATGTAAATACAGTGCTACTATCATTTAATTTCAATATTTTGAACTCTAAATGGACAATTATAATTTTGACCAAGTGATTAAATTTCAGTGCAGTTTCCCTTTAATGGAAATTTTATTAGCTGTCATCAAAGACTCCAAATCCTATTCCATAAAATAATCCAATATCTTTTCTGAACTACTTATTTAAAATTCCAGCTAGACAGAAATGCATTAGGATACAATTAAGTACTGGAAAATCGATGCTTTTATTCCAGTTTTTTTGACCTAAAATCAGACGTTTGAACCAAATGATTAATATTTAAAGTGTGAAAAGAATTGAGTCTTTGGAGTTAAACTATATTTTAGGTATATAATTTGCATAATGTGCTTTGCCTAACTCATCATGAGTCATTTTTTAATATATTTGAAAACTGGCTGAGCACATAGCACAATTATGAGCACCTGAGACTGTCTCATTGCAAGAAAAAAAAAAATGCTTTTCCATATTTTACTGTCTCACTAAATGCTATCCCTACAGAGCTACTGAAATTCTTGAGATGTGTTAATTTGCAACAGGGAGATCTGCTTTGTCAAGAATGCTGTGGCACACCGCACAGAGATACGTTGTCTCATACCCTAGCATGTTTAATTATCACTCATTCAACTAACACATTATTATTATTATGTCTTTCTATGTGCCCAGCACCATGTTGGGAATAAAGTGGAATAATGATCACAACTTACACTAAGGTTGGAAAAGGAGAATACTAGGAGGTAAACTAGGAGGTAAAAGAAGAACAGAGTAAATCCACTGCAGGAAAATTAAATAAGAGATGGGCCAATAATAAAGAGAAAAGCATCCTCACATTCTACAGCCTCCTTGCCTCCACTCCCAGTGAGAACAGCATCACAAATCATCAAAAACCTAACAGAACACTGTATACCATATGTTACTTTTTTATGTAAGAATGTATATAAGAATATATTAGATGTATTTGTTTGCATTTGTTTAAAGAAACACTGGAATTATAATAAAACCCTGGAAATATGAAAATGATTATCTGTACTAGTAAGTGGAAACAAGTAGGAGCAGGACTTCTCTGTTCATTTTTTATACTATTGTGATTCTTGGGTCATGTAGTTCTATTATTTCAAAGTAACTAGGAATTTGTAAGGATACATGGATAAAGGAAAACATGTTGGGATCTTGATGACATGGCAAATGTGCTAGTACTTAGAAATAAAATCTATTATTTGTATTATAATGTGCTTTAATATATACTCCATAGCTGTCCAATCTCTGAGGAATAGTGTCTGGGATACAGTAATAGCTACCATATATTCAGGACAATTTCTGTGCCAGGCCACACAATGTTTCACTTAAGATGTTCAGTAAGTTCAAAACATTGTTTTTATTTACTTCTGTTTTTTGCTTTCAGGTGAGGAAACCAAGTGGAAGAGAATGTATAAGTCACTAAAAGCTCATCTGTGTTGTTTGATTTGCTGGAAGTTTGAGCTCCCATTCTCCAAAGGCAATGAGCTAATCCCAGGAACATTCCAACAGAAACAGTGACTTTCTCCCTGCAAAGAACACTCCTCTGAGACTCCAAATGCCTTTTTCAGACAATACCTGTAAACAGCTGGTTCCCAGTTCCTGATTGTCACTACACATAGACAAGATTAATATTTTAATACTATAATTCCCATCCATACCCCCTAGGAAAAAAAAAAAAAAAGAAAGAAAGAAAAGAAAACCCATGAAGATAGAGAATTTCTCTGCGAGAATAGACTCAAATCTGAGTATTGAGCAAAATGCCCTGGCCCCCACATGCCTTTGTCAAATATTAGGAGATGAAGAATCTGTGTCTTGTTTTCTTGCTGACTCTGATCTGCTATGTTTTTCCTTTCTTCCTAATCCTCTCTTAATCCAATTTGTGTGATGTTGCAGAATCTGATTCTAATCCGGAAGTATAGCAGGTAGGGAGCTAGATAGGACCTAACCTCACTTGATGATACCCACGACTAGGTTTGTACTGACCTTGTTCAATACCCAGGCTGAACATCTTCTCTGTTGGGCTTACTAAGCACTTTCAGAGGTGGGTTCATAACTAAATGGAGTGTCTGTGCCTGAACCAGCCAGGAAGTGTCAGATGGGTTCTGCAGAGTGACTGCTTACAATCCATGTGGTCATTTCAACCTTTCAAAAGAGCATAATATAAATACCTCACTAAAACTTCACTTACTGGTATAAACTGTTGTAGCATAGTTCAACGGAGGTCACGATCGAAGTACAGCTACTTTAAATGCTCATATGCTATAAGGATGGGTACAATTTAGTGGACATCTTTCAAATGCCAGACTCTATGGTAAATCCTCTGCAAGTATTATTCATAATCTTTACTATTACTCCAAGATACTATTACGGCATTGACCCCTTTTACACACGAGGAAAATAAATCTCTCCCAACTAATACTGTTTTTTTTCCAAGTGTCCCATTTAGTAAAACCAGAAATCACCTCATGGTGTTTCAGGTTTCAAGGCTATGTCTTTTCTACAAATCTTAGGCTATTATTCATTTAGAAGAATAAATCCAAAGAAGGGCTATTAAACATTAAATTTGGAATCAGTCATAGGGCAGAGCAGCCAATGGCAACTACTCTGAGCATCACTAGCTAATAAGCTAAATTAAAACTGATTTCATAAAAACAGAGCTTTTATCTCATAAATTTTGAATCTCATTTGGGAAGATTTTAATCTCCAAAAGGCTCACAGAAGCCACATGCTGACAATGCTGCATTTAATGAAAGTTCTGATCAGTTAACCTGAGCCCTAGACAAAGTCAAACTGCATGGTGCAGGTTCTAGAGAAACAATACCAATCGTTTGAGTTATAGATACAATTCATTTGGGAAAGAAACAGGGAGATATGAAAAATGTCCTCAGAATGTTGAAGTGGTATTGTGAGGAAAGGGAGGAAGATGCGCGCGCTCTCTCTTTTAAAGATTTATTTATTTACTTGAGAGTGAAAGAGAACACACACTCGTGCACAGTGAGCAGAGGGAGAGAGAAAATCTTAAGCAGGATCCCCACTGAGAGCAAGGCAGGATGCCTGACAGGCACGGAGTTGGATCCCAGGACACTGAGATCATGACCTGAGCCAAAATCAAGAGACAGATGGTTAACCAACTGAGCCACACCGGCGCCCCAAGGAGGAAGATGTTCTGTTATTCCAGAGCAGTGTTTGCTTACCCTGGATCTGTATTAGTTACCTGAGGAGCTCTTAAAAAACTCTCATACCTGGACTTAATCCTAGAGAGATTGATTTAAATGGTTTGAGGTACGGTTGGGGCATTTACAAAGTACCCTAAATAGAAGCCAAAGTTGATAACCAATGCTTTAGAAAGAAATGAGAGGACTAACAGGTAATAGTAATGGTGAGGCAGGTTTCACTGATCCCAGGTTGACGTCAAACTCAGCAGTGATACTGAGTACATAAGAAAGGCACAATGGTAATCACATGAATGTGGCATAATCCTTTACAGTCTTTATCCACTAAGAGCTTACACACTAGGAGGAAAATGTGTTTACATGGAAATTTAATACACTGCATACTGTAATAAGAGTTGTGCTAATTTTTTTAATGGATATCATAAAATCTAATGAACAAAGAAGAAATCTTCATATATTTAAATCAATTTTAGAGACCATAGGAGAGTTAAGTTGGAGTAATGATTTTACTATGCAGTTTGAAATATAAAACATTGAGATAAGTCTACCAATACAATAATGTAGAAGGTTACTTTGAGAAGCAGGGTGCTTTCCATAAATGAAAATACTCAAAAACTGGAGGCCCTTTTGTCAGATATATAAAATCTTACCAACGATTTCTTCATTGGGTAGGAAATCAGGCTAGATAGTAGTACCAGTCAGGGTTCTCTGGAGGAGATCAAAGCAATAGGAGAAGAATCTATACAGAGATGATAGGTGGATGGATGGATGGATGGATGGATGCATAGATAGATAGGCAAATAAACTGATAGTCATATAGAGAGATAGATCCATAGATCAGCTGGATGGATGAATAGATAGATGGATAGACAAATGGATGGACAGAGAGAAAATAAAGAAATTTATTTTAAGGAATTGGTTTATGCAATTGTAAGAGCTAGTAAGTGAAATCTGTAGGACAGGGCAGCAGGCTGTAAGGTCTCAGCAGAGGCAGAGATGTTGCAGTCTTGAGACACAATGTCTTCTTAGGAAAACCAGTTTTGGTCCTCAGCCCTTTCATCTGAGTGGGTCTTAGTGAGACCCACTCACATTATTGAGGAAAATCCCCTATACTTGACATTGACTAAATATAAATGTCAGGGGCATCTACAAAATACCTTCATGGTAATACCTAGATTAGTGTGTTATTAAAACTGCCATTATAGGGGCATCAGGGTGGCTCAGTGATTGAGCATCTGCCTTTGGCTCAGGTCATGATCCTGGAGTCCTGGGATCAAGTTCTGTGTTGGGCTATCTTCTGTCTATCTCTGCCTCTCTCTCTCTCTCTGTCTCTCATAAATGAATGAATGAATGAATGAATGAATGAATGAATAGCTGTCCTTATAGCCTAGCTAAATTGAAACACATAACTAACCATCTAGCAACTGATAATTGTTCTTCCAACTCTAAGATTTTATGATTCTAACTAGAAAAACAAACAGAAAAAAACACTATTCTTTTGACATGCAAGCCTCCTCTCAAGAAATAGGTTATGCAGTTGCCATACCCATTACCCACTCTATGTTCTAAATGACTGTTATCCTTCATTATTGCCACACATCTCACTTCTGCAATATCATTAGACTGAGATACCAGCAGAAAATTAGTGAGATGTCAAGTCTGTCCAAACACTGTGCTTTCCATTAATACTTTATTCTTTCTCTCCCTTTCTCTTTCTTTCTTTGAGTATAGCTGACACACAATGTCACATTCATTTCAGGTATGCAGCATAGTGATTCATCCTCTGTGTACTTTAAGCTGTACTCCCATAAGTGTAGCTACCATGTGTCACCACACAACACTATTATGATATCATTGGCTCTATTCCCTATGCCTCTCCATTACTTTTTCTCTCCTCCTTGATGCTGTCAATTTGATATATGCAAGGAGCAATAGTTTTTAAAATAAAATACTAGGTTTTTAAAAAAGATTTATTTATTTATTTATTTATTTATTTATTTATTTATTTATTTATTTATGAAAGTATGAGTGAAGGGACAGAGGCAGAGGGAGAAGCAGATTCCTCGCAGAGTAGGGGGCCTGATGTGGGACCCAGTCCCAGGACACTGAGATCATGACATGAGCCAAAGGCAGATGCTTAACTGACTGAGCCACTAGGTGCCTAGGATTGAGCACTGAGTTGGGCTCCTTATTCAGGAAGCTGTCTGCTTCTCCCTCTCCCTCTGCCCCTTCTTCCTGCCCCTCCATGATCTCTCTCAAATAAATAACATCTTTTTAAAAAATAAATAAATAAAATTATCATTATTCCAGTATAAGACTCTGGTAAAAGTAGATTTTAATGGCTTTATCACAGAAATCTAAGGAAAGCTTCCTCTCTCTTTCTAAGCCTTATACCCCAAGTTAAATCTTGGATTCTCATGACCCTTCAGTTGTGTGCAGAGTAACAATTGGAGGCACAGATGCTCAGTTGAGACCGGAGGACAAAGTGATAACTGATAGAACCCGAAGTAGATAGAGAGGACAGTAAAAGTGATTGAGCTGGGTATGAGCTTATGATACTTTTTTTCTCAAACTCACATTACCTGAAAAGTAACAGATTTATGCTTATTCAGGTTAGTAGTTTCTTCTTCATAATATAGAGGAGATGCTAAAGAATAGGTGAGAAAAAAGCCACTTGAGCAAAAAAAAAAAAAAAATTGAGGAACTGGGATATCCTCACCTATCACTGCAATAGAAAAAAAATAAGAAAAATTACTGCAAATGTTCCAAATCACAGAAAGATCCAGCCAGTTATGTATTGGAGTTTGGCCTTGAGGCAGGCCTTCATATAATCTTCTAATTCAAGAAGTTTTAAATATTACTGGGTTAGGACATGTTGAGTGTATTAAATGTCAATATTACTAGGTTATGGTGAGTGATTGACTATGCTTTCATACAATTGAAGCCTACTTTAATTTTTGCACTATTTTAATTTGACTGAAATCATGAAATACCCACAAAGGGACACAACTTACATAATGTTTTGAAAGGAAATAGTGCAAATGTAAAACTCCGAAGAGAGAAATAAGAAGAAAAAGATAATTTATAATAGAAGAAGGACAGGTCTGGGACCTGGGGCTATATTCTTGCCCCAATGCTGCCGATAATTAACTGAGGAGCATAGGACAAGTCGCTGAGCATCTCGAGCCTGTAATTCCTTCTTATAGAAGTTGAGTATGTGAATCACATCTCTAAGACCCTCCTATTTCTAAAATATCATGAATCTTTTATCTTGAAATAGGTGAGTACAGAGATTGAGCTTCTGAACACAAACATCCCCTATTAGAAGTTGTTCAGAGTCCCCATTGTCTTTACAATAAAACCTGCACTATGAAATTTCTATATACAGCACTCCTATCTCTTTCTAGTTTATTCTCCATCCCACTAAGTTCCAGGCATGCTGAACTGCTTACATATTCTCATATGCGTGGGTTCCTCTGTCCAGATTCACTCTCAACAAATATTGAGGGGTCAAGCTAAATTTTTATACTGAATGGTGCAACTTATAGTGATAAAAAGGAAGAACCTGAATTTGTAGTCCTAATTTTTGTTGAGAATTATTTTGTTCTCATATGCAAATCCCTGAGCTTGTCCCCTAGGGAAGAAAAGTTCAAATTATAAAAGGATACCTGTTTTCCTGAGCAATATCCACGACAGACTTCCTGAACCATGAAGAGCCTTAGGAAAAGATGGTATCCTTAAGATAATTGCACCCATATAAAATGTCTCAAAACCATTGTCTGTGACCTAGCAGAAGTGAAATGTTCCATTAAAGGAATTATTTTCTCTGCACTCAGGGATTATGAGGTTCCAATAAGAGTGTGATCATCTCAGTAGCATTAGAGAGGCACATAGGGTTCCATATGCTTGACTAACTATAGGGAGAGCACTGGGTGCTGAAATGTGGTCTTCCCATCAGCTGAAAACTTAAAGATTTCCCTTAGACCTGAAAAGATCTGAGACACAGCCACGGGTAAAGAAAGTAACAGAAATTTAGGATTGAGGGAAAAATTCCAAAGTTCTATCATAGTAATCAAGGATAAAGAAGAGAAATATTTTCTTTCTTTTTTTTATGATTTCCCACAATTCTTTATTTTTTTTATTTAAATTCAATTTTCCAACAATAGTATAACCCCAGTGCTCATCTCATCATGTGCCCTCCTTAATGCCCATCACCCAGTTACCCTATCCCCTTACCCACTTTCCCCTCTTCTGCAATCCTTTGTTTGTTTCCCAGAGTTAGGAGTCTCTCATGGTTTGTCTTCCTCTCTAATTTTTCCCCACTCAGTTTCCCTCCTTTCCCTTATAGTCCCTTTCACTATTTCTTACATTCCACATATGAGTGAAACCATATGATAGTTGTCTTTCTCTAATTGACTTATTTCACTCAGCATAGTACCCTCCAGTTCCATCCATGTAGATGTAAATGATGGGTATTTGTCTTTTCTGATGGTTGAGTAATATTCCATTGTGTATATATATAGACAACATCTTCTTTATTCATTCGTCTGTCAAAGGACATCTCAGCTCCTTCCACAGTTTGACTATTGTGGACATTGCTGCTATGAACATTGGGGTGCAGGTGTCCTATCATTTCACTACATCTGTATCTTTGGGGTAAATACCCAGTAGTGAAATTGCCAGGTCATAGTGTAGCACTATTTTTAACTTCTTGAGGAACCTTCACACTGTTTTCCAAAGTGGCTGCACCAGCTTGCATTTCCACCAACAGTGCAATAGGGTTCACCTTTCTCCACATCCTTGTCAATATTTGTTGTCTCCAGTCTTGTTAATTTTAGCCATTCTCACCAGTATAAAGTATAGTTTTGATTTGTATTTCCCTCATGGAAAGTGATATAGAACTTTTTTTCACGTGTGTGTGCAAAGGTGTGTGTGGTGGAAGGAGAGATGAGAGGGACGTTGGCCTCTCACAATTTATGATTCACTTTGCATCACACTTGTCTTCCAGGATATCTACAGAAAGGAGAAGAGAGTCGAACTGCTTTAAGATGATTTGAATACAGAGATAGTAATATCACTTATACCCAGTTTTCAATGGCCCAAGGTCAGTCCTATGGTCAGCTAACATCAAGGGACTGAGGAAACATGTAGCTTTGAGAACAGAAAGAGCAGAAGATACCGATTTCTGTCACAGCAAAACATGGGTTACATAGTGAAGAAGTTAAAACAAATCTAGGGAAGTGACACCATCATACAACATTATTATTCACCAAGAACATCTCTTTACTATGAAAAATCCATTTCATGCTTGTCTACTTTGGTAAATCGCAAAATTGAGTTTAAAATTGGTTAAAAATGAGAGTGATCACAAGAAAACTAAAAGGCATTTGATGTTGATAATCAGAGGCTGGCATTTACCCAGATGTTAACATAATCTAATTCTAGTTCATGATCATAATCTGTGCTATTTCTCTTCTTGGAGAATGGATGCTCACTTCTTGCAAGCTGTTCTTGTCCGTATAAATGCTGAAATGTTGTTGTTTTTTTTTTCAAATACAGGAAAAGTTGCACAATAAATACTACTGTAAAATATAATCTTTAGAGTCTAGTCCAACCTAGGCAGCATTCCAAAAATGGACGCATGTCCAAAAATATCTGAGAAAAAAAAAGTTTTTTGTACTTACTATAACCACTGAATTCTAACAGCTTAGCAACCATTCAATAAATGAAAGATTTACCCAGATAGTTGCTTTTATACCCACCACCACAGAGCAAATCAAATGATTTCAATAGGGGAATAAATGTAAAGTTTATTGTTTCATAACTGTTATATTGTAATAATTTTCTCATTTATAATACTTTATATTCATATTCAACAATGTAAGAAAGTATCTTGCTGTTTATGATTGGTACATTATAATAAATGAACCATCAAATATTTTCCTATTCATAAAATTTTGTATTCATGTTTCATGGCATCATTTGAAGATCACTGCAATATACTAATGACAAACAACTTTTCAAATTTAAACCCAGGGAGATGTGATTTTGTAAAATTGTCAGGATAGAGAGATAAAGAACTATACATAAAAAAAAAGAGTAGTTTAAAAGACAAATACAAAACCTGGAAAAGGAATATTGGAACAAACAGGTGAAACTATTGCTTTGTATTTATTTACTTCTTTTCTGGTAATTGAGGATTCAGTCTGTGAAAACTATAAGAACCCTAAAACAGATGCTATTGCTTCTTTTTATTGTTTATTTTTCCCACTATGGGAGAGTGGGTAGTGATTTTGTTTTGTGCACATTTTATACTTTTTTACAAACATAAGATAACAGGACAATGAAAGAAAAATGGCATATTGGTTAAAAATAGACTTTCTGGGGGTGCCTGTGTGGCTTTGTTGGTTGAACATCCTACTCTTGCTTTCAGCTCAGGTCATAATCTCTGGGTTGTGGGATCAAGCTCCATGTTGGGCTCCACAGTCAGTGCTGAGTCTGCTGTCCCTATCCCTCTGCTCGTCCTCTGCTCATTCTCTCCCTTCTCCTCTCTCTCTCTCTCTCTCTCTTAGATAAATAAATCTTTAAAAAGAGAAAAGAAAAGAAGAAAGGAAAAGAAAGGAGTGAAGTTAAACTCTCGGATCTCCCATTTACTGGCTATATGACCTTGAGAACTTAAAATCTTTCAGAAGTTCAGTTTTACTGGTCACCAGTCAGTAAAAAAGGAGATAAGAAGAATCATTAACCTCCACAAGTATTGTGAGTCTAAACTAAAGTAATACATATGAAGCACTTGTAACAGAGCAAATGTTATGACCTCAATGCACGTATGTTACTAATGTTATCATTATTAGCTATTATAATCAACCAAGAAAATCAACTACATTATTATTATATTATTAATAACTAACATTATTTTCCCACCTGCCTCTTTTTGCTCAGTGTTTGGTCACATAGTATTAAAGCAGAAAGCTGTTTCATTCAAAACACTTAAAAAAACAATAGGTGATGACAAGTAAAAAGTAATATATCCAGGAGACCTCTGGATAAAGCCTACAGGCTGCATTCCCTTTGGTTCTATGTCACAGCACTAGCATGAACTGTAGGAAGGAACACATGCACGTAGTATTTTCAACAATATTAAGTCTGGAACTGTTGAAAAATCTGTAATTGAGAAAAGCAGAATCAAAATAGATGAAAAAGTCTCAGAACTCTGAGCCCAAAATAACAAAGTATAATTCTTCTGGGAAGGCTGCAAACTACTATCTCCAGGGATGCATAAATAGTAATAGATATTCAATGAGCAGAGAAGACAGAAAACCTTATTACTGGATGATTCCTGGGAGTGTTAATGGGAAACAAATTAAATGTGAATTTATATTAAAACATAAGAGTTCTAAAGAATGAAGTGAAATGCTAAAGTCTTAATAACAGCAAAGTACTTATTTCACTGGAAACAACTGATAGGATCCAAGATTAGACAATCACGTACAGGCAACTCCGGTTTCTGGGAGAAATATCACAGAGACAAAAACCTCATAAGTAGGATTATTTTAATGAGGGATGATGAGAAAGAACTGGCAAAAAGCATAGTCCCAACTGACCAATGGACATTGGCAGAACACCAGAAAGCACTCTGGTTGGAAGGTAAGAGAGTATAGTGGAAAATCAACAGAATCTGATCAACAGGGGAAAGTTAATTTAAAATGAATCCTCACAAGAAGCCTTCTTAACAAGACCCACTGTATCAATTTCCAAGAAAGGAAATACATATTAATCCACTAAACTGGCTTATAATTTGACTGAAATATTACCCAGGAAATGTGTGTATGGGAAGAAATATTTCACTACATAAATAAAGTATCTCCATTTTGGGGCAGCCTGGGTGGCTCAGCTTAGCGCCGCCTTAGCTCAGGTTGTGATCCTGGAAACCCCGGATCACATCAGGCTCCCTGCATGGAGCTTGCTTCTCCCTCTGCCTGTGTCTCTGCCTTTCTCTTGCATGCTCTGTGCCTCTCATAAATAAAATCTTTAAAAAAAAAAAAATGTGTCCCACTCTCACCCCTTTAAAAAAAAAGTATCTCTATTTTCTGAAGCGAAAACATGTTTTAGAATCTAGAAATAACCAAAACAAGAAAAAAAATGTATCATTATAATTGATTTCACAAAGACCGTTTTTATCATTACAGAAACTGGCAAACGCAGGCTCCAGAGTAAAGATGGTGGCAAGTAAGAAGCACTGGCTTGGCCTTCCCCAAAAGTCTCAATAAAGTACTTTAATTTCATTATTTCATATCTCGTTTCCATCCATTCCCAAAATTGGCATGGTTACCACCTAACCCAAGCAGCTTTCATTGTGTCTGCTGTACTCCAGTGTCCTTTAACGTCTCTTGATTCCAACTCAGGTTATAAAACACAGCCTGACATCCCAATTTCAAATACTTCTTTGTCACTAATTTGCTCAAATCTGTTCATGGCTCCTGATCGCCTACAAATTCCTTAGGAAAGAAAAAAGTTCACATTGAGATTTTTCTCGTTGTTGAGATTTCCTCTTGTCAAGCATTGGGCCAGACATTTTACATGTCTCAACTGTTCACTGGAGTTATAGATGGGAATTACTTTTCCTAGTTTATAGATAAAGAAGGTTGTATAGATCACAATGTTAAAGAAACCTATTCCATCTCAGGACATTCTGATGTAAAATCTACAGTCTTATCACTCCTATACCTTGATATTTGTATTTATCTAAAGAAGAAGGTCCTATGTTTCCTTCCATTATTAGGAAATTTCTACTATCCATAGAAGTCAGCTCTGAAAAGCCTTGGCAAATATTTAAGTATCTATAGACATGGAAGTAGTTAGACATAAAGTTATGCCTTATCAGGCACCGCTCTATAAATATATCAATTAAAAAAATATCTCCAGTAATTGCTGTCTTTCATTGAGAGTTTTAATCAATGTAACATATCACAAAGTCTTTTGGGGTTGTGTTTTTTACTTATTTTTTTAAACTTGGCATTTTTTTATATCCCTCCCACAGTTCAAATCTTCAAAAATATATCTGAAATTCCAAAGAAGGAACAAAGTGGATGAGCTCAGGAAGAGAACTGAGATGTCTTTGATAACTTCTACAGAATTTGGATCTTGACTGCTATTTCAGGTTTTTTCTTTTAGCTTTATCCTTTCAGTGAGGAAAAGCAGCAACTCTTTCTAACCATCCTGATTTAGAAAGTTAAGGATTCTATTTAATAACTGACAGACTTCTCATCATTTCCAGGACAGAAAGAGAGTTTCTAAATCTCTGATCACTCATTTCAAATAGCTAGATGAGATAAAATTGCAACACGGGGTCACAAACTTTATGAACTTGCTGAAATGTAATGAGCTGGGCTGAAACAACTGAGGTGATAATGTGAGGAGGCATAGTTATTATGGATGTTAGATTATATATAGTCTTTTTTTTTTTTTTTTTTTTTAAGTAGACTCTATACCCAGCATGGAGCCCAATACAGGGCTCAAACTCATGAACCTGAGATCCAGACCTGAGCTGAGATAA
The DNA here is from genome assembly GCF_011100685.1 of Canis lupus familiaris. NCBI lineage: Eukaryota > Metazoa > Chordata > Mammalia > Carnivora > Canidae > Canis > Canis lupus. The sequence goes on from NC_049232.1 coordinate 49,338,567, forward strand.
AGAATTGAATACTTAGGGGTGCCTGGGTGATTCAGTTGTTAAGTGTCTGTCTTGGGCTCAGGTCATGATCTTGGGGTCCTAAGGTCAAACCCTGTGTTCATGATCTCTGCTCAGTGGGGAGAGCTCTCCCTCTCCCTCTGCCCCACCCCCCACTCATGTTCTCATTTGCTCTCACTCTCAAATAAATAAATAAAACCTTTTTTTAAAAAAGTCAAACACTTACCCAAATGAGCCACCCAAGTACCCTGATCACATTTAATCTTAAATATTTAGTTAAATAAGGGGTGGCTCAGTCATTTAAGCATTGGACTCTTGGTTTTGGCTCAGGTCATGATCTCATGTGTCATGTGATCAAGTCCTACATTAGGCTCCACACTGGGCAGGGAGTCTGCTTGAATATTCTCTCCCTCTGCCCATCACCCCACTATCTTTCTCTCTAAAATAAGTACATAAATCTTTTAAAAATATTTAAATAAGTATTTATTAGACACATCTATAGGCTAGACATTTAGCTGTGTATGCTTATATATTTCCTAGATGTATAGGTCACTTTGAAATGAAAAAAAATTCACTTCAATTTCCAAAATGTCATGAGACATATGTAAAGAGGATATTATATGCATTTTAGTAATGCTTCTCTAACTGAAGATCATCTTATTCTAAGTTCATTATTCATCTCTCATCATTATCAATCCAAAATATGCATGAATTATGTCCTCATCATTAATAGACCACTTGAATAGATTCAAAATTAATGCATTAAGAATAATAATTTCTCAAAAGGCAATGTATTATTGATTTTCACATGTTCATGTGTTGAAATGTCCTCTCCTCTCACTTTACCCCAGCCCCCAAAATTTTAGTATACTATAGGTTCTAAAATCTTATGTTCCTCAATCGGTTCTTACATTTAGTATTACTCCACACTATTTCTCAGAGATTTTATCTTCATTGCAATATTAGAGTAACGTGTACAGACATCACAATTGGTATAGCCCATATCCTACGAGCATAAGAATATGAAATAAGGGATTATGTAGAGGTAAAATAATTAGACAGTGGTCTCAGGAAGCATGAGTGAGGGACCAAGAAGGTGAAAGGAACAAAGTAAGTAAATAGCATAGCCAATACAAAAATAGACTACCTAATTGGCTATGTCTGTGACCAACAAGAGTGTTTGATCCAACCACAACATTCTTAAGAAACTATAGAGCATATTAGAGATTCATATACCACTTCTCGTCCTCCATTATTTAAGAGTTGATCCACAAGGCAATAGTTTCCTGACTTTTGGAGTTGGAGTCAGAGAAACTTCTGGACGGGAAACACAAGGCTCTCTAAACATTGGAGGCAAGGTACTTAGGGCTAAAGAAGTGGAAGCCTGTTGGGGACATTATAGCTATGACTGGGGTCAGTGGCCAGGCCAGGAGAGTAAACTCTAAGTATCCAATGCAAAAGCACAGCCATGGATTAGTGTTTAATGTTTACACCATCACAAAGAGCAAAGATTACTGCCACTTATATTACAAATATCTTTTGCTGATCCCAAATACTACTCTGCTTTGTTTTTTCACACATTCACCATGTTCTCCACTCTTGTCTGGGTTGTTAAGATATTACTTCTGATGTAATGGAGGAAAAGAATGTGCAAGTCCCCTATCCCTTCACTTCATGCCTATGTTTGATGCTATACGAGTGTTGCATTGATAGTGAACAACAAGAGAGACAAAAATATCCATGCATCTCTCTAAACTTTTCCTCGGAAATATGTCTTCTTTTTGTCTGAATTATTCAGTCTTTGATGAACATGATTCCTATAAATATATCGCCAATGTGGAGAAAGGAGTTGGTAGAATTTGATATGATAAAATCAGACAATGCAAACTAAACATCAATATGATGCCCAAATTAACCAAATAATTACTAACCCTCTCCTTCTTCCTGTACTATATGAACTTTGCCTAAGAATTATCCTGGGGATTTTTGTATGTGGATGCCAACCACTGCAAGGAGTTTCAAAGATAAACTATATTTAAAATACACGTAAATTCTATTGAATTGCATTTAATTAAAACATTCATAGTGTACGCATAAGTGGCAGTGATAGTTTGCAAATTACTAAGTGCCAGAGAAATTCCTAGCCAACCCAAGTAGTTACTGTATTTCTATACCTAATGCTTGCAAAGATTCTGATTCATCCAGGGAACATTTATATGCAGACTATAACAAGTAAGCAAAGCTTTGTCACTCCTCTGATTAAAAGAATTGATTTGACTTTAGGAAGAGTGACTTTAATTAGCTGTGCAAATGCCATTAATTCCAATTAATCTTCTCACACTGTCAAGACAAAAATCCTAGGAGAAGATAAATTGCAGCAAATCAATATAGCCCTTGTTTTTACCAGGAACAGGTGCTCGAGGAAAGAGGAATGTCATTAATGAGTGTCTATATCAAGAACTATTTAAACAAGACAGTAATTCAATGTGAAAAGCTTCTAGATGATTTCTTATATCCTATTTATATATCCCTTAATTGCTTTCAATTGGGTAGAAAGTATTTACCATAGAGATTTTGAGAATTATTATTATAATTCTATGGAACACTACTACAAATTCAAATCATTTTTGCCACTGTAGAAAATATTAAAATAAAGACATATGTTCAGATACATTGTACTTTCCACGTGTTTTTAATTCAACTACAATTGGTTAACATGGTAGCTATGATTAATAGTTACTATATCAAATTAAAACACCACAATAAAATATCAATGAATGAAAAGACAAGTGTTTAAGGTAAAAAAAAAAAAGTTAGAGTAAAAATTTCCTAATATGCTGAAGTCAGAGAGTTTATCCGTGTCAATACAGAATCTTGAAAAAGTATATAGTTTTAGACTACATATAATATTTTCTAAGCTATCACTTGAATTCTTATCAATTTCCCTCTCATTCATTTATTCTCAACTCAGTTTGGTTTTTCTCTATTCCAAAAAATATGCTAAATTCATTGCCACCGTCAAGATCCTTAAGTTTGTTTTTCTACCATCTGATCTTCCCATGAGGCTTCCAGCAAATATCTCTCCCCATGGAGACCCAGTGCCCCCAACTCTTTAGTCTGTCTGTCCATTGGTAATTTTATTTGTATTTACTATTTAGCACTTATCTTACCTGAGATTGTTAGTTTTCTCTTAAGTAGTTTCCTCTATGGCTCTTCCAAACTCTGTGAACCTACCCTACGGACACAGGCTCATGACTATATATTCTATATATAATACAGTGCTTAAACCATAGTGGACATTCTATGCATAAATAAATAAAGAGTAAAAAAATGACTAAACTATAAACACAGACACCTTCTTAAAAGTAGTACATAATTTGACTTGTGGGTCATGGTCCTCTAAGCCACCTTTTTTGCTAGAACTCACAAAACTCAGGTAACATTTTATTACAGGGAAAAGATAGAGATAAAAATCAGCAAAGGGAAAAGGCAGAAGAGGTGAAGTCAGGGAGAAACTAGGAGTAAATTTCCAGGTGTCCCCTCCCAAAGGAATTGTATGAGGACACATTTAACTCTCCCAGCAAGGATGCACTGACAACAAGGGCAAAGTGTTACCAAATGAGGGAAACCCTCCTACCTCTTAGTGCCTAGAATTTTTAATGGGGGTGCAGGCAGCACTCATATGGCTGACCTCAGATACTCAAACCCCAACTCCCCAGAGCAAAAACAGGTGCTCATGATAAATCATGTTGGAATTAGCTTATCTCATCACATTTATCTGACATACAAAAACACTCTTCTTATGCAGCATATTCCAGGGCTCAGAGCTTATCTCCCAGGACCTAGCCAGGTGCCAGTGCTAAAGACAAGACTTTCTCTGGAATGAGTAGGTTCACAGCAATCCAGGCCTGCTGAATTAACCCTTTCCTGCACAATTTTCTTGCCAAGGCTGCATCTAACTGGCTGGGAGCACCCCTTGATTATCTGAAAATCCTGTTGCAGATTGCCTAATATCCTCATTTGCTGAAGTCTTAGCACAGGCATGTTCAGATTCATCAGACTCTAAGCCCCAGGGAAGTGGAATTCCAGGGGACTGGGCCTTCTTTTTTGTCCCTAAGAGAATTCAGCTTTCCAATTTACTCCCAAACTACTTTAAAAAAATATATTTGTCTCTATCTGCTGCTGACATTTTATACTTTGCTTGTGAACCTGACTGAAATTGATCCCTTTCTCTGGGGATCATACCTTTCACCTTTCTCTGGGCTTCCATACCTTTCACCACCTTCCATACCTTTCTCTGGGCTTCCATACCTTTCACCACCTTCAGGTCCTTTGCCATCATCATATCTACTTCTCAGGTCTTCAGTTCTCCCCTTCTCCTCGTTCCTGCTTATAATCATCACCTAAATTTCCTAGGTAATATCACTTTTAAAACTAACTTAAAAAGCAAAGAAACAACAACTGCAACAGAAACCTTCTTGAGACCTGTGTTTCTTGAACAATTATTCTAAGGTTTGCATCAGGTTTCTGCAGATAGTGCACATTTGCTCATCAGCCTCCTTGCTCTTACTCCTCCGCCTATAGCACCCTGGTCCCTTTCTTTGTCTTTTCACTACAATGAATTTTACCAAGTTCACCAGAACTCTTTAATTACCAAAGATAAGAGTCAATTCCATATCTTGCCTTACATAATTTCTCTTTGACATTTGACTTCATGGAGCACTTTTTTTCAAGAAGCTCTTTAATACTCCACTTTCCCTGCAACCATTTTATTCTGGTTCTCAGCTCTTTTCCTACATCACTAGTTACACACTCTCCCTCTGTTCTATTTCTTCTCAGACTCCTTGTGCAGTTTCCTCATTTCCAAAACAAGGATAATAATATCTACTTTATTGGTTATTGCTAGGAATCATTGGGAACAAAAATGAGAAATCACCTAGCATATCATTGTCACTGGACCAATATTATTATTGGAATCCCATTGGTTCATAATTTATAGCAAATCATCTCAAATCATATAATTTACTTAACTAGCAATAAAATTTCTCTTTTCCTTAGAAAGGAATCTTATATAATCTTTATAGTATAAGTTAAGGCCTTATTTTAAAATTACAAAGAACAAGGTACAACAAACATGAAATAATTTTCAGGATCACAGATCAGTAATGCAAACAGAGATGTGGAACGTTGGTTGACTTTACTGGGAGCATTATCAATGCATCTGCACTAACTGATCTTTTGAATGACTGATTGATTATAGCTGAAAGTTTTTCCAGGAAAAGTAATTTACATAAAACACAGAACAGCTGGATAATGAATTACAGTTCTGAGAACTTGTTGGGAATACATGGTGTGTTCTTCAGAGGCACACAGACCTCCCTTGCTATATTTTATAAACAATAATGAAAGTTTTTCAATTTATGAGGAGCTATTTTTTCTTTTTTTTGGAGCTATTTTTCTTAAAATTTATACTTAACATTAATAAATTTATACTTAATAATTCAAGCAGGCAGAGTAGCAGCTTTTGCATTTTATAAGATTTTAAGAAATTAAACTCATTCATCTAATACATATTGAGTACCTTCTAAGTCCTTAACATTAGAAGTAGTTTGTGTTGCACTGGGAAAGATACAAAAACAAATCAGAAGTAATTATATCTTAAGTTAAACTTTTAAGGATTTTTCAACATATGTAGTTTATTGGAAAGGCTCACACTCATCTCTATTCTATCAGAGAGATCAAGACTATAGACAACTATTTCAAATTTGTCAGCATGTAAATGGTAGTTAAGCCAGGGAGGTAAATGAGATCACTTATGATAAGTGAAGAGTTAATAGGAATGAGGGTTAATGAGTGACATCACCAAGATGGTGACACAGATTATTCCTGACTTCACTTTCCCTCACAAGAACAACAACTAACATCTATTGAAGGACAAGACACAACTGAGAGGATCCTAGAACATGAGAATGAAGCTGACACCCTCCCCCCAATACCTCAGAGATCAAGAAAAAACTCCATTAGAAAGGTAGAAGGAGCAGCTACACACTGACCACATTGCGTTTCCTCCAGGACAGCATAGCTTCATGTGGTAAATTTCCTCCAGTGGGAAAAGAGAACCCAGGGAGGATGACTAGCCTTCCTCAGCACTGGGGTCATTTGTGGGAGCCCTACGCTGAATTTGCACCACAGGGATTGCAGGATTTTCACTGGGAATCTGACTATGATGGAAAAGAGACGAAAGGCTTACAACAACCAGTACACAGATCTTGGCAGACAAAGTTCATGCCTACAGTGCCCATGTAGTAATTTTGCTCATCCACAGAACCAAGTTGGGGGCATTCTCTGACCAGGGAACTTGTGGAGCATAGATCTGCCTGATTTGGATCCTCAAATGACAAGTTTTGCTGGCCATAGAGCCCAGTTTGCTCACATCCAGGCAAGGTGCTGAGTCACTGTCAGTCCCAACCACTGGGGAGATTACCTTCCAGCCCCACCTGACCAGTAGGGCTGGTGACAACTTCTAGAAGTTGTGTGGCCTAGTGGCTCTTGAGCAGAGAAATGGGTAATGAGAGCTGTTTGTTCCCAGAGCAAAGCCACTGCTAGGCATGGATGTTTCCCCTGCTATGCACAGGCAGGGGAATTAACTCATAGTCAAGGCTGAGGGTAGCTCCCAGCCTCTTTGAACCAGAGACTATTTGAGAAATTGAGAGTAGCTTGGAGGCAGCCCCTCTCCCTCCTGCCTAGGCAAGAGGACTTGGACACGGTCCCACTGACTGTACAGAATGTCTTCTGGCCCCGTCTAACCAGGATTTCTGGCAAGAGTACCTAAAAACTATGTGACCCAATACTGCGTGAGCCAAATAAAAGGAAGATAGCTGATAGTTTGCAAATCAAAACTAGTGGCCTTATTTGGCTAGGGAATTTCTGGGTCAGCTTGAGTTAAGACAACAAAGAACTTCACCAGTTTTAGAAGCTTCTCTCATCACACCCAGGCAGGAAATCTAATCTGTAGTCCCTCTCATCATCAAATACAGCCTTCAGCCCGTCTGACCTGGAAACCTAACCAGAATATGTAGGAGGCTGCTATAGCCCTTTCAGTCCCCCTACATACAGTGGCACTTGAACAGAGAACATAGCCTGAAGCTTCCCCTGTATTCAGAGCAAAACAAGTAGCTACACCTAACCAGAGAATTCAGTGTGCACTCAGGCCTGATCTTACCCCCATACAACGAGATATATATGCCGTGGGGCTTGGCCTGCTACCCTGCCGCAGTGAGGCTAATTCATAGCCTCACTAATGCTGATTAGAGTACTCAGACCCAAACATCTAATAACATCACCAGAGAATTTAGGCACCCATGGAGCCCATCCTACAGCCTCACTTGGGTAGGGAATCAAGCCCACAGTTCTATTCACGTGTTCTCAGCCAACGGTATACTGGCCCCCATCCCTATTCTCAGAGCTAAAACAGTTACCTCATCCCAAAATTGACCATAAGAGTAGACCCCATCAAAAACATTATTAGCAGACATACCCAGAAACCCAATCTGAGCTGACTAGTGAAGAACTGTCTCTGCCAAAGCAAACCTATAAAGTCTCGAAGAGGAACCCAGTACTCAAATGCACAGATACCAATGTAAAAAATCAAGGGTCATGAAAAATCAGGCAAGTATGACACCACCAAAGGAAATTAATGAGGCTCCAAAAAATGAGACTAAAGAAATGGAGATCTACAAATGGTCAAACAAAAAATTCTGAGTACCTTTTTTTTTTGTATATTTTTATTAGAGTTCGATTTCCAACATACAGTATAACACCCAGTGCTCATCCCATCAAGTGCCCCCCTCAGTGCCCATCACCCAGTTACCTAACCCCCCACCCACCTCCCCTTTCACTACCCCTTGTTCATAGCCCAGAGTTAGGTGTCTCTCATGTTCTGTCACCCTCTCTGATATTTCCCGCAGATTTTCTCTACTTTACCCTGTAATCCCTTTCACTATTTTTTATATTCCCCATATGAGTGAAACCATATAATGATTGTCCTTATCTGATTGATTTACTTCACTCAGCATAATGCCCTGCAGTTCCATCCATGTTGAAGCAAATAGTGGATATTTGTCGTTTCTAATGGCTGAGTAATATTCCATTGTATACATAGACCACATCTTCTTAATCCATTCATCTTTCGATGGACACTGAGGATCCTTCCACAGTTTGGCTATTGGAGACATTGCTGCTATAAATATCGGGGTGCAGGTGTCCCAGCATTTCCTGCATTGGTATCTTTGGGGTAAATCCCCAGTAGTGCAACTGCGGTCATAGGGTAGCTCTATTTTTAACTCTTTGAGTGAACCTCTACACAGTTTTTCAGAATGACTGCCCCAGTTCACATTGCCACCACCAGTGCAGGAGGGTTCCCCTTTCTCCACATCCTCTCCAACATTTGTTGGTTCCTGTCTTGTTAATTTTCACCATTCTCACTGGTGTGAGGTAGTATCTCATTGTGGTTTTGATTTGTATTTTATTGATGGCAAGGTATGCAGGGCAATTTCTCATGGGCTTGTAAGCCATGTCTATGCCTTCTTTGGTGAAATTTCTGTTCATGTCTTCTGCCCATTTCATGATTGGATTGTTTCTTCACTGTTGAGTTTAATAAGTTCTTTATAGATCTTGGGTACTAGCCCTTTGTCTGATAGGTCATTTACAAATGTCTTCTCCCATTCTGTAGGTTGTCTTTTACTTTTGTTGACTGTTTCTTTTGCTGTGCAGAAGCTTTTTATCTTGATTAAGTCCCAATAGTTCATTTTTGCTTTTGTTTCCCTTGCCTTCATAGATGTATCTTGCAAGAAGTTGCTGTGGCCAAGTTCAAAAAAGGTGTTGCCTGTGGTCTTCTCTAGGATTTTATCGATTCTTGTCTCACATTTAGATCTTTCATGCATTTTGAGTTTATCTTTGTGTATAGTGTAAGAGAATGGCCTAGTTTCATTCTTCTGCATGAGGCTGTCTAATTTTCTCAGCACCATTTACTGAAGAGACTGTCCTTTTTGCAGTGGATAGTCTTTCCTGCTTTGTCAAATATTAGTTGACCAGAGTTGAGGGCCCCTTTCTGGTTCTCTATTCTGTTCCATTGATTTGTGTCTGTTTTTGTGCCAGTACCACACTGTGTTGATGATCACAGCTTTGTAATACAACTTGAAATCTGGTATTCTGATGTCCTGGTTTTGGTTTCCTTTTTCAATATTCCCCTGGCTATTCAGGGTCTTTTCTTTTCTTTGTTTTTCTTTTCTTTCTTTTTTTTTTTTTTTAATGATAGTCACACACAGAGAGAGAGAGAGAGAGGCAGAAACACAGGCAGAGGGAGAAGCAGGCTCCATGCACTGGGAGCCCAATGTGGGATTCGATCCCAGGTCTCTAGGATAGCGCCCTGGGCCAAAGGCAGGCGCTAAACCGCTGCACCACCCAGGGATCCCTCAGGGTCTTTTCTGATTCTACACAAATCTTAAGATGATTTGTTCCAACTCTCTGAAGAAAGCCCGTGATATTTTGACAGGGATTGCATTGAACGTGTAAATTGCCCTGGGTAGAATTGACATTTTCACAATATTAATTCTTTCAGTCCATGAGCATGGAATATCTTTCAATCTCTTTGTGTCTTCCTCAATTTCTTTCAGAAGTGTTCTGTAGTTTTTATGGTATAGATGTTTTACCTCTTTGGTTAGGTTTATTCCTAGGTATCTAATGCTTTTGGGTGCAATTGTAAATGGGATTGACTCCTTAATTTCTCTTTCTTCAGTCTCATTGTTAGTGTATAGAAATGCCAGTGATTTTTGGGTATTCATTTTGTATCCTGCCACACTGCCGAATTGCTATATGAGTTCTAGCAATCTTGGGTGGAGTCTTTTGGGTTTTCTATGTACAGTATCATGTCAACTGTGAAGAGGGAGAGTTTGACTTCTTCTTGCCAATTTGAATGCCTTTTATATCTTTTTGTTGCCTGATTGCTGAGGCTAGGACTTCTAGTACTATGTTGAATAGTAGTGGTAAGAGTGGACATCCCCGTCGTGTTCTTGATCTTAGGGGAAAGGCTCTCAGTGTTTCTGCATTGAGAATGATATTTGTGGTGGGCTTTTCGTATGGCTTTTAAGATGCTAAGGAATGTTCCCTCTATTCCCATACTCTGAAGAGTTTTTATTAGGAATGGATGCTGTATTTAGTCAAAAGCTTTCCCTACATCTATTGAGAGGATCATATGGTTCTTGTTTTTTCTCTTTTGAAGTGATCTATCATGTTGATTGTTTTATAAGTGTTGAATCCACCTTGCATCCTGGGATTAAATCCCTCTTGGTCATGGTGAATAATCTTCTTAATGTACTGTTGGATGCTATTGGCTAGTATCTTATTGAGAATTTTTGCATCCTTATTCGTCAGTGACATTGGTCTATAATTCTCCTTCTTGGTGGGGTCTTTGTCTGGTTTTGGAATCAAGGTGATGATGGCCTCATAAAATGAGTTGGAAAGTATTCCGTCCCTTTCTATCCTTTGAAACAACTTTAGTAGAATAGGCATTATTTCTTCTTTAAACGTTTGATAGAATTCCCCTGGGAATCCATCTGGCCCTGGACTTTTGTGTCTTGAGAGGTTTTTGATGACTGCTTCAATTTCCTTCCTGGTTATTGGCCTGTTCAGGTTTTCTATTTCTTCCTGGTCCAGTTTTGGTAATTTGTGGTTTTCCAGAAGTGCATCCATTTCTTCTAGATTGCTTAATTTGTTAGCATAGATGCTCAGAATACATTTTTAAAATCATTTGTATATGCTTCGTATTGGTTGTGATCTTTCCTCTTTCATTCATGATTTTATTAATTTGAGTCTTTTTTCTTTTAATAAGGCTGGCTAATGGTTTATCTATCTTATTAATTCTTTCAAAGAACCAACTCCTGGTTTTGTTGATCTGTTCTACAATTCTTCTGGTCTCTATTTCATTGAGCTCTGCTCAAATCTTTTTTATCCCTCTTCTTCTGCTTGGTGTAGGTTTTATTTGCTGTTCTTTCTCCATTCCTTTAGGTGCAAGTTTACCTTGTGTATTTGAGTTTTTTCAAAATTTTTGAGGGATGCTTGCATTGCAAAGTATCTCCCTCTTAGGACTGCTTTTGCTGTATCCCAAAGATTTTGAATGATTGTATCCTCATTCTCATTAGTTTCCATGAATCTTTTTAAATCTTCACCAATTTCCTGATTGACCCATTCATCTTTTAGCAGGATGCTCTTTAACCTCCACATGTTTGAGTTGCTTCCAAATTTCTTCTTGTGATTGCAATTTCTTCTTGTGAATTTCAAAGCATTCTGGTCTGAAAATATGCAGGGGACAATCCCAATCTTTTGGTATCAGTTTAGACCTGATTTGTGACCTGGTATGTGATCTATTCTGGAGAAAGTTCCATGTGCACTTGAGAAGGATGTGTATTCAGTTGCATTCAGATGCAAATTCTGTATATATCTGAGAAATCCATCCGGCCAGTGTATCATTTAAAGCTCTTGTTTCTTTGGTGATGTTGTGCTTAGAGTATATGTCAACTGCAGAAAGTGCTATTTTGATGTCTTCTACTATTAGTGTATTATTACCTAAGTATGTCTTTACTGTGGTGATTAATTGATTGATATACTTGGCAACTCCCACATTAGGGGCATAAATATACATGAGTGTTAGGTTTTCTTGTTGGATAGACCCTCTAAGTATGATATAGTGTCCCTCTTCATCTCTTACTACAGTCTTTGGGATAAACTTTAATTTATCTGATATGAGGATTGCTACTCCACCTTTCTTTTGAAGACCATTTGAATGGTAAATGGTTCTCCAACCTTTTCAGGTGGAGGTGTCCTTAGGTCTAAAATGAGTCTCTTGTAGACAGCAAATAGATGGGTCTTGCTTTTTTATCCAGCCTGAAACCCTGCGTCTTTTGATGGGATCATTTAGCCCATTCATGTTCAGAGTTACTATTGAAAGATATGAATTTAGTGTCATCATAATACCTATTCAGTCCCTGTTTTTGTGGATTATTTATTTGGGCTTCCTCTTTCTTTAATAGGGTCTCCCTTAATATTTCTTGCAGAGCTGGTTTGGTGGTCACATATTCTTTCAGTTTCTGCCTATCTTGGAAGCTCTTTATCTCTCCTTCTCTTCTGAATGAGAGCCTTGATGGGTATAGTATTCTTGGCCGCATGTTCTTCTCATTTAGGACCCTGTTATATATCCTGCCAGCCCTTTCTGGCCTGCCAGGTCTCTGTGGAGTATTAATCTAATACTTCTCCTCATATAAGTTAGGGATCTCTTGTCTCTTGCTGATTTAAGGATTTTCCCTTTATCTTTGGAATTTGCAAGTTTTACTATTAAATGTTGAGGTGTTGAAAGGTTTTTATTGATTTTTGGGGGGAAATCTCTCTATCTCCTGGATCTGAATGCCTGTTCCCCTCCCCAAATTAGGGAAGTTCTCAGCTATGAAATGTTCAAATATGCTTTCTGGCCTTCTGGCCCTCTCGGCACTCTCTGGAACCCCAATTATACCTAGATTTTTCCTCCTGAGGTAATCATTTATTTCCCTTAACCTTTCTTCATGGTCTTTTCATTGTTTTTCTCTTTTTTCCTCAGCTTCCTTCCTTGCCATCAGCTTGTCTTCTATGTCACTTACTCTTTCTTCCACCTCATTAACCCTCATCATTAGGCTCTCCAGTTTAGATTCCATCTCATTTAATAGATTTTTAATTTAAGCTTGATTGGATCTAATTTCTGCAGTCATGAAGTCTCTTGAATCCTTTATGCTTTTTTCCAGAGCCACAGTAGCTTTATTATTGTGCTTCTGAATTGGCTTTCTGAAATTGAATTGTAATCTAAATTCTGTAACTCTGTGGCAAAGAGGACTGTTTCTGATTCTTTCTTTTGTGGTAAGTTATTCTAGTCATTTTGCTCAGTGCAGAGTGGCTGTATGAGCAGGCTGAGCCAAGAATATCAACCACAACCTAAGTAAATTTCACCCTAGGTGATTCTGACAGGGTCAGAGACCAGAAATAAAAACAAAGATCAGAACACAGTAAAACAAAAGGACCACTGAAGTGAAAAACAAAGTTTAAAGCAAAGTAGTAAAAAATAAAAGGCCAGGAATCCCAAAGAAGAAGAAAAAAAGAAAAGAGAAAAAAAAAAGAAGAGAAAAGCAAAAGTAAAGATGGGGAAAAAAAGATAAAAAAATAAGAGGTGAAAAAAAGGGGGTGGGACTGGGAGATGGTGGTGGTGAAGAACCTGTAGTGGAGGGAGAATGCAGTGTACCTGTGGGGTTCTCAATGGTGATCCTCTTGGTTCTAGTATATTAAGTTCTGTATGTTAGAAGATGCTCAGCCCAAATTTATATAAACCAGCAATACTTGTAGAGAGCCCCACATTGACCACCAAAACATAAATGAGATAAAAGAAGGGGGCAGAATGGGAAGAGAGAGAATATAATCTCACAGAATGAACCAGCACTGACCACTTGGTTCTGGATGCCTGTTGGTCTTGTTTTAGAAGGTATTAACTTCCACCATTGTAGAACAAAATGAGGCAGAGGAAACAAAAAAACACAAAACAAAAAAAGCATATCTTGTATATCTGCCAGAATTAAGTTGAGTTGTTGAAGGGAATCTAGAATTGCAAAATACATCTAAGACTTGTAATTGTAGAAACATGAAAGTCAAAAGGGAAGAAACTTAAAAATGAAGAGGTGGTAAAATATTGTAGTTAAAGTGGGAAAAGAAAAAAAAATTGGAAATTTATAGTCTGATATAAAAACGAGTTGTACTGGAAAAAGGAAAAAAAAATTGGAGGGGTACCCTGTAGTTCTATATACTGTAAATCCCTTGACTTCCCCTGGAGCTTTCCAGCCTTGCTCGGTCAAGAACTTGCTCTTCCCCTGTCCTTTCAGCTGGTCTTCTGGCGGGAGGGGCTGCTGTGCTAACCCTCAGGTGTGTGCACCTGGGGGAGCTGCCCTGTCCCCTTCCAGGTGCCAGGCTCAGTGGGAGCTGTTTACTCCATGAGGCCCCTGCTCCTTGGCAGCTCTGCCCTTCTGAGGCATAGGGTGAGTCAATGAGGAATAACCACACTGGTGGTGGCCAGCTCTCCAGCCCTGGAGTCAGCTCCCCCAGTAACTACTGTAGCTTCCAGTACACACTGGCCTGGATGCTCCTGGGGCAGAGGGTGCTGATCTGCACAGCTCAGGGGGGCCCGGCGACAGGAGCATCCTCACTGTCCTGTGTCCTCTGCCTGTGCTGGGGGGAGCGCAGGATCCTGGGCTACGCTGCTGGAATTGCGCTCCTGGGCCGCGCAGCCCCTTCTGCCCAGAGCCGCCACCTGAGCTGCTCCCGAGGTCCCGCCCTGTCGCTCCAGCCCTTTACCGAGCTCGGCCTGCGGTGTGTGGGGTGCTGTCCCCGGGGCACACTTCCTCTGTTAGTGACCTCGGGAGACTGGAGGCTCCACTGCCCCTCCTGGGATCCTGCCCAAGTTCCTGCTGAGTGCCTTTCCCTCCGGGAAGATTCGGTGTGGATTTGTTAAAGTTCTCGCTTCTCCGGGGCTGGGCTTTCCCTCCTGGACACTCTCACCCTGGGCCTTACCCGGCTTCTCGTAGGGCCCCTCCCCCACTTGGTTCTTTTTTATTTTGTTTTTTTCCACTTTCCTACCTTGTTAGAAGCGAAAACCCTTCTCTCTGAAACATTCTACCTGTCCTCTCTTTAAATCTCAGGTCAAATTTGTAGGTGTTCATGATGGTTTGAAAGTTATCTAGGTAAGTTGGTGGGACTAGGTGTGTTGAAGACCCTACTCCTCCGCCAGCTTGCCCTGCCTCCTCCTGAGCAAGTATGTTTTAAGGAAGTTTAGTTAATTCTAGTGAAACATAGAGAACTAAGCAAACTCAGGAGAATAATGCATGAACAAAATGACAAGTTTGACAAAGAAATATCAACCATCCAAACAAAACAGAAATCCTAGAGTTCAAAAAACAATAACTGATCTGAAGTATTCCATAGAGAGTTTAAAAGTAGACTTGACCATGCAGAAAAAAGAAATCAGTGAAGTGGAGCCTAGGTCCTTGAAAAATACCTAGTCAGAGAATCAAAAAGAAAAAGAATGAAGAAAACCTATAGGAATTTCAGGCACAATGAAAAAAAACAATTGTTGCATTATGGAACTTTCTAAAGGACATTAGAAAGAGAAAGAGACAGAAAGTATATATTTAAAGCAGTTACGGCTAAATACTTCCAAAACCTGGGGAAAGAAGTAGACATCCAGATTCATGGGGCCAAACAGGGCTGCAGAGAGGCATATTATAATTCAATGGTCCAAAGACAAAGACAGAAATTTTAAGAGCAAAAAGACAAAAGAGAGAAGTTACATACATATATGGGAACCCCCATTAGATTGTAGGTAGATTCTCAACAGAAATTTTTCAGGCCAGAGGAGCCTGGGTGGCTCAGTCAGTTAAGCATCCAAATCTTGATTTTGGCATAGGTCATAATCTCAGGGTCATGGGATCAAATCCTACATGGGGCTCTGTACTCAGCATGGAGTCTGCTTTTCCTCTCCCTTTGCTCCTCACCCCCCCCCCCATTTCTTCTCTCTCAAATAAATAAATAAGTGAAATCTTTGGGGGAAAAGAAGAAATGTTTCAGGCCGAGAGAGAATGGGATAACATATTCAAAATATTGAAAGAAAATAACTGTCAACCAAGAATATTATACCCAGCAAAGCTGTCCTTCAGAAATGAAGGTGGGATTAGGATAAAGACTCCCCAGACAAACAAAAGCTGAGGCAGTTCATACCACCAGACCTGTCTTACAAGAAATTGCTAAATGGAGTTCTTTGAGTATAAATAAAAGAACGCTAATTAACATCATAAAAACACAAAGAAGTCACATAAATCTCACTCCTAATGGTAAATAGAGTCATAATTAGATTCTGCAATATGGTAATAGTGTTGCTTAACTCACGCTGCAGTTTAAAAGTTAAAAGAAATCAAACATAGCAAAATTAACCATAAATACAATCATCTGTTATTAGTTACACAATATAAAAACGTGTAAATTGTAATGGCAACAACCTAAAATGTGAGGGGGAGGAGTACAAGTGTAAAATATATGAATTCTATTGAAGTTAAGTTGTTCTCAGTTTAAAATAGGATGCAGTAAGTTTAAGTTTATGTAAGCCTCATGGTGACCACAGGGAAAATCCTTGATAAACTTGATAAAGAAGTAAAAATATAAGGATACTAGAAGATGTCAAAACACATACACACAAAGACAGCAGAATAAGTAAATATATCTCCACAAAGAAAAAAAAAAGAAAATTTATCTCCAGTAAGCCACCTAAGCCAAGAAAATTAGCTTTCTTTATTCTTAGGACATTTCTGTCAAGGTAAGAGCTGCTGGTCTTCTAGAGTGCACTCACCCATCTCCTGGATAGGACTGAAAAACGGTGACAAATTCCACAGGTATCATTTCAATGTGCTAGGAAAGTGACAGAGCAATTGGAAATAGTTTCATTTTATGTTAGTGACATTTAAACCATGTCTTCTTTAACATGGAGATTAGTCATTTTCCACCTCTATTAACATGTGTAAGCTGTCTCCTCAGCTTTCAGGGTTATGATTATATTGCCAAAAATTTTCACTTTCAGGTGTCCTTTTCCTTATTCTATCTTCATATTCTGGATATTCTAGTGCAGTCCTCCATGTGCCAAAAATATTCAAGTTTTTAAGAATGACTTTAATGCTGTATGCCAGAACCATAGCATTTACTATTTTCAGGTTTTTCACAATGAAATTATTCAATCTAATTATTGATGTGTGTAAAGCTACTGAAATTTGATGACTTACAATATTTGGGAGGATGCAAATGCTCCATGGGCCCTGAATTCTAATTAGTATACAGATATGTGTTAAAAATCAAAAAGGAAATAATTTATACAGATCATATTTATTCATTCCAATTATCTTTACACATTTGGAAGAAGTTTGTATTATTTCTGATCTTGTCACAAAGACTGTGCCAACCTAGACATGAAAGTAGAGAGCTGGAAAAAATTATGCAATAAATTAGATCATATAACTTGATCATATGTGTGTGATTTGTTAATTTTTTTTTTAATGAGACAAGTATTGAACACATAAGTTACATTGAATATCTATAGGATTTGGCAGTATAAAAGGTAAAAAGTCTAAGCAGATTGTATGCTCTGGTTTGCTATGAATTTCTGTTTTTTAAACATGGGTGGTCATTGACTTTTGTAAACTATTATTTTGCTATCTTCTGAAATAACCACATGGCTTTTGCTCCTTAATCTTTCAGTGTAATAAATTTCACAGAATGATTTCCTAATATTTCCTATAATAAAAACTGACCGTGTTTGCCTGGAATAAACCCTACTTATTAAAAAAAAAAAAAAAAAACTGTGAGCGAACAGTATACTTGTTAGGCAGATGAAGATGAAATCTCAAATAAGATGAAACAAGTGGCCAGGGAGCCCTACGGAGGAGATGACCAGCAGTGTTTAATGGCACCCAAATATCAAGTAAATGAGGACAGAAACAGCTCATTATTTTAACTATGTGCTGCCTATCCCTTCATTACCACAAAAACCTGTCACTCAAATGATCAGTTGGTTCAGTTTAATTGTTAATGCTTTCAGAGTTGTTTGTTTTCTTTTATGTTTTACTGGAAAAGAGCCATGAAGAAAGAAGCCAAATTGCAGGGGATTGGGTGATGAATAGGAAGCATTGTCTGTGAAGAAAGGAAAGTTTGCAAGGATATGTGATTAGATGTGTGTTTTTGTTTTTATCTTCATTATTAAACCATACATGAAAATTCAATTCCATCTACATTTCCCTGGAAACTTCATCAGTTGTTTCAATCCATACCTCACAGAGACAGTCATGGAATAGGTCAGCACTAGAACATAATTCCAATGTCTGGTTAAGCATTGCACTGGTTCCCAAGTAGCAGAACCATATTGCATTTTTTTTTTCTGAGTTTGTCTGTGTTTACTAGATATTACTTTAACTTGGGGTGACTATTTGGGAAACTATTTCATTCATACTCTTGTGTCATAACTGTCATCTCAACTCCACATAGTTGGCTTTAAAAAAGTCCATGAGGAAGAAGCTTTGGGGGAAGACTTGTCAGCCATTTTACAAATATGATCCTGATGTACAGGCTGGAGAGTATAGACCAGCATCATCCCCTAGAAGACCTATGCCTAAATATGTATGACCTAATCACAATATTGTGAAATTGGAATAATAATGATATTAAACAAACACATGACACCTACTGTATGGCAAGCACTCTTCTCTTGCACCCTGTGATTCATTTAATCACAACAATTCTGTGCAGTGGGTGCTGTTATAACCCCTATTTTACAGATGAGGGAATTGAAATTAAATAATTTGTATAGAGTCACATTGATAATGATGACAGAACTAAGAATTGAATCTAGACTTGAGATCCTATACCTTATTGTCTCTAGATAGGCTGTAATGTGGCTGTTTTTAAATCCTGTCCCAGCCACATGACTTTGCCTATGAAGTCAGAAAACAAGAAAGATGGCAAAAACGAAGAGTTCCATTTGAATCCCATATAAGGGCCAAGATTGCTGATATAATGCGAGGGGGTTGGAAAGAAAATTGAAGATGCTATTCATACCTTGAACTGGTATAAACAAGGTTTGTTGTAACATAATTCTCAAAAACTAAATGCCATCAGATTGTATTAAGCTCTGAGTGCCAGGTATAAAATGACTGACCTTGGAACCAAGCTCTGTGGTCTTAGACAAATGATCTAATTTCTATGAGCCTCAGCCTTCTAATCTGTGAAATGGGAATAACTACCTACTAACCCTTTAGAGGTGAGGCTTGCCACCAAATCATTGAGGAATAAAGTATTTTAAAGTAAACATTATGATATGTTGGAGATGACTCATAAATTATTTTTATGAATGAGTTCCTTTAAAATATATTTGTAAAAAAATAAACCTAGAAAATTGGAAGATGTGCATACATCACAATCTTACAATGCCATAACCGCTATAGGAAAATTTTGCTTAGGTGTAAAATTCCAATGGCACTGTTTTGTTTAACAAAACAATAAAATAGGAACACAACATGACTGCCCCTTACTCAGTAAATATTACGAAATACCCACCACACTATATACTGCTCAAATGAATAAATTATATATATATATATATCAAAAGAATAAATCTAAAAAAGAATGTTGAGTGAAACAAGTTAGTAGCAAAAGGATACATGCACTGAGATAATAGTCAAGTGTGCATATCTCTAGATACAAAGGTAGCAAAATTACACACACAAAAGTTAAGGAAAAATACCTGCCTTCAGAGAGTGATTCTTTCTGTAGGGGAGGTAATTACTGGAAGAATGAGTAAAGGTAGAGTCTGAAATTGCAGGTGAATTTGTAACATTTTCTTTCATGATACAGAAAAAATAGGTCAACCAATTTATTTATTTATTTATTTATTTATTTATTTATTTAGACAAAGAGGAGAGAATGATTGTGAGTGGGAGGGAGGAGCAAAGGAAGAGGGAGAGAAAGAATCCTAAGCAGAATCATACCCAGTGCAGAGCCAAAGGTGGGGCTCAAACTCAGGACCCTGAGATCACGACCTGAGCTAAAATCAAGAGTTGGATGCTCAACTGACTGAGCCTCCCAGGCACCCCTCAACCAATTTTGACCAAATGTTAATGTCTATTTATAGTAATGATGAGACTATGAGAATGTGTTATATCACTTCCTTTTCTTTGTATATGTTTGAAATGTTTTGCAAGTTAAATAACTATTACAAAAACAATATAAAAGAGACTAACAAAGACAGCTACTATAACTATCCTATTAGTGACTTGTTCAACATCTAGACAGTGCTGCTTGCCTAGATATTTGCAAGAGGGGAGATCTCAAGCTAGTGGGAGGTTGTCCATAGTCATTAAGGTTCTTTCAGTTTCTGAAATATATGACTTTATGAAATGAATCTTAGAAAATACTTTATATCATGTTTAGTTTCCCCCCCCCCCCCAAAAAAAATGGTCTCCTTTGAACTCTAATGCATATGAAATTCTAAAAGCTGTTGGGCCTTTTATGACCCTGTTGGCTTCAGGATTCTTTTGTTCTCAGATTAGGAAACAAAGACAGCCACCTACTAATGGATGAGTGTGTTAACCCTGTCAGTGCTGGGCCACAATCCCCTGGGATACTGTTTACCCCTTCTGTGCACACCTGCCATGGATTTTATATGCTTTTGCTTCTCATGTCCAGCATCTGTGACTCCAATGACCCCAGTGACTGCCCCAGGCTGCTGAAGCCATTTTGCCTACTCAGACAGCTAAAAATGCCTTGGGAGTTGACTTCCCCCAAGCTAACCCCAGGGCAGCCTTAGTCAATGACTAATGGAAGATATGAAATCCCAGCTCCTCTTAGGAAAAACCATACTTTACACATCCCAGCTTCCCATGGGCTCATACTGAGGCTGAGACTACCTGAATCACACCTTTCTTTGGCCTCTTCCCCTTTCTGGTTCTGTTTTCTGCACTCCCTTAATGTTAGCTCCCTGGAACATTTAAATTACTTGATCACAAATCCTTGTCCCAGGGCTTCCTGAGAATCCTGACCCAAAGCAAGCAGTTAATGAATTTATTCATTCTTTTTTCATTATCCCTCATACATCAAATCATTCTTGTAAGTTTAGTCACTCAAATCTGACCATCTCTAAATTTCCATGAATTCATATCTAGGACTTAGGCAATAACAGGGGTTTGAGTAAGAAATGAACAAATTTCCATAAATCTCAGTACAAACTAAGAACTTTGGGACCCCCACTATCAGAGTATAATATTGAGGTATGCAATGAGGTTCATTGCCCCCCATGTTTTCACAGACCGCTTTGTATGTTTAAATTTTGAGCATTATTTTCCAGCAGCTCTCAGAAAGAAATGGCAGAGGCCATAGTGCCAGGTGGTCCATGGATGTGCCTGGCAGGTGATGTCAGCAAGGCTTGGCAAGCGTGGTGGTATTGAATGAAAGCAGCAGAAGTGCCCAGCAATTGGCTGACACATTGCCAACACAGCAGTGCATAATGGCTGTGGCACTGGGGCCCAGGAGAAGCAGAGATGCCTGGTGGGCAGACATTTCCTAGCACAGGTAACAAAAGCAGTATCTGACAGATGCCGTATGGTACCTGACTGGGCTAGTCTGAGAGCACATGTGAGTGATTCTTTGGATGAGGATTTTGCACAGGGCTGCAGGATGGCCTGAAGAGGTTCAGACAAGGACCAATGGGATACTGTTACTCTGGCCCATTTACCCCACAGCATAGAGAAGCACTCCATGCTTAAAAGACTTGCCATCAGAAAGGAGAAAAAAAACAGTGTTTGATGCCCATAGCTACATCATTTTTTCTAAAAAGTCTCTTAGACTTTTTAGATGACATTGTTTTTGAGAAGCATTCACACTTCTGAGGATGAATGACGGATGGGTAACTTGTACTTTGACATCAAAGTTTGGAATATCCCAAGTGGGAAAAGAGAAAAGGAGGTAATAAAAAGGATATAGAGATTGCAAACATCAAAGGCCAGATTGTAATTAAAAGCCATAAATGTGAGAATAATTTGATTTTCTCCATTAATGTTAAGTGTTAAAATGCCAGAGATGGGCTTGAATTTCTTGGAGTTTAGAAATGAGTAGGCAGGTGTGGTATAAGAATTCGCCATCATACAAAGCTTCCTTTGGGCCAAAGAGCACACAGCTATAACTCAACTGCTCTTCTACTATGTCATCTTCTTGTATAAAGGCCACTTTTGATCAGTTCAAGTGACAAAAGAAAGTGGATGGTCATGCTCCATCTGAATAGATATCTTAACTTTCTTTCACCTTAACATAACTTCACCTCTCTGTTTTGAATTAATGTGTTATATAAGAGATTAGGCTGTTGGCTCCTTTAGTTAAGGAGTTATATTTGAAAATATAGTTACTGTTTTTTAAAAAAACAGATTTCCCTTCACTTGCTGATACTTCTATTCAGAAAATATAATTCACAAAAACTTCTATTGCTTTTAATATACACTTCATTGAAATGGGCATATAGTAAAACTATGTTTGGCCTAATTTCCATGATATACCCCTCCTTTTATCAATACTCTAGATGTTATAATATATATAACACTTTTACTTTCATTTTGGAAATTTTTCCTATAACATACAACAATTTCAGAAGTTAACATACAGTGCTTCCTGAGCACCATATGTTATATGGAAATGTTGAATCATATTATACACCTGAAACTAATATTACACTGTATATTAACTAACTGGAATTTGAATAAAAACTTTAAAAAATCACGCCAATAAAAAAAAAAATCAGTGCTTCCCTATGATCTCTCTTAACAAGGACTTTTTTACCCACTTGGAATGTGCCTTCTGGAAATGTGTTCTGTTTGGAAATTATGAAAATAGAAATTGTTTAGTTATCAACTAAAATTCTTATACCTAGGTACAAAGTATCCATATATCCTGAGAAATAGTTACTAAATCTTTGATAGTACCCTGACAATAAAGCTAATGTAATACTATTTCCCATTGGATATCAAATGCTTTCCTTTCAGACAAAACAATAAAGTAAAAATCCCGTTACAGAGTGTTGTGCCCAAGATCGCGAATCTGAGAAACCACCAAGGGGCCGACACCGATGCAAACCCACAAGGGTTTATTTACAAGCTCGAGCTTGGGTCCAAGTATACCCGACAGAGCGGAGCAGGGACTTGGACCCCGAGGTGGGTTTCAGCTTAGTTTTTTATAGGCTGGTCTAGGGGACCTCCAGAAGGGGTGGAGGAATTTCTCAAGTTCTGTTTACATTTTGATATGGGGCTTTCAAGGGCATTGAGCTCTGTTCTTATTCTAATAGGGGCTTCATGCCCTTGGCTTGGGCTCTGTTCTTATTCTAATATGGGGCTTTCTAGGACATTAAGCTGTAAGCTGTTTTCTTCCTGTAACTGAAGTATTTCAGGCCCCTTATTCACAGGGGCCTGGGATGGCTGTACTTGTGCTAACGCTAAACTTGAGGTGGAATGGCCTTGCTTTTTCTCCGCCTCCACGACAGTATATGTATTGTAACATAATGATCTTCACCATGACAGTGTGTCTCTCAGAATTCAGTCCAATGTCTATCTTGCTAATATCAATACATTAAGCACAGATTCCTTTGTGAATTTTTGGCTTTAAAAATGTAAGCATGGATATGTGGATTATACAATGTGGGACCATAAAAATGGTATGTTAACACATATACAAAAAATAGCCCAAACCCTTTTTATAAGTGTGGAAGCAGAAGGAATGCTAGAACAACTTAAATTATTAAAGCCTGTGGCATTTGGGAGACAGAACAGTGGAGTATTTTTCTATACTATGCATTCGTGTCATTGGCACCCAGCTGAATCCAGATCCAGACTTGGTGAGAGAGTCCTTACCAAGGTTGGTGAATTTTCAAGGGTCTCAACTCCCCTTTTCACCTGTTTTCAGGATTCTGCCTCCATTAAACAGAAGGGTCAGAAGAGATACTCTGCATTCTCATAGCCTGAATCTTTCTTTGATTTTACAAAGGTGGGCAAGTTTCACTTTGCAAGTGTAGGAGTGAATTGCCTGAAGCAATGTGAAGTGAAAGACAATGTATCCTGTGGTCAGAGAAGGAGCTTTCCATCAGAGAGATGAAGTGGGAGTTCTCCTTCCTTGTGGTAACTGAATTTGAGCACCACAGAAGTCAATGACTCTTCAACGTATACATCAACCTATGGCAATTATTTCATTTTGTAGTCCACCATATCAGCAATTACCATGTTACATAATCATATATGATCTAGAGCGTCAGGGTAGTGTAGTGAAAAGCAGACATAGTATGATGGCTGATTTTATATATCAACTTAGCGATGCTCCAGATATGTATGTGGTCAGACATCGTTCTGGGTGTTTCAGCCCACCGTGGAAATATAAAATAAAATTGTGTACACAATTATACTCATGAGGTAATACTGCAGTCCTTTATTAATTTTAAAAAAGAATAAAAGTACTATGAATTCAAGCAACTATTTTATACTACAAAATGTCAGGACTGTCCAATCTACCATGCTTACTTGTCATTTTAAAATTATTTTTTTAAGATTTTATTTATTTATTCATGAGAGACACAGAGAGAGACATAGGCAGAGGGAGAAGCAGGCTCCCTGTGGAGAGCCTGATGCAGGACTCGATCCCAGGATCCCAGGATCCCAGAATCATGACCTAAGCTGAAGGCAGATGCTCAACCACTGAGCTACCCAGATGCCCATCATTTTAAAATTAATCATACTTAAAATAATATTTGATAGATGAGGTCCTCTTTAAGTAACAGCAGCAACAAACTGAAGAAGTAACAATAGTTTGAGCAGCAGTAAGGCAACAAAGTATTAAAATATTTTAAATAAATGTTTATATTTTCAAATAAAATTTTCATTTGCTTGAGATTCAAGGTAATTTGCAAGTTTCTATCATAAAATAAATATTTTCTAAAAGTGTGTACACTAAGAATAATCAAAATATTTTCATAATGGATATTTAATATTAACAAATATTTATATTAAATATTAAGTATTTTCTTCTAAAAGAACAAAAATTTTGACTTCTGAGAAAGTGAATGCATAAAGGACGAAATAATCAGAATTGTTTCACTGTCTGAAATATTGAATTTTAGTATTTTGAATTATTATAGATAATTGAGATATGTTTAATAATGGCCCTTATACATATCATCTTTAAATAATTAATGACAAAAAAATAAAATAAAAAAATAAAAATAAAAAATAAAAATAAAAAATAATTAATGACAAAATATTAATGTATCTATACATTTCAATGTTTTATTTAAAACTAAATTTGAAACTATACAGAACTATTTAAGGTGTTAGATATTGGGCACTGGAAAGTTGGCTTGGACTGCCATCACAAATTACCATAGATTGGCTGGTTTAAAAAACAAGAATTTATCTTCTCGCATTTCTGGAAGTTGGAAGTCTAAGGTCAGGGTGCCACCATGGTCAGGTTCTAGCGAGGGTTCTCTGTCTGGCCTGCAGACAGCCCCTTTCTCATTGCAGCCCTTCCTTGGTGTCTGTGATTGGAGGGAGATAGTGAGCATTGCTCCCTGGAGTCTTTTGTTATGAGGGCACTAATCTCATCATGAAGACCCCAACCCTCATGGCCTCATCTAAGCCTAAATATCTCCCAAGGGCCCCATCTCCAAATACTATCACTTTGGGGGTTTAAAGCTTCAACATATGAATTTTGGAGAGACAAAATTTGGTTCATAGCACATGCTCTTTCATAATTAAGGTCAAGGTATAAAAGTGGCAATCACTGATGCCATGACTAGAGGGGATATTGGATCATGCTTTTTACAGTGACCCCCTGAGGACAGACACTTTTCCTAAACTACATGAAATTCCAGAGTGGTAAGAAATATAAAATATCTACCCACACCAAAGAGGGATGCAGAAAAGAACAAAAGGTTTAACTGAAGAAAAAGAGGGTCTAGAAGACAAATTCAGGAATTAAGAAGGGGGGTTGTTGAAGGAGAGTCTGGGACACTTGAGGGAGGCTCCCTACAAAGGCTAATCTTCAGGGTTTTTTTTTTCTTTTTTAAAGTGGAAAAGAGAGAAATACTCTAGTATTCCAGGGAAAAACACTTGAAGACATGAGAAACAAGTGCTTATTTCTGCAGGATAGAGCATAGTGCAGATTTTTCACTATCTTCACTGCACCTTTTACAGAGGGAATGTGTGCAAACATATTGATGAACTTTTTCTATTTTTCCCTTTTGCATACTTGGCTTTCATCTATGAAATAGATTTGCTTGGGTGTGGTATTTTAAGAGTTGGGGTTTGAGAAGGAGTGGTAGATATAGGACTGTTATAGAAGGAATGTAAAAAGAAATATATATATATATATATATATATATATATATATATTAAACTTCTAACATTTATGAGTTTGCAGTAAGCCTATTGAATTGAACCACCAGGCTTAATATCACTATATATGAATCTAAAGATAATTCTAACAAGGTAAGGGTACATAACTATAACTAGGAACTTGATACCCTATATGAAGTGATATTTTTCTACCTGTGAACACTCTTCCTATATGCTAATTATAAAGTTACAAAATGGATATCCATGCACAGGTGAGCTGGAAGAGTGAACAGCCAAATCAGCCATACCAACTTGTCAAATTGCATCCATCAAAATTGGACGATAGAGATTAATGAGCATAATTTTTGTTTATACATCTTAATCTCTGTTGGAATTCTAATGTCTGCCTTTGTTTCATTTAGCCATTATCATATTAATCAACAAAAAACGATATTATTCCAGCTAAGAATTTCTTCTGGGTGAAATTTTGAATTTAAATTAGCCCTCTGGAACTGCACCTAAGTGATTAAAAAATGAAGCTGTCAGAGAAGCTCCATATTCCTATGCCTCCAAACCCAGAGGCATGTGTGTGCATGAGATGTTCCTCTTTCAACCCCCAAGGTCTCCACAGCAGATATAAACAAGGATTAAAAAGAGGAGAGATTATTTCATCATGAATATTCTTGGCTTTTGGTATCTTGTTCATAGCTTCTTCCTGGGCACAAAGATATTATAATATTTGGCAATCTAGAACCCAATGGATAATGATTATATCTTTAAAAATCTTGATGTAGGGACGCCTGGGTGGCTCAGCAGTTGAGCATCTGCCTTCAGCTCAGGGCATTAACCTGGAGTCCTGGGATTGAGTCCCACATTGGGCTCCCTGCATGGAGCCTGCTTCTCCCTCTTATGTGTCTTTGTCTCTCTCTCTTTCTGTGTCTCTCATGAATAAATAAATAAAATCTTAAAAAAAAAATCTTGATGTACAGGTATAAATACCACAGAATAGACATACCTCAAAAATCCAGCTCTCATGACTGATCCATATAAAACTATTAAAACTCTGAAATTTAATTTAGCTGTCATTAACTAATATTCATTTAAAAACATTAAGCCTAATGTTCTTAAAACATATCAAATTTATAACATTCACTAATTTATTTATTTTTTATTTTTTTTAACATTCACTAATTTATTTGATGCTTACAAATCATTATAAGGAAAGCCAATATCCCTCTTTAATAGATACAGGTACTGAGTTTCTCAAAAATTAAACCACTTTCATAAGATCATGCAGTTAAAAATTGTTATGCAAAGTTCTCAAAATCTAGTCTTTTATTCTAAATCCCACAACACCTCTATGAGGCATTACTAAAAGTCTAAGGAACAGAGAGGTGTCAGGGTATAATAGAGCCCTAGACCAAAGCTTTGGTGAACCAAGTCTCTGTGTTCTGGGTCAATCAATACACCATTCATTTAACAAAAAATTACCAAGTACTTACAATGCAAGAGGCAGATGATAGCTGTCTGAGAGATAACAAGATGAAAAGAGGTATGAATTCTGACCTCATTAAAATTATAATCTAGTGGATCAAGACAGACATGCATGCAGTTGATGATATAAGATGGGATATCGTTAATTTTGCAATGAGAAAGCAGGGGTTCTAGGAGAAAACACAAAGTGAGGGATTCTATCTTTATAGAGTTAGAGTGACTTTTTGAAAGAAGATGTCTTGGATATAGGCTGTTTACTATTGTTTGAGTTTTGACTATCAAAGAAAATAAAAATGTTTTCCATCTGGAAAATGTAGATAGCAGTATTAGTCTTGCTTGCCAAATGTGAACAAGTTAATGGCACACAGGATTACTCAGAGTCTGCCTCTAATTAAGTTATTAAGCCAATTTAGTAATTGAAAGGAAAAAAGAAACCTTATTGATTAGAACTGAGATATAATCATTGTTCTGCTGTATTCCACAAGAATATTCTAATTATGACCTTAAGGCAACCTACCAACTCAAACAACATGTACTGTGCTAAAAAATAAGTTACATGGAGGCACAATAAGATTACAAGGAACAAAAGGTAGGCAATGCATGGTTTAAAAATGAAGTAAAGAGATACTGAATATTATATAAAAATAATTTTTAAAAACCAAAAGAAATATAGAAAATTATTGGCTAATTAGATTTAAAAATTCACACACAAAAATTAAAATCTTAACATAATGAAAAAATGTATATACAGAAATAGCATTGGAAAGCTACATTTCAATTGATAAAAATTATTTTTAATTTTGAAAAAGCCCACAAAACCACATAGGATTGGTCAATCTTGCAAAAATTATAAAAAGCAAAGATTAAACTTGTGTGTACTTATTTTCAAATATAAGTTTTAATAATTTTTAAAAATCAGCAACCAGCAAAGCTAGCATGTACAAACATAGGATTTCTTAGCAAGGATCTCTGACCTGAAGCAGGTTTCAATGAATGGTACCTCTGGGGAATAACTAAAAAAAAAACCTTTCTTAAAAAATATAGAATATATTTTCCTCTACCTTTGACCTAGTTGCCAATTCCCAAAGTACATCAGAGAAACAGAAAGACAAATTCTTGCAAATATTTCTATGGAAATAGGCAAAATAACAAAACAAAGTTCATCGACCTTATATCTTTATCATTAAGTATTTATTTGTTTTTCTTTTACTTCTAAACCACAGTTTCTAAACTCTATAATCATATAGATGGGTTCAGTGAAAGATGGCTGATGGAATCATTCGTTGCTTTCAGATACTCTGCTTTTTGTCTTTAAATAAAACCTGAATATCCAATTACTCTTTTAATATTTTTGTCCTCCTATGTTGATATTTGTTCATTGCCTGTTTAATTCTTTGTTAATTTATTTTTAAAAATGAAAATTTCCCCCTACCCCTCAAAAAAAGTGAAAACTTCCCTTGTCACACCCCGTTTTCCTCAGGTTCAGAGATAACCTTATTTGTAATAACTTTCTCCCACTAACAGACAAAAAATTATTTCAAACATTTTCCTTCCATCTCAACACAGGACTCAAAACCCATTCTCAGAGTTCTTATGGCATTACCCAAATCCATGCTTCTTTTATCAAAACAACACACATTACTTCTTAAATAAGATCACTGAATCATAGGTATGTGACTTTAAGAGATTCAAATAGAAAAGTGCTTGTTCTTGACATATAAATTGCATAAGCTAAAAAGAATGCCTTTTCCATCATTTAAAAAGACACATCGTGGTCCTAATTCCCTTTAATGTTTCCTTCCTGCTAGCTTTTATTTTCTCCTTGAACTCACTGTTATCCATTTAATGCCTATTTCAAAACTTGGCCTCCACATCTCTATATTCAATCCTTTGACATCTCCCCCCACACACACACATGCATGTGCACACACACACATGGAAATTACTACATATCCATTTCCTGCTAAATTCTGACAATCACCCTTCAACTTTCGAAACGTAACTCCTGATGACTTCATAACAATATCCTTAAATTTACCCTACTTTTATTGCTACTTACTTAAATTAAAATCCATGCTCTCATTTTTATGGGTCACTAAATTAGTGACTACAATAGTAAGCCCTGGAAATACATGCTACTTAATGTAGTTAAAATACATTTCCATTTGCATATTCAAATTTCATAAAATTATTATAGTATCAAATAAATTTATGCATACACAGTACTTATCACAATATATGGGACATACTAAGCTATTAACAATGACTGTGATAATTGCTTCTACTACTATGTACTACATATTACCATACTAAAAGATATCCATCACTCAAAATAGGTGATAAAACACACAAAATTGTTAGATGTATGAAAATGATGATTAAATTCATTGTTTTCCCTTATAAATTCTGAACTCTAAAAAGAAATACAGAAGTTTTAAGACAAAAATAGCAGCTTAATCATTGGTAAAACAGAGCTAGAAAACAGATCTTGGGTTTGATGCATCCATTATCTTTCTACTTATTTTTATTCCCTCAGTTGTCTTATGCATTAGTCCTGGCCACCCACCAGGCAATGGCTCACTTACTTTGCAGAGGTAGAACTAGCCCAATTAATTCCTTAATAATGTAGAAGTGGCAGTAGCAGAGAAAAGTAGCACATATCAACTATGGCAAGCCACATAAAGGAATAGGAAGGGAGGTAAGAAGGGGGGTGGACACATTGACTTCTTCCCATTCAGTAGTGTTTTTCCCATTTTTTCCCCATCATTTATCATTGATCATATGATCTTCAGTAAAGAGAAATGAGTGTGAAGTGAAAATAATCAGAAGCTCTCTCTGTCACATTTCTTAGGTAATTGAACTTCCAAAATCATTGGTAGAGGAAGGAAAAGAGGAGAAAGGATGTCTTCCCTACAAAATATTTTACTTATGAAAACAACAGCAACAAAATCTTTTTATCACTTACCTGTCTTATTCATTCTGAGCAAATTATCTACAACAGTTTGAAGTCAGAGCTCTGGGGGAATGACTTGGCAAGTTCCTCCCCTTATAGACACCAACCCTTACTCACTCAGTAACATTAGTGTGATAGATTGGCTCTCTCACTGCTCATCTGATTGATGAATAAGAAAAGTAAGAGATCTAAGGAGAAACAGGTTTGTAGGGTGAAATTTACAACAGGAAAGCTTTCTAGACTCTAATGCATGTACTATATTTATGGTCAAAAATCATTACCTGAATTTCCCACTGTACATAATATTTACACGCTACTAACCTAGATGAGTAATTAAGTGTTTATGTGACTTTTCTAGTAAAGTGGTAGTACGGCAGTCATGAGTAGAAATTATGCTCAGTGTCTTATTTATAACACTAGATTCCCATTTTGCTGCCATGACTTGAAAAATCTTCTTGGCTTCCCCATTTATTATATCCTAAATAGAACCTTAAAAAATCCTGTATTTATACCAACAAGTTTCTTTCTATGTGACACATATTTTGGAAAACTATTTTTGAAAAGAATTTACTCATACTGCATATTTTTCCTTCACATTACTATATTTTGAGAAAAACTGGGAATTCTAAGGACAATTTAATAAACCATTAGTTTTGGCTTCCAGGGGTTTGTCATCCATTTTTGTAAACTTTACACTGATTTCCCAGTGGGATATCATCCACTTTCTGATTTTCAGATTCTGCACTTCATGCAGTCTCCTCCACCTATATCTTTTTTTTTATGATTTATTTGTTTATTTTAGAGAGAGAGATTGAGAGCACACAAGCAGGGGAAGAGGCAAAGAGAGAGGGAGAGGGAAATGGAAAGAATCTCAAGCAAACTCCTTCTGAGCTTAGAGCCTGATGTGGGGCTCAATCACATGACACTGAGATCATGATCTGAGCCAAAATCAAGAGTTGGTAACTTAACTGATGATCCCCCTTGGCACCTCTCCTTTACCCATGTCCTGAGGCATGGAGTGTGTAATCCAATCCTAAACCATTAGTTCATGGATATGTACAACCCTTAACCTATTGCAGTCATTTGCCAACAAAAGGAGCCTGAGGAAAAAAGAGTTTCAAGAAAGAAGAGTAAAGATAGAGGAGTGACGTTATGGATAAAAGAAAAAAGGAGAAATGAATGCAGGGAATGCATAGGTCTTATCTAAAAGTTTAAGGTCTTGGGCTTTTCCACATGCAGTTTCCCTCTACCTGGAATGTTCTTTCCCAGAGAACCATATTGCACCTCATTTGTTTCAGGACCTTCTGCAAATGCAACTTCATATCTTTCCTTTGAAGTTTTCTCCTTCAAAAACTTTGTAAGAAGCTACTATACAGCATATTTATTTGTTTTGCATTTATTCTTTTGCTCAACAGAGGAGATTTTGCTTGTTTTGCTCATAGTTGTATGTCTTGTAACTAGTACAGACCCTGAAATATAGTAGGAGTTTAGTAGATATTTATTGGATTAAAAAAAAATCAGTATCTGATTTGAGAAAGGTACAAATAGGCAGTACAAATAGTTTCAACTAATTGAAAAAGAGTTGCAAAATGTACTAAGAATTTAAGCTTATCTCTCACTTAGATTCACAAACTGGTAACACCTTGTCATAACTGTTCACCTCCCCACCTGTCTGTATACATCTGCTTTCCTTTGCCACGCCATCCAAGAGTATATATTTTCTCCCCTAGACAGTTAAGACACCTCCACAGTTAGCTAATGAATTATTTCATCTCAAAGAAAAAGCAAAAATAACAACAAAAATATTACTACAAAATGTCAGAATCACATTGAGCAATCTCAAAAGAGAAAACAAAAGAGGCCATTATAGTTAGGCATTTTTTCCCCTATCTACATGGATTTTATGAACTGTTACAGAGAATAAATCTGAATGACTATTAGGCTCTAAATTTTTTAGGTAATTAAGTTGGATGGTGAAAGGATGATTTTGCCTAGTGGGTCATATTGCTGGGTTTTTAATGTTTATATTCATTAATTTTATTGTACATGGGCATACAAGGTGCTTTGAGTCAGAGAAAGATTTCTCATTAAATGCCTCATGGTAAATGATAAGTGTGTTAATCCCTTTGCACTAAGCCTCACCCTTAAAGTATGCAACGAAAGCCAGGGCAAGTACCCTATGCATGTAGCTGGACAATGATCAGTGGGTCAATAGGGTAAATCATCTTTCTCTTCTTAAAAAGGGGAAGGAGACTATTGTTCTGCTCCTCTCCTAAAAGGGGCTTCTCCTTACTCCAGTCATTCACTGTGTAAATAAAGTTTCTTGGTGGGATCTAGGTAGCCTTAGGAGTCTCCAGCTTTTATGACCCAGAGATATCTCCAAATTCTAGATTACATCTCTTCTGACACATAAATACTTAGAAAGGCAGTCAATCTAGCCTTTCTGGCATCATTTAGTCTTGGGTTTCTTTTCTGGCACAGAGTTACTAAAACTACTGGAATCCCTAGGTAATGAGAATTAGAAAGGTGCATCTTATTGTATTAATGAGGTGGCTTTTGGAAAGCAGGGAGGTAAGCTAAGGATGGGGGTTGGTTGCCAGAGGAGCCAACCATGTGTTTAGAGGGTTAGAAAGATCAGTCCCAGCCCAACTCACCTCTGGGTCGGGAGAAGGGCTGGAGGTTCAATCAATTGTCAATGAGTTAATCAACCATGCATATGTAACGAAGCCTCCACAAAAACCCAAAAGGATGGGATTCAGAGAGCTTCCAGGTTGGTAAACCAGATTGCTTCCACATGCCAGTCCTCAAACTCCACAAAAATCCCTTGTTCAGGACCTTGCTCTGTGCATCACTTTATCTGGCTGTCGATTCTTATCCTTTAATATCCTCTGTAATAAACCAGTAATCCAGTAAGTAAACTGGCTTCCCAAGTTCTGTGAGCCACTTTAGCAAATTAACCCAAACCCAAGGAGGAAGTCATGGGAACCTCTATTTTAAAGCCATTCGGTCAGAATCCGAGGTAACTGGCTGGACTGGTGATTGGCATTTGAAGTACAGGGCAGTGTTGCATGACTGGGCTCTTATCCAGTGGAATCTGATGCTATCTGCATGGAAATAGCATCAGAATTGATTTGAATTGTATGACACCCAGCTGGTGTCAAAGAATGGCTTGATGCTGTGGGAAATCTCCCCTTTAACCACACACATGTTGGAATTAGATGCAGAACCCTTTATTGGGATATATTTATTGGGATATTTATTGGGATGGGGGGGCGGTTCACTTAAGGACTTTGTCTAGGCTGTAACCATTTGGCTTTTTCTAGGGGATAAGAGGTTATACTATTCTTTTAGATCAAAGCAATTAACAAAGACTACAGATCTAATTCTCATGTATGTTAAGAGTCTCAAAAGGCAAGGATCTACCACCAGCACTGAGAAATCCATGTTTTGCTTCTTCACATGTTTAAATAAAGGATTTTTGTTTAAAAGAATCATTATAAACACAATTGTGTATTACTTTATAATCAGAACACTATTAGCTTACCAATGAAAGATTTGACCTACATAAAACAGATTCATAAGAATAAAATTTTAAGCCTGTTCAAGAATAGTATTGGATTGTATTACTTTATAAATAAATCCTATAAAAATCCTAAGTCATAACAGAATTATATAATTTTAGTAGGTTTATGCAGTGAGGGTAATGTCAATATTAAACTAAAATGTTGGTGTCATAAAAACAATCATCTTTCTGTTCCAAACCAATCATTTAATATTCTATCACGTGATGCCAGGCTGGGAGTCAGAATCACATTTCTTCTTTGCTGGCTGGTAGTCTGCTAGGCTGGGCCAACAGAAAGCACTAGAAGGAGCCAGTAGGACAGAGGGAGAAGAAAGATCTTGGGCCTGGTTGCCCATTACTACTGCCAGCCTCATGTCAGCCATGAACTTTTACCCTGGTAGTGGTGGTGAGCTCTTATGTTAGAGGATGGTTCCAATTTCCAGCATTTTCTCAGACTCCTCAAAAGAACTTCATTCCACCCTTTCAGCTATACAAACCACATGCAAGACAACATCCATACTTAGAGTGTGAGACCCAGGTTCTGAGCTTCTAAGGCAACAATACTGGTTGGACCTCAACTTTGTTCTCTCAGCCTAAAAGCTGATAGATTTTTTTCTGCTGCTACCCCTGTAATCTCTTTTGGCTACTTAGGTATCCAATATGTATTTTGACAACCTCCTATATTAAATTCTTTCTTTAACATAACTGGAATGGCTTCCCTTTCCTGACTTGACCATGACTAAGAGTTAAAAATCAGATGGCCCCCAAACAAAGGGAATGTGAGCTTCCAAGTCAGTAAAGTTTCAAGACCTCTAACCAAGACATATTTATATTATGATCAAGATTCATTAACTCTGAGCTCAAAATATATGGATTTCAGTGTCAAGTAAGCTAATATCTGATGGTGATTTAGATAAGATGATTTAAATAATTTGGATCTCTTCATTTTTTTATGTGAAATATTTGGACAAGAAGATTGATTCATCTTGAACTCCAAAATCCCATTATACTTGTTGCAAATTTTTTAAGGATGTGGTAAAATGTAAGTCACATGTGAAAAATCCTAATCAAAAGAGACTTAATCTCAGAGGCATCAATATCAAACCTAGACTATAAAAACACACACATGTTTACACATGCACACATTCACACACACTCTCGGGGACTCAGACTTCTCAAGATTAAACAACTCAAAGTAGTGAATATATTTAGAATTACTGGAGTTAATCATACTTTTCACTCATTGTAAGACAAAGCAATCTTCTCTTCACAGCTGGAATTTTAAATAAAAAAGAAAAGTACATCACAGATACTTCACAGATATTTGGAGCAGTTATAATAAGATTTTCATTATTTGAAATTTTCACTTATTATAAAAGATTTTCCTTGGACTTTTTTAAAAAAGGTATTAAAGTTAAGATTTTTTAAAATTTCCTTTCCTTGGGCACCTAGGTGGCTCACTTAGTTGAGTATCTGACTCCTGGTTTTGGCTCAGATCATGATCTCAGGGTCTTGGGATCAAGCCCCATATTAGGCTCTGTGCTCAGTGGAACGTCTACTTGAGATTCTCTCTCTCTCTTCCTCTGCCCCTGACCCCTGAGTGTTTTCTCTCTAATAAATAGATAAATTTTTTTTTTAAAGAAAAATGTTCCTTCCCAGTTTTCTTTAATCTATTTGGGAGTGTTATGTTTTTATATGATACATCGTGTCAGTTTAGTGAATTTTCTTGCTAAATGATTGTATTCCCTAAATGCTGATTCAGATAAATTTTATATACAATCTTTTATGAGAGATAACAGCAGGTAAAATAAAATATATAGAAGTGCCAAAATTGCAGTCAACACTAAGTTACATATACCATCATGCACTAAATTCTAATAGATTTGTTTTCCCCTTTCTATATCCCTTATTTTTAAAAACCCTTTTTATTTTTTATTTTATTTTTTTTAAGATTTTATTTATTTATTCATGAGACATGCACACACACACACACACACACACAGAGAGAGAGAGAGAGAGAGAGGCAGAGACAAAGGCAGAGGGAGAAGCAGGCTCCACGCAGGGAACCTGATGTGGGACTCAATCCCGGGTCTCCAGGATCACGCCCTGGGCCTAAGGCAGGCACCAAACCACTGAGCCACCCAGGGATCCCCCTAAATATCCCTTTTTAATGAATATTTCCAGACTAACAGCCTAATGATTTTAAATAAACAACTGCTTAGGGTTTTCACAATAGTTCCTGCATCTGTTTTCTATAAAAATTTAAGAATCTCAGTCATGTTCAAGTCTCTGCCAGTGTAAGAAGAGTCTCTCCTTTCTGAAAAGGGTCTGAACTCATTTCCTTCCTTGAATAGCCTATTTTTTTTTTTTAAAGAAGAGTCAGTGTACTTCCCTGTTTCTTTTCATTTCTCATGAGTTTTTGTTGAGTATACTGTAAATCAGACCCTCTGCTTCCCAGGTTTTGGTATTTTTTTTTCTGCTTGTTGTTGGTAGTGATGCTGCTGTTGGCTTGGTTAGTGACTCTTCTGAATTAATCCTGTGAAGTCTGTACTGTTAGTAATGTGTGGCCAACGCAACCCTTGCTTGGTTCGCTTAGTGGTCAGCTAGTGATCAAACAAAGATGACATCAAATGCCTTGTGCCCGGTGGTCTGCCAGCCTTGCTAAGGGCTCTGTATCTCTCTCAGTTGTGTATCTTTAATGCTCTCTTAGGGCATCTCATTCCTCTGCCTTTGCCTTCATTTCCCTACATCTGGAGAGTCCATTTATGCTTTCTAGAATTTTTTCCAATATGCTCTTTCAATCCTACCTTTCCTCATTTTACTTGAAGAAAAATCTTCATACAACTGAGATCATTTTTTTAACAGATGTTGTTGCTATGAATAAACATGTGTGCTTACTTTAGAGAGAGTTTGTAATTGATCTTTGGAAAAAAAAGGAAGTAAATTTCTAGGAAAAAAATCATGTGACAGAGGTATGTATTTTTCAGAATTTTTTATCCTGGAACTGTTGTAGGACTGGGTAGATGGCATTATTGATCTTTTCTATTTCTTACATTTGTAAGAGAACTCTGGGAACTCAATAAACACTTGTTGACTGATGACTTGAAAGTTCTTACTCTATCTCAGGGGAGCCAAACAATCGTTGCACGTCATCTTTATTCATAGCACTGTGTGGTCTTCCTTTGTGTTCTGTTTACAAATCAATTTTGAGGGCAAATATAGCAGGACATGCACACCTATGCAGCTAAAATTTCTTATATTCATATCTATGCTGATCAACTATAGTATGTGTGTATATGTAACATTAGAGGTGAGATGAAAAAGGGGCAAAGTGAATGTCATCATTTGTCGTATATGAATCTGTTTTTAAAAATTAACTTTACCTATATAATTCTCATCACTATGGAATATCTGAGGAAAGTAGGATATTTGTTTATATGCAATACAAACTGTACATTCATTCTGGGTTATTAGTTCCTTTATTAGAAAATATTTGGAGTAAACTGTCTACAATAATTTATATATCTTAACATGACTCTTAAACTGACAAAACCACTCTGTATGTTAACACAGACTTTCCTTTCCTCTGAAATAATAAGTAACAATTACCAAAAAACAAAAAGTGGTTTTGAAATTCAGGCTTATAAATCCTTCTTCTCTTTAGAATTTCTAGGAAAAAACAGTTTCTTTTGCTACCATTTTTGAAAGCTCAATATGTTCCATTTAAACATTTTCTAGAAAATGTCTACTGGAAGAATGAGAAATTTTAAGCATTTGCCCTTTCCCTAAGGTCTTATTTTATTCCCTCTTTTATTTACCACCTTCTAGTTATATAACTTTAGCCAAGCTACTTAATCATCATAAGCCTTAGTTTCTCTTCCGTAAAGGGAAAAGGTAATGGCAACAGATACCTCAAAATACTATTGAGAAAATTGAAAATGTCCTGTTTCATCTGTGCTTAGCTACTTGTAAGGAGATAATATGGGTTAGTAAATGCTAATATGTTTTTTTTTCCAGCTTTATTGAGATATGATTGACAAAAATTGTATATATTCAGGTTGTAGGACATGACCTTTTTTTAAAGGTATCACATGATTTAATAAACATACACTATGAAATTATTACCACAGTCAAGTTAATTAACATATCTACCACCTCACATATACTTTTTTATATGTGTGGTGAGAAGACTTAAGACCTACTGTCTCAGCAAATTTCAAGTAAACACTGCAGTACTGTTAACCATTATCACTATTCCATTCATTAGATCTCCAGAACTTACTTATCTTATAACTGAAAGTATGTATCCTTTGACCAACATCACCTCATTTCCCCTATTCCCCCAGGCTCAGAGAGTTTCCATTGAAAGAGAGGGGTTTCTTTACAAAGTTATAGATTTAAAATAGTTGATTTTTCCTCTTTTAAAAACTTTGATTTTTTTTAAGATTCTCTATTTTGTTTGTTTTTTATCGTTTTAATCCCAGTGTAGTGAACACAGTGTTACATTTGTTTCCAGCACAACAATATAGGATTCATATATTACTCAGTGCTGCTCAACATAAGTGTACTCCTAATCTCCTTCATCCTTAAGTGCTTGGAACATCAGATAGAACATAACCCAAAGAAGCAAAACATTTAATCAAACCTTATAAATCTAATAAGTGAAGTGTAAAGTAAATAAAACAATTTATTGTATACGTTCAATAGTTGATATATTTAGTCAGGTTTTCTTTATCTTTTCTAACTTCACATCACAAATATAATATCAATGACATATTTCAAATTGAAGTTTCAAGATTAAAATGTTAGATTCTCTAAACAACAAATGTAATATCAAAGACATATTTCAAATTGAAGTTTCAAGATTAAAATGCTAGATTCTCTAAACAACCGACATTGAAAAAGAAACACATAGATCATTCTGAATTTATATAAAATTAGTATTTACTGGATTTAGTTTACCAGTCCCATACTCAAATTGTTACCTTGCATACTTAAAGAAAATAGAATTACTATCTCAGATGGTCTAAAATTATTTTAACCCTTAAGCAACTGATTTTGGTCCCCACTCAGCACACTGGTGGATACACTGAGTCCTTTTTATACCAAATACCTCAACTGGAGTTGCCAAGGTTCCAACACTTCACAATGCAAGTTTAGATACATGATTTCATTGGACATTATTCTCCACCCACATTGAGTTCAACTAATTTTTTTACTGAGGGTTTGCATTCTGCACTTCTTTTGCACTTTTCTTGGTTGCTTAACCATGATCTGTGACATTTTAATGCTTTTGTATTTTTAAGCAAGTTTTTGAACATACCTCTGTTCTCACTTTATTTTTTTTCCATCGTGATAAGTGTATTCTTAATTTCAATCACCTACCTAGCCCATCCCCCTACCCAACTTCCCTCTGGTAATCATCAGTTTTTGTCTATAGTTAAGAGCCTATTTCTTGGTTTGTCTCCTTTTTTCTTTAAATTTTTCCTTTGCTCATTTTTTTTGTTTCTTAAATTCCACATACGAGGGGGATCATATGGTATTTGTCTTTCTCTGACTGACTTATTTCACTTAGCATTATACTCTCTAACCACCCATTGTGACAATTGGCAAAAATCTCATTCTTTTCATGGTTGAATAATATTCCATTCCATATATATATCACATCTTCTTTATCCATTCATCAGACACTTGGGCTGCTTCCAAATCTTGGCTATCGTAAATAATGGTACTATGAACATAGGGGTTCATATATCCCTTTGAATTAGTGTTCTTGTATTCTCTGGGTAAATACCCAGTGATGTGATTGCTGGATCATAGGGGAGTTCTATTTATAACTTTTCGAGGAAAATGCATATTGTTTTGCAGAGTGGCTGCACCATGTTGCATTTCTACCAACAGTGTAAGAGGGCTCCCCTTTCTCCACATTCTCACCAACACTTGTTTTTACTTGTGTGTTTTTTTTTTTTTATTTTAGCCATTCTGACAGGTGTGAAGTGATATCTCATTATGGTTTTGATTTGCATTTCCCAGATGCTGAGTGATGTTTTGAGAAACATTTCATGTGTCTGTTGGCCATCTGGATGTCTTCTTTGGAGAAATGTCTGTTCATGGCTTCTGCCCATTTTTAATTGGATTATTTGTTTTTTGGTTGTTGAGTTGTATCAGTTCTTTATGTATTTTGGATACCAACCTTTTAATGGCTATGTCATTTGCAAACATCTTCTCCCATTCAGTAGGAATTAGTTATTAGTTTTAGTTGATTATTTAGTTTTAGTTTTGTTTATTATTTCCTTCACTGTGCAGCAACTTTTTGTTTTGATGTAGTCTCAACAGCTTATTTTAGCATTTATTTCCCTTGCCTCAGGAGATATGGCTAAAA
This sequence comes from Canis lupus familiaris, assembly GCF_011100685.1. Taxonomy (NCBI): domain Eukaryota; kingdom Metazoa; phylum Chordata; class Mammalia; order Carnivora; family Canidae; genus Canis; species Canis lupus. The sequence goes on from NC_049232.1 coordinate 49,378,967, forward strand.
AAAATGTTGCTATGGCCAATGTCAGAGACATTACTGCCTGTGCTCTCTTCAAGAATTTTTATGGTTTCAAATCTCACAGTTAGGTCTTTGATCCTTTTTTAGTTTATTTTGTGTATGGTTTCATTCTTTTGCATGTGACTATCCAGTTTTCCCAACATCATTTGTTGAAGAGACTGTCTTTTTCTCATTGTATTTCATTTGTCCTTTGCCAAAGATTAATTGACCATGTAATTGTGTGTTTATTTCTGGGTTTTTTTCTTCTTTTCCATTGATTTTTATGCCAGTACCATCTTGTTTTAATTACTACTGTTTTGTAATTTAACTCGAAGTCTGGGACTGTGATGCCTCCAGTTCTGTTTTTCTTTTTCAAGATTGCTTTGGCTATTCAAGGTCTTTTATGGTTCCATACAAATTTTAGGATTGTTTGTTCCAGTTCTGTGAAAAATGCTGTTGGTATTTTGATAAAGATTGCATTAAGCCTGTAGATTGCTTTGTGTACTATAGACATTTTAACAATATTTGTACTTCTAACCCATACCCCTGCTCTCACTTTAATACTCTATAGTCACGGCAATGGCTTTTTTTTTTTTTTTTTTTGCAATGGCTTTTGACATTTCTAACACTTTCACTTTTTTTCATTTTTATGGAAACACTTTTGTACGTATATATTGCCTCATCTTTCATTACTTATTTTGGCTAGATATTTAGAAATATTTAAGTATTTATGAAGTCTTACTACAGATAGACAGGTATTGTGGCAAATTGTGTTACAGAAACACTTTCCTACCGTCATTGAGGAAGACACTGTATTTGAAGTTATCACTCCTTGGGCTTGATTTAACCCTGGGGAACTGCGGAGTTTGGGAATTTCATAATTGCACCAAGTATTATTTATGAACTTAATAAATAGTTTCCTAGATAATATTCTGCCTTTTCTAGTGCTTTTTAGATATTATAACTAATTAATTTGTTTTAAACATTTCTAGATTTGTAATCTTTTGTTTTTATGTACTTTTCAAATGGTTGTTAAAATGTAATTGTAAGCATTTGGGATTCCACAGGATACTTTGATATTAAAATATGGTCTTTATATTTCAAAATTTGTAAGCAAAGATGAATAACACATAATTACTGATTTCAAGGAGTTTACATTTTAGAAAAAGAAAAATATATATATGAAGAGGACACCAATAAAAACATACTATGGCAGCAGGGTGCTTGGTATCATAGGAAGAAATGAGAAGAGGTTAATCCAGACTGGACAATTTTAAAAAGATTTCATAAAACCTTTGTAAGAATTAAAATAAATGTAGTATGTAATTGCCTAAATTAAAATACAGGCACTTTCTGAATAAAATTTAGCATCCATCAACACATTTAAATCCACTCTTTTGTGCAGACTTGCTAAAAATACTATAAATGTTTATTTATACTTTATTACCAGGAGGTGGCAAAATACAGACCAAAATCCAAATCAGCTACCCTATTCACTTATTTATCGTCAAAAGCTCTTTTGTAATAGTGACATAAATTTGGACAGTGTAATTGAAACCATATGGCTGGAAAATCTGAAAATTTTTGTTCTCTGGTCTTTAATGGCAAATACTTGCTGACTCCTATCTCATTTATATTAATATTAGGCATTGCTGCAATGTCAACCCAAAACTTCTAGGTGTCCTAATATCAAGCTCTGGTTAATTATCACAGCATCTGGCTGTAGAACTGGTCTCATTTTCCTGGACCTTATTCCTCTACAACATCTAATCAAGAAAGGGCAATTTCCTACATTATACTTTTTTTTTTTTTAATGATGGAATCTCTCCCCTTTTTCCTTTCTGCCTGAACTAATTTACACCAAAAGCTTAATTAGTTCTCTAACTGAATCTCCTATATGTGTCCTAGCAACACTTAGAAAATGGTCACTTTTAATTGCCCTTGAAAAAGGCTTATTCAGAAAGGAATAAAACATTTCACATAGAAACACATAGAATTTTTGAATAGGGTCAAAAGAATCCTGACTTCATGGAGCTTACACTTGAATATATTGAAGAGTGTGGAAGTAAACTAGCCTTTTCTAATAAGCAACAGGTCCTTCATTATAAAGAAATATTCACCTATGAGCACAGGGTAAAGATTAATTTTTATAGTCTCAAAGTCTAAACATGAGCTTGATTCAAGATTTCTATCTTTTGTGTATTTTTGTACAGTAAAAGGTCAATGTGTGAATGTTTAATAAAAGCTTACTCTTTACCCTGTATTAAGAACACTGAATCAAAGTGAACAAGGTATTAACCTTAGCTCTAAAATGCTTATGTGTTTATAGAGGAGACACCTATTTATTGAGGCAATTGTGACATAGCAGGCTTTACTAAGTGCTGCAAGAAATATATTTTGCATGATGGGAGCAGAAGAAATTCACTTAGATGGGAATACTGAGTGGGTGCATTGAGAAAGTGACATTAAACTGGACTTTGAACTATGGGCAGACATTTTTTGAAGTGGAAATGAACAAGAAGGGTTTTCCAGATCAAGGGGACAACTAACTAAATCAAATCTCTAGGCTAAAGATTAATGGTTTGGTGTTACTAACTTTTGGACATAATGCAGCTGCAAAATGTTCTTAATAATATCCGGGTCAATAATAAACTTATTTGGTCAGTCTTGTATTCAAAATTTGGCATTACGTTTAAATACTAGTTAATTCATTTACAAGATAAAATTCGGATTTAAAGAGCTCTTTAAGCTTTAAAAAACAGAAATAAATGAGCAACTGCTCTTTCTATGGTATTGTTTTAGAGAAAGATTTAGCTTCTTTGGCAGCATTTCAACAGGGGTGCCTGAATGGCTCAGGCAGTTAAGCATTAGACTCTGGTTTCAGCCGAGGTCCTCACAACAGGGTTATGAGATTGAGCCCTGCGTGGAGCTCCACACTCGGGTGGGAGTCTCCTTAAGACTCTCTCTCTCCCTTTCACTCTGTCCATCCCTCAACTGTCACTTTCTCATTCTCTCTCTAACGTAAATAAATAAACCTTTAAAAAGATAACATCAAAAGCACAATTTTTGTTCTCATCTGCACTTTTAGAGTCCTTCTGTCCTATATTCTCTGGAGTATTTTATTGACAAAATATAAATAATAGTATTTGAGGATATATAGACTATGAGTGTCACAAACACATTCTCTTATGTTTAAAACCAGAAAAGAGGCTAGCCTTATATTTTATTAAACCATATTTCATAAACAAAGAGCTGTATTTTTTTCTAGAAAGTACTGATCTCATATTAGATACCTGTGCAGCACCCCAATTAGACATAGACAAAAAAGTGTCTCTCACTCAGGAAGCCTGCTGAATTGAAGGAGCCACAATACCATCTAGTGTCAGCAATGCACAGTCTGTACTAACACGGAGAGTAGACTAAATTAACATAGAGAAAACAGTGGAAAACACAACCTGTGCCCTCTTTCTTCAGTAATCTGAGATATAAATGTGTTGTCTAGCACTAAGTGCTCTCTGCACCTCCCCTAGCTTTTATTTATTTTTGAACTGAACCTGTCAAGAAAAAATATCAGTCTTCTCGGCATGTAATAGTCTGCCATTTTGCTGTTAAGACTGATCCCACAAATAACAGCCCATCAGATTACGATGGCAGTATTTCTCAACAGTGTGATGTGCTGGGTTGAGACCATGCTGCCCACGGTAATGTCACTCAGCAAAATGATCTATGGTACAATTCAGCCATTATTCATCCCTATTTGTATTATCTATGTTCAGCCTACTTTCATTGATTCTTGCCTTTTTTCCTCCATTGCAGTATAGATATTGACATGTTCCTAAATTGGACTGAGCTGCTTTAGGAAGTTATGCATTTGTGGATGTATTTAATCTAAACTTAAGTGAGTTCTCCTGCATGGAATTTATAAAAGGGAGTCATGTCCTTATACCTTACGGTCCCTGAGCACGAAAGCCCTGTCTTATTAATTTATCTCTCTTAAAATTTGCTCCAGTGATTGCTTTCATTGATTGGGCATACAATAAATATGTTGAACTAATTTATAATAAAATTTCTCATTTCATGTTTGCATACATCATGCAATGTCTGCATAATCAGGTTGTGAGATCTCTGATTTCAGAAGGAGATTTGTATACCTTCAACTAACAAAGGTTTGCCCATAATAGCCACTCAGTAGAATAGCTGGTATCTACCACATAAACTGGTATCTAGCTTGGAATATATCCTGCTATATTAAAGTGATATTTATATAACTTATTTTTGTGCTGTAATGCCTCTTACAGAAACTCAAGCCACATCTCCCCTAACATATTTTGACAGGTTTAATGATCTATAATTGAGGCATAACAAACTGTATATATTTAAAGTGTATAATTTGATCATTTTAAACATATCTATACTGTCATGAATCCATCATCAGAACCAAGACAATGAACATTTCCAACACCCCACCCACCCACCCAATTTCCTCCTGCCACTGTGTAATCCCTCTCTCTATCCTTTTTCCCTAGGTGCTTCAGGCTGAATTTTGTCACCAACACAACTCACATGTTGAAACCCTAACCTGCAGAACCACAGAACATATTTGGACACTGGCCTTCAAAGAGGTGATTCAGTTACAGTGAGGCCATTAGAACCGGTGTCCTATTTAAGAAGAGGAAATTTGGACACACAGAGACACAGAGGTCACATGCACACAAAATAAAGACCATGTGAGGACACAAGAAGAAGGTAGTCATCTGTCAACCAAGAAGAGACCTCAGAATGAAATCAACCAGTCTCCAGAGAAAATAAATTGATGTTGTTTAAGCCATCCAGTCTGAGGTATTTTGTTAGGGCAGCCCTAGCAAACAAATACCAGGCAACAACTGACTATCTTTCTGTCACTATAGATTAGATTGAATTTTCTAGCATTCTATATAAATGTGCTCTTTCAGGCCTGGATTTTTTTTTTTTTTATTCAGCATAATTTCTTTGAGATCCACCCATTTTGTTGCTGTATCAATACATTTCTTTTCATTACTGGCTGATATTCCATTGAATGGATGTACCACAGTTAATTCATCTATTCACATATTGCTGGATATTTGCTCTGTTTTCTGGTTGGGACTATTACAAATAAAACTTCCATGAACATTTATTTACAACTTTTTAAACAATTTTTTATCTTGTGTAAATACCTGAGATTAAAAAGACTGGGTCATACGGTACTTGTTTAGTTTTTAAGAAACTACTAGACTGTTTCCAACATTGTACCATTTTGCATTCCTGTCAGAGGTCAAGAATTCCATATCCTTAACAAAAATTGCTATGGTCAATTTTTTTTTTAATTTTAGACTTTCTGATAGTTATATATATATCAGCATGTGACTATATTTTTTTAATTTGCATTATGTTAAGACAGTGGTGTTAAGCATCTTTTCATATGCTTATTTCCAAAATTAAAGTGTCTATTCAAATATTTTGCATCTTGTATGGGGCTGTTTGTTTTCTCATTACTGAGTTATAAGAGCTCTTTTTTAATATAAATTTATTTTTTATTGGTGTTCATTTTGCCAACGTATAGAATAACACCCAGTGCTCATCCCGTCAAGTGCCCACCTCAGTGCCCGTCATCCAGTCACCCCCAGCCCCTGCCCACCTCCCCTTCCACCACCCCTAGTTCGTTTCCCAGAGTTAGGAGTCTTTCATGTTCTGTCTCCCTTTCTGATATTTCCCACACATTTTTTCTCCTTTCCCCTTTATTCCCTTTCACTATTTTTTATATTCCCCAAATGAATGAGACCATATAATGTTTGTCCTTCTCCTATTGACTTACTTCACTCAACATAATACCCTCCAGTTCCATCCACGTTGAAGCAAATGGTGGGTATTTGTCGTTTCTAATGGCTGAGTAATATTCCATTGTATACATAAACCACATCTTCTTTATCCATTCATCTTTCAATGGACACCGAGGCTCCTTCCACAGTTTGGCTATTGTGGACATTGCTGCTATAAACATTGGGGTGCAGGTGTCCCGTTGTTTCACTGCATCAGAATCTTTGGGGTAAATCCCAAACAGTGCAATTGCTGGGTCGTAGGGCAGGTCTATTTTTAACTCTTTGAGGAACCTCCACACAGTTTTCCAGAGTGGCTGCACCAGTTCACATTCCCACCAACAGTGCAGGAGGGTTCCCCTTTCTCCACATCCTCTCCAACATTTGTTGTTTCCTGCCTTGTTAATTTTCCCCATTCTCACTGGTGTGAGGTGGTATCTCATTGTGGTTTATATATTCTACACAAATGCTTTATCAAATAGGTGATTGGCAAATGTGGTCCCTCAGTCTGAGGCTTATGTTTTTATTCTCTTCCTAGTATCTTTCACAGAGCAGAAAAATTTAATTTCAGTTAAGTCAATTTATCAGCTTCATCTTTTACAGATCATGCTTTTGGTGTTGCATCTGGGAAATCTTTGCCTAACTTTGTGTCAGAAGGATTTTCTCTTATGTTCTTCTAGGACGTTTATCATTTCAGGATTTAAATTAGGTCTACAACCTATTTTTAGTTACTATCAGTACATGACTCCTTTTTGGTTTTACATGTAAAATCATTGAAAGTAATGATGCTTTCTGTCTTAAATGTTCTACCGCCATATCACCTGTTTCCATACTCACTGTATTTCTTTCTTCTTTTATCACATCCTTTTATTTAAGCTTTAGGTCCCATCCCCTTCTAAGTCCTCATGTTTCTTGTTGCATCAGCAATACTAAAAATTCAAACCCTATCTCTCCCAATTTATTTTCTTCACATATGTGCAAGTTCAAGTCTCTTCTACTAAAAATAAAAAGTAAAATAACACTTTTATGAGCCTACATAGCTTTCTAACAACTTAACACTAACTTGCCTTGTTCTTTCCCTACAAAACTATTAAGAGAATTACCTACTTTTTCATTTTCCTCTCCCCTAACACAACACTGCCAGGTTTCTGCCCTAGTCATTGCACTAAAACTGCTCTTGTATCAGCATTTGTGATTTCCTTTTGCTATGTACACAGGTCCCTCTTCAGCTCTTATCAAACAGGCTCTCTGGGAGGCATTTACACTGTTGACATTTAATGGTGGGAATTTCCTTAGTTTGTATGAATCCACTTTGCTGTGGTCCCTCCTACCTGTTAACCTTCCTTAGTCTTCTACATCATCTCCTCATTTTATGTTACTTGAGACGTGTCTTCCCCATATTTTCTCTTCTCATTCTATATGCTTTACTAGTTATCATATACAAAAGCAAAGATTCTATTACCATCTTTAAAGCAGTGAATCTCCTATGTGTATTGCTGGTCAGACTATTAGAATCTATATGATCAATTTCCTGCTGTATATTCCCAGTTTGCAATATGTGCCAAACTTAATTCATTCTTCTTTTGACCCAAATGTGTGGCTCATTCTGTATTTCCTGTGTTGGTAGATGGTTTAGCACTCACTCTGTCACCTAAATCAGAAAAATGTGATTCATCCTTAAAAACTTCTCTCCATTCCTCATGAAAAACAATAAAGATATTTTTGCTTATATCTCTTACTTATGTCTTTGATCCACACTTCCTCTCCATATCTACTATTTCTACCCTCATTATACCTCATCTGAAGTTCTGGAACAGACTTCATCTGGCCCCATTGACTCTAGACCTCATTCTCTACAAATCTAACTTTCATACTAATTAATGCCCTGGTAAGCTTTCTGAAAGGCAAATCTGTTCATGGCAACAATATGTAAAAGCATGTATCTCTACTACCTGTAGGCAAAATTACACCCATTCTCATACAACATAATATGCCTCCCACAGTCTGAGTATCCTATATTTGCCATTCTTTCTCTTAAATCTTATCATTAACAATTCTTCTACATGAATTCTAATTCTCATAAATAACTACCTTCTTAGTTTCCTGAACATGGTATTTTAATATACCACCAAATCTTAATCCAAGATATGTACATCTTCTCTAAAGGCCCTTTCCTTTCATGTTCATCAGTCACCAACACATCTTGAAAAAGGTAGCTCGTTTTGTCTTTTGCATGAAGCCTTCCAGGACTCAATAAAACCTAGATGTGTATTCCTTTTATCTCCAAGCATACACTTCCATGATAGCCCTTAACACATTGCACAATAATTATGTTTCTACATATTTTTCCCAACTGCCATACTTGAGGTTACAAGCCAGCTCAAATTTGTGTTTATATCCTCAGAGCCTAGGACAGTGTTTGGCACACAGACGGTTCTCAACATGTTTGCTAAAGTAATGATCAGTTTCTCTCTTTTCCTGAAGACTCTTGCTCAAATAGAGATCATTTGCAATCAAAGTTAAAATAGTTTCCCTTTTTCTTTAAGGGAGTAGGCATTGGGTATCTTCTAAAGACTTTGAAGCTAGAAAATACTTCCTAAATCAGGTATGATGAAAAGTAATTCGGTGCATTGAGAATACCCTAAATGTTCCACTCTTTAAAGTCCAGTGTGCAATCATAAACTCAAAAGGCTCTAATGGCATTCAATCTTTGTAAATGTTTCTACTCACCCTAAAAAAGGTAAAATATATTCTATCTGCATAGAAAATAAATGCTGCTTTTGCCATTTTGCTTCCTGTTATTTGCGATTATAGAAGAAAAACTTGGTCATTTAAGATATAATTTTTAAATAATAATTCTAATAATTTACTTTTAAATTGATGGTTAATGGTTGGGCATAACTTAAAAATTAGAGCATGTGGGCAGCCCCGGTGGCGCAGCGGTTTGGCGCCGCCTGCAGCCTGGGGTGTGATCCTGAAGACCTGGGATCGAGTCCCACATCGGGCTCCCTGCATGGAGCCTGCTTCTCTCTCTGCCTGTGTCTCTGCCTCTCTCTCTGTGTCTAGACCTGGGATCGAGTCCCACATCGGGCTCCCTGCATGGAGCCTACTTTCCCTCTCCCTCTGCCTGTGTCTCTGCCTCTCTCTCTGTGTCTATGATTAAATAAATAAAATCTTAAAAAAAAAGAACTTACACATATTTGAAAAAAATTAGAGCATGTGTAAACTTAAGAAAATAGTTTATATAATATAAATCATTAATATGATATTCTAAAAGTACTTTGTAAAAAGCACATACATGAAGAAGAATGGCCTCTACTCTAGGTATGAGAATATAGAAAAAGGTAAAGAAAGTTAATACAATCATAAATCTCAAGCTGCTTTATTTCTCATTATTTTTATCTTACTGTTCAATATTAAAAGGCCTTGTCATCATGAAATTATCATTGAGGAATGAAATATTGAATCCAGGACTGACAAAAAGGTCTAGATTGAAAAATACAGAGTGAGAATTCACATACTAAAATCATTTTTTCCATTTCAATTACTATCCTAAAGCTAGCCAGCAGTACTCACTAGAATGACCTGTGAAAACAGAAAACCAGGGTACAAATTTGAATTATTTTGCTTGCTACTCGTGTGATAATAGGCAGATCATTAACCCCTGATTCTCTATAAACTCATTTGTAATGGGCCAAATTAGCAAGGCTGGTTTAGCACATATATTTTATTAAATTCTTTTGCTTAATCAGTTTAGGCTGGGCTATGCTTTGGCCAATAAACAACTCCAAAATCTTAGCGACTTCAAAGCACAAATTTTATTGCCCACTCATGCTCCAGGCATGCCACAGTTGGGCAGTTGGTCATTCTGCTCCATGTTGCCCTCCTCTCTCAGGACCCAGGGTCACACAGTATCCACCATCTAGAATGTTGCCAGTCTTCAAAGAAGGAAATGGCAGTGCAGCAAGCTGCATATTGACTTTTAAAGTTTCGCTTCAGAAGTAACACGTCACTTCTGCTCATATTTCACTGATAATATTTCAAGAGGGAAGTGTAATCCTACCATACGCTACAGGGTATGACCAGAAACATTTTATATAAATATTTTATAATATTACGTAATATTAAAATATATATTATAGCATTTTGATGCATTCAATGGTACTGGGTAGAGAATAACAGTAATAGCTCACTGTAGCAAAGGCTTATTCTGTTCAGGGCACTCTGCTAAGGACTTTGCTCCCATTATCTCATTTAATTCTCATATTGGCCTCTAAGGCAAGTAGCTACATCTCAGACACTGCTATTTGACTTTCCAGCAGCCATCCCTTCCCCTCCTTTTTCTTTTACCAACACAGCCAACACAGCTGAGATTTCACTCAAGGTTACAGTGTTTAAAGTTCACATTATCTTTATAGCTACCAGGAACCAGGTAAAAAACATCTGCCTGAACTATGATACATGGAATACAGCACCACTTCTTGAAAAAAAAATCACTAAGTAAGGCAGAATTTTATCTTCTTTCCATATTTCTGCAGGAGGCAGAAATGATGTCAAGTGATATAGCAGCCACCTGGGGACAGTGAGGTAAGAAGCATGGGGCTGGGAAAATAATCATGGAAATATTGGCCATGACATCATTGCTGATGATGCTGATCTGATGCCAGCAGCCACTCACGTCTGGCCTTCCTATTACATGAGCTAAATAAGCCTGTTCTTTGAACTGATTTCCAAAGAGTTTTATCTCATTTTTATTTTAGAAGAAAATCATTAGAATCATTTCTAGTCAATGTAATGCATATCCCCATGGATTAATAACAAAATGAGTTAAGGAGAAGTTATATACATGGGCCAAAATAACAGACCAATTAATGCCAGAGCTGGAACTTAGATCTATAATGGCCTGACTCTAAAACTAGGTGATTCACAAAGCACTTTCCAATCAATTCTAAACAACTGTGAGTCAAACCCTACATACTTGACATTTCAAAACATAATGTGATAATCAAATTATTAATAAAATGAAAGTATCTCACTAAGGAAATGAGAAATTATCAATGTTTATAAAATAGAGCTTGTATAAAATCATGCTTCAGTTTAATGTGTCCAAGTTTTCTATTGATATAACTTGGGCACTGTGATTTCATTGTTTAAATATATTTTTAAATGAAAGATTAACAATATTAACAATTCAGTTTAATGTGTCCAAGTTTTCTATTGATATAACTTGGGCACTGTGATTTCATTGTTTAAATATATTTTTAAATGAAAGATTAACCCCTACCTTCATTAGGCTTCAGTTCTCTCACTTATGAATTGTAGTAGTTGGTTAGGTAATATTTATTACTTTGTAGTCTGTGTAATCTATGATTTTAATGAGGTGATGAAAGCAGGCAAGTTTTAGGTACCTAATTATTCTTTGCACCAACCCTGATAGAACAAATAGTAATTACTTGTTTTAATATCTCTTTTCTAGGACTGCAAACTTCCTGAAGGCATAGTCATGACTGCCTTGGTCACTCTGTGCTTATAGCATTTGATAGAGGATCTGCTCAAAGTATATTAACTCATGGGTAAAATATTCAGTATTATTCTACCTGAAAACAGGGACAAAATAAGAAAAACAATATCATGTTGAAGTAGTCACAGCTATTTGTACTGATTTTTTAAAATTTGGAACCAGTTATACATATTGCAAATAGACAAATCTAGGCTTAACTAAATAAAATTTTCCTTACCAGTTAGAGCTGCATTTTTTAGGCCTGCTTTTTGATTAATGATCTTATAAGTTCTCAGTTCCAGAATGTAATTAATATATTGTAAAAATATTAACTTTGAAAAAGAGATACTCTTCTGAATTGAATGAGGATTGATTGGTAATATTTTATTGACTTTGAAAAAGATACTCTTCTGAATTGAATGAGGATTGATTGGTAATATTTTATTGATAATAAATAGATTCTAAGATTTGAATAGCTTAAAAAATAAAATTATTACTTGTTCATGTAACAATCTTGTGTGTATTCTCTTCAGTAGGGTGACTTTCCTCCCTGAAGTAATTCAGGGATACAGCCTCCTTTCATCTCTGGCTCTACCATTTCCTTGGCCCCTTCTCTAGTCGGCAGTATCCAGTTGGCAGAGAAGAAAAAGCAGCATGGAAGGTCTATTGTGGTGTTTTATGGTCTATGAAGGGAAGATGTTCACTAGTACTCAGTCACTGGTAAGAATTTGTAAATAAGCCATATTTAACAGCAAGGAAGACTGGGGAAATACAGAATATCTTCTCAAAAATCAGGATAAAGGATTTCAGTAGGCAGTTGGTCTTTGTTAGTCATATTACAATTCTGTAATCTGTAATTCTACATGAAATAATGTAGGCAACATTTCATGGAAAAACAAGCAGTTACCCTTATATATTTACCATGGTCTTTCAACTCCCTGAACCCATCTTGAAGCATTGCTGGTTTTCCTCGATGGTATTAAGACTTGTGAAAATAAATTGAACTCATCCTGAGATTTTTATGTGGGAGCTCTAAACAATATTCCTGATGCTGCTTGTGTCACATGTTATTTCCTTAGAAAGCTCACCAATGAAAGATTGTGTGATGCTAATTCAGTCTCAGCCTCTGTACTAATTCACATTATTTCCATTAGAAGTTCTATTCATTACAGAGACTGGATAAGCACTGAAAACACAGAATTGAAAAGACATTTATTTAAATTGACCGTAATGAGTCAGTGGCTTCTATATTCCCCTTATTATCTTCAAATGCCAAATGAAACTTTCAGTAATGGGCACTGGCCATTGTTCAGTTTCATGATTATTTCACATTTGTTCAAAAGTCAATTGAAATAATTGCCTTGGTTAAAGTAATTGAAGGTCATCTGTAAACTGATTTATCTCATATATGCGTGTGTTCTCCATAAACAAGCGCCTACAAAAATTTTTGGAATACTTTCTTATATTTAAGGGAAAATAAAGAGTAAACAGGTAATCAAAATAAAGGGAAAAACATTGTGATGTTATGTTACATTATTTTTTATGTGCTCCTAAAATTTAGACTGGTAAGTCTGATGTTGATTTTATAAGCTTTCACACACGTGTCCTTACCGAGGCTTTTTTATTCTAAGCTATTTTTCACCCCATTACTCTTTAATTCTCAAGGGTCAGGGATCGTGTCTCTCTTTCAAAATCATGCCCCGTAAAACCACATTATAGACACTCAATAACTTATTTTAAATGTTGATATATATATAACTTCACTTCTAATATTAGATGCACCCTGACATGCATCCACATTCACATCCCTCTCCTTCTCCCTCACATGTGCACACACACACACGCACACACACACACACACACAGATACACACACGCCCTTACTTCACAGGTTATTTTCTGTGTAATAAAAAAAATGTACAAAAATCGATAGCTTGAGTTTCCATTATTTAAGTTTTTTCTTCAGAATGGTAAATTTGAAGGTTTCTTTCACAATACCAATGCCAGCACTGGAAATGTTGAGTAGTTTTATGGGATGTGAAATATTTTGATCATAGGATATTATTAATACAATTTGAAAGGAGAAAAAATATTCACAGGGCTAAGAAAATACTTTAAGGGAGACTACATTTAGCAACCAGATATTTTCCTTGACATAAGAGACACTATGTCTATTTTATAACCTACAAAATACACAAGATTATTTTCTGTGAAAACTAACTTATAAAAATGTAAAAAAAATCAACAGTTTACTTATTTGAACCACTATAAATAACCATTGCCCTTAAATTAGCTTTGCATTTTAATTGTGTGGTTTATCCAAAATGTTTTCCATTTTCCATTTTTAATATTCTAATACTCCATTATGCACATATATCTAATACACACACACAAACATACCATAGATATCCCCCCCTCTCTTTCATTCTCATTGTCTTAATTAACACCATTACCCACCACCACCTCTACCAACCCCCAAAATTATGTTTACAGAGACGACAAATTAGAGTATGGCTTATCAAGGATATATATAATCTTGACCACTCATATGGCAAAACCTATTTTGAACAATTTGAGATAATTTTCAGCAGAAGTATGACAATCACCCCTCTAACCACTGGTCCCCTAAGGAAGTAGTTGTCACATGAAATATTTAAGATCAGAAATATCTATGAGATAGGGTTAAATATCTTCTTTAATGATTCACAGTACATTGATTTCACTCTCCAAATATTCTTCAGTCTCATGCAAAGAAAATTCCTTTGGAAAGCTTTTGGAACAATTAAGATCCAGTCTGAGTCAGATATCGCTTCACAATACACTGTATTCCCCTTAATCATTCATTATATATCTTCTATTTTTTTTAAAACTGACTCACTGTCATTCATTACTTTATTTTTGAGAACCAGAAAAAATAGATGAGCTTACCTTGACAATGCCATTATTAGTATACTTATTATAAGTAAATGTAACAATGCCTCTAAGATACTTGTTGATGATGAAAAATGGCAGTGAAAAAATCTTGCAAGTCATTTCTCATTGTTGCA